>NC_088323.1:10277500-11581708 GCF_910592395.1 Lineus longissimus | reverse complement strand
CCCTGAATTTCAGTCCGGTCTGATTCTCAACTTGGCCACCAGGGGGCCAAAAGTGAAAACCTAGAAAGTGTGATATCTCGCTTATTAGTGATTTGTTTTCAATAGCATTTTTATGGTAGGTTCTCCTAGCAAGGATACATCACATTTCATATGAGTTTTTGATCTGACCTGCTTTTCAAGGTCACAGAGGTCAAATGGTGTAAATTGGTCGTTTGAGTGTAACTATGGCACGTTTCTTAACCACTAAAGCTATGAGCTTGAAATTTGGTACACATGACTCCCTACGTCATGTTACCTCGGACAGCGAATTTCGATCTGATCTGGTACTCAACTTAGCCACCAGGAGGCCAAAACTAAAATAGGTAAAAAGTGCAATATCTCGTTTATTAGTGACTAGTTTTTGATGATATTCTTATGGTACTTACTTCAAGCAACGATACATCACATGTCATACCGACTTTGGTTTGACCTATATACTATACATGTACAATGTTTCTTAACCTGGATGAATTCACCAACTATCTATAGCACCAACTATCTATACGGTGAGCACAATGGCCCCTGGCCATTTCATTCATCATGGTTTCAGCTTAAATGTGTTTGGGTGGAATTCCTGGTTTTTTTTAGTTGCACATAGGAGGTCTGTCGCATGCCAAATCGTCCGATGGGTATTGCATGTATGATATACACTAATGTATGCCTAACCCTAACCCTTGCCCTAAACCTAATCCTAACCTTAACCCTAACCCTAACCCCTAACCCAGCAATCTGAATGGCTCCGATGATTTGGCACTGGGCACTAGTGATAGGCTCGATGTACAGAGTAGCGAGTCGAGGCTATATAATGGGCAAACGCTCGCTTTGCCATCTTTCATTCGCATCATGAATAATTAGTGTTCTCAGATGATATTAGATGGCGCCTTGATCGATTTAAAAAGATCGTCGGCCAGAGATTTCTAGGGTTCAACCGAGGGAACCCAGTTTGCGTCACAGGGGACTGAATGGGCAACCGAGTACACTCCGTCTGCGGCTTCATAGAGAATGCAGTCATACATAAATTCAATCAGGGTACATGTTTCGAACGGGAATTGGAAATCTGCAATACTCCTAAGAACGTACACAATAAAGGGGGCATATGTCAGCTCCATTTTGCTTACAGGAGTGGAGAGGATTGAAAATAGGATTTGAAAGATTTTATATACTGTAAATTGTGAATAAGTATGAAACAGATAAGATTATCAGTTTGAGTTTTTGACAGTTCATTGATTTTGTCATTTTTGAACGTTATCAAATGACATTTGTACAAAGACAGGTTTGAAATTGTTTAAATGTATCACAGCATGACAGCGTCAACTTTGACAGACTGGCGTCGACTAATGATATTTTGGCCATGTGTACGTACGTACCCTAGCGGAGGTCTGGGCACATGCCCTCAAGAGGAAGGTAGTACTGAAAAGTCAGAATATATGTGATTGTGCATACATTTTAAATGACTTGGGCCTTACTAGCAGTAGCTGCGATAAATGTTTCCTCCACAGAATTGAATGAATAAAACTTTAAGATGGTTGTGTACTTCTAAGATTTAATGTACACGATTCAGGTCCAGATAATGAGCTATCTCGATTACTGCTAGTGCCAACCCATGGCATTTTGAAATTTAAATTCAGGTTTTTGAAGAGTTTATTGCAAGGAATTTACATGGTTCCTTGGACTGATGTTGGTATCGTTGATGTTTCCATCATGGCACCGTGTGCTGTAAACTGTCGAATTTTCAAGCTGTTTTATTTTTGCAATTTGCTAAAATTTCGTAGAAAATAACCAAAACTTTCGCATCTGTCATTCTTTCATTTTGACGGAATATGAAATTTCTAATAAGAAAATATTTTGTTGAGGTTTTTATTAATGCAAGTCCTGTTCTTTGCAAATCTGCGAAATTAATAAGCCCTTCGAAATTTAGCAGTTTACAGTGTATGCCAAGTCATTCCGACAATGGCTACTTTCTGTATGAAGTCATAAAGTTTTATTGTAAATCTGATGTTAAAGGGATACGCCGCTCGTAATTACTTGTGGTCCAGTTAAATAGAAATCCACCAATACACAATGCCGTAGTGCAGTTATTATGTGTACACATTTTTTAAAACTTGGTATTCATAGTTGGCTCACCGTTAGGGGAGTCTATATGATAGCCCTGTGTCCGTCGTCGTCGTCGTCCGTATCCTGTGTGGCACGTTTCTTAACCGCTTGTGCTATGAACTTGAAACTTTGTACACATGACCTCCTAGGTCAGAGGTACTCTGACACTGAATTTCGGTCCGGTCTGGTTCATGACTTGGCCACCAGGGGCCAAAACTGAAAACATAAAAAGTGTGATATGTCTCCTATTAATGATCCGTTTTCAATAAAACTGTTATGGTAGGTACTCCTAGCAAGGATACATCACATATCATACGGGTTTTTGATTTGACGTACTTTTCAAGGTCACAGAGGTCAAATGGCGTAAATTGGCCGTTGGGATGTAACTATGGCACGTTTCTAAACTGCAATGACGATTTATCCTAAATTTGGTACACATGTACCCCTTAGTCAGGTGATCTCAGGGACCGAAGTTCGGTCCAATATGATTCACCACTTGACCACCAGGGGGCAAAATCCAAAAACCTCAAAAAATGTGATTACTCTTTAACTTCTTGCCCGATTGCCACCAATTTGATATCATGGGTACATCTAATGCAAGTATCAATTCGTTTCTTGTACCCACCTCCTCAAGGGTAGTTGAGCTATCACCACTAATCTTTGCCGATGCTTGAGTAGTGTTTATATTTCCTTCAGTGAAAATTTGGCGAAGCTGGAAAGAATAAGGATGCTAATGTGTCTATGTCTTGTCGAACATACAGCCTTACCCAGTAAAATTAGTTCGGTTACTTTATATGATGGTGATAACTGATATATTGTTGATGGTGATGTCTTGACGAAAGAAAAAGTAGCCTTGGTGAAAAAAGGGTGATGCTTGAGCCTTAAGATGTCGTTATAGGGTGATAAGGTGTCGTACCCTTGAGGAGGGGGGGGGGTACAAGACACGAATTGATACTTGCATAAGCACCGTACAGTATATGTCACACAGGTTTTCAATTTGACCTACTTTTCAAGGTCACAGAGGTCAAATGGCGTAAATTGGCCATCAGGCCGTAACTATGGCACGTTTCTTAACCGCAATGACTATTGATCACAAATTAAGTACATATGTACCCATTGGTCAGGTGATCTCAGGTACCGAAGTTTGGTTCGATCTGATTTGCCGTTAGGCCTCCTTTTCAAGGTCACAGAGGTCAAATGTACTGTAAATTGGCCATTTTGGGGAAATTGTAATTGGTTGGACCTACATCAAACCTAACACTACATGACACAATACCATACTCTTCATCCATCTTTCCTCCACATGAGGTGAGCACAATGGCCCTGGCCATTTCATCTTTTTGTATATCAGTCTCCACAACGGCAATGTTGATATTTATACTTAGTATGTACCGGTTCATATATTTCCACAATTGGACATTTTTTTAATTCAAAATGTTTAACTAACGGCGTAGGCCTTTAGGTGAATGAGTCCAAATATTGTAGAACGTTTGGTTGTTCGGAAATCTTATTCTCCAGGCTCTATCCGTTCTTTCATATCAAGATGTTAACAATTTATTATTACTCAACTTCGTTTCTTTTCGTTTAAAATGTACTACTCGTCCTTTGTTGAGACACAGGTTTTGTTTTATTCATATATTGTGTTGTAGATTGTATAAGGTGTAGTATAAAACTTTTTGGACAAAAATGTTTATTGATGTTTATTGTTACCAGGTGCCGTAATGAGAAATTGTCTCAAAAGTTTAGCATAGAAATTGTTGTGCCAGATCTCAAGGACCACTTTCTGATGATATAATGGTTGATTTTCAACTCAAAGGATGGGTATCCTGAACCCGCAACAGGTTAGAAACATCTGTTGGTCTTGAGAATTCGATCTTTTATCCGCAAAACAGCTTCTGGCATGCCATATATACCACTCTAGACTCACCGATCTAACACTAATATGCGAGCCAAGCCCCCATAGATACTCTAAAACCTCGAATACAAGGAATGAGGCTCCACCCCCAATCATTACAATGGTTTTGAATGGGGACAGGCCAATAGGTCAGGTATTATTATTGTATCAATAGAAGGGGCCAATGGAGTCGCATGTGTTATTATCACTCTCTGATCTTGGCTGACATTAACAGTGAAATGATATTAACATCACTGGTTATAGTAGGCCCATTTCTTCTAATAAAAGGGCCCATTGTGCCGTTTCTTTAGAATTTATATTTTAGTTTATATTGGTTTTAGAATCCCTCGTCCATTGCAGTGAATGGGGGCGAGGTTGTATTCGAGGTTTTAGAGTATAATGCATTTTGTCGTTCGATGCCATTCATCATTGTTCAATTGAGATAGCCAAGCAATAGGGGGGCAACACCAAATTGTCTAACATTGCTGATCGCCTTGGCGTTTTTTGTGTTGATTTCGCATCAAAGGTTGTCAGCCAGTCGGGTATGTTGGAGCCTTGGCCTGTTCAATGTGCATTGTGGGGTGGCAGTCATTCCCAGAGATAATGAACCGGTGTTAGATCGGTGAGGCTAGAGTATGTTTGGTAATGTTTCGCTGATATGAGAGATACTGGGCCTTTCATGATGGTTTCAAGCTCCATAACTCTCTATGTGACGTGATACCTGTAAATGTAAACATGTACATGTAAACATTATAGTCCGTGGGCTGAGTGGGCTAACCCCCCAAACAAAATTGACAAAATTGTACTTAAGTTGTAGTACTTTACCTAAATTTTCAATTTTTGGATGTTGACAGTGAAAATATAGGGACTCAATACCCTTGCTGGGGTGTTGAACTTGGTTGCAGTGGTCAATTTTGGTGACACCGTTTTTGGGTAGGGGAAACTAAAATAGTCATAACTATGGTCATAACTATGGTTCCTGTGGAACATTAAAATTTGAAAATATTTATGTTAAAGGCTTAAAATAGGCTTCACAGATATCCCATTGCACATTTAACTGACCAATATTCAACTATTTTCCAATTTGGGGATGCAGTGGCAAACAACACATGACATAAGTCGTACTTCCACCCTATCAAATCCCCGTGTCTTTTGCGCTTACACCTATGAATTGCTGTGTCTAAATAGACCCGTTTGTCAAATCCCCGTGTCTATTAGCCCCATCGAGCACGATGGGGCTAATCGGGGGCTAATTTAGACCCGTGTTCAACACAGGTTTTTTGATAGGTGGAATCTGAATAGACGCGGCAATTGCAAATTCCAAGATCCGGCGACAGATGGCGCGGTGTAGTTGCCTCAGTATTGCGCATGCGAAATTCCCCTCCAACGGGAAAGAAACACAGGAGAGCTCCCCACCTACAGCACACCTGTTGCCGGGGCTATTAACCATTATCTAACACCACTGATAGGTGTGAGTGCGCCCTGGGTTTTTTGACACACGGCCAAGACACGGGTCTTGAAAAAACACGGGGTTTTATGATAGGTGGAACTACGACTCTAGTTTCAAAAATGCAAAAAAACAGCTATTTTGGCATGTTTTGGGTAGGGGAAACCTAAATGGCCATGATTATTGATAGAATGATCACAGAAAAGTGAATTATCAATCAAAATGTTTGGCCGGGGCTACTCTACAAGTCCATGGGGTAATATGCGAATGAGGTCAAAGATGAGGTCAACAGAGGTCAAAAGGTCATCATTTTTAGTGTTTACCTAAAATCTGATATCCGACGGAAAAAGGGGCCTGTGGAGCATGCAAATTTGAAAATATTTATGTTAAAGGCTTGAAATCGGCTTCTAAGATATCCCATTGCATATTTAACTGACCACTGTTATTTCGCTGGAGGGTACAGCAGCAATCGGAAAAAAGCTGAAAATCAGTGACTCTCGGTTTGGGACGGTAGAAATCACCATGTTACGCTAAATCAACTAAAATCAAAACTGAACATTTCATCTACATCGCTGTTATTGTCATTCATATGATGTTGTCTTATAATATGCAAATTTATGTCCATTATAGGTCATCAGATGTCAATAATGGTCAAGAACTAGGGACACTGGATGAAAATATACCAAATGTCATGTTTACTATTGTTTCAATACAGAACACAGGGGTCTTTTTTATGGTCTTTCAGGGGTCTTTGCAATGTGAATGACATAATATTCGTATAGCACACTAGAGCGGTTTTCCATTGAAACCGGAAAAACCACTGCAGTTTTTCGCCAATAAAGCTTCATTAAGTGCAGTTTTCCTCAGAGGAAAACTGGCCATCGAAACTGAAGAACAAGTTGACCATCACTGAGGCATGCCATCACAGAATTCAGGAGAGAGAGCACCAGCCAGATATGATCTACATAGGACAACCAAAATGCAGCAGTCTTACCCAGGGCACCATTCCTGACCTGAAGATGAAATTCAATGTACTCAGCTAGGTATGTCTGAAATGCAGCATCAGCCAAAATGTATCCAGATTATCCTTGTTTCTCTTTACAAGTAGATTGACTACCTTTGACAACCATGAATCCGGGAGGTTCTGAAGTAAAGGTCCCTCTTCACCTTTATACCCTTGAAACTTCTTGAGTAACAACCTCTCGAGACCCTCAGCCATTGCTTTATGGCAGTGCATTGCCTGAATGTAACTTTTTCCTGAGATTACTCCTTCCAGAGACCCATTTGTCATCAAACCGGATTCAAGCAATATCTCTGAGAATCCTGACCCAGCCATATTTTTGCCGACCATTTTCAAGCAGGCACATACTGCATGAAATGACCCTGTCTTAACTATGTGATCTCTGTAGGTGTATGGGCTTTTCCATAGTAAATGCACACACCCAAGTCAAAAGATGTGATTGTGTA
This sequence comes from Lineus longissimus, assembly GCF_910592395.1. NCBI lineage: Eukaryota > Metazoa > Nemertea > Pilidiophora > Heteronemertea > Lineidae > Lineus > Lineus longissimus. The sequence continues at coordinate 11,574,767 of NC_088323.1, read as the reverse complement.
TATATACCTCTGGCCAACTTCATCAGAACACTGTTGCGACATCCTAAGGCACTCCTGAACTGAACTGTAATCTGTCATAGGATGGTTTGTCACTGGGTAATAGTCAATCGTTGTTAGCTTGGCAGGTTGGACACCCGTTTCTGAAATGAAACCACCCCATCCTGGGGTATACTGACCATTCATGCTGCTCATTATCCTGAAAATACACCAGGAAAGGTTTACCTCCTCTGATTTTGACATTGCTCCTTCACTGCCTTGAATGGATAGCTGTGTAAGGCCTTGTATCCATAGGGTATGCCCTTGTGTAGTGTGGCGTTATGGCGTAACAGCCTTGTGACCTGGCACTATGCCCTGCGTCTCCATTGGATATTCCTTTTTGGTCATGTAGGCCTTTGTCGTCCTCATTTCGCAGCGGTCAATCGCGTTTATCCGCACGCTGTCATTTTTTCAGAAGACAATTTCTTATGAATATTGAAAATGAAAATACAAGTAACTTGTATTTTCACTTGCAACATCAAATTGACATGTACACGTATATAAAACTTGACTTTTAAGCAACAAATTACAGGGTCGTGCTTGTTATGATAATCATCAGTTTCGGGGTCCCAGAGTAGTTCCCGTTGATGAACCTCTTGAATTAATTTCGCCTCAGACATTGCTTCTGTGTTGTTCACTCGCAAAAGAATGGACATGTTCAATTCCAATATGGGCCTATATTCCCAATCCACAGTGCATATATGCCCGCAATGTGACACGGCATAACCTATGGGAACGATCAATAACACCAACGAAGGTTCATTGTCCGTGTGGCGCGCCAGGCGGTAAAAAGGGAATGTTGTGCAGGGCACGGAACAGCCTATGGATACGCAGCCTAATGGTCATCGTTGGGCTGTTCCTTTGATTTATATAACATGTAGGGAGACTCTCACCCTCAACGGCAACTAAGGACCTCTTTCCTGTCTTTGGTACTGAGGGGATGAACAGGTCTGATATCTACTGGTCAATTTAAATATTCTGCATCATAATACCGTGTGATGTATTTACTGACCCGCTTTCGGACAGATCATTGACATATTGGTAAAAAATTTTAAAATCACTATGGAAGAGAGCAGGACCAGAAAGGTTACGTACAATCTGTGGGGTCAGAACACTGGATGCCTCTTCTTTTACAATTGCAAGAGCAGTTTCTAGCTCTAGAGAAAACGAATAACTCTCTGCATGCCCAAGTCTGTTCATGAGTGAGTTCAGCTGAGCACTGCAGAAGAGGTGGCGCAATGTCTTGCAGACAAAAATATGTTTGGGCAATTTCCACTCGCCTCTTGTTGCTGCACGAAAAATGTCCTGACCAAGAGAAGAAACCAGTCATTCTGTCTTCTCTGATGTAGGAAATGTAGTATTCGTATTACCACTAATCAAGATTCTGAGGAAATTCTGCAGACTTTCGGGCACTGGGTTTTCGGTGGTTTGTAGATAGGAAGCAGTGGGTGGCCATGTCATTTTGCTAGCTTTCAAAAAGACATCTTTAATTATCTGACATAATGGAATGGCTAAATCACCCATTGATCTGAGCTACTAGGCCTACCTAATGAGTAACTGTTCTTCACTGCAAGTGGTAAGATCAAGATCATTGCTAAATACAATGGCAGATTGCAACTCCCCGCCCCTTCTATCGAGAGAAAAAATACAAGCTTCTGTGAATGTGTTTCATGCTTTGTCAATCTCAGTTTAAGTGTTTTTGTTTTGCAATTTTGGTTGGCAAACTGTGTCGTTGATAGATGTGCTATATGCAAATATCCGAGATCAGTCATCTTCATAACGTGTTTGCCAATGATTATCCTCTGGTCAATCACCTCACTAACCTTCAAAAAACAATCGTCATGCACCTTTCCACGATCCTTTATCTCTTGTTTGGCCTCATCGTTTTTACTTAGCCATGTTGTTGTGTCACGGTGTTTCATAGGACAATGCTTATGGTAGCGTGCTTCACAAGAGAATAGGTTATATCCTCGAATACGCCTAGCGAGTTCTCTGCTCTGCTATTGAGAGTATGACACCCCCGCCTCCATGTGGAAAGTATGACAGACCTTCTGTGGTCCACGATCCTCAAACTAAAACTTTCATTCGCTCATTGCCTTTACAAAAGATGCAGTTTTGTTCGAACAGAATCTTGTCTGATGAACCACGGTGATTAGCTTGTCTTACCTTACCGGCATCTGCAGAATCACTGGCACCGGCAGTGACACTGACAGGTTTGATGCGGTTTTAATTACTTATGAAGCGTCGGTAGCATTCACGATGGTAACCATTGTTCTCATCACACTGATACGGGATATGTCCACAAATGTCATCCTGGCGATGTGTTGACCCCAGTGGCTGTGATTGTCTCCTATCACGAACTTCACAAATACTTAAAGGCCATATATCAAGGTTTTTTGCCATTTTCTGCTGTAAGACGATTTCAAAAGTGTACCTAACACTTTATACAATACAGAAAACCAAATGCAATTAGCTCCATCCATTTTGAAGATATAGCCAATTATGTGTTTGACAACTTGATTACCTAATCAGGCTAGCAACTGGCTTGTTAGAGCCAGGCGGCGGGTTCAGCAAAAGTTGTGATGTAGATCAGGTTATCTGTACATGTCATGCAATCATAAAAGCAGGAGGGCCTTAATTAATTATGCACACCTGGAAGTAATGTGTTTCATTCACTATGGTGTATTGTGTGGCTCCGAATTGTGTCAAGGATAGCACAAAGAACAATCGAATGACGGATGTGACCCATTTTCATGAATTTCCAAAGCCCGTTGAACGAGAGAGGAGGAAGCTGTGGATTCGGAAGTGCAAACGTTTGGAGTGTTGGAAGCCTGGGCCTTCGGCCAAACTTTGCAGTGATCACTTTATCGATACGGATTATCACATGAAGCCGGATATCTGCATCCAACTGAATATTAAATGCCACTTGTTAAAAACAGCTGTTCCAACCATGTCAATTGCATTTAATGCCCGAGGCTGCTGAGGTCGGTTGTTATACATAATGTGTAGGCCCTATTGGGGCCTGTGATACCGCATAGTGTCTTCTTGTGTTCCAGCCATAGCAAGGTGACAGCGACACAGGTCAGTGTCAGTGACAGCCACTGTCAATGACAGATTATTGTCATCTGACATCTAGGCCTATCTAACGTTGCACGGCATTATATCGTCACGTCAAGATGATTGTGCATAATACCGTCACTTTTCAATAGTAGTTCAGCGTCATGACATAACTGGCGATACAACACAGAAGAGGCGAAACAATATTGTGCAACATTAGTCTGTTCAAAAATCATACATGTTATGCATCTGCAACCGTCTATCAATGTCTTCTTTGCTATATCGGCAGGTCTGCCATGCAATTTGATTAACCACAAATTCTAATCACTTTTGTCCGAATGATCACTCTCATTATGATCTAGTGATATTAATGGCTCGAACATGTACGGCTCAACGTTTAAATATCCTTCTGTATCGACCAAAACATCCTCAAATTCACTGCTCTCACTCTCTGAACTGTATGCAGAAGCCATCTTGCTTTGTTCTGACTGACCTGATCTACGTCATCAAAAAATCCCTTGCGGCCACATGTGGAACTAATCTAAAGTTGTATGTGGTGGGAAATTCAAATAGTTTAAAATTGAAAATTGAAATAACTAAATAATGACTTTATTATTAGAATTTTTTTAATGTAGACCTGGGATCTTGTTTTTTTAACCCTCAACATTTTTCATGAGTATCAAGCATGTTTTCAAACCTTGATATATGGCCTTTAAATATCGTTTTTGTGGATTTGGAAGGTCAGCTAAATGAATAAAGTTCATTGTTTCCACACCACTGCTATGTATGATAACAGTTTCTGTCAGCTGCTGACCTTTTTGTGCTAGCCTTTCTTTTCAACATTTTCTTGGTTTCAAATGTAGGCTAGGCTGAAAGGAAAAGGTTAAACTGTAAGCCCAAAAATTTTAATTTGCTATTTTGAGAATAACTGGCCCCATATCTCAGCACACGACAGCGCAAAGGCCAATAGAGCATACTGCACCAATCACTGGCCAACGTTAATGAAAACCTAGTTGGCCTACCATAGGTCAGATTGTGTACCCTTTACTTGTGCAATAATACATTAACAGACCCAAGACCAGCCCTACTGGAATGTAGGCATGTAGACCTACTTGCATATTGATCTGTATATCAGCAGTACTGTACATGTACGTGTAGGCCTAGCCTACATGTATTCATTGTATGTTCACGTCTATGAATGTATACGTTCACTTTCACTTTCGCAGTCATTTCATGGACTGTCAATCCATGGGCAAGATAATCATAGGCTATGATAGCATTAATCCAAAAGAAGATTTTAACTAGTACCTACCTAGCGGATATCATCTCTTGTCTCTTAACTTTCATCAGCAAACCATCAGAGAAAAATAATGTTGTTCATGCATTGTTTTAAGTATATTGGCACCAGATGTCACCACCTGCTAATTGTTAATAAACAATAAAAGGGTGTGTCACATCACATGGTATGTTGAACTTGTGGTGCTAAATAAATGGGCTTGATGAATATATTATGGACATAAATCTGCATATTATGAGACAAAATTATATGAATGACAATAACAACAATAGATGAAGTAGTCAGTTTTGATTTTAGTTTATATTATACTATCACATGTTTATAGTGTATAACATGGTCATTTCTACCATCCCTATCCGAGAATCACTGATTTTCGGCTTTTTGAAACTTGACCTTTTTTCCGTTTGCTGCTGTGTCCTCCATTGAGAAAACAGGTGAATAATGGTCAGTTAAGTGTGCAATGGAATATCTTGGAAGCCTATTTTGGGCCTTTAAAATTATTTCGAATTTTAATGCCCCACAGGCCACTTTTTCCGCTGGGTATCAGATTTTAAGCAACCATTAAAATGATGACCTTTTGACCTCTGTTGACCTCATTTGCATATTACCTCATGGACTTGTAGAGTGGATCCAGAAAAACATTTTGATGGATAATTCACCTTTCTGTGATCATTCTATCAATAATTATGGCCATTTAGGTTTTCCCTACCCCAAACATGCCAAAATATCCGATTTTTTTGCATTTTTGAAACTAGGTCACATGTCGCTTGCCACTGCATCCTCCAAATGGAAAGTAGTTGAACATTGGTCAGTTAAGTGTGCAATGAGATATATTGGAAGCCTATTTCAAGCCTTTATCATCAATATTTTGTAATTTTAATGGCCCACAGGCGGCTTTTTTTCGTCGGGTATCAGATTTTAAACACGCACTAAAAGTGATGACCTTTAGACCTCTGTTGACCTTGTGGTCTTGTAGAGTGGCACCGGACACACATTTTGATATGTGATTCCCTTTCCTGTGACAATTTTGTCCATAGTTATGACTATTTTAGTTTCCCCTACCCCAAAAACGGTGTCACCGAAATTGACCACTGCAACCAAGTTCAACACCCCAGCAAGGGTATTGATTCCCTATAATTTCACTGTTACATCCAAAAATTGAAACTTTAGGTAAAATACTACAACTTAGGAACAATTATGTCAATTTGGGGGGGGGTGCAAGGTTAGCCCACTCAGCCCACGGACTATTTAAGAACACATTTTAGCTCATCGGTATGGTAAGTCAATGCAATAGTGCAGTGTTTGTCGTTGTCGTCTATAAGGTTTGTTACATTTCTTAACCAAATTAGCTTGGACTCATGAATGCCTCGATTGAAATCGCATGGACGATATAATTCTGACTTAGCCAGAGGGGCAACACTGAAAACATAAAGAGCGGATCAAATGGCTGTATTATTGCCAAATTTTCATCACATTTATATCTTTGTGTATATCTAACCATAATGCAGTATATGTCTTTGACCTGCTCTTCAAGGTCACATGGGTCCAATTGGCAAAAATTATCCATTCCACGGTACAATAATAAAGCGATTATCTACCAAACAATCAATCTGGTGAGCACAAAGGGCCCAGGCTCTTTCATTTTACTTACTGCAGCATATTAGATTAAAATTATAAATTATAACTATCTTGTTCTCCATGATCTAATTTTGCAAGTGATTGAGAAATTAATTGTGTCCTTCAAACAAGGGATGCGATCGAGGGACTCAGAACTTGCCAAATACTTGAGAGCTGAGCTAAGAAGCTTTTACATGCCTTGAGTCAAAAACTTATTACTTTGAAGTCATCAGCTACAGTTCAGGTAACCCATTCTCTTGGGTGATTTTGGTTTGGTAAATCATTCGATGGCAAAACTTTTCACAGGCTTTTCAGTGGTTAAGATGAAGAGATGCTGTGTGATTTTTCTACAAGTCGAAAATCTGAAAAAGGAAATAAAATTGAAAAATGATAGTCGCTCACTAATTGCTCGTTAAGTGTAATATTTGAACCAGGTCTCCCTCCATATTTGGTACAATCCTTGTGCATGACGATTTATTATATCCACGTAATGAGTGTTTTCCCATGTAATTTATTGATTTACAAGGTGCTTTTATCATTTTGGGATGTAATTGTATTTACCATGTCTACATTAATGTATTCTCTGTACTTTATCACACCAGTAAAATTGTCATTTTATATATCACACCAGCAAAATTGTTGTTTTCTTCATATATCAAACCTGTAAACTTGTTCAATGTTGAACAGGTTTTGGGGATGCCTAAGGGTACTGTAAAATAGGAAAATTTCGCGTGCATGATATTTTCGTGAATTTCACGAGTAGGTCATGCTCGCGAAAATATTGTACCGTGAAAATCATGTCATTGTTGCCAAGTGTCCAAAGGCATTGCATCCAATTTGGCCCTATGTGGATCTCAGCTTACCATAAAGAGGTGATTATTTAGCAATTAGCATGGGTCATTATTACATCTAACAAACACTAATTCCATATCTCTTCAATGACTTTAACATAATTAATGCTCATCTTTGTGTGCTATCGGCTTAATTACTTCATACATTGAGACCTGTTGACAGTGGATTTGAGTAAACTGTATAGACACTTCAGCACCTATTTACTAGTAATAGCTCTTGGTCAAAATAGACGATTTTCATTTTTGTAGAAAAAACTCTTCCATTCATGAAAATAGTCTGTCCATCGCCTGGTATTTTTGAAAATTATCTGCTCTATTTATAAACAAGTTGAACTTTGTACGCATGACCCGCTTTCTAAAGGGGTTCATGTGTACATAGTTTCACCATACAACACCTTGGTTTGGATTTGACCTACTTTTCAAGGTCAGAGGTCAAGGGCACAGGGGCCTCTTGCGGAGGCTATATACTCTTAACTGGTCAGCATTTTCTGATGAAACTTCAGGGATGTGTTGAGTTGGTCAATATCTCGGATGTATTATTTGATTAGCATCGTGAGATTCTAACTTTGACCATTAAGGGGCCAAATGTGAAATATATCTCGTCTCACAATCTTTACCGATATATTTGAGGGCCAGAAATAAAATACTGCCAGGAAAGGGGAGTTGAGAGGATCCACTGGAACATACCCAGCTGTCCACCGATGCCTAACTCCAATAAGAAACCAAACGAAGCAAATAAAGTTCACAAAAATTGATATACAAATACCTGTTTCATCTCCAATCCGTTACAACACCGTTATACATGTATATGGAATAATACAATTTAATTTTACAGAAAATGCTGCCGAGGGCATCCTCATCATCGTGACATCATGAGTAGTCTTCAAAATGTATAAAATAGATACAAGTGCAAAGCACAGGGAGATTGACCCGGAGTTTGGAATAAAGTTGAATGTATGTTGAATTGTTCGTGAATGATACTATTAAAAAGATCAGTCATATTCGGTAAATAATACCCTTTTTGGCTCACCTGTGAGCCTTTACAATGATGCAGCGTCGTCGTCGTCGTCCGTCGTCGTCGTTAGACACTAGTGGCACGTTTCGTAACCGCTAAAGCTACTGAACTCAAACTTGGTACACATGTACCCCTTGGTGACTGCTACTCAGAGACCAAATTCTGACCTCATGTAACTCACGGTTTGGCCACCAGGGGCCAAAGGTCAAAATTGAAAATCTGCAATAACTTGCTTAATACTGGTTCAAAAATTTTGAAAAAAATATGGTAGGTACTTCTACCAAGAACACATCATATATCCTCCGGGTTTTGGATTTGACCTACTTTTGAAGGTCAGAGAGGTCAAAGTTTGATCGCGGCACCGCCGTTAGTCAATGGTGGCACGTTTTGTAACCGCTTTAGCCAGAGATCTCAAACTTGGTACAAATGTACCCCTGGGTGACCCCTACTGAGAATCCGAATCATGGCGTTATACAATTCATAGTTTGGCCAATAGGTGGCTAAATATCAAAAGTGAAAATATGCGATTGCTTGCTTAATACTGGTCTGAAAAAGTTGAAAAAAATATGGTAGGTACTTTAACCAAGAGTACATGATATATCCACCGTATTTATTTTTCGATATACTTTTCAAGGTCAAGGAGGACAAAGTGTCCCGATGGCACCACTGTTAGACAAAAGTGGCATGTTCAGATACCGCTGAAGCTACTGAACTGTAACTTGGCACAGGTATATCCTTGGGTGGCCCCTACTTCCACACCAAACCCTGGCTTTTTATGATTCCCAGTTTGGCCTCCAGGGGCCAAAATGTTAATCTCACCTTATAATGATACCTTGTCAAGAAACATTAAAAAAATGAAACTTATTTAATTAAATTTGATATTCACTTTTGCTTTGAGTATTGTAGGCCTCTGTCTACAAATAAAAAGACCTGGACTGTTTTTAAAAAACCCATAAAACATCAGATGTAAAACTAAAAGTGTTACATCTGATTACTTAGAATTGTTACATCATAGCATAATATCTGTAAACTAATTGGTACTTGTGTGGTTTAGCACTTCATGAAAATAGAGCTGCAGCTGGCTGCAACAGTCACATGGTCTGAGACTGCTGACTTGCTATTCCTAGTTAAAAATCTTAATCTCAACACATCTAGCCAAAGAGAACAGTACAGAGTAAGTTGTGTCTTTGTTGGTGGCTTATTATTTTGACTATGGCATCCTATCCTCGGGGTTTGAAAGTGTATGCAGATTGGAGATGGATGCACTGACTGACTCAGTGACTGACTGAGTCTGTATCAAGCATGATTGTGTGTAGGCCTAATGTTTCAGCCTTCTCAACAGGCCATTATAACGGGGCGGGCCGCCCCGTTCAGGCGGGGGGCCGACCTCCTGGGGGAGGGGGGACAAAAAATTTTTTTTTTTTTTAAAGTGAAAATAACCTCCCTGAGGAGTATTAAGCACCTAACAACACCACAGGTGAGCACATGGTCCATGAACCATTTCATTTGATAATGTTTGTCTGCACTATTTTGCGAAGGGCTACACACTTCGAGGCAGGCGATTTGGATATTGCCTGTTCACTCAGTCTGCAGCCAATCAACAAGCAGCCTGAGATTTGAATTTGTTTTGATTTCTTTGGCGTGCAAATTGGATTTGGCGGGACTAAACTAGCCCCTTGAGTAATTCAACACATATACTACCTTAGATAAATCCTCGTTTATTACTCTGTAATTCTTATAACAATGAAACACAACACAGGTCGGTATTTCTCCGTTCTTTGCTAGCTCCTTCCTTCTGCGCATGCTCAGTCGCACCAGCTTGTACGGGGATTTCCCAGAGAGTGCGCAGCTACAGGGTGCGGCAGAATGATGCCGGCCTAAAACCGGCCCGCCACATACGTCCTCCCTTAACAGAAGACGCGTCCTCGCGTCTTAGGGTAGTCTCTTCACGCCGCCTACCACAACTTTGACTTCAGAGCCCCTTACAACTCTGGCATCAGGGCATACCACTGCCTGGCCCCTGGCAAAAAGTTTTCCCATCAGAGCACATTACCACTCCGGCATCAGGGTGTACCACTGTGTACTACCCTGGCAACAACACTTCACAGCTGCCGCGCAATTCCAGCAATCTACAACCACTATTGGCACTGACGCACGACTGAGTTCCCTCTAACTGGGCATGGCTTAGACGGGAGCACTGTGTTAAGACTAACTATTTGAACTACCAGTACTCATCAGAACACATTCTGCTAAAACGCTCACTAATAAATGCATCAATGCTACTTAAAATCATCTAAAACAATACAAGAACTATACTTCTATCAAAAATACTTTCGATGCTTCGAAACACAGCAGTGTCACTACAGCAGTGTCAAATGAGGTATACTAGTATATGTATATAAAATACTTTGAGATTCAGCAGAAATCTATTCGATTCAAACGTTTTCAAAAATATAGTTATCATATATGTGGACACTTACACTTCCTGCGCAGAATTGGGTCATCGCCCTACATATATGGCGGTGTGCAACGCATACTAAACGTCTGTATGTTATTGCTCAGTCACAATTCCTAGGCGGAACACAAAACATAACCCATCGTCCTTAAGCGGAGTGCAGTAGATACACTTAACGTCCGTGAAATACCACGCTAAAACGCACAAAACCATCGTCCTAAAGCGGAGCACTGTAACACATAACGTCCGTGACCTACTGCGCTATGACACACAAAATCATCGTCCTAAATCGGAACACAATTGACATGTAAGATATATATATCCGCACTATTAAGAATCTGCGGTTCAACACAATAATAACGTCATATTTGAACTGCACCTGCTCCTATTGCCACGAATTTTTCCGTGATTAAATTGTCCTACGTCCACGATCCGGTGAAGATCCTCCTTACATAGTCGTGGAACTTTGCTGGCCTGCGCACTTGCCGTCCTCCTCTTGTCTCTTGGATGTCATCCGCGAAGACTGGCCCCTCTGGGGCTTGTGCAAGCTGGGGCGGTTCGTGCCCGGCTGGAGCCGGTGCAATCACGTCCATCTCGATCTCCGGTTGCAAGATCTCTAATGGTGGTTGCACCTCAGCAGGGGCAACATCATCAACCATCAACTCCTCACCTCCAACTCTGTCAGACTTGCGCAGCAGGGGGTAGGAGTTGTGCCGGAGCATCGTGTATCACAGCCGCACCAAAATTTAAAAGTTCCGCTGGGACCAACCCTCCGGCTATATTGTATATGGCCGGGGGTTGCAGTCCAACTGGGGCTGGTTGCAAGTTCACTCCTGCTGCTGCTGGGCCAAACAGAGGAGGTCGTGCTGGCTGGGGACCAGCACCCCGTCGCCTCCTCACTGGCTGTGGTCGTTGTTGTGGTAAGGGCTGTAGTGGCTCGGGAGGGGGTCTAACATCGGGCTCGCCTAGCTGGGGGTAAACGCCTGGGACTACTCTCCACGCAGGCGCACCATGTTGGGGATAGCCTCCTCCAACCTGGATTGCCGGATGAATAGTGTCAAGGGGAGTGGGGATCGGAGGGGCCTCAAAGGGCTTCAGGCGATTATGGTGTACACAAAGTGTTCTGCCGCCATTCTCGTCCTGTATCCTGTATGTAACTCCTTGATTATCACCACTGCCGGGCATACATTTCATTACGAGGAACGGTCCCTCCCAGGGGAGTGCGAGCTTCCGATGCCGATCTTTTGAAACAGGGTTGTGGAGCCAAACCCTATCGCCTTCTCTGTATGGGTGATGGCGCTGCCACTTATTGTAAACCTTTTTCTGGCGGGCTTGGGCCAGCTTCGTCTGGTCCCTCACAGAGTCAAACGCTGCTGTCAGACTTCGGTTGATTCCCGTTGCGAAAGTGCCAGCTGAGTGCCAATACATCGGCGTTGGCGGCCCATATACGACGTCCGTGCTCCCATACGTACTCTTTAAACAGGATTAAGGCAACTGTCTCTGCTGTCTGGTTAACCATCGGATAGATGTTAACGAATTTGGAAAAATGATCTTCCACCACTAGCACGTATCGGTTCCCACGTGGGGTAAGTGGGCACTCTGTTATATCTGTACAGACCAATTCCATTGGACGGGTTGACTGGATACTCTGTAATGGTGCCTTCAAAGCTGGATTTGGCGTGATCCGTGCCACACATTTCGGGCAGGTACGGCAAAACGTTTTGATGTCCGCAATCATACCCGGCCAAAAGAATCTTGACCTGACCTTGGTCACTGTTTTGTTCCTGCCGAGATGCATCGAAGTTACGCCGGCGTGGAGTTCCTCCAACACCGACTGTCGAAGTTCTGCAGGCAGCACTTTCTGTATGAGGTCGCGGGACTTCTCTACTCTGAGTTAACGACATAGTAAACCTTCGTGAATGAGCAGTTCGTCGAACAGCCGGAAGTATGCCTTGACTTCCCGTCCCGAGTGCCTAACTGCGGCCGAACAAGGTTTCTTGTTGTTAGCTACCCACTGAAAAACATCACTAACCAGTGGATCTGACTGTTGTTTGTTCACTAGCGTTTCTGCTTCGTTGTCGGGTTGTGGCGTCAATGATAGCACCGCAAGCTTAACGTCCCCATCTGTGGAGTCAGCTGGGATATCCTCCACAGTTGACTCCGACAGAATTGTGTTTTGCTGGGACACCAGTGATGGTTCTTTCCTTCGGCTAAGTGCATCAGCATTTCCATTCTTCTCCCCCGGGCGGTAGACTATCTCCATCTCGCTATGTGCGCTTAGCTCTATGGCCCAACGACAACGTCTGCCTGTAGCATCATTGTCCACCTTTAACCGCTGCTGATGGATGAGGGGGCGATGATCAGTAACCACCGTGAATGGGGCTGCACAAATGTATATATGGAACTGTCGGAGTGCCCACACTATCGCCCAGAGCTCCTTGTCATACGTGGCCCAGTTCTTTTCAGTTCTGTTGAGACTCTTACTGACGTATCCAATCACTCTATCATGGCCGTCTTGGCATTGCTCCAAGACGGCGCCGATAGCATAATCAGATGCATCAGTATATACCTTGAATGGTTCGCCATTCCATCGGGGGAATGCTAAGATGGGTTCTGACGTCAATCGTTCCTTAAGGGTGTGAAAACTTTGCAAGCATTTCACGTCAAAATTAAATGGTGCATCTTTCTGGAGAAGTGCATTCAGAGGTGTCGCAATCAGAGGAAATCCCTTCAAAAACTTCCGGTAGTAGGATGCCAGCCCTAGGAATGAGCGAACCTCATTCACATTACGTGGTTGTGGCCAGCTTTCGACCTTCTCGATGTTGCTGGGGTCAGGCCTGAGGCCATCTTGAGACACTAAGTGTCCCACACAGACAACCTGGTCTCTAACCAGATCACACTTTTCGGGTTGGAGTTTGAGGTTTGCCTTCCGGAGGCGTTGGAAGACCTCCCTCAAGACTGTCATATGTTCCTCAAACGTCTTTGTGAAAATGAAAATGTCATCGAGGTAAGTCAGCATCTGTCGCCAATCCATGTCAGCAAACACCAGATCCATCAGGCGCTGAAAAAGAGGCGGGGCATTACATAGCCCGAACGGCAACCTCTTAAATCGGTAAAGCTTGGTCCCTACCGAAAATCCTGTGTGGTCCCGAGAATCGGGGTGTACAGGCACCTGCCAGTAGCCGCTGGTGAGATCGAGGGTACTGAAGAGGGCAGCACCTGACATTGCTGAAATGGTGTCATCAATCCTGGGCAGGCTATGTGCATCTTTAACTGTGACCGCGTTCAATTTCCGGTAATCAACACAGAACCTGTAGGAACCATTTTTCTTCTTCACCATGACAACGGGGGATGACCATGGGCCGCTGCAGTCTTCAATTACATCGTCATGGTACATATCTCCGACTTGATCGACCAACTCATCACGTATCGCAAATGGTACTCGTCTAGGTGGCTGTTTGATCGGCTTAGCGTCCCCCGTATCAATCGTGTGTTGTACTAGTGTCGTAAAACCTCGATCGTTCTTGTGTTTGCTGAAAATGTCAGAAAACTCATCGACCAAGTCTTGCAAAACCGTACGTTGGTCGGGGGTGACAGATGATTTCGAGAGATCAACAGAGGGATAGGCTCCGCCCCGTCTATCTCGGTTGTCTAACCCCATGTCCTCCTCATTTTCATCATAGTTTTCAAATAACTCGTAAGTCCCACAAATTGAGTCTCCTGGGAATTGATCGGCCAAACAGTAGAAATCTCCGACCAGCTGACCTTGTTGCAGCGTCATGGGATCCTCCGCCTGGTTCATAATCCGAACTGGGATGACAGCAGCATGTGCAGTTGCTACAATTCTCGCTACTGCAACCTCAGTGTTGTTGGCTGGTTCTAAGACTCCGTCATACTCTTGGATGGGCTGGCCTTTGTCGGGGACCAAACACGCCTGGGCAATAATTTCGCTCATCGCAGGTACGGTCGTGGTGCAGAGAAGACGCGCACCGCACACTGCTGGAGGTAAGTTATCCCGGGTTAAAAAAGGGATCGTTTCGTTGCCCACCTCAAGAGAGGACAGATCTGGTGAGATCGAAATGTTGTTGGCCATCATCAGGTCCCACCCCAGGATTAGGGGGCTATCGATGTCGGACACTACTCTAAAGGGATGGTTGAAAGTCGCCGCCCCAAGAGAAAACGTGATATCCTGACACCCCTTTACCTTGAGCCTTTCCCCCGAAACTGATCGTGTGGTGTTTGTCGGCCGTAGCTCACTGGGCTGGGGCGGGATCGAACTCCACACCCCCTCCCGGATGGCGGAAACATCTGCACCGGTGTCAAGTAAGGCCAGCAAGAGTTGGTTGCCTATCTTGACCTGTACACGGGGAATAGCATTTTTGTTACGGGTCCTATCCTGGGGTGCTGTCAACTGACCCACGTTGACAGCAGTGTCTAGTTTCCCTGGTGTTGGTCATGTCCGTTGCGCAGTTTGATTTCACAATCTTTTGAGTAATGGCCAGGGCGACCACAATAATAGCAATAAAACTTGCCACTTTTACGGTTGCCCGGGTTTCCCCTGTCATCCTGTTGGGCATTTCTGTTGCCCTGTCTTGGTGGCTCAGGGCATTCTGCCACCCAGTGACCAGGCTGCTCACAATTGAAGCAGACACCCCGCTGCTTCCTGGATGATGAGCGGAACCTCACCTTCCGCTGGCCGTGGTGGCCGTTCTGGCGGTCATCACGATTTCCACGCTCCTGCTGGCGCCCACGGGGATAATCTCCTCCCTGGGCTCCTAACAGGGCGAGGTTTTGGACCTGCTCCGTCAGTTTAGCCATCTGTTCCTGGAGAGTCTGGAGTCGGGCGTCTGTTTTAGAGTTGCCATCCGCAGCCTCCGCAACAACTTGGCGAACGACCGCTGGGTTGTTTTGGAAAGCAACCCGCCGGACCTTCTCAAATTGTTCGGCAACTTGTACCGCCGCCCGTAAATTAGCAGGCTGCTGCGTGAGCAAATGCAACTGCAGCTCACTATAGCCTATGCCCCGCATAAACTGTTCTTTTGCAAGCGCTTCATGGGCCGCTACGGGAAACTCCGCGTAGGCCCGCTGAACCGCTTGCATAATGCAGAGTTCAAATGATGTCATTTGTTCTCCCGGGCCCCGCTGCATATTCATAAACTCCTGCCGGCGCAGGAGATTATGCTCGCCTGGTACTAAACGATTCCTGAGGGCCTCTTTGATCAGGTTCTAATCGTTCTTTGTGGCATTAGGTAGGGCATCATACATTTGGAACGCCCTGCCAGCCAAATAAAAGGGCAGCACATCGTGTCTTTGGTTGGGTGCGGCCGCATTGGCTGGGGCCGGAACAAAGAGTTCAAACTTCCTGAACCAAAGGTCGAAATCATCCTTTGGTTCCCCTGCAAATTCGGACAGTCGCGGTAAATTTGCAGCTGCCATACTTTACTCAGGTCAGCTCGAAGATTTAAAGAAAAAAACAAAAGAAACTAAGGCAGTGTTATACAAAATTCAAAGGTGAAAACTCACCAACCATATATTACCACTCTAGGACAAGGTTGACTGCCTCCGCGATCTCAAGGATCCACTTCGTGACAGTGACTGACGTAGCGTGGACCCCGTCCACTCTCAGTTTGTTTGGGCGAACAACAACAGTTCCGGAACGAATCCGAAGCACGAACTTGTCCAATTTCGGCATTGGGGCCCCTCGGGCTGTATTGAGTGTAGAAAAGTAATCGTTTATTCGATTCCAAATTGCAAATTCTCCTCTATGGATGTTCAGTCGAGGGGGTACTCGGCACCACATCAACTGGCAATGTTGGGATGACTCCACAACATGCTCAATTGAGGCAATAACAGGCCATAACAGTGCCTGGACGGCGTTAGCATGGATAAGCGCCTGGTGAGTTGATAAAAGTTGTGCCGGCAACGTCCTATCCTTATGCTCAAAAACGTCATTCCCTCCCACCGCAATAATAATTAGAGTGTGGTAACATGAGTCGATGGCATCTGTTACCAATGCCGGGACGTGACGAAGTTTCGCTCCACTGATGGCGATAACTTCCGCTCGCTGATGTACCTCCTGAAGAGAGGCCCTCTGGTGGACAAACTGGCTGTCCGTTATTATGATGACACGTTTCGCGACAACGTTCCGAACGTCCAATTCACTAACACAGGAGTGGAAGGATTGTTCCGATTCAGTGTCACTAACCTCTACCTCGGGAAGCAGCCACTTCACTCTCGGCATCTGCAAGAGAAGAGCAAAAATCAAAATAGCACACAGATGAGAACACGGGGAGCATAACTGTTGTCTCCAGTGCTACGGCTTATTTATGCATCCTGCGTGGTGGAGGGGATGGCACATACAGTGTATCGTCCAAATAACGTAGTGAGATAACTATTCTCGGGTAACTTGATACCGTGACAGGGCTAGTGAGCGTTTCTGCTTCCATCTGGAGGCACAAAACTAATGCACGCTCCCTACGGCATAAAATGTACAGGTCACGTGACTTGGGAAACTCCACAAGCCGGTCGCTAAATGCGCCCTGTATGCATCAGATACTGTATGACAGGCCCCATTACTGGCCTAGTTTGATTTCATGTATCGTGAGGCAGGTACTGGCCTCAGTAATCATGCGATGTTGGCCCGATATCGCCCTCGGCCGGGTGGTTTTTGTCGAGGATTGGCTCCATCAACAAAGGAAAACCAACATGGCCGCATCCATTCTGACCATGCCGAGTGAGACAAGACCACTAATGAATATTCATAGGTTGGAGGGTCGAGGCCTATCAATTAGACGAGTGCATGTTTTTTACTCTCAAGTACATATTTGGAGAGGTATTGAAAAAATATTTGCTGTGGCAAGTCTACAGATATAAAGAAATTATTTGATGAAAAAATTAATTTCGAATTTTGCTAATTGGGTAATAGGGGGCGTGTTTTGAGTTTTTTCTGCCAGTTGGCTGAAAACAGTGGAAATATCAAAGTCTGTCTAATTTGTCGATTATAAAAAAATTTCCGTGGTCAATCACCAATTTCCATCGCACCAGTTACTCGCAAGACTAACCCGTATATCATATCCGAATTTCAGTTTCACTACTTGACGCGTTCTTTGATGCGTCGCGGTCAAACATTGACAATTTAACTGCTAAAAGGCTTAAAAAATCAATTGTGGTCTTGTCTCTATTTACACTACATTTTGGGTCAATATAGTGAAAAATTTGAATGTGCTCAAATCACTCTAATTCATTTAGAATATTGTATTGCTGATGATTTAAGGTCAAAACAAGCTAAAATAATGAGAAAAAAACTTAATTTGACCCAAATAAGAGTCAACCTAACCCCGGTCTAAGTTCGGTTTCATTTTTACAAGTCTTGTTGTGTTGCCATTCATTTTGTAATTTCTTTGAAACTACTTAGGCCTTGATTCTGAAAGTTGTGCCCTAAGCAGCAAAGATATTCCTAAATCACATCCTAAATGTTCAGCTCCATAGCTTGCTTATTCTGGCCAGGGCAGGTCTTTGAATTTGGTGCTGTTGGCTGCAAAATCATGACTTTTTGTCGATTTTGTCCTCTTTCGTCGCTTTGGCACAGTTGTACCACTCTTTGAAATGTCTCTCATTTCCCAAAAATGTCCAGATATGACTTTCCTTTGTTGGAGAGTTGTGGGATGTCATGTACATTAGTTTGAAAAAAATCTCAAAATGTTAACCCCTGAAATGTACCTTCATTGAGACAAGACCACTAATGAATATTCATAGGTTGGAGGGTCGAGGCCTATCAATTAGACGAGTGCATGTTTTTTACTCTCAAGTACATATTTGGAGAGGTATTGAAAAAATATTTGCTGTGGCAAGTCTACAGATATAAAGAAATTATTTGATGAAAAAATTAATTTCGAATTTTGCTAATTGGGTAATAGGGGGCGTGTTTTGAGTTTTTTCCGCCAGTTGGCTGAAAACAGTGGAAATATCAAAGTCTGTCTAATTTGTCGATTATAAAAAAATTTCCGTGGTCAATCACCAATTTCCATCGCACCAGTTACTCGCAAGACTAACCCGTATATCATATCCGAATTTCAGTTTCACTACTTGACGCGTTCTTTGATGCGTCGCGGTCAAACATTGACAATTTAACTGCTAAAAGGCTTAAAAATCAATTGTGGTCTTGTCTCTATTTACACTACATTTTGGGTCAATATAGTGAAAAATTTGAATGTGCTCAAATCACTCTAATTCATTTAGAATATTGTATTGCTGATGATTTAAGGTCAAAACAAGCTAAAATAATGAGAAAAAAACTTAATTTGACCCAAATAAGAGTCAACCTAACCCCGGTCTAAGTTCGGTTTCATTTTTACAAGTCTTGTTGTGTTGCCATTCATTTTGTAATTTCTTTGAAACTACTTAGGCCTTGATTCTGAAAGTTGTGCCCTAAGCAGCAAAGATATTCCTAAATCACATCCTAAATGTTCAGCTCCATAGCTTGCTTATTCTGGCCAGGGCAGGTCTTTGAATTTGGTGCTGTTGGCTGCAAAATCATGACTTTTTGTCGATTTTGTCCTCTTTCGTCGCTTTGGCACAGTTGTACCACTCTTTGAAATGTCTCTCATTTCTCCAAAAATGTCCAGATATGACTTTCCTTTGTTGGAGAGTTGTGGGATGTCATGTACATTAGTTTGAAAAAAATCTCAAAATGTTAACCCCTGAAATGTACCTTCATTGAGACAAGACCACTAATGAATATTCATAGGTTGGAGGGTCGAGGCCTATCAATTAGACGAGTGCATGTTTTTTACTCTCAAGTACATATTTGGAGAGGTATTGAAAAAATATTTGCTGTGGCAAGTCTACAGATATAAAGAAATTATTTGATGAAAAAATTAATTTCGAATTTTGCTAATTGGGTAATAGGGGGCGTGTTTTGAGTTTTTTCCGCCAGTTGGCTGAAAACAGTGGAAATATCAAAGTCTGTCTAATTTGTCGATTATAAAAAAATTTCCGTGGTCAATCACCAATTTCCATCGCACCAGTTACTCGCAAGACTAACCCGTATATCATATCCGAATTTCAGTTTCACTACTTGACGCGTTCTTTGATGCGTCGCGGTCAAACATTGACAATTTAACTGCTAAAAGGCTTAAAAATCAATTGTGGTCTTGTCTCTATTTACACTACATTTTGGGTCAATATAGTGAAAAATTTGAATGTGCTCAAATCACTCTAATTCATTTAGAATATTGTATTGCTGATGATTTAAGGTCAAAACAAGCTAAAATAATGAGAAAAAAACTTAATTTGACCCAAATAAGAGTCAACCTAACCCCGGTCTAAGTTCGGTTTCATTTTTACAAGTCTTGTTGTGTTGCCATTCATTTTGTAATTTCTTTGAAACTACTTAGGCCTTGATTCTGAAAGTTGTGCCCTAAGCAGCAAAGATATTCCTAAATCACATCCTAAATGTTCAGCTCCATAGCTTGCTTATTCTGGCCAGGGCAGGTCTTTGAATTTGGTGCTGTTGGCTGCAAAATCATGACTTTTTGTCGATTTTGTCCTCTTTCGTCGCTTTGGCACAGTTGTACCACTCTTTGAAATGTCTCTCATTTCTCCAAAAATGTCCAGATATGACTTTCCTTTGTTGGAGAGTTGTGGGATGTCATGTACATTAGTTTGAAAAAAATCTCAAAATGTTAACCCCTGAAATGTACCTTCATTGAGACAAGACCACTAATGAATATTCATAGGTTGGAGGGTCGAGGCCTATCAATTAGACGAGTGCATGTTTTTTACTCTCAAGTACATATTTGGAGAGGTATTGAAAAAATATTTGCTGTGGCAAGTCTACAGATATAAAGAAATTATTTGATGAAAAAATTAATTTCGAATTTTGCTAATTGGGTAATAGGGGGCGTGTTTTGAGTTTTTTCTGCCAGTTGGCTGAAAACAGTGGAAATATCAAAGTCTGTCTAATTTGTCGATTATAAAAAAATTTCCGTGGTCAATCACCAATTTCCATCGCACCAGTTACTCGCAAGACTAACCCGTATATCATATCCGAATTTCAGTTTCACTACTTGACGCGTTCTTTGATGCGTCGCGGTCAAACATTGACAATTTAACTGCTAAAAGGCTTAAAAAATCAATTGTGGTCTTGTCTCGAGTCGGACTCGCCAACAAAAACGCTTCTTTCGGGCAGGTTCGATCTAAACAGCTGTCACCACTTTGGCGGGACTAAACTAGCCCCTTGAGTAATTCAACACATATGCTCCCTTAGATAAATCCTCGTTTATTACTCTGTAATTCTTATAACAATGATACACAACACAGGTCGGTATTTCTCCGTTCTTTGCTAGCTCCTTCCTTCTGCGCATGCTCAGTCGCACCAGCTTGTACGGGGATTTCCCAGAGAGTGCGCCGCTACAGGGTGCGGCAGAATGATGCCGGCCTAAAACCGGCCCGCCACATTGGACACAGCAGACGGGCTAACCACGTGACATGGAGTCTGGAACATGTATAGGTCACGCCTGCTGATTTACAATTGTACTAGTGGTCCTACCTTAACTTGTGAACCACTTCTTCGAGTCTTCTTCCTTAGGTCTTGGTCTTTTCTTGGTGGAGTTGTCTCCTATCCTTTTTAGTGTATCTCTCTAATATCAGAATCAGCTGGGCCCGAGAAGGAAATCTAGCCAGTATTGTAAAGCATGTGTGTCATACAGGCAGCAGTTTTGAGTGTAAACTCATATATTACATGCCTGGAGCGTGAACCAAGTTTCCAGCCCAAATTATGCAACTGCAAGGCCTAGGTTATGTAATTACTATAACTAATTCAATCGGGCTCATAAGAGGATAACCCTTAAAGGGGCACCAGAAAGGTGCCACTCCTACACAATCATTAACATTCAACTGTAGAAAGAATAAAGCGGCGCCGTCAGCTTGAATATACATACTCCGGATGCTAATTTTTGAGTTATGCTCCGCCTCTGACAAGTTGTAAACACGTCGAGACAAGACCACAATTGATTTTTTAAGCCTTTTAGCAGTTAAATTGTCAATGTTTGACCGCGACGCATCAAAGAATGCGTCAAGTAGTGAAACTGAAATTCGGATATGATATACGGGTTAGTCTTGCGAGTAACTGGTGCGATGGAAATTGGTGATTGACCACGGAATTTTTTTTTTAATCGACAAATTAGACAGACTTTGATATTTCCACTCTTTTCAGCCAACTGGCAGAAAAAACTCAAAACACGCCCCCTATTACCCAATTAGCAAAATTCGAAATTAATTTTTTCATCAAATAATTTCTTTATATCTGTAGACTTGCCACAGCAAATATTTTTTCAATACCTCTCCAAATATGTACTTGAGAGTAAAAAACATGCACTCGTCTAATTGATAGGCCTCGACCCTCCAACCTATGAATATTCATTAGTGGTCTTGTCTCCGTCAGGAAATGGCGATCGCACGCTGACATTTAGCGAAAATTTCCAACTTCCATCGGTGATTATGAAATAATAACACAACGGCACGGAGAGATACAGAAGGATGTATCTATTAAGATTCTTAGTTACGTGATACGCGTGAGATATTTGATTGTCTGTGGTTTTGTTGGGTGCAATTAGCGATTTTATTGGGGCATGTTTTCGTGTGCGTGCATGGTCACGTATACAGAATGGTGTTTTGCATAGCATTCCCGATTGGCCGAAGCCGTTGAGCCGAAACAAATCGATTCACCGCCTACACTTTTACTCCGATTTTGCTGAAAATTGGTGACAAAGAGGCTTGATGTATTCCGCACTATTCGTAGAAAGCGAATTTCGAAAAAAAAATGATTAAAAATGTTTTTTCTAAGTAAAAATGGCCGTTGCTAGGCATGGTTACTAGGCATATGCTGCCACAGACATATCCACGGAAAAACTGGGCCTGCACTTCGTTAGCGTCGACCCAATATACCGCTATATGGGTTTGAAAGCACATTTGATACTAACTGTGCCCTTTTTCAGACTACTTCTGTGAGCATCCACCAGTGAGGAAAGGTTTACCCGGTTATAGAAAGCTCGTGAGTGGATCCACGTTAGGAGAGATACTCTATACCGGTTTCTTAATACCTGTGCAATCCTGGCTCCCCGGTTATCCACTAAGTTAGTTATCTGGAAAAATACGCAGGAGTTCTAGCTGCAAGTTGCTCGTCCGCAACCGAAAAAGTTGGCATCATATCTGATCATCTAGTGGAGAGATAAACCGCGCTTACCCCGATATATATACACAAAGGGTCAAGGTCATATGCAAATAACCATCAACATTCCGACCCATAATGCAAAGCGCCCCAGTGACGCAACACACGCCGTAATAAGGGGAGAAAACCAATTAAGAAAGGTCGAAACCGATGGTTAATCAAAGTCCAACTACAGACGCAAATTGCTATTAAACTACCAAAAAATACGCTATTCCGAGGCACAATAGTTTTACACCCCAGTTGTACTTGCATTCATCATGATGCAATATATATATATAAGCATTGTACCCGTGGCGCAGGCAGGTTCAAATGGGCTATACCTTGAATATATTGAATTGCAATGAAAATCAAATGCAATATCAAAGGAGCCATATCGAAGAGACAAATTAAACCAACGATTGTCCACAGACTGGGACCTAGCTGTGGCGTGCTGTATGCGTGCATATAAAAGTATATCAGTTGGTCCGATAGAGATGATGAGGCAATGCCTCGTTCCTTAGTCAGCAATATGTGCCTTTTTATACGGAGAAGAAGGAGTACCCAGATAGGCCTTCACATGTCGGCCTCCAAATGGCTCGAACCAATTGCACTATCACTACTATAACTTTAAAATGCGTGCTCCTCCTACATGTAGCCAGGTTTCGGGCAAGGCACTTACTCGACAGGCAAGCTAGACGTTCAGCACCGTGAGCAGCTCCTTGATAAGGCCATTTCAGGTTCAGCGGGCCTCTTCAGATCAATTATTGAAAGCTGTGGTGAGCACATAAACAGACCATGGTAACCTTAATTTGAAAATGCCTTCATAATCCAGAGTTTTCGGAACAAGCTGGGTTTGGTTATTTCAGCTTATTTAGTAAGGAGCAGTGAGTTTGGCCATATGGAGGGTGTTCTCGACTTGTAGGGTTGTATTTGTGGGTTTGGGGTGGCAATGGTGGATGGTTTTTCTCCTGTGGTGATCACAGGGCTTTAATGATGTGGAAGCTCTCACACTATACTGCATATGTAAAGTGATTTAAGGTTATATGAGTTGATTAGGAGCTGTTTATACTGACATTCAGTTTTGTTGTAGAGTTTGTAAAAAGGGAAAGTTTTATTTGGACAGCTTGAGGTTTGGAGGTGAGAGGTAAGAGGATGCATTGCTCATGAAGGCAATGCGTCCTCTCACATTGTGCTGCAGATGTTAAATGGATGAAGCGGATACAAGTTGATTGGGGGTCTGTGAAGTTGGCTCCTAGTTCCCAGTTCCCAGTTCCCAGTTCGTTATTCGTACCCATTTTGAAACATGGTGTGTTTGGGTACGAAATGGGCTAAGCATTTCCCAGTTCCCAATTCAAATTTCTTTCAAATATTAACCCTCCACAGTCCGATAACTCAACTTGGTGGTTTTAACCCTTTCCTACCAAGCTCGCGATTCAACTATCAGTGACTTTAACCCTTTCTGACCCATTTCCCGGTTCAAAATACCAGCTCCTTATTCGCTTAACTCGTTTTAACCCTTTATAACTCCATTTCCCGATTCATTTACAGTCACTTTAACCCTTTCTGACTCCATTTCATTCATTTGCAAGTCTCTTTAACCCTTTCTGACTCCATTTCCCAGTTCGAAATGCCAGTTCCTTATTCGTCTTAACTCATTTTAACCCTCTATAAGTCCATTTCCCTATTCAAATGCTGGCTCCCGATTCAGCTACAAGTCACTTTAACCCTTTCTGAGTCCATTTCATTCATTTGCAAGTCACTTTAACCCTTTCTGACTCCATTTCCCAGTTCAAAATGCCAGTTCCTTATTCGTCTTAACTCATTTCAACCCTCTATAAGTCCATTTCCCTATTCAAATGCTGGCTCCCGATTCAGCTACAAGTCACTTTAACCCTTTCTGACTCCATTTCCCGGTTCAAAATGCCAGCTCCTTATTCGTCTTAACTCATTTTAACCCTCTATAAGTCCATTTCCCTATTCAAATGCTGGCTCCCGATTCAGCTACAAGTCACTTTAACCCTTTCTGACTCCATTTCATTCGTTTTCAAGTCTCTTTAACCCTTTCTGACTCCATTTCCCAGTTCAAAATGCCAGTTCCTTATTCGTCTTAACTCATTTTAACCCTCTATCAGTCCATTTCCCTATTCAAATGCTGGCTCCCGACTCAGCTTTATTATCCACAAACATATCATATACGGGTTACAAATACGTACATGATCAATGCAATTACTCTGATTGGTTCAGAGAAAGGGATTAAAATCAGGAATGGTAATTAAGTCGTCTCATTGACTGCAAGAGGGAAGAGCTTAGCGGCAAGCTGCAAGTGGTATAAACAAGCATGGTTACATACATAATTAGCTGGCGGCGACAGCCAGTACACAATAATACAAGATAAACCAGGGATACCCGTCTCAAAATAGTGCCACCTTCGTAGTGGCCATACTAAATATAGCAACTGTGGTCATCCGCCTATCACCTGATTGTCCGAGAAACTTCAGACTTAGCTGAGCAGGGTTAAAATGAGTTAAGACGAATAAGGAGCTGGCATTTTGAACCGGGAAATGGAGTCAAAAAGGGTTAAAGTGACTTGCAAATCAAGGACGATACCGCGGTGACGTCACGGCTTTTCCAAGATGGCACTGCATATTGTAAACAAACTCGATCCACGGCATTTTGAACTGGGAAACGGAGTCAGAAAGGGTTAAAGTGACTTGCAAATGAATGAAATGGAGTCAGAAAGGGTTAACGTGACTTGCAGCTGAATCGGAAGCCAGCATTTGAATGGGGAAATGGACTTATAGAGGGTTAAAATGAGTTAAGACGAATAAGGAACTGGCATTTTGAACTGGGAAATGGAGTCAGGAAGGGTTAAAGTGACTTGCAAATGAATGAAATGGAGTCAGAAAGGGTTAAAGTGACTTGTAGCTGAATCGGGAGCCAGCATTTGAATAGGGAAATGGACTTATAGAGGGTTAAAATGAGTTAAGACGAATAAGGAACTGGCATTTTGAACTGGGAAATGGAGTCAGAAAGGGTTAAAGAGACTTGCAAATGAATGAAATGGAGTCAGAAAGGGTTAAAGTGACTTGTAGCTGAATCGGGAGCCAGCATTTGAATAGGGAAATGGACTTATAGGGGGTTAAAATGAGTTAAGACGAATAAGGAACTGGCATTTTGAACTGGGAAATGGAGTCAGAAAGGGTTAAAGTGACTTGCAAATGAATGAAATGGAGTCAGAAAGGGTTAAAGTGACTGTAAATGAATCGGGAAATGGAGTTATCAAGGGTTAAAACGAGTTAAGACGAATAAGGAGCTGGTATTTTGAACTGGGAAATGGAGTCAGAAAGGGTTAAAGTGACTTGCAAATGAATGAAATGGAGTCAGAAAGGGTTAACGTGACTTGTAGCTGAATCGGGAGCCAGCATTTGAATAGGGAAATGGACTTATAGAGGGTTGAAATGAGTTAAGACGAATAAGGAACTGGCATTTTGAACTGGGAAATGGAGTCAGAATGGCTTAAAGAGACTTGCAAATGAATGAAATGGAGTCAGAAAGGGTTAAAGTGACTTGTAGCTGAATCGGGAGCCAGCATTTGAATAGGGAAATGGAGATGTAGAGGGTTAAAATGAGTTAAGCGAATAAGGAGCTGGTATTTTGAACCGGGAAATGGGTCAGAAAGGGTTAAAGTCACTGATAGTTGAATCGAGAACTTGGTAGGAAAGGGTTAAAACCACCAAGTTGAGTTATCGGACTTTGGAGTGTTAATATTTGAAAGCAATTTGAATTTGGAACTGGGAAATGCTTAGCCCATTTCCTAGTTCCTTATTCGTACCCATGTTTGGGTACGAATAAGGAACTGCGAACTGGGAACTGAGAACTGGGAACTGGGAGCCAACTTCACAGACCCGTTGATTGGTTCTGTTTGTACTCACATTCAGATAGAAATGTGGAATATCGGACAGTTGTGGTTGACGAGAAGAAGGATGCATTGATGTGATTTTGTCCATGCTGCATTTGGGCACTGGAATGTGCTGTATGCACTGACGTCATAATTGCAAGAAGTTTGGTGCATGTCATGTTGTGGAACTTTCTGGCATGAAACATTGCACTTGTGAATGTTTTTGGATATGATACGGCTGCTTCAAATCGTTGACCAAATCATGAAATGAGGAGAGTGGATGCCGGTCGGGCCTAGGCCCACACTTGTACTACTTACTTGACTTCAAGCTCGGTGTCATTAATTACTACAAGCCGCCCAAAGAATACACACGCATTCCAAATGGCTTATGTCACTTGAAACATGGCTCTTTCCACAAACTTACCAGTTACAAGGCGCAAACACCGAAAGTACCGGCAGCCGTGGCTGTCATATTTTACCGCACGATGACATGAGCATACACGTGCATACACGAGGTGTACAACGTCATAAAATCGTGTGTGGTGGAACGTCACAAAATTGTGCAATGTCTGCGTCGTCATCGGATCTTGCTAAAAATTATCAGTTCACAATTTCAGACGCGTCATCAGTTTTGATATTCACCGATAAAATCCTTTTTTTCTTCTAAGTCAAATTTCGTCCACGCTCCTTTTCACCGTAAACTACCTTGAAAATTATTTTGCTAACTATTCCATGCGGTTAAACCGATTGGAGCGGGTTCTATCATAGATAACTGGAGGTCGAAATCCACAACCAGGAATATGACTTATGAAACCATTTGAAGCGGTCCGCAAAAGCCTTCGTCGTGAGGTGGTGCCGCCTGTCGGCGGTTCCGGGACCATTGCGTCAAGGGCTAGCTCTGGCTAACACAGCACCCATAAACAATAGACCACCAATTATTTGACCCCAGCTCCTTACTGCGGGAAAACCCAAGTCCAGCAACCGAAAGTACCAAAAATACATTTTTGTTTACATTTGAACTGCACACATACGTTTGTTTACAATTTCTTTCCCCGCGAAATCTCGAACATCAGGTGACCTGCAATCGTGGATTGAAAATAACATTAACCTTAGTTCAGCTGGTCAACATGGTCAACAGGTACAGGCTGTTCCAATCATCCCCCTACAGCCGCCATCTGTTCAACTGGTGATGTTACCCACCCCACAGGGAGTGCAGGTAATTGATTAAGCCCCTGCATAACTAAACAGCTATGACTTGGCTTCTGTGAGTGGTAAGGAGAATTGACAGTGTCCGATTAAAAATCCCTCATTACTGCTCCGCTGAAGTAAATTTCCGAAAATAAACATAACGTTGCATCAGGATAACATATCACCTGCAAACGTGCAAAATTTCGAGACGAAACACTACCCCCAAATGGCACTTTATCGAGCCGCCTTCTAGTATTATGATATAGATATATATATATATATATATTCCGAAATTTACGAGTTATAAAAGGGTTAATCCGATATTGATTTTAAGGTTTGAGATGCAAATCTGAAGAGGCCGCGAACTGCGTCAGTCACGTGACTCAGACGGGAGAACCAGTCGGATCGCATAAAGATGTAAATACGCAATGGCCACCAGACCGATCACATGACTTATAAACGGCTGGCGCCCGGGAAAGTACGCATGAAAAGTTTCAACAAAAGAGTTAGTAATAAAACGCTGAGTTTACGATCGTTGTGTCCCAGAAAAGATCGAAAAAGTGTATAAACATATATTTCAAATACCTGACCAAAACCCCGGTCCTTTCAGGTACACGTTCCAGGCAAAGAAATGTATGTATCAGATGCATTATCTCGTGCCAACCTACCGGGGCAAACGAACAGTGACATGGAAAAGGAGGTTGAACTACAGGTTCATCTTGTCGGTGACAACCTTGCAATCTCTCCGGAAAAGCGCAAGCAATTTCAGGCAGCCACCCTAAATGACGCTGTGTTGGTCAAACTGATGAACAATATAAAAAATGGCTGGCCTAAGTATCGTCGTGATC
The DNA here is from genome assembly GCF_910592395.1 of Lineus longissimus. NCBI lineage: Eukaryota > Metazoa > Nemertea > Pilidiophora > Heteronemertea > Lineidae > Lineus > Lineus longissimus. The sequence goes on along the minus strand of NC_088323.1, from coordinate 11,546,297 downwards.
TTGATTCCGATCTACGGTAGTATTTGCACGACAGAGAGGAATTTCACATTCTAGATGACATTGTACTGAAAGGTTCGCGTATAACATTGCCTAAATCTATGCAAAGTTAAATGACTGAACTGGTCCATGACAGCCATCTAGGGCGTGAACTATGTAGCCGAAGGGCTAAAGAAGTTCTCTTTTGGCCTGGAATGATCGCACAAAAGTAGCAAAATGTGCTGTATGTCAGAAACACGCGCGAAAAAACCCGCAAGGAGCCGCTGATGCCACATGAAACGCCAACACGTCCATGGCAAAATGTTTCATCCGATTTATTCTTCTTTCATTTCAAAGATCACTTCCTCGTCGTTGATGCATTCTCAGGATATTCCGAGGTGGAAATGCTTGAAAAAACTTCCGCAAACACCGTAATCGGACACATCAAGAAAATATTTGCGAGACATGGCATTCCAGAAACACTCTATCTCACTGACAATGGCCCGCAGTACAGTAACAGGCAATTTAAGGAATTATCTGACAAGTGGAACTTCACGCACAAAACATCCAGTCCGAGGTATCCAAGGTCAAACGGATTAGCCGAACGTACTGTTCCAACAGTAAAAAACCTGCTGAAGAAAGCGAAGGCAAACGGTGAAGACCCCTACATTGTTTTGACGAAGGTTCGGATACCAATAAACAACAGGGACGGTAGAATTCGAACAAACACTGGACCCACCTGGTTATGGCTGTTGTTGTTTCTAATTCCAATGGCAGCACCCTTCACGGTTGTTGACACCAGTACCAATCAGCTGCCCTGGAGACTATGTTATCACGCCCTTGGCTTCACACCCTGTTGCTAGCCCTGGGCGGCGCAATATCTAGAAGAGGTTCTGGGTTCCTCTCAAACCCGTCACTTGACCAACAAGCGGGCTAAGTATATATCTTGATAATATATATGTTTATAGTTTTGTACAATAATGCACATATACGTATGTCGACTATAGTTTGATATATAATGTTGAATATTAACAATACATGATGGTTTGATATATAATGTTGAATATTAACAATACATGGATGAGCTATACTGTTCTGACTAATAAGTCGAATGTTAAACAAGGAATCAATTAAATCTTTTTTGGTTTTGGTCATAGGCAATATAAGTAACAAGGTGATACAACTAGAACTTTGGTTCTTACTAAATGTTAGATGATGTGGATGGGCGAACCCATTTTGACCCAATGTCAGTTTATTAAAATACTATCACGGACGTAAACCTAAACTGGCGGCGTGTAAACGAAGGAGATGTACGACAGCGGAATGCCAATTATAATTCCGGCTATCGAGCAATGTAGACACGAATGCTATTTGCTAGTAGTCGAATAAATTCAACTACAAATTCAACCACAATGGCCGAACCGAATGTCTACTACGAAGAATGCTAGAAGTGCTTGAATGCACTTTTTAGAACATGACGTCACCGATTAACGCCTATTTCTGTAAACTAGAAAACAACCGAATTTATATAACACGCCTACAATTTAGGTGCTTAAAGAATGGTGGCCCTTCCGTTCAACCCGGAAACAAGACTAGAACCGAGCATCAAGACCATCCAACGATGACATATGTAACCACAGGACATTCTAACACACCATCACGAAGGACTATAATTATTAGTCCAGGCCTAAGCACATATGACCTAAATAGTAAGATTACCCAACAAACTGGAAAACCAGAACAGTGCATGAAACGTCAACGATATAAAATCTGTCCACAACAAATGCGAAGACAAAACCTACAGGCCTACGAAACCGGCCAGAATAGGTATAATACTATACGAATGCATGAGCTAGCGTGTAGCACAATTTTGCACATACACAAGGGAGAAATCCCATACAAAGCGATTATGTCAATACACAGGTTTGGAAACGTAATCAAAACATGAGCTCACAAACAAAATGGCGGCTCAATTTAAGTGCATGTCATTACGACATTACGAAGGGGAGTGACGAAGACTGCGCCCTACTGACTCCCAGTCAAATTTTGGAATTAAAAGGAGAAATTATCGGAATAATCCTACCAGGACCTTCAAACTTCAACTTCCTTCAACGAACCGCCTCCAAACAGTATAACATGGCACAGGATTCCAACCAGGACGAATGATACAAATAAAACACAGGAAACCCGGGAAGAACGAAAAGGCCGTGTGCTCCCTGTAGGGCCCTAGCAGAATGAGAGCGAAAACCCAGTGCGAGGCCGTGATCTCGCGTAGTTTTATTAATTTTATAATATTTATTTTTTATGTGACTCCCATGAGCCTCTATTAAAATGGCGTCCGTTTGTTTACAATTTTTATAGCACATGAGGAAATGGCACTTCGCCAAAACATACATGGCTCTTCTTGCATACCGCGACTCGCCACGTGATGACTTAATTGCCATCACCAGCTCAATTGCTGTTCGGGAGGAAACTCAGGACACAGCCGCCCATCACTGTAGGAGCTTTAACTCCCAACATCCCGAACGCTCGTGAAACTCGAAAGAAACTATTTGAACGCAAGGACACGGCAAAACGCTGTCAAGACGCGCACGCCAACAAATCCGAATTCACCACGCTAACACCTAGGGATTACATCCGTATTCAAAACCATCAAAGGAAGGACTGGTTACCCAGAGAAGTAGTCTCCACAACTCAATATCCACGTTCGTACAGTGTTCGTACACCGAATGGAACAATATTGGGGAGGAACCGATCGCAGCTGATTAAAGTTCCGCAGGATAGTGAAAGAGATGCGTCCATGCCTAATCACAACCTAGAGGACTCTCCTGAACAACTCGCTGAACAATCGAATGATCACGCTATAATGACTCAAACAGCGCAGTTAAAAGACTCGGTAGCGACCACCAGGTCTGGTCGGATCTCTAGACCTAACCCAAAGTACAATGACTTTGTGTAGTTTTCAGATACAGTGCTAGACAATTTTACTCATAATATTGATATAATCGAGGTCAAGGAATCTGGCACTAACAGAACTAATACATAACCATGTGTATCCAGAAGTATTAAGGTAGCAGAAAGGGGTGGGCGTTTGTGGTTTCTGAGTGTGAGGGGGTATAGTGGTGACTGCAGACTGTGCTTTAAGAGAGACTAGGCATGATGCCAGTCTCTCTAAGAGCACAGTCAACAGACATGTGGTTCCAGTATTAGGTATTTTCATTGTAGCAATGCGAAAATGTAAGCACATTTGGTAAGGTCCGTCATAAAATAGAGTGACTCAACCACTCTCTTGATAACAGCGGCCACCTCAGCGCCACTACACGGGGCCTAATGGTATCAGGCTAAGTAGCTTCGCGCGATATGCACCATTCTAGGAAAACTCAATGTGGAAGTATGCTCATTAGCATAATCTATTCTTGGCTCCAGCTCGAGGTATCTTGCGCAGTGTTTCTTCGGCCCAGATACATTGTGGTGGAAAGGGTCTAGGTCTAGTACAATGAACGCCTGGCTTGCGCCAGACTAATAAGTGAAAAAGGACTGGCTGCGCGAGACTGACCATTGCAGAGACTCTGTGACGTAGGTAAGTTGGTGTTATGTCGCGCGCTTTCTTTCCTCGTGGCAAAATACAGCAAAATAGTTACAACCCCACAATAGCGCTAAAAGTCCATAATAAGGCCACGGTGACCCGTTATAATTGTTTCACCAGCTTAGCTATTTTTGGTTCCTTGCGTCCAGGATTTTACTAGAGCAGCATAGCAATGTATACCAATGTAAACCATTACTCATCTAATTTTGCCTCATGAACATGTCACAGGAGCTCCAGACACAACATTGGTCAGCTGGTTACCTGCACTAATATTACTATACTCATTCAGGGCTACTCATCTCAGGATTCTGATTAGCTGAGACTTATTAGGTAGCATAGGTAGCAGAATTTGTAATGAGTGATTACGTATAACTGGTAACCATTGGTAACTTTACTTATTTACATCTTAGGTCTCATTAGGGAGTTGTTTTTTTTATTCATGCGCCCCCCCCCCCCAGTAGTTCCTAAAATCATTGATTTCTCGGTCCTCACAGTATGTCAGTGTTGATTCAGCAGTTGTTTTGGCAAAGACATGTTTTTTTGGAGTTTCTGAAACCTGGAGCGCTACTCAATAGGCGGCTAACAAGAAACTACGCATTTTACTGTTGTTGCCGACGTATGTTTACACTGAACTTGGGATGTGCGTCGGCCCCGTGTTGAAATGCAGTCCAGTGCCAGTTGGTGCGTTTTTCGCTGATTTGTGCAGAATTCAACATATCTCAAAAGTTCAATAGTTGACCCTCGATTTTTTTTGATTTTTGTGTAGCGTAAGCAACTGTCTTTCATGGGAAAATGGTCACTGTAAGAATTATTCAGGAAGAAATGTATAATATTTGGGGTTTTTCGTGATTGTCCGGCCCAATTGGCAATATTACCATTTGGGATGGTGAACAGAGCAAGGAGCAAATGCAACGCTTATGATTTATTTAAAGAAATAAAACGCCCGATTTAACATCCTGCAGAATCGGGCGTTTCCAGTGATATACGACACAAATGGGTTGTCCTCATGCATTCACTTTGGAAACGCATTTTAAAATATATGTTACGTCCTGTTAATTGGGCACGTCATCATCGCGTACATTTGGGAAAAACTCCCTAACCAGACATTAGCATTCTGATGTGCTAATTTGTGTTTAGTGTTTTAACCCCTGTTCTATCTTATCTTAGTTAACTGAACTTCATTAATTGATTTATTTTGATACTAAAGCAACGCTGTTAGTTGAGGCTAGGAAAGGGAGATGTCATAGTATCTTGTTCATACATTATCCATTTATGTATTTGTTGTAATGCGCATGCTCACATATCGTCTTAGTCAATAAAGTCACTTCATATACGGGAGTCATGAAGTTCGCTTCGTACTATTTGTTATGGTTCCTTTTTGCCGAGTCACTTTATTCTCTAAACTTTAGTTACAATTCTACCGTACAGGTGGCATTACCAATCAGGACAGGCCTCATTCTTAACAGTTGGTTCAAATCTACTAGTATAGGCCCTACATTTATGGCACTTCTTAAAAGCATAATATAAACATCTGAATTGCTGGACTTAACTAAACTAACCCTTACCTCAACTTAACTTAAATGACTTCACAGTATCATTGTCTATTCCAAAGTCATCCGGACTTATCCAAAATATATTTACCGAACGTATTCTTTCTTTACTCTCATCTATACAACTTTACTTTGACTATTGTTGGGAGAGCGATTTTTACTTCACTTACACTTCTTACTATCCTATTACACATGTCTTCATTTTACTCCTTTATCACATCTTTTAACATAATCGATGAAGTCTACATAGTTTCTCTGTTCATCAAATCAAAGATAGTGTAGATTTTTTTTATGTTATGCACAATGTTTCTGTAGTCGTCTAAGACAAACTTTCTATATCTTATACTACAATGGGACTAAATATTTCTTAAAGCACTGTAGTGTACTAATTTTTAGCTCATATGAGCTTATGTCGTCAAGTCTTGTCCGTCGTCTGTCGGTCCGTCTGTCGTCCGTTAACAATAGGGGCACGTTTGCTCACTATTGAGTCTAGAAAGTTGAAACTTGGTGTGAGGATGTCTTATGAAAACATGACTTGACACACAAAAATCATCGCAATTTGACCTACTTTCTGGGCTCCAGGTGGCCATATTTAAAAACCTTATTTTATCACTATCTCATGAACGCCGATAGCTAGAACAATGACATTTTTACTGTCAATTCTTCTGATGAAACTTCATGACATATTTTACGGATTTTTGTTTTGACCTACTTTTAAAGGTCACAGAGGTCAGACTCTAAAATTTCAGCGAAGGTAGAACGTTTTGTCATTAATTGTCCTAGACTCTTCAAATTTGATATGTAGACACCTATTGGGCATCTGTACATATTAATAAACTACTTTTCAGGTGTAAGTAGGTCAGGTCACAAAACTCAATGTTAGTTATATCAAGAAACCTTCACTGTATGATCCTCAAAGGTGCATCATTGATCGATATGATCAAGATTGACATAGAGCGTATAACATTTTGGCCTTGACCTAGTTTCTAAGGTCGGAAAGGTCAAATTCTAAAATTCCACTGAAGTCGATACGTTTCACAACTTTTTGTACGAGATTCTTCAAATTTGTATGGATATACCTATTTGGCATCTGTACAAGTTGACCCAATTTAGGTCAACTGTGACCTATTTTATCAAGTTCACAGAGGTCAAACTCTAAAATTGTCATTGACAGTGCCACATTTTGTCACATCTAAAAGTCAATTTAACCACCATGTGTCATTTCGTCTGCAACTAAATGATTCCCAGGTGAGCATAATGTCCCCAGGACATCCATTTATCTACTGTTTACAACTTTTCCCAGATTCCTTACATTAGGCATCATTACCATAACATACCTACAAACCATTAAATTTCACAAACACAGTTTACAAACCACTTTGAACAATATTTAAACTGTATTTTTGTATCTATTGCACCAATCGCACTGAATTAAACAAATTTCATCTTCCGACTCCTAATTCTACAGTCATGAACAAGTCTTTATCACAGATTGTAAAATCACTGTGAATGTGGGAGTGTCTCAAAACACATATTTAGAGTGAATGTCCCATGTCTGCAAATCGAATTTCTTTTAGGGTTTTATCACTCATCCAAAGCGTGTTTTCACTACCTTGTCTTTTGGTTTGCTACTGGCATTCTGAGTACTCTGTTTAAATGTTGTGGTGTCAGTTTTCCCTGTCTGATCCTGACCTTGATTTTGTTGAACTGATGGAGCAGTCTTGTTTTGAACTACTGCTGATGGGGTAGTGTCTCCATCTTGTTAAGCTTGTACTTCCTGCAGTCTTTGAACCGACCTCAAAACAGTACCACCTTTGGTTTTCAACTCAACGCTTCTGACCAAACCATCTCTTCCCAGAAAGAGTTTAGTGACCACTCCAAGAGGCCACTGCATCCTAGGGGTGTTGTCTTCTCGAATCAGAACTATTTGACCTCTGTCTAAATCACCTTTGGCCCGATGTTTGTTGACAGTCGGTGGGACATTGTGCATGCAGTATTTGGTCCAAACTGACCAAAACAGATCAATTTGTCTCTGACGTATCAGCTGACTTTCAGCGAAAATTTCCTGAGAGATGACCTTCTTATCCTCAGACACAGCAGTTTGGTAACTGGTGTGTTTGCCCAACAGAAAATGAGAGGGGCTGATAACATATATTTGATCACCCACAAATGTCGGAGGTCTGTCATTGATATATGCCTCAATCTCACATAACTGGTTTCTAGCTCTGTCCTCGTGATACAGCGGTTCCATACTGTTTTTCTCAGTGCCCTTTTCACATAACGGACGAGTCGCCCCCATCATCTTCGAAGCCAGTTCCATGAACGCGCACCGTGTGAATGCGAGCTTTCTGTCATGAATCAAAGTGGCCTGGTGGATCCGGACCTGGACTAGTTCTGATCTGGATTGAACGCGCACCGTGTAAAAAGGCCTTCAGTAACGTCTGTATGTGTGAAAAGATCAATTGATCTTTATTTCCGAATCGTTCATTTTAAAGGTTGACGGCTGCAATGTACATGTAGTTTTCTCTTGTTGTGCTCAAACCTGCAACCACTGCCTTTGCCTCCCCCTCAAGGAAGGAGGTTAAATACGAAAACTTGGTGATAACAGGTATCCTTGTTGTCATGAAACAATCGTTACAAATTTCTCATAGAATGGTTGCCACTCAGTGATTTAAATCGCAGGAACTTGCGAAGTAAGGTTGACTTAAAATGTAGGCCCAATTCAATTTGATTCAATTCAATTCACCCTACTGCAAAATGTTGCAGATAAAAATAGGGCCTATACTAGTATATTTGAACCAACGGTAAAATATGAGGCCTGTCCTGATTGATGCTGCCACCTGTACGGTGGAATTGTAACTAAAGTTTCGAGAACAAAGTGACTCGGCAAAAAGGAACCATATTGTTTGTGTCCTAAATTTACCTTCAACAAATCATGCTGCAGTCCTCATATTGGTGCAGACATTTTAATTGAACATAAAGGACTTTTTAACAAGTATATTGTAAACCATTTGAGAGACATTTTTCCACTGAAGATGGCCAATGAGAACAGCATAAAGAGGTTGACAAAAATCTGCAACTGCATAAAAAGGCTGGTGCACCCGATCAAAGATGGCGATTGACCGAACTTTGGGTGAAGTACCTGTAAACCTATGCAGATTAAATGAGGACATGAAAGAATTTGAACAGTTTTTAAGAACAATTGACAATTTTCAAACAGAAATAATCTAATGTAAATTAGATGAGAAAGAATTAAAGGCTGAGATTAATTCACACGGTACATGGGTCGCAGTTAAAATGTCACTCATTGATGGAAGCCAATCGCTTATTTGCGGTGACGTTGCGACAGGTGCTGCGATCATGATAGCAGATCGCAGCCTTTTAAATATCTCATTTGCATGTATATCCAAAAACAGCCAATCGGTTGCGTCAACAGTCGTTGCTGAACATCTATCTCCTACATATCGCTAGTCAAATATAAAAATATCGTCGCGGAATCTCACAATTTCGTGCTGATCGGTCCTAACGGTCATCACGGCTCTGCATATCCAAAAATAGAGACTAGACCACAATTGATTTGTTAAGCCTTTTAGCAGTTAAATTGTCAATGTTTGACCGCGACGCATCAAATACTGCGTGGGGTTGTGAATCTGAAATTTTGATATGATATTCCGGACAGTCGGGCAAGTAAATGGTGAAAAGTAAACTGGTAGTTGACCACGGATGATAATAGACGAATTGGACATTGATATTTCCACTCTTTTCAGCCAACTGGCAGAAAAATCTCAAAACACTATTGCCAAATTAGAAAAATTCAAATATAATTTTTTTTAATCAATTCTTTATATCTGTAGACTTGCCACACCAAAAATATTTTCAATACCTCTCCAAACATGCACTTGACAGTTAAAAACATACTCGCATCTAATTGTTAGGTCTGGAAACTCCAACCTATGAATATTCAATGGTGGTCATGTCTTAAGAGCGTGATCGATCGTGTGAACTGTCATTGCTGACCATCTATTGCCTATATATCGCTAGTGGAATATCAGATTATCGTCGCGGAAATTCAAACTTTCACGCTGAATCCGTCCGAGCAGTCATTGCGCCCCTGTTAACCCAAAAACGGTGCAATCCGCTTCGCCTACTGCCAAAGCCGAACATCGCCTATCTATCACGAGTCGAATATCAAAATATTGTGCTGAACATCTATCATGCTGAACATCTATCACCTAGATACATCGCTAGTCGAATATCAAAGCATTGTCCTACAATCTCAGAATATCGCACTCAATCCGTCCGAACGGTCATCCAGAAGTATTAAGGTAGCAGGAAGGGTTGGGCGTTTGTGGTTTCTGAGTCTGAGGGGGTTGGTGTCTGTTGACTGTACAGAATCAAGCCAGCTCAGACAGCAATGATTGAACGATGCTGTGGACAAGTCCAAGGATACTGCATCAGTCATGACCAACTTCTCATCAGAAAGCGTCACCACCAGCATATTCAATGTTCAGTTCCAACCTGTACCAGTCCAATGCACGCCTGTCATGGTCAGCAGTGGTCAGCTTAGCGCGATATGGAACATTCTTCCGAAACTCAAGCGAGGGAAGTATCCTCATTAGCATATCTCGCGCACTCCTCCTTCTTGTCAAACATCGTAGTGAAATCGTAATGGAAAACGTATGGCTTTGCGCCAGACATTCAGACTAATAAGTGAAGAACTAATAGGTAAAGAACTTCTACTTGCGCGGGACTGCTGTGATAAAATTATCATTGCAGAGACTCCGGTGACGTACACATATATTTTTTACAATCAAAAATGCCCTCAAAAGACGACATGGAATGATTATTTTATTGATATTTCCTACTATATACCTTCAAATTATCACTTTATTCAAATAGATCGGCGTTAGGTCGCATGCTTTTCTTTCCTGGTGACACTATAAAGCAAAATAGTTGCAACCCCGTAAATGCGCTATAAGTCCAATAATAAGTGACGGTGACCCGTTATAAATGTTTCGCCAGCTTCGCTTTTTTGCCGCTACGCGGCGCTTTGGGCCCTTGCGTCAAGACTCTGCATATCCAAAAACAGCCGATGGGTTGCGTCCACTGTCATTGCTAAACATCTGTCGCCTATATATCACGAGTCGAATATCAAACTATCGTCGCGGAATCTCAAACTTTCGCGCTCATCCGTCCGTACGTTCATCTCGGCTCTGTATAACTAAAAAGAGCGTGATCGGCCTTGTGAACTGTCGTTGATGACAATCTATTGCGTATATATCGCTAGTTGAATATCAAATTATCAGCGCAGAAACTCAAAATTTCTCGCTCAATCCGTCCGAGGAGTCATCTCGTCTGTTTACTCAAAAAACGGCAGAATCGGCTGCGCCTACTGCCAAAGCCGAACATCGCCTATCTATTACGAGACAAATATCAAAATATTCTGCTGAACATCTATCACCTATACATCGCTAGTCGAATATCAAATTGTCGGCGTAAAATCTCAGGATATCACACTCAATCCGTCCCAACAGTCATCATGACTCTGTATATCCAAAAAGAGCCGAACGGTTGTGTAACCGTCGCTGGTCCTCACCTACCGCGGATCCCTGAGCATATCTCACAACATCAACACGTTCTCTGTCTAACTAACTTAGTCTTTAATGTCTCTCTCTGTAAGTACATGTACGTCAGTCCTCTCTGGACTATCAAGGCCTTCTCCACAAGAAGGGGCCACACCAAAAGACATTCGGTGTGCCTTACATAATACTAACATATACTATTCTATAATACTATAAATCTATATAATAATACTGGAAGGGGAACGAATAAAGTCACACTTAGAGGCGTTGGATTGCCTTGAAATTTTGCATGAATTGTGGTGACACCTTACCCTGATGCAACGTTTTGGTTTTGTTCAAAAATATACTTCAGCGGAGCAGTTATGAGGGACTTTTAATCGGGCACTGTCAATTCTCCTTACCACTTACAGAAGCCAAGCCATTGCTGTTAAATTATGCAGGGGCTTAATCAATTATCTGCACTCCCTCTGGGGTGAATAACATTACCTTTTGAACAGCTGGCTGTAGGGGGATGATTGGAACAGCCGGTATACCTGCTGACCTGCTGCACTCCCTCTGGGGTGAATAACATTACCTTTTGAACAGCTGGCTGTAGGGGGATGATTGGAACAGCCGGTATACCTGCTGACCTGCTGAACCCAGGTTAATGTTATTTTCAATCCACGATTTCGCGGGAAATGAAATTGTAAACAAACGCATGTGTGCAGTTCAAATGTAAACAAAAATGTATTTTTGGTACTTTGGTTGCTGGACTTGGGTTTTCCCGCAGTTAGGAGCTGGGGTCAAATTGATGGTCTATTGTTTATGGGTGCTGGTCTATTGTTTATGGGTGCTGTTTTAGTTAGAGCTAGCCCTTGATTATGAAGGAATTTTCAAATGAAGGTGACCATGGTCTGTTTATGTGCTCACCACAGCTTTCAATACTTGATGTATCTGAAGAGGCACTCTGAACTTGGCATGGCCTTATCAAGGAGCTGCTCACGATGCTGAACTTCTAGCTTGCCTTTCGACTAAGTGCCTTGCCCGAGACATTTGGAAGCCGACATGTGAAGGCCTATCTGAGTTCTCCTTCTTCTCCGTATAAAAAGGGGCATATTGCTGACTGAGGAACGAGGCATATTGACATTGCCTCATCATCTCTATCGGACCAATTGATACACTTTTTATGCACACATACAGCACGCCACAGCTAGGTCCGAGTCTGTGGACAAATGGTTGGTTTAATTTGCCTCTTCAATATTGCTCCTTTGATATTGCATTAGATTTTCATTGCAATTCAATCTAATCAAGATATAGCCCATTTGAACCTGCCTGCGCCACGGGTATAATGCTAGTACATAATAATACAATGGAGCACAACAGTGTTCAACCAGGCAGTCGGCACAATAACCTAGCCATTGGCTTAAAGAAGGTAATAGGGATTATACTTAAAGGGTTGACTGCCTGGAACACAACCTTACAGTTGCATCAACTGTAAGTTCTGAACATCACTCGTCGAATATCAAGATATCATCGCGGAATCTCAAATTTCGCGCTCATCCGTCCGAACGGTCATCTCGACTCTGCATACCCAACAAGAGGCCCAAGAGCCTGGCGCTCAGCTGGATGACCTAATAGGACTGAGGGTGTAAAGTAGTAAATATCGGCTTTATAACTCACACAACGTAGTGAGTCTAATGGTTACGTATACACTGTATGTAAAGTGTAAACAAAATGCATATATCCATCATGTCCATCGAATCTGAAAAAAATTGTGCAGACCCATGACAATTCTGGTTCCGGCACAGTTTTGTCGCATTTCATATGGACCGCGCGTTGGCCGATCCTGCACTCATGACACACGGCACCCACGTCGGACGTGAATCCCATTGTTTCCTTCCTCGTGACGCAATTATTTGATGACGTCATGAGCCATTGACTATTCACACAAGTAGATTTATTCACACCGGCGCCACTTAAGTGCGGGTGTGGGACATCATGTATTTAAAAATCGTCTGCTAGGACATAGTTGTGTGAGTTCACTAGAGCTTGCTCTTTCATATTAACTCACACAACGTAGTGAGTGTAATGGTTATGTATACACTGTATGTAAAGTGTAAACAAAATTCATATGTCCATCATGTTCATCTGAAAAAAATTGTGCAGACCCATGACAATTCTGGTTCCGGTACAGTTTGTCGCATTCCATATGGGCCGCGCGTTGGCCGATCCTGCATTCATGACGCACCGCACCCACAGTTACGACGTCGGACGTGAATCCCATTGTTTCCTTCCTCGTGACGCAATTATTGGGGGGGGGGGCTTCCCCAATGTACTGGCTAAAACCTGTCACTTTTCGAGAACGGGGGAGGGGGTTTGGGGAACTCATCCCCCAATGTACTGGCTAAATATGTCAGAAGGACGGGCGTTTTTTTTTTGGGGGGGGGGGGGGGGCTCCCCATGTCAAACAGTTGTGTGAGTTCACTAGAGCTTGCTCTTTACATATTACTACTGTTTGAAGGTCAAGAGAACAAATTTCCAATGCAGAGCTGCCAGCTGGATGAAATGTGACTGAAGTAATCATCCATGGTATGTAAATGTTACAGGAGGCAACGGAAGATATCCCTAATTCAGTATGTTGTATCGGTAGCTTGACAGGCAAGAAGTGTCAGAGAGGATGTGACTTCTCCATGGGCAACTGTAGTATGTCCAGGCTGGGTTGTACAGCACAACCAAGGATACAAAATAGTGTCTGTAATCGAGAGGTATCCTGATAACAGAGGTCAACATAAATAGAAATGACCAGTTTGGGACTAACACCACTGTCTTTTTTTAAAAATAAGGTAGAGATAACAGGAGTCAACAAAATTAACTTTATTGAGAGAAATTGACCCGTCCTGCAGGTGACTGGAATTTACGAAGGGTCGTTTTTCATGACATTGTGCTCTACTGCGTATCCCTAGTGAGTCGATCGGGAACCAATATATTTTTTATTTAGACCAGCGATGAGGTCATTTCTGGTGATTCCCTACGTTGTCCAATGAGCGCTTTTTAAAGTGTGCCATTTGGCATGCATTAACATGCAATGTATTTTATCAGCGCTGCCAATTGCCGAACAGAATGCCGTAGCTCCGTCAATTTTGAATCAATTTTTATCGGAGTATAAACATTATTGTGTTACTTGGAATGTCTACTTTTTACTCATGTAAGAATTGTAGTACTAAAAACTAAAATGCAAACAGAATCATGCCGATTCACTGCACATACTGACATTAGATAAAGGAGTTTTGAAGTAAAGAGTGTCTCATAAGCCAGAGCTGGCTGGCCCTTTCATTAGGGGTGACACTATAATAAACAAACTTTACTGTGGGAATTCTCCACTTCAAAATACATCGCGAACAGAGCGTGCACTTCTAATATCGTTTTCACAGAATTGTGGCCAAATTTTCAAGAACTAATTTCTGAAAGTAGTCCCTAAAGACCTTATGACTACCCACTGAAAGGAACTAGTGATATCACCTACTTGACTTCTTTTTAGCACAAAATTGGTTACCGTGTTGCAAAATCAATCTTCCATCTTTAGACTGGTCACAAATATAGCCTGGTTCCTTGGTCAATTCCATGCGCAGAATACAACTGCGCAACTATACGTCATAGCCCGGGCTTTTGAATCGTCAAAAATCAGTTAAATGTGACTGTAGCGCTAACTGGGGGTGAAAACTAAACTAATTACATTGCAAGTAAAAATGAAAAATTATCAAAAAATATTCGGCCAGATGTGAAAACAATATTTCCTCTGTGGACCGAGGTATAAAGGAATGAAGTTTAAACTTCCCGATGACCTCATTCGCTTAATGTAGGTCGGATCGCGCTGATTTTTAACTCTCTGCCTATAGCAGAGAGTTTATATGGTGGTATGGAATGACGTCTGTTAGTCTGTGAAGTCGTAAACATTGTGCCGGACCGAACAGCGCACCTCCATCATGTAGTTCCCCAGAGTGTTCACTTCACAAGTTCCACTGGCGTATTTATTAACTGTATTGCATGCTGAATATCAATAACTCTGAATCGGCGTCCATCTGTGTTACCCAGAATTTACGGACTTTCGAAATATAAAAATCTGAATATAAATCTTTGTACCGCGTAGTAATTAAATGAAATGGCCAGGGCCATTGTGCTCACCTGTCGATATGAAAGGGAGAGTATGAGGAAGAACTTGTCATTGTTTGGGGTTAATCAAGCAATAGTTGTGGGATGGTGTGGTTTGTCTAGAAAAAGTGGAGTTAGTCGTATTGTTTTCCGCGTGCACATGTTACTGACGTTGGAATAAGTGAATCGTTATTTGTGGGAGAAGCTGAGAGATGTTTTCTGGCCAATTAAGACGGGTTTACATGTGTCTTAGCTATTCAGTGACTATTGAAAATTAACAGCGCATTTACATTTTGTAAAACCTGCTGTCATTGGCCGAAATTTCAAATGAATGGGATGTACCTGTGGAATTGCGTGTGAATACGCTATCTTAAAAGGAGTATTTATACTAGGCTTGCGATTAGAGAGAAATGTTGAAAAATATGATACAAGAACAATTGAAGTAAGAAATGCACAGTATAGAATATGATGTACTGAGTAACTAGGTAGCAGTTTGTATTCATTTTTGAGACAATAACACAGTTACAATACAGCCCTATAGTCGGATTCATAAGTAAATGTCACTGCCCTTTTGGGCCGCTGCGCAAAAACTACTGGGCTGATTTCTTCAAAGTTTGGTTTTTCTTGAATCTAATTTCGGGTCCCAAGAGGATTTTCATATTTCAGTAACCATGATTACGAAATAATTTTTTTGTATGTATTTGTGTACATTGACGTAGTAAAGTTGACAATTTTTTTTTCTTTATAATTTGCAAATCTCTAACCTGGAAATTGTGTTGGGTCCCGAAATTAGATTCAAGAAAAACCAAACTTTGAAGAAATCGGCCCAATAGTTTTTGCACAGCGACCCAAAAGGGCAGTCAGTGACATTTACTTATGAATCCGACTATAGCCTAGGCCTAACTATAAAAGCACTGATGACAGCTGCGCTACACTTTCATCATTATCATCATCTACTTTAGTCAACCAGCTCAGATGACCTTTCTTGGGGCAGTGATCGGTAACGGTGAACTCCTTCCGACCCAACAGGCAAATGTTTACATTCGTGTCTCCGTGTATCATGGATTCATGTGTATACTAACACCGTTGTTTTGACACACTGACTGACTCCGACTGTGTACATTTCTACAGCGACGAAAAACGATCACAAAAATGGTTCTTTTCAAGCACTCATGACATGTTTACAAAAATTAAAGCAAGTGTTTTTAGTAGAGGTTTACCTAATGAGTAGCGTCTGGGTGATTATAAACCATTAACTTGTGTTTAAAAGCCCACATTGTAACGAAAGGTTCCGGCTTGACGCTAATCTCCAATGACGCCAGCCGCCATTTTGCCATACTCTCGAAACTTTGGGATCGTCAAATGCAATGGAAATCACATAATTTCTGACACACACTGCTACAATTCATCATTTTATTGTTCTTTCACAGTATTATTTACGCCACCCCGATTCGCAAGGCAGCTTGTACCAACTGGCTCTGCATTGACTATCCCCATTCCAAGCCGAAGAACAGTGTGACAAGTTTCTCATTTTACCTTCCAATCACAGTCAAAATTTTCTAAAACAACCGGCAATGAGGACAAACTAATAATCTCAAACCAATCACAAGAATGTAATCAACACATACGACCACATCCGAAGAGCGGATGATTAAGTTTAAGCATTGATTCAAGGTGATTTAATTCCTTCATCGTCTCGCTTCAAATTCATAAAATGGCTGTCTTCCATACTTGTAGTATGCAGATCTAGTGGCGCAGTACAACACTGCGAATCTGGGATACCCCGACGGATTGCCTCGAACCGCAAAACTGATGGCAATGTGCCAACTGACATTTTTGCACAATACCGCCACCTAGTGATATGAAATGAAATTAATCTATTGAATATCGAAACCTCTATATCAGGCCAACCTCTAAAACTTCATTTCAAACTTCAATCTGCTGGAATAAAGAAAATGGGCTTTTTTAACCTTGACCTACTTATACCTGAATAGTAGGTCACACTGACCTAAATCTGTGTCAACATGTAGAGATGCCCAATAGGTGTCTACATATCAAATTTAGAGAGTCTATGACCAATAGCAAAAAAACGTGCCATGATCAAAGACATTTTAGAGTTCGACCTCTGTGACCTTGAAATGAAGGTAAAATCAAAAACCCGTGTGATATGTGATGAACCTTTATTAGATACACCCACCATAAAATTTCCATCGCTCTAGCTTTAACCATAAGCTTCAAAATGACAAAAATAGGTTTTCAAAGAGCACCCCCTATATGGCAGACCAGCAGTCAAATTGCGCTGATTTTCATTCTGAAGGAAGGTCTTGCCTAGGGGTACCCACACACCAAGTATGAACTTTCTGGGTCAAGCGGTTAAGAAACGTGCCACGATTTTGTCAAAAGTTAACGACGGACGACGACAACGACAACAACGACGACGACGACGCCAGACGCCGCGGTATCGTATTAGCTCACCTGACAGGTGAGCTAAAACTGCTATTTTTAGTTTCGCACATGTACATGCTTCACGATCGTTTCGGCCTCATGCCGTTGTACTTGTAGCGTGGTCGTTTCGCCGTCAGCGATTTAGTTTCGCTCTAATGCCGTTGCAGCGTGGTTGTTTCGCCCTCAGTAGATTTATTGTTTAGCCATGCAGGTTTGGTTGAATATGCCCAAGGAATATGCCGTAAAGTTGGTAAAATGAAGATGAATTGATGTAACGACCAATGGTTAACGAATTTAAGGGACAAACTGTTACCAAAATAGGGCAAAAAAGCATGGGTGAAACAACCCAGTTATCTTGTGTAGTGCCAGTTCGTAGGTCCATTTAGTCAATGTCCGCGATACTCGGAACATTTTGCATGAAAATAGTCTGTACAAAATATTCTTTATGCCTAGACTGTGCTTTTAATAAAATAGCCTTTATATGTTGTGTTTTGTTCGGATATTGTACTTTCGCCCGCCCAGAAAACTAGATTTTTGTGACCTGCTAAATCGTTGCAGCACTGAGTGCCAGCCGGACTATTTTCGATAGACATTTTCGATAAACATCTTCATCTTAGACTCATTTTGTGGTCATCACCTATCCCAAATGTACATGAGTGCACGTACCTCCCTCAAAACCATGCCCCAAAAACTTCCTGTCAACATAGCAGGTACCCCCAGATATTAATTCGGCAGAGAGTTCGCTGGCAGTAGCCAGCTCTAGTTGGTTTCTGAGTTCATCTTGGGTTACGCCTAATTTAGCAGCGTCAACGAAGTGTCTAGGCTTTGCGGTTACAAAATGCCCGAAAGTGACACAAATGGAAGGACATTCACCATTCCCTTAGATATATTACCAGCTTTGCTGACTTTGTCAGCTGAGCTAAAAAGAGCGTGATCGGCCATGTGAACTGTCACTGCTGACCATCCGTTGCATATACATCACAAAATATTGTGCTGAACAACTATCGAGCTGAATATCGATCACCTATATCGATATGTACATGAGAGCTGGTCGAATATCCAGCCGAACAATCATCACGACTCTGTATATCCAAAAACAGTCAATCGGTTGCGTCTTATTGCCCATATATCACTTCTCGAATATCTAATTATCGTTGGAGAATTTTTAAATTTCGTGCTCATTCCGTCCGAACGGTCATCTTGATACTGTCTACCCAAAAAGCACGATCGGTCGCATCAACTGTCATTGCTTACCATCTACAGAAACTTATTGATATCTGTGATGATTTTGCAAGGGTATGGAGGTTTAGTTTTGGCATAAACTAGAGCCTGGCGGCTATGATAGCTTCGCTTGGTGAACAGTTACAGTGTGTCAGACATGTCAATCAGAATGTCTGATTGCTTGCTACAAACGTATTTAATTGACGTCCTGATTTGACTTCATGATCACGTTGCGGTTCTTTGACACATAATACCATACGCAACAAGTGCACTTGTCTCAGGTCAGCATGGTCTGGAATAAGCCATCGTACGCATGCGCAAATGTGACGTATTACGCTATTAGCCAATGAGCACGCATCTTCAAACCACATCTGCTCACGTGTTCGCCGAACATGCATAAATTAATCATTCATGCACGCAAACACTGCATGTTTTTTGGGGAATACCTCGAATGACGTCATGTATTTTTAAATTTAGCGCCCTAAAAGTAATGATCGAGGGCTTTCCGGTGATAAGCGGATGAACCACCAATGCACTTTTCCGGCATCCGCCATTTTTTCTCGATTTCATTTTTCGCTCGGGATTTTATTACCAAATTGGACAGGTTAGGATAATCGATTCGAGACTTTAGACCTGCATATTAAAAGTATTTAACTTTGTAATCATTACGTTTTAGCTTACACGGGATCAAGCACTATATATCCGTGCGCATGAACACATTTTATTGCAGGTTCGTACGTTGGTAGAGAAAAAGATACTACGCGTCATCTATGTACATGGAGCTGTATGTAAACTCCGTCTTCGGGGTGATCAGGTTATCCTACATGATTTTCGGTGTACTACTTTCCTAATGGTTTCAACGATAGAAAGTTTTTTTTAGCTTCGCTGGCAATTTTTAATTGCCAGCGAAGGTTATCGCATACAGTGTATGACCATTGGCCCTTATATTTTTCAAACTGAGCCGCGGTGGTCTTTAGGTAGTTCGATTTTAGAAAATGTGGTATCTGTTGCGACTCTCGGTGTTATATATACTCTACATACAAAAAAACCGCACGATCGGTTGCGTCAACAGTCATTACCTATATATCGCTTTTCGAATATCAACTTATCGTCGCTGAATCTCAAAATTTCGTACACCCAAAAAGAGCGTGATCGGTCACGTCAACTGTCATTGGTGACCATCTATTGCCTATATTATATCGCTTGTCGTACATCAAATTTTCATCGCGGAATCTCAAAATTTCATGCTCAATCCGTCCGAACAGTCTTCACAACCCTGTCTACCGAAAAATAGTGTGATCGCCAACCTCAACTGTCATTGCTGACCATCAGTTGCCTAAACATCACTCGTTGAATATCAAATTATCGTAGCAGAAACTAAAGATATACCCCAAAACAGCGCAATCGGTTGCGCCAACTGCCATTGCTAAACATCGCCTATCTATGACAAGTCGAATATCAAGATATTTTTCTGAACATATATCGTGCTGAACATCTATTACCTATGTACAGTTCTTTCAGAAAGTAAATGTCCACGGTTTTAAACTCAGCTGACAAAGTCAGCGGAGCTAGTCAAATAGCTATTCGATTGGTGTCCGTCCTTCCTGCCATCCTTCCATCATGCCATCTGTAGACAAAGTTGGGCATTTTGTAATCATACAACCGAGGCACTTCAAATCTAGTCTTGCTTATAAACACCGCAGAAAATGTTGCTTACGGAAAAAATTTTGGGCGATTCGACTCAAATTCAGCTCCCCAGGGGGCAAAATGCGTAAATGAAAAAACAATTTTTTGACGCTCTATTCCAGCAGATAAAAGCTTGAAATAAAGTTGAAAAGGTCTTCATGATACAGAAGTTTTGATATAAAATAGATTAGTGTCGATTTATATCACCAGTTGGCGGTAGTGAGCAAAACTGTTGTTTGACCCCGGATGACCCCGCTTTAAATTTCCCGCCGAGGTTACCTGGAGTACTATCGTCAAGAAAATGGCGGTGACATTTTTATTTCTACCGGAGCGATGATTTTGTAAGTGAGGAATTTTCTTTTTTAAGCCTTTACGGAAACGTATTTTGGTACGAAACTTCACACGTTTATAGAAAAGATCAACGAGAATGTGTTCAAATGCCCTCATAACGATGAGTTCAACAGAATTTGGTCAAAACAACCTTCGAATGGAGTCAACTTTCTTTGCGAACTTGAAGCGACGACCTCATTATTTATCGTAATTTATGCAGATCTGAGTCCAGCTGATGGGTGATGTTCTGATTTGTGTTCAAACTATTGGAAACTTCGGAAATTAGTTCTATTAGTTCTACTATTCTGCAGGAGTATATTATAGCCATTGATGTTGACAGCTAAAAGCACGAAAACTTTGTTCAGGTTTGTCGTCCAATCACGTGACCTCTCTCCAACACTCGATAATGCACTCTTCGTCCACGTTTTAGGCAAATCTTCGGCCTGAACATGAAATCTAATAAGCGCAGTACTTAAATCAGATGTTTCTCTCGCCTTGAAAACATTCTTGGGTAAAATCCATTGAGATTAGCCGAGTTAATCCACTTTTTCCGTGCCTAAAATCTCTGCCGCTGAATTCTATAAATAGAAACTATTGACATCGCGGCAGTGTGGTTCCCATTGTGCGCCCTCCCACTTCACACCATGTCAGGAACTTTTACGGAGAGAGAGGGCGTGCGGTAAGAAGAATGGCCAAAATGACGTCACGTTTTCCTGGCAATGTCTCTTGCCAGACCAGTCAAGCATTGGGAAAGCATCTTTACAGACAACGTTAGAACTAGAAAACGAATATGTTAATTTGCAAAATTAAAAGCAGATTTCACCACTAACCAGCCAAATCGGAATACGACGGCGCAAAATGTTCTCGCTTTCCTCCTGCTAAAAAACCTTGTTCCCACACTCCTATTTTAATTTATGCCAAGGAATATGATATGATCTGTTTTCACTTTTTTGTAATTAAATGGTATTCATATAATGAGATCAATAGTAGTGTCCGTGTCAGATCCCATCATGGAGGTATAAATAATTATTTATACCTCCATGATCACATCGTTCAACTAGTCTTCTCTCCCCAGGTGCCTCACACGGACCTTCACGTCCCCATACTCAAGACCAACTCTTACAATATTGCCCTCAAAACAACCCTGGAGTCATGAATTCACAGGTGCTCCTGTGAAATATCAGTTCTAGTTTATTTATCAAACTTTATCGAGGGTTATCGAATCGAATGGATGTGTCGATCGTCGGGGCGGATTGATATGTGGTTAGGTTGTGCGTCCAAGGCGATTAGGTCATTCAGTTCGTTTGAGAAAGATCATGATCATGAAGATGTGTGTTGTGTTATCATAACTGGAAAATAAGTTGAAGTTATTATTAGTACTACGATTCTTACATGAGTAAAAAGTAGACGTTTTAAGCAACACAATGATGTTACTCCCATAAAAAACTGTCAATTCTCCTTACCACTCACAGAAGCCAAGCCATTGCTGTTAAGTTATGCAGGGACTTAATCAATTACTTGCACTCCATGTGGGGTGAATAACATTACCTTTTGAACGGCTGGCTGTAGGGGGATGATTGGAACAGCCGGTATACCTGCTGACCTGCTGAACCGAGGTTAATGTTATTTTCAATCCACGATTGCAGGTCACCTGATTTTCGAGATTTCGCGGGAAATGAAATTGTAAACAAACGCATGTGTGCAGTTCAAATGTAAACAAAAATGTATTTTTGGTACTTTTGGTTGCTGGACTTGGGTTTTCCCGCAGTCAGGAGCTGGATCAAATTGGTGGTCTATTGTGCTGTTTTAGTCAGAGGTAGCCCTTGATTACGAAGGGATTTTCAAATTAAGGTGACCATAGTCTTTTATGTGCTCAGCTCACCACAGCTTTCAATACTTGATGTATCTGAAGAGGCGCGCGGAACCTGACATGGCCTTACCAAGGAGCTGCTAACTTTGCCTTTTTGGCTGAGACATTGCTTCATGTAGGACTAGGAGGAGCACGCATACATCGTGCCATTTCAGGGTCCGAGTCTGTGGACAATTGGTTTGATTAATTTGTCTCTTCGATATTGCTCCTTTATTGCATTAGATTTTCATCGCAATTCGATCTATTCAAGATATAGCCAATTTGAACCTGTCTCCGCCAAGGATAGATTGGTTCCAGATCGACTCACTATGACTAGGAATACGCAGTAGAACACAATGTCATGAAAAACGACCCTTTGTATTGTAAATTCCAATCACCTGCAGGACAGGTCAATTTCTCTCAATAAGATTAATTTTGTTGACTCCTGTAATCTCTACCTTATTAAAAAAAAAGAAAGTGGTGCTAGTCCCAAACTGGTAATTTCTATTTATTTTGACCTCTGTTAAATCATGATACCTCTCAATTACAGACAGCATTTTGTATCCTTGTGCTGTACAACCCAGCCTGGACATACCACAGTTGTCCATGGAGAAGTCTCATCCTCTCTTGACACTTTTTTTCTGTAAAGCTACTGATACAACATGCTGAACTAGGGATATCTTCCGTTGCCTCCTGTAATATTTACGTACCATGGCTGATTAGTTCAATCATATTTCATCCAGCTGGCAGCTCTGCATTGGAAATTTTAGTGGTATAACGTGTTCTCTTGACCTTCAAACAGTAGTATAAAGCCGATATTTACTACTTTATACCCTCAGTCCTATGTTATTAGGTCATCCAGCTGAGCGCCAGGCCCTTGGGCCTCTTGTTTAAAAATATCACAAAGATGAAATAAGATATTTGAATGCGGTTTTCAGCAGAGAATGGTATATTTAGTTGGTCATATATCTGTTGTATCTGGATGCATCTCATTCCATCCCTTCATTATGCAACAAACATTTTTTTAAATGTCCAAAAATCCTTTTTATGATTCATGTGCCTTTTCAAAAATTCAAATGAGCCCATGAACTGTGCTTTATGACCATCATTTGTGCGGCACTTGCAATTCCATAGAGTGTATTCGATAGTCATGACAAATGTACATTCTTGCTTAGGATTTTTATGTTATTTTTTTAATCTAGTTGTTTTCAATATACCCCGCCTCTCGGTATTTCAAACCCCTGGTGCCATTGTGCTCATCGTATTGATATTTGGTTGTTAGGAAACCATGCTGGTTAAGAAACATGCTACATGTATGGTACACAGGTCAAATCAAAGTCAGTATGACATGTGATCTATCCTTGCTTGGCTACCATAAAAATATCATTGAAAACAAGTCACTTATAAACGAGAGATTCAGATCGGACCGATATTTGGTCTGAGACATCATATGTCGTAGGAAGTCATGATTTGCCTCAAGTTCATAGCTTTAGCGGTTAAGAAACGTGCCATAGTTACACTCAAATGGCCAATTAACGCCATTTTACCTATGCGACCATGAAAATTAGATCAAATCAAAAATACTTTTTAGATTTCAACTTTTGGCCCCCTGGTGGCCAAGTCAAGAATCAGATTGGACCGAAATTCGGTGTCAGAGGTTACATGACCTAGGGGGTCCTTTGTACTACGTTTCAAGTTCATAGTTCTCGCGGTTAAGAAACATGCCACTAGAACCAAGCCTTTTCACATTAACCCATGATGTGACACACCATTGTGTTTGTAATCACCTCTAGTTTCTGTATATGTCGTCTAAAGGGGCATTATTGAACATCACAAACCCATTAAGGTGGCACTACACAGTGGGGACGGGGTCCGTTTTGTCCCCCCCCCCCGAGAAATGTAGTTCTTAAGACGCAGGCCGTTTTCATGTTCATGAATGGGTCCATCCTGTTCCACATACAATTTACTTTGACGCGCTAGTCTTACTTTCCATGCGCCGAGGCATATTTGGCGATTTATGACCCTAGCATCTGTGCGATTTGAAGCGGGTCTCAATCCCAAGTTTGGTCTCAATATGTAAAATACCTTCCATCTGCCACGAGAGGTTGGGCGTAGTTTTGCGAGTATCAATTATGCTCGTCCAAATTCTAGGCCAACTTCCCACAGGTGAGCCAAAAATTTGGACCAGTATACATAAGTACTATGTTCATGTCATACAAGCTGAAAATGTTGCATGTTGTCCAGGACTCAAACTTTCAGATACCTTCCATGTTGTGTCTAGATATCTAATTGGTTGCATATGAAGGCATTTTCTTTTCAAGTTTTGTGAACTGATATAGTGATAATGTACGGCTAAAGGATTCTTTTTAACTCTGGTGTCCCCTCAGCATCAAGAGTGGGAGATACAGCTTTTCATACCACTAACTAGTGCAATTACTAAACCCTCCTTCCTTGTTGTTGAAAAGTGCTGGCATCTATCTGGAAAGTGTTGAGTCTCACTCTGAATTTAGTGAATTGTATGTTGCCCGGTGCACACTTATTAATCCCAAATGAAATGGCCAGGGCCATTGTGCTCACCTCATGTGGAGGAAAGATGGATAAAGAGCATGGTATTGTGTCATGTAGTGTTAGGTTTGACGTAGGTCCAAGCAATTACAATTTCCCCAAAATGGCCAATTTACAATACATTCGACCTCTGTGACCTTGAAAAGTAGGTCAAATCAAAGAAGACCCGGGTGACACATTGAATGGTTGTTAGAATTAGATGTACCTATGATATAAAATTGGTGCCAATCGGGCAAGTCATTACTAGGAATAATGGCATTTTGAAGAATTTAGGATTTGGCCCCCTCCCTGGAGGCCAAACGGCAAATCAGATCGCACCAAACTTCGGTACCTGAGATCACCTGACCAGGGGGTACATGTGTACTTAATTTGTGATCAATAGTCATTGCAGTTAAGAAACGTGCCATAGTTACGGGCTGACGCGAATTTACGCCATTTGACCTCTGTGACCTTGACAAGAAGGTCAAATTAAAAACCTGTGTGACATATACTGTATGGTGGTTAGATGTACCCATGATATCAAATTGGTGGCAATCGGGCAAGAAGTTAAGGAATAATCACATTTTTAAGGTTTTTGGATTTTGCCCCCTGGTGGTCAAGTGGTGAATCATATTGGACCAAACTTCGGTCCCTAAGATCACCTGACTAAGGGGTAAATGTGTACCAAATTTGGTATCAATAGCCATTGCAGTTTAGAAACGTGCCATCGTTACATCCTAACGGCCAATTTACACCATTTGACCTCTGTGACCTTGAAAAGGAGGTCAAATCAAAAACCCGGAGGATATATGATGCACCTTTGCTAGAAGTACCTACCATATTTTTTTCAAAATTTCCCAAATACTATTAAGGGAGATATTGCATATTTTCACTTTTAACGTTTGGCCCCCTGGTGGCCAAACCATGAAACGAATCGGACCGAAACTTGGTCTCCAAGGTGTCATTACATAAGGGTACATGTGTACCAAGTTTCAACTCAATAGCTCTAACAGTTACGAAACGTGCCCTGCTAACGGACGACGGACGACGACGACGACGACGACGACGGACGACGGACACCACGGTATGGGATAAGCTCACCTCTGCTAAGAGGTGAGCTAAACACCACATCAGTTTTCACTTACAGTACTAAACTAGTAACACTGCCTCGAGGTTTGCCTGGCGGGGGTGTAATTGTCACTTTCCTGCATTTTGATTGGCTCAGCTCCAGAATGGTGAAGAACACAGGCATGCCAACCCGAAAACACCAAAATAGTGCGCTGTAGGTTCTTGAGGGAGAGCAACGTGAACTTACATGTAACAACAAGGTTTGACAGAATATTAGAGCGTCCAAGATTAGATATCTAGGTGGACTAGACTATCAGTAACCGGCAATCAGGGCATTCTACTTAACAAGTTGACCTCAAGGCAACATGAATCAGGCTGTCCTAGATACCCACGTGTACTTGATATTAATATAATGAAACGGCCAGGGGCCATTGTGCAAAACCGTATAGATATTTGATGCTTTGGAGTTCATCCAGGTTAAGAAACGTACATGTATAGTATATAGGTCAAAC
Source organism: Lineus longissimus (assembly GCF_910592395.1). NCBI lineage: Eukaryota > Metazoa > Nemertea > Pilidiophora > Heteronemertea > Lineidae > Lineus > Lineus longissimus. The sequence continues at coordinate 11,519,820 of NC_088323.1, read as the reverse complement.
CAAAGTCGGTATGACATGTGATGTATCGTTGCTTGGAGTAAATACCATAAGAATATCATCAAAAACAAGTCACTAATAAACGAGATATTGCACTTTTCACCTATTTTAGTTTTGGCCTCCTGGTGGCCAAGTATAGTACCAGATCAGATCGAAATTCGGTGTCCGAGGTTACATGACGTAGGGAGTCATGTGTACCAAATTTCAAGTTCATATCTTTAGTGGTTAAAAAACGTCCCATAGTTACAATCAAGCGACCAATTTACGCCATTTGACCTCTGTGACATATGTGACCTTGAAAAGCAGGCCAGATCAAAAACTCATATGATATGTTATGTATCCTTGCTAAGAGAACCTACCATAAATATGTTATTGAAAACGAATCACTAATAAGCGAGATATCACACTTTCTAGGTTTTCACTTTTGGCCCCCTGGTGGCCAAGTCGAGAATCAGACCGGACTGAAATTCAGGGTCAGAGTTCACCTGACCTAGGGGGTCCTTTGTACAAAGTCTCAAGTTCAGCCTTAGGGGTAAACAAACGTTCCACAGTTACGCTCAAATGGCCAATTTACAACATTTGACCTCTGTTACCTTGACGAGTATGTCAAATCAAGAACCCGTGTCATATGTGATGTATCCTTGCTAAGAGTATCTACCATAAAATTTTTACCAAAAACTAATCAGTAATAAGCGAGATATGGCACTATTTAAATTTTTGGTTTTGGCCCCCTGGTGGCAAAGTTAAGAATCAGACCGGACCGAAAATCAGTGTCACAGGTCATCTGACCTAGGGGGTCATGTGTACCAAGTTTAAAATTCATAGCTTTAGTGGTTAAGAAACGTGCCATATTTACACACAAACGGCCAATTCACACCATTTGACCTCTGTGACCTTGAAAAGTACGCCACTTCGACTTGATTTTTTGTCAACATGTAGAGCTACGTAACAGGTGTCTACATACCAAATTTAAAGACTATAGGACGAATAAAAACAAAACGTGCCACTATCGGTGAAATTTTAGAGTTTGACCTCTGTGACCTTGAAAAGTAGGTCAAATCAAAAACCCGTACGATATGTGATGTATCCTTGCAGGGGTACCCACCATAAAATATTTGTCAAAAACAAATCAGTAATAAACTAGTATTGGGCAATTCGCCTAACAGCAAATTGCAGACCATATCCCTGGTGAAAGTATTTTGTCATGTTGAGAAATTAGGTTTGCACCAGGATATAACCAGATAAATCAGAGGCAAATAACCCTGAATAACCAGCTGAATTAGGTTGTGACAGTAGGTGCATCACAAATACTAGAAATAGCGATGGTTCTGGGACTGCAACAACTCAGCATATGGATGGTCAGAATCCAGCAGACCAGAAGCAAATGTAATCTGAATCTCAACATATTTGGTATCTTTTGACGAGTTTTCTGGTCGAGTGAGGGAAACCAGTTGGCCATCTGATATGGCTGGTGGGGATGAAAGCTCCCAATGTTGGGACGACCAATAAATGAGAGTTGAACATTGAATTCCTTTGAAGTGTAGGTTGTGACGAGTCAGGCCAGTTTGTGCATGATTACAACATCAGGGGTAACTAGTTGCAACAATCCTTTTTTAGTGTAGATTGTGAAGGAATAGTCTTGATCTTTCAATTAATTCCTTTGGTATGGACTTTATGGTGCAACAAACCAGTCCAGTAGATATAAACATGGTCATAGCATACGGCATCGAGACAACCAGTATGCAAGGTTACGGCCAGGCCCAAGAGGTATGACCGATCAGCACTAAGAGTAAAAACGTAACATGCAATAATATCTTTTTAAACTAACTGCCACAGTAGGTTTATTTATTCAGTCTTTTTGAAGTAAAAGTATTACAGTGAAAAAGAACGAAATACGGCTTCAATATTATACTGGTTTGTCTTCGGACGGCAAATTCAGCACTGCACCGATGTCAAGGTTAAGACGGTTATACGACTTTGCCTCATCAGCTCCTCGTGGTCAAGGCTCCTATATCCGTGACTGATGCGGTCGCAGAACAGAACAGATGCTGATCATCCCCGTCAGGCTGTAAAACAGAGCGAGGAAATATTTTAACTTCACCAGAAGTTTTATCATTCATTATTCAGACCAACAGACACTGTTACCTGCTAATAGTCTATGAATTTCATTGTCATAATTCAGAACAAACACTTATCACCTTTGCTGACAATATTTTCAGAAGGTGTGTATACATTCGTGTGTCCATTTACACTGCACGTGTATACGTGCTTTACTGTACATTTCTACAGGAGTGAGCAGGATGTACAGAAAAACGATCTCCAAAACTGTTGCTTTCAGCACTCGCGACACGTTAAGCGAGGTTTCAGCAATTATTTTCAGTGAAGGTATATCTCATGTGTAGAGTCTGGGTGATTTTGAGACATTCTTAGGTGTTTAAGGCGCACAGTTTGATGAAACTTGCCCGAATTCGTAATTTTTTTGATGAATGTATATCCGCCATTGCGGGGATCTGGAAACTTTTGGATGACAAGTTTGCCTCAAAAGATGGACGTGCTCCCTATAATCACCCAAACTAACAGCGAATATATATTCTTAAGATCCTTTTCTTGACCTCTGATGAGTTAATTTTGTCTGATGCAGTGTTTCAACACAAATTTGAGGGCGATTACAATCACGAAAAATTCACACTCACCCAGTCTAGAATGCGTAGACGAAATGTCTGTTGGCTCTTCCATGTAGGGGGTATCCTCCCACCTGTTCAGGTCGGGACAGATCAACGTTGAGCAACTTGCCTAATCGGTAAAAACGCGGGAGGCAGTGCTATTACCGGAACGGTTCAGAACCGGCGATTTTCATCAAAAATCACCCGAAAACTAAAAAAGTAAGCAACGGCTGCAAAAATAAAGTACACGTTGTTCGTTAGCAGGTTATGAAACGTACCCTAACCAAATTTCAGGTCGTTCCGTGCGGCAGTTTCGGAGATACGTGTCGAAAACCACATCCCTCGGGTCCTGGCGATCGGCTCAGTAAAAACAATAGACAATATCCACGGAGTTGTGGATATGGTCTAATGATATATTGCACATTTTAACTTTTCTGTTTTAGCCCCCTGGTGGCAAAGTCAAGAATCGACGACGACGACGACGACAACGGACACAGAGCTATCGTATAGACCCCCCTACGGTGAGCCAAAGAGGTACCATTCAACAGGGTGTCCGATATAACCAGGTGTACTTGCTATTAACATTGAATGTAACATTCAGCAGGTTGTTGTGAAAATCACCCAAAAGACCTAACAGCACAGACAGGTCTGGAGAAGAGTGTCCCAAATTCAGGATGGACTTACATCAAGATATCACCGAGGAGGGTGTCAATATTATTTAGATGGACTTGAGATGTAATGGAGTAAGGTGCCCCAAAATATCCATGTTAAATGTATTTATTTTATAAAGCATTTAGACATGGTAAGGTACCATAACCAATATAAAATGGCAAGAAGGGAATTGTCAGCTGATCGTGCATTAGCCCAGATACTTGACTAAGATAATAAGAGTGAATAGTGTGATAATTACGGTAATGAAAGTTATTTTGAGATTGAAAATAACAGTCTAAAGGACTATGAACCGAGTGACGATGATGAAAGCATTCACAGCAGCAGTGGTTCAGATGAAGATGTACTAGGCGTCTCAATAAATGCATCACCTGTTGTAACTGTTCGAACTGCTGGTTCGAGTGGCATTACAAGGTGGAATACTGGCGATAGATAAATAAAATAACAAGAGAGAATTTTTTTAGCACTTACTTAGGCCGAAGGGGTTATTGTCGTCCTGGGTGATGCACAATATCACCCAGGCTCTATGTGGCGATGCATAACATCACCCTGGGTGATATTGTGCATTGTGCGTTTTTTGTGCAGTTCACTGCACTTTTCCTTCTTTTTCATCGATTATTTTGATGTTCCACGAATAATTTCAGCAGCAGTTGATTGCTGGGGTTCTATTGGCAACTAAATATGCCCTTTCGACTTCGGGAATAGCTGCCAAATGATGTTTCAAGTCGCGCTGGTGAACCAGATGAACGGCCCCCATTTTATTTTTTTGGCCGTGAACATTTCCACGTCCGCCGATTTGACAACCCCGTCACCAATATCGAAACGAATGCACAAGATCACCCAGGGTGATGTTGTGCATACACAATATCACCCAGGGTGATGTTATGCATCACCCAGATAGAGGCTGGGTGATATTGTGCATCACCTAGGACGACAATAACCCTTTTGGCCTTACTTAATACTTACTTACTTACTTACTTACTTACTTACTTACTTACTTCCAGGTACACAGGGCAAAGATTCATAGGCAAAAAACAAAGTAAAAATATAAATTTTTTTGGGGGGGATTTTTGTCCCATGGATCCAGTATCCACAGATGAAAGGCGTCCACGGCTTCGGCGGTCAAAGGATTAAAAATTCAGTGGTCGAAAAATGTCCCTGAGGAAGAAAAACAAGACATGCTGTTGTACTCGGTAAGAAAAGCTATGTTCTCTCTTTAAGTGTGAGAAGGAAACAGAGGAAGACAATAAAGCGTACATTATAATGCTACCTCTTATACTACCTCTAACACTTTTTGCATACATTCTGAGGTACCCCACAGAGCTCAGGGTTCAATGGGTTTGAACATAATACCAGTAGGACTATACATTACATAAATGGGTTTCATTTGCCCTATAAACTACTTAAAATTACAGTGTTTCTATCGAGCAATAGTCAGTGTACATTTCTTACAGTGTATATTTATCTACAAGCATTAATACTTACAGTAGTTTTGATGATCTATATCTCTATATTTATCATTGAGTCATGTTCCAACTTTCATACATATTGTTGTTTTTCAAAACAGAGCGCAATAGGATATTTTGAGTGGCCCAATAAAAGTTCACCCAACTTTTGGGCATTCAATTAACCTACAACAACTACAATAATGTTACTTTACAGGCATTCAGACAATAATATTTTCCATTTGTAGTGTGATAATGAAAGGTTTATTTTTTAAATTACACCCGTCAGGAGAAAAATTAAATGGCCAGGGCCATCGTACTCACCTCCCTCACAGACATGTTATTGTTTTCTGTTTTTGCCAGCTGGTGGCAACATCAGGAATTGAATCATACTGAATTTCGGTCACCCAGGTGTCATTGCATAGGTGAACATATGTACCAAGTTTCAAGTCCTATGACAAGAATTTACTAATGATCAAGCCGTTTCAGTGTTTTCTCGATTTTGGCCACCACCAGGATTGAACCGAACAGAAATTTAGTCTGCAAGGTTTCATAACATAGGGCTACATATTTAGCGAGTTTCAGGTCAGTAGCTCTAGTAGTTACAAAACATGCCACCATCGACTAATTTACATTTTGACCTCTGTGACCTTCAAAAATAAAAAACCTGTGTGATATGTCATGTATCGTCATTACATATTACATGTTCCTTTGATAAAAAGGTGGTGATGATCGAGCTCTTAGGTACCCTGGCATAACCATGGCTTTTCAATATACTCTGCCTGTCGATAGTACAAACGCAGGTGGAATCCATACCCTTCAGATGGATTGCAGCGGTAGCTAAAAAAAGCCCACAATCAGAGCGCCGCAAACAAACGTTCCAGCATCGTTATCCAAGCAGGCCTCTTCATTGGTTGTTATACCCGACTGCCGAAGGAGTAGAAAGCACAGTGTGTTGTGTCTGCACTGCGATCGCGATAACCGAAGGCCAAGGGCCATTGTGCTCCCGTATATAGATATTTGGTTGTCAGGAGTTCATACAGGTAAAGAATTGTACTACATGTTTAGGATATAGTTCAAATCTGAATCGGTTTGACACGTGATGTATCCTTGTTTAGAGGGCTTACCATAAAAATATTATGGAAAACAATCACTATAATAAACGAGATATTGCACTTTTTACCTTTTCAGTTTTGGCCCCCTGGTCGCCAAGTCGAGAATCATATTGGACTAAAATTCTATGTCGAAGGTTACCTGACCTAGAGGGTCATTTGTACCAAATGTCAAATTGTTAGCTTTGGCGGTTACGAAACGTGCCACTGTTACACTCAAACGGCCAATTTGACCCATTTGACCTCTTTGACCTTGAAAAGTAGGTGAAATTAATGAAATGGCCAGGGGCCATTGTGCTCACCGTATAGATATTTGGTGCTTTGGAAATCATCCAGGTTAAGAAACATTGTAAATGTATAGTATATAGGTCAAACCAAAGTCGGTATGACATGTGATGTATCGTTGCTTGGAGTAAGTACCATTATGGTAACCATAAGAATATCATCAAAAACAAGTCACTAATAAACGAGATATTGCACTTTTTACCAATTTTAGTTTTGGCCTCTTGGTGGCCAAGTTGAGTACCAGATCAGATCGAAATTCGGTGTCCAAGGTGACATGACGCAGGGAGTCATGTGCACCAAATTTCAAGTTCATAGCTATAGTGGTTAAGAAACGTGCCATAGTTACACTCAAACGACCAACCCATATGATATGTGATGTATCCCTGCTAGGAGAACCTACCATAAAAATGTTATTGAAAACGAATCACTAATAAGCGAGATATCACACTTTCTAGGTTTTCACTTTTGGCCCCCTGGTGGCCAAGTCGAGAATCAAACCGGACTGAAATTCAGGGTCAGAGGTCAGCTGACCTAGAGGGTCCTTTGTACAAAGTCTCAAGTTCATAGCCTTAGGGGTTAACAAACGTGCCACAGTTACGCTAAAATGGCCAATTTAAGCCGTTTGACCTCTGCGACCTTGACAAGAACGTCAAATCAAAAACCCGTATCATATGTGATGTATCCTTGCTAAGAGTATCTACCATAACATTCTTACCAAAAACTAATCAGTAATAAGCGAGATATGGCACTATTCAAATTTTTTGTTTTGGCCCCCTGGTGGCCCAGTTAAGAATTAGACCAGACCGAAAATCAGTGTCACAGGTCATCTGACCTAGGGAGTCATGTGTACCAGGTTTAAAGTTCATAGCTTTAGTGGTTAAGAAACGTGCCATAGTTACACTCAAACGGCCAATTCACACCATTTGACCTCTGTGACCTTGAAAATAAGGTCAAATCAAAAACCGTAGGATATGTGATGTATCCTTGCTCTGAGTACCTACCATAAAAATAGAATTGAAAACAAGTCACTATTAAGCGAGATATTGCACTTTTTACTTTTTTTAGTGTTGGCCCCCTGGTGGCCAAGTCGAGAATCAGATCAGACTGAAATTCGGCGTCAGAGGTTAAATGATGTAGGGAATCAGGTGCACCAAATTTCAAGTTCATAGCTTTATTGGTTAAGAAACGTGCCCCAGTTACACTCAAACGGCAAATTTACGCCATTTGACCTCTGTGACCTTGAAAAGTAGGTCAAATCAAAAACACGTATGATATGTGATATACCCTGCTAGGAAAACCTACCATAAAAATTTCATCAAAAACAAATCACTAATAAGCGAGATATCACACTTTTTAGATTTCCACTTTTGGCCCCCTGGTGGCAAAGTTGGGAATCAGATCGAACCAAAATTCAGCACCAGAGACTATGTGATATAGGGGGTTATATGTACTAAGTTTCAAGTTCATAGCTTTAGTGGTTAAGAAACGTGCCATAGTTTACACTCTAATGGCCCATTTACGCCATATGACCTCTGTGACCTTGAAAACAAGGTCAAATTAAAAACCCGTATAATATAAAATGTATATTTGCTATGAGTACCTACAACAAAAGTTTTATCGAAAACAAGTCACTAATAAGCGAGATATCACACTTTTTAGATATCGACATTTGGCCCCCTGGTGGCCAAACAGAGAATCAGATCAGACTGAAAATCAGTGTCAGAGGTCAGCTGACCTAGGGCATTCTGTGTACAAAGTTTCAAGTTCATAGCCCTAGCAGTTAAGAAACGTGCCACTGTTAGGATACGACGACGACGACAACGACGACGACGGACACAGCGCTATCATATAGACTCCCCTTACGGTGAGCCAAAAACTCATACGACATCTGATGTATTCATGCTTGGAGTACCTACCATAAAAATGATACCGAAAACAAGTCATTAAAAAGCAAGATATTGCAGTTTTTACCTTTTCAGTTTTGGCCTTCCGGCGGCCAGGTCGGGAATCAGATCAAACCGAATTTCATTGTCAGAGGTTATATGACTTAGGTAGTCATGTGTACCGAATTTCAAGTTCATAGCTTTAGCGGTTAAGTAACTGCCATAGTTACACCCAAACAGCCAATTTACACCATTTGACCTCTGAGACCTTGAATAATAGGTTGGAGATAGAATGCATTTTGTGGATGCAAGGTGAAGACAAAATACTTTTAATTATTGTGAATTCAGTTCGAATATGGAATGAAACGGCCAAGGGCCATTGTGCTCACCGTATAGATCTTTGATGCTTTGGAATTCATCCTGGTTAAAAACGTTGTACATGTATAGTATATAGGTCAAACCAAAGTCGGTATGACATGTGATGTATCGTTGCTTGGAGTAAGTACCATTATGGTAACCATAAGAATATCATCAAAAACAAGGGTAACCGGAAAAACGCCGACCGACCGACCGACCGACTGACCGACTGACCTGCGAACCTACCGTCATATACAGTATCCCTTTCGCTTTCTATAGCACATGTATCTGTGTAGTGCCCAGCGCAATTGACGTGATGGAGTCCGACGTGTCTGACAGCAGCATCTCCAGTCAATTATACCGGGAAAACGAGCCCACGCGGTAAGGAACTGATAACGATACTCAAAAGATATGCTTTGTCTATATGGTCGGTGGATATAAAAACATGATTTGGGCCTAATCTATGCACTGTAGTTTTTCTACTCGAGTGTCTCGACCGATGCAATGCATGAACTGCAACGCGCAATATGCATTTGTTGTCATTTGAACAGCGCACGTGCGCTTGTTTACAATTTCATTTCACATGACCTGCTGCTGTCCGACACGTCGGACTCCATCATGTCCATTGCACTACACAGATACATGTGCTATAGAGAAGCGAAAGGGATACTGCATATGACGGTAGGTTGGCAGGTCAGTCGGTCGGTCGGTCGGTCGGTCGGTCGGCGTTTTTCCGGTTACCAAAAACAAGTCACTAATAAACGAGATATTGCACTTTTTACCTATTTTAGTTTTGGCCTCCTGGTGGCCAAGTATAGTACCAGATCAGATCAAAATTTGGTGTCCGAGGTAACATGACGTAGGGAGTCATGTGTACCAAATTTTAAGTTCATAGCCTTAGGGGTTAAGAAACGTGCCACAGTTACGCTCAAATGGCCAATTTACGCCATTTGACCTCTGTGACCTTGACCAGTACGTCAAATCAAAAACCCGTATCATATGTGATGTATCCTTGCTAAGAATACCTACCATAAAATTTTCACCAACAACGAATCAGTAATAAATAAGCGAGATATCACACTTTTCAAGTTTTTGTCTTTGGCAACCTGGTGACCAAGTCAAGCATCAGACCGGACCGAAATTAAGTGTCCGAATTCATGACCTAGGGGGTCGGTCATGTGTACCAAGTTTAAAGTGCATAGGTTTGGCGGTTAAGAAACGTGCCACTGTTTTTAGCCCTCAGCCCAAATTGGGCAGAGGGGTATTGTCGTCCCCTTGGCGGGCGGGCGGGCGGGCGGTCGGGCGGCTGCCAAGTTTGTCCGGAGCTGTTCTCAGTAACGGCTTGGGCTAGGAAGTTCATATTTCATATGTAGACTCCCCCTGGTGGGTAGGCGTGCCTCGTCAAGGTTTCGTCCCATTTTGACTTACGGACTGGCCACTAGGGGGCGATATGTGAAGACACAAAAAATGCAATAACTCCGCAAATTTTGATCGCATCTTGCTGAAATTTTTATTTTAGATACCTGTTGAGAGGGGACATTATATATTGTACAGGTTTTGACCTTGACCTTCTTTTCAAGGTTACAGAGGTCAAAGTTTGCGTAAAATGACGAAATGTTCACATTCCGTAACCACTGAAGGTATTGATCCCAGTCTCTGTACGTGTGTATCCTAGGTGACAGTAACTCATGAACCGACATTCAGCCTTGTAACGTTACTGGTTTGGCCACCAGGGGGCGTCATGCGAAAACACAAAAAGTGCGATATCTCACTTATTATTGGTCACAGCGTGCTGAATTTTTTGGTAGTAAGAACAGATGACTGGTAATTTTGAATTCAAAATCTAGCATGTTCTCATTTACAGTTTGGCCACCAGGGGGCACTATGTGAAAACACCAAAAAATGCAATAACTCCACCAATTAATATAATATAATATAAAACACTATGCTCTCCTATACTTCCCTTCTCTTACCAAAATCATTATTCACCTCACATAGGCTGAGGGGTATTGCTCGCTTCAGGAAGCCATTTTTGAAATAGGATACGACGACGGACGACGACTACGACGGACGTCGGACACTGCGGTATTGTATAGAATCCCCTACGGTGAGCCAATAATGAAATACTAGTCTACTGGTAAGTAATTGAATATCAAAGTCTGTCACGAATTTTGCATTTTTGGCTGACCAAAGGGGGAGTCTATACAGTGTCGCAATGTCATTCGTCCGTATTCTGTTTAAAAAAAAGTGGCACGTTTCTTAAACGATATCTCGCTTATTAGTAACTTGTTTTCGATAGTATTTTCATGGTAGGTACTCCAAGTAAGGCCACAAATACATCACATGCAGTACGAGTTTTTGATTTGACAAACTTTTCAAGGTCAGGTGTCAAATGGCTAACATTGGCCATTTAAGTGTAACAATGGCACGTTTCGTAACCGCTAAAGCTAACAACTTGAAACTACACATGACTCTCTAGGTCAGTTACATGTAACCTCTGACACTAAATATTTTGTCCAATGTGATCCAACAGGGAACCAAAACTGAAAAGCTACAAAGTGCAAGATATAGTGACTTGTTTTCAATAATATTTTTATGGTAGGTACTCCAAGCAAGGCCAAATCATATGTCATATCGATTTTGATTTGACCTATATATCATACACGTAGCATGTTTCTTAACAAGGGTGAATTTCTAACCACCAAATATCTATACGCGGTGAGCACAATTGCACTTGGCCTTAACATTCAGCAAATATCCCCAAATGGTGAAAATGTGAATCGGATAGAATTGATTTTCATTAGCGAATATTGCCTACTACATTTACTGCATGTGAAAAGAAGCAAGAGTGTTTAAGTCATTAGTCAATGGACCAATCATAAACTTTTCAAATTTGACCTCTGTGACCATGAAAATTAGATCAACCCATGAATTCGTATGATATACGATGTATCTTCAGAGAATTATTCACCATAAGAATTAATCAAATTCCATTGGGTTGTATAGGGGCACTTGCAATTTGTCCAGGTAAACTGTTTATTGCATCAGGGCAACTTTCAATGGCAAACAGTGAGCGCTGATATGCACTACATTTACGGCTAGATGAAAATCTTGAAGCAGTGTCTAGTAGGATAGTTTACGTCACTGGTCAAGGGATGATTCATCCTCTTCTGACCTCTGTGACCTTGAAAATTAGGTGAAATCGAATATTTTGTGTGGCATATGATGCACCCTGAGCAGATATGCATACCTCGTGAATTTCATCAAATTTTGTTGTGTTGTATGAGGTAGTGCCATTTTTCGGTTTTCAGCTAACACTCCCAGTGGTGAAACCGTGAATCTGATCAGGTCGATTTTCGAGAGTGAACTGTGCCTACCGTTATGCATAGGATAACGAAATCCTAAGGCAGTTTTCATTAAGATCATTTGTTGCTGTTCAAGGGATGATTTATTAAGTTTTGAATTTCATCAAATTCCATTGAGTGGTAAAAGAGTTACAACAAGTTTTCTGTTTTTCTGGTGATGAAAAAGTTAATCGAATTGGACTGATTTTCAATGGAGAACTGAGCCTTCTGATATGCTATTGTCAACATATGAAAATAAAATCTTGAAGCAGCCTAAAGTTAGGGTGATAAGGTCGCGAGTCCGGAGACAATGCATTAGCTTTTGAACATTGACCTCGGTGATCTTGAAAAATAGGTCAAACCAAAAACCTTTGCGACTTATGATGTATCTCAGTAGATACACCAACCATATGAACTTCACCAATTTCCTTTGAGCTCTATAGGAATAACTACAATCTTGTTGAGTCAGCTTACGCCCTCTAGTGGTGAAACCATAAATCGAATCAAGTCGATTTTTTTATAACAAACTGGGCTACTGATTATGCTATATAATTACCTCTTATGAAAAGAAAATCTTGAAGCAGTCTCCGTTTCCATCCTCTTGATGAACAGACAGACGCTGCAGATGATGACATTACTCATTGGCCATGCCGGTTGCCGAGGGGTAAAAACAAATCCCTGTAGCTGGTTAAGTGAACTGTTTTCTCTGTATAATGCTTCCAAAACTACCTCCTGTAAGCACATGAAAAGGTTTTGCAAGGTGAAAGAAACACTTCCCTATAATTGACGTCTGGAAGTGTATATTTGATAGCAAATTGGTTCCAGAGGCCACCGCCATAAACCGGGTCGCGTTGGTTTTAACCGGCATGTTTACCATTAACATATGTGTTGTCATTAGATTAGCTGAGAGATTACCGTATCTGATGTCGGGAGACAGCTCGTAGATTCGGTAGTCAAGTTATGGCATACCAAAAAATGCAGGACCAAATATTAACTCCAACAATTTAAAATAGTTCATGCTGAACAGATTAAGTGCGCTACAGAAAATATCTTACACACCGTTACTTGAATGTACATCATAGCTTAGTTTGAGACAGCATCAAATCATATTTGCAAGAATCATCTCAGGATGATATCACGTTACAAATATTTTCCTTCATAATTATTTGCACTTGCAGGATGCACATAAATCCGGGCAGGACATCATAAAAACTAAACTAACGAGTTACGTTCTGCATACAATTATAACTTGATACTGCCACAAAATGTTCTGATGCAAATTCAAGTTAGGCATTATATTATTGGTTGACATTGTGATCCTTATTTCTGTCACTGAAGTTGCGTTGTTCATTGAATTATCCTTGATTTCGATGATCATCCGCCTTCTTATTTTTGATGGGTAGCTGTAAATATTTTTTGTTGTGTCTGTGAAAGTTTTGTTTGCTCTCAATTTCAAGTTTTGGAGAAAAAAGTGTTTTTGTCATAATTGTCAAGGTTATTTTCAAATGTGATGGTTTGAGCACGATAAATGTATTTAAAATCTGTAATGAATTATTAAAAGTATGCAATATGAATCGATATCTTTCATGGTTAGGCGATTTCTTGACATTGAAATATTTTCTGGTGCTATATTGAACAAGAGGCCAATGTGCGCACAGCTGAATGTAAATTTCTTGGGTCAGTTTATATAAATATTCAGTCACAAAACTGAGCTTAAATGGTTTCACAGATGGCCATGTGCCAAACAAAAAAAGGAGGAGCTTTGCTCGATCCATCTGATTGTTCATATAACCTCATATCATGAGTGCGGTTGTTACAGAGATTAAATCTTACTTGTTGCGATAGTTCCTTGGAGAGTCACAACCCAGTATTAAAACAACCAGTAACTGCAGTCTGGACCTTGTCATCAATATGTTGAAGTTAAACTTGAGACAAACCAGTCCATTAGATGCATGGTCACAACTTAGGACAACTTAATCATGTCGTAAATGTAGTCTGGACCTTGGTATCTATTCCTTCCAAGTGCAGGGCGTGAAAAACCAATGCAGTCGATGCGTGGTCACAACCTTGGGGCAAACAGTTAAGGTAGTATGGGTCACCTTAACATCAAATCCTTTGAAGTGCATGATGAGACAAGCCAGCCCAGTAGATGCATGGCCACAACCAGAAACATTCTTGGCCTTTACATCAATTCCTTTGAAGTGTAGGCTGGTTGTGACAAACTAGTCCAGTGAACATGGTCCAGCCAAAGCCGGGACAGCCATGCGGTAATTGCCATCGGCTTCACATCAGGGACAACCAATAGTTTCAAAGTACAAGGCGAGGACCAAGTCTAAGGGGTAAGGTTTTCTTAGCCCGCATTGATCTACAAGGAAATTGTGTTTGCGGTTTGTGTGTCTTTTCGCTGATGCCCGAGAACGATGGAGGTTGTTACAAAATCCAGTGTTTTTCCCATACTAATATTGATGTACCGTATTTACGGCCAATGAAAGCTGTAAAAAAGCTTTACAGTCCGACAGATCGTGCAGGAATCCAACGGTTCATTGGGTTCATAAACTATTTGCCAAAGTTTCGGCCTAAATGCTCTGATGTGTCAGAGCCTCAGAGAAAGCTCATGAACTCGGAGGGAGACTTTGAATGGACAGAGATCCATCAGAATTTGTGCGAAGAAGCAAAGCGGTTAGCAACTGAGAGTCCAGTCTTGGCCTACTGTGACCCAAAGTGTCCGCTTACAAAACAGTGCAATGCAAGTGAAGGGACTAGGTAGTACATTGCTACATAAGGGTTGACCGTTGTGTTATGCAAGCCGTGCTCTAACTCCAACAAAAACTCGCTATGCAGTATTCACTTGAATATTTTCACCTTTATACTTATACGAGGCATACCACAGTTCTGAGTGATTCCAAATCACTAGAGTCGATCATAAAGAAGCCACTTGTGTGTGTACCACGGTTAGGAGATTGCAGCAAATAATCATGCGCATACAGCAAACTGCAGTTGACATTGTATAATTCAGAGGAGAATGTTTGTATGTGGCAAACATGTTGTCCTGTACATTTTTACTAAACATGGACAAAGAGCCCACTGAATTTGACCGAGACTGAATTTGACCGAGTCAATGCGACTCAAGTGCTCCCCATACGTGGAAAGACCGACTCAGTTACGCCAAGAATCAGTTACAAACGTTTAAGGAGACTGTACTAAAGTGTTGGCCAAAGAAACCAGTGGCAGTATAGTATAGTAGCAGCGAAAATCTGAGATTATTTTCCAATAAGAGATGAAATTAGAACCGAATATGGTTTACTATTCAGAGGACAACGAATGATTGTGCCAAAGTCAATGCTTGAAACATAGGCAAACTCTCACACTCCTCACATATTGATTGGCCAGGACTTTGTAAAGAACTGAAACAAGAGATTGTAAGATGCGATATTTCCCAGAATTTGTAGTGGGACAAAAGCAAAAATGTAAAATTAAAATGTCATGAAATCCCTTCGCGTCCGTTGCAAATTATCGGTTCAGACTTACTTGAATTAGAAAATAAGTCCTATTTGATAACTGTGGACTATTTATAGCGGCGTTCTCACTAGACGTTTAAATCGCTCTGGACCAGTTCCAAATCGTTTTATCACGCTAAATCGCTTTACCCATTCACACTTAAAACGCTTCTGAATCGCCGTATTCAAAACACTTCCTAAACCGTTTTCGAAGTCGATTCAGCTAGATCGCATTGGCTGAATCGCTTTGTATTTGTGTGTGAATACTCGAAACGATTTATCCAGATCGCATCACCTATACGCATGCGCATTATCTACTTCCTGTTTTAGCACTGGAGAAAACACGTGGGAGTATCTGTCATTTCATGATCTCTCATCCACACGAATTGCCCTTCTCATTCTCGTGTCCTGTCTCTCAATACAATGCCGCAGCCTGTAGCACAAATACATAAACAGTTCCCGAGACATACGAATATTTTCAAGCCAGTGTGAATCTTCTCGCCATAGAAATCCGTCCATCACACTGTCCCAATATATTCGAAGCCGAGATTAACACCACATACGCCGTTCCATATGGAGCCGTGGCCTGTTCACCTCCTGCATCCCAGCAATGAACACTAACATGAATGCGAATGCCCTTTGTCGCATGATGAAAGTTCGCATCATTTGTGGCCCTCCTAGCATGTCTCCGACGCAAAAATGCATCAAACTGGTGTTGTCTGCGGCAGACAAACATACCATCCATCAGGACGAACATTGCCATGAACATCCGCAGCCTTGCATGTTGCTTATTAGGCCCATTCTCATTATTATTCTCCGAGACAAGACCACCATTGACTTTTTAAGCCTTTTAGCAGTTAAGTTGTCAATGTTTGACCGCGACGCATCAAATACTGCGTGGGGTTGTGAATCTGAAATTTTGATATGATATTCCGGACAGTCGGGCAAGTAAATGGTGAAAAATAAACTGGTAGTTGACCACGGAAATTTTTTGATAATCGACAAATTCGACAGACATTGATATTTCGACTCTTTTCAGCCAACTAGCAGAAAAATCTCAAAACACGTCCCCTATTACCAAATTAGCAAAATTCGAAATTAATTTTTTCATCAAATAATTTCTTTATATCTTTAGACTTGCTACAGCAAATATTTTTTCAATACCTCTCCAAATATGTACTTGAGAGTTAAAAACATGCACTCGTCTAATTGATAGGCCTCGACCCTCCAACCTATGAATATTCATTAGTGGTCTTGTCTCCACCTCGGTATCATTTTGGGCGCATCCATCTTGGATCTGCTGACCTTGAACTTTGACGTAGTTTTGCGATTCAACAACAGGTAGCACTTGGATTTGAATCGCATTGAGCGAGAATAGCCCAAAACGCATTCAAATTGATTCAGAAGTGCTGTGTGAATGGTTACTTCTAAAAGGATTCAAGGTAAATCGTTTTCCGCAGGGCGATTTGGGGAAAGCGGTCTAGAAGTGATTTATGTTAGAACACGGCTGAAGTAATTTCTGGGAAAGTGATCGCATGAAAGACACCTGTTCTGAAGCAATAATTTTGAAGATCAAGAAGCATTTTGCTAGATATGGCTGTCCGGAGAAAGTAGTTAGTGATAATGGTCCCCGATATGATTCTTGTGCATTCCGTAAATTTGCAAAAGACTGGGATTTTCAACATCAATTGATCAGTCCATGCCCTTGTCAAAGCAATGGCAAGTTTGAATCAGCAGTTAAAGCGGCAAAGAAACTGTTGAGAAAAGCGTTAAAGTCAGGAAATTATCCGTATTTGACTATTTTAGATCACCGCATTATATATGCCCCCTCAAGGACTAGAAAGCAGCCCAGTAAAGACACTTAAAGGTAGAGGAATATGCACTCTTTTGCCAATGAGAGAAAATCTTCTGAAACCGAATACTGTGAATTGGGACAAAACAGGAAACAGTTTTAAAGCCAATCAGGACAAGCAAAGACACTACTATAATCGGAATGCTGAGGACCTCCCGCAACTCTAGCCAGGAGACATAGTGAGAATTTGTGGAAAAAGGCTACAGTTACAAGGAAGCTAAGAGATCGATCGAGTACGAACTTATAAACGTAACCGAGGTTAACCTTAGGAAGACCAAGAAACAACCTTTGAAAAGCGAGACCGTCACAACCGAGGATGAAATGGACAGTGATCCGCGTTTTCCGAGCACACCGCCTGTTCTTGCTAGAAAACTTTGTCTCCAACGATTCTAGTGTTGCGCCTGCCATAGAGCCAATTGTTCAGACAAGATCTGGTTGTGTAGTCAGCAATCCCGCTTAGTTTGCTGACTATGACACAACCTAGGTGTGAAGTGCTAGTAACCTCTCCTCAAGCGCAGTTCAGTTTGAGAAATTAGTCTTATATTCATCCACCTGTGTATATGATTTGTGTGTCTCATGTTATTCATCATGGTGAAAATCTGTCCCTGAAATAAGTTTATAACATAATTGTCTCCGCTATGTGCTGATTCTGTGTTTTATAATAGGAGCACTAAAAGGACAAAGGTAAATACATTTCTCTAAAGAATATTAACTACCTTTTTCATCCTTTTCTTCCTCTACCCCTGCCTGGGGTTGCTGTTTGCTCGTAATCTCTACCTCATCCTACTTTTCAGTTTCCTCTCTATCTTGTTTGTGAAGAACAGTGTGAATTTTTTTTTCACAATCATTTACATGTACACAGGCAAATATTTCTGTTTAAAGATCTATATAGTAAATATTCTACATAGTTTTTTCATAGAATCTATTGATTTTTCATAGACATTTATGCCTGTGTAGTGCATTAGTGGTTAGTTTAAGTATTAGGACTGTTTGGAGATGAATATTCTTAACTCTTTCTCAGAGACTGTGTTGCAGAATTAGTCAAATCATTGTTTGTTTTTAAGAGTAATGACTTAATTAATTTTTCTAGTTTAGAAAAATTGGTAATTTTGCTTTAATGTTTGGACACTTCACTTAAAAAAAGAACAGGGATGATACAATATACAGTGCTTTTCCCATATTGATGTACCCTCTTGTGGTGCCATCTGCGAATTCATGCCGACTATTCAATAAAGTTTATTACTCAATATGCCCATCTTTATATCGTCAAACAAGCATCAAAACAGATATCATACACGAGGCAGATGACACTATGGATATCATCAGTAAATATTTGGGTCCTGAATTTTTTCCAGCTTTGGCTTGCTATATTCATACAGGCGATCATGTACAGTCCTGATCATATTAAAATCAACACCTACTTCATTCAATATCTCCCAAACTAGTACACCAATTTCGATACGGTTTTTCAGAATATTGTGTGCAATTTTGTTTTCTAATTACACATTATGGCAAGAATGTGAATGAATGAGTGCTTCATTATGTAATCGGCCATTTAAAAAACTCTTACAAAAAAACTTCTTCAGTCCAAACTTTTTTGAGACATTTGTCACAACAATGATAAAACACAAAATTCTAAGAATACTGACAAAAAATCATCAAAATCGAACGAGTAATAACGGAGATAGAGCTATTTTTCAACAGCGTTTTCACTGTCAAGTGGCATGTTTTTCCGAGAAAAACATGCTTTTGGTAGTGAAACCCTTAATTTAACAAATAGTCAAATTGCTCTATCTTAATTTTTAATTGATTTTGATTGATTTTTGTCAGTATTCTTAGAATTTTGTGTTTTATTGTTCTTGCGAAAAATATTTAAAAACAAGTTTGAAATTTTTTTTAAGGGTTTTTTAATTGGCTGATAACATAATGAAAGACTCATGTATTCGCATTCCTGCCATAATGTATAAATAGAAAACACGATTTCTGATAATATCCTGAAAACCGCATCGGAATTGGTGCACTAGTTTGGGAGATATTGAATGAAGAAGGTGTTGATATTAATATGCACATCATAGGGCAATGAACCATCATAAACTCCTGACCAATAGCTGATGCAGGTACTATTGCAGTCACAGCAGATGACATTAACACAGTCACTCAAGTCAATTTATTGGTGTTACTTTAGAACTTATCATTGCAACAATCATTAAAAGGAATATCCTTCCCTTCGCCTAATAGATACCCATGGGGAGAATAGGCGATCAAGCATTTTGTATTGACATCACCCATGTAGTTGAAGGGTTTCTGTTCTCAACAGAACTCTTCGCATAGGGGTTTCCATTTAATGATAACACATCACCGCAGGGGGCTTTGAAGAATACTGGGAGTATTACATAACATGGCTTAACAATATGGCGGTCAATACCAACGCTTCCAGGTTCATCGCGGTGGCAATGGAAACCAACTTGATTTGATAGGAGATCATTTTAGTCATAAACTTTGACAAACAGCTATATTTTGAATCATAACCCACCGAATCGTCATCTTGTGATAAAGCCTGTTCTCATTATAACTTAGTGCTGAAAAGATAGTCCACATGACAATTTGTAATAAAGAAAGCAAAAATGTAAGCAATATCTGAAAACATGTGATTTCTACTAAATGTATCTAAATCTAGAAGTATATTTCCCACGCACCTAAACATCCAGGTAAACTTATTAGTGCATCCAATTCAAACCCGTATCTTAATTATCAGTATTTATTTGAAACAACTCCTCAAAAATCAGCTCAAAAACATACAACAAAGGCTCACTCTAAATCGTTATAGCTGGTCAATAAATGCAGCTCTTTGCATGCAAGGCCACCTAATGGTAGAGAGACAGACATCAGATACACCTGTTATGACAAACCAAGGCGAGACATGACCACCATTGATTTTTAAAGCCTTTTAGCAGTAAATTGTCAATGTTTGACCGCATCGCATCAAATACTACATGGGGTTGTGAATCTGAAATTTTGATATGATATTCTGGATAGTCGGGCAAGTAAATGGTGAAAAGTAAACTGGTAGTTGACCACGGAAATGTTTTGATAAATGACAATTTGGACAAACGTTGATATTTCCACTCTTTTTAGCCAACTGGCAGAAAAATCTCAAAACCAAATTAGCAAAATTCAAAGTTTTTCATCAAATAATTTCTTTACATCTGTAGACTTGCCAAACCAAATATCTTTTCAATACCTCTCCAAATTTTCACTAGACAGTTAAAAACATACTCGCATCTAATTGATAGGCCTGGAACCTCCAACCTATGTATATTCAATGGTGGTCTTGTCTCAGGCCCTAATAACCTATTGGCCTACAAATGGTTCACATTAATCTGGTAACCGGAAAAACGCCGACCGACCGACCGACCGACTGACCTGCCAACCTACCGTCATATGCAGTATCCCTTTCGCTTCTATATAGCACATGTATCTGTGTAGTGCCCAGCACAATGGACGTGATGGAGTCCGACGTGTCTGACAGCAGCATCTCCAGTCAATTATACCGGGAAAACGAGCCCACGCGGTAAGGAACTGATAACGATACTCTAAAGATATACTTTGTCTACATGGTCGGTGGATATAAAAACATGATTTGGGCCTAATTTATGCACTGTAGTTTTTCTACTCGAGTGTCTCGACCGATGCAATGCATGAACTGCAACGCGCAACATGCATTTGTTGTCATTTGACCAGCGCACATGCGCTTGTTTACAATTTCATTTCACATGACCTGCTATCGTGGATTGGATATATCACATTGACTTATGGAGCCTGTGACTCAACTACGAAACTCCAGTAGAAAAACTACAGTGCAGTGCAACTACATATGCAGTGCGTCAGACTCCATCACGTCCATTGCGCTGGGCACTACACAGATACATGTGCTATAGAGAAGGGAAAGGGATACTGCATATGACGGTAGGTTGGCAGGTCGTTTGAGATGGTTTGACCGGTTATTCTAAAATGTAAGTCGGAAATAGCCGGAATCGCGAACGCGTAGTTCCATTTTAGCCGCTTCACTCTTGTTCCCTGCTGCGAATCATGTAGCCTTGCACAAATAGTGCAATCAAAATTGTTCTAAAAAGACGTAATATTGCTCAAATTTGTAAATTCTTGAAGTTGGAATATTACTTTTTTAACATTTTGAAATTTTTACCAGGGCAAAATGTCTTATTTTGGCTGAATAAAGTTTTACAAGTTTCTTGGAATAGTGATTAAACATTTAAACATTCCTGGTAATACCTGCAGATGAACCAAAATACGAGTGAGCTTTTTGTAGTTTCAGTGGCCATAAGAAGTAGTTCAAAACTATTATGTATCTATTAAGGGCGACAGTTTAAAAGCCTGTTCAGATAAGAACCCTGTGATATTGATAATAATGCAGTGAATATCTTTAGAGACAAGCCATAAATGACTTATGAACCAGGATTATATGTGGAGTATCCTTGCTAGATTAAGTTTTAATTGCAAATGGGTCAATAATGAGTGTTTTATCTGCAGGTGCATTAAAGCTGATGGGTCTGATATACATTCCTGAATAATGCCCAAGCTGAGCTCTTGGGAATGTTTGTGATGTGCATTTGGATCTTGTACTGAATATCCCCTTTATCCCAGTGCACGAATCGAGTGCATGCATTCTCTGCAGAGACCGGAGGGTGCACTTTGTGTGAGAGCGTCCAGAGATCACTATATAAAATATTTCGACTAAAAAGTCTGAACTCAATTCAATCACAGACCTCGGTACTGTATCAGTTTGACTTTTACTGAAAACATGATAATGCAAAGATAAATTGACCTTATCACTCTAATTGCTTTTGTTTATCATAAAGTTGGTATCGAAATGGTGTATTCCTGTTTCGCCTATTCCTGTTCCGCCTATTCCTGTTTTGCCTAATTCCTTATTCGCCTATTCCTGATTCGCCTACTTCCTGTTTCGCCTAATTCATGTTTCGCCTATTCAAATGTATTGCTAACCTCCCCACAGACGTAGGAATATGAACCGTCCCTTACTATAGTGTTAAAGGCTATAACAGGAAACAGGAATAGGCGGAACAGGAATAGGCGAAACAGGAATAGGCGAAACAGGCATAAACCATCGAAATACATTATAGCGTATATATTTTTCAAAGTGCACCCTCTGGTGTCTACAGAGAATGCCTCGATTTCAATTCGTGCACCGGGGGTAATGAGTATATTATGTAGAAGGTCCACATGCACATCACAAACATTCCAGTTTCGCGTTCGGTTAAAGCCAAAATCGAACCGAACAAAATTTGGTCTTTGAGGTCATCTGGGGGTACTCCTGTACAAAGTTTCAGATGGATAACCTGGGTAGATATAAAAATGTGATTATAGACGGATGGACGACACATAATTGTAACAGTTTTATGAGAGAAAAACTTGAAAACAAGTTGATCTGAAATAATTACTTTTGTGAATTTCAGTCTATGGTTCCAACTGAGACACTCGGACATTTTTTCAATTATTATCAACTCAGGGCTTTTATTGTTGTAACTGCCTGTAATATCATTGCCACATAGCAGGCTAGCAATTGCAGCATATAGTATTCTCTATAAACAAGCCATTTGCAGCAGCAATCAAGCAGTGTTAGCCAGGTGGCATAAGTTGCATATACACAAGCAGGTTCGGTTTTGGCTGATAAACGTGGAGCGCTATCAGGGCCGCAAAATGCTCATAAAATGCAGAAGCCTGAGAACTCAAGGAATAGTAAGGCATGCCTGGTTTATATCAAACTGTGCCATTGAATCCATCTGACAGTATTTAGGTTCTGCTCAAGTAATTTTGGAGTTAACACACAACAAAACTTGCAACATTGCATTCCACAGTTCGAAATTCGCCAGTTCCTCATATCAAAGTTGTACTATAGATACATTTATGTTGCAGGTTGAAATGTTTGTGAAAATCTTCTTTCGAGAGGTTAATTACACGAATTATCAAAACCATTGACAAAGTGTGATTGTGCATCCTGATATGAAGCGAAGTGGTAATTCTAAAATAACTGGATTTAGAATGAAGCCTCTCTTTGAATTAAGCGGTTATGGCTAGGCAACCATAACCACTTTGTTTGGTGCAAAATGTGGAAGAATTTCAAAAGCATTGACCTCTTTGATGCCATGGCATGATTTTTGTCGGTGACTGAAAAAATTGAAAAAGAGCAATTTTCAATCGAAATATTTAACAAATAATATTGCTCTGAAGTACTTATATCATACATCATCTTGAAGCTCTTGGCGTCTTCTTTTATTATATGCATAGCAATCCAAGATACATAAAGTATGAAAAGTTGCCATTCCAATGAAAAACTGAATTTTTGCCACCTTATCCAAAACAGAAATAATTAGCAGGAGCTCATTATGTACAATCTCGGTCAGAAGTTATTAACCACCTGATATTTGTAAATTACTCCGTTATTCCCCAATATTTTTTCACCAATTTCTGATGCATGGTAGTTAGGTCATTTGTCCATCATTTGGCAAAATGATTTTTCTGATCAATGGGCGGACTTCGGTTTTGTCGTTGTTCAAAGATTACCGGTCCAATTGAGATTTTCTTAAACTCTGCAATTCCTGAAAATTTTCACCTGTAACATCTTCTTGTTACTGCATAGATGGATATTACCATCAAACATTTTCAAAATATTTGATTTTTTAACGTGAAAATGGCAACTTTGTTGGGATTTTGGCACTCTGTTTCTGTGTCCAGTGAACAGCACTCCGAGATGACCCCTCAAGCTTCACCACTTCCCTATTAACAAAGGTCCAATGAGGCCTTTTATGGGTTATTTTGCATTCATTGATCATCTTGAATAGAAGCTGATCAGATTATGGTCTTATTGAATAACAACTGCTATTGTCAAAGGAAAATGGAGAGAAATTATTTTGTAACTTGGCATTTATTTTCAGTGTAATTCATGGCCTAAACTTGGGAAATCTACACGGGCTTTTTTAAAGATGTTTATAGTTTGGTTCAACCTAGAGGTGGACCATTGGAAATGTAGTTTGTGGTTAGAGTGTGGCAATAATGACATAATTAAGGTTACATGTTATGGCATAATGAATCGGATGACCTTGCTCAATAATAAACATTGGCCCATGGACTATTCTCAGCCAGAAGTTCATTTCATAAGGGTAACACGCAAATAAAATCTTGTGGTCAAAATTGACTGTTCCACACTGGCATTCCAATGGTTCACCTCTAGATTGAACCAGACTATAGTGGGTTTTTTTACTGTGCTTAGTCTCTACCCCACCTTTACTATCACCATACAACAACAGTTTATTCAAAACCTAGTCCAGTCACCCCTAGATTCTATAACAGCCCTCATTCTATCAGGAAGTGACACAACCAATCCCTCCCAATACTCGTGGTCCTCACGAAGACGATTCCAACTTTCCTCGACAGCAAGCCACAGTTCATCCTGATTAGTAACATTTGTAAAGTCCACATCTCTCTGAACCTTTGACCAAACATTTTCAATTGGCGACATGTCAGCCCCTTTAGAAAGCCAGTCCAAAACTTCAATTTCCCGGTCACGAAGCCACTGTCCAACACGCCTAGCTGTGTGTATTGGACTTTTATCCTGTTGATAAATAAGTCTGTCAGGAAAAGCATGATGAATGTTGTCCATCTGATCTGCAAGAATTTGCAGATACTGATTCTGGTTTAACCTCCCATTTATACGCACTATCTGTCCGTCTCCACGTGAATTCATCCATGCCCAGACAGGCACGCTGAATCTACCACTTCTTTGAACAATTTTGATGTATTCTGAATGAAAGCGTTGGCCTTTTGGCCTGCGAACGAAAACTTGACCATTATCTCCAACGACAAAAGTCTTCTCATCAGTGAATGCAACTTGACGCCAATGTTCAATAGTCCAGTCTTGATGAGCCACTGCAAAGTTGTATCTGCTCAACTTGTGGGCATCAGTTAGTTTGTCCTTCTGTGCTGCAATGCAACCGTTTAGTCCTGCCACTCTGAGGCACCGCTTAACAGTTGAAAGGCTGGCCCTCAAACCCACATCATTTCTTAAGGATTTCACATTTTTGAACGGATGCATCCTCGATTGCCTAACAAGCTGTCTATCCTCTCGTTCAGTGGTGCATTTTGGGGCACCTGGTCTTTCTCGGCGATGAAGATTTCCTTCATTGTGGAAGCGGGTCCACCAAAATTGCACTGTTGCATGAGAACAACCAATTTCCCTTGCCACATTTCGATTACTCCTCCCTGCAGCTTTCAATGACATCAACTGACCTTTCTGATACTCAGAAAGTTCTCTTGAGCCATGTGTCCTCGGCATATCAAAACATGTGTTGACAGCAGACTGAACAGATCAAAACTTGGGTGCTTTCCAGGTTCATCCTGGCTATTCAGGAGATACTGAGAGTATTTTCAATGGCCAAGGCCTAATATAATAGGCGATCTTACAACCCCATGCCATGTTCTTCCTAAAGGATGAATGCAGGTCAGTTTCAACCATTCAATCAGGATGTCAATTATGAAACTGATGAAGTCTAGGAAAACCACTAAACCAAACTATAGAAAGGGGGTCATCCCGGAGTGCTGTTCACTGGACACAGAAACAGAGTGCCAAAATCCCAACAAAGTTGCCATTTTCACGTTAAAAAATCAAATATTTTGAAAATGTTTGATGGTAATATCCATCTATGCAGTAACAAGAAGATGTTACAGGTGAAAATTTTCAGGAATTGCAGAGTTTAAGAAAATCTCAATTGGACCGGTAATCTTTGAACAACGACAAAACCGAAGTCCGCCCATTGATCAGAAAAATCATTTTGCCAAATGATGGACAAATGACCTAACTACCATGCATCAGAAATTGGTGAAAAAATATTGGGGAATAACGGAGTAATTTACAAATATCAGGTGGTTAATAACTTCTGACCGAGATTGTACAACAAAGTAATTGAATTTCAGAAGATTATCTCATTTTGAGGGTTGGCAATCATGAGACAAAGCCTGAGCAATGATTTGAACACATTCATGGCTTTGTTTTTAGTCAATGATTGTTTAATTCAATGTAGAAGCACTTCAGCCACTGAAAATTGGTTGCTTGAATTATCCCGCCATTTTGGTTTATCTTCCGCTGAACACAATTGCTTTACCATCTTTCATGCGCAAAAGGAATAAGTAGTGTCACCAGATCATATCAGTTGGCACCCTGATCGTTTTCAAAAAGATCGTCGGACGGAGATTGCCAGTGTTGTAAGGGAATGCTTCAACCGAGGGAACCCAGTGTGCATCACAGGGGGCTGAATATGCAACCGAGTACACTTGCTCTGCAGCATCAAAGAGTTAAAACCACATTATTCGATATTTGATTTGAAATATTTTAGAATAGAATTTGATACCTCACTGTTGGTATTGATTACCATTAGCGACAGTGAGGCATCAATTCCTAAAACCAGTTGGATGTAGGTGGCGCTCATCTTCTCCTCATGAAGTGTTTTGCTGATCTCTTCAAAACCAAACTGAACTTAAGCCCTGGAAGAAGAGAGCTTGTGTTTATTCTACACTTCTGTATTTCTCCAGTCTTGTCCTTCTGGAAGTCCCAACTGTCGTTGACGATCTGGTGACAGACGCCTACTTTGATGCTGATCATGTAGTGACTGTCGACTATGGTGCTGGCGCTCTGGTGATAGCCGCCGACTCTGTGGCTGAGGTTGACTAAAGGCTGGCGGAGTTTCAGGACTACGCAATTCCCAAGGAGATTCAAACTGTAATGGTGGCTCCAGTGGTGATCGTGCTACTGGTGAACTTGGTGCTTCATACTCTTCCTGCAAATGAAAAACAACTCAATATACACATGTGCAATGCAGCCACTCCAACTCCACTAACCGCACATCAATACAAACTTACTGGTCCCGAACATTAAATAGTTGATACCTTGCTCACCAGATCAAAGTTTGATAGACAATTGTTACCTTGAAGTCTTAATCCTGTTATTATGCCGAGCTAGTTAAGTTGACTCAAACTTGACCACTCTTAACTGCCAATTTGCCACACCTTTTTTTTGTAATTTGCAGTTTTTACTGTTAACTCACAAAAATGTTTTGTACACATATAAGTTTCAATAACAATTTATTTTTGTTTACGATCTTTTCCTTCTGTGAAGTGCAATCTGGAAAGTGCTGAGGTGCAAAAAAAGGTGCGAAAAAATTTTTGTCTTCCTCCAGATACTCTGCAAATTCTGCTCCTTTTTCATGGCATTTTTCAATATCAATTTTAAGTTTTATTGTTTGTTTGAGATGCTTTTTTATATATATCGGGTAGCCCAGAAAATTAGTGCCAAGGGCACTGCGCCAGCTTGGTCAGTAAAAAACTTGTATTATATATCAGGTACCTTTAGTAGCTGCACCTACAGTAGAAATATCAGCATCTTAGCTCAAAGGATGGCTGCTAGACCACTTTTAAGTTTTTTAGAAAAAGCCACCTAGAGGGAAAACTAAGAATCACACTGCACCCAAAATCGAACTACATACACATGAATAAAAAAGGTCCAAGGCCCATGTGCTCACCTCGGGTAATGTTAATGCATGTCATTTGCAATGGACATGGGGAGAACAGTTTTGGTCATTGATGTCAATTTTGCGATCTTAGAGGAAGTAGTGTGGTAGTGCAGCTTTCTTTCCTGAGGCAGTTAATATCAATATTCCATCACAAAACTGACCTTAAAATGGTTTCCAAGATGGCCGCTTGCCAAATTATAGAAGAAAAAGAGGAGCTTTGCTCGGTCCATCTCACTGCACATACAGCTTCATGTCCATGTAATGAGTGTGATTACAAGATAAAGGTTGTTACAGAGAGTAAATCTAACTAGTTGCCATGGTTTCTTCAACAGCCACAACCCAGTAGACAACCAGTTACTGCAGTCTGGACCTTAACATCAATTCCTTTGAAGCATAGGTTGGTTGTGACCAACTAGTCCAGTTAACATGGTCCAGCCTAAGCCGGGACAGCCATGCAATAATTGCCATCAGCTTCACATCAGGGACAACCACTAGTTTCAAAGTACAAGGCGAGGAACAAGTCCAAGGGGTATGATTTTCTTAGCCCACATTGATGACAGAGAGTAAAAACTTAACAGATACACTAATTTTTTGCAAACCAACTGCCACATACTGTTTATTTATTTTTATTTTGAGTTGAGGCCAAAAAAGTTAATGTTATGTTTCTTGTTTCCGACCGCGTCAATTCAAACCCCCGCACGTCAATATCTTTTTATTTTCACATTCAGTAGCCAAGTAGACCATATCCTACACCTGAGCGCCATGTGGCATTTATTTGAACTACCTATTATACGCATGACTCCTCATTTGAATTTCCCTCTAGGCGTGCATTGATTTGTATACATTGTTCAGCATTGTTAGTCCACAAACATACATTGCAGACAGATGTTGCAGATATTCATTTTATTTCCATTATTTCTGAATCTGTGCTGTTTTTACCTCTGTGAAAGTAGATTGGATATCGCAAAATGAGCTTACTAAAAGTAATAAAAACTAGAATTGTCAGCTGAGTCTTGCCAGACTCTGGAGTCTCCGGCTTTGAGGGGGGAGGGGGGGGGGGGCCGGTGCCATTATTAGGAATGCGAGAAATTTGCATGACACTTGGAAGACAGTGAAGAAGAATTACATGAACGACGTGAATGCCATGTATGAAACACATGCGGTATATGTCACTTCTTCACACAAAAGAAGCAAAAGAAATACTCAAGCTGTACAGTGTACTACTGTCTCAGTAGCTCCTCCTCATCATGCTCATCTCGACATACTGACAACCGTGTGCCTGTTCCAAGTTGTATTGTAGTCTGATGAAATGAATGAACTCACGAAACAGTCTCTTCAAAACAAAGGTTCCGATTTCTTCTTCATTCACATGGTTCAGGAAATAAAATGTACATCTCAGTCATGACTAATAATCTAATTTATTGCACAAAATCAAGGAGCATAGTTGAGAAAACATGGCCTCTCTACCACATGGTTTTTTACACTAATACTGCCCTCTGTACTGATGCTGAGTTACTAAAATATTTGGTACACAGGGTGTGGCACAAAAAAACCCCTAAATAAAACTTAAGTGCTGACTGAGCAGTATCCTTGTACCGTTCACTTCTTTACAGGTATTGCTCAGTGTATTTCCATACGCTATGTTGATCAAGGAATTCCCTGGGGTATCAACTCCCTGCCATCTGACGGTGGCCAGCGGTACCAGGCTATGATTTTCAGCTATGATTTGTGGCGAAACAACTGATCAAATAGCGGTATCAAAATAAGGGCTGATCAAATTTCAATCCTATGCGCAGAAATATTACAATACCAAACAATCGGAAGCAAGGGAAAGAACACTTTCAGAATAATTTCCTTTATTGGTATTGCTGTAAGCAGCGAGTTCTGTGAGGTTTGTTCTATGCCGTTTCACATGCATACCTCTGTGTATTTCAATAAGGGACATCACCCTGGAACCCAGACTGTATGTTCAGATGGCGGACAAGGTTGAATCTAGCTACCATTTGCAGTGCATTCCACTATGTACGTGCACACGCCACGTCCACCTGATACAAGAGTGTGCTGGAATAATTTTCTGGGGAGAAGAATACCTACTAATATAAAAGTATCCAGCTCAAAGCCGGAGACTAATTATATCACAGAAAAAAAACCACGCATGACCGCATCCTTTGGAAGTTGACCATGAAACCAGAAACATAACATTAACTTTTTTTAGCCTAATTATTACAGTGAAAAAGAATGAATACTAGAATCGACTGGTTCTTCTGATGACTGCGCAGGTTAGCACTGATGTTGGATGGGAGGTGGGAGGTGCAAGTGTGTTAGTTTGGTTCTATGGAAGTAGCTCTGTTCCTCTCTCTCGGTCGTTTTGTGCTCAAAGAAATGTTGAAATGCAACGGCTGTCGATCATCCCTGTAAAACATGATAACGTGTGTTTAAGGCGCACATTGTGACGAAAGGTACAGGTCTGAATACGCTAATCTGAATGACGGCAATCCGCCATTTTGCTGGACAGTACTAAAGCTGGGGCAAAGCATAGAATTGAATGCAATTAGCCTACTGCTTCCTTGGACATATTTTAAAAAAAATTGAAAATGTTTTTGGGAAGGAGGGGGGATCAGTTGATACTAAATTAACACCAGGTGGAGGAAGCCACTGCTGGCCCCAACAAACCTCAATATAGGCACAATGAACAAAAGAACATGTGATGTGCGACCATGCAGTATTTTCAACTTAGTTTGCTACTGGTTTGTTGTGGCAAGGAGCAGTGGTTTCCTCCACCTGGTGTAAGGGGCTCTATCACTGACCAATCTAGGGCAAAAGGAATGGTTTGGGTTTATGGGTAGAACCCTTTTCTTCAACACATTGACAATCCTAGGCATACACATTTCGAAAATATGATGACCTATTTTCGAACAGAGTCAACCTCAAATTTTAGAGTTCTCACCCCAACCCTGACCATTCTTTTGCTTCAGATCAATGAATAAGAAACCTGAAAATATTCTGAGCTGCCTTCCGATGAATTCATTCAATATTTATATCTGAGCATTTGAGCAGAATTCCAGGCCTGTACCATCTGAGTGATCAGCTGTCATTTTGACATGTCAGATTTGGAAGACAAGAGCAAATTTTGCTCAATCATCATGCCAAACATTAAAAAAACCCTGTTCTATTTGTGTATGGGTAGACCTAAGATGAACTATCCAACATCGCCAAGGCCAAAGCACTTACCGTGGGCTGGTGAGACTTTGGGAGCAATACATAGTTAGGCCTACCCTGAATCCAGACTCAGACATTTATAAGAGACATGACCACCATTGATTTTTTAAGCCTTTTAGCAGTTAAATTGTCAATGTTTGACCGCGTCGCATCAAATAATGCGTGGGGTTGTGAATCTGATATTTTCATATGATATTCCGAACAGGTGGGCAAGTAAATGATGAAAAGTAAACTGGTAGTTGACCACAGAAATTTGTTGATAATCGGCAAATTGGACAGACGTTGAGATTTCGTCTCTTTTCAGCCAACTGGCAGAAAAATCTCAAAACACGCCCCCTATAAGGGATCACGTCCAAAGTCTGCACGTGAATATTCGCTGTGCGAATCGGGGCGAAAAATTCACCTGGTCGAATATTGCCACACTCATTCGCCTCCAAATCGCTCCCTTCTTGGCGACTCTATTATGATCAGGCGCAAATTCAGACTGAATGAAAATCGCAGGCGAAAACAATAATCGCGCCTTATTTGCTCTCACCAACCATCGGAACGGAGCGAATATTACATGTGTTGTAATTATGCAAATTCCGACATCAGCTGATAGCAGACTGGTCAAACAAAAACACAAACTGGAATTCCCGGTCAACCTGACTCCAGTAATCAAATACATCGCATCTATCCACGAGGAGCTACACAAATTTGGCACAGAGGTTTGAGGTTGTTAGGTAGTATTATGGTATGCATTCTGAAGGATTGTGGCGGAATGTACCGAATCATACAGTTAATCATAGTTAGGCTTATGTGTCCGAGTCTCAGCCAACCAATCAAGATCGTTGTAGTATCCGGTCATCCTAAACAGCGTCCACCAGCGCCCAACAGCGTTCACCTGGTTTAAAGTCGGGTATGAAGTCATCAAAATAAAATTTAGTGGCCATAAACGTAATAAGTACACCATAAAAAACACATTTCCTGAGAATTTCATGACTTTTGGGTGTAAGATAAGGGAGATGGTGTCTAAAATCACAGGCCTGTTGTATTGGGAAGCCCTATCATTTCCCCAAAGTCAAATCCAACATGGCCGCCGACTGAGTGGTGCACGCTGGTACATTTTAGACGACCCCTCGCTATTAAATCTAGCACACAAATGTCACGAAACGATCAGGAAGTGTCCTGCTTATTTCATTTATGACCATTCGATTTTACTTTGATGGCTTTAAGTATGTGTTTAAACCTGATTGACGCTGTTTAGTATGACCCGATTTGTTTACATCACATGACTGCACTTTTCTGCCGATAAAACAAGGCGAAAGTCGTTGCAAAATCGTTCCGAATATCGGACAAGCATGCAAGAGCCACCAATTTCGTAAAATCGCTTGATTATCGCCAGGAGCGATTTTTGGGGCGAAATCGAAGAATAGGTGCGATTGTGGGCGAATTTCGCATCAGACATACCGACGATTTCATATTATCGCCACACATTTGCCGTTCGATTTTCGGACAGATTTCGCAGGCGAATATCGCGTGCAGACTTTGGACGTGATCCATAACCGAATTAGCAAAATTAATTTTTTCATCAAATAATTTCTTAATTTCTGTAGACTTTCCACACCAAATATATTTTCAATACCTCTCCAAATATGCACTTGACAGTTGAAAACATACTCGCGTCTAATTGATAGGTCTGGAACCTCCAACCTATGAATATTCAATTGTGGTCTTGTCTCATTTTGCACAGGCATGACAGGGGAGCCATGTTGATCACCACACAAGGCTCTACAGGGTATTGGGAAATGAAACAATAATTCCCAAAAATCAAGGAAAAAGTAGCTCGAATTGATTATTCATCACTGAAAAGAGAAAATGTGCAGTGGGAGAAGTACATATATCTACCATTGATACAAAATATCTCATAACTATTGATAAAACAGTGAACCTAATGTGCTCATGATGAAATCAGTACCCGAAATCCTTTCGCTTTACAGCTACACCTGCAGAAAAGTGGAGTGGATTGACGAGGTGGAATGTAAGAAAATAAATACATCAACCTCGAATCCAAGTGGCCAACTCATGCCATCTCATGTAACAATGTGTAATGCATTGTAAACCCGGGTCGTGAACTACCAGTTAACAAACTTGTCTAAAAACCTCTATGTACTTATCTGATTAGGCCAGAAATGAACAAGAGTTCAAGCACTGACCTAAATATTAAAGAAAGCAAACTTACCTGGTGAATCAAACGATCTTTGTGCCTGTTAGTTTGTCATTTTCCTGCCAGCTGCTGTCAAAATACTAATATCTACAGTTCAAAATTTGCTAGAAAATTCACCGATTTCCAGCATTTTTCTCGAGGAAATACAATGGAATAAAACAATAAAAACACCCGGAAAGCTTTATTGACTCCCAAAGTTGAATAAAATAAGCTTATGATATTTTATCGGCATCTTGAACATTTTCGAGGATTTTGTAAAGCTTTCCTCTCAAGGAAAAATGTCCTAATTGGGCAGGCACGTTTGCGCAGGGATCCCAGCGATGCGCACAGGAAATCATTCAGTAGCCACTATCGCCACCGTGTGGCACAAATCGGTAATAATTAAATTTTTCTCTTCATCTTGATATACAATCCTTTTCAAGTCATTTGAAGTCTCGGGGCCGAGATCACAGAAATTGAAAAACCACTTTCTCCGAGAAATTATCGATTTTGAGGGGGCCAAATCTTTGGGGTAGAATAAAAGGTCCTAGACACTAGTCCACACTTGTCTAAGACCTTCTAGCTCAAATAGAAACAAAACTTGCCACCTATCAGTGATTTAGAACTCTGTGACCTTCAAAAGTAGGTCAAATCGAAAAACCCGTATTTCATATAATGTATGCTTGCTGGAGTACCTACCAAAAAAATTTCATGAAAATCTGACCAAAATTGCGGGTCCTATTGCATATTTTATCTTTTTGCATTATGCCCCCCCCCCCCCGGTGGCCAAACCAAGAATAATTTTGGAAAAACATTTGGTACGATTCGCCACTGGATCGAAGGGAACATGTGTACTAAGTTTTAAGTCCCGATCTCAAGCAGTTACGAAACATGCCGCGCTAAGAAACGTCATTGCATCATTGCATCATTGCATAGGCTCATAAGGTGAGCCAAAAAGGAAAAGGAACTATCAATGAAACGGCCAGGGGCCATTGTGCTCACCATATAGATATTTGGTTGTTAGGAATTCATCCTGGTTAAAATATATTCTACATGTATAGTATATAGATCAAACCAAAGTCGGGATGACGTGTAATGTTTTGTTGCTTGGAGTACCTACCATAAAATATCATCGAAAACAAGTCACTAATAAGGGAGATATTGCACTTTTTACCTTTTTTAGTTTTGGCCTCCTGGTGGCCAAGTTGAGAATAAGATCAGACCAAAATTCAGTGTCCTAGGTAACATGACATAGGAAGTTATTAGTACCAAATTTCAAGTACACAGCTGTAGCGGTTAAGAAACGTGCCATAGTAACACTTAAACGACCAATTTACACCATTTTACCTCTGTGACCTTGAAAAGTAGGTCAAATCAAAAACCCGTATGATATGTGATGTATCCTTGGTAGGAGAACCTACAATACAAATTTTATTGAAAATGAGTCTCATTAAAACAAGTGACGCCACCATAATGTTCATTAGTTTCCAACGCGGGAAATACGAGTGTTTTTATTTAACATAACACAATTTCTTATTCTTTTTTTCCCCCTTTTATGATCGGAGACTGCAGTTGAAATTAAAAAAAATGCTATTCCAACCTCCACTGTTTTAAAAACAGGATACGGAGGACGGACGATAAGGACGGACACTGCTGTATTGTATAGACTCCCCTACGGTGAGCCAAAATGAATATTGCGTCCCCTGTAGTAGCTCCCAGCAAGCCTTGGATGTATTCACAGCTTGGCAACCTGTCAATGTTGAAGGACCCTGCTTCATCCAGCTAGTCTGGGCTGGACATATTTGAGTAAGACTGTGTTCACGTTGAGTTTCTTCTCGCAAGTGAATGCGTGCATCACAAGATAAAGAAATCCAAATTGTAGGCCTACTAACAATGCTTGATACCGGCATTTAGTCAAAGTCCATTACTTATTTTACACCAAAAAGATGCGGTCAAATTTAAATCCAAACGCTTATATTTGGCCTTAAAAATGATATTTTGTTGATAGTATTTATATTGATGTTTTTTTAAGGATGGCTAATTGGTAGTCAAAATATATAGATTGATGTGTCTGATAGTTCTTTTAATTGTGTCAATATCCCACTGAATTTCTAATATTTGAAAGCATGAGCAGAAACACCCAAAATACATTTCTTATCTCGAGAGGAACAATTAGTCAACAGTTACATCTACATGTATATAATACGAAGCAACTTGAAGGTCCAGTGATATAGAAATTAATTGTTATACATCACATATTGAACTACACCAGATTAAACATTGACTAAGTCATGCATAATAGGTTTAAAATATCAGTCGTCTGCCTGGCTTCTCCTGGGTACACTGACAACATGTTGGGAAACATGTTGGCCAACATGTTGTCCAGGTGTGATGTTATCGAAAATGTTGGCAGTGTGTACAGTTCGGAAACATTCGGAAACATTTGGTAACATGTTGGCCAAATGTTGCTCAAATGTTGTCGAAATAATACAAAATCAATTTTGTTGCCGAGATGCTAATGATGTTGTCGAGTTTTATCCAATCAGAAATAGGACACAAATCACATGATCTACCTTAAGCCATGTGATGTAGTCAAAATGGCAGCCTCAAGCAAGGAATGGTTACTGAGTGAAGTTGAACAATTTATTGCAGTATGGGAAAGTTGTGCCTGTTTATGGGATGTAACATCCAGGGAATATAGGGTGTATACAAAACCAAGACCTAAGACATAAGACCTAAGACCTAAGATCCCCGAAGTACAAAACTAAGACCCAGGTACAAAACTAAGATCCCGAGGTACAAAACTAAGACCCGGGGAGGCCAATTCCAAACTAAAATTTTGAAGAAAAATATCAGAGTCTTAGTTTTGTACATCAGGGGATCTTAGTTTTGTACGTACAAAACTAAGACCCCTCGAGGTACAAAACTAAGACCCATGATTTATTTCCAAATTCTGCCCCTCTTTCGAATTCATTTTGATGTAGTAATATCACCTTTGAGATGCATGCAGTTGCTTCATCTCAATAATACCTCCATATGCACTATGCAGGCACGACCGGTCATCACTCTAGCATATACTCTAGCATATATGGCCTCCATCAAGCTCCACAAAAAGTGGCGAAACCGGTGGAATACTCCTTTGAGTCATTCGGAGGAGCGCCGCCATCGGAAGAGTTGGAACGAGTAAAATATTAACGTTTTCTTATCCATCAATTACATACTAACCGAGTCAAACAACGTTATTGCAATATAGGCCATTATTTAATGAATTTACATAAATCGATCAGAATATTTTGAGAATTGTGTACAAAATATTTGTGGGAGACTTA
The DNA here is from genome assembly GCF_910592395.1 of Lineus longissimus. Lineage (NCBI taxonomy): Eukaryota > Metazoa > Nemertea > Pilidiophora > Heteronemertea > Lineidae > Lineus > Lineus longissimus. Next base: position 11,483,385 of record NC_088323.1, on the reverse strand, counting down.
ACTGAAAATATACCAAGAAGCAAAATGAAAATGTTCCTTTGGCATTTAAGTGTAGAGAGTCGTCAAACACAGCTTTTACAACGAAATGAACATGGGTTGTATCAAACATCCATGCGTATGTACATGTTGCATAGAACAATACATTATACACAACAGAGACTCCCTTCTTAACTCAACACACTACTAAGCTATTTCATTTATGACTTGTAAAATGGGAAATTTTTGTGGTATTTTCAATTTTGCGTGTTTTGCGAATGTCTGTAATCCGCAAAAATAAAAACTGCAAAACAGGAATTCTAAATAAAGTTTATTCAAACAAATCCGTGAAAATACCGTAACCAGCCGCCAAAATTTTCCGTTTTACAATATACTACAAAAATTAATTTTCTTCCAAATAATATCAATTATGGGTTAGGGTTAGGGTTAGGGTTAGGGTTAGGGGCAGAATTTGGAAATAAATCATGGGTCTTAGTTTTGTACCTCGAGGGGTCTTAGTTTTGTACGTACAAAACTAAGATCCCCTGATGTACAAAACTAAGACTCTGATATTTTTCTTCAAAATTTTAGTTTGGAATTGGCCTCCCCGGGTCTTAGTTTTGTACCTCGGGGATCTTAGTTTTGTACCTGGGTCTTAGTTTTGTACTTCGGGGGATCTTAGGTCTTAGGTCTTATGTCTTAGGTCTTGGTTTTGTATACACCCGGGAATATAAAGACAAGAACAAAAAGAAAGCTGCTATTCTAGAAATAGCTACAAAATTTGCCCCATGCTGGTGTCTCATATTAATCCATGGTCTTGTCGACACTCTTTTCTCATCTTTACGTCTTCTTCGCCGTCTTTCAATCAGGATATGTAAAATTATGGCAGAGCCACCGACAATACATCTTCTTCTCTTGGAATCTTCCATTGTTTATGAATTTCCCTCCAAAATATTCCCTCCAAAATCCTCATTTCTCGGAAACATTCGACAACAAGTTGCCCAACATGTTGTCGAATGTTGTCATGTGTATACAGGGTCAAATTTTCGATAACATCGCACCTGGACAACATGTTGGCCAACATGTTTCCCAAAATGTTGTCAGTGACAACATTTTCGGTATCATTTTCGGAAAGATCTCGGCAACACACCTGGGCAACAAAAAATTGGCCCTGTATACACATGACAACATTCGACAACATGTTGGGCAACTTGTTATCGAATGTTTCTGAGAAAATGAGGATTTTGGACGGAAATTCATAAACAATGGAAGATTCCAAGAGAAGAAGATGTATTGTCGTGGGCTCTGCCATAATTTTACGTATCCTGATTTAAAGACGGCAAAGAAGACGTAAAGATGAGAAAAGAGTGTGGACAAGACCATGGATATGTATGAGAGACCAGCATGGGCCTACCACTGTCTCCTGTCTACTTTCATCCCATAAACAGGCACAACTTTCCCATACTGCGATAAGTTGTTCCACTTCACTCAATAACCATTCCTTGCTGGAGGCTGCTATTTTGACTACATCACATGGCTTCAGGTAGATCATGTGATTTGTGGCCTATTTCTGATTGGATAAAACTCGACAACACTCGGCAACAAAATTGATTTTGTATTATTTCGACAACATTTGAGCAACATTTGGCCAACATGTTACCGAATGTTTCCGAACTGTACACACTGCCAACATTTTCGATAACATCACACCTGGACAACATGTTGGCCAACATGTTTCCCAAAATGTTGTCAGTGTGTACAGAGCTTAAAGTACATGAAATCACGGATTAATAAGGCAGTCTACATGTATGTCATGGAGAGTAGTGTATAGTCTGAGTAGCTAACTTACTTCTAGAGTGCCTCAAGGACTCTGGTCAGGGGTGCTTTGTTGGGACAATTTTAATAATATTGTGTCCAACCAAATTCTCACTTGGAACCCAGCTAAACGTCGCCTCCATTTATATTCCGAGGAATATCTAGTTCTTTTTAATGCCACTAAGTGTCACTTCTTATACTTCAGGCCTAATTGTATAAACTTTGCTGATGGTCCGCCTCCAATAGCTTTCCAAGGTGCACGCATGGTTGTAGAGGGGTCGGCCGACCATTTAGGCCACCTTATTGGAACTGATGCAAGGAATTCCGAGGTAACCAGGACTATGTCCGACTTTAATCGCAGAGTCAAAATTCCATTTTTGTAAATTCGAAACAAAATTGAGATTGTTTAACACTTAATGCATGTCTTTGTATGGTTGTGTCATTTGGGACTTGAATGATAGGACAATTGAAACTTTTTATACTGCCTGGCGGAAGGCAGTTTGTAGGTTTACATCCTATGACGCATATCCGTTTCTTAGCCAATATCATGATGTGTCCCACCAAAGAAGTACAGTAGAACCTCCCTCAGCGGACACCTCTGCCAGGCGGACACCTCTAAATTACGGACGCGTCCGGCTAGTCCTGATTTTTTTCTAAGTCATTTCCAATAACAAAAACCTCTGCGCGGCGGACACCTCTCTACTCAGAATCGCGGACAGGGCGATGGCCAATTTTTGGTCCAATTCCCTCCCAATTACGGACAGTAGGCAAAAACAATGGTTTCCCGCGTGCGCTTGGAGAGTCGAGTAGGCCCGACAGGTGAGATATTTGCGTAATTAATCAACATGATTACCCCATGGCATTGCGTTTTTGTATCCTAATTAGTCCGTTGCATTTGTTTACTCATCTTATTAACTAATTACTTAGGCCTATTGTGTGAACGGACACTCAGAAATCCACGCGGTTTTGTCAGTGTTGCGGCGAATATGCGTGAGTAGAGAAATTAGAAAAAGATAATTATTAATCAAAGGTGGCCGATGGACAGAAATTATGGTGTTTTTTCACACATAGCAAATTTTACCCCGTGGCATAGGTATTTTGTGTTGAACGTGACAGGAGGCGCCTTTTGGACCTGGCCATAGTGTATGGGGAGGGAAGTCTGTATCAAGCCTGGAGAATGGAAAAAAGTAATAAGTGTTACTTCGATAAAATCTCTGTTTATTCAATCTAATATGACTGACATGTGTTTTACATTGTAATAAAAGCGTCAACTGTGGCATGTATATAATTCTATGTTGTTGGAGCTGTCCCTGAGGTGATAATACCGGTGCAGTAACTTGTAAAGTGAAGGTGGGCAGGACGTTTTAAGCAGTGACTCTAATTACAGCAGTGAAGAAGCAGGAAGTGTTATTATTGGTGTTCATCAGCAGTAATAATTATTGCAGCAAGTTATCAGCAGTAAGGGCAAGATGAATAATGATTGTCATGGAGAATGATTTTAGTTGAAGGAAAATGGGTTCATTGTGAGGAGTGTTGAGTATTTTGACTTTGAGATATATTAGTCCTTATCGATGATGGTCAGTGCCTCCTCCATTGTGAATTGGTTATCTTCATCAGGGGTAGAGGGTGCGGTAGTGGAGGGGACTGTTTCTTTGTCCTTCGTAGGGTTGTTAGGTGTGGATAGTGGCTTGCTGATGTTGCTGGTATCCTTGACATCAGCAGTTGTTGATGATGAAGATGGTGACTTTGGGCTCGTTTTGTATGAGGCCTCCAGAGATGGTTGAGGCTGGCTGAATATTTCATCAAGGTCGTCATCAGCATCTTCAAAGAAGTCTGTCTTGGGGACTTTAGTTGGTGTGCTGGCTGTCGAGTTACATGAGGTTGGCGGTCTCTTTGAATTTTTAAGGGTGCAAGCACTGGTGGATGGAGTAGGTGAGGCCATGGTGGATGGGAACGGTGACTTTGGCGGTGTCTGGAAGGAGTTATTTGCTGTGAAGCGTGGCTTTGTTGGTGTGCTGCTGCTGGTAGCATTGGTGGGAGCCCTCACCGAAAAGCAGTGTGATATCAGTCAGGATTCAGTCAGGTTGCAGTGTTACCTCACATTTTTATGGCAGTGTTGAAATCAGTGGAAAGCAGACATAGGGAGTGTTTTTCAGTCACGCAATACCAAAGCATACAGTTATACAGCAATTAAAAATAGAGGTTAGGGAGTCATAAGCAGTGGTAAAACAGTCAAAATCAGTGGTAAGGCAGTCAAAAGCAGTGCTCATTTAAATATTTAGGCTGACTGATTTCCACTGCTTTTGACACTGAAAATGACTCCCCACTATGCATCATGCACAGGGCTGGCAGTGGGGTTCAGTGTTAATTTAAATATTTCGCAGCACACTGAATCCACACTGAAACACCACTGATTTTGACTGCCATTTCCAAAACCTCTTGGAGGGAGCAGTCATTTTCAGTGTTAATATGAATAATTTATTTAATGGCATGCAGGCACGGATGCCGAGAGAGGTTTGGGGGACGTGACCCCCCTGTGCTGATGACAACCAAAGAAATTGTTCGAAAAAGCAAAAACTTCTAGCGAACTGTTACTTTTGCTGTCCTATTTTAGATGGTGTGTTTGCGTCCAATATGGCAGTGATGACGTCATCTGCACAAATAGAGGACATCGCCATTGCATGATGACGTGACACAGTAAAAAGATGACAAATTCACGTTCTTGACCTACGTCATTGCAAACTTTGTCATAATGACAGTGATCAGATGGGGCCACTAGACAATTGAAACGACACATGGCACATAGCTACTGTCAGTGATGTCAGGGATTGAAGCTAGATCAAGTTGACGTCCAAATAAAGTAACTGCACGCGGCCTGTAGAATAATGATCTACTGATTGATGTGTATTGAGCTCCCATGCAGATAATTTGCAGTGTATGCATACATTACAATTAACACCTAGGGCCTACAGTAGATGCATGAAGATACATGCAGATATCTTGCAGTGTATGCATGCATTACAACACCTATAGGGCCTACAGCCTTCTTGATTTGCTGAAAATACAACTTCAGTGTCCGTCTAGATTACCCTTTTTGCATTCATTTGGCTCCTTATGTGTTCCAATTCAAACTGACTAAAACTCCCCTCTTCTCATATTGAAATTCGGGTAAATATCGAGAAATATGAAGAGCTACCATGATTTATTGAATGTTTGACTATCAAATTCAAACTTACTAGCTTCCTGTCTCAGGTTGCATTATGGGTGATATTTAACACTGAATTTGACTGCAATTACCACTGCTTTACACTGCCATCAAGTCTTAATCTCACCAGTCATAAAGCAGTGGTTTTCAGTCATGTTGAAAATGCCACGGGTTTCGATCAGAGTTGGAGAAGTGGAAATCAGTGGTCTTTCAGTCATAGGCAGTGTTTTTGAAATACGTCGTTCATACTGATATGCAAGTGGCAGTGCTTTGCAGTGGTCTTTCAGTCAAAATCAGTGGTATTAAAACATTAAGAAAAAATGATATGCCTAAGACAGTCATATGCAGTGGGGGTTTCAGTCAAAAGCAGTGTGATGCAGTCATTTTCAGTGCACTGCCTTTCGGTGAGGGAGTGGTGGATGAACTGAATTTCTTAGCAGCTTTGAACCTAAAGCACATTTCTTTTTGCAAGGTCTCTGCTTTGGTAATGATTCTTTCGAAGGAGACGTTTGCCTCCTTCCTCAGGGTTGCAATGTCAGCACCTTTGATTGAACAATGACGAAAGTTTTGGTGACTGTGACTGTGCACCACTTGATCACTTGATCCTGGATTCTGAAAGGAGGATGGAAATATATATCATAAGATGATTAGATATTGAAAGTAATGTGCACTGGATGAGCACCTTCCTCTTGGTTAGGGAATGGCACACACAGGGAAATCAATTGTCGGACATGTATTTGTGTGGAAGTGGAGGGATGAAAAATCTATTGTCGGACACTTTTTGTTACAGAAGTCGGACAGAGGCAGGCAGGCAATCTGAGTCATCGTTGGTTGCATTGAGGGAGGTGTTCTAGGCAAGCATAGGCTAAGAAAGAGGGAAGAAATAAGCACCTGATGTCTTTGGGTAGGACGAAAAATATGCACTTCCAATTGTCGGATGGTATGCACTTCCAATTGTCGGATGGCATGCTTCTTACACACATGTATCGTTTTGCAGTTGTTTGGTGCATCTAATATGCTATGAGTCACATTATTGTTCATTTGTTGAGTATTTTCTGTGTAATAGGAGGTCCAGCTGATCACTTACCTGCTTTATTTTGTGGCAAAACGTGGATGAATATAGCACTGATGAAAACAATGGCGAATAGGTGAATGTTATTCGAAACACTGGAGGGTTGATAGGTAGTCAGTAGTCACAGGTAGTTTTCGTTGTTTCGTTAGCTCCTCATCTCTGTTGTTGTTTTGAAGATTCCATCATTCGCATAAAATGAAGTGCATGTGAAATAACACAGTAAAAGTCGCAAATTTGTTGTTAAATTCGCTTTATTATAAATTCTAAAACATGGATGAGGACACAGTTAACATACAAACAAAGGATATTGGCAACTTTCTAGGCGAGCACAGGACCACATGACACCAGATTCAGCACACAAACATTGCGGTGTGTTAGTCAAATTATATAGTAGGATTATGACAGGACGTGGAGACATGTCAATAAAAAGGGCACCTTTTACTAGAGAGATTATTCACTCCCTGAGTTCCAAAGTAGCTCACGTCATTCCACGCAACATCACAAGCAAAGACCAATCAGTTAACAGGTTCAAAGTTTCTACGCGAGATGTCGACACAGAGAAAACCAAACCTGCAAGGTGGGAACTTCAACTCCACCTATCTCTATTGCGGACACCTCTCCATTGCGGACACCTGGGCCCAGCCCCATGGGTGTCCGCAATAGAGAGGTTGTACTGTAATATTAAAAAGACATTTCCTAAATTTCTTAAATTGGTCTTTAAATCATGACATTGTACCAATTTTCTTTGCAAGCCGACTCTCCCTGGGTGGAAGTATGTGGTCAACATTAAAGAACATCAGTAACATTGCAGACTATCTTCAAATTCCCTGACACTCGGTACAGCACATAATCGCAAACAACATTAAGACTCCTCACGTGGACATTGAAACAGCTCAACTGGCTTCGGTAATCTGTGATTTCATGTACTTTAGGGAAGAAAACCCAGGAGAAGCCAAGCATACAACTGATATGTTATACCTAGTCAATTTTCAATCTGGTGCAGTTCAATAGATGATGTATAACAAATAATTTCTGTAATCTTAGATATATCACTGGACCTTCAAGTTGCTTCGTATCATATACATGTAGAAGTAAATGTTGACGAATTGTTCCTTTCTAGGGGAGAAATGTATTTTGGGTGTTTCTGCACATGCACACGCACATGTATATATAAGCACACGAATACTACACTGTCTGTAACTACTTGTTACGAATAAATGCCATATTATTATATATACATATATATTGTACTAGTTTTTGAAGTTTCTTTGAGAAAGTGGGGTTTCAAAAACCTCTTTTTCTCCCCAAAGATGAATGATCTCCAAGCGAAAAGCATATATATCAATCTGACAGTGCTTTAACAAAATTGATGCATGATTTTGTCCAATTATGAAACACTTCATTTTGTAGATTTATGCAAAGAGAGAGAGAACTTACAAATCTTCTTTTTTGTTGTCAGATGAGACATTTCACTACAAAGGATTTGTCATGTTCAGCCTGACCTCATCATCAGTCTGTCAAGTTAAGAACGAAATTGTCCCACAAAGTGTCCTTAGAACAAAATAACTTTTATATTTTTTGTAAAATTACTGTTCATCAAAGTCACAATTCTAAACACAACCATGTTCTTTATTTTCAGTTCAAGGTCAAAGTAGACCTACATGTAGCTCTACTAAACAATGGTATAGTTATAAATATTAAGCAGAAGTACAGAGTACGAAGTACATGTATGTAAATGAACTTTCTTGACGACTTTATTCAAAAGTTTCCCCGATTCCCCGTACAAATTAGTATAGAAGTTGATTTACGAGTGTAAATGAATTAGCACATGGCTTGATGACCCGACAAACTGTCGTCGTTCGTTGTGGTTGCAAAACCTTCCTATTAATATTGAAAAATACATTTTGCCAGCAAACTGCCTAGTTTCAAAAGCATCAGAGCAAAATGTGTTAACCCTTTTTTCTTTGGTTAAAAGACGATCACACTGCTGATTTGCTTATCTGAGTATTCGTTACAAGATAAAATTGTTATACACTCCCCCAATGAGTTATGCGAAAATTAAACAAAATTCTGTGCCATCATCCCATGCTTAGGCCAACTTGCCTTATCCTCCCTTTTGAACTTCGGCAAGTTTATTGGATTATACAGTTGAACATCTCTTAGTAGACACCTTTGTACTGTTGACGCCCGACTCTCTCTATTGGGGGCAGGGACTTTGGGCCCAAATGGATCATTTCCATACAATCGGACCTCTGTAATCAGGACACCACCATGGCAGTTGCGCTGCCGGGTACACTGCTCGTATTTACTAGAGGCAGAGGAAAATCGAAATGTACCTTATACACTCACAATATTGCTGACATGGTAGCTCTAGCTGTCAATGTATGAAATGAAACGGCCAGGGGCCATTTTGCTCACCGTATAGATATTTGGTGCTTTGGAATACATCCTGGTTAAGAAACATTGTACATGTATAGTATATAGGTCAAACCAAAGTCGGTATGACATGTGATGTATCGTTGCTTGGAGTAAGTACCATGAGAATATCATCAAAAACAAGCACTAATAAACGAGATAATGCACTTTTTACCTATTTTAGTTTTGGCCTCCTGATGACCAAGTTGAGTACCAGATCAGATTGAAATTCGGTGTCCGAGGTTACATGACATAGGGAGTCCTGTGTACCAAATTTCAACTTTATAGCTTTAGTGGTTAAGAAACGTGCCATAGTTACACACAAACGGCCAATTCACACCATTGGACCTCTGTGACCTTGACAATTAGGTCAAATCAAAAATCCATCAGTACGTGATGTTTCCTTGCTCTGAGTACCTACCATAAAAACAAAATTGAAAACAAGTCACTATTAAGCAAGATATTGCACTTTTTATCTGTTTTCGTTTTGGGCCCCTGGAGGCCAAGTCGAGAATCAGGTCAGACCGAAATTCGGTGTCGGAGGTTATATGATGTAGGGAGTCATGTGCACCAAAAGTTCATAGATTAACTGGTTAAGAAACGTGCCATAGTTACTCAAACGGCAAATTAACACCATTTGCCCTGTGTCACCTTGAAAAGTAGGTCAAATCAAAAACACGCACGACATGTGATATATCCTTGCAAAAACAAATCACTAATAGGTGAGATATCACACTATTTATGTTTTCAGTTTTGGCCCCCTGGTGGCCAAGTCAAGAATCAAACCGGACCGCAATTCAGTGTCAGAGGTCACCTTAGCTGGGGGGTCATGCATACAAAGTTTTGAGTCCATAGCCCTAGTGGTTAAGAAACGTGCCACTGTTTTTGAAACAGGATACAACGGACGACGGAAGACAGACACTGCGGTGTTGTATAGACTCACCGTACCGGTGAGCCATAAACTTTAATATTGGGAAAACCCGAGGGAAGTTACACAATGCAAAAGTTCAAATGTCCAAAGACTGAGTGTCCACGAGAAACAAATAATTATATTCTGCTCTATTAGTCGACCATCATGGTATCTGTCAGTACAAAATGAGAAAGCCCCTTTTTCCGGGAGAAATTTAATTCCTCGGTGATTTTTCGTCTTCTTTATATATTAACAATGTATCATGCACTTGCCCCAGATGCCGTTGGAGGCTTTGGTAACAGAATTGTCAATTGTTGCATTGTCTTATTTTCTCTTGTATGGATTTAATAAAACCTAGGCCTACTGATAGATTGACAAAATTTAAAGCAATGCATCTATCATTAAAAAAAAAGAAACATTATCTCTATCCATATCCATGTGAGTACAATTTCCCTACAATGCACGTACACAGAAGAAACAAGGTCGCAACACAACAATCAGGAAGAGATTAGTTTCGACCGAAAGCTGCGCGTGCCATGACTCCAGGTATTTTGCCATTTCCTGCTGTCGGGCGATTTTAAAAGTGCACCTAACAATTTATACAATACAGAAAACCCCATGCAATTTGCTCCATCCATTTTGAAGTTATAGCCATTTACGTATTTGACAACTAGATTACCTAATCAGGCTAGCAACTGGCTTGTTAGAGCCAGGCGGCGGGTTTACCAAAAGTTGTAATGTAGTCCAGGCTATTGTCCTACTTGGGAGGACAAGTATCAATTAATACTCTAAAAATTGATTTATGAAATCGATTTTTCATTGACACTTTCGATGTTCAAGTATTAAAGCATCCTTTTGCGCATTATAAATGAGTTTATTGTATTCCAAAAAATAAATTAATCTAATTTTTTGATTTTTTTTGAAAACCAGTCATATTTACTTAGAAGCCGAATCTCACATCTAGAAAGTGCTATTTGAGCTAATTCATGAAGTGGGAAAACATAATCAATGACAAAAACAACATAGACCCCCACACATATGGTCTAATTTAGGTTTTATAGACAATTTAGGCAAATTCATAGGACTTAATTAATTTTTTTAAATTCGATTCTGCTTACAGAAAATTGCATCAATTTATACAATACTTGAACAATCATAACGTATTTCTAATTCAAAGCTTTGATATACTTTATAATAAGGTAAGGTGATACAGACAAATTTATAGTATTTATAGTAAGAAATCCAACATCAGCCTGATCTATGTCAGTAAACCTGTCGTCTGACCTCACTTAGCAGCGTTCTCCAAATTTCAGGAATCCGCCTCGCCGCGAAGCCGGCCAGCGATCGCCGTAGGCGTGAGCCATTCCGCTAATGGGGTCCCGGAAAAATTTCAAAATTTGGGAGGCTTAGACGTAATTTCCTGACACCTGAGGAGTTGATTTTGAAGCTTTTATGGTAGCCTCGACACGGGGCATTTCTGTGTGCGACGGAAGCTTTTAGCGCCAGACGTGGAAAGAACAGACAGAAAGTCGCAAAACCGCCGGGCTGGCAGTAGGCTACTAGCCGCTACGTAAGCGTTCGCCTACTCTCATTAAGAAATTTTGAGCGAGCAGTCACAATTCCAACCAATAGAATAAAAATATGCAGACCTACCCAGTCAGTAGCGATATCCACTTCGCGCGCCCAACTCAACTGCACTGCCCGAAGTACTACCATTACTATCCACGTGTTCCGGCAGACGACGGTCAGCCAATAACAATCACCCGTAGCCTTGGCAACGAGGTCAAGGGAGTGGACAAAAGCGCACCTGTACGATCGGCTAGCGGTAGAGCGGGGACGGTTGTTTTTAATCATGATAAAAAAAGATCGTAGACTAAACAAGTGTGATTGCAGGTGTGCCGCAGGTGGATGATAATAGCTGTCGGCGTAAAATCAGCAGTCTCTTTCAATTAATATACGGGGTACAACTGGATCAAACGAGAAGATACGTGATACATGATTTCAATTTTATTTGGCTTGGTGGGTGAAAAATCCGGCAAGGCGGCAAAGGATGGCAACTTGGCGGGCGAGTCACTCGAAATTTTCGGGATGGCGGCCCGCCATGGCGATAAATGGGGTTGGAGAACGCTCCTTAGAAACCTTACCAAGGCTGTTACATAACATGTAAACAAAACAGTTAATTTGCTATATCTCTAGATTGGGTGCTTCAATTTTGATCAAACTTGATTTAATATGGAGCTTTAAGTCCAGTCTTTGAGGATTTGTACATGTTATCCAATCATAAAAGCTGGAGTCATGGCCTTCAAGCCGGTATCGTGTCGCCTCGGAAATGCGGCGGAAAGCCGCACTTACCGCAACAGATCACCGACCTCATACTTTGCGGAGACGGACCCGCACTGTATTTGTGGAACCCTTCGCATTGGGTAGGACTTTTTATGGGGTATTGGTAAACAGAGAACTCAACAAATGAAGAACTAGAGAACTCAAATGATCGATTAGTTCATAAAGTTTTGTTCTGTTTGAATGAAAGAGTATGATTGCCCAATGATTTTAATCACTGTACATAAATCTAAATTTGTCAATTACTTGCTGGACAAGATTAATCATTGAAGTTAAAAGTGTTGCATATTGTCAGCTGTTGTTAGGTTTTTTAACATTTAATCATGAAGTTTTGTTCTGTTTGAATGGAAGAGTATGATTGCCCAATGATTTTAATCACTGTACACGAATCTAAATTTGTCAAATACTTGCTGGACAAGATTAATCATCGAAGTCAAAAGACAGTGTTGCATATTGTCAGCTGTTGTTAATTTTTATACCGGGTAACATTTAATCATAAAGTTTTGTTCTGTTTGAATAAATATGATTGCTCAATGACTTTGATCTGACACTGTAATTAACGTTTTGTTATTACATGTATGTGAATTTGATTGAAATGGTGCATACTGATATTTTGTATTTTTCTATATTCATACCTTTACTTCCAAATAAATAATTTTACTGAAGTTACAATATTTATTCTACTATTTTGAAACTACAATGCTATTTAGCCTACACACCAATCATGATAGTGAAGGGACTCTGCTTCACTGGGACTACATCTCCTTACACACGGATCATGATAGTGAAGGGACTCGGCTTCACTGGGACTACATCTCTTTACACACCAATTATGATAGTGAAGGGACTCTGCTTCACTGGGACTACATCTCCTTACACACCAATCATGATGGTGAAGGGACTCTGCATCATTGCATGGACTACAAAAGGAAAGGACAACAAGTTAAAAATTTACGAGTTGTTCTTAAGTACAGCGCCGCCTTACAGCCGATAGTGGAACTATAGGCAAAACTAATCGATCATTTGAGTTATCTAGTTCTTCATTTGTTGAGTTCTCTGTTTACCAATACCCCTTTTTACGCCCAGTGTAATCTAGACATCTCACCCGGTGTGTTGAGCGGATGGGATGGTCGACTTATACCTTTGATTTTGAGGTTATTTTAATACTAACGAATGCTATCATCGCTTCACGTGGAAAAAATGGCCGCTGTTTGCATGTAGCTGATGCGTGAGCAGAATACAACTGAAATTTCAAGGAGGATACCGCGGTGACGTCACGGCTTTTCCAAGATGGCGCTGCATATTGTAAACAAACTCGATGAGACAAGACCACTAATGAATATTCATAGGTTGGAGGGTCGAGGCCTATCAATTAGACGAGTGCATGTTTTTAACTCTCAAGTACATATTTGGAGAAGTATTGAAAAAATATTTGTTGTGGCAAGTCTACAGATATAAAGAAATTATTTGATGAAAAAATTAATTTCGAATTATGCTAATTGGGTAATAGGGGGCGTGTTTTGAGTTTTTTCTGCCAGTTGGCTGAAAAGAGTGGAAATATCAAAGTCTGTCTAATTTGTCGATTATCAACAAATTTCCGTGGTCAATCACCAGTTTATTTTTCACCATTTACTTGCCCGACTGTCCGGAATAACATAATCTAAATTTCAGATTCACAACCAAACGCAGTATTTGATGCGTCGCGGTCAAACATTGACAATTTCACTGCTAAAAGGCTTAAAAAATCAATTGTGGTCTTGTCTCTGATCCACGGCCAAGGGAAAATCAAGTCATCAAATAAAGTTAGATTTTTCGCATCAAATCAGAGTTATTAGTACTTTTCTGCTATGAAATAAGTCTTCAGACAATAAGTTATCATTTGAATAATGAAAGTGCTGTTTTGATGGGGAAAAATAGGGTTTTTAAAACCAAATAGCGAGGCACCGATCTTACAAAATTAGCGATGGTTTCAAAACAGTCTCCCAGATATGGGGCAATCTCTTCATTATCATAATGGGATTTGGAGGCATGTTTACAGATTTTACAAGTTCGAGACCTGTAGGACCTTTTTTATTCGTGGAAGTTAATCTGCTCTGTAAATTTTATTTTACACAGGAAGAATCCATACTAGGTATTGCAATATTTCATGTCTATTGGTGTTTTTCTGTACAGGAGCGCACCAGACAGTGAGACGTTGAGATGTGTTCAGTGCTGGTGCTGTCAGTAGACTGAATCTGATTGGCCATAGCGATCAGTAATATGGGTCGTGATCACGTGATGTGACGTCACCGCGGTATCCTCCTCGCTGAAATTTTAAACTTTCTAGGGCAAATAACACCCCCTGGCGGCTTAAATCGTACATATGCATTTTTTTCGTAGCATTGTATAAGTTTAACTACGCCATAGACCAAAATTTATACCCTATTCCCTTGCCAGTAAGCGAGATAAGCCTTTTCAAACAAAGCTGTCACAAATACTGAATTTAGGCCAAATTGCACTGATTTTTGGTTTCTGATTAGAGAAAAATATGACGCTAAATTATATATAAAGTTTAAATCTCCAGTCTAGGTCTTATTGTTACAAAATGTGAGCCCATGTTGATGGATTGACAGACAGACGCAATTCTGAATAGATATTTTACCAGCTCTGCTGACAAGTCAGCGAAGCTAATAATAGTTCTTCGTTATGATATGAAGACATTGCGACGGTCAATTAGATGTTTGATTGAGACAGGACTTGCCAAAAAAAACAGCAGGTTAATTCTGTAACGTACCTCTTGTTGGTAATCAGCATATGGCGGGGGTGGGGGCAGTGGTGGTGATGGTGAACTTGTTGTAGACCGCATCTCTGATGGCTCAGGCATTGGGGGTAAACCATCCAAACTTGACTCAAAGTCGATCAGTCTGTCGGTATTGATGTCCGGCCCACCTTGACCAGAACTTTCTGACCTTCCAACTGAGGTGGACACATGCCAAGCTATTAGTAGGAAAAGATGAAAATAAAATAACAAATGAAAATGTAAAGAAATGCAAGCATAACTAAGTGAACACAACCTTCTGAATCCAATTTTGTTCAGAACACACAAGGGCTACATGCAAATCCGCACTGCATCTCATAGTAAATAACCTTGGTTCTAGGATTTCTGAGTATCATTTCCAATCATAAAAATCATCAGAAGTACTGAAACTGAGGACAACAGTTAAATCTCGGGTGTTGACTTAAAGCGGACGCGTCAAATATGCATTTCCAAGTAAGGCCTAAGCAGAGCTCTCGGGTATGTTCGTGATGTGCATTTGGATCTTCTACCAAATATACCCATTACCCCGAGTGCAAAAATAGAAAACGAGACATTCTCTGCGGACACCGTAGGTTGCACTTCGAGTGAGTGCGTCCAGAGATTACTATACAAAATATTTGGACGAAAGAGTGTGAACTCGTTTCAATCATATCGGTTTGGCTTTCATTAAAAATAATATGGTAAGGCGAGGATTTTTTATTGTCTAACATATTTTTTAAATATTTTTTTCAGGGGGAGGGTAGTAATAGGGAAACGCATGTACGACTATCTACAACTTTTCTTGGGAATTTGGAAAAAAACTTCGTAATCATGCAAAAACCTACCAAAAACGTAACATGGATAAAACTGACAAGTTTCCCTATTACTGACTTAAGTTGGTTAAAAATATCCTCTGCTAATTAAATATGAAAAAGATTTATTGCCTTAGATGTAAGGAAATTACAGGTAATTTGGGTAAGTTAACTCATCACATCACTTCAAATGGACACAGATATCTACTGGTCAAGTGCGCGAAATGTTACAAAGATAAAAGCAAGTTTACTACTTAATGATTTTCTTTATTCTAAATCATGAGTGAAAGGATGCACAGTTATGTCTCTTTAGAGAAGTATTTTAGCAAAATGCAGTATTTCAATCCAATGAAACAGGTAACACCTATGAAACAGGTAACACCTATGAAACAAAATGGTTACATCAGACCAATGGTTGAACCATTATTGACAATCTCTGAAGAAGATCCGGACAAAGAGCTCGATCTTACAGTAACACCTATGAACCAGGTAACACCTATGAACCAGGTAACACCTATGAAACAGTATAATACATTCACAGGAAGTGATGCTCAATTGTGCCGTAACTGCAAACGATGGACACTTTTTGAATGCCAGAAAAAACTGAGTTTTGACAGACCGGCCAAGCAACTTTACATGTACTGCATGAATTGCAATTCGACCACTTACAGTGATGAATTTAAGAATCCAGAAATAACGATTGAGAACAAAACACGTTACTTTGACTACATCATCAGAGAACTTGGCCAGACACGTCTGTCAGATTTATTCGTAAATGATTTGAAACATTTTGTTGAAAGTAGGATTAAGGTCTCAAGTCCAAGAAAATGGCTCTGTGTGGCCAGTTATGAAAAAATAGTCCTGAATGCCTTGTGACTTGGTATTGTTAAACTCAAACCCAATGATGTCTTACCTAGTCTAGAGTGTGACACTTATTTAGAAATTGAATTCATTAACAGAGCAATTGGTAAACCTCAGTTGACCAAAGACAATTTCACAGAACTCAGAATGGTTTTCTTGGCGTTCCTCAAGTATCTTCATTACAGTGGAGTTAAAATTACCATAAATTACAAGCTGTTTTTACACCAAGCATTTAAAGCATTGAAAATTGATTATGTAGTATTGAAACCGAATCCAACTGATAAGGCTCGACTGGATGATTTGAACTCTCTATGGTCTGGTTTCTTAGGAAGTATTTTCTTCAAAAATTACAGGCTTGAATATGAAAATGAACAAGCAATCGATAATCAAAGTAAAATTCTATTGAAGGCATTAGAGGTGCAAGATATCAGTAAATGTTGCCCTTTACCATGTAGTCTAGAACTTGCCAGATCAAGATATCCTCTTTCTGGTAAGTAGGACTTTGTCTGGAAAGGATTTTCCTTTCAAATAAATGAATAATCAGACATCAACGGTAATTGAGCAGCAAATGAAACAAATCGGAGTAATTAATCCAGTTAGTGCTAGTTCAAATCCAGCTAATCCCATTGCAACTAATTACCAACAGAATGCAGTTAACTTTCAACAGAACACTGCTAATTACCAACATAATTACACTACAAAACAACAAGCTTCTAACAAGGCGTTAAATAGTTCAAATTTAGTCAGTTCTAGTCAAGGTCTAGTTAACACTAGTCAAGGTTTAGTTAACCCTAGTTGCCAACTAGAGCTACGCTCTCAGGACAAAGTCCAAGTAGCCTCAAATAGCAGTCAACAAAGTCCGACTAAGTGTCAACAAAATTTAACTGAAAATGGCCTTAAAGCTAATTTAACTGAAAATGACCTTAAAGCCAAACAAGACCTTGAGGTGCTTGTTGCAACAGGTAAAAGCAAGGATTTCCTAAATAAACAGCTTACATTTAATGACTTAGACGCAATGAATGAGAAGGAAGTATTGAAATACCAGAGAATTTACATGACAAAGATGGCTGCCAGACTTAACGATTCATTGGCTAAGACAGTCTTAAAAACTTACACTAAATTAACAAAGTTTTTCTTGCCTGTTGATAACGAAGACCAGCTGTACGAAGACCTAAGAAATGATTACATTGTTACCAATGAATTGGACGGATGGTTAGGATAGTTTAGTTTGAGAATGGGTGCACTAACTGCTCTTGCCTCATCAACACTGATAACTTTAGGGCATTGTCAAGAAACAAAATCTGCTTGTGAAAATGAAAACTTCAGAAGATTAAATGGAAGTGGAGACGGACAAAGTCCAGAGAGCAGATCTCGAGAGCATAGCTCGAGTGACGGATAGTGAAAAGCCCCTTAAGAGAGCAAGATCAGAAAAACAAATTGCATGGTCTCGAGAATTAGGTAAAAGATCTCAGGAATTCAAGAAGTCAAAAAAGGAGAGGTTTACTATGAAAGACTATGAACCCGGACCAGAGCCTGAAAATACTGAAAGTACTGATATCAATTCGGACAAAGTCCAAAAAGCAGAGCTCGATCAGCCTGAAAATACTGGCAGTTCCGGGAGTACAACACTGCGTGTCATTTTAGCTGCATTTGGTTTTGCAGTCATCATTTACTACTATCCTAAGATCAAAACTTACAAGAAAGTACGAGACAGGCTTCAAGTAGGTAGTAAACCAGAAGTAAGCAAATTAAAAGGTAGTAAACCAGAAGGAAGTAAACCAGAAGGCAAACATAACTGTGAGTTTGGTTACTCGTTCAGAAGCACAACTCCTAAAACATGTAATCTTAGTTTAATGGAGTAGAATTACTCAAACAAGAATTTATTCAAACAAGAATTACTCAAACACACTATTCTTAGTTTCAAGTGAAAAATTTAAAGTAACTGTGCTTCCTCTAAAATTAATTATTTTACCACTCACATCAGTGATTTCAAATTTGATAAGATTTGTACATTTTTTGTTCACTATTTTCTTACAACTGAGTTCATATCTCTGGTATTGTACCTGATCACCATCTTCAACAGGAAAATTACATAAAATGTCAGAATGTTTATTGTTGTAGAGGGTCTTAGTTTTGTCACCCAAATTTGATCTGATGAATAATTCTTTTCTGTAAAAGTTAAGTGGCTTGGCGGAGTAGTATTTTCCTTTCCTGTTGAACACATCTTGTTTAAAGCCGAACTATTCATTTACCACATGGCCAATGTGTGAGGAGAATGTTTTGCCAGCTGTTGTATCATTTATAACATCATGAAATATGGTATTAAGGTCAAAGTATTTGTCCTCTGTAAGTTCAAGGACTAGGCAATTTTTGTCACAGTAAATTTTCACATTACTTATTCCGTTTTCTTTTATGTATGTTTGCCATTCCTCACAAAACGAACTTAAACTAAAATGTCGAGAGTATGGAAATGTAGATTGTCTGTTTTTTGTTATCGTTTTAATAGAGGGGTTATCTAAAAAATTCAAACAAAATTCATCTGGCGTCGCATCTGGTGTATGGTTAATGTCTTCAATGCACTGTTCTATTATGGTTACATTCAGTGATTTATTAAGCTTAAACTCTTCGTAAAGAAACATGAATACTTGGGCACGCGCTGGTAGCATATCGCTTGTCCACCATGAATTGTAAAACGCTACCATTTTCAAAGTGATCGATTTTATGTTCAATGGGTCTGTTAAGTTAAGCTCAAATATGGCTTCATCGCATTCACCCTCAAAAATTATGAAGTCCATTTTCTATTTAATTAAGGTTAAACATTCATTAAGGTTAAACATTCATTACATCACTGTAATCAATGTATTTTTCATAGTACATGCCGAAAGGCAATGTAGAGATGCCATCCTCTAAGATGAAACGCTTGTCATCGAAAGGGCTTAAGCTTTTCTTGTCAATCTCTTCCAGATACATTTGATGCTTTTCTGACCTCAGATGACGCATTTTGTGATTAAAAGTCTTAGTGTTTAAAAGACAATCAAGGTAGTCATCAAATGTAATAGACTTCTTCACTACATTACTAGCAATTCCCTTCAATTTCTTTGATTCAGAATTTTTAGTTCTGTACGTATACATCTTACTCCTAAGTGCAATAAATTCTAGCATTTCGTCTCCTCCTAGCTCATCCTTAAAGTGGCCTGGCACTTTCTTCTTGCTAGTGTCGTAAAGAGGATGATCCTTTTGGTAATTACTGAAGTCGAAGTGATCCTTTAACCCTTTGAGGTCTGCTGTTAAATCGTCGGTTTTGATCTTCAAAACGAAAGAATCTGTGTCCAAATAAAGAAGTTCTAGGTTTTTGTCACAAAAGTAAGGTTGAAGTATGTTGTAGTAGAATTCATACATCAGCAGCTTGGACAACTCCAGTACTGCAGCTCCTATGTAGATTGGCTTGTTGAACTTCATTGATGTTTTCCTCATGCAAATTGCCGCGCTACTTTCATCAAAGATGTTAATCGATGAAAACCTGGGACTTGCCATGAAGTTCTTGGCACTTTCTCCATCTGTCACCAGTTCAATTTTCTACCCTGTTCCTTACGTTTTCACATGTCTTTCCGTAGAAAGCATTGTTCATTAATTTGAAGTAATCTTTCTCGAAATCAGTAGTAGAAGCCATCCTCTTTTTAGTGTTGAAGTCGATGTATGATTTCAACCACTTTGATTGTTTGAAACTGATGACAGAATGGACCTTTTTTAGTGTCATTCCTTGCTTTAAGTAAAACTGTAAAAGTCTGTAATGCACAATGTAGTTGGTCTTGTCCTTCTGTGTGAGGATCAATTTTTCTACCCTTGACCTCTTCTCGTCACCAAGTAACCCTTTCTGGTAAGGGCTTAATTCGTCGTCGTCTATGAAAAGCGATTCTGGACAGAATGGAAAGTTCTTTGACTTGAACTTGATTTCCTCTGAATAAGCCAAATCTACTTCGAAAAGATATCCTACTTTACTGTCTTTAGGAATTGACATGACCTTCTGATAAGTTATGTGTGCTTTGTTCATGGTATCATTACCGTCAAACATTTGAAAACTGCTGTAAGGCTGACTTTCCATCATAGCCCAGCCATAGAGATTGTTTGCGTCTATGTAGAGTAGTTTGTGGTGTTCATCTGCCTTGACATGTCTTGTTCCCATCGCACCTGAAATTCCACGTCTTATTGCCTTTTCAAAAGTAAGTAGAATATTGGTATCGGTAAGAAGTTCGAGATTTATGTCTGTGTGTTTCAATCCGGCCAACCAGGTCAAGCCAGGTGCTGAATAGCAGTGACAAGGATCGATCTGAAAATTGTTTAAATTAACATCCCTGAATTTCTCGAATAAATCAGCTAACAAAAGAACGTCTGTTTTGAGGTACAGGTCGATGAACTCTCCATGATTTCTGATCTTGAAATGATCCCATATGTCTTTGGCTTTTAGGTAAACTGAATCATCCGCCATTTCATTCTTCAATTCATCAGAGAACATAGACTTCTCTAAGTGAGTAACACTGTAACTTTCATGTGACGTGTAAAATGAATAAGGCATCGATCCTTTCTTCCTCAATAGTTTAAAATCGTCAGGATTGGGGTAAGACTGTCTTGTTATCTTAAAGTCACCATTTTCCATCGATTTGGTGATGTTGTCCAAGCCAGACTGTAAGAATCTGTAAGAGTCTAAAAATTTAAAACAACCTAACTCAAATGATATGTACTCTTCTGCGTTTTTAGCAACAAGCTTCAGTTTCTTCTGTGATCTAGACATCAAATCTCTGATGAAGAGGTGAGCATCGTAATTACTGAGATTGTGAAAAAACACTGGGACAAACATGGCTTTCTTCTCGTTCAAGTTGCAAGCGTTGTGAACAGCACCTCTGTATTTTCCATTGTAGTGATTGTGATCTTGAACTCTGTCCTCACCTAAAAATTTATTGCAGTAGTAACAGTTTGTTTCTTGGGAATATCTCACCAAATCTTCGTCTGTCATGATGAGAGGAATGTTGCAGTTCAGTAGAGTTGAGAACGTCTCTTCCATTCTGAGTAACCAGTTACAGAAAACGTCAACTACATCAGCACCCCTGTGACGGAGATACTCACTGGCGTAGATTTGTGGATAGTTAGAGTGAACGTAAACTCCAACTGCTGATGCAATCTGTTTGAATAGTTTTTTAGTAGTATCAGTATCATTTGAGCACTGCTCTCTAAACTCTGTCCGAGTTGCATTATCATTGACATTGACTGTTGTGCTTCTCGCTTCGAAATCAGCATAGATTACAAAGGGAACTCTGTTCTTGAATGAGTGCTTTTCAAACTTAGGTTGTGACCATTTACTATTCGGTTGAGGCAGACTGATCTTACAGTAATCGTGTTGTCCACATTTCAATTTATGTCGTTCTAGTGTAGATTTCTTGTAAAAGTAATTCATGCATCTCCTTCAAATGAATACACTATTCCTGTCAGTCTTGAAGAATAGATTTATGTCTCTTATGTGCATGAAATGACCCTTGAAATACAACAGATCGATAACACCATCATCATCATGGTTCTTAGAGAGGTAGAGTGGTTCCAGCTTTGCGGCATAAATGCTTTTAGCCCATTCGTTCTCTAACTTGAACACATTAATCTTGAGATTGTTGTCTTGTTCGATCTTAGGGATATCCTTTTGAACGCAAACAGGAAAGGATTTGATCTTTATTGAGCTTTCCTCGTTTTGATTGGGATAGATTTCAGTGACGTTTATGTCGTTTTTGTGTTTGGCAGCCAAAATACTCCACAGAAAACATTTCTCATCATTTGATTTCACATTAATGACAGCTTTAGTTCGGAATGGTAAACTAGTGTAGTGACCGCCTTTACATTTCTTGTAGGAACATATTGTGAGATCGCACGACTTGATTTCATTTAAACTCAGGCCGCTTCCTTCGAAGTATCGTTCCTCAATCGCGGCCTTTATGTAGTTCAATTTACTGGTTATGGCATTAATTGTCTGATTTCTTGAAATTATGCTTTCCATGGGAGATTGAATAGGATAGATAGCCTTTTCGCCAGATCTGTCAAATTCAGCTTTAACTGAAATACTTATTTATGATGGTAATCAGTGAGCTTGAAGAGAATTTCTTCCAGTTTATCTCTGTACTCGTAAACGTGTTTTGCCGGTTTGCTAATTTTCAGAAGAATGGTAACAACTGGCTTACCAAATTCTTTTACCACTTCAATATCCTTCACATTCTTTATGCTCTCCAATTCCTTAGCCTCGAATTCAAGTTTCTTAGTATCTTGTAGTAGAATAGGGTTAGGTAAACGCAGTGAACGCGAGTCTGACTGGCTTGTTAACTCCATTCTTTGATGAACTTTGGTTTTCCTATGTGCTGAAAGATTGCTGTAGGATATCTCCTTGTTACATGTTTAACAGTGTATTTTCTCATTTCTATCAACCATTTCTATTTAGAGTAAACAAAATTATTAAATTAAATTTTCAACATACATCGGGGGTGCTGATGGCAATAATGGTGGTGGGTATGCAGTAAGACTGTTGTCCCTCATGATTGGTGGCGGATAGTAGTAGTGGTAATGGACAGAGTCCGGAGAGCGGTGCTAGAAATGGTGGTGGTTCATTACTGGTGCCACCAATAATGGTGCCACCATTACTGTGACTTTAGTTTCTCTATCATCTCTGTTTGTGCCAGTTTTTTTCCTTCTTCTAAAAAGTCTTCTTTAAAGATTCCACATCAACAGCTGAACTTGCCTCCCTCTGTTTTTTTCTGATGGAATTTTTCATGGCAATGTGTTTTTCCTTTTCTTTGAGAATCAAAGTAAACTCATCTGTTGAAATGTGTGAATCACTCATGGCCTTACTTACCAGATCATTGATGGAGTTAAGTTTTGACATTGCCAACATTCCAATCTTCTCATGTTTTTCAATTTTCTTCATGATATCTTTTTTTCTTCCAACTTAGGGCTGGGGAGATAATGGCGCTCCCAATGGTCACTCCACCAAGTGCAAAACCTATTGGTGCGGTGATTACACCAGCCAGTGCAGACACACCAACTGAGCCAGCCGCAACGCTTACAAAATTAAGACTATGACTTATGCTCGTAATTACGCTAAATGCTTTTTTGTACTTTGAAAATATCTTTCTTCTAAATTCAATCTCGCTTTCTAAGAAACTCTTAACCTCACATATTTGTTTTAGTCTGAAAGCCTGAGGGTTACTTTCTGCGTGCTTTTCAGCCCTTTCAGAGTTTAAATGACTTTCAGAGTTTAAATGACTTAAATCTGGATAAACCTTGTTGTCTCCGTCCATTTAATTAGTGGGAATAACTAGAATCAGTTTCTCTGACATTTCTAGTGTTTGGTGTTGATCTTACAGACACTACAGGTTTTTGGAGTACAGCAAATTTTAAAGGTTTTTCGGGCTCAGTCTCCAACTTTGCCTCTTCTGCCTCTAATTTTCTGTGAAATTGTTCTAATCTTTCTTTCCAATTACGTGGTCGTTTTGTGTAACCCCAAGTTCTATTCATTTATTCAGATGAAAAAATCTAATGACGTACACATAAATTAACATTTACTGTAATTTTCTACAATAAAGTTTTCAGTTTAAAAATATGGTGAATAAGTCGCCAGTTGAAATTTATGCCTTAAATCCTCTGGCGTAGGTAATTTTACTGTCATTAAATTATGTTTTAGACTTGAAACTTTCACATTCAACTCCTTAGTAAAACTGTCTGCTTCTTGTTGGTTTAATTCATTTTGAAAGATGACGTTGTTCAATAACGCAATATCATTAAGTAGAAACTTATTGTAAAACTCGGGATAAAACCCAAAATACTTGTTTGTTATCCTTCTCCACTCTTTTATCATGTTTTCGTCTCAATAGACACCGTCTCGATAGACAAATCAGTTTTCATTATGCTTATTGATCATAAAGCTAATTGAGCGGTCCAATTGCTCTTTGAAAATACTCCAGTCAACTGTGGCACTCTTCTGTCTGTTTTGTGTTTTAGACATTGGCCGCATGTTAAACCAAGAGTAACACAGTTCTGGGTGATCTTTGAATTCCTTGATTGGTAGAACATGATCCAACTCCTCATCTACTATTTGTGATAGACTCCTTTGGTAGTTTAACCAATCCCTGAAGAAATCATTGGAAAAACCTAGACGAAATTCCGAGTTACCAGTACACTCTCCTTTAGAAATACGGTTAAGACTAACTCTCACGTTTTGACTGTCTCTATTACCACTCTTATTAAGATAACCTTTGTAGTATGAATTAAAACAAGCTCTACATTTCCCTCTTTTTCCTTCTTTACCGAATTCACCATCGCTTAGTAATTTCACTTCTTCACATTTACCGCATGTCTTTGTTTTGGTACCACATGATTTACAGTAGTCCAGTAAATTGCCTCTTCTGTTCTTTTCAAAATGACTTTCAAATTTAGATGCATCGCACTTAACACATTCCTTACCTGTCACTAATGTCCCAAAATTAACATTTACTGTACCTAAATTAACATTTAATGTACCATAGTTGTTCACTATTATTTGACTCTCCATTTAAAGGATAAAAAGATTTTATCCTTTATGTTTTTAGGCTTTTTATGTCTGAAATTGGCAACCATTCATTGAATTTGTCACTGTAGCCTTTCCATTTCACTAATTCGTATTTTTTACCTTTAGTGGTCTTGTACCTCATTATCTTCTCTATTTTGTACTCTAGTTGGTCAGGATTGGTAACATAACTTAATTCTTGTTCGCAAAAATATCCTTGAATTTCTTCCTTTTGATAATCTTCAAGTTTGTAGACGATTGGATGAGTGAATACTATCTGTCTTATTTGAAAGACTTCTTCAGTAAAATTGGGCAAGTAGCCTTTGTCGAAAAAAGTCTTGTACTTTGAAATTCTGACGCTGTCGCCCACCTTGTACTTCGGATCTCCAAATGTTTCTTTAAGATGTATGCCGTAGAGGTTGTACCAGACAGTTCCTTCATTCTCCCTCTTTCTGGCGTCAATTATTTTCATCCCTATTGAGGAGTGAAATGAGTTGTTGTAGCCGCTCACCAAGTCATCTAAGACATCGACCCACTTGTCAGTTTCCTTTGCGGTGAAGTATTTCCACATTTTATCCTTTAAAGTTATGTTTAATCTTTCCACAACTGCTGCCTTCTTACCTGAAAATGTAGAGAACCACTCTATGTTGTTTTCTGTCAAGAGTTTTTTGAAGTGTTGGTTGTAGAACTCATTGCCTTCCCTCACCGAAAGGCAGTGCACTGAAAATGACTGCATCACACTGCTTTTGACTGAAACCCCCACTGCATATGACTGTCTTAGGCATATCATTTTTTCTTAATGTTTTAATACCACTGATTTTGACTGAAAGACCACTGCAAAGCACTGCCACTTGCATATCATTATGAACGACGTATTTCAAAAACACTGCCTATGACTGAAAGACCACTGATTTCCACTTCTCCAACTCTGATCGAAACCCGTGGCATTTTCAACATGACTGAAAACCACTGCTTTATGACTGGTGAGATTAAGACTTGATGGCAGTGTAAAGCAGTGGTAATTGCAGTCAAATTCAGTGTTAAATATCACCCATAATGCAACCTGAGACAGGAAGCTAGTAAGTTTGAATTTGATAGTCAAACATTCAAGAAATCATGGTAGCTCTTCATATTTCTCGATATTTACCCGAATTTCAATATGAGAAGAGGGGAGTTTTAGTCAGTTTGAATTGGAACACATAAGGAGCCAAATGAATGCAAAAAGGGTAATCTAGACAGACACTGAAGTTGTATTTTCAGCAAATCAAGAAGGCTGTAGGCCCTATAGGTGTTGTAATGCATGCATACACTGCAAGATATCTGCATGTATCTTCATGCATCTACTGTAGGCCCTAAAGGTGTTAATTGTAATGTATGCATACACTGCAAATTATCTGCATGGGAGCTCAATACACATCAATCAGTAGATCATTATTCTACAGGCTGCGTGCAGTTACTTTATTTGGACGTCAATTTGATCTAGCTTCAATCCCTGACATCACTGACAGTAGCTATGTGCAATGTGTCGTTTCAATTGTCTAGTAACCCCATCTGATCACTGTCATTATGACAAAGTTTGCAATGACGTAGGTCAAGGACGTGAATTTGTCATCTTTTTACTGTGTCACGTCATCATGCAATGGCGATGTCCTCTATTTGTGCAGATGACGTCATCACTGCCATATTGGACGCAAACACACCGTCTAAAATAGGAGAGCAAAAGTAACAGTTCGCTAGAAGTTTTTGCTTTTTCGAACAATTTCTTTGGTTGTCATCAGCACAGGGGGGTCACGTCCCCCAAACCTCTCTCGGCATCCGTGCCTGCATGCCATTAAATAAATTATTCATATTAACACTGAAAATGACTGCTCCCTCCAAGAGGTTTTGGAAATGGCAGTCAAAATCAGTGGTGTTTCAGTGTGGATTCAGTGTGCTGCGAAATATTTAAATTAACACTGAACCCCACTGCCAGCCCTGTGCATGATGCATAGTGGGGAGTCATTTTCAGTGTCAAAAGCAGTGGAAATCAGTCAGCCTAAATATTTAAATGAGCACTGCTTTTGACTGCCTTACCACTGATTTTGACTGTCTTACCACTGCTTATGACTCCCTAACCTCTATTTTTGATTGCTGTATAACTGTATGCTTTGGTATTGCGTGACTGAAAAACACTCCCTGTGACTGCTTTCCACTGATTTCAACACTGCCATAAAAATGTGAGGTAACACTGCAACCTGACTGAATCCTGACTGATATCACACTGCTTTTCGGTGAGGGTTCGTCAAATTGGATTGTCTCTGGTTTAGCCTCCTCAAAGATCACTTTAAATGCATCTCTGATTTCTTCTCCTCTCTTGCTCTTAACGCCCATAGCCCAAGCATATCGACTGAATAGGTCAATTACTGTCAAAATGAATCTGTTGCCTTTATTTTGTTTCTCAAATTTTTGCATGTCCACAAGATCTGCTTGCCATTGTTGATCGATGTAAGATACCATTGTCTTTCGGAACGTAAATTTCTTAATGGCCGGTTTGTGTAGTTGGTGAGTTGGTAGTGTGTCTAGAAATTATTTTACTTCATTGTACCTGATTTTGTTACTAGTTTTACTAGTAACACAATCTTCCCTTACTTGTTTCCATATCTTACTTAATGAACTGTAAGCCACAGGACTTTCAGGATTGTAGTACAAATCTCTCAGATACTGTTCGATGTTGTCTGGGTTCGACTGTTCGATGTTGTCTGGGTTCGACTGGACTTTGTCTGGGTCTTTTAGTTCTGTTTTACTCATTTAAATGAAGGCAAAATACATACTAGTTTTCGGGGCACACAACATGTTAATTTCAGGAGTCACCAATTGCGGTAAGACCCGTTTTGCTCTTGACCTCTTAGAGAAGGAATATCGTCATAAGTTCCAGAACATAGTCATTTTCTGTCCCACTTACTTCAGAAACAAGACGTACAATAGGAGATGGATTTACGAAGACAAGAATGTTTTCATTGTCAATCCAATTGCTTTAGCCAATAATTTAGACCCCGTGCTTCAATTTGCCACCATGGCCTTCGAAGGATCAAAGACATTATTCATCATTGACGACTGTGCTAATTTGAGAGACACAAAGAAGAAGGTGTCTGAGTTATGTAATCTTGCCTTTTCCGGAAGACACTACAATCTGACTGTTTGGTTACTCGTTCAGAAGTACAACTCTGTTGTTAAGGACTTCAGAGAGAACATAAGGGTTTTAGTCCTGTTTTTCAACAAGGATGAATCGGCAATGAAAGACGCCTTAGAAGAAAATAGTGTTATTCCTAAAGACCAGAGGCAAAAATACATAGATGCCCTTAAAAAGACGAAAGGATCTAAATTAATCATAAGACTAGAACACCCGTATGGTATTATTCACGTTTAGTCTTTCTTCTTCCTAGTCTTTCTTCTTCCTTAGTCTTTCTTCTTCCTTCCAACAAAATAGTAAATCCCCAAACCCAAGCCACTCAATCCTAAAATGATCCAAAGGTATTCGTAATTCTTCATTTCATCGCTGGGCTTGTAGTAGTCGCTCAATTGCGGTTGTCTAGGAATGGTAATTCCATTATGTGGGTTTAAACTGTTGTACAATGAAAGTGCGGCGTCGGCATTTTTGAAGTCAATTGCCGCTTCATGTTCTCTCTTTAATTCAAGGTTAACGAAGTCAATGGCACTTTTCCTATGCTCATCCCATTCTGTGGTTGCTCTTTGCAATTGCTCTTGTGCTAAATTATGTCTCTTCATTTCAGCCTCGTAGCCATTCTTGTCTAGTGATTTAAAAAGGTAGCCAGAACCGGTGAAGGCTAAACCATTCACCAGCGCAGAACCAATCATCATAGCTATGCCTGCCATTTAGTTTAGTAAAAAATCAGGCGCAGTGAGTAAAGGTCAATTGGTACTGTACATCAAAACCATTAAGGTCGATAATGTCATTGTTTTCATCTATTAGGCGAATATTCAACTTGCCAACACTTGATTTGCACGGAATTTCCATGTTATCTCCAAAGGAATATGCTATCATGTCTCCAAAGTTAGCTTCTTTTATTGGTCTAGTGGCTAAGACATCTGATGGCACGCCATTGCTCATTACATTGTTGATGATGTCACAGTGGAAAACAAAATAGTCCATTGGTCTAAAATTTATGGGCCTCTCGCTTACAAACTCACCCTTTGTTGATTTATCTACATCTAAGGTATCAGCATCTAAGGGATAAGGCCATTCCGATTTAAAGCCAAATAATTCATTGCTTTTACCAGAAAACATAATCTGGAAATACTCCGCATTTTTTCTCTTAAGCATCTTCATTACTGCCCTACCAGTGGGTTCATCAACATAAAACTTAACAGTATTTCTGCTTAAACTATTTTCTTTCAATATTTGCAAAAACCTTTGAAAAGCTGTCTAGGTCATAGAGACCATCGGGTATTGTGATAACTGTCAACGAAAATCCACGCAACTTCATTTCGTTATTTTGTTTTGCTTTACTTATGTTGTAGAATGTACAAGGTATACCTGCAAATGTCAAACTGACGCTAATGACATTCTGAATTTCAGTGTTCAGATGTATGGTTAAATCATGTGATTTCTGTTCTGGGTAGTCACTGGAATTAATGTACACCACGGTTTCCATTTATTGCACTTAAATTTTTATTTATTGCACTTAAATTCTACTTGATTATGTTTCTGGGTAAAATACCTTGATCGTAAAAGTATTCCAATGTTACACTACTGACTGCTACAATTCCGCCAAGTTTCAGAATCTCTTCTAAGTTTGCCTGACTTGGCGGGCCAATGGTAATTCTCAAGAATCTCTTAAGTAAATACGAGTAACCAATTTTTGCCGTTGACAATAACACACTTTGGTACAGTGTATTGATGATTTCCTTCTTTCCTGGTGTTTCCATTTATTTAGAATGAAATCTATTGATTCCTCTTGACTGTAAAATAATCTTAATGTTGCAGTCAAATAATCTTAATGTTGCAGTCGAATAATATTAATGTTGCAAGGAAACAATCTTAATGTTGCAAGGAAACAATCTGTGAATTTTGAATGTTAACTTGAGCGTCAGAAACCACAAATATGTGGATTTTGTATGGCCCCTTTCCAGATTCTTTTGTTATCGACAATTGAATACCATCTTTAGTGTTTTGAAGCTTTTTGCCCGATTCGTGTAATCTGTTGTCTTCTGTAGTTCTCAGGTCCAACCAAAGCCCGTAGTTATTCGAGTCTCCATAGTACTTTTTCATAGACATGTTTCAGTCGTAAGTTTTCTTTAAGTCTTCGGTCATGAAGTGTTTCTTGATCTCCGCCCATTGATCTAGCATTCTCATTCCTTCTGGAAACACCTGATTAGCAACTCCTTCGATTGTTATTTGAACTTTTGTGATGTTAGGATTTTCAAACTTTTCAGAATCTCTTGAACCATCAGTGTAATTAGAGATGAAGAGAAGTAATAGTCCTTTTATGGACATTCGAGGAAAATTTATGTTCTCGTTGATCAGCGTTTCATTGGCCGTTACGTTGACAGTTTTGAAGTGATCTACCCAGTCGTAATAGATGGCTATGGTCGACTTCTCCAAAGTAATTCCAAAGTCAATAAACAAGGTGCAAAATTTTGACATCAAATGCTGTTTCCCACCAATTAACACAAGATATTTTCATCACCTTGATGGGGACGTGGGTTTTTCATCATGGTGATTCATCCTATCAAGAAAAAGTACGAAAAAAATCGGAAACAAAAAAGTTGATTTTGGGGCCTTTTGTAAATCAATAAAAGTCGGTATTAGATAAAATGGCTAATTTTTATGTGGTAGATACCATGATGCACAACTAAATGTCCTATCAAATGCAGCAAACCGAATCGATTTATCACCAGCCGTTTTCAAGAAAATTTGATTTTTGTGTGTCCATTTACTTTTTTGAAGGACTGTACAATGTTTCTTTTGGATTAGCAGAAGACAGATTGTGTGTGATAATGTGATGATTTCTCTCGGCCTTTAATCCGAGTGGAATCTTATGACTCCTTTCAGTGTTGAGCAGTACTCCAGTTGTCATTCTATTTAATTTACTTGAAAAATCAATCATTAATTTACTTGAAAAATCAATCATTAATTTGATCATTTCATCTCTGACTGAACAGCTTTAACACCTTCTATTAAACCATAAATTATTGAGCTAACGACAACAATCACTAGAATGACTAGATTTTCAGCCATGAATCCAACAACTGCACCAACTGATTTCTGAAGAAATGAGACAATAGAACCGATGATTCCCGGTAAAGCCGCAGCTGATTTCTTAACCAGTTCTTTTAGCCATTCAGCTAACTTATTGAGGCCTTCTTTCACTTTATCTGGAATTGATGGTGGAGTAGGACTTGGTGGCATAGGACTTGGAGGCGTAGGAGTTGGAGGTACTGGTTTAGCCACAGGTTTCAAAGCATTACTGATACTAAGACTTAAAGTTGTCAGTATCATAGTCACTGCAGTTACTATTGCAGCAATTGCAAGGCCTTCAACCTTAAAAAGTAACTT
This sequence comes from Lineus longissimus, assembly GCF_910592395.1. Classification (NCBI taxonomy): domain Eukaryota; kingdom Metazoa; phylum Nemertea; class Pilidiophora; order Heteronemertea; family Lineidae; genus Lineus; species Lineus longissimus. The sequence goes on along the minus strand of NC_088323.1, from coordinate 11,452,075 downwards.
GATTCTGTCCTTGAGTAAAATATTTGAATCTGGACATCAAGACATCAATGATCAAACGTTTCAGTCTTTTTGCATTGCTTTCAGCTTCTCTGTCTAATTCAAGTACCTTGACACGTTCTCTATTCAGTTCCTCTTTCACTCTCTCAATTTTTATTCTTAGCTCTTCCTTTTCTCTTCTTAGCTCTTCCTTTTCGTTAGCATCTTCTTCTACAGTATTAGTAGAGTCTCTTATTAGATTGTTATGTGTTTCTTCTAGGTTAGCATAGTCTCTTTTTTACTGTTAAGTTCTTCTTCTATGTTATCATATTTTATTGTTAGATTGCTATGTTCTTCTTCTTTCATACCTAACTTCATCTTAACTGCTGCATATTTATCCCCAGCTTGTTTTAACCCTCTAATTTCTCCCAAAGCGTGATCTGTGAGACCTAATGCACTTAATTCTTGATTAATCAGTTTTTTCTTGTCATATTTCCATCCTGCTTTACTCAATGAATAATCAAGTTTATCCATAATATCTGCGTATATTAACTTATCGCTTTCTAATTCAAGGTCAAAACTTCTTACTCTTTCTGGTGTATTGAATGTAGTATATTCAGTTAAGTTAATACTATTTGTGTTGTAATTTGCTACTTCATCAAGTAATAAGTTATTGAATGATGTTTCAGCAGTTCTACTGTTTGCTGCTGGAAATGGAGAACCCTGCATCTCATCCATTGGAACATCTCCTCCTTCAGCCATTTACTTTACAGTAATAAGAATTAAACTGCCAACAACAGCATAGAGTAAAAACTTGATTGTTTCATGGGTATCATCAGATTTACTGGTTTCATCAGTCTTACTGGGCACATCAGTATTACTGGACACATCAGGCCTACCGGTTGCGTCAGTGTTACTTGTTACAGCAGTTTTACTGGACACAGAAGTCTTCACATCTTTGGGTGTGGTAATATTAGTCTTAACCCTTATCTTCTTAGCAGTTTGACCTTGCATCAATGGAGGAGGGATAGTCTTTTCATTGTTAATGTCATTCTTACCAGGCTTTAAGTGTTTAGTTGCTACCAGAATATTGTTATTGTAATTCTCGATCTTACCGACCTTGAGTATCATGTCAGACCCTATGATGTACAGGCCTGGGGCAATTACATAGTCTAATCGTGTGTGAGTGTCCAACAATGCTTTCTGGTATCTAGCAATTGAGGTAGGGATATCCACATGCTGTTCAATTGAATCACTTAGCAGCTGATGAATTCCTTATGTGCGTCTAACTCTGTTCCTGGCTGCCCAGTAATCGGGGTTCTAGTTAGGGCCTGTGATCCCAGTATACAGTAAACATATGTTATGATGGAATCATTCAATCTTTCTATCCCTGGATTCGAGAAACCTGAGGACTTAAGAGTCATGAATTGTTGGTATGTTTTGATCTCTCTATGGTCTGGTTTCTGTTTTATCACATCAAATACATTCTTGTGTTGTTTGACGTGCCACTTGATGAAAGTATCTGGATATTTGAAATTAGACATCCCAGCGTCCCAATCAGATTTAAACATTGGTGGCATTCTATTCTCGTGAACTTGCATTAAGAAGAAATTGATTTTCGAATTATTGATGTAGTAGCCCGGATCAGTTATGTTTGGATTGTAATCCGGTACACTCCAGGAAGTCCACCCCTCGTTACTTTCAAACACTGAAAAATCAAATTCGTCTTTTAAGCCAAACTCACTTAGTAACTCGCCTAGTTTCCTATGATTAATGTTATTGTTTGTTTCGTTGAAATTGCTTTCTCCCAAAATGGGGATATCAAGGTTCTTCATAATTTTTCTGATTTGATAGTAAGTGTGGAACCTGTAAAATGATCTGATCATTTGATTACTGCTGTTCAGGTGCTCGAGTGAAATGCCACATCCAGTTGTCGCGAACCAGACGGCCATGTTAAACTGATTCTGGTAGAACATCAGTGGGTTTTTTTCAAGTCTAAGACAATCATCTCTGTTTTTCAATTTTAAAAACCCTGGCGTGATATCACTTTCTTGTGCTTTGAAAAAGCTGTTAGCTGTAACATAGGCATCAAAGTGATAGAAGTCAAATGTAATGTTATCCTTATGCTTCGTTGCCAATGGGTAATACATTTATTTTACTTGAATTTTCTTTGAATTTTGGTTAGGTCAAATGTTAGCAGATGGCAGCACTGTCGCAATTACTGCTAAATAGGCCTCATGACATGAGCTTGACTAGGCCTAACTGTCATTGATCCAAGGACTGTGTTCAATGGCTGAGTGGGTAAAGCATGGAGCTTCCACACCTGAGGTTAGGTGTTGGCGTGGGTTCTAATCCCGGTGAAGAAAACACATGTGGAATGGTTTTATTTGTGGATAATGGAGCGGGCTTAAACTTATCACGTCGGATAAGTTTTTATCCCAGTGGCATAAGTCAGTAATAGGGAAACTTGTCAGTTTTATCCATGTTACGTTTTTGGTAGGTTTTTGCATGATTACGAAGTTTTTTCCAAATTCCCAAGAAAAGTCGTAGATAGTCGTACATGCGTTTCCCTATTACTGAGGGTGAATAAGAAAAAAGATAAGACTTTATTTTTCTCCATTTTTGTAATTCAGGTGCATTTCTAGATATAGCTTTTGGCCGGGGAAAAATTTTTTTTTTGTCAATATAAAATTAATAATCAGCAGCCTTTTCCGACAACCGCCAAATGGTTTTCAATATCATATCCCTGTGCCAATCATTGGAAACCATAAGTTTGTGCTCTGCTTCTTGTTTAAATGTAGTCTAAATTTCTGTCACAAAACTAACTATTGGAGGACTGTAATCCATCCTGCCTCACCCCAGCTCAGGGCCAGGGCAAGGTGCAATTTTCTCTTGGCAAGTAAATAAATAAAACCTTACATTCAGCATTCAAATAACAACAAAATTCCTTTGATCCCACAGCTCTCGGGCAAATTACTAGAAGCCATGATGAAGCCGATATTAAATAAGCTACGAACTGAGCCGAGGTGCAAAACAATGATAGTCTGAGGATTTTGGGAACCGTTGAATCCACCATATACTGGCAGCCTCAGCTGATTCCTGTTTAACCCTGCAGTGTGTGCAGGAGAGAAGTTAATCCTATATATGAGAAGTTAATCATACATATGAGAATTTAATCCTATTTATTAGAAGTTAATCCAATATATGAGAAGCTAATCCTTCATATGAGAAGTTAATCCTATCTATATAAATAAAGGGAACCCAGGTTCCGAGTTAACATACTATCATCCCCTAGACTGGTAAAAATTGTTAAACGAGTGATTGAGCACATCAGGGCAGATAGGCATGACATAACTGGTGACAGCTGTGGGATCCCTGTTACCAATATCAGGAATATTGTGATCAAACTTGAGCCCACCTCATGAGAAGATGCCACTCAGAAGATAAAACTAGTCTACAGAACAGCAGTAAAATACAACGACAAAATAAATCAGCCTTGGAAACAAAAATGTCCAGTGGAACTAATGAGGGTCAATCAGCTAATACAGCAGAGAATCCAATGCTAGCAGATGGAGAAAACTCCACCACAGATTAAAATGCATCGGCTACAGTGAGCCTTCACCGGGTGCAGACCTCGCTAAACGGAAAGGCCTCAGTAACCACTGAGGCAGGGACCCTTGAATTTACAGCATGTTGTACTGATGACAGCAAATTTAAGATGAAAAAATTGATGTTAGAAATCAGTCAGAAGAAAAAGAGCATGCTCACGAGAACTTTTCACACCGTACGCCTAAGATGGGAAACGCCCTTGAACAAGACAGAATGACCATGGATTGAGCGGCCGAGGTTCAGAGAAAGAAAGAGGCGCGACATCGGGAAGATGATTGCCAGAGAGGAGGAACAGTAGATAAGGGAAAATGAGCTTCAAGATAAATGGAGCTGATATACAAAGAGAAAATAAAGGCACATCTAGAGAAAATAGAGGCCGAGTCCCAAGAGAAGGTTATGTTGGAGTGTAAACAGAATAAGAGTATCAGAGGAAAGGGCAAGGAGACAGAGAGAGACTTGAAACTGAGTTGCAACACCGTGAAAAGAACTACCACTGAAAAAACTGCAAGCAGAAGTCAAGAGAAGTGATGAGGACCTCAAAGAGTGGCTTGCAGAACAGGAGAGAAAAATGATGGAAATGTTTGAAGTCAAGTCTGCTCGGACTGCCAGGGATACCCTGAAAGAACCAGAGGTTAGTGAGAATGAAAAGGCCAGGGGCCATTGTGCTCACCGTGTAGAATTGGCGGTCAGGAATTCATCCTGGTAAAAAAACATGCTACATGTATAGTGTATAGGTCAAATCAAAATTGGTATGACATGTGATGTATCCTTGCATGTAGTACCTACAGCCAAGTCCAGAAGTATGTATAGGTTTTGGCACCTTACGAACCGAGAGGAACCGGCCAGAAACCAATATTCGCTGCCAGTTAGGCGCAGTTCGTACCTAAAATCTATAGCCTCGATGACCTAGGGTTGGCAGCACTCAAACTGAAATAAATTATGTTATAGACCTATGTCATTTAGAGTACTGACCGACGATCCTTGACCAATCATCCAATGCGACTTATGAACCGATGATGACACGAACCAACACGAACTGGGAAAAAGATGACAGGCCGCATCCCCACCAATGCCGTGATGCCGGGCGGGGCACACATTTATTTCATTCAGAACACAGGCTTTTTTAGCCTACATTGTACCTACGCGATTAGCAGCAGTTAACAACCCGGAAGATAATAATCCAAAGCTCCCAACAATATTAAAATCCAATGCGCATTCTGTGCTGGCAAACTTGCAAACTTAACCCGCAAATACCCACCAATGGTGGCCTAAGCAAAAATCACAGAATCTGGAATCTCTATCTGCTGTTCCCTACGTTATTCACCATGCTATCTTTTGATTTGACCTAGAATCAGGGTTGACCACCTCTGTCCCATTTCAATTAGAATCGGTCGGTTTTAGGAGTCAGTTGTATCAAATTTCAACATCTTGAAAACACATCAATGAACTCGCCACTATAAATCATGTAGGGACTTCTTATCTATGTCAAAACTTTCTCGTTGCTGAAACTGCTTGGAGGGCGATTGAACAGTGGCTGCTGCATTGACCAATCTGCTTACACTGGTGATCATGAAATCCGGAGACAGCTGTCAATTAATGACAGGCTGCATGAAATTCAACTTTTCAAAGAAGTAGCTGAATAGTAAACATTTCACCCAAATTTTATTTGCGGACTCTCTCAAAACAAATATCTCAGATAAAATGATATTGTTACCAAAAAAGAAGCGAAAACCGCCAGGCGCAAAGACTCCGCTGGTCACTCTAGTACATTCTCTACAGTGCAACTAATCAATATGCAAATAAACACCTGTTTCTTATCATTATGATGTGTACATCGGAGTAGTCAGCCTTTAGTTTGGTTGCGCTAAGTGCATACACTGCACATCTTTTGGGCAATTTGTATTGGAGTGAAGTGTACCTGTGTGTTCCGTGGAATGCATTATTGTAAATATGTTGCAGTACGGTAGTTTGTCTTTTCTAAGTTCACCAATATTTTGCTGGAAACAAAAGTACGCATGTATTCCTTTGTGATGAATCCTCGCATTTTGTTTGGATGGGTGGCGCGACCGGGACGACCGGGTTGGTTAGACTGAGGATTATTTTTTACAATCATTTTGGATGGGCTGTTTTGGATATATACTGGCGGGGGATTAGAAAGGGCCTTTTTTAATCAGCCACCTGTCCTTTTCAGCAGTAGTTTTCCCACGAACGTCATATGTCATTCTGTTGCGCGATGTTGTACCGGACCCGGTTAATACCGGTCATCGCAGTCACTACACGATAGAAACAGGCAAGAGTAATATATTAATGAGGTGATAGGAATGTAGGTATTTTGAAGCTATTTTGACAAAATCCCTTACAGGCCTTTTGCCTCAAAATAGCTTAGAAACCCCTAAGAACCAGACACCTCATTAATATATTACTTAGGGAATACTACAGCTCAATGGGTTAATTCCTTAAAATAAATGGCCTTTTTACTGTCTTCATTATCCAAAACTGAAGGAAAAATTCAAGTAAATTAAATGTATTATCCAATAGCAAATCAACATAAAAGTAACTTTACCTATGACTTCTTTAATTTAGAAGTAACTGTTAATACTAATAACTTCTTCCGCCTACAAGAAACTAAGATAACACCTGGGTTTTTGAGCCTGAAAAATAAGAAAGACTGTCTGCGACTGGAAAATAATCCATTATCGTTTTACCAGAACCAATTTAACATGGCTGTTTGGTTTGCTACTACCGGTTGTGGTATTTCAATAGATGATCACTTGAATCACAGTGACCCATTGATAAGGTCAATTTACAGATTTCATGTTTACTATCAAATATTGAAGATCATGAAGAATCTAGAGATACCAATTCCAGGTGAAAGTGATTTCAATGAGACAAACAATAACATTAACCGTAGGAAACTAGGAGGGTTATTGAGTGAATTTGGTTTAAAAGACGAATATGATTTCTCAGTGTTTGAAAGTAATGAGGGGTGGACTTCCTGGAGTGTATCGGATTACAACCCGAACATAACTGATCCCGGATATTACATCAATGATTCTAAAATCAATTTCATCCTCATGCAAGTTCACGAGAATAGAATGCCACCGATGTTTAAATCTGATTGGGATGCTGGAATGGCTAATTTCAAATATCCAGATACCTTCATTAAGTATCATGTGAAACAACACAAGAATGTATTTGATGTAATTACACAAAATGAATGTCAAACCTATCAACAATTCATGATATTTAAATCAAATGGTTTCTCTAATCCTGGAATAGAGAGGTTGAATGACACAATAAGAACATATGTTTACTGTATTCTGGGTGCTCAGGCGTTGACCAGAACACCAATAATTGGAGTACCGGGTACAGAATTGGATGCTCAGAAGGAATTTAACAAACTATTAAAGGACTCGATTAATCAACATCCTGATATTCCCACTTCAATTCAAAGATACCAAAAAGCAGTGAGTGACACTCATACAAGACTAGATTATGTAATAGCACCAGGATTGTATGTCATAGGGTCAAATATGGTACTCGTTATTGGTAAGCTGGATAACTACAATAATAACATTTTAATAGCACCAAAAAATGCTAAACCTGGTAAGAATGACATTAACCACAAAAAGACCTTACCACCACCACTGATGGAAGGAAATAGTTCTAAGAAAATAAGAGTTAAGAGTAGTGTTGATACTGTCAAGACGGACTTCGTCCTGAGAGCAGAGCTCGAGACCAGTCATACACCAAAGAGTAATGTTGATTCACCAAAAACAACTGAAACATCAAAGAATACTCCTACTACTAAACGGGACACCAAAGTTGAGAGGGAGGATGATACTCACGAAACAATTAAATTCATGCTTTACTCAGTTGTTGGTACATTGATTGTTTTTATGGTTAGATAAATAAGTAATTATGGCTGAAGGAGATGAAGATTATGAAATGGATGATTACGATACTTATTACGATCCTGATGTGGATGATCCTAATACAGGTGAAATCAATAGAAATTTTCAAGATGACGGCACAACATACAACACAGGTAATACAAATCTTACTACTGAAACTTCATTCACTACTCCAGATAGAGCAAGAGGTATTGATCCGCAACTAGAGCAAGAGAAGTACTTGCTACTATTTAAAGAGGATAAACTTGCAAAAGCATTGGAAGATACAAAATGGAAATATGACAAGAACAAATTGAGTAATCTAGCATCACATATTTATTTGTACAACGAAGATCCTTACTTCTGGCCAACAGATGAAGAACTCGCAAACTTTACAGAACCACAAAAGGAAAATATGAAACCAATCACTAATCCTTTTAATAAACAGACTACTAGCTTGATCATTCCTTTAACTAAGGGCGATAGTAAATTCTTTGCTGAAAGCACATTAAAGTATAAGTTTGGTACTAGATTTGCTGACATGATTAGAGGTATGATTGCACCTGATGAACCAGCACCTATGGAAGGACATAGAATGGCACCTATGGAAGGCTCGGAACCAGTAAGTCAACCACAACAGGTATCAACTCAAGCTGTTGAAACACAGTCACTAATTAATGAGGTAAACAGTTCAAACCAACCAATAGATCAACTGATAGATGCTAATGATGAAGAATTAAGGGCATTTGGTTTTACAGAAAACGCTTTGAGAGAACTTAGAGGGTTAAAACAGGCTGGTGATGATCTAGCTGCAGTAAAGAGGGATAAGGACATGCAAATAGAGGAATTAGAAAAAAAACTTCATAATTTAACAAGAGACTATGTAAAGTATGTAGAAGAAGGTTCTAAAGATACGGGGGAGTTGAAAAAGCAAATAGATGAACTAAATGACAAATTGTATGAGGAAATGTCAAAGGTATGGAGGTTAGACAATGACAGGGAGTCACAAACTAGAAGAATTAAACGTTTAATTGTTGATGTTCTAAAGAAACCAGATTCAACTATTCCTCTAAAGGACAGAATAAAGTTACTTTTTAAGACGTATGGTGTAACCATTAGCGCCATAATAACAGCTGTTGTAATGACATTTACAACTCTAGGTCTCAGTATCAGTAGTGCTTTAAGTGGTGCCACTAAATCTGTAAAACCAACTCCAGGACCAGACCCAACTCCAGGACCAGACCCAACTCCAGGACCTACACCAGAACCTGGGCCAGGACCAAAACCATCAATACCAGATAAAGTAAAAGAAGGTCTCAAGAAGTTTGCTGAATGGCTAAAAGAACTGGCCAAGAAATCAGCTGCGGCTTTACCGGGAATCATCGGTTCTATCGTATCATTTCTCCTGAAAACAATTGGTGTAGTTGTTGGCTTTCTAGCTGAACATCTGATCATAGCAGTTATTGCTATTGTATGCTCCATAATCTATGGTTTAATTGGGGGTGTTAAAGCCTTAAAATCACATAAAAGGTTAAAATCACGTAAAGGTCTTAGGTGACCTTCTATCAAAAAACAATGTTTAAAAAAATAATTATCATGTAAATATGAATAAATACATCTCATTAAAAGATTATTATTCTAGTGAGTGGAACAATGAGAATCTTAAAGGATACATTCGTCCTAGGGTCATGGATAGAAATTTTAGTGAAGAAAATGACAGCAAGAATTATGACAGTGGGAAATTTGATAAGCCTACTCGAGCTATGCTCTCAAGACGAAGTCTGACTGAGACACACAAAGTAGTCCTGCCAAGAATGAAAGAATATGACGTCAGTACCAACACTAATGCCCAATTCTGCCGTAATTGCAAACGTTGGACACTTTTTGAGTATCAAAAGAATTTATATTTAGCCAGGAACGCCGCTAAAATTGTGAAGTATCAATTCTGCATTGTTTGTAATGCAACCAGTTATGATGATGACTTTAAGACTCTTGAGATCAATATTGACAACAAGATTCGTTATTTTGACATTATTCTTAGAAGGCTTGGATGGAGACGTTTGTCTGAATCGGTTCTCAAATATTTAAAGGACTTTGTGGAAGTGTATTTACAGTGCTACTTTTCAAGTCCCAGAAAATGTCTTAGTAAGCAGAGATATGAAAGTACAGTCCACTTAGCTTTAAAAATGGGTATTAACACTCTAAGTTACGGGAAAAGGGGTTACATGGCGAGGCCATACTTGTTGCATTTCACTGTGGGGAATATGACTGGTTTCTTGCCATTGAATTTATCAACAGGGCTATTGGTAAACCCCAATTAACAGATGAGAATATCACTGACCTTAGACTAGTGTACTATGCTTTCCTTAGATTTCTGCATTACTGTGGTGTGAAGGTCACAATTAACTACAAGGTATTTTTACACCAAGCCTTTAAAACGATGAAAATTGATTATGTAATATTTAGACCTTTTTTAACCAACAAGGAGCGAGGTAATGATTTGGAGAGATTATGGTATGATTTCACTCAAAGTATTTTCTTCCAGAATTACAAGGTTGAGAAGGAATATGACCAGGATACTGACAAGCAGTTTGACGTTTTATTGAGTGCTAGTGCAGGTCGAGACATTAACTGCATCAGTAGTATTAAGTTAGCACCAGCCTGACTTTGTCATGAGAGCTTCGCTCGAGCCGGACTTTGTCCTGAGAGCATAGCTTGAGCTAGTGTTAAGTGCAATAAACTTGTGAAAACAGCATTTTGCACTTAACACTCATGTTTCTATTATTTTAAATGAACAGTCAGCAAATGAATAGTCAGACATCATCTGTAATTGAACAACAAATGAAACATATTGGTGTTATCAATCAAAACCCAGTAGGACTTTGTCCTGAGAGCATAGCTCGAGTCGGGGCTTCTAACCAACAGAACACTGGTAGTTACCAACAGAACAGTACTAACTTTCAACAGAACTGCACTACAAATCAACAAGTTTTAAACAAGCAGTTGAATAGTTCAAATTTAGTTACTCCTAGTCAAGGAATAGTCAATTCTAGTTGCCAACTAGGATCAACTAGCAATCAACAAGGTTCAAGTAGCAATCAACAAAATTTGAACTATTTGACTGATAGTGGCCTTAAAGCCAAACAAGACTTAGAAATTTTTGTTGCAACTGGGAAAAGCAAGTATTTACTTAATAAACAACTAACTTTAAATGACTTAGATAATATGACAGAAAAGGAACTCTTAAAACACCACATAATCTACCAGACAAAGATGGCTGCCAGACTTAATGATTCTTTGGGTAAGACAGTACTTAAAGCTTACACTAAATTATCAAGGTGGTTATTACCAATAGATGACGAGGATAATCTTTACCATGACCTCAGAAATGATTACATCGTTACCAATGAACTTGACAAATGGCTTGGATGGGTTAGTATCAAAATGAGTGCACTAACTGCACTTGCTTCAACAACACTTATTACTTTAGGCCATTGTCATGCGGAATCATCAATGAATACACCAAATATGACCAATAGATGAAAGTCTAGATATCACAGATAGTGATGATAAAGAAGACTAAATTAACCTGGTCATGAGATCATAGTTCGAATTTATTCGGCCAAGATAAATGGAACTTGAAACTGTAACTGATACTACTAAAGTTTCAGTGTCTAAGAAACCTCGATCAGAGAAACAATTAGCATGGTCTAGAGAACTGGGTAGAAGATCTCAGGAATTTAAGAGGATAAATGAAATGGCCAGGGCCATTGCGCTCACCTCATGTGGAGGAAAGATGGATAAAGAGCATGATATTGTGTCATGTAGTGTTAGGTTTGATGTAGGTCCAAGCAATTACAATTTCCCCAAAATGGCCAATTTACAGTACATTCGACCTCTGTGACCTTGAAAAGTAGGTCAAATCAAAGAAGACCCGGGTGACACATTGAATGGTTGTTAGAATTAGATGTACCTATGATATAAAATTGGTGCCAATCGGGCAAGTCATTACTAGGAATAATGGCATTTTGAAGAATTTAGGATTTGGCCCCCTCCCTGGAGGCCAAACGGCAAATCAGATCGCACCAAACTTCGGTACCTGAGATCACCTGACCAAGGGGTACATGTGTACTTAATTTGTGATCAATAGTCATTGCAGTTTAGAAACGTGCCATAGTTACGGCCTGACGGCGAATTTACGCCATTTGACCTCTGTGACCTTGACAAGAAGGTCAAATTAAAAACCTGTGTGACATAAACTGTATGGTGGTTAGATGTGCCCATGATATCAAATTGGTGGCAATCGGGCAAGATGTTAAGGAATAATCACATCTTTAAGGTTTTTGGATTTTTGCCCCCTGGTGGTCAAGTGGTGAATCATATTGGACCAAACTTTGGTCCCTGAGATCACCTGACTAATGGGTAAATGTGTACCAAATTTGGTATCAATAGTCATTGCAGTTTAGAAATGTGCCATCGTTACATCCTAATGGCCAATTTACACCATTTGACCTCTGTGACCTTGAAAAGGAGGTCAAATCAAAAACCCGGAGGATATATGATGCACCTTTGCTAGAAGTACCTACCATATTTTTTTCAAAATTTCCCGACTACTATTAAGGGAGATATTGCATATTTTCACTTTTAACGTTTGGCCCCCTGGTGGCCAAACCATGAAACGAATCGGACCGAAACTTGGTCTCCAAGGTGTCATTACATAAGGGTACATGTGTACCAAGTTTCAACTCAATAGCTCTAACAGTTACGAAACGTGCCCTGCTAACGGACGACGGACGACGACGACGACGACGACGACGACGACGACGACGACGACGACGACGACGACGACGACGACGACGGACGACGGACGCCACGGTATAGGATAAGCTCACCTCTGCTAAGAGGTGAGCTAAAAAGGATAAGACGACATTTAAAGTACAGTACTCCTCCCCAAACAACAGAGTTGTGGAAAAGGAGGAAGAAGAAGTAGAGGAAGAAGAACCACAATCTCAAAATACTGATGTATCACTGCGTGAATCTACCAGTAATACCTATGTCTATGTAGGTTTAGGTGCAATTATTTTAGCAGCATTTATCATGTTTAAGAAACTTCCTAAAAAAGTAAGTAAAGAGCAGCGATCAGGCTTGAATCGAGCTATGCTCTCAGGACAAAGTCCGAATGAAGCAGTCATGAAGGGATCACTCAGGAAGGGGTCAATTAGCCCTCTTGTTAAACCTGTAGTTAAAGAGAAGAAATGTACTATTCCTTTAATGGAATGATCTCATCAGGTGGTCGGACTTCGTCCTGAGAGCAGAGCTCGAATCCGAGGTGCTTGTCTTCACCACAAGAGTTTAACTCTATTCGGACTTCGTCCTGAGAGCATAGCTCGATTCTTAACTCTAAAGAAACCTCTGTTCCTCTGAAATTAACTAGCTTACCATTCTCATCAGTGATTTCAAATTTTATGTGATTAGTACACTTATTTATCGTTTTCTTACAATTCGGTTCGTATCGCTGCATTTTTATTTGGTCACCATCTTCTACAGGTATGATGCAGAAAATGTTAGATGGTTTATTGTTGTAGAGGGTCTTAGCTTTGTCAACCAAATTAGCTTGCAGGAATAGATATTTCCTGTAAAAGTTGAGTGGTCTTATGGAGTAGTATTTTCCTTTCTTGGTGAATTCAGTTTGTTTAAAGCCGAACCATTCATTTACCACAAAGGCAATGTGCGTGGATAATGTTTTGCCAGCTGGTGTATCATTTACAATAGCATAAAATCTGTTATTAAAGTAAAAGTATTTGTCCTCTGTAAGTTCAAGGGTTATGTAATTATTGTTATCACAGTAAATTTTCACATGGTTAATTCCAATTTCTTTTATGTATTTTTGCCATACCTCACAAAACTCACTTAAACTAAAATGTCGAGAGTATGGAAATGTGTATTTAGTAATGGTGTCTTTAGTTGTGGTAGATTCATTTTCCAAATGCCGTTCGCAAATGTTCATGACTTCCTTTTCAAGTGTATCTGTTTCAAGTCCAGGAGCAAATAATGTCCTAAATTCATCCATACACCATAATTGTTTATCTAAGGGCTCATTTGTTGTAATTCTGGTTATTTCGACTAGAAATGAGAAAATCCTTACTCACTCTGGTAGAAAATCACCTGTCCACCATGAATTGTAAAAGGTTATCGATTTCAAAGTAATGGATTTTATGTCTAATTGGTCTGTTAAGTAGTACTCAAATTTGGCTTCATTACATTCTTGTTCACTGATTATGAAGTCCATTTCTATTTAATTCAAGAGATTTATTGAATTTAATAAATTTTAATCTAACAAAATAGAAATGACTGATACGAATCAGAAAATACTTTGCACTACATGTGACAAGTACATATCATACAATAGGAGAACCAAAGGTCACCTGACCAAATTAAATCCGGATTATGTCCCTATTGCTCAACCCCGAGCCCAATCACTGATCACTAAAAGTATGGATAAGAAACTTGCATTTGAGGAAAATGAGCTAGATGGCATAAAGAAAGTGAGTGGAGTAGAAATAGTAAAACAATTTGGCAAGCCTGTAGTCACCATTAGTTTGAAGATTGACAGAGAAGCTAAACAAGTGTATGAATACAGAGAGAAATTAGAGGAGGTATTATTTCAACTCAATGATTACCATCACGAAATAAGCATATCAGTATTTGCTCAGTTTTATCATCAAGGTGAAAGTGTAACCCGGACTACGTCCAGAGAGCATAGCTCGACTGGGACAAAGTCCCGAGAACAAAGTTCGACACACCCCATACAGTCTCCAATGGAAAGCATAATTTCAAGGAACCAGGCAATTTATGCCATAACCAACCAGTTAAACTACATTAAGACACAGATTGAGGAAAGGTACTTTCAAGGGTCTGGACTTACACTGAACAAAATAGAGTCTTGTAACATGACCATCTGTTCTTACAAGAGGTGTAAAGGTGGTCATTACACTAAATTACCATTTAAAACAAAAGCTGTAATCAATGTGGAGTCGAATGACAATAAATGTTTTCTCTGGTCTTTATTGGCCGCTAAATATCTAAAAGAAAATCCTGAGACGGACTTCGTCCTGAGAGCAGAGCTCGAGAGTACATTCAATATCACTACTGATATGCTAGAAATGACTTCGTCACGAGAACAGAGTTCGAAAACTACTGATATCAAAATCGAGCTCTGCTCTCAGTACGGAGTACAAATAGACTCATTTCCTGTATGTATTCAAAAGGATATCCCTAAGATAGAGAGTGATAATAATCTCAAAATTAATGTGTTCAAGTTAGAGAACGAATGGGCTAAAAGCATTTATGCCGCAAAACTAGAACCTCTCTACCTGTCCAAGAATTATGACGATGATGATGTCATTGATCTGCTCTATTTCAAGGACCATTTCATGTACATAAGAGACATCAATCTTTTCTTCAGGTCACTCGCTCATACAGTGTATCTTTGCAGGAGATGCATGAATTACTTTTACAGGAAGTCTACACTAGACAATCATAAAAAGAAATGTGGAGAACACGATTACTGTAAGATTAGTCTGCCTCCACCTAACAGTAAATGGTCACAGCTTAAATTTGAAAAACACTCATTTAAAAATAGAGTTCCCTTTGTAATCTATGCTGATTTCGAAGCGATAAGCACAACAGTCAATGATAACACAACTCAGAGCAGAGCTCGAGCCGGACTTCGTCCTCAGACAGATACCACTGTTACCACTAAAAAACTATTCAAACAACATGCATCAGCTGTTGGTGTTTATGTTCACTCAGACTACCCACAACTTTACAGTAGCCAGTATGTGTCTCACAGGGGTGCTGATGTTGTAGATGTGTTCTGTAACTGGTTAATCAGGCTGGAAGAACAATTCTCTAATTTATTGAACTGTAACTTTCCTCTAACAATGACGAAGTCCGACTGGCAGAAATATCAATTAGAAACACAATGTTATTACTGTAATCAACCTTTAGGGTATGACAAGGTCAAGGATCACGATCACTACAGTGGTAGATATCGAGGTGCTGCTCACAGCTCATTCAATTTGAATGAAAATAAAGCCATGTTCGTTCCAGTATTTTTTCACAATCTTAGTAATTATGATTCACACCTGTTTATCAAAGACTTAATGACTAAACTACCGAAGTACAAGAAACTGAAATTACTTGCCAAAACAGCAGATGAATACATCTCATTTCAGTTCGGTTGTTTCAGGTTTTTGGACTCGTACAGATTCATGCAGTCCAGTTTAGACAACATAACCAAATCAATGCTGGATGATGACTTTAAAATTACGAGACAGAATTTCCCAAATACCATTGATTTTAAACTATTGAGGAAGAAGGGTTCAGTACCTTACTCTTTTTACAAATCACATGAAAGCTACAATGTCACTTACCTAGAAAAGACTATGTTTTTTGACGAATTGAAAAATGAAATGGCACTTGATTCTGCCTATGATGAGGCTAAGGTAATATGGGATCATTTCAAGATCAGGAATCACGGTGAGTTCATTGACCTCTACCTCAAAACTGATGTGATCCTTTTAGCTGATTTATTTGAGAAATTCAGGGATGTCAATTTGAACTATTTTCAGATAGATCCATGTCACTGTTACTCGGCACCAGGCCTAACCTGGCAAGCTGGTTTGAAGTACACAGGAATAAACCTAGAACTACTGACTGATACCAACATCTTACTTACTTTTGAGAAAGCAATACGAGGTGGAATTTCGGGTGTTATGGGAACAAGACATAACAAGGCAGATGAACACCACAAACTACTCTACATAGACGCAAACAATCTCTATGGCTGGTCCATGATGGAACCTCAACCCTATGGTAGTTTTGAAATGATAGATATTGATCCACTCGAGCTATGCTCTCAGGACGAAGTCCGACTTAACATGAATGTTATCAGTAAAGAGCAGATTATGGCAATTCCAAGTGATAGTGAAGTAGGCTACTTCTTAGAGGTGGATTTGGAGTATCCAGAAAATATTAAATTTAAGTCAAGGAACTTTCCATTCTGTCCCGAATCTCTCTTTATTGAAGATGATGAATTAAGTCCTTACCAGAGAGAGTTACTGGGCGATGAAAAAAGATCAAATGTAGAAAAACTAATACTAACACAAAAGGATAAAACTAATTACATAGTGCATTACAGAATGCTACAATTTTACCTCAAGCACGGAATGGTACTTAAGAGGGTTCATTCAGTGATATGTTTTAAACAATCAAAGTGGTTAGCACCATACATTGATTTTAATACTAAAAGACGTATGGATTCTAAGACTGATTTTGAGAAAGACTATTTCAAGCTCATGAATAATGCTTTCTATGGAAAGACTTGTGAGAATGTAAGGAACAGTGTGGAAATAGAATTGGTAACGGACGGGGAGAGAGCCAGGAGTGTAATGGCCAATCCCAGGTTTTCATCGATATGCGTATTTGACGAACAGAATGCTGCTATTAGCATGAGGAAAACATCAATGAAATTCAACAAACCAATCTACATAGGAGCTTCAGTACTTTATACAGATTCCTTTGTACTTAACATTAATACTGATGACTTAACTAAAGACTTAAAGGAGTTGAAACACTATTTTGACTTCAGTAATTATCCAAAAGATCATCCACTCTATGACACCAGTAAGAAGAAGGTGCCAGGTTATTTCAAGGATGAGTTAGGAGGAGTCGAGATGACTGAATTCATTGCCCTGAGAAGTAAGATGTATGCTTACAGGACAAAAGATTACGATTCTAAGAAATTAAAGGGTATTGCCAAGAATGTAGTAAAGAGAGATATCTCATTTGATGACTATGTTGATTGTCTTAAAAAGAGTATGTCATTTTACCACAAGATGAGACACTTAAGATCAGATAAACACCAAATCTATTTGGAAGAAGTTGACAAAAAAAGCCTCAGTCCTTTTGATGATAAGAGGTTCATACTTGAAGATGGAATAAGAACGTTACCATTTGGAATGTATTATGAAGGCTACATAGATTACAGCGATTCAAACTTCGCTTGAGTCGGACTTCGTCCTGAGAGCATAGCTCGATTAAACTAATGAATATGGTGGCGCTGATGGTAGTGGCACTGGCGGAAATTCACCCCTAACACCGAAGTCATGGTGATAGTGATAGTGATACACCACATTAGGATTATGACTATTTAGTCGAACTTTGTTCTCGGGACTTTGTCCTAGTCAGACTTCGTCCTGAGAGCATAGCTCGAGTCCTGTTTGATTTACTGAACTTTTAGTTTTTCTAGCATCTCTGTCTGAGCTATCTTTTTTCCTTCTTCTAAAAAAGTCTTCTTTAAAGATTCCACATCAACAGCTGAACTTGCCTCCCTTTGTTTTTTCCTAATGGCATTTTTCATCGAAATGTATTTCTCCTTCTCCTTGAGAATCAAAGTAAACTCATCTGTAGATATGTGAGAATCGGTTAAGGCTTTACTGACCAAATCATTGATTGTGTTCAGTTTTGAAATTGCCAACATTCTGATATTCTCATGTTTTTCAATTTTCTTAAGTATGCTTTTCTTCTGCCAACTTAGAAATGAGGAAAAGAGGGCGCTACCAATGGTCACACCACCCAAAGCTAAACCTATCGGTGCGGTGATGACACCAGCTAATGCTGGGGAGATAATGGCGCTCCCAATGGTCACTCCACCAAGTGCAAAACCTATTGGTGCGGTGATTACACCAGCCAGTGCAGACACACCAACTGAGCCAGCCGCAACGCTTACAAAATTAAGACTATGACTAATGCCAGTAATTACGCTAAATGCTTTTTTGTACTTTGAAAATATCTTTCTTCTAAATTCAATCTCGCTTTCTAAGAAACTCTTAACATCACATATTTGTTGTAGTCTGAAAGCCTGAGGGTTACTTTCTGTGTGCTTTTCAGACCTTTCATAGTTTAATTGACTTTCAGAGTTTAAATTACTTAAATCTGGATAAACCTTGTTGTCTCCATCCATTTAATTAGTGGGAATAACTAGAATCAGTTGTTCTGTCATTTCTAGTGTTTAGTGTTGATCGTGCAGACACTACAGGTTTTTTAAGTACATTAAATTTTAAAGGTTTTTCGACCATAGCAGGTTTTTCGACCATAGCAGGCCCAAGAGGTTTTAAAGGTTTTTCGGGCTCAGACTCCAACTTTGACTCTACTTCTGCCTCTAATTCTCTATGAAAACGTTCTAATCTTTCTTTCCAATTACGTGGTCGTTTTGTGTAACCCCAAGTTCTATTCATTTATTCAGAAGAAATTAAATTAATATTATTTATTCAGATGAAGATAAAGATGAAAATTAATTAAGTAGAAGGATATCGTTAAATTATGGGTTAACCCAAAAATACTTGTTTGTTATCCTTCTCCACTCGTTTATCACGTTTTGGTCTCGATAGTCAAACCAGTTTTCATTACGCTTATTGACCATAAAGTTAAATGAGCGGTCCAATTGCTCTTTGAAAATACTCAAGTCTACTGTAGCACTCTTCTGCCTGTTTTGTGTTTTAGACATTGTTCGAATGTTAAACCAAGCAAAGCACAGTTCAGGTTTATCTTTGAATTCCTTGATTGGTAAGACATGATCCAACTCTTCTTCTACTATTCGAACTCTGTTCTCGGGACTTTGTCCTATTAAAGATAGACTCCTCTGGTACTCTAACCACTGTGAGAAGAAACTGTCTGTACATCCTAGATTGAATGATGAATTACCAGTCGGACTTCGTCCTGAGAGCAGAGCTCGAGTACACTCTCCCTTAGAAATGCGGTTAAGACCAACCCTAATTTTGTGTCTGTCTCTATTACCATTTTGGTCAAGGTAATCCTTTTTGTAATATGAATTAAAACATGATCTACAGTTACCTCTATTTCCATCTTTACCGAATTCACCATCACTTAGTAATTTATTTTCATAACATTTATTACATTCCTTGGTTAACGTGGAACCACATTCTTTACAGTAATCAAGTAGTTTATTACGTCTGTTCTTTCCAAATTCACTTTCAGGTTTTGTTACATCGCACTTAACACATTTAAATGTAGGCCCTGAAACTACTGGTTGATACTGATAAACAGGATACTGATTAACAGGATACTGATAAACATTGACAGTACCATAGTTAACGTTAAATATCTGTCCTTCCATTTCTAGCTTGATTTAAAGGATAAAAAGATTTTAAATTAAGGTTTTAGGCTTTTTATGCCTGAAATTGGTAACCATTCATTGAATTTATCACTGTATCCCTTCCACTTCACTAATCCATATTTCTTGCCTTTACTGGTCTTGTACCTCAAGATTTTCTTGATCTTGTACTCTAGCTGGTCAGGATTAGGAAAATAACTCAATTCCTCTTCATAGAAATATCCTTGAATTTCCTCTTTATGATAATCTTCAAGTTTGTAGACGATAGGGTGAGTGAAGATGATCTGAACTCTGTTCTCGTGACGAAGTCATGCTTGATTTGGAATACTTCCTCAGTGAAGTTGGACATGTAACCTTTACCAAAAATGGACTTGTACTTTGAAATTCTTACACTGTCACCTACTTTGTACTTTGGATCACCAAATGCTTTTTTTGAGGTGAAGACCGTAAAGATTGTACCACACAGCTCCTTCGTTTTCCATCTTTCTGGCGTCTACAGGTTTCATACCTATTGATGAGTGAAATGTGTTGTTGTAGCCACTGACCAAGTCATCCAGTACGTCGATCCACTTGTCTGTCCCCTTAGCAGTGAAATAACGCCACATTTTTTCTTTAAGAGTCCTGTTGAATCTTTCTACTACCGCTGCCTTCTTATCAGATTTTGTAGAGAACCATTCTATGTCATTTTCTGTTAAGAGTTCCTTGAAGTGTTTGTTGTAGAATTCTGTACCGTCATCAAACTGGATCTTTTCTGGTATCGCCACAACTGGTTTTGCTTCTCTAGAGCTTTGCTCCTTGGACGAAGCCCTGAAAATCACTTTAAATGCATCTCTGATTTCTTCTCCCCTCTTACTCTTAACTGCTAGAGCCCAAGCATAGCGACTGAATAGGTCAATTACTGTTAAAATGAATCTGAAACCTTTATTCTTACTCTCGAATTTCTGCATGTCAACCAGGTCGGCTTGCCACTGTTGATCGATGTACGATAACATTGTTTTCCTGAAGGTGAATTTCTTAATAGCCGGTTTGTGTAGTTGGTGAGTTGGTAGTGTTTCTAGAAATTCTTTAACTTCTTTTTGTTTAATAAGTTTACCATCTTCCTTGACCTGTTTCCACATCTTACTCAAAGAACTGTAAGCCACGGGACTATCGGGGTTGTAGTACAAATCCCTTAGATACTGCTGTGTGTCATCCTTTACATCCATTTAAATGGGTGAAGTATTTATTTACGAGCCACATAACATGCTAATTTCTGGTGTCACCAATTGTGGTAAGACATATTTTGCCCTTGACCTCTTAGAAAAGGAGTATCGACACAAATTCCAAAACATAGTCATTTTCTGTCCAACATATTTCAACAATAAGACATATGACAGGAAATGGATTTACCAAGACAAGAGCGTCTACATAGTTAATCCCGAAGCGGTGGCCAGTAATTTGGACCTTGTGCTTCAATTTGCTACTCTGACCTTTGCTGGTTCTAACACATTATTCCTAATTGATGACTGTGCTAATTTGAGAGACACAAAAAAGAAGGTGTCCGAGTTATGTAATCTTGCTTTTTCTGGCAGGCACTACAATCTTACTGTTTGGTTACTAGTTCAGAAGTACAACTCTGTTGTTAAGGACTACAGAGAGAACATAAGAATTTTAGTATTATTTTTTAATAAGGATGAATCAGCCATGAAAGATGCCTTAGAAGAAAACAGTGTTATTCCTAAGGAGAAAAGACAGTACTACATAGAAGAACTTAAGATGAAAAAAGGATCAAAACTGATCATTAGACTACAACATCCATTTGGATTTACTCTTTCACATCAAAAATCTTAGTCCCGCTTCTCATCAATGGTCTTAGTCTTTCTAACCCTAGTAAAATAATAAATTATTAATCCTAAACCACTAAGTCCTAGGATAATCCATAGGTACTCGTATTTCTTCATTTCATCACTAGGTTGGTAATAATCACTTAATTGTGGTCTCTGAGTTAGTACTATAGTTCTATCGGGATGTAAATGATTGTAAACAGTAAGTGCTGAATCAGTATTGTTAAAATCAATAGAAGCGTCTCTTTCTCTCTTTAATTCAAGATTAACAAAGTCAATAGTACTCTTTCTATGCTCCTCCCATTCGGTTGAAGCTTTTTGTAATTGCTCCTGAGCCAAATCATGTCTTTTCACTTCATCTTCATAACCGTTTTTATCTAGTGACTTGAAAAGGTAACCAGATCCAGTAAATGCTAATCCATTGATTATTGCAGATCCAAATAACATGCCAATGCCAGCCATTTAATTTCAACGAATTTAATTTCAATGATGTGTTAATACCAATTGGTACTGTACATCATGACCATTAAGATCGATGTTGTCACCTTTTTCATCTGTTAAGCGAATATTCAGCTTATTGAATCTTGGTTTACAGGGAATTGCTATTGGTTTCTCAAAGGTGTATGCTATTAAATCCCCAAAATTAGCTTCTTTTATTGGTCTTGTTGTTAGCACATCAGATGTTTCACCATTACTTAATACACTAGTAGATTCGATTATGTCACAGTGAAAAACAAAATGGTTAATTGGTCTAAAATTGATGGGTTTCTCGCTTACAACATCATCCTTACTTTTATTGTCTGAAGGGTAAGGCCATTCTGTTTTCATGCCAAATAACTCATTGCTTTTACCAATAAAATAGATCTGATAATGCGCCTCATTTTTTCTCTTTAGGAAGTGTAAGATGGCCTTACCTGTTGGTTCTTCAAGGTCAAATCTGACAGCACCTCGACTCATACTATTTTCTTTCAACTTATCCGCAAATACTTTTGAAAAGCTCTGTAGGTCATAGAGACCATCTGGTAGCGTAATCTCTGCCACATCAAACCCCTTAACTTTGATTCGGTTATTCTCCCTGGCCGCACTGATGTTGTAAAATGTACAAGGTATTACTGCAAAAGTTAAAGTGATGCTACATGCATCTTGAATTTCAGCCTTGAGATTGACTGTTAAATCACTTGAACTCTGATCCGGGTAGTCGCTGGAATCGATGTTCATTACAGTTACCATTTAGTTAAGTAAATTTTCGTTTTCAAATTTACCTTTTATCAAATAAGTAAATTATTCTTACTTCATAATATTTTTGGGTAGGATTCCTTGATCGTAAAGGTACTCTAATGTTCCATTACTAATAGCTACAGTTCCACCCAGTTTAATAATTTCCTCTAGGTCAGCCTGACTTGGGGGACCGATATTGATTTTCAAGAACCTTTTCAGTAACATAGAGTAACCAATTGTTGTTGATGCCAACAGTAAACTTTGATACAGTGTATTTATGATATCTTTCTTTCCAGGTGTATCCATTTAATTAGGATGAAAATCTAATGTTGTAGCGAACTTTGTTCTTGCAGCACCTTAGTGCTGGAGCGAACTTTGTTCTTGCAACACCTTAGTGTTGGAGTGAAGCAATCTGAGAATTCTGGATGTTTACCTGGGCATCAGAAACCACGAATATGTGCATTTTGTATGGTCCCTTTCCAGATTTCTTTGTAATAGATAATTGAATACCATCTTTTGTGTTCTGGAGCTTCTTTCCTGATCCGTGTAGACGATTGTCTTCAGAAGTTCTCAGGTCCAACCACAAACCATAGTGATTAGAATCACCATAGTATTTCTCCATTGTCATGTTACAGTCATGAGTTTTCTTCAAATCTTCAGACATGAAGTGTTTCTTGATCTCCTCCCATTGATCCATCATTCTCATTCCTTCTGGGAACACCTGATTGGCAACACCCTCAATTGTGATTTGTACTTTACTTATGTTAGGGTTTTCAAACTTCTCTGAATCTCTAGCTCCATCTACATAGTCAGACACAAATAATAACAATAATCCTTTAATTGACATTCTTGGAAAGTTGATGTTCTCATTAATCAGTGTTTCATTAGCAGTAACATTGACTGTTTTAAAATGGTCTACCCAATCATAAAATATCGAGAAACCAGAGTTGTACTTATTGCTCAGTTGATTTGCAATCATCTTATTAGTAACCGTGTCGTATTCAAAACTGATATTTTCAAGTTTGTAGCCCATGCTAGCTGTGGTTGTGGTGACTATGATTTCCTCCTTTGGTGCTAAAGTTATTTCAATAATCACATCTTCTTGAATTGGAAACTTGTAAAATGGAGCATGATGGTGAAATAATTCAAAATCTAATGGTATTTTGTACTTCTTATCAAACACTTCCTTTAGTGTCTTTTCATTAGCTGTTTCACCAGTGACATCAGCTTCATCTCCGTTTGCTCATCTCGAAGAACCAATCTGGATTCCTGGCTAACCACTCTGCAGTTACCCAACTCCTTGAAATAAACCATCAATTACTAATGGACCTCGACGAACAGAAGGAAGTTTTCTCACTATTCTGTGACATTTCCAAAGCCTTTGACAAGACTTCTCATAAAGGCATCGCATCGAAACTTTACCAGTTTGGCATCAGAGGAAACCTGCTATCATGGTTCAAGAGCTACCTCCAAGACAGGCAACAACGGGTTGTAATCAACGGAAAATCCTCAGAGTGGCTTCGAGTCAACGCTGGCGTCCCCCAAGGATCTATCCTAGGCCCACTGATGTTCCTGGTCTACATAAACGGAGGAAACCAACGGCAGAACGAGACTGTTTGCCGACGACACTTCAAACGCATTCGCATCACGAAACCTCATAGCATGCACGCCCGAAATCCAGCAGGATATAAACAAACTTTACGCATGGGCATTGAAATGGGCCATCACCTACAACGCAACAAAAACGCTGTATCTGATTACGAGCAGGCGGAGACAACCCTCTGTTATCCACTGTCATCTCAACAACGTCGCAATTGATCAAGCCAAGTCACACAAGCACCTCGGATTAACTTTCAACGACAAAGGAACCTGGGAAGACCATATCCAGTCAATCGTTACGACCGCAAACCGCAGACTTGGCATACTACAAAACATCAAATACAAAACGGATAAACAAACTTTACTAACGCTCTACAAGACATTTGTCAGAAGCAAGCTCGAATACGCAGACGTAGTATGGGACGGACTCCCCCAGAACTTAGCAGCAAAACTGGAAAAAACTCAAATCAATGCAATGCGATGTATAACAGGATTAACAATCAGCTCTCACCACCGCGACCTTTACAGAGAATCTGGCCTTCTACCACTCGAAAAGCGCAGGAAATTCCATCGCCTCGTAATGTTCTACAAAATTTTAAACGGACTTGCACCAACCTACCTCAAAGACCTCATCCCAGAACTAACCGTCGATAGTCACTACCATAACACACGTTTAGCTACAAACAACAATATAACACCTTTCCTTTGCCGCACAAATAGCCTCTACTCAAGCTTCTTCCCTTCTACAATCCGTGACTGGAATGCTCTCGACCTTTCTATACGTGCGAAACCAACTCTTAACTCTTACAAATATTCCCTAACCAAACTGCCAGAATTCTCTATCAAACCAATCCCCTCCTGGCTAGACATCGGCCCTCGCCCACTTAACATCATTCTCACACGTATGCGAAACAACTGCAGCGGACTAACATCTGACCTATACCTAAACCATGTTTCGGAAACCCCCACTTGCCTCATGTGCCCAATGCATGTTCCAGAAACCTCTTCACACTTTTTTCTCGACTGTCCTAAGTACGAAAACCAACGCAACTCCCTAATCGCCAATACCCTCCAAATAACACACATCCATAATGCAACTCTAAACTCAAACATCCTTCTCAACGGCCATCCATCTTTCTCCAACCTCGAAAATGCTCTCCGTATCAAATCAACCCTAAAATTCATTTCATCCACAAATCGTTTTCCAATCTAACTCAAAGAAAAATATCTGACCCCCCCCCTCTTTTCCGTTTCCGCCAACCCCAAACTCGTATGATCATTCCTAACTCTTGCACCCCCGCCACCCTGCACTTTCCAAACTATCTATCCTTTTTTTTTTCTCTTTTTTGCGAAATTCACTACATGTCAACTTCACATGTTTCTCAATTATATATTCTGTATATCTCTTCAAATTATCTTTAAAAAACTTATGTCACTATTCGTATCTTCATAAACTTATGTAACTATTTGCATATATTTTTATTTTGCAGTAGTTTAAGCCTTCGGCTTTTAACTGTAAAAAAAATGTGCAATATAAACCGAATAAACTCTTTGTAAAAAAAAAAAAAAAATTAGCTGTTTCACCAGTGACATCAGCTTCAGCTACTCCCGATCTTAATTCTCTAAGATTTTCTGATTGAATACCTTGAAAAACCCTGTCATTTCTTTCTTCTCCAGTTAGCCACAGATCTTTAAATGTCGAAAAATGGCTGTATTCGTCAAGGTCAAATATCTGCTCTGTTCCCCACTTAACCACCATCTTTGAGATTAGATTTCTACCAAGATTATTTACAACACTATTTTTAGAATCACCAGAAATGGTTACATCAGCAGACAAATAAAGAGACCTGGGTACAAAAAATGTATTCTCTCTCAGTGCCGGTATTCTAACATACAAAGTTTCTTTGGGATTAGCAGAAGAGGGATTATGAGTAATGATGTGATGCTGCCTCTCAGCTTTCAAACCGAGTGGAATTCTATGTGCTCTATCTGTATTTAATAAATAACCAGTGGCCATCTTGTATTTATTTACTCGTAAAATTAATAATAGTTCCAAGAGCAGGCCTCTAAAAAACACTTGGCGCCACTGTAGTATTGCTCTTTACTGTGGCGCCACATGGTGTCAAACTGGTACATCATTCCACTTACTACACTGGTAAATCACACACACAACTGATCCCTTAAATGCAGCACATGCATTCTTCTGTGTACTGAACATACATACACGTCATTACCCATAATTCCTGTCATCTTAGCAACGGACATGCGCAAACCATCACAGTTTGTTTTGATAGCAATGGGCTAACCAGTGTTTGCTCGTTGTACAATGACAACAATCTCAACTTCCTTGGCCACCGGCAAACACTTGTTTGCTCGTTGTACAATGACAACAGCTCGTTGTCATGTTCATTACCCATAATTCCTGTCATGTTCATTACCCATAATTCCTGTCATCTTAGCAACGGACAATGTTTTGATAGCAACCGGCAAACCAGTGTTTGCTCGTTGTACAATGACAACAATCACAACAGGAAGTTGTCATCCTTGGCAACCGATTGTCAGCGACATCTTTCATTGTAACATGTAACTAAACAACCAACGCAGTAAACAAGCTTGACATAGGCCAGACTCGAACCCGGGTATTCTGCATGGTAAGCATATTATCTGCGTGTTATCCCACTAGGCTATTAAACTTTCTATTCGATCAATAACATTTATGCCTATTTAAAGTAACATCTGTTTAAGGTAATAAGAGCGCCTATTGATTATGCGCGTCACAGCTGTCATGTGATCTCTCATTCAGTGTGGCACATGCATGGGAATAGGGTCAATTTCTCTGCCATTTCTCAATGGATATTTGCAAATGAGGTATCCTTGGAAAGCTCTTGACCTGTACTTTCTGTTGGAATACAGTAAGTCATGATTACATTAACCCATTGACTACCAGTGTATTCCCTAAGTAATATATTAATGAGGTGTCTGGTTCTTAGGGGTTTCTAAGCTAATTTGAGGCAAAAAGGCCTGTAAGGGATTTTGTCAAAATAGCTTCAAAATACCTACATTCCTATCACCTCATTAATATATTACTGGCAAGAGTATTGATTCGTAACCGAACTGAATCAAACTGGCGATACACGGACCGATGAAAATCAATACATGAATGGAAAATCTAAACTACGAACTGACGATTATTAGGACACAGACCGCGGTTCAGTCTGTGATTTGTCGGATCGTTGTCGTGACGAACTCCAAAAAAATAGCGTTCGAACTGACCAGGAACTGAGTACAATACAGTACGATGCGATACATACTTGTGGACCAGGCTGTACCATAAAAATATCATCGAAAACAAGTCACTAATAAGTAAGATATTGCACTATTTACCTTTTCAGTTTTGCCCCCCTGGTGGCCAAGTCGAGAATCAGATCAAACCGATTTTCAGTGTCAGAGGTTATCTGACATAGGGAATCATGTGTACCAAGTTTCAAGTTCATAGCTTAAAAGATTAACCCACTGAGCGCGAGTCGCCGTATGGCAACAAAATACCAATGCTCTTTTAAACTGCCCCAGCACCTCTCAGACATCGTTAATTTAGTTCCGCTTGGTATTCATTGACAGCGCTCATGTATGTCAACAGGTGACATGGCTTTTTTGCCAAATTTGGGGAATCTTTTATCCCAATTTGGGGGCTACTAATAAGCCTCTTATTAGTGCCGATTGGATCGTTATTTGATGCTAATTGAAATGAACAGGGCCATTGTGCACACTGTATAGATATTTGGTGGTTAGGAATTCATCCTGGCTGAATATGAGGCTGAACTCCGAAAGATTGTGCAACAGTCCCCCACGAAATGTTGTCAGCTCGATCCACTACCAACTTGGATGCTGAAGGATGTCTTGGATGATCTGCTACCATTGCTGATGTCTATTGTCAAGCAGTCCATGGAGAATGGAACAGTGGAAAGTTCAATGAAAGTAGTCTAGTCACTCTGATCATAAAGAAGACATCGTTAGACCCTGAAATCCTACAGAACTATTGCTCGGTCAGTAACCTGCCGTTTCTATCTAAAGTTTTAGAACGAGTGGTGGCATCAAGACTGAACAAGAATATGAACCCGCATAATCTGCATGATGTGTTCCACTCTACGTACAGGGCCGGACATAGTACAGAGACGGCACTCTTGTGTGTGCAAAATCATATCCAGTGTATGCTAGATAAAGGGGACATCCATGTTCTTTTAAACCTCTCTGCCACTTTTGATACTGCGGATCACAACGCACTGCTCACCAGAATTATGGATCTACTTGGGATAAATGGCACTGCACTTGAATGGTTCAGATCATATCTGTCGGGACGATACCAATACGTAACTATACAGGGAATAATATCTACTGCTAGTCCACTTGTGTACCGAGTTCCGCAGGGCTCAGTTCTCGGGCCGCTCCTCTTTCTGATATATATGCCACCACTTGGGCATCTTATCAGAGCACATCCCATGGGAAGACATGGCTTCGCTGATGATAATCAAGCATACACAGCTATTGCTCGCATTCGAGATGCTCAGGAAGAGGAAGTGCGGACTGTTTGCACACAAGTTGAAACATGTCTGTGGTTCATATAGGACTGGCTCACTGAAAACTTCTTGCAGCGTCTATTGACATTGTGTATAGAATCAATCTCTGTAGCTTGGGTGACAGTTAGTGTTGCCAGTGGTCCAGTGCGAAACCTGGGAGTTATTTTCAACCCGTCACTCTCAATGATGGCTCATGTCAACTCAGTAGTTAGGTCAGGAAACTTCCATTTATGCAACACTGCCAATGCACGCAAACTGCCTCAAGTAGGATACCACCAGAACACTCGCCTAACCGTTAGTCTTATCAAGGCTAGACTATTGCAACACTATGCTGTTTAACATCAATGAGGAACTCTTGCACAAGCTACAAATGGTCCACAACGCACGACTGGTAATGCGAGTACGATGACGCGATCACATTACGCCAATACTAAAGGAGCTTCACTGGCTACCTATCCGAGCGTGAATCGAGTTTAAAATTCTAACACTCGTCCACAAATGTATCAACAGCAGCGGGCCAGCATACTGCTAGAACTGCTAGAACTGTACTCACCTGCCAGGCCCCTGGGCTCTCTCATTGAATCACGGTTCAACACTGTTAATTTCGGAGGCCAAGCTTGCCCCCAGGCTATGGAATAGCCTAAATAGTAACATCAGAAAAAACAGACGGATAAAAACATAACTTTACAGACAGTACTACTACTAGATGGGAGGGCGCACTTGAACAGGACTCTTTTTCTGGAAAGTTTGAGCCACATGTATGTATAGTAATAATAAAATTGTCATATATGACAATTTTATTATTACTATTAAGAAACATGCTACATATAGGTCAAACCAAAGTCGGTATGACATGTGATGTATCCTTGCTTGGAATACCTACCACAAAAATATCATCGAAAAAAAGTCACTAATGAGCGAGATATTGTACTTTTTACTTTTTTAGTTTTTATCTCCTGGTGGCCAAGTCGAGAATCAGATCAGAGCACTTTGTGTTTGCATGACATAGGGAGTCAAGTGTACCAAATTTCAAGTTCATAGCTTCAGCAGTTAAGAAACGTGTCATAGTCACACTCATATGGCCAATTTATGCCATTTGACCTCTGTGACCTTGAATAGGTCAAATCAAACACCGGTATGATTTGTGATGTATCCTGCTGGGAGAACCTACCATAGGAATTTTATCGAAAACTAGTGACTGAGAGATATCACACTTTTTAGGTTTCCACTTCTGGCTTCCTGGTGGCCAAGTCAAGAATCAAATTGGGCCAAGTCAAGAATCAAATTCAGTGTCAGAGGTAACATGGCACAGGGAGTCAGGTGTACCAAATTTCAAGTTCATAGCTTTAGTGGTTAAAAAACATGCCACAGTTACATTCAAACAGCCAATTGTCACCATTTGACCTCTGTGACCTTGAAAATTTGATCAAATCAAAAACTCGCAGGATATGTGATGTATCAAAGCTCAGAGTACCTAACATAAAAATAGCATCGAAAACAAGTCACCAATACGCCAGATATTGCACTTTTTACCTATTTTAGTTTTGGCCTCTTGGTGGGCATGTCGAGGATCAAATCACATCGAAATTCGGTGTCAGAGGTTATATGACGTAGTGAGTCAGTAGTACTAAATTTCAAGTTCATAGCTTTAGCGGTTCAGAAACGTGCCATAGTTACACTCAAATGGCCAATTAATGCTATTTGACCCCTTTGACCTTGAAAATTAGGTCAAATGAAAAATCCATATGATATGTGGTACTAGGAGAGAACCTACTATAACATTATATCGAAATGAGTCACTTATAAGGGAGATGTCACACATTTTAGGTTTCCACCTTTGGCTCCCTGGTGGCCAAATCAAGAATCAGATCGGACTGAAATTCAGTGTCAGAGGTCACCTGACCTAGGGAGTCCTTTGTACAAAGTTAAAAGTTCATAGTCTTATTGATTATTGGTGCTACAGTTTATGAAACAGGATACGGAAGACGGACGACACTGCGGTATTGTATAAACTCCCCTTCGGTGAGCCAAAAGCAGAGCAGTGAGAAGAAACTGACACTAGAGGGTGCCAGGAAGGAAGACACTCAAAGACAGAGCCGAAGGCGGGCAAGATGTGACTCGTCAAGTTCTGAAAATAGCTGTTGCTCAAGAGAAAACTCAGAGGACAAAGAAGCCCGTACAACCAGAAGATCTGCTGTAGTCCTGGTCCCAAGTTGCCAAACTTCAGAGGGAAGGACTCATGGAAAGTTTGGTTTAACAGGATCAGGAACATTGCAGATTGCATGAACTGGTCAGAAAAGCAGAAACTTGATGAACTCCTTCTCAGACTTCAGGGCAAAGCAGGAACGTTCGTGTATGAGCAGCTTCCAGAAGAAACTAGGAATAATTATGCTTAACTGGTAGGAGAGTTAGGAAACAGATTCAGAAATGGTGGAGTCAGTAAATACCTTTCAAACACAGTTCAATAACAGATGCCAGAAAGCAGGAGAAGCTCCGATTTAAAACGCCTCTATAACAAGGCCGCGCCTAAAAGGGATTACCAGACCAGAAAAGAAGATCTTTGGCAGAGGTTCTTTCGTGGGGTATATGACACAAAAGAAGGCAAACATATTGAATTTGTGGGTCAAGCAGAGGACATCGATAATGCTATTAACCAGATGGTGAACCTGATCAAGACAAGACGGCCGAATCAAGCAGAGGACTAAGAGATGAAAAACAAAGAGCTGTCAGAGGAGAATCACCAGGAGTAGGATCCGAGGTGGAGGAAATGGAACAAGAAGCTGTCAGGTTTGCTGGTCAGCAGAGGAACCAAAGGCCGCGTCAGAGTAAGCCTTTCCAGAAAAAGAAAGAAGGTAGCAAGCCATACGAGAAGTCCAGTAACAAGTCTACCTCCAGTTATGAAGGAACTCCAAGAAAAAGCTGAAAACTATAAAGGAGACAGTGGAAGCCCTAAAAGCAGCCGGGGAACCGGGAAGGCAATAACCAGAGTTGGAACAATGGTGGAAATCAGCCCACTGACCAGAGATTACTGGGACGAGCTAGAATAAATCGTCACACAAGTACATGTTATAAGTGTGGAGCTCTCAGTCATTTTGTCAAAAACTGTGACTCCTTCCATGCCATGCTGTCTAGTTACCAGATACCAGGTGAAGCTGCAATGGGGGCCCACCATTGAGCTTAGCAAGCTTACAAGTATTGTAGACGCACAGCAGGCCACCATACCAAGCGCCACTAACCGGGAGGATGGAGTAGAAAGCATCTACTGAGGCAAGCAACAGTCACTCGTTAAAAGGGTCCCCCCGATAACATTGACCAATGAAACCGTAGAAAATGACCCCTACTATGAATTTTTGGTTGAAATGAAAGATAGCTTGGAGGTCACAAGATGCAAGAGAGCAAGATACAATGGAATTTACATTGAAGGACGATTTCAAGATGAGGAAATTAATATGAATCTGGATACTGGAGGAAGCCAATGCCTACTATCGCACACAATACTCATGAATAAACAAGAGAGGAGGAGACCTGTCTTGAATATGTCCCCAGCAGGAGAGCACTTAGGATGCATGCATGACAGTGGAAATCTTCACCGAAACTAACAGATGACTATAAGCTGATGCTCGCAACATGTCTTGTAGATGGCCAGAATAACACAACAGTTAAACTAGGATCATCAATCCATTTAATGTTGATCAAATGGTAAAACAAGATGAAGTCCTGGGATTTGCAGAGAACTCACAGACGCCAGTCAAAGTTTTATGTGAGAAGGACGACCCAGAGCTAGATGGTAACTTTGATGACATCAGGCCTATAAAACTAAAGAAGCCAAGGGGGGCGACTTAGCATGATCAGTTGGGAGTCAGCGAGGTTGGAGAAAAGCTCGTCATGGAAAGAGAAAGAGTCTACAATGATACAGTCTAAAATATAACAAGTGATGTTCAGAAAGAAGCCGTTGCTGACCTCCTGAGCCATTATGAAGATGTGTTTGCTAAGGATGACGATGATGTTTGGGAGGCCACCTCAGTAGAACATACGATAGAAAGAGGAATACAAGACCTATAAAACCACAGCCGCGAAGGATGGTACTAGCCTTTAAGGATGAGGAGAAGAAAGGCATTGACCAGATACTGAGACAAGACATAGCTCGACCATCAGCTAGTCCACGGGTCAGCCCCATTGTACTAGTTCGGAAGATGGATGGAACAGTGAGGCCAAGTGTGGACAATAGAAGAGTGAACTCCATCAGTAATACAGATGCATTCCCTATCACAAAAGTACAAGACTGCCTAGATGCCTTTTCAGGAGCCAAGCTCTTCTCAACCTTAGACATGCAGAGTGCACACAATAATGTGCCAATTCATGAATCTGACATCCCAAAGACTGCATTTTGTACTATGTATGGGCACTTTGAGTACACTAAGATGCCATTGGGGTTGAAGAACTCTGCAGGAATCTTCTCTCGATTGATGCATATGGCATTGGCAGGGCTGCAATGGTCGATTTGTCTTATCTACCTGGATGATGTAATTGTGCATTCCATTGATTTCTAGGAACATTCGGACCGCCTAGCAGAAGTGTTTGAGAGGCTGCATTAAGCTGGACTGAAGCTCAAACCAAGAAAATGCCTACTGCTGAAAGACAGTGTCAATTTCTTGGTCACATTGTAGTTGTAGAAGAAGTACTGCCCAACCCAGAAAATGTCGCCAAGTTAGTCCACAGGCGTATTCCAAAGTCCAAGGCAGAAGTGAGATTGTATCTAGGCAAAGAAAGCTACTACTGATGACACATGCCAGGTTTCTCAGAACTAGTGAAAATGAGTTTATCTGGACACAAGAGTGCACTGATGCATTCGAAAAATTTAAGAGGATTCTGACAAGCCCAAGGATCATGGCATATCCTAACGCTAAAAATCAGTGCATCTTCGACACTGTTGCTAGCACCTTTTGCATGGGAACAGTGCTGAGCCAAGTGCAGAACGGACAGGAGAAGGTCAGTGCATATTGGAGTAAAACTCTATTTAAAGCAGAAAGAAATTACTGCGTCACTTTGAGAGAATTGTTGGCTGTGAAGCATTTCATTGAGTACTATAAGACGTACCTGCTGGGAAGGCATCGTATTTGCCGAAGTGATCATCAGGCCCTTAAGTACCTGTGTAATCTCGAAGAACCCAAAGACAGAGTGTCATGATAGCTGGATATACTATCTAAGTACGACTTCACCCGGGAGTACAGACAAGGTGTGAAACACAATGCAGAGGCAATGTCCCGCTGCATAAATCCGAGGAGTTGCCAAAGGAAAAGCGCTGAGGACAGGTCATTACCTTGCGGACCCTGCAAGAAATGTCAGAAGATAGCAGTTACCATGCTTTGTTCTTCGTAGCCTCAAGTGGGGACCAGGCAGAAGGGGTATAAAGCAAGATGAAGGATACCGCTAGGATGGTGACCATGTCTAAGACCAATGAGTCAGTAGCTGAAAGGGAGCCAGAGTCTCATGAGTAGACAGTAGAGGAGATGGACGAGCAATGTAACTGGGAGTAGCCATACAATAAGCAGCAGCTCATCAGTAGCCAGGAAAACGATCCAGACATCTGAATGATCAGAGACTGGCTAAAGGAGGAGAAACACACCTACGGTCCGGAAGTCTGCGGACAGGCCCCAGCACTGCACCATTACTGGAACTACTGGAGTTATCTGACAATGAAAGATGGCATACTGTACAGGAGATTCAAGAAGCGAGATGGGACGCACAATGACCTGAAGTTTGTGGCTCTGAAGGTGATGAGAGAAACAGTTCTCCGACAAGCGTGCATGACAGTTTTCTGTAAGGACATCTTGGATAGCAAAAAACTTAGAGAAAAGATTATCCGAAGCTTCAACTGGTTTGGAATAAGAGAAGACTTAGTGGACTTAGTGGATAACCAAGTGTGATACTCACACCTCCATCAAGATGCCACCAAAGACTCCAAGAGTGACGTCAAACAAAAAAATTGTAAAAGACTGAGAATGCAAAATGTGAAGAAATTATCATCATTTTCAATACAGAACATTCATATCCATCATGCATTGCAATTGGATGATCTTTTTTGCGAGAAAAAACAAATATTTGTGCCCTCAGAGGCTTCAGCCGTGAAAGGGTAAAGCCCCAAAGTGTTCATTCATGCAGTGCAAGCCTGCAAGGGGGAAGCATTGGCATTTCTACAAGCACCTGACCACAATTCATTTTGGTGGTCATGCTTTAAGTCTAGAAGAGACTAAAAATGATGTATTAAACATTGTCAGGACAATTCTAGAAGATAGGAATTATGCCGATTGAAAAGTTGTCAACGTTTGTGATGAAATTTCTCAATATTCCAATATTGCTCAATATAACAGTTTTTCGAGCCCTGAAGTTTTGAGAATTAAATCACCAATATCTCTGAAAATATTTGATAAAACTATCTCTAATTTGTAAGACAGATTCCTTCGACCATATGCTTCTTGCAAATGCAAAATATTGGTAATGTACAATTTTTGACTTTGACTGGGTCTTACCAGACTGGTTCACATTTGCCAACTTTCTCTCTTTCTTATAGGCATTTCTCTATTCAAGTATTTTCTCCTTCCTGATACGTCAACGAATTTCTTACATGTTTTGTCTTTGCAGTTTAATTGTCATTTGTTCTTGTAATAACGCTGTGCTTTGATATCAAAGAAACAATAAAGTCACGATTGCACAACAGAACTTTTTCCACTTCCTATCCTAAAAACACCCCTTTATCAAATTGGAAAAGTATGTGACGAATAGAAAAGAAATGTGCCACCTTTCAGTGAAATTTTAGAGTTTGATGACTGTGACCTTAAAAAATTTGATTAAATAAAAAAAGCTGTGTGATATGCGAAGTATCATGATTACATGCACTCACCAAAAAAAAAGTGTTGCTCTATGTAAAGTATACCCCCGGGATATAGAAAACATTGGCCCTTTAATTTCTTCGAGTTAATCTTATTTCTGCATGCTGCGATATTGGACTATTGGACAGCAATCTTTGTAATTGGATAATAACTGAATTAGTTATTATATTGTTAACGTGGTGAATTGAATGATTTAGTATCATTCAGCGGAAATACTTTTGTCGGGGATGCGCGATTTCGTGCCTAAAGACTGTCTATTGTGAAGCAGTCGATTTAAACGTTTTGTTTGTTCCGTTGTTAACTATCATTTTAATGGGGTTAGGGAAGATATTTGCTGTCCAAATTGTCTAATCATGGCAAATTGCTAATTCATAGCATGCGAATAGATTTATAATATTGTAATTGCATGCAGTTAGAAAATTTGTATTTATATACTGATGCCTTGCTTGAATAAACAGTTTTGAAAAAGATTTTGGAAATGTTTCGGTTTTGACTCCGTCCTTGTCATAAAATCGTGGTAACCCCACGTAGCCTGGAAGAAGGCAGTAGTAATCTTTGCGGAAAAGGAATGAGAACTTTTCATCTAGCTATAACCATAAGCTTCAAAATAACAAAACAAGAGGCTGATGGGCCTGGCGCTCAGCTGAATGTAGAGATGATCAGTTCGTTTTTCCTGGGGCAGTTTATATGAATATTCTGTCACAAAACTGAGCTAAAAATGGTGTCAAAGATGGCTACATGCCAAATTTAAATGAAATGGTCCAGGGACAATGTGCTCACCTCAGGTAATGTAATGCATGTCATTTGCACTGGATATGGGGAGAACAGTTTCTGGCTAGTTTCACCAGCTTTGATTGCATTGAATAATATCATTCTTCTTGGCTCAATGGCGCAAAAGAAAATTACCGGTACCATCTATGTATTGCATTTTGGTTATAAAGTTGACTGAATTTCAGGGTTATTGAAGAGTGTACATGTCACATGGAAATTGGTTGACATCTGTTCAACAGTTTTGGAGTAATAGGACTTTGTTGGATTTTCAAGATGGCGACCTGGCGGCCAAAGTTGTCATGGGATTTGACTGAAAATTAGGGATATTGATAAGAGTACATAGATACATAATCACATGAATTTGGTTGCAATCCGATCATTAGTTTTGGGGAAATAGGATTTGGTTTAATTTTCTGTGACCTAGAAAAATAGGTCAAATCAAAAACCCGGTGGATTTGTGATTTAACCTTATTAGATACACCCACCATAAAAATGTCGTAACTTGACGTACAACCATAAGCTGCAAAAAGGCAAAAAACTATTTCAAAGATGGCCGCCTGTGACGAAACGAAAGGACGACGATGGACGCCACGGTGTCGTAAAAGCTCCCCAGAGGTGAGCTAAAAACATGAAGAGCCATCTGATTGTACAATAACTTCATATAATGAGTACCGTTACAAAGGGTAAATCTTTCTTGTTGCGATGGTTCCTTCGTGTGTCACAACCCAGTAGATGCATGTAAGTAACTCTGGACCTTTACATCGATTCCGTTGGAGTTCAACAGGAGACAAACCAACCTAGGACAACTTAGTGATTGCAATCTGGACCGTTGTATCCTTTGAAGTGCAGGTTGTGAAAAACCAGTCCAGTCGATGCATGGTCACAACCTTGGAGCATTAGGTTAAGGCAGTCTGGACCTTTACATCAAATCCTTTGAAGTGCAGGTTGAGACAAACCAGCCCAGTACAGTAGAGGCATGGGTCACCGCCTTGGGGCAAGCAGTTAAGGCAGTCTGGGACTTTAAATCAAATCAAATCAAATCGTTTGATGTGTAGGTTGAGACAAACCAGCAGAGTAGATGCATGGTCACAACCAGAAACAGTCTGGACCTTCACATCAACTCCTTTGAAGTGTAGGTTGGTTGTGCCAAACTAGTCCTGTGAACATGGTCCAACTGCAACATGCTGTTTTCTTTATTTTATCTATTTTGAGTTAAGTTTCACAGGGAAAAGGAAGGAAATAACAGAACCGACTGGTTTTTCCGACGACAGCGCAGGTGAGCACTGATGTTGGATGGGAGTTGCAAGGTGTTCATTGAGCTCCTCTCTTTCCGTCATCTCGATGTGTTACCAAAAACGCTGAAATGCAGCTGTCCATCATCCCTGTAAAACATTATGAAAAAACATCTTAATTTTGCTTGCCAAGTTTTATAATAAGGACCAACAACAACAACTGATTTTGCACTGATGATTACTGATCAAGGTAAAGGCAGGAAGTACTATTGATCAAGGAAGTTAATTGATATGATTGAGAATATGATAATAGTAACAAGGCATCACGGGACTGGATGCTTGGTTCCCCTGCTGATCGTCACCACACACCACTGAACATTTACAATAAGAACCTTATTTTGCCAGGTCCCAAAATCAGTTTGTAGGTCCCAATGCTGTTTTCACACCGGGGGACAATAAGGTTTTCTAACTTACACTTAAAAATTTGTCGTAATTAGAAAGGATTTGCATAACAATTACAAGAACTACAGATTCAATACTCCTCGAGTAGAGTCTGGGTGATTTTGAGCCATTAAAATGTGTTTGGAGTGCACATTGTGACGAAATGTTCCGGCCTGAAGTGAATACGCTAATCTCAGGCAATCAGCCATTTTTTTCTGGATTCTCGAAACATTGGGATCGCCAAATGGAATGGATATCACATAATTTCTGACAAATTCTGCTGAAAATAATCATTTTATTGGTCTTCAGCTATAATCGAACCCGACAGTGATTTGTCGGGTAGTTTTAACACAACTAACAGCACTTAGTACCAACAAATATTCCAAGCCGAAGGAGTACTGACAAGTTTGTCTTTTTCACCTTCCAATCATGGTCAAAATTTAGTGAAACTATCAGCAATGAGAACAAACTGATAACCTTAAATCATCCACAAGAATGTAATCAAGACATCTCACCTGGTCTGTGGAGCTGATGATCGACTGGATTCGATTGATTTGAAGTGATTTATTCCCTCTATCATCGCTTCATGCACTCCAACTAAAATGGCTGATGTCTACATGTAGCTTTAGGCGTGCAGAACATTACTGCACAACTTTGACGTTGCTCAGGATGCCGAAGTATTGCCTCGCAACCGCCAAATTCAAATACGACTTGCCATGTGCCAAACCAACATTTTTGCCAACTGCCACCAACTGGTGACATAAATCGAAACTGATCTATTTTATATCAAAACCTCGATATTATGCAGACCTTCTCAAACTTCTATCGGCTGGAATAAAGCGACAACATTTTTTTTGTCATTTACGCTTTTTTCCCCACGTGAGCTGAATTTTCTCTCAGCGGGACATCTTGGGTTTTTCTTCCCAATGGCCAGATTTGAAGTGCCTAGGTCTTACGGTTACAAAATGCCCAATTTGTCTACAGATGGATGAATGGATGGATGGAAGGATGGCCACCATTCGAATAGCTATTTGACTAGCTCCACTGACTTTGTCAGCTGAGCTAAAAGCATATTTTCAAGATGGCCTGAAGACCTGAAAAAAAGGTCAAATCTCATAAACGAAAAATGTGTCACAGCATATTGCCCAAAGGTACCAGCATGTCAAGTTCCAACGATCTAGCCCAGCGGTTACGAAACATGTTTCGCTAACAGACGGCAGGCGGCCGACGCCATGATATCGTTTTGTCTCCCAACAGGTGAGCTAAAAAGCAGTAAAAAATTCTCATAACATCTTAGATCATAAAAGGTCCACAATATGATCTTATGCAGGGTGGCAAGACATTGAAGGCACATAACAACACCTACCAGATGAATCTGATTTAGGCATCTTAGGGGCTGATGAAGGATCTTCTGGTGCCTGTTCATCTTGGCAAGTCCCATGTCGGCTGCGCAGGAGTTCAAGAATAACAGCTACATCAGAACTCATCTTCTCTTCAAGTCGACTCAGTTGCCTGTAAAGAAAAACAAGTCGAGACACAGCAATGCACTGACCAACCGCTCTGTGGGACAATGTGAAGCTAAAGAGGGCAAGGTCTACACATGAACAATACAAAACTAAAACATAATAAGAGGCCCAAGGGTCTGGCGTTCAGCTGAAATTGTGTCAGTACCAGACATGGAACCATTAACCAATGGAAAAGATGGTGGAGAAACTACAAGACAGTGCAACCTGCCAAAAAGAAACTCCATCTGAGGTATTTGGATGTGCGTTACATGATCACCAGAGTTTACTTATCAGTCAATTTCAAAACTACCAACCAGCACGTAAGAGGATACCGGCAGAATTACCATGACAAGTCAACTTGAAGACTGCACTCTGGCACCAAGATAGTGGAAAGTAAGACTAAGAGGTTCAGCAGCAATGGGTACTTTTGTTCACTTTTCGCATTACACCCCTTGTTGCTAAACGAGTAAGGATACATTTGTAATGATGTATTGCGTGTCAGCATAGCGAAAAAAATGAAGGCCTACACAAAACATGCATAGCTAGCTAATTGCACAACTCTGGTCGAGCGGCCCGGCATGCCCGGCCTGGTGCAGTGAACAACAAATAACCCAGCTGAAGACTTGCTCAAGTTTCTAACGTTTCCAACGCCCTCATAAATATGGTCACTGAAGACTCGCCTATCGATCGGTACATAAAATACGAACTTGGCCATTCAGGGGCACAGCGCAACTAAACGAGTCTGTCAAAATGTGGTACATCCCAAAATATCATATTATAATTTTCACACAATGACGGTATTGACAGCTCTTCCTGTCAATGGGAGTACTCCGTCTTCCGAATATTGGGCTCATCCAAGGTTAACATCAGTTACATGATCGGATTCTACGCGGGAGGTAGGGCAATAGGTGGCACGTGGCAGAGAATTCCGACTCTGGCGCTATTTTAGTCAATGGGGAATACCTTTTGAGACGAGCGACAAACTCGTCAAAATAACAATTTCCACAAATCTGATGAAGCCCAAAAACAATAGGGTTATGGCCGAGGTACTTTTCTACCAATCCTGACATTTTAAAAGCTTTAGCTATTGTCTTTCGTGCGGTATCTGATAACGTTGGTTAGATCGGTAGTCGTCCGGTAGTCGGAGAAAGAAAAACCAATAAACTACTGACTGAGTAGTCAGTATTTTAATAAGGTTCATTGCACTACATGTAGCTGAAACATCATCACAATTATCACATTATGGTAACTGCGTTCACAGATGAACTGATTTGTCGTGTGCACTGTTTATAGACAGTTCTTAGCCGTATTCTATAATCATTTACAGAGAAATAGTAAGAAACTCAATAGTGAACACCTTGCTTATGGTGTAATAGCCAGACCCCCATCAAACTGTCATCTAATTTTCTAAATAAAAAAGTTTATATTGTACGTAATTTCATGGCTTTTATAAATCATCATATTCTGAATATTGGATGAAACATTTTGATCATGTGCCATGCAACAAGCAGAAAAGCTAAGACACAAATAATTGATTTCAAAGATAAAATGCAGCTTATAGTATCATAATTTTATTTTTTTATACGTCTTTCTCATGTCGCATGAATTCCCTCTGGACATGTTGTAAAGTTACGTCTGAATTCAACGTATTTTCGCCTGAAATGCTTATTCTGAAACAGCTTCTTCACCAATCACCTTCAATACCTTGTGGTAAAATGCACGCTGAAATATAGAAATAGTTCGATTTATTTTGAAGACTGTACATTTTTTTAGAATTTCAAAAGTGCCAGTATCTTAGAATACTTGCTTTGCCAGAATCGGGACAAGGCATGACCAAAAATGAGGGGGAAGGTTGTGGTGAAGAGGCAATTTGGTTTGAATCATTGAATGTCAGCAATAGTAGGCCAATAAGTCAAAATTGATAGAGAAATATGTTGCTTCAATGTTTCTAGCCAAGAGCATAGCCTATACTTACTTCGTTAACATATGTTTAATGAGGGTATTATCGACATCCTGTTTTTTATCAGAATAACACTCAAAATGGCACATGGTCTTGGTTTCCGATGAATTGTTACTTTGACAGTAACAATGGGAGCTACACTGCAGTTGCCGCCTGAAGTCAAAGCGCCAAAGATCTACGTCACTACGTTGCAGATCACATGACGGACGTCAAGCTCCAACATAAAATTGTTTTGTTTTCAGTAATACTTTCTGCACCATGCACAAATCAGGCCCTGTATCACTTTAGTTTCAATCAAATCATAAGTCAACCCATTCAAACAGTGTGTTGTCTACTCAGATCCCATCTTGTCAATATTGTGTGAAGATCAGAGACAATTTTGACATCATGATTTATAGCATTGTGGATTGAGTCTTTAGTGGACAACTTTACGATCTTGGTTTCAACATGAGTTGGACACAATTATACATGCTTCGTCAATAAGTATTGCCTATACACCTGACACTGGTTATCGAAAACTGAGAAAGTCCTATAATTGCATGCAGCTGGGCAACCACGATTCCACGTTAAAACAATCAAGACGGTGGATAGCAGCAACAAGTGTAGTCAGTGTAGATGAATAAACAGTAGGGAGGACAATGAAATTTTTTAACTCTTTCGATGCTGACGATTTATATAACATTTGAAAGAGGACTCCAATACCTTTCCAATGTCACCTAGATCATTAACATAGGACAATTAATAAGGGAGCTATGGCAAATTAACCGACCTAATTAAGCAGCGTTATGTTAATTGACTTCAGCTATGACAATGGCTAAAAGAAGAGACCGGTTTTAGGCAGTTTCATGAAAATCGTGACATGAACTGCCATAACTTACTTATTTTTCATGCTATCACCATATTTTCAGGACTTGAAGAGTATGTTAAAGTGCTTTAAAAACACTTTTACTTTCAGCCAAAAGCAAGTCAGGCACCCTTTTTACCTAGGGGTCATTATGCAACTAACCTTGAAATCGGACGAAAAAGGGACATAGTAGAATTTAAAGAATATTGATGACCGTACCGCAGTGTCATGATGAAAGTTTATTAGACTAGAAAAAGACAACATCTCCACAGATGAAATCCACAGCCAGTTCATGGAGCTGCACCTTAAAGTCTTCTCCATCCTGTTCATAGTCTTCGTCCGGTCCCAAGTAGCAGATAGTGTTGGTTGTTCCTTTGAGTTTTTCGATCTAGCCATTGTAGGTGCTGTCTTCGAATGATCCCTCCTCAGCCCAGTTGTGTAGGATGTTACGTTTAGCTACAGTCCTGCTTTATAATGTCGGAGAGAACATCAAATGCTGAACCTTCCAGTGATGGAAATGCTGGTGCATACCCTCACCGAAAGGCAGTGCACTGAAAATGATTGCATCACACTGCTTTTGACAGAAACCCCCACTGCATATGACTGTCTTCGGCATATCATTTTTTCTTAATGTTTTAAAACCACTGATTTTGAATGAAAGACCACTGCAAAGCACTGCCACTTGTAAATCATTATGAACGACGTATTTCAAAAACACTGCCTATGACTGAAAGACCACTGATTTCCACTTCTCCAACTCTGATCGAAACCCGTGGCATTTTCTACATGACTGAAAACCACTGCTTTATGACTGTTGAGATTAAGACTTGATGGCAGTGTAAAGTAAAGCAGTGGTAATTGCAGTCGAATTCAGTGTTAAATATCACCCATAATGCAACCTATGACAGGAAGCTA
The DNA here is from genome assembly GCF_910592395.1 of Lineus longissimus. Classification (NCBI taxonomy): domain Eukaryota; kingdom Metazoa; phylum Nemertea; class Pilidiophora; order Heteronemertea; family Lineidae; genus Lineus; species Lineus longissimus. Next base: position 11,408,629 of record NC_088323.1, on the reverse strand, counting down.
GTAAGTTTGAATTTGATAGTCAAACATTCAAGAAATCATGGTAGCTCTTCATATTTCTCGATATTTACTCGCATTTCAATATGAGAAGAGGGGAGTTTTAGTCAGTTTGAATTGGAACACATAAGGAGCCAAATGAATGCAAAAAGGGTAATCTAGACAGACACTGAAGTTGTATTTTCAGCAAATCAAGAAGGCTGTAGGCCCTATAGGTGTTGTAATGTATGCATACACTGCAAGATATCTGCATGTATCTTCATGCATCTACTGTAGGCCCTATAGGTGTTAATTGTAATGTATGCATACACTGCAAGATATCTGCATGTATCTTCATGCATCTACTGTAGGCCCTATAGGTGTTAATTGTAATGTATGCATACACTGCAAGATATCTGCATGGGAGCTCAATACACATCAATCAGTCGGTTAGATCATTATTCTACAGGCCGCGTGCAGTTACTTTATTTGGACGTCAATTTGATCTAGCTTCAATCCCTGACATCACTGACAGTAGCTATATGCCATGTGTTGTTTCAATTGTCTATAGTAACCCCATCTGACTACTGTCATTATGACAAAGTTTGCAATGACGTAGGTCAAGGACGTGAATTTGTCATCTTTTTACTGTGTCACGTCATCATGCAATGGCGATGTCCTCTATTTGTGCAGATGACGTCATCACTGCCATATTGAACGCAAACACACCGTCTAAAATAGGACAGCAAAAGTAACAGTTCACTAGAAGTTTTTGCTTTTTCGAACAATTTCTTTGGTTGTCATCAGCACAGGGGGGTCACGTCCCCCAAACCTCTCTCGGCATCCGTGCCTGCATGCCATTGAATAAATTATTCATATTAACACTGAAAATGACTGCTCCCTCCAGGAGGTTTTGGAAATGGCAGTCAAAATCAGTGGTGTTTCAGTGTGGATTCAATGTGCTGCGAAATATTTAAATTAACACTGAACCCCACTGCCAGCCCTGTGCATGATGCATAGTGGGGAGTCATTTTCAGTGTCAAAAGCAGTGGAAATCAGTCAGCCTAAATATTTAAATGAGCACTGCTTTTGACTGCCTTAACACTGATTTTGACTGTCTTACCACTGCTTATGACTCCCTAACCTCTATTTTTGATTGCTGTATAACTGTATGCTTTGGTAACGCGTGACTGAAAAACACTCCCTATGACTGCTTTCCACTGATTTCAACACTGCCATAAAAATGTGAGGTAACACAGCAACCTGACTGAATCCTGACTGATATCACACTGCTTTTCGGTGAGGGTAGTCAGTGTCACCTTTTCTTATAAGTTCCTTAATCTTTGTTTCCATTTTTCTTCTTTTTGCATCTGTCTTCTTTTGCATTTTGTCTGCGATCCTTTTTGAGAGTTCATTTTTTAGTTCAGTAGCCGATACCTGTGCCCTGTGCTTCAACTTTGCTGCAGCTGCCACACTAGTCTTAACTATCCTTTCCGCATCAGGGTGTGATAGAACATAGTCAAGAGTCTTGTTTTTCTTAGCCCTAATCTTTGAAGATATGAAGAGAAGTGTTGCACGGGGAGCTCGGGCTTGTGACGCACTGACCATGCCCATCACTTCCTCTGAATCCATGTTGTTGGTACGGGCACTAACAAGCTTGGAACAGAGGTCATTTGTTATCTCCATCGAATAATAGTTCTTGTATTGTCTTTGAACAACGGTCATGATAGCAGTGAGGATAGCTATCAGCATATTTGCGAATTCATCCACGGAGTCATCGCCCAATGTCCAAAGGATCTTATCACTGAGATCAAGGGGGTCTCCAAAGAAGTCACGAGTGATGTTCTCCAGAAGGATCTAGTCCTTTCATGCCATTTCCTCCATGCGGGAATAACATTCCTTGATTGATGTGAAGGCATCCAGGTGATGAACTTGTTTGTCTTGACTGCGATCAAAGCATTTGAACCATGGTGCAGAGAGGATCTTCCCAACGATTGCCAAAACTCTGAGTTGGAGTTCGTGGTAGAATCATCTGTTTAGTGTTTGATTAGAGACGTCTTCAATTCCGAATTATGCAGACACCTTGTGGTGAGATATGTCTTCATATCAGTGCAGTGAGTAATGTTTGTGGCAGCCAACTTGAAAAGAACGTGGAGTCTGTTCCCTCTGTATCTGACACTGAGGGATTGTGTGGCAGATTGTAATCATTGAGAAATACTCGGAATCCATGGGGATCTCCCTTGGAATCTTTAAACCTCATTTTGTTTAATGCTAGAATGACTAGATGCTCTACCAACTTGATCACGTGGTGCGCATAGTCTTTGGCTGTCCCCCCCCCCAGCAAGTTCATCGAGCGCGACTACCAAACATTGATCTTCTGTGGTCGTGTGGATCTCGTTCACGCGACATCCTTCTTGGGTTGTAGCATCCATGCCGATAGTGGTGATTTCAGTCGTGTACATGATTTCCACCACCTGCAGGTCACTAAGTAATCCTAAGTCCACAACCATGTTTTCCACTGAACTCTTCAGAGGAATGTCATTTGATGTCAACTTGACTTCATTTTTATCAGGCAAAATAACAACCTTTCTCTTCTTTTTAAGCCTTTGGATTGTCTCATCTCATCATTGAAGGTATTATCTGAGTCTTTTTTGGGGGTAGATCCCAGTAACTAATCCGTTTCTACTTCGCCCTATGTCAGCAGTTGGTAGTGGTTCAGTTCCTCTCACAATAGTCCTACACTTATTGCTAGTCAATGCTAGTCTTTCAGCACTACACTTCCTAAGACTCTTCCTAAGTATTTTGCCATTTCTGCATGAACGCCTTGTTTTAACGGGAGATGGCAAGTAATGGAGACGCAGCTGATGAAGTGGACAGCCGTATGGTTGACGATTGCGGCACAGCAAGCACTGTATTTGATGGTGAAGATTCATGTTGGCTTGATGCTGAAGCTCAATTAAATAACCTATATATAATTATTATCATTCACCAACTATTCAATTGAAACTCAATCACAGATCATGGAGAAATCAGTCAAAGATCATGGATAAATCAATCAAAGTCAATTAGAATATAAAAGCATGTGTAGATTGTTTACAAACTTTGATGACGCTAGCCAATCAGAGGTGCCAATTCCAATCACGTGACCCTAGATGTAGCAGCCCCATCATTTTACCAAGGTTTGGTACAAAATTGGCTGCTAACATCTGCTGGCCTACCACTGCTAACGAATAAAATGCCTGCACAAGATTAAAATAGGATATCTTATTTTACTATAGGGGGGTACATACTTGTCAATATCAGCGATATTTTATATGAAATTTAATCATTTTTCTATGCTGATTTCCTACACTTGAAGCATCAAAATCCATTATGGCGGCACTCAACAAGTTACTTCTTGGGACTCTATCTCCTTGATTTTTGAAAATGATGAAGTTCAATAGGTATGTTTTTCTTAGGTTATAGTTTAAAGTACCAAAAAACTTACCATCGGTTGGGTCTTCCATACAGTGTTTTTTTGAGTTTTACAACAGTCTTGGAAAAAATTGGACGTAACTCGAAAACCAAAATACAAACGGATATGAATTGAAAGAGAGGCTTTAGAGCTTGTATCCAGCTTCTGATTGGACCAAAATAGCAGCCGTATTTTACAGCCAGTTTGAGCATCGCCAAAAATGCTGAGGGTACCAAGACATGCTCTGACGCAGGTTGCAAGTGTGACGACGTCATTTTGGCTTATGCGTTAGTAGCTTTATTGTCCTCCCTATAAACTGAATGCGAGGATGCTTGGCTTTCCTGTCTGCTATCTATGTTTGTTTGTTTTAGGAAGTTTATTTGCACAGAAACTACACCATTTGGAGTTGATAAATGACAAGGTTTTGAGTTGTTTTGGCTGGTATTGCCTCTTGAACTTATGAACATTATCAGCTTACAGATTATTAACCATTGACGATCACACAGGTAGGCCTAAGACTGTAAATTGCTCTTGTCGGCATTTCTTTTTAACATTGTTTGGCCTAATTGACTGTGCGCTTTCATGCATATTCTTTATTTACGCTGATCTCACACTCGCTGAATTAAATGAGGATTTCTTAGTGGCTAAGTGAGGTTCATCCACGGTGATTGTTATCTCTAAGCAACACTGTATGTGAACATATTTGTGGTAAGTTTAATAAAAATCCAAGAGCAATTGTGACTAGAGGAATCAGAAATTACGTAGGCTTGCCTGGTCGGTATGCCTTATTGACAAATGGTTGACAGCTGCATTTGCCAAATGGAAGTTGGGGTTTATATTATAGTTTGGTTCAAGATGTTTAAAGATGTTGCATTTTACTCTCATTTTCAAAACTGCTCACAGATTTTAATCTAACCAACCTCAAATTAATTGTTACATCTTGTCCCAGCTTTTCAATACATTCAAAAGTTAATTCCGCCCACAACCATTCCAGAAAAAGGCCTGATGTTACAGCACAGGAAATTTTACTACACATCATTTGAACAGGTGTTTCGCGCCATTGAAGAAATGTCGTGATAAATGCTGTGCACAAGCTCCAGACGCTCTGTTGCAAGTAGCATCATCATGACCAACCATGTTTGACACATGCCATTAGCATAGGGGCTCATATCCTGCACAAACACATCATTTTCTGGAGCGGTTGTGGTTGGAATGAACTTTAGAATGGATTGAAATACTGGGACATGATGCAACAATCAATGTGAGGTAAGGTTGATAAAATTTGAGGTGATACTTTTAAAATGAGAGCGGTTTGCAACATTTCTGAACATCTTGCACCAAACTATAAGTCTATCGTTGCAAATTGAGAAGAAATAAAGACACCAACTTGTAACAAAATATCAAAGTCAAGCTGTTAATTTGCTTTATGGCAAACTCGATGAGCATCGGGACTCAGAAGGTGTCTAAAACATGGCACTCACAGGAAGATCAGAAGGTTTGATATATGTTTAGTTCTTGAATTATTATTCAGCCCATTTTGACATGTTTGATATTAAAGATAAAACAATAAATATTGCGTCTCCTGTAGCTCTCGGCTGACCTTGGATGTATTCGCAGCTTGGTGACCTCACAATGTTGAAGCACCCAGCTACCTCCTTCTTCATCTAGCCAAATCTGAAAAAAGGGTGTTTTATTTCATTTATATGGTGCTCGATTGTCCAGAGGGGCCTACTGTAATAAAATCATTCTGAAGGGCTATGATTGGAGGGACTATCATTCCGTTTACACCACCACTCATGTACTACGTACATGATGTACAGCAAATGTACACACCAGATGCACTACCTACAAGATGTACAGTGATTACACACCCCGAGGGCTCCTGTGGAACCATGAAACCATTTAAAATCTCTCTGTGGCTGTTTTTTTTTTTTTTTTAAGTCCAATATTGATTGATTTTTATCATTATATGTATTAATTTTTAGGGGCCCCTATTATGGGTCTATGATCCCTCTGGGTGTCCCTATTGAGTGCCATCATTGTGTTCCTTCCTTCGTTTGTTTGTATTTTTATTGTTTATGTTCTGTACTCTTGTGTATTGGTGCTCAATAAACTTATATTAAATTAAATTAAATTAAATCATGAACCACGAGTGGAATGGGAAAAAAACAAACATAAGTTTTCCACCAAAATAACACAACAAGGTTCAAACTATATCAAACTAGTCAACTGTCAGGCCATAAAAAAAATGAAAACAACATCAAAATCTACAATACACCTAGCCTACTGTAACAAACTCAAACCGACTACTCTGTGTTGGCTTATTATAAATCGCGAAATCGCGATATGAGTTATCATTATTTATTGCCTCAAAATTTTCTGTCTCGCTGGTGTATGACAAGCACCATTTACGACACTGCCGTGAACATCTTTATTGGGGCCGAAGACAGTACAAAGGCATCTGTCCGGTTTGTGGCAGGCCTTGTACACTTCAACATTTGGAATATTTTATGCGAATTTGAGTACGTTGTTGTAGAACAAGAGGTTACGGCTTTCGTTCCTTCAATAGGAGAGTAGAGTAGCTTCAGATTCACGGCAGCTATGGAATCTGAAAATTCAACAGGGAAAAATCAGCCACAACGGAAATGGTTTTTGTGACTGTTTACCTGAATCGACAAGAAGCATTCTTATCGATCGGGGACTCAGAATAAGGATATCTCCCTACTACAGCCTCGGTCTCATGAATGTTCGCCTTTTCAGCTTCCATATTTGCGGTACTTTCTGTGACACATGGTACTCTCACCGAGGTTGGCATCTCGCGATTTCACTTTCTGCATCTCGCAGTTTATAATAAGGCCTCTGTGTAGGTAAAACCTAATTGAAAATAGGAAATGTACAAGCCACAGTCAATTTGGAACTACGAAATAAAATTATGACCATGAATAAATTCTTGATTACCCACAAGTTTATTTTCTCAAAAAAGGGGTTTATACCTACAATTACCACTAAATCTGTATAGATATCATATCTGGAGGTTTTTTAGAAGGGATAGAAATTGGATTCCGAGGTGAAACTCTGTAAATATTTCAACGCGTCAAACATTTTATTGACAACTGGGACTGGTGGAGATGCTGCCCAGCCGTCCTCCTCATTAGCATATATCCCATGGCGACAGCGAACATTGTGCAAATACTTATTTCTCTGCTGATACTCAATTATTTTGTTGAAATTTGAGAAAATGGAAGGTTAGATACATGTTTACCTTGTGTCTCTTCATACATCATTGATAAAATGCCAAAATTAACCGATCTTCTACAGATGATGTAGTTTGTCTCATTGACATGGTGGCACATGACAAATTTGAGTGAGCTCTTGCCAGGTGTTCGCATTATCGCTATACTGAGTATATATATATATATATATATATATATTTCGCTATACTGAAGAACCGTCATCTATGGGTGAGTGTGTCAATCTCCCTCATTCTTCCACTCTTTTACGGCACGGTTTACCTAGGCTCTTCTTGTTTCGCTTTGTAAGAGTATCTGCTGTCGGAGAATGCCATTTGTCCCCTCGATCATAGAATTTGCTGGCAAGCCTAGGTGTCATGTGCTCAGTCGCACGTGACACCCCTCGGCCCAATACTAAGTCCAGGTAGGTGGTAAGTTGAGGAGCAAGTTATGCTTATCTGAGAAGTGTAATGAAAATATACTCACCATGCTTTCAGCAAATGCTCAAATAACATCGGCACTAATCTGCATACTTACATACCAGAGACCAGTCTGCCATATGATGTATCCTTACACTCGCCAGATATGTTGCATAAAATTGCAATTTTTCAGTTTTAAGGAAAAGCCCTCTTGTGGTCAAACTACTGAATGGGCCAATTTTCAATAGCGAACAGCATGTGCTGATATGCTATACATTTATCTCATATGAACAGAACATCTTCAAACAGTCTCAAGCAAACATCCCTTGGTGATGAAATGGTGAATCGGATCAACGTGATTTTCAATAGTAAGCATTGCCTACTGATATGCTACACATTTACGACATATGAAAAAAAAAAATTTAAGTGGTTTCAAGATAGAACATTTACGTTGTTACTTAAGGGACCGATGATGTTTTTTTGTACTTTGACCTCTGTAACCTTGAAAATTGAGTCAAACAAAAAACTTGTGTGATATGTGATGTACTTTCAGCAGATACACCTGCCATATGAATTTCATCGAATTCGAATTCAGCATGTTCAGTGGAGTTGTATAGAAGCAACTGCAATGTTTCCGTTTTCAGCAAATGCCCCCTGGTGGTAAAACAGTGAATTGAATTGAGACAATCTTCAATTACAAACAGTGTCTACTGATGTGCTACACATTTACCACATATCATAATGACATTTTGAGAAAGTTTTAAAAATGGCTGACGCAGTGGCCATACTAATGAAATATCCAGGGTCATTGTGCTCACCTCCCACAATTTATTACATAAGGAATATACCAATAATCAAGACGACGACCACAACGACGATGCACCATAAAATAAGCTCACCTCTCAAGAGGCAGGCTAAAAATGGGTCATCACATGTGTAACAGTAAGTCTTGGTCATTACACCTTTATACAGCTCCTGTCCATCTCTTGAAGACAGCACGGCTGAACTGGACAAGCAAAACAACAACCACAACACCGTACATTTGCCAGGAAAATCTCAATATGTATATCGTATCTGAACATCACCACCTTCAAAGTCAAGAAATATCTGTATTACGAACCCCAGAAGAATCTGAGGTGGTTTTTTTTAAAGATGAATAATAAAAAATACAAAGAGTTGTTGATTTATTGAAAAAGTTTCGAAAGTGACATTACTGGGGTCATGAAAATCATGGAATGAAGAACATGGTTAGTCACTTTTAACATACCAAGACTGGTTTTTATGATTTTCTTCAACAGTACTGTACCCTCTAGCATTCCACCATTTTTCTTCTGTTGAAAGCACCTCTCACATCCATATGACCTTCAGCCAAAATCATGATTGGAACCTTCACATTACCAGCATCCTCAGCAAAGCCTATCGGGAACTGAATCAACTAATGAAATGGTCCAGGGACGATGTGCTCACCTCGGGAAATGTTAATGCATATCATTTGCAATGGCTATGGGAAGAACCATTTCTGGCTAGTTTCACCAGTTTTGATTCCATTGAATAATATTATTCTTCTCGGCTCAATGGCACGAAAGAAAAATTACCGGTACCATCTTAAGTGTAGCATTTTGGTATAAAGTTGACTGAATTTCAGGGTTATTGAAGAGTAAACAAGTCACATGGAAATTGGTTGACATCTGTTCATTCAAAACAAATTACAATGACTAGAGGCCTGGCGGCCTGGCAGAATTAAATAGCAAGGGATGAGATGAATGACAAGAAAATGGAACAAGTATGCGAGTACCAGAATGTAGGTTAATGGTAGATAGGGAGGTGTGGACAGACTTGATGGAATCAAGCTGAGACAAATGGGGCCAAATTCATGAAGGGCGTTCAGCTTAAAACAGTGTTTAACTACTGAATAGACAGATTCAGGTCCTTCGTGTAAATCTTCACAGAATATGAATAGGCCCTATAACTAATCAGGGAGAAGTTACACACGTATAATGAATTTGGCCCCTAGGATGGATGACAGTTGTGAAGGTTTTATTTGAACTGCAGTGAATGAAGTAGTTGAGGGGTTCTTTTGTCACATCCGCTCTTTAATACCTTCAGTGCCTTTGCTCCAACTGTGTTTAAGCAGGCCAGCACAAAACTGCTCTTTCAATATTTTTAGTTTGATACCATTAATATGACTGCCTTCCTCTAACGGTGTTAAAGTTGTTTAGTGAGTCATAAAAGTATATCAGAGTAAACCTACTCGTAAACACTTTTAGTTTGATATCAAACACGGATGACACCTTTCGCTGTTACCATCTCCAAGTAGGTCAGTTGGTAATGAAAATGGATTAGCACAAACCTACTGTACATTATCTTTAGTTCGATACCAAACACGACTACTTTAGCTATAACAGTCTTAAAGTAGGGCAGAAGGTCATAAAAGTTGGTCAGTGCAAATCTCTCCTTCATTACCTTGAGTCTAGATTAGTTCCTTTTGACACTGCCTTATTCCCTCCCATAAGGCTACAATACAGTCTCTAGATTGTGACATGAGGGATGATGCCGTCTCTAACATCACCCTCTCTACTCTCATATCAATCAGGCTACAATGCGATCTCTTACTTGATTGTGACATGAGGCATGTTGCCGTCTCTTGCATCACCCGCTTCTCTTATATCAAACAGGCTACAACAAAGTCTTACTTGATTGTGACATCAGGCTTGATATCGTCTCATACATCACGCTCTTCTCTTATATCGATAAGGCTACAATGTGGTCACTTACTTGATTGTGACATCACCCTCCTTTCTCATATCATTCAGGCGACAATGCGGTCTCTTACTTGATTGTGACATGAGGCATTGCCTGACCTCTTCCGAAAAGGTGCTTAACTTTCAGTTGCAAGTTGCAGGAAATTTTCATGTAGAAACAATTTGGTTTCCGGGTATGAAATGATCAGACGCAATGCTGTCTTTACACTGGCAGATAAACTAAACATAAAGTACTCCAATTGCGCCATGGATAATTTATTTTCTGAGGCATTACCCTCTCTCTCGACCCAGGGTCGAGCGCAACAGTAAAGGGGTAGGAATTTTAACTCGACCTAAGGTCAAGCATGACACTAGTATAAGGGTTAAAGGTTGCATTTTCAAGAGTTTAGGTTTAACACCTTCGGTGCTATATGACGGAGATCTCCGCGACCCCATCACGTATACGCTTGGGCGCTATATGACGGAGATCTCCGCCAAGATTCAAATCTCCCGCCCAGTGATGACGAAAGCAATCTCCCCTCCAATATGTCATCTGCTACGGTTCCACCGAGATCACACAATAGGCTGGAGTTATTTTTAGCCCCGCAGACGATCCATGTGATCTATAGAATTGAATACAATGGGGAACGCAAAGAAACTCGATATTTTTGCAAAAAGTGCCAAGTTCCACTACACAAGGGAAAATGCTTTGAGGCCTACCACTCAAACAGATAATACTATGATTAGGACTAAGGACAGAAGAAACAACACAGAAAGTTTCAGGTAGATATCTTTATTATTTTTATTTTTATTAATTCTTTGAAAAACGGTAAAAAGTGGCGTAACCTTAGCAAACGGGCGAAAATTAGGAAAAACGCTCAGCACCCAAGGTGTTAATAGGCAAGCTTTATTTTTTAATATTATAACAAATAAAAATTCAGAGATGCCTATTCAATTTCAAGGCTTCTTTATTAAATCAACTTGTATAATACAGTAAAACAAGACCGAAACTTGAAGGACAAATCAGCTAAGATACAGCGTCTTCTTTCCCGATCCTGTCAATCTCATGGCTGACTGGTTGATTGGTTTCATGTCACCAGTTCCACAGCATGCACAGCAACACCACTTTGCCAGTTGAGACCACCGGAATGACTCGTAGATAATAGACTGCATCATCCTGTAAACATGAGAAAAAATAGCACTTTGTAAAAAACACCATCAAAATAAGACAAGCCTATAGGCGAATATGGGTCGTCGCGTTGATGCCAGAACGTCCCCAAAGTTTGGAAATGTTGTTCTTAATTCCTCCGGGTTGGGGTACCTATGGCTTGATCAAATGAATATTAATGTGGATAACTGGAAAATATTCTACTCTAATGCCCAGTAAACGATTAGAGATATTTGTCAACATGAAATTTTTGGTGAAAGCGCAACAAATAAAAAACTCGATGTATAGTAATCTTATGTTTTCATTTGAACTTCAAACATATTTAAATGATATTAAATCAGTGAAACACAGGGCTTGTATCACAAAATTAATGCTGGAAGCCCATTGTCTAAGAATCAAAACTGGGAGACACTGTAGTCTAAGAAAGTGTGAGGTTTGCAAGTCAGGGGAGGTTGAGGATGATTTTCACTTCCTTGCGGTGTGCCCTAAATATGCGTCAAAACAGCAAAACTCATTGCAGTTGTAATAGAAGTGATCTCCATTTTCTGTCTCTGTCGGATCTGACTACAATTTTTCTGAAAAATCCTTCACCTCCCTCTGCTGCGATTATCAACGAGTTCTTTAAACTGCGTAACTCTATATTGTCCTGATTTCCATTATTATGTTTTTGTCTTCAAATATTTGTGATCTTATTTTGTATACCCTGTAACTTTATATTGTATATTTTGTAATTATTTTATGTAACCGTTGGCCCCTAGTGGGCGTTTTATAGTCTGGGCTCCTGACCTCACTCTCGCTGTCGTAGGTCAGGCAATAACAAAAATCTATAAATAGAACAATAGCTTAAACCACCATTTCCACAAAAATTCTTATGCCTAATTTTTTTTAATATTATAAACAACCTATCCTGCAAAAACCAACGCAATCGGTCAAGGTTTAGCGTCCCAAATCGTACTTTTGCGAAAATGACAATATCGCTAAAAGTGACGTCATTATATGGGGAAACCCCTTTGTCTGAAACATAAAATAACCGTAATCGCGCATTTTAAGAGTAATTCCGGTATTTCTACAGTGTAGAATGATGTGTTCAATAATAGTGCATAACCCTAGGACAGATACAGCGCTCAATTCGACCGTAAAACGATAATTGGCTCGGGAAATTACAACAATGGCTGAATCTAAAAATAACACTCCTCTTTTCTTCCGTGTTATTTGTAGACAGTTGTTCTTACCTGACCCGTTCCTAAACCCTACCAAAAGCCCGGAGATCGAGGTCAGAGAACCAGACTATTTAGCGTTTTAGAGTAATAAAGAATTTGAATTTGAATTTGAATTTTTCCACCGCTGTACCTTATTATCATAATTATGCCCACGTGATTAGCTGCTCGGTATTGACGAGCAAGTGACAGTCCTCATTTGCATGGACATTAATGTCATTATTATGGCTGAAGCGATCCTGTAAAGTTGTGCGTAATTTCTAATTTCTCGGCAAATACTTGATTGATTTCGTTGAAATTTGAGAGTATTACAGATTAGATTACTACTGCTTACATTGGGTCTTCGTAGTTTCTTCATACATCATCGATAAAGACACGTAGCTTTGTGAAGAAACTCACCATACTGCTCGCTGGCCAGCACAACATTCCTGCATGCTACGTATACACGCTCATCAATTTTGAGCTCCCAGTTAATAATTTTATTCATTTCGCATTTTACATGAGACGAAGGACTTAATGAACAAGATAACGAACTTTAATGAAAACTTAAGTTTTATTACAATAGGACAAATACTGGCAACGCAATTTGCATTTCAATTCAACAACTGCCGAGCATCCTAGGGCTAAAACTATCTTCATTCATAGTCAATCTCGCCATTTAGCTAAACGGACCTGAAACAAATCGATTCAGCGTCTACACTTTTACTCCGATTTGTCTCAAAATTGGTGACAAAGAGGCTGAATGTACTGCAAACAATTCCTCGGAACCAAATTTTAAAAAAAATGATTTTAAAGATATTTTTTAGTGTAAAATGCCCGTTGCTAGGCATGGTTGCTAGGCACATGCTGCCACAAACATAATGACAGAACCTGACAATAAGGGTCTGCTCTCGCGACGACCAATATTTATTATTAACATTCCCGATTATGTTACAAAAACAATGAGTAGTCTGTGCTGATACGCGAAAACCGTGAGAGGATATACAACCCTGTATGGCTTGCTGTTCATGTTGGTGGTAAGGTAAAATAAATGTACAATATATGTACAAAGAAAGATCAAAACTTTTGTGAAAAACTAGTGAACTGGTGGAGGGGGGGGGATAAAATAAAGTTAAATTTGAAAAAGTTCACCCTTATTTACTAACATTCACCTTTGTAGAGTTTGGACACATGGCTTGCAATGCATGCTCTACTTCCCTGCACATATGTTGCAGTGTAGGCCCTATTGCATTTGTTCATGTACCGGTGTCTCCTTGATCGACTTGAACGGCTAATAGGCATACGTGGTCCTGCGCTAGAGTGGTTTAGATCTTATTTGACAAACAGAACCCAATGCGTCCAGATCAGTGACACTCGTCCAACGGCCCGGGAACTGTCTTATAGTGTGCCTCAGGGATCTGTGCTTGGCCCTATTCTGTTTCTCATTTATATCTTACCGCTAGGACATCTTATTGACCAAGGATTCACTCTCCGCCATGGTTATGCTGATGACACCCAGCTATATATCGCCCTACCGATTCGCTCGGCGGACCAGCGGATACTCCATCTTGAGGACTGTCTTCACTCTGTCCAGAAATGGCCGACCGAGAACAAACTTAAGGGCAATCCTGCCAAGACTGAAGTCAAGCTCTTTGGGTCACAAAATTCTCTGAACTCACTTAACATTCATACCCTGTCAGTTGCTGGCACGGAGGTTATTGTTACAGCAGACCCTGTCAGAAACCTTGGGGTCATGTTCGATCAGACACTGTCTATGTGTTCACGTGAACCGGGTGGTTCAGTGTGCAACATTTCAACTCAGAAATATTGGACGCATGCGAAGGTTTCTGACAGAGGCTGCCACTAAACTTCTTGTTCACTCAACAGTAATATCCAGGTTGGACTACTGCAATAGTCTGCTTGTTGGCATTGAAGATAAGGTGTTGAATAAGTTCCAAAAAGTGCAAAATCTTGCTGCACGCATAGTTACAAGGTCACGTAAATCTGACTACATGACCCCAGTCCTTAGGTCTCTCCACTGGCTACCTGTTCACCAGAGATTCCAATTCAAGGTTCTTCTACTAGTCTTTAAATCTCTGAAGGGACTTTCACCCACTTACATCTCAGAACTCCTGCCATTGTATGTGCCTGGACGATCGTTGAGGTCTGACGACAATGTCTTCTCAGGATCCGCAGGTTTCGCCTTCGGACATATGGTGGCAGGAGCTTCACAGTCCAAGCATGCAGGCTGTGGAATAGCCTCAGTCCTGATCTGCATAATGCAGTTAGTGAGCAAATCTTCAGACGGGGTCTTAAAACGCACCTTTTTCGAACTTGTTTTGGACCGCATTAGAGCAATTCTAAATTGGATTTTGCGGGTATAAATGTAAATTTATTATTATTTATTATTATGTAACTGTAATGTATGGTAAATAATGTAGGCCCAGTTCATGCAGCTCCTCACGTTTTCCGTAAAGACTGAGAATGACAGTTTTATTGTTCATTAAAAATACCTCGCAATTCCAGCAGACTACTTCGTCGCTATCATTTGTGTACTCTGACCAGTGTAAAGGTGTACGATATCATTGTTATTTTGACAAGAAACATGAGAAAACATCAACTTCTTGTGAAGCGGTCCGCCATGTTTCTTCATCTAGCGTTCGGGTTTATTTTGATTATGCCGATGATATTTATAAATACAAAGAGGCTATTATTATAACAAAGTTTTGTTTGGATTTCAAAGTCATTCTCCTGTAGTTGTTATATTTATGTGTAATAGATAATTGTGAAGTAGGCCTATTACGATTATTTCATTCTGATGATTGGGAAGAATTTTTTGCAACACCGTTTTTTGTGTATAAAATGTACTAGGCCTATGGCGTTCATGTGTGTTTTGATCTTCAACTTCGATTCAATGACTGAACAAATTTAACGAGACAGAAAGCCAAAAACGGTAACACTTCCTATGTAGAAAGTTACGGGAGTCATCCCTCACCGAAAGGCAGTGCACTGAAAATGACTGCATCACACTGCTTTCGACTGAAACCCCCACTGCATATGACTGTCTTAGGCATATCATTTTTTCTTAATGTTTTAAAACCACTGATTTTGACTGAAAGACCACTGCAAAGCACTGCCACTTGCATATCATTATGAACGACGTATTTCAAAAACACTGCCTATGACTGAAAGACCACTGATTTCCACTTCTCCATCTCTGATCAAATCCCGTGGCATTTTCAACATGACTGAAAACCACTGCTTTATGACTGTTGAGATTAAGACTTGATGGCAGTGTAAAGCAGTGGTAATTGCAGTCAAATTCAGTGTTAAATATCACCCATAATGCAACCTGAGACAGGAAGCTAGTAAGTTTGAATTTGATAGTCAAACATTCAAGAAATCATGGTAGCTCTTCATATTTCTTGATATTTACCCGAATTTCAATATGAGAAGAGGGGAGTTTTAGTCAGTTTGAATTGGAACACATAATGAGCCAAATGAATGCAAAAAGGGTAATCTAGACAGACACTGAAGTTGTATTTTCAGCAAATCAAGAAGGCTGTAGGCCCTATAGGTGTTAATTGTAATGTATGCATACACTGCAAATTATCTGCATGGGAGCTCAATACACATCAATCAGTTAGATCATTATTCTACAGGCCCCGTGCAGTTACTTTATTTGGACGTCAATTTGATCTAGCTTTAATCCCTGACATCACTGACAGTAGCTACGTGCCATGTGTCGTTTCAATTGTCTAGTAACCCATCTGACCACTGTCATTATGACAAAGTTTGCAATGACGTAGGTCAAGGACGTGAATTTGTCATCTTTTTACTGTGTCACGTCATCATGCAATGGCGATGTCCTCTATTTGTGCAGATGACGTCATCACTGCCATATTGGACGCAAACACACCATCTAAAATAGGACAGCAAAAGTAACAGTTCGCTAGAAGTTTTTGCTTTTTCGAACAATTTCTTTGGTTGTCATCAGCACAGGGGGTCACGTCCCCCAAACCTCTCTCGGCATCCGTGCCTGCATGCCATTAAATAAATTATTCATATTAACACTGAAAATGACTGCTCCCTCCAAGAGGTTTTGGAAATGGCAGTCAAAATCAGTGGTGTTTCAGTGTGGATTCAGTGTGCTGCGAAATATTTAAATTAACACTGAACCCCACTGCCAGCCCTGTGCATGATGCATAGTGGGGAGTCATTTTCAGTGTCAAAAGCAGTGGAAATCAGTCAGCCTAAATATTTAAATGAGCACTGCTTTTGACTGCCTTACCACTGATTTTGACTGTCTTACCACTGCTTATGACTCCCTAACCTCTATTTTTGATTGCTGTATAACTGTATGCTTTGGTATTGCGTGACTGAAAAACACTCCCTATGACTGCTTTCCACTGATTTCAACACTGCCATAAAAATGTGAGGTAACACTGCAACCTGACTGAATCCTGACTGATATCACACTGCCTTTCGGTGAGGGATTCTATACTATGACTTTTCAAATATCAGTTGTCATGGCCAATTGTACAGCAAATGAAGAGAAAATACAGAGAAAAATCACCCTGGTTTTCTGTCAAAACTTCCACCGTACATAGGTGAACTGAGCGCATGAATCTGGGTTTCTCTACGTGTCTTTTATCGGCAATATTAATCAGAATTAGACAACATAACCCCACAAAACGACATTTTGACATTGAGAATCAAAATATAGGGAAATACATGTACTACTTTCTAACTGCTCGTTATGAAAAATTTAGATTGGAAATATGTTTTGAAGCGAACGTACTCACTCTATATACATTCGCAAAATGGCTTCATTTTATCAGCCTCGGCTGCAATGCCTTATGTGTAGGGCCTTTCAGTACATTACAGAGACAGGTATGATGAGGCCGTTTTGCCACTTTTTAAGCTGGAAATTGTCGTCTGGTCAAATCTGCCAATTACTGCCAATTACGGGGCGTTTAGTCTTTCTGCTGTGAATACCTATAATCCTATCGAAACAAGCGTTCAAAATATTGGTATCCTGGCACATTTTCTGGCTCAGCTACAGCAAATTCGGATGAAAAGGCAACTATTTTGCTGGAACTACTTTTTGCCAGCTCCAGTACAAACCATAAGCTCCGCTGGAAGCCAGCGTATCTAAAAAGGCCATGGATATTTCGTGGATAGAAATTGGTTAAGAAACATTTTACATGTATAGTATATACACATGCACTAGGTTCAATCAAAGTCCGTATGACATGTGATGCATCCTTGCTTTGAGTACCTTTCGGCAAAAATATTATTGAAAACACGTCACTAATAAACAAGATATTGTATCTTTTACATTTTCAGTTTTGGCCCCCTGGTGGCCAAGTCGAGATCATATTTTTAAAAATTTCGGTGTGGCAGGTAATCTGACCTAAAGGGTCATGTAGACGAAGTTTCAAGTTGTTAGCTTTAGTGCTAAAGAAACGTGCCATTATTACACTCAAACGGCCAATTTATGCCATTTGACATATGTGACCTTGAAAATTAGGTCAAATCAAAAACCCGTAAAATATGTGATGCATCCTTTCTCTTGAGTACCTACCATAAAAAATATCATCGAAAACAAGTCACTAATAAGTGCGATATTGCACTTTTTACATTTTTTAGTTTTGGCCTACTGGTGTCCAAGTCGAGAATCAGATCATTCCGAAATTCATTGTCGGAGGTCACATGACGTAGGGAGTCATGTGTACCAAATTTTAAGTTAATAGCTTTAGTGGTCAAGAAACATGCCAGAGTTACACTCAAACGGCCAATTTATGCCATTTGGCCTCTGTTACCTTGAAAATTGGTCAAATCAAAAACCTTACGTGATTTATCCTTGCTAGGAAAACCTTCCATAAAAATGTTATCGAAAACGAGTCTCTTACAAGAGAGATATCGCACTTTTTAGATTTCCACTTTTTGCCCCCTGCATAGTGGCCAAGGGAAGAATCAGATCTGACCGAAATTCAGTGTCAGAGGTCACCTGACTTGAGGGGTACCGTGTACAAAGTTTCAAGTGGTCATGAAACGGGCCACTGTTTTTGAAACATGATACAGACAACAACGACGACAACAACGGACAACGGTGTTGTATAGACTCCCCTACGGTGAGCCCAAAAGGAATATTTTCAACTGGTACGGTGGGGTTTTAACAACTCCTTGAATAATGTTGAATTCACACATCTATACATGAGCTCTAGGAACGCTGTCAATTAGCCACTCTTGGCATGCGCACTGGCTGTTTTTTTAAGCTCGGGTGTAATCATCGGTGAACAACTTCGCTAGCTCAACAACAACTGCACTGAATATTCATTGCACCCACTCTTGCCTCTGAATGTGTGTTTATAAATTTCTGTTTGTGGGCAACCACGCTGTACCATTAGTATGCTGTGCCAACGTTAATGAACACAATTAATAAGAATAATAATGAAGAACTTGTACAGCCGAATAAACCCCAATCAGTTTGGTAGTTGAGTAGATTGCCCTCAATTGGAACTGTTTGTAGGTGGTATTGTTGATATGTTGTCATGTAATTTTTTTAGATGAATGCCAATTCAGGAATCATCTCAAAATATTGAAGCATAAAAAAACAAAACATTTTTGTCTCTCCCCAGAAATAAGAAACAAGGGTGGTATTTTGGTTTCAATTTGAAGCCCAAGAAACCCAAAGAGATTAAAATGCAGACATTGCCAACATGTCCCTCCAAATATCCCTTAGGGAAAACTATCACCATAGTAAATCTACAATTAACCATGGTAAACAAACTGCAATTCACTATGGTTAATTGGGATGGAAAAATATTTCACTATGGCAAGCATGGTTAATTCTTTATTCACCACTGTGGTAAATTCTAACCATGGTAGACACTGAATTCATCATAGTAAGGAATTTAGAATTCACCATGGTGAATTTGATATCCTTTTTTGTAAGGGATGTTCTCCCACAAAAGTGAAATCACTAGGTCTTTTTCAGTCCAGTGTAGTAGCAGATGATGCCTTACCTGGTGAGATCATCTAAACGTTTTTCTACATCTTGTGGACTGGCCGAAGATGGTCGCGTCACCTGATCATCAACAACAACCACTGGTGTTGCCACCTGCATGGCAGTGCTTTCATCAAATTGGGAGTGACTGGAAGGGCTTGACACAGGTAATGTCATGCTTGAGGTGGATTTGGGAACACTTGAACTACTTGTACCTGAAACATATCAACAGGAATCGCCGTCAAAACAAACCCGATATTGATTTAGGTAAAATGGGGTATTTGTAGCCCCGGTCTTAGTGTAGCCCCTTGCAAAGTTTTTGATTCATATTCCGATAACTATGGACTTATTCAGCCAACCTGTTTCTACGGACGCCGCCCCGCCATGTTTTGTTTCACTTGCGGTAAGCAGTTCCGGAGCGCGCACTGCCTGTCGGGTAGGCGGGCCGGGACTTTGAAATTAATATTATTATTTTGTTCTGGTTGAGTGAGTTTTTGGGCGTAATCCTAGTCGACCATATTTCGTGGAGTTGAGAAGACGTTTTTACTGCACTGCCGTGTTCGTTCAGTGTTGTCCTGTTTTTGTGCAGTCCTGTTTTGTGAGCGTGATGTGGAGTTTTATTCTATAGGATTTTTAATGGGTCGCTACAAGTGCCTTGCGGCACTGTAGTCTTCTTGAAGGACCGCGATAGGCCTATTCTGTCCAATAGGCCTCACCTTTGTAAGTAGTTTTTTGGTTGATTTAATTCAGAACTTCAAGCACATCGTTGACGTTAAGTATTTATAAAACCAAAAAATAGTTACATAGAGAATAGAATTATATTTAGAAACGTGATATAGTTTCATTTGTGTGATGTATTACCCTCCGTTAGTAGAGGGCTGTGTTAGATTGTTGTTGACATAGAGGAGGGGGTTAGAGTCATGGGCCAAGAATTGATTGGAACGTGCTGTCTAGGATACCGACACTGTGTCTATTCGTGAGAGTAGTATCACCCTGGCTTTATCGAGGTTTGCTGCAACATATAGTCGATAGATGGTGCCCGTGATGTCTGGATCGCTGCGAGTATATAGATGAGTACTGTTAAGAGTCTCGCCTTTAGGACGTCCACTCGCTGATTATAGATGAGAATAGTCTCGCCCTTTTTGACGTCCCGTTCCGTTGTTGCAGAATATAGTTCCAGAACTACTCTTTGACACTAATAGTATCACTAGGCCAGCATTGACTTCGTCATCGTTTCGTTTGGTCTAGTGATAGGCTAACCCTCTGTAATTATGCAACAACCCGTTATATATATATATCAATTATGTGTGTGAAGCACTACGTGCTGCTTATATTGGCTTAACGCCACAATTTACCGAACTCGACCATGATTTAAATAATCTTGCCCTCTGGGCGTATAATCCAGAGTGTTACCAATCAGAGGATATAGTGCCGCTCCACGCCTGAGGTCGTGACTTGTGTACGTTGAAGCCGTCTTGCCGAGGGGACTTCCGTGTTCGATAGTCACTACTTGACTACTGGGATTGGAAACTGGTGCCGTCTGGCGAGGTCCAAGAGCAGCAGATCGACTTCCGGTTCGGTGAGTAAAACCTAATTATCTCACCTTTCGTCATCGTAAAAACACAACCCAAGCATGGATATGAAAGAGATGACTCTTGAGTATGACAACAAAAATAGTTTTCCATTATGCAACACATTATGTAAGATGCTTGGGCTATAAGAAGTAAACAAATCGGACACATGCACAATTGTTACGCATGAATGCCGTTTCAAAAACAATGGCAGGGGATACGCTGGTGTAGAATTCTGTTATGTGGCTGGGACAAGGGTTGTCGGGTCTCAGGTGGCATTGGACACATTTTTTGACGTGAGCATTGATAGTTTCAGATCCTGGTCTAGAGGGTGGGACGCTGTGAATGTCTTTATACATCTTCTGGAAGACCATGACTTGCTCTTCTAGGGTGTGATGCAAGGATGCTGCGAAGGTCAGGGGTTGAGTGGTGGGTAGAGATAGCAGTTTAATTTTTCTTGTGGACAGTGTACCAGAAGGCTCTGGGGCTCTAGATGTGGGTGGTTTGATCTTGTTTGTCCTGGTTTGATGTCCGTCTTGATTTCCTTCTGAAGTCTGTTGATCGAGGCCTAAGTGATTGGGTCTCGGCGGGTGATGTAGTTCCTGCGAAGTTTACAGTTTTACTTGATTTCATTGATGATCTGAGTGGGTATGGTTGGTGAACATGATTGGTAGTCTTGGGAACCGTTCTCTGGTCGGCAGCTTGGATGATGTTGGTGATGGTTGTGATGGCTTGATCGATGGACTGGCGGTTGGCTTGGACTGGTGGCAGGGTGTCGATGTTCTCTCTGATGAAAGCTTTGTATTCATCCCATCTTGCTTTGTCAAATACTGGCTTGGGCTTGTAAGTGGATTCCAGAATGGCGGTGGTGATTTCGATATCAGCTGACATGGGTTGGCGATCACTTTACATAGGATCGTGTATTGCGAAGTTGGATAGGAGTGGGAATGCCTCTGTGTGTGCAAAGTATGTAGTTGATGGATGATAGCTGTTGTCCTTGAGCCCGAGGAAATCTGGATTGAAATTGGGGTGTCATGAGTTGAGAAATCCAATAGTTAAGATGCGCTTGTGATTGGTCAGCTCGATTCATAGGAAATCTTTTGGGAGCTGATTTTCTCTAAGGCATAAGGATAGTAGTCCCATGGGAGGGGTTTTGGGTGGCTTTATCTGGATGGTTATGGCTTCGGTTGGGTAGTTTGTTGGTAGTTGTCCAATTTGGTGACTGGGAATGGCCGACTTTATAAGGACTGTGATGCCGTGGTGTTGTCCTCTGGTGTAGGGTAGCTAACAGCTGGTGTATCCCTTGTAGTTGATAGGACTCCACTTACTTCGTCTGGCGTCCTCAGGCCTTGCCTTTTGAAATTTACAGGAGAGCTATTGATCACTCTCAAACAGCATGCTAGCAGAGCTAATCACTCTCCCACCTCGGAGTGTCAATAGCTCTCCGTGAATGGTCCCAGGATCATGGTCACCAACCTTGTACAATGTGTCTACGTTACAACTGTTTCATGCATGTGTGACTGCTCCAACGCAGTGGGTTAAACTAAACAATGGGAAGAGCCAAACTGTGTAATTTTTAGACATAATTGACCAGCCTCACAGGGCTATAAATAGCCACTTAGTGCGAAAATAAGTGGTGGGAAAGATCGTCGATAGACCATGCAGTCTGGAAAAGATACCAAATAGTCGCCGATATTTAAGTAAATATCTCCTTAGTGGAAAGGAATTAATTATCCTACTTTATTTCATTGGAAAGAGTATTCTGTCTGGGACACAAACAAATAAAAATGATGTAAAACAAGCTGCAAGTTTTAGAAACATGAGCGGCATATTTAACAATCTCCTGGTTTGATGAAATATTGAATTCGGCAAAAAAGTCCCACTCCGAGTCCCAGGGATACGTTTCACATTTTGAACTCTTATCTAAAATTCTTGTTCAACAGTCACATAGTATAAACTATCAAGCAAAATACCTTTCTAAACACCATGATGGACATGCAATAATAAATGCATTTCCTTTGCAGTGGGTGGATGTCAAAGCAGGTGATGCTACTGCTAGTTCCTTCTTGCCAAAAACATTCTAAAGGTGGCGCAGTAGTATAACTGCGCAGCAAGTAGGTGTTCATGGGAAAAGCCATGTCGGCTACAAGTTCATAACTCAGTAAATATTCATCCAAAATATTTGTCAAAGCTATGATTTCGTAGCTTGAGACTTGTACTTTTCAACAACTTGAAATGTGCTTTTGATTCGCTTTGTAAGCGTTGGAGGTACGGACAGAAATAAAATAATTTGCTTTTTACTATATAGTTTCCAGTATAAAGTACCGTAGACTAGCGAGGAATGAATCATGTCATTGAATGTTTATGAGTTGATAAAGAGTGATGAAATAGTTTATTTCAGAAAAAATATCGTCCGAAAATAGGCGAAGAGTTTAGTGAATCGCGCTGAGGGCATGCCTAGAAATAATACATACACAATCGATATCTGGATAAATCTAAATTCACATTTATTTATAACTGCAGGATGATATACTCACATTTGACTGGCAATGTATTCATTTATTGCGTGTCAGCATATTGTACACGAAAGAAATGTAGGCCCACACGAAACATGCATAGCTAGCTAACTGTACGCCCCCGGCCAAGAGACCTGGCATGCCCAGCCCGGTGACAACAAGAAGGCCGGCTGTCGGCGAGGCGAAGACATGCTCAACCTTGACAGCCTGCCAAGTTTCGAATATTTCCAATACCTTCATGAATATGGTCAGTGAATATCTAGCAATCATATTCACATAAAGACTCACCTATCAATCGGTACATAAAATACAAACTTGACTGTACAATCTTCAGGGGATCAATCAAAAGCTCAAAAAACGAGTCCGTCAAAAATGCGGTACATCCTATAATATTATATTATAGTTTCCAAACAATTACAGTGCTTACGGCTCTTCCAGTCAATGGGCACACTCTCTCTTCTGAGTGGTGGGCTCTTCCAAGGTTAACACAAGTTACTCTATATGCGGGAGGTCGAGCAATAGGCGGCAAGTGGCAGGGAATTCCTACACAGGTGCTATTTTTCTCAATGGAGAATACCTTTTGAGACGAGTAACAAACTTGTCAAAATAACAATTTCAACGAATCTGATATAGCCAGAAAACAATAGGGTTCTTGCCGGGGTATTTTTCTGCCAATACTGACATTTTGAAAGCTTTAGCTTTTGTCTTTCGTGAGTTTTCTCTTAAAGTTGGGTATCAGTAGTCATCAGGTAGTTGGAGACAGAAAGAGAGAATTCATTCAAACCAATGAACTACTGACAGAGTAGTTGCCTCAGTTAATTAAAGTGACGCGGTGAGGGGTGATGAGGATTGACCAAAAAACAAAAATGGTATTGCCACCAAAAAGCGGTGAAAAAAGAAAAATTGTACTTAATATTTTGTTTAATGTTCTTTTTTCTAATTAAAGTGACGATGTGAGGGGTGATGAGGATTGACAAAAAAAAACAAAAAAATCATTGCCAGCAAAAAGCTGTGAAAAATTGTACTTAATACATGTATATTGTTTAATGCTCTTTTTTTAACAGCAACTACGTGTCCTGCAACATATCTTCTATTCATAGCTGTGCAATGTCAATTATTTAAGTTTTTATATGCCATGTCACCATGGCCATATAGGACATCGGTGTCTGGGGGTACTAATTGGTTGGGCATCTAAGGGGTTAACAGCACATTTAAAATGTTTAAAATATGTCTGTACTTATGTATATACCAGTGGCTTTCCTCTGTTGGGTTGGGCTCTGTTCCTGCTCGAGTAGGGGTGCAGTCTCCTGCTGACTCTTGCGTCTCTGCCCAGTCACAGCACTCACCACAGCATTCACACTTGACAAGGCTCCTGTAAGGAGAGTGATATGTTTTACTTTTCTTCGAAATAAGTCTCAAATCATCAAAGGAGAATAATGTGCGAAAGGGTTGCATAAAGGGTTTAATAAATGGCCAAGGGCCATTGTGCTCACCGTATACATATTCTGGTTAGGAATTCATCCTGGATAAGAAACATGCCACATATATAGTATATAGGTCAAACCAAAGTCGGTATGACATGTGATGTATCACTGCTGGGATTAGTTACCATAAAAATATCCTCCAAAACAAGTCACTCACATGTGAGATATTGCACTTTCCACATTTTTGAGTTTTGGCCTCCTGGTGGCCAAGTCGAGAATCAGATCGGATCGCAATTCGATGTCCGAGGTTACATGACGTAGGGAGTCATGTGTATTAAATTTCAAGTTCACAGCTTTTGATGTTAAGAAACATGCCATAGTTACATTCAAACAATGCAGTGTTGTCTAATTTCCCCTACGGCGAGCCAAAAACTGAAATTTTTAAGGTCTTGTGCCTGGATGTCATGATAATAAACAGTACATAAAAAGATGTCACAGCAGAAATAATGTCTTCTTCAAGGACCTTGAAGAAGACACTGTAGGGTCGAAATATAGTCTCAACAAATTCAGCTATGTTGATCAACAAACAGGAGGCCCAAAGGCCTGCATACAGCTAACATACGTCAATCAATATAGACAACATGGAAAGTATAGTAGGTCTCTTTTGACCTCAGTTGTTAACATATTCAGATGCATACGTCATGCATACATAACAAAGGAAAAAAACGACTGGACAAATAATGGCAAAACATGCCACTTTATTAGTGAAAATTAATAGCTTGAGCCCTATGACCTTGCAAAGTATTGCCTCGACCCTGTTCGCCGATTTTAGGCACAGTCAGTGCTCGAGGAACTTTTATTGATTTCTAACTGCAACCCTGAAATATGCCAGCAATTATAGGCCTTGGTTTTCAATGGTCCGCTGATTTGCACCCATAAAATTTCGAAACACACTCTAGTGGGCACGTGTTGTAAATAGCAAACAGACCGACGTGAATGATAGAGTTTCAAAATGTCAAGCAGTTTTTCTCCACTTTTATAAAACATTATTCAAATTTTGAAAATGGAAATGTGCAATTAACCAACTGGAGCTTGTCCGTATAACCGCGGATTTTGGGTTTTCTAGTAGATTTTCGCAAAATTTCCGAAATAGAGAAATTATGTAGAGTAAATCCTACACTTTGTTAATAATATGCACAATTATAATTTCTTTTTGACAATCGGCGGTTATACGGACGCTAGAAATGGCTGCGTCCTTTCCAACAGTATGCGACAGAGCATGTTGATATAATATTGTTCAAGGTGATCAATTTACCTTCCCAAAAAGACATTTTTTGGGGCAATCCAGAAATACGATCCAGTTATTTAGGGTGAAAGTTCACTGAGATGCTTCATACAGAACATACCATACCATAATTTTTGTTGAATCAATGTTATACCTGAATTATAACGAGTTGAAGTTTGGCAGTTTTGCACCAAGCAAGGGTATAGATCGACATTAATAAGTACTATGACTAATGGATCTAAATTGGGTGTCAGAGGTTATCTGAGCAAGAGGGTCAAGTGTACCAAGTTTCAAGGTTAAGAAACGTGCCACTGTTACAATCAAGTGGCCAATTTTAGCCATTTGACCTCTTTGACCTTGAAAAGTAGGTCAAATCAAAAACTCATAGGACATGTGATGTATCCTTGCTTGAAGTACGTAAAATACCTAAAGTACCTACAATAAAAATATTATTTCACCTGACCTAGGTGGTCCTGTGTACGAAGTCACGTTTATAAACACTAGTGGTTAAGAAACGTGCCACTCTTTTTGAACTAGAATACACACGACGACGATGGATGGCGGACACAGCGGTATTGTATAGACTCCCCTACGGTGAGTCAAAAATATGATCACACACAAGCTTCATGGCACAGTGGGTAAGATGGTATGAATCAAGTGCCGAAGGTCCCGAGTAAGAACTCGCTCGAGGAGTTTATTGTTTTTTCTTTTGTAGAAAGCCCCTCTGTGACCAGTCTCGTCAATGAACTTGTTGTTCATGCAGTCTAGGGAGACCAGTCGCTGGCTGTCTATCATGATTCAAGTGCAGTTTGTCGTTTGGTGGTCAGGCGTTTGTGTTTTCTAACTTGGCCGCTTGGGTGACATATTATGAGCCCGTGTCAGCTTAGCCTACCATTAAAATTTATGCATGCATGTCAGCTTTTCAAGTGGGATCAAACTCACAAACTTTGGAGTTATACATGTGCAGGTATTTCAAATCAAGTTAAAACAAGCACAGCATTGAATGTTCCCTTGTGGTGGGGGCAATCTCGAAAAATATTTAGTTTAAAAATCCTTGGTGGTATCTGTGTATATTTAGGTCTTACTGAAATATTGGTAAAATATAAAATGAAAGAAATTTTAAGAGTGGAATCGATAAAAGTTTATTTCAGACCTGACTGAAAATTATGGTTCAATGTGGACACGACTGGGATTTCAATGAGTTGGGTCTTCAATTCAGTAACAATTCATGTGACCCTGATGAGATTAGGCCTACCCAATGGAAGTTCTCAGCCAGCTACAAAATTCTGTGGAGGAGTTCTTAGGAATAATCCTTATCATTGAGATCGAGTGCGATCAATGATCCTTCCTAGAAGCTGAGGGATGGCCCAGCTTTAACTCCTCGATTACGATTCATGGGAGTACCTTGGGAGTCATTTGAATTTTGCATGCTCCTAGCGGGCTCTTTTTTATAATCAATGAGCCTTCAGTTAAGGCCATTTTTTTATTTGACCGGGAAAGCGACAAACTTCCCCCCTCCAGAAAAACCTAAGTGGATCAACTCGTTAGGTTGCAATAGGGTTAAGGGCGAAAAGGAATTTTCATGGTTTTCAAGAAGCGCCATCTATGGGCAAGAAAAATTGCTGAAATCGAAAACTCACGTGACATATTGTGAAACTGTGTCAGCTTAGCCTATCATTAAAATTTGGTAAAAATCGGACAAATATTAAATGAGTTCTAAGACTTTTTGTGTTTTTTGTTTACGCCCCTGGTGGCCAAGTTGAGAATCAAACTTGGCCGATTCTTTGATGCGACACGCCTTTGGCCCACCCTCTATCATCCTGAGCTTCAGGTTTTTGATACTCCTACGTCCCATACAAAACCCTGAGAAAATCCATTAGAATCGACAGCGAAGGTCGGCTGTTCTGATAACCTGATACACTGTGCGTAATGTATGTATATATAGTGTTTTATATGACAATAAAATGTATATGAATAAAGTTTAAGATAATCCTATCGTTAAATCGTTTTATACTTCATCGATTCTATGCTGTTAAACATTGTGTAGACGTGTAATTGTGTTTTAATTAAGTAATGAAATAAATTTGCAGCGGGGTGCGCGCAATACGAAGGAACAGCACTGAAAAATTCAGAATTTTCATAAATACCTGGATGTTCTAAAAATAGCAGCTAATGAAAATACGCGTTTCATGGAAATTTAACTAACCTACCTCGGACCCGAGCCCTATGGCGCAAAAGACTATACAATTGATAGTGCATCTGAGAGCATTAATTCCTGGGTCCGTGGTTTACGAATTTTCCGAGACTCAAATACAACCGACGCTCTGATTGGGCGCTTTTTTTTCTACCGCTACAATCCGTCTGAAGGGCATGGATTTCCCCAGGGGTTTGTAATAGCGAGAGCTGGAGCATATGGAAAACCACTGGGTGCCGAGGATGACCCTCTATCAGCACACTCAATTTCATGCCAAAAGATTTTGTCATTATGAAGTTACAGAGCGGAAGGCAATTTTCATGACGGGGGAGAGAAATAGCTGAAATTGAAAACTCTGATGACATATTATAAACCCTTCTTGGCTTAGCCTACCGTAAAAATTTGGTAAACATTTGACATATATTAACCCTTTAGCTACCAGAGATCCCAATATTTTATTCCATAGTTTCACTGGGATTTCTAGTACATTTTCAGTTTTCAACAGCCTATTAGTTTTTGGAATAAAGAGATACAAAAAATATAATATCATGTATTACAAGTTATATTTATTTGAAAGCTTACATTCATGGCTACATGTTAGAGACACTAGTAGTCCAAATTAACCCCTTGTGTTCTCGGAAATTAACCCTCTAACCACCAAATACAGTATTACATGGAAAAATGAAATAAAGGGTTTTCAGGGTTTTATTTTATTTTATCAGCTCAGTTTTTTGTTCTTTTCACACAGGAACACCTTTCCCAAGATCATGAGCACATATTTGGCATTTTTAACCCCCTGTTCCGCAACTCGTAAAACGGTAAAAAAGTGGTATAATTCCAGAAGAAATTACATAGCAAAATCTGCTTGGAATAATTTTGGTAAGTGCTCAGCATGATATATTTGACACATAACAAGTTGGAATCACACAGTATACTGGTAATTAACCCCTGCTGACCTACAGAGAATTATTAACCCCTTCTGACTGATCAGCGGAATCAGGAACTGATAAGTCTGAATAAATTGTGCGGTGAAATGAAGTTCCACATCTATCTTTCAAACATACAATGTACTAGAACCAGAGTTTGAGAAAAGGACAAACAATATTGTCCACTTAGAACATGTTATGAAATTCTTGAAAACATCCAGCAGTTTGGCAAAGATTTACCTGGCATGCATCACACCCAAAGAATGTCTCAACGCAGCGGCCACTTGGTGCACGGCGCTTTTGCTTGAGGCACTGTACACAGGCCCTTCTGCGTCCAACAAAGCGTACCTTGGAGTGTCCTAGCATGACATTCTGCTGGATGGTTTCAAGAACATCCCTTTGAACCCCTGCAACAGCCGATACTCTTCTCCTGGAAGTAAAACCATTCACAAGCTGGTGTATCAAATTCAACTTGAACTTTTTCAAAGAATACTTCCTCTTGACCCTGGGCAGTGGCAGGTTACTTTGTACTCACAGAATGTAGGCATTGACAATGGCCACATTCAGTAATGCCCAGAACAGATATTTCCACCACTTCTTACCAGTTCGCCCAACTTTGTAACTGCTCTTTCAATACCTTCAGTTGATATCCATTAACGCAACTGCCTTCCTCCAACGGTGTTCAAGTTGTTTAGTGAGTCATAAAAGTATATCAGGGTAAACCTACTCTTGAACACGTTTTGTTTGATATCAAACACGGATGACACCTTTCGCTGTAACCGTCTCCAAGTAGGTCAGTTGGTAATGAAAATGGGTGAGCACAAACCTACTGTTCATTATCTTTAGTTCGATACCAAACACGACTACTTTAGCTATAACAGTCTTAAAGTAGGGCAGATGGTCATAAAAGTACGTCAGTGCAAATCTCTCCTTCATTACCTTGAGTTTAGATTACTTCTTGAGACACTGCCCTATCCCCTCCCATAAGGCTACAATGCAGTCTCTAGATTGTGACATGAGGCATGATGCCGTCTCTAACATCACCCTCTCTACTCTCATATCAATCAGGCTACAATGCGATCATTTACTTGATTGTGACATCAGACATGATGCCGTCTCTTGCATCACCCACTTCTCTTACATCAATAAGGCTGATTGTGACATCAGGCATGAGAACGTCTCATACATCACACTCTTCTCTTATATCGATAAGGCTACAATGTGGTCACCTACTTGATTGTGACATCACCCTCTTGTCTCCTATCATTCAGGCGACAATGCGGTCTCTTACTTGATTGTGACATGAGGCATGATGACATCTCTTCCATCACCATACACCTTGCCTGACCTCTTCTGAAAAGGTGCTTGACTTTCAGTTGCAAGTTGCGATAATTTTCATGTAGAAACAATTTGGTTTCCTGGTATCAAATGATCAGACGCAGTGCCGTTTTTACACTGGCAGATAAACTAAACATAAAGGACTCCAACTGCGCCATGGATAATTTATTTTCTTAAACATTACCCTCTCTCTCGACCCGGGGTCGAGCATGACACTAGTATAAGGGTTAAAGGTTGCATGTTCTAGAGTTTAGGTTCAATAGGCAAGCTTTATTTTTTAATGTTATAATAAATAAAAATTCAGAGATGCCTATTTAATTTCAAGGCTTCTTTATTCAATCGACTTGTATAATACAGTAAAACAAGACCAAAACTTGAAGGACAAATCAACTAAGATACAGTGTCTTCTTTCCCGATCCTGTCAATCACATGGCTGACTGGTTGATTGGTTTCGTGTCACCAGTTCTACAGCATGCACAGCAACACCACTTTGCCAGTGGAGACCACCGGAATGACTCGTAGATAATAGACTGCATCATCCTGTAAACATGAGAAAAAATAGCACTTTGTAAAAAAACACCATCAAAATAAGATATTTATTATTAACATTACAGATTATGTTACAAAAATAATGAGTAGTCTGTGCTGATACGCGAAAACCATGAGAGGATATACAACCCTGTATGGCTTGCTGTTCATGTTGGTGGTAAGGTAAAACATAAATGTACAACAAGAGGCCCAAGGGCCTGGCGCTCAGCTCGATGACCTAATAACACAGGACTGAGGGTGTAAAGTAGTAAATATCGGCTTTACACTACTGTTTGAAGGTCCAGAAAACATGTTATACCATTAAAATTTCCAATGCAGAGCTGCCAGCTGGATAAAATATGATTGAACTAATCATCCATGGTATGTAAATATTACAGGAGGCAATGGAAGATATCCCTAGTTCAGTATGTTGTATCGGTAGCTTTACAGACAAGAAGTGTCAGAGAGGATGTGACTTCTCCATGGACAACTGTAGTATGTCCAGGCTGGGTTGTACAGCACAAGGATACAAAATGCTGTCTGTAAGTGTAATTGAGAGCTATCCTGATTTAACAGAGGTCAAAATAAATAGAAATGACCAGTTTGGGACTAACACCACTGTCTCTTTTTTAATAATGTAGAGATTACAGGAGTAAACAAAATTGATTTTATTGAGAGAAATTGACCTGTCCTGCAGGTGATTGGAATTTACAAAGGGTCATTTTTCATGACATTGCGCTCTACTTCGTATCCCTAGTGAGTCGATCGGGAACTAATCTATTTTTATTTAGACCAGCGATGACGTCATTTCTGGTGATTCCCTACATTGTCCAATGAGCGCTTTTTAAAGTGTGCCATTTGGCATACATTAGCATGCAATATATTTTATCAGCGCTGCCAACTGCCGAACATAATGCCGTAGCTCCGTCAATTTTGAATCAATTTTTATGGGAGTAACATTATTGTGTTGCTTGGAATGTTTAATTTGTACTCATGTAAGAATCGTAGTACTAAAAACTAAAATGCAAACAGAATCATGCTGATTCACTGCACATACTGTGTGCACTTCTAATATCGTTTTCACAGAATTGTGGCCAAATTTTCAAGAACTAATTTCTGAAAGTCCCTAAAGACCTTATGACTACCCACTGAAAGAAACTAGTGATAATATCGCCTACTTGACTTCTTTTTAGCAGAAAATTGGTTACCGTGTTGCTAAATCAATCTTCCATCTTTAGACTGGTCACAGTGGGTTTGCTGAAATATAGCCTGGTTCCTTGGCCAATTCCATGCGCAGAATACAACTGCGCAACTATACGTCATAGCCCAGGCTTTTGAATCGTCAAAAATTCAGTTAAATGTGCCTGTAGCGCCAACTGGCGGTTAAAACTAAACTAATTCGATTACAAGTAAAAATGAAAAATTATCAAAAAATATTCAGCCAGATGTGAAAACAGTATTTCCTCTGTGGACCGAGGTATAAAGGAAAGAAGTTTAAACTTCCCGATGACCTCATTCGCTTAATGAAGGTCGTATCGCGCAGATTTTTGGTTTTCTGAGTTCATCTTGGGTTACGCCTAATTTAGCAGTGTCAACGAAGTGCCTAGGCCTCGCGGTTACAAAATGCCCAAAAGTGACACGGAAGGAAGGACAGACACCATTCCCTTAGTAATATTACCAGCATTGCTGACTTTGTCAGCCGAGCTAAAAAAAGATCAAAACTTTTGTGAAAAACTAGTGAACTGGGGGGGGGGGGATAAAATAAAGTTAAATTTGAAGAAGTTCACACTTATTTACTAACGTTCACCTTGGTAGAGATTGGACACATGGCTTGCAATGCATACTTTACTTCCCTGCACATATGTTGCAGTGTATTGCATTTGTTCATGTACCGGTATCGGGTATGTAACTGTAATGTATGGTAAATAATGTAGGCCCAGTTCATGCAGCTCCTCACGGTTTTCCATATCAGCATAGACTGAGAATGGCAGTTTTATTGTTCGTTAAAAATACCTCACAATTCCAGCAGACTACTTCGTCGCTATCATGTGTGCACTCTGACCAGTGTCACTATCAAAGGTGTACGATATCATTGTTATTTTGACAAGAATGAAACGGCCAGGGGCCATTGTGCTCACCGTATACATCTTTTATTAGGCAGGATCATGCTTAGTTTAGAGGTGAATATGGTGAACACAATCAGGCATGAAGACTTTTTTTAGATGTGTATTGATGTCAAGTAATAAGACAGGGCAGTATATATAAGTTTATGATCCAACCAATAATTGTCTATGACATCAACAAGATCAATATCGTGTGATTGCTAAGAGTCCCTGCAATAAAAAATTCATCGAAAAAAAGTCATTAATAAGCGAGATATTGCACGTCCTACTTTTTCAGTTTTGACCCCCTAGTGGCCAAATCAAGAATCAGATCAGGCCAAAATTCGGTGTCAGAGATTATCTGATGTAGGGGGTTACATGTACCAACTTTCAAGTTCATAGCTTTAGCAGTTAAGAAACGTGCCATAGTTACACTCGAACGGTCAATTTACGCCATTTGACCTCTGTGACCTAGAAAAGGAGGTCAAATCCAAAAATCATAGGAAATGTGATGTATCCTTGCTAGGAGTCCCTGCCATAAAATTTTATCGAAAACAATTCACTCAAATAGGCAAGATATTGCACTTCTTCCTTTTTCCGTTATGGCCCCCTGGTGGCCTAATAAAGAATCAGATCAGGCCAAAATTCGACATCAGACGTTATCTGATGTAGGGGGTTATATGCACCAAGTTTCAAGTTCATAGCTTTACTGGTTAAGAAACGTGCCATAGTTTACACTCTAACAGCCAATTTACGCCATATGACTTCTGTGACCTTGAAAAGTAGGTCAAATTGAAAACCCGTAAAATATGTGATGTATTCTTCCAAACAGTACCTACCATAAGAATTTTATCGAAAACAAGTCACTTATAAGCGAGATATCACACTTTTTAGATTTCCACTTTTGGCCCCCTGGTGGCAAAAATTAGGAATCAGATCGAACCAAAATTCAGCGCCAGAGGCTATGTGATATAGGGGGTTATATGTACCAAGTTTCAAGTTCATAGCTTTAGTGGTTAAGAAACGTGCCATAGTTTACACTCTAATGGCCAATTTACGCCATATGACCTCTGTGACCTTGAAAAGTAGGTCAAATTGAAAACCCGTATAATATAAAATGTATATTTGCTATGAGTACCTACAACAAAAGTTTTATCGAAAACAAGTCCCTTATAAGCGAGATATCACACTTTTTAGATTTCCACTTTTGGCCCCCTGGTGGCAAAGTTAGGAATCAGATCGAACCAAAATTCAGCACCAGAGGCTATGTGATATGGGGGGTTATATGTACCAAGTTTCAAGTTCATAGCTTTAGTGGTTAAGAAACGTGCCATAGTTTACACTCTAATGGCCAATTTACGCCATATGACCTCTGCGACCTTGAAAACAAGGTCAAATTAAAAACCCGTATTATATAAAATGTATATTTGCTATGAGTACCTACAACAAAAGTTTTATCGAAAACAAGTCACTAATAAGCGAGATATCACACTTTTTAGATATCGACATTTGGCCCCCTGGGGGCCAAACAGAGAATCAGATCGGACCGAAAATCAGTGTCAGAGGTCAGCTGACCTAGGGCATTCTGTGTACAAAGTTTCAAGTTCATAGCCCTAGCAGTTAAGAAACGTGCCACTGTTAGGATACGACGACGACGACGACGACGACGACGACGACGACGACGACGACGACGACGACGGACACAGCGCTATCGTATAGACTCCCCTTACGGTGAGCCAAAAATGAGAAAACGTCAACTTCGATGATGTTTATAAATACAAAGAGACTATTCTTATAACAAAGTTTTTTCTGGATTTCAAAGTCATTCTCCTGTAGTTGTTAGATTCATGTGTAATAGATAATTGTGAAGTATTATTATGATTATTTCATTCTGATGATTGGGAAGAATATTTTGCAACACCGTTTTGTATATAAAATCTACTATTGTGTTCATGTGTGTTCTGATCTTCGACTTCTACTCAATGACTGAGTAAATTTAACGAGACAGAAAGCCAAAAACGGTAACACTTCCCATGTAAACAACCTACGGGAGTCATTCTATACTATGACTTTCCAAATAACAGTTGTCATGGCCAATTGTAACTAGCAAATCAAGAGAAAATAAAGAGAAAACTCACCCAAAACGTCTACCGTACGTAGATGAACTGAGCGCATGAATCTGGGTCTTCTCCGTGTCTTTTATCGGCAATATTAATCAGAATTAGACAACAACGACATGTTGACATTGAGAATCAAAATATAGTGAAATACCACTTTCTAACTGCTCGTTATGAAAAATTAAGATTGGAACTATGTTTTGAAGTGAACATACACACTTTATCATCCTCAGCTGCAATGCCTTAGGGCAATGCCTTATGTGTAGCGCGTTCAGTACATTACAGAGACAGGTAGGATCGAGGCCGTTTTGCAACTTTTGACCAGACGACAATTTCCAGCTTAAAATCTGCAAATTACTGCCAATTACGGGGCGTTCAGTCTTTCTGCTGTGAATAGCTATAATTCGAAACAAGAGTGAATAGCTATAATTCTATATCGAAACAAGAGTTCAAAATATTGGTATCCTGGCACATTTTCTGGCCCAGCTACAGCAAATTCGGATGAAAATGCAACTATTTTGCTGGAACTACTTTCGGCCAGCTCCAGTAGAAACCATTAGCTCCGCTGGAAGCCAGCATAGCTAACAACGTCGTCAATTTATCGATACTTTGTCCCCTGACAGAGAAATTCGGGGTGACGTGCCAAATCGGTGCAATTTCTGAAGAGATTTCTTTGATATTTCAGCAGAATTTCATTTTTAAAGTACATAAGATCGGTTCGTTTGCAAATAATTCTCACATTGTTATGGAGAACCAATATTGAGGGACTCTTGTGAACCAAAAATACAAATTTTTAGTTACGTAAATAGAATGTTTTGAAATGAAAAATCGCGAGTCCGGCTCTCCTGGTAGTTTGTATTCCACATATATTACCCTACAGTTTGGTTATTCAACCCGTTGTTAGCACGGTGATCGGCAAGATACTTGTAGTTACAGTGAAAAGGGGTTTCCCCGACAGTAGAAATCGCCGAGCTAATGGCCGTGGTTATTCGATCAACAACTCTCCGCCACCCCGGACTAGGCCTAGGAAAATTCAAGCCCACCAGATGACCCAACCTGCAGTTACAGTGTGGAATGCAAAATCCAGAATGGCCACTTGGTAGCCATATTGGTTATCTGTTCAGGCCAAAAATCAATAGGGCAAATCGCTGACCCAGCCAAACTATGCCATTGAAAATTCAAGCCCATGAGGTGATTTGTTAACCCAGATTATTGCTCAGTATCGCCAATTAGTAGTATCAATCAAAACTATTCTACTTTTATATCAGAACCTACATGCATACGTCTTCAATATTTATTATAATTCATTGAGATGCAGTCACTGTTATGAGGCAGCCAATCGAAATCCTCAGGGCGATTTTAGCCAACCTAACTGTTGTGATAAAAGACTGTAAGCATAGTTAGGTTCGATCATGGGCAATCACAACTGCTCTAACAATAAGTGAACTTTGTGTCTCAGCATCATATCTAAAATCAACTGGTTATAACATGCCTGGGGTTATACTGCTGAACAGCTAAAATATTGAGGCAAAGTCTGAAGAGCTGTTTGCAACAATATACCACAACAAATTCTCACTGATATTCTTTGCATTTAGTGAGTGATTTTCTAACAAATGTGACCAAACTCTGGTTCTCTGCAATGTAGTAAAGGAAATGTATAATTGGACTCGCAAACAAATTATAGCTGCAGTCTACATTTTAACCCAATGAATATGTTGGTCGTCTGCCTATGTTTGGTCATTATAGTTATGTTATCATTATCATGATAACATTTGCTTTCAAAGTCATCATATGCCTGAAATCACATCTTGACCCTCAATGTATTGACATTGGTCAGACAACATGTGTCAATATCTTGACGAAGAATACAGCATGCATTTATATGCAATCTATTTCATACTGAAGTTGATCGGCTGTTACTCACTCATAAACGGCATTGCTGTACATACAATGGTAACAAGTTAGCGTGTTGGCACTGACCTTCGCTGTCCCTCGTTCATGAAAGTAACATGATCATAAGACTTATTGCACTACATGTAGCTGAAACATTGCTTTAAAGTTGCTAAAACACCTGCCGTATCTATTCATCATAAAAGCCAATATATCAAACAGCTGAACAGTCCAATGTGCTCATTGGTCATTGAATGGAATGTCATGAACAAGAGTCATCAAGTTGGCAGAATGATGCAACTGTAATAAGAAATTCAAAACAACTAATTAGATTACCGGTAAGTCCTTGTTTGTGAAATTTTCCGACTTCACCTCTTGTAGTCATCATCATACCCAAAACATCCAAGATTATGGTGAGAAAGTGCCAAATTCCACAGCATGTACAATCACATCCCCGTGTTAACGATAAGGAATGATTACTTATTAGCATTTCCTGAACTATATACCTTCTAAGTATCACTTTACAAAAATAGGTTGGTGTTAGGTCGCGTGCTTTTCTTTCCTCGTGAACTAATTTTGGCTATGCAATAGACCTAAATTGTACTCTATTCTTCCTCCAGGAAGCGAGATAGCCTTTTTAAATCAAGATGTCTCGCAAGCAAGTAGGTCAAATTGCACTGATTTTTGGTTTCTGTTGAGAGAAAAAAATTCCCTAAAATTTGATATCGAGTTGAAGTATCTAGGTTTTCAATTATAAAACATTGGGCATAAAGCCAAAAAGTTGGACTTATGAACCGTCTGACTGACAAATGCATACTTTTGAACAGCTATTAGACTAGCTCCGCTGACCATTGGTGTACACTGCATACAGCAGAATCAGCTCAAATCTAGACGAGGCGCACCGCTGGAAGTTCAGTATGCAAAATAAGAGCCTTTAACCGTTTCCTAACAAGACCCAGAGGTCAAGTTTATTTCACACGAGTGGGATCCTTATAAAATGATGTAATCGGATCATAAGACTTCACTGCTTAAAATGTAAGAAAAGAACATTCACTATAACACATCATATGATGCATCAAAGTATTCATTGAAAGAAGTGAAACCCTTTTTTTCAAAACCGAGGTATTTAAGTTAATATTGAATGAAAAGGCCAGGGCCCATTCTGCTCACCGTATAGATATTTCACACCGAAATGTTCTCTACAGCTCACCTGTGTATTACGCTACGCATGTGCACATCGTTTCAGATTATTTTTTCCGCCACCGCCAGGTTCTCTCAGTATGCCCGCATGCGCAGTACGATCGTTGCGCCTGGTAACTGATAAACAACATGGTGGATGTGGGCGTATTGCATGTAATGAATCGAGAGTCTGGCGATGAATTATTCAACAATGCACATTTTTATTCCGTTCTAAAGGCAGTTCTAAATCGTAGAAAGGTGATGAAGAAGGCGATCGTTGAGGAGGCAAACAAGGGAGCCCTTTTTTCAGGGCGTAGACATTTATCTTGGCTGAATAGCATGAGCAACTATCCCCAGCAGCAGAAAGAAGAACAAAAAATCTCAGTTGCCGTGCTCGGTGGAATGCATTCATTGAAACCACGCACAAATTTATCCGCGACTATTTACAATTATGCTTTTAAAGTGACCAACGATGACATTGAGATATTGTCTGTGGCAGAGTGCAAGTGTTCAGGTGCACAGATAGCTCTGAGGCCATTTGTGCACTCTGCATGCATTGTTGAAACTAAGGCAACACGTGAAGTTTCCTCCAGACGAACTGGTGCTGGTTCTGGGGGAGTGAGGAGTGCCATGAGATCAGTTTGCTCAATTTGGGGTGGTCTGGATCCACATCGTATGTCATCACATAATGACCCAACAATTCTTGAGAACTTTGGAAGGGATCAATTCACTGCTACATTAGTTTGCCAGGAAGGGACTAAGAATGTGCAAACTGGGGCTGTACCTGAAGCACGTTATGGGCATACACTAACTGGTCTCCATTACAATGGCAATCTTATTGGAGCTGTTCTGTATGGAGGAGTCACTGTGAAGAACACTGTCCAGGGCAAAGAACATTCAACGCAGGATGGCTCTCTCGACTTTATTGACTTAAATTATCAGTGGAAGAAACTGTTGACTGAACTTGTACCAGTTGCATATCATACAGGCTGTGAAATCAAGGACCTTACTATTGTCTTCATCGGGGGACTGTCTCAGCTATGTGAAAATGGGGTGACTTCTACACAGCGTATGTCCATCCAGAAGATAATCACTGTGGAACTGAATCCAACAGTTGACCAAGTTACTGTGCAAAATCTCAGCTCGTCCTTCATTGACCCTACACTGGATAATGTATTTCTCTCTGGGCACAGTGCAAACATCTGCTCTCCAAATCAGCTATTGATTTTTGGGGGGGTACCAACAGTATACCTCTGATATGAACACAAAGACTCCAAGCAACTCTTACTATCTTGTGGACATTACTACCCTCAGCATTCAAGCCAAGGAAGCTCCCACCGGGTTTGCTATGGCTAGTCACACTTGTGTGAGACTAGACCAATCCTCTCTGTTTTTCCATGGTGGAGCCAATGAACATTTGTTCACAATGACAACCAAACGAATGGAGCTTGTTGTTTGTGAAGCGAAAAAATGCATCGTAATTGACAATTTCTCTCTAGAAATTGTCACAAAGCTTCAGTGTGTCTTGTGTGATGCATTTTTACTCTTGCTGTACTGATCTCAGAGGAAATGGTGAATCTCAGGGCCAGGAGGACATCAGATTTACATGTCCTAAATGCAAACCAAAAGGTAAAAGACAAGGAAAGAACAAAGCCTAAAACTGAGTGGTAAATAATTCATGTAATTTGTGCAATGCAGTAGGCCTATTGAAAATGAAAAATGGGCTTTCAGTCTGTATAAGAATTTGCTGCATTGTTTGCAGGGCTGCACCACTGTGCAACACAGAGCCAGGGTATCAATCAATACTAGTTAATTCATCATACATGGATGGCACTGGCCCCTATTTTTTTAAACTTTAAATAATCAATGGTAGTAAAATAAGTAATAAACAAAAATTAGTAAAACTAATATTTAAGACATTGCATTGGTGGTAAAACATGGATGAATAAATCAATCAAAGGTAAATCATATATCATTTGAAGTTTGTTTTGTGGACCACACAGAAGTTAAGATTCTGCATGTAGTAATTCTATTACTCAGACAAAGTGTCCATGTCCATGTCCATCTCCAAGTCAACCATAGTGTCCATGCTCTGGTCAAGAGTACTAGTTTGCCCATTTTCATCACAAGTACAACTGTTGTGACCAACCTGTCCACATTTCCCACTGTAATAAGGATTCTTTTCAGAACTTGCTAGTTTCTGAATTGATTTACTGGTATAAATCCAATGGAAAACCAGGGCATCTCTCAAATCACAGTCACCAGCAGTGTCCTGTCTACTGAGGCACTTGCGAGTGTACCTGTACAACTTATTCCCACATTCGCCACCTTCACTAGAGATCATCCCTACTATGGAAACCTCTTGGGTTCTTGGACTATTTCATCCACATGTTCAATCAACTTATGAAGATAATTTGACCATGGCACATAGTTGAAATGCTCCTCCTAATGAAATGCAAATTGCAGTGCATTCTCCTTGTACGAGTCAGTTTCTTCTGGCACTGTGACAGAGGGATTATTGCTAGAATATACTGCCTTCAACTTGCTGAATAAACCTAGAATGGTTTTGAAATGTTGCTTTCTCTCGGGGTCTTTTATCAACCCACTCACTGTCTCGGCGTTCCTTTCTAAGAACAGAATGCGGGCATAATTGCCTGGCATGATCATGTTCGACTGCAAGCCCAGTTCTTTCATCAAATATTGGTCTAAGGTTTTTTCAGCATGTTGCAGGCATTTTTTTGTTTTCATCATTCTCAGCCCAGTGATAGATCTCTGCTACTTCCCTGACAAATATCTTCTTGAAAACCCTGCCAATATTGATATTGGATCAAGTGATCTGTCTGTGGCATCTGATTTATCAGAGGTATGCTATTGACTCCCTTGCATCTCTCAGCCAGATCATCTTCATTTAGTTTCTCAGGGTTTTCAAGGCGATACTTGTACAGGGAAACTGTCTCATCATGAGTTCTAGATCTGGAGAAGGAACCAACATCAGTTTGACAAGTGTTAGTTGCAGCATAACAAAGAGTGCAAAGATATCTTGAACCACTGCCCTGAAGCCCTGATGATGTACGCTCGTATTTTTCATCAACCATGGTATATAGGCAAGGAGGATACCGCGGTGACGTCACGGCTTTTCCAAGATGGCGCTGCATATTGTAAACAAACTCGATCCACGGCCAAGGGAAAATCAAGTCATCAAAAAAGTTAGATTTTTCGCATCAAATCAGAGTTATTAGTACTTTTCTGCTATGAAATAAGTCTTCAGACAATAAGATATCATTTGAATAATGAAAAGTGCCGTTTTGATGGGGAAAAATAGGGTTTTTTAAACCAAATAGCCGGGCACCGATCTTCCAAAATTAGCGATGGTTTAAAACAGTCTCCCAGATATGGGGCAATCTCTTCATTATCATAATGGGATTTGGAGGCATGTTTACAGATTTTACAAGTTCGAGACCTGTGGGACATAAAACTCGCATAGATCCCCATAGATCCCCTCTATTTGTCGAGTTAGCGCCCCTGTAAGATCATGCATTTTCGGACACTAGAACGAAATCTTCCTGCGGATATCGCGGTTTCGGTGATGATTTAAGGAGAAATTGACTGTTCTTAGAGTTGTATGGGACAGAAATGAGTTCATACTTCATGAATACATGAATATATTATGATATGGGCGGGCTTCTAAGTCAAAACAATAACAAACTCAACTGCATCTCTACTGTATATTGCGTAGTGCATTGCCTAGTGTATTTCGTAGTGTATTTTAGCGGAGACATTATTTCTGCACTTTGGCCACGCCAAACGTCTTTTTTATTCGTGGAAGTTAATCTGCTCTGTAAATTTTATTTTACACAGGAAGAATCCATACTAGGTATTGCAATATTTCATGTCTATTGGTGTTTTTGTGTACAGGAGCGCACCAGACAGTGAGACGTGGAGACGTGTTCAGTGCTGCTGCTGTCAGTAGACTGAATCTGATTGGCCATAGCGATCAGTAATATGGGTCGGGATCACGTGATGTGACGTCACCGCGGTATCCTCCTTGGTATATAGGAAATGCAGGTGATGCTGTCTTACATCATCACCTGTATCAGGATCCACCAGCACCAAGGTGCCATCTTGCATCATCTCTCTTTCACTAGATACATTGCCCAGCAAAGTTGAAATACTGGGCCTGTCACTCTCATCACAATGACAGAGAATGACAGGCCTAGTAACTGAGTTCGCAAATTCTTCTCGAAACAGAAGATGC
This sequence comes from Lineus longissimus, assembly GCF_910592395.1. NCBI lineage: Eukaryota > Metazoa > Nemertea > Pilidiophora > Heteronemertea > Lineidae > Lineus > Lineus longissimus. The sequence goes on along the minus strand of NC_088323.1, from coordinate 11,366,111 downwards.
TTCTCCTCCCAAACAACAGCACTACATGAAACACAACAGAAGGAGTACCTAAAAACCTTGTCAGTTCTAGCAACTTCTGCCTTCTGTGTTATGGCTACATCACCAAGTCCATCACCACCATCCTTGAATAATGTCTCTATTGGTGTTGAAAGTGGTAATCCTAGTTCTCTGAGGCGCATCTCGATTGAATTGTCCCATTCCCATAAAGTTTTTGCGATAGCAGAAATGAAACTAAATTCCACCCCAGCCAGGATTGGGCAGTGGAAAGTCAGATGGAAAGTTTTTGAATTGAGCCATGATGTCCTGTAGCTCATACTGGCAATTGGTAGATATATATTGTTCCGCGATGACCTCAGAGCCTTTAATTAACCTGAACGCACAGTGCCCTGGCATAAATGTAGGTTCAACAGCATCTAGCTGATAGGGCGGTTTCAAAGATGCTGAGGTGGTATTGTCACGCTGTAAACTATATTGTTGCCTTTAAAGCGTCTTTGATAGCAATGTCCGAACACGCATTGCAAGACATACCAGGGCAGACATTTCCAGCTCCTCCCCTTGGTTGTTCCATGTCGACAAAATTTTGTCTGCGTCCTTTTTTCTCCCATCATCAAGAAGTTTTTGGATGAGAACAGCATACATTGCATCAATCGAATCTTCCTTCCTGTCATCACAAAATGAATCAACTGATGATATCAAGTCTTTGAGACGTCGCTGTTTTATGTGATGATACGAAACCTGCTTCAGTGGACATTTTTTTTGCTGCTGAGGAGACAGAACAGTGTTAGTAGTGGTACCACCATTAGATGTACCACATGCATTTGGGCCAGATCCGAAATAGGAATGATCACTAGAAATGACCACCTCTGAGGGTTTAATTTGCAATGGCTTACAGGGTGAAGGTAACTAACTTAAGGACTAAGCATCTTCCTATGCAAAAGCAATCACAATCCTGGTGTGGCAAAAAGTTAGGGGCGGTCAGATTCTTAGAAACCGCAGTCTGTTTTAGGCGATCAACCTTGTTACGACACTTGTTGCATATACAGCGCGGGAAGACAGCTTCCGACTCGTTGCCGACAGAGATACTGTAGTGTAACTGGAGGACATCTGCTGCTTTTGAAACATCAAAGAAAGTGTTCTGTCTTTTGATTTTCCTGAGATCACCAGAACAGAGACGACACATCTGCTGGAGGACTTGCTTGTGATACTGGTCCATATTCTGTAAGAAAGAAGGAAAAGTGTCATTGCTCATGCCAACCAACTTTCACTTGAAGTTTGTATTCACTCTCCTCAGCTGAATGTAGTCATATCCATTATTCCTCCTGAGAGATTCTAAACACAATAAATGATTCATTTGCACTTCCCAAGCTGACCAATCTCAACCAAAATACCCAATTATTTTAGACATACATGCTTAGGACACCCAAAGAAGACAACTCTCTGAAACTGACAGCTGATCAGCTGATTTACCAAAACGGAAGAACAAAGCCGAATTTCCCGACAGATGCTTCCTAGAAATACCCAGTAAGGTCAAGATCATTCAAAATGTACACAGAAACAAATAGACCACGATAGACAGCCTTCCTACCCCCATGGCCCTTCATTACTGACCAAATCATGTCCTCTGAAGATGGTAACAAGCGTAGAAAAACACCCGACAGCATTTTTATTTGCTGAGGAAGCACAGCATACCGCCAGTCACTGGAGGGCAGAGTCTCCCCTTTCCAGCACATTTAACCATGTTTTGCTGTCGCAAACAGGATAAAACACAAGTCGCACAGACTCTGGGGTCTTCTACCTACCTAATTCAACCATTGATCCAGAAGAAAATGTTTCCAACTTCGTAAAATCGGCAAATGTTGACCGAATTTGATGATCAAAACGGCAAATTCTTGCTTATTCCAAGATGCGACAGATGGCGCTCAGTGTATCGCAAAGTCAAATCAATTAGACGAGTGCATGTTTTTAACTCTCAAGTACATATTTGGAGAGGTATTGAAAAAATATTTGTTGTGGCAAGTCTACAGATATAAAGCAATTATTTGATGAAAAAATTAATTTCGAATGTTGCTAATTGGGTAATAGGGGGCGTGTTTTGAGTTTTTTCTGCCAGTTGGCTGAAAAGAGTGGAAATATCAAAGTCTGTCTAATTTGTCGATTATCAACAAATTTCCGTGGTCAATCACCAGTTTATTTTTCACCATTTACTTGCCCGACTGTCCGGAATAACATAATCTAAATTTCAGATTCACAACCGAACGCAGTATTTGATGCGTCGCGGTCAAACATTGACAATTTAACTGCTAAAAGGCTTAAAAAATCAATTGTGGTCTTGTCTCGTATATATATTAACATTTCGGCATGTATTTGGTGGTTAGGAATTCATCCTGGCTAATAAACATTCTACATATATAGTCTACAATGTATAGGTCAAACCAAAGTTGGTATGACATGTGGTATTACAAAGTTTCAAGTTCGGACCTCTAGCGGTTAAGAAATGTGCCACTGTTTTTAAAACAGAATACAGACAATGACGACGGACACAGCGGTGTTGTATAGACTCCCCTAAGGTGAGCCATAAAAAGGGGAGTCCTTTCTTGTATCCTGTACTTACCTGTTAACTGCGTAAATGTGCCGGAATGTCTTTTTTTTTCAAAATTTTTATTTGAGAAATGGAAGTTTGCTGGGGTCACATCTAATCCTGCTTTTTCAGGCGAAAATTCCAATATTCCCACTCCACTTTCACGATAGTCATCATCACTAGAAAGTGACATCATTGGATCATCTCGGTGGAGCTCATTCCTCTCACCCCCTGCAGCAGACTTGAAGCTTTTCTGGTCATCTGAAACAGAGGAACACATTCAACAAATGATAACAATTTATGAATTATGACGTTGATTTAATTACTACACTAGGTATCCCTCAGCCATGCCTGTGGTTGAGGGGTATTGCTGTCCTCTTTGGTGTCTGTCTGTTGAAGATTTTAATATGTTGGTAATGCATATCAGTTGACACTGTTTGCTATTGAAAATAATTAGGCTTCCCCTACCAACAAGTAGTGGAAGACTACTGATTTTACACAACAAGAGGCCCAAGGGCTTAGCGTTCAGCTAACATTTTGTCCATACCAGATACGGTACCAGTTAAATGGACAAGATAGCGGCCAAACTACGATTGCAAAAAAGCAACCGCATCGGAGGCATTTGGATGTGAAAGTAACATGATCTTAAGGTTTATTGCACTACATGTAGCTGAAACATTGCTTTAAAGTTGCTAAAACACCTGCAGTATCTATTCATCTTAAAAGCCAAGATCTCAAACAGCCAGACACTCCGAGTTGCTCAATGGTCATTGATGGAATGTCATGATCAAGAGACATTAAGTTGTCAGAAAGATGCACCTGTTAAAAAAAGTCAATACGGCTAATTGGATTACTGGTGAGTCATTGTTTGTGAAATTTTCAGACTTCACCTCTTGTAGTCATCATCATGCCAAAAAAAATCCAAGATGATGGTGAAAAAGGGCCAAATTCTATAGCATGTACAATCACCTCCCTTTGTTAAATACAACACCACCTGCTACAGTCTATGCATTACTTGAACAAGCTAATATAAGGCAAAACAATGCATCAAACTCACTTAAAAAATAGCAAGGTTGCAGAGAGTAGAATTGACAATGATGTCTAAAACACAATCAGGTGTCCTAAATATTTGGATGGACAGAACAGGGTGTCCTAGACATATAGGTGGACTTGACAATGACGTATGATCGAGTAAGGTGTCCTAAATACATGTTGCCAGGTGGACTTGACAATGAGGTTTCACAGGATACATTACATGTTTTAGAGTGTCTGCTATATCAAGGTGGACTTGGCAATGAGCTACAATAATGGAGCAGGCTGTTCTACTTATCAATTTGTCCTGACAACTGTTCGGTTTTGGGCTATAACTTTTTGGGTAGTCCAGTCCGGTTATTTTGTTACACACTGTTGCTGCTGGCCTCTTTCGGGTGCTCGGGAGACGCGTTTACAATACACGCTGTTTTACATGTAGGTCTATCCATTGATTAGGTCCCAACTGTTACATAACCTCCGGTTCACAACACACAAACTGGCTTTAACTCGGCCCCATTCGTATACACAGCTGTAACAGTGTCCAGAAACACTGTTTGTTATATTTTTGGACTTTACCATTCTAGGCCTTAGAACATACATTTTTGGATCAGACATGTGGTTAATATTTACGTGAGCCAAGCTGGTGTCAGTTAAGGTTAGCAAACCTGCGATTACTGCATTAAACGACAACATATTGTGTCGATCACGAGTGTATCATCCCATGCTAGCATTTTTGTGATTCGTCCTTTCCGATGATCTGATGACACGTTTGACTCCCGAAGGGTAACATATGGGCCACAAACTAGGAAATGTGGCTTTTTCTCTTTGACCATCCTAGGCAATGGACGCGGGTAATTTCTACGGCAATCCATTATTTCCGATTATTCCTCAGCTACATGTATGTGAGGCTGAAGGCTAAATTGTCTATAGCCAGGCATGAAAATCATGTTCCCCCGTTCCTGATATGGCCTCATAGCCAACGGGTAGGTCATATCCCGCCTGCGCTTCTATCCACGAATTAGGCCTATTGGGTTGTTCTATATTCTATCAAGTTAATACCCCTCTCTGTAAAATTATCCCAACTTAACCATGAAACATATATCGAGTATTTTAGTTGGTTCTTTCGGTATCTCTCTGCTAAGCGACCGCAGTCCCTATTGCATCGAAACTGTGAGTCAAGATCTCACCTCTGGGTAGGGAAACTTACGTTAAACTGGGTATCCACTGATGGTTTTATTCTACTGTATTTATAACCAACATCCAATATCTCGCGATCCGTAATACAGCTGTGGATTGGAAGACGAGAAGGCGATTGCGATTTCATTCCGAAATTATGGGAAAGAACGTTTGAGTATATATATCCAAAGAGATATTCTAACTTTGTGTGGACGCTGCTGATTTCTCTGAGATATTTGAGAGGAGATGATGTTCTGCATGGTTCTAGCTATACATTTCACAGACCTGTATAGCCCTTTCGTAGATCATGAGTTTTGTGCACATATGTGTGGAACTAGCAGCATTCATGAGATATAGCCAAAAATATTTCACATGAAGTGCTTCCTGGGACCAAGCGTTGTTAAAAATATTATCACAAGTGTCAAGAGGCACAATAACACCATAACACCTTCAAATAACCCAAAGATGTAATGCCTAGCCTCAATAGTTACAGAGATATGCCCCGGAAACCAATTACGGTCAATTTATGCTATTTGCAAGGCCTATGTAGATGGATGGATGGGCACACAGAGTTGAAACAGTTATTCTACTGGCTCTGCTGACTTCGTCAGCTGAGCGAAAAAAAATCTTTCTTCCACTTCTTCTTCGTATTATCACCTCTAGAGCCCAGGATTTGGGAATTTCACCACCTGAAATCTCAAAAAAAAATTGAGACACTCTTCAAAACATTTGTCTTCGTTTCAATAAAACAGCAGTAATAAGTAGGGGCATATTGGGATTATTTTCTAAGAACTTTTTAAGGGAGTGGTATTTTTGGACGATTTTCACCATTTTTCACCTAAAATGAGGGATGGCAGACCCCACCCGAACCTCTCAGACAGAAAAATCATTCAATTTGGATCCCCGAGGCCAGAGAAACCATATAAAAAAACATTTGAGAAGCTGGGGACTTAAAATACCTAAAAAATTCAGGTCATACACGTACGATCTTGGCACTGAAAGAGTTAACCCATATATACCCCTTTTAAAAAGCTGAAAACGGGCACCTACAGCTAATTCCGTATGTTATTTGAATCACCCGTCACAATGGGAAGTTCCAATAACGTCATCAGTTATCAACGTGCAACCATGAAGAATGACCAATGGGCATGCTTTCTCGCCATTGTGAGTTTAAATTCGTCTATCCACTGCGTAGCTCCCTTACCTGTTAGAATTACATTTGAGCATTATCTCCGGCATCCCGGAACACGCCGATTCCATTTTTTACTCCCACCACCTGTGGTCCCCCGCGCATGCGCACCTCCTCTTTATCTGAGGCGCGCCATTACCCCGGACACATTTCCGAATTTTGGTGTTTTCTTACCGATTTTTAGTGTGTTTTTCGAAGGATTTTATTCTTTTTGGAATTCTACCATACTTGTAGGATGTCTAATCAAGATTTACCGTTGTTTACTCTAGACCCAGTCGCACTGTCGGGCTCCGTTTCTCCAAATTCCGCTGCGGTCCGTCATGCGGGCTCCTCTGGCCGGGGATCAAGCCTCGTGACGACGCCTGCTCAGGGTCCCTCTGGCCGAGGACCAGGCCCTGACAAGTCTAGTACTATTAAACCAGGACCTTCCTCTGGTCGAGACAAGAGTTCTGGGAGAGTACGAGACAAGGATAAACATCGGAGGCGGGAAAGATCTAGCAGTAGCACGAACCAGTCCAGTGCTCTGGAGAAGAAAATGGTGGCTTTGCTTGATAAAAAACTGGAGAGTAAGCTAGAGGGCTTGCAAACGGCCCTTTTAGAAAAGCTGACAGCGGCCATTAAGCCGGCTCTGGTATTGGACCTAGGCCGACAAGAGGTAAGTAGGTCGGCTCAGATGCAGATAGGAGATACGGACTCTATCTCCTTCATGGCTGGGGATGACTTCAGCCTCGGGGGTAGCTCGCCCTCACCTAGGAGACCTCAGAGAGGTTTTGCCCAGCAGGATCAGGTAAGATCTCCATTCAGACCCCCTTCCGGTATTCATCGGCTAAGTAAGCAGCCTTCTGCAGCAGCAGGGGCCCCGCCGGCTGAGGAAGATACTAGATCTTTCTTATATATGGGGGAGAAATATTCCACAGAGGAAGGTGAATTAGTTCCACACTCTTGGCCAGCCACAATTGAAATTGTAGCCAAAACCCTGGACATTGAAGTCGAGAAACCGATGGATAACACCAATTCATCCATACTGACAGGGGCCTTCTCAGGCCTGGCACCCCACCCAACCAGAGCTTCAGACCCCAGCACTTCCTGCAGATGGCCTGTTGGACAATAAATGGGACAATATCAACAAGTCACTCCCTCGGATCTCATTCTCGGGAGAGAATAGGATGAGAAAGCAGTACCGCTGGCCGGATGCGGACTTTGATCGTAGAGGTAAATGTCCAAGCCTGGATAAATCCGTCTCTACTTACCTAAACACCCGCTTGGGTGGCGCTACCAAGTATAAGCCGAGGACTCTCGATCCCTCGAAGAGTAAGTCAGAGAAGGCTTTGGAGTCTGTGGATAGGGTCATTAGATGCCAACAGCGAGTGGTGTCACACTCATTTTGGCGGCTCTACGGAGGGCCTTGTCTCCTGACTCTGACACGTCCGAGAAGGAAGTTGCTTCTATTCTTGGCGCCCTGGCCACTGCCACCTGCGACATGGCTAGTCTGTCTACCACAGCCTTGGCAAAATGCACTCACAAGCGCAGACTCATTTACCTAGATGCTCTCAACTTACCTGATAAGTCGGACAGGGATACCCTTCTTAAAGTGCCAGTGGAGGGCCCAGAGCTCTTCGGAGGTAAGTTTAATGAAGTAGCTAAGGAAGCCTCTCAGCTGAGGCGCAATGCCAGGGAGATGGCCAACACCCTGGCCTCCACTGCAGGAGGTTTTTCCTCAGGTATGAAGAGAAAAGAAGCCACACAGCCTTCTGGTGGACAATTCAAACGGTTCAAGACGTTACCACCCCACGAGGAGCGTTGTGTTCCCCCTCCTGGGGATAAAAGGTGGGTTCCAGGTCATGATGCCTCAGACAAGAAGGACCAATATCAGCAGAAGCAGAAGACTGGGACACAACCATTCCAGCCGAACCAAGGGTACAGTAACTCCCATAGAGGAGGAAGAGCTCCGAGAGGCCAGAAGAGGCCCTTTCGGGGCAACAAAAACCAATAGCAACCACGAAGTCATCCCTCTCACCTCCAGGCCTCCAGTGGGAGGGAGACTGTCCTTATTCGCCAAGAAATGGCGCAAGATAACAAAGGACAAGTATGTATTGGACATTCTGGAGAATGGCTACTCAATTGAGTTCAAGGAGCCACCTCCAGAGACAGGTTTCATCCCTACGGGGTCACAAAGAAACAAGAAGGCCATGAGTACAGAGATCGACAAATTGCTACAGAAGCAGGCTGTCGAGGAAGTACCGTTAGATCAACAAGGAAAGGGATGTTACTCCAACCTATTTCTTGTCCCCAAAAAGTCGGGAGGGTTCCGACCAGTGCTCAACTTAATGAAATGGCCAGGGCCATTGTGCTCACCTCATGTGGAGGAAAGATGGATAAAGAGCATGGTCTTGTGTCATGTAGTGTTAGGTTTGATGTAGGTCCAAGCAATTACAATTTCCCCAAAATGGCCAATTTACAGTACATTCGACCTCTGTGACCTTGAAAAGTAGGTCAAATCAAAGAAGACCCGGGTGACACATTGAATGGTTGTTAGAATTAGATGTACCTATGATATAAAATTGGTGCCAATCGGGCAAGTCATTACTAGGAATAATGGCATTTTGAAGAATTTAGGATTTGGCCCCCTCCCTGGAGGCCAAACGGCAAATCAGATCGCACCAAACTTCAGTACCTGAGATCACCTGACCAAGGGGTACATGTGTACTTAATTTGTGATCAATAGTCATTGCAGTTAAGAAACGTGCCATTGTTACATCCTAACGGCCAATTTACACCATTTGACCTCTGTGACCTTGACAAGAAGGTCAAATTAAAAACCTGTGTGATATATACTGTATGGTGGTTAGATGTACCCATGATATCAAATTGGTGGCAATCGGGCAAGAAGTTAAGGAATAATCACATTTTTAAGGTTTTTGGATTTTGCCCCCTGGTGGTCAAGTGGTGAATCATATTGGACCAAACTTCGGTCCCTGAGATCAGCTGACTAAGGGGTAAATGTGTACCAAATTTGGTATCAATAGTCATTGCAGTTTAGAAACGTGCCATCGTTACATCCTAACGGCCAATTTACACCATTTGACCTCTGTGACCTTGAAAAGGAGGTCAAATCAAAAACCCGGAGGATATATGATGCACCTTTGCTAGAAGTACCTACCATATTTTTTTCAAAATTTCCCGACTACTATTGAGGGAGATATTGCATATTTTCACTTTTAACGTTTGGCCCCCTGGTGGCCAAACCATGAAACGAATCGGACCAAAACTTGGTCTCCCAGGTGTCATTACATAAGGGTACATGTGTACCAAGTTTCAACTCAATAGCTCTAACAGTTACGAAACGTGCCCTGCTAACGGACGACGGACGACGACGACGACGACGACGACGACGCCGACGACGACGACGACGACGACGACGACGACGACGACGACGACGACGACGACGACGACGGACGACGGACGCCACGGTATGGGATAAGCTCACCTCTGCTAAGAGGTGAGCTAAAAAGGTTGAACACGTTCATAGTAGATCGTCCATTTCGCATGGAGACCTTCAGATCAGTAATGAGGTCAGTAAAACCTCAAGAGTGGGTGGCGTCGATAGATTTATCAGACGCATATTTCCACATACCAGTGAATGAGGGGTCCAGAGAATACCTGCGATTCGAATTCAACGGCAAACATTACCAGTTCCGCGCCTTAGTGTTTGGCCTAAAATCAGCTCCTCGCATTTTTACGAAAGTAGTGTCTACCCTGCTAGCGCACCTAAGGAGAAAGGAAATTCGCATTCATGCGTATCTAGACGATTGGCTTCTTCGAGCGGGCAATCGCAGACGTCTCCTACAGGTCATAAACATGGTGACTCAATTAGTGACGTCACTCGGTTTTCTGATCAACTGGGAAAAATCCGAGCTGACTCAATTAGTGACGTCACTCGGTTTTCTGATCAACTGGGAAAAATCCGAGCTGACGCCAACACAGATATTAGATTTCCTGGGAGCTACCCTGGACTTAGTCCGAGGTCTAGTATTCCCGTCCAAAGACAGGGTCATTACCCTAAAGCAGTCAGTGAAAGCACTGATCAACAAACAAACAGCAGCGGCAAGAGAGATTCTCAGTGTTCTGGGGATGATGGCGTCTTGCATAGACGTAGTACCATGGGCACGACTTCAGATGCGCCCATTACAAATGCATCTAATCCAATCTTGGAACTCTCAGTACCACAGTCTGCAGAAGATCCTGTCTGTAACAAACGAACTCAGGACTCAACTGACCTGGTGGATATCCGATCAGAATGTTCTGAAGGGGGTATCTCTAACACGTCAGAAGCCACATGTGACTATGGCGACCGATGCATCATTGGAGGGATGGGGAGCCCTGATGCAATCGCAGAGTCTGGCGGGGATTTGGTCGGAATATCAAGCGACCAAACACATCAGCTGGAGTTGAAAGCCGTCCAATTAGCCCTAGAAGGTTTCCAGGACAACATTCGGGGGTTGTCTGTACTGATTCGAACAGACAATACAACAGTAGCAGCCAACCTCAACAAGGAGGGGGGTACACACTCTCAGGAGCTCTGTCGGCTTACCCGAGAGATCCTCCTTTGGTGCATAGAGAACAAAACCCAAGTACAAGCCCGACACATAGCGGGGGTAAAGAATATAGTGCCGGATGCTTTGTCCCGGAAGGACAAGACGTTCCCAACAGAATGGACTCTACATCGTCCAATTCTGAGCATGATTTTCGCCTGGACAGGCCCCATGTGGACCTGTTTGCGACAAGTCGGAATCATCAGTTACCAATATATATATCGCCAGTACGAGACAGTCAGGCATGGACAGTAGATGCTCTGAGCATCTCATGGAAAGACCTTCTAGGTTATGCATTTCCCCCAATTGCACTGATTCAGAGAGTACTAAACAAGATCCTAGAGGACGACTGTGTGGTCATTCTGATTGCCCCGTGGTGGCCACAACAAGCGTGGTTCTCAGGAATATTGGATCTCCTGATCGAATCTCCGATCGAACTACCAGACAGGCAGGACCTTCTGTTTCAACCACACAATTTTCAGCTTCACAGGGACCCGTCAGTCCTAATATTAATTGCATGGAAATTGTCAAGAGTGCCTGGATTGAGAAGGGCGTACCCGAAGTGGCTGCTGAGAGAGTAGCCCAGGCAAGAAGGTCTTCGACCAGAAATACCTATGATGCAAGAATTAGAATTTACAGTGACTCGTGCAAATTTCACCGTGTGCGACCATTGCAGGCCTCTTTAGGCCAGATGGCCTCCTTTCTGACATATTTGTTTAAAGAAAAGAACCTAGGAGTTTGCACTATCGCTGGGTACAGGGCAGCCATTTCTGCCATACATTCAGGGTGGGATAATATCCCAGTCTCAGTTGGCAAATTGGCCGAACTCTCAATATACACCATCTAGATTCTGCACCCTAGCGGACAGAGAACAAACTACCGTCTGCTTCAGTGGCGTCCGCACACGAATGAAGACACGATTTCGATTCTTCCTTTCAAATTTCCCAAATTTCTTGCAATATTTAGTAATTTTAACAGCAGTAAACCAATTCAATTGATCATTATTACCATTCAGAACATACATAGAGACTTTTTCCATAACACGACCTTTCGCAATAATTATTTTTGGCATTTTGTGGCACTGGCACTTGACTTGGCAGTCACAACCAAGTCCAAAGACAATTTAAACCAATTTATTTTGATGTCATAATGGCAGGCCTATAGGCTCAAAATAACCCAGTGAGTGGGTACACAGAAGGGTTAATTGACTGTCCAATGGCAATGGGGGGTTTAGGGGGCTTCCCCCATTGCACTGGATAATATCAAATTCAAATTCAAATTCTTTATTTGCACAACTATCACAAGTACAGATGACATCCATCGCCCCCCCCCCCCCCCCCCCAGCAGTATGACACAGAAGGGCTAGTTGACTGTCCAACAGGGGGGGGGGGGTTGGGGGGGGTTGGGGGGGGGGCCCATTGTAACAGCTGTAGTTGTTAGAGCTTGCACTTAACATATGCTCGTAGGGGGTTCGGGGGAGCTCCCCTGACATAAAGGGGGGTGCACTAAGTCTGTGACTTTACATATTACTTCTTGAAAACGGAACTATGTAACGATGTACATGATGTACAGGCGTCCACAATGCTAAACCAATTCTCGGAAACCAAGATGGTGCAGATTGGTGATGTACTCGATATCAGCCAGCGATTAGCGCCAGAATGGTTTAAGTGACCGGTGTGTGCGTAAATCTTGTCTCCCGTTGGGTACATTGTGTCCTAAGATGAGCTATTTGTGAATAAATGGCTGTCTCGAGGTGGAAAGCAGCATTTTTCCTTCAGATATGGGCACCGCCATCTTGCATGCTGGCGTCAGTCACGTCGATTTTGATTGGTGGATGATGCGCGCATGGAAGGGACCATTTGAACAGGACATCTGATTGGTTGATAGCGGAGGTGGGAAGTGGCTCGGCAATTTTCGTGACGGTAATAATGCAGAGAGATTACTGATAGACTTCTCGTCGAAGAGATTACTTGGAGCTCTCCAGTTGACGTCATCTCCACAAAGTTGTTATTTATTCCAAAACCACCAAGATATTCGACGTATGACACCCTCAGTGACACTCTTACTTATGATCCACACCTACGAAGCCAAAAGTTGCATGAATTCGACGCATTTCCGAGGCCCAATTTTGAAACAAAAATCGCCTCCTATTTAGCGGCCACAACGCGCAATATAGTATAGATGATTAAAGCCTTTACAAACGAAAGACCTCCAGCTAGGCCGATCTGTCCTAGTTGGAATTTACCTTTACTACTAATGAAGCTGTCTTTACCGCCGTTTGAGCCCTTAGATAAGGTGGATCTGAAATCGCTAACCTTAAATACAGTTTTCCTCATTGCAGCAGCGTCAGCCAGGAGGAGAAGTACTCTGCATTCCCTGTCAGTCGCACCAGGCCATATAGTCTGGTCAGGGGAAGGAGTGAATCTGATTCCTGCTACTGGTTTCATTGCTAAAAATGAATCCATTTCTTACATGAGTAAAGCCATTTTCCTTCCCAAGATGGAGATAGGGTCCAGTGTCCATGAAGACACTTGGTTGTGCCCATGCAGGGCTCTCCGGTTATACTTACAAAAAAACAAGGAGTTAAGGGGAGAGCACATGCAGCTATTCATCACGTATGCAAAAGGGAAGAGTCATCCCTGTTCTTGGGATACTGTGAGTCGGTGGGTGACCGACACTATAAAACATTGTGACAGCAATGCTACCCTCCAAGAGAGGACGAAATGTAAGGCTCATGATGTAAGAGGGTTATCCTCTTCATGGGCACTTGCTAATGGGATTCCCCTGGAAACCATTATACAAGCTGCCAACTGGAAGTCTGAATCGACTTTTTCCGCCTTCTACATGAGGGATGTGTCTGGAAAGAGGTCACAGTTTGCTAGGGCAGTACTGTCGACTTCTTGTCCGGCTCATCTCTAATTAAGATTATATTTTATTATATCCTACCCACCAGCCAGTTTAGGCTTCGTTATTGCTGCTCAAATGTAATTCTAACAGGTAAGGGAGCTACGCAGTGGATTATAATTTTCCTAATTGAAAATATTATCCACTAGTAGCGTACTTACCTGTTAGAATGGTTCCCGCCCTCCTCCCCTTTTAGGATTTAATTTCGTTAAGGGGTATAGGCTGTAATGCCTCAGATAAAGAGGTGGTGCGCATGCGCGGGGGACCACAGGTGGTGGGAGTAAAAAATGGAATCGGCGTGTTCCGGGATGCCGGAGATAATGCTCAAATGTAATTCTGACAGGTAAGTACGCTACTAGTGGATAATATTTTCAATTAGGAAAATTATATTCTGATGGATTATGGAAACATGAATTATAAAATATAGTATAGGGAATAGGGCTAAGTTTATGACTTTATTTGATAGTACATCATCTATAGTTTCAATCCAGAGTACATTGGGACGAGGTAAGGTATCACGGACCAGGTGACTAATTAGTCCAGTAAATTTAGACCAAAAGGAGCTGCAGCTGGTGTGCATAAGCGATGGATCCAGTCAAGTTCTGTGATCAATCTCTTTTGCAGGGCTTCCTGAGAGTTCGGTGGAAGATGGATGAAGGCCAGCACATGCGCTTTGATATCATCCAGACCCTTGTGTCCCGGGGTGTTGCAGTGTCTACCCACAGTGTCATCTTTATTGTTTTTTGTGATGTTTCTGAAGTAATCGCAAAGTCGTGCACAGTAAATTGTTTTTCTTTTGACCCACATATTGTAATCCACATGTAATACATGATAGACAGTATATTAAATTGTTGCTTTTGCAATCTATGTTTGCTCTGGTTGTGTATGTCCTAGACGTGACATGGCTGCGAATAGAGCCGGAGCCCCCGGGCGGAGGTGTCGAGATAGATACAGTATCTACACAACGTTCTAGTGCACCCAGGTCTCTGGGGGGAGGAGGAGGTAATTACCCCCTACCAGGATGAGAGGTGTTGAGCCCTTGGTCAATCTGGGTAAGAGGGATGGGACCAATGATCCCTAGGCGTGTCCCCTGTGGTGGAGACAGTTTCGCCCTGACTAACAAGTCCCTCAGATTTTTTGGTCTCCTATGGCCAAAAATATTGGGGACTTGGTTAACCCTTTGTGTGGTTTTGGATCTGGCAAGGCAGTCCTAGTTCTCTTAGATAATGTTGCTGGGACCAGCAAAGCCTGGAGCAAAGGTTGTGATGAGGTAGAATGGTGGTTCGCCTCCATTGACGCTTGCTACAGGGGCTGTCGGGTAGAGTAGACTGTGTCTGTCTTTCCTTCTAGCCTTCACCAAAGCACCTTCAATTAGGTCCGATGGTTATCCTCTGCAATGTGGACGATTATGACACCCACTCAATAGAACCGTCTCGTCCGAACAGACCGACGCCACCTCTACAACAAACCTATGCAGTCAACAGATCCTGCCCTGACGACTCCATCAGTTCACGGTCATACCTTGTCGAGAGCAGACGTGCTTGCTCCTTCTCTCATCTATTTTGTTTTTCATCATTCAATCCAGAGTACAACAGTGCATATTGGCCAATGTTTGTGGTCGTGTGCAGTGGTTTGGCTGGCTGACCTCCCTGGGCCCTTTTCTGGTGAATGAGTCCCTTTTTAGTGTGTAAACTCTGTTTCTTTCTCAATATCAAATCAGGAATATTTAGATAACATTATAAGATTTCTGAAAAGGGATACTTTATTGGGTCTACCTTGGTTTATTGTGTTGTTATTATTGTCTTTCCGAATTGTTTGCCACTACCTGAAATGCTTTACCCCGTTCAGGGTTTCGAAATATTAAGTGCTTGCCTCCATATAGGGTTCATGAAATCTGACACTAATAACAGTTCGGAAAAATATGAGCAAAATAGCATTGTCCTTTTTGTCATCGATCACATAACTTGCATGAAATCTGTTGTCTTGCGGGAAATTTTGACCAAAAAAATATCGTCTCCAGACAACTCCTCTCTAACTTGATCAGTGGAGAGCACTGCAACTTTCAGGGATGATAACTGATATATTGAAGTTGTGCATGTGTGTTTTTTTTTTAATAACGTAACTAATTGACATAATAAATCACTGCCTCCAAGTTTACCTGTGAACTCTAGACACTTCTAGTTGCTATTGAAAATTCCTCATGAAGTGTAAAATTTTTATCAAAATTTATTTAATTTATAACCGAGTGTTTCTATTCACGATACTTAATGTTATGATGGACGGGTCTAAAGTTCGTGATTGGTCTGCACATTGAATAATGACTTAAACCCTTGAACTTGACAATGCTTGAAGATTTTTATTAGCGGTTAAGGCACAAAATATGACATGCCATACATTATTTGCATATTAAAAGTAACTACTGAAGCAGTCTAAAGTAGTGAATGGACCAATCATGAACTTTTGAACTTTGCTCTTTAAAAATTTGGCCCAGAAAAAACCTGTGCAATGTATCATGTTACTTGTATACATATACAGTCACCATAAATTCATCATAACTTCTGTAAAAAAAAATTTGAGTTGTATAGGAGCAATTGCATTGTTTTTGCTTCGAGCAAACACCCCCTAGTGGTAAAACAGTGAATCAGTGAGTCAATCGAGCCATTTTTCAATATTGAGCATCGTCAATGGATATGCTACACATTTACTGCATATCAAAAGAATATCTTGACGCAGTCTCAAGTTTGAGCATTTACATTATTAATCAATGGACCAATCAAGTTCGACCTGTGTGACCTTGAATATTAGGTCAAACCAAAAACTTGTGTGACATATAATGGAATCTCAGGAGATAGACTTACTATATAAATTCATTGATTTCTGTTACATTGTATTGGAGTGATGGCAATTCATTCTGTTTTCAGCCAACACCTCCTTGTGATGAAATCAAGAATCTGATTGAGCCGATCATGAGCGAACAGCTCCTACGAATATGTTATACATCTACAGCATATCAAAGAAATGGACGAACAGGTGGGGTCAAAAAATGCCGAAGAGAATGGGAATACCTCCTCAGCCATGCCAGTGGCCTAGGGGCAAAAAAGCAATGGCTCCTATTCAAATTTGGTGACATTTATATGAAGAGTGTATGTACTGAGAGTACAAGGTTTTTTATTGTTTCACCAATGGATTTTTAAAGACAGTATTTTTCAAAGACTATAATCACTATCGTAACAAAAGAACAAAAGGCTGTTACCTGTCGCCTTCATGACCGCCAGACCCCGTTAGCGAAAGATGAGCAAAATAGGTGGAATGCCTCTCAGCTGGATGTTTATAATAGGTCAGATAAGCTGATTGATTGCACTCCATGGCCTTCCTCCTAGACATCTGCTATTGCACTACAGACACCACCTGCTGTGTTAGGTTTACCTGTCTTACTGGGTTCATTACACTTGGTGCAATATGGGTATGTGGATTAGTGGATTAGATCGAATGCACTCAATGTGTTGCTGAATTCGTGCCATGAATTGTTATATAATGTAATATAATGATGAATCATGGATTGGTCAAGGAACAGTTGCTTCAATGATTGTGATGCAGAGAAGGAGTGTATGCTTCTGCATTGGTTTCTATCTGATGTCCATGAAATTTCGTTCAAAGTCACTCTACAAACCCTTGGCAGATTTGAAGCAATATTATTCACAATGTGATCTTATTTCTGTTCCTGAAAAGTTGTTTTCAGTGTATTTTCTCCTTGAAATCGATCACTTCAGGTACTATTACTGTGCATACCTAGCTAAATTAGTGTCTAGTTTCGTCTCTGATGACATTTATTACGTAAAAATTGCTGTTTTTTTCTAAAAAGGTGTTTTTGTGGTCATTTTGGCTGTTTATTTCGAGGGTACGGTAGGAGGTCATCGTTCACTCGATAACTCTTTTTAAAATGAAATAAAAGCGTTTTAAGATACATGATATGAATTGATATTAATATTCGTTAAGTGGGATTGTCGGTGGACGTTCATTGTTGAACAGTTGTGCTGGAATTACGAAAATATATCGATATCGTTGAGAGTTCATTCATCAGGGGCCTGCTCTCAATTTTCCTTACAACGCCTCTAGCACTGGGCAATTGCCACCATCTTGAAAAGCAGTGCCGCGGATGGCTATCGCATCGCCACTACGCATGAGAACACGATGGCTGCCCTGCGCTGCATTGATAGTTCGTAATAAATTCACATAAAAACACACCAGAAGATCTCCGATTTTATTTACAAAGATCATATTTTGTTATTTATTGATAAAACAAGCCATTTTACCACAGCAGGTGACACATATTAGGCCTGAATAAGACTTTAGAATTTGAAGTGGTGGTGACGATGCCGATATCCAAGATGGCGGAATTATACCAGTGGTCAAATCTCATCTATTTTGGGTAATTGCATCATTATTTCTTTTTGTGATTGGTGATTAGTAAAATTGAGAATGATTGAAAAATCAGTATTTTTTCACCTAAAGGCATGAGTGAACATTTGATAAGTTTATTGTGATTTAATTGGTAATTTGGTCGACATTTTGACAATTATATTTAGCAATATTTCGATAAATGCGGACCTGCTTCTTCCTCTTTTCGTAATCCGTTCGAAGGGGTGACGGTGTTTCGATAACTCAGGTCAGTTTCACGGCAAAAATAAGTAGTAGTTTTGAAATTCGAATGTGATGTACACTACAATGCACGTGATTGATGGTTGAACATTCACTCTAGTTGACAGTGTATTATTGAAATATTTGATTGTGATGATGGTGTATTGTACTATAGGCCTTGCATGCTCCCAACGTGTGGCATATTTCACATTGATACTACCAGTATCAATTACAAAAAAATAGATTGTGAGTAACAATAGGCCTACAATCAATGCTACATGTCATGAGGGTGGGAACGGGGAAGGGGGGGGGGTAACTGTCTCGACGTCCCGTTAGGAAAAAAGGCTTATCCCGTTTGTCGCGGCGATTATATTATGGGTTTAATTCTTTCATTCATGTTCATATTGAATTGTAATACGTGTTGTGTCATAATGTTTAGTCGTTCATCTAACCTAATCATGTAATCGTCTTCACCATGCTTTTACTGTGTATAGAATAAAGGATTCGAGTCATAGATTTTATGGAAGCTAGTCGTCTGGCGTTCTTGCTTACGAACCACCCCTACATTTATGGTGCCGTGACCTTGGAAAACACTCATCATGACAGACAAAGAAAAAGCTGCAGAACGTCTTGCGTTTTCGCGAGGAAGTCATAGAGGACAACTAACGAAACTAACGAAGAAAGCTGACGAGTTTATCGAAAACTTTGACGAACTCTCGGACGACGAACTAGACAAGCTCGAATCAACCATGGACAGCATCAGATCGAAAATCAACTTTCTCAAGCAACTCGATGAGGAATTACTGGAGCTGATACCAACTAAGGACCTAGAGGAAGCAGTGGTCACATTCGACGATTATCTTCTCGATGTTCAGGAAAATTACGACGTTCTTCAGATGCGCCTAAAACGCTCACGTGGTAGATGTACACGCAAGACCACATCCGACCCAACGACAAAGGACAAGTCGAATTGTCGCTTGCCGAAACTAGATTTAGAAACTTTTAGTGGAGACATTTTGCTTTGGCAAACGTTCATCGACGGATTCATAGCATCTGTTCATAATAACTCTAAGCTTGAGGACATAGAAAAGTTTCAGTACCTCAAGAGACAACTCAAAGGTGAAGCTGCTCGGATTATTCATGGCTTAGCATTGACAAATTTGAACTACGCCCATGCAATGGAAATATTAAGAAAACGCTACGGTCAAAGACATAAGATCGTTGCCGCCACGATGAAAGCGCTAATGGAGTTACCAGTGACGACGTCCGCTGACGCCAAAGGATTACGTCATTTCTACGACACGCTCGAAAGTCATGTTCGCACCTTGGACACGCTTGGGAAAGATCAATCATCATACGGGGACTTTCTTGTGTCCATTGTGTTGGATAAACTACCCACGTCCACCAAGCAACAGCTTGCTCGGGATCATGGTTCCTGTGAATGGTCATTATCCGACCTACGCGTAGCTTTGGGAGCAGAAATCGAAGCTCTTGAGGCAGGTGACGTATCAGCAGATAGTTCGTCTGCCTGTTCAGGATACAGCTCGGAACTGCAAAGCACAGCAGCTTTTCATACCAACGTCAAATCGCAACGGAAACCGTACTGTGCATTCTGTAAAGGGACGCATTACTCAGGAGAGTGCACGGTGTATGCTAAACCTGCTGATCGCTTGACTCAGACGCGGAAACTTCAACTTTGCTTCAACTGCCTTGGTCGTCATAAAATCAAGGACTGCAAGTCAAAGTTTACGTGTCGCAAATGTAAGAAGAGACATCACACTGCCATTTGTTCGGGGTCAAGACCTGATGAGAAGGAAACAAACTCTAATAACCAAAACACAACGCAACAATCAGAACGAGAAACGACCGAGTCTGAAGAAACTGTTCAGTCAGTCACAACAGGCTGTACAGACGAAATGACTGTCACCCACGTAGGGAAATCCGGGTCTGTTTTATTGAAAACAGCTGTGACGGACGTCTCGTCCTCAACAGCGTCATGCAAGGCGACCATCCTATTCGACGAGGGATCGACACGCTCTTTCATCACCACGGAATTAGCAGAGAAGCTGAGTGCAACGTCGAATGGTTCTCACACGCTTTCCCTTACCACATTTGGGGGTAAGCCAGGCTCAGCTAGAAAGTTCGACGAAGTAACTTTCTCCGTACATACGATTTCCGGTGAGAAGATGCAGATGTCAGCATTGGTTGTACCTCGCATATCGCAAATGAACAATCGCATCAACTCATCGCTACTTTCGTTACCTCACCTACAAGGATTAACTCTCGCCCATCCGATCTCAAACGTCGATTCATTACAAATCACACTTTTGATTGGAGCTGATTTCTTCTGGGACTTCGTAGAGGATCACGTAATTCGGGGCCCAGGACCTATTGCTGTTCGCTCTAAACTTGGCTATCTTCTCTCGGGACATCTACATTCGCAAACTAAAGACTCTCAAGCCTTATCGCATGTGATTTCAACAGATACGAGCCAAGATGTGAGTGATTATCAGCAGTACTGGGATCTTGAAACGATAGGAATCAAAGATGATCCCTGTCGGGCCATGGCGGATGACACTGATCGTTACAAGTCATTCTGCAAGACTCACTTGCGCCACGATGGCACACGCTATGTGGCTAGTCTTCCTTGGAAGGAAAATCACAATCCGCTACCAACCAACTATGACGTTTGTGTGAAACGCACACGAAACACGATTCAAAGACTTAGTTCTGAATTACCTCGCACTTACGATAGCATTATTCAGGATCAAGTCGCACGTGGATTTATTGAAGAAGTCATAGGCGATGATCTAACTAGTGGTCACTACTTACCACACCACGCGGTTATGAGATCTGATTCAACAACAACGCCAATCAGAATCGTGTATGATTGCAGCTGTAAGGTCAGCGATGCACCGTCGCTGAATGACTGTTTAGAGACCGGTCCTCCCTTACAGAATGACTTAGCCGCCATTCTGCTGAGGTTTCGTTTACATCAACATGCTTTCACAGCAGACATCGAGAAGGCATTTCTCAATGTTGGACTTGCCGAAGAGGACAGAAAGTTCACAAAGTTCTTGTGGTTGAGTGACGTCAGCAACCCGGACAGTGCTCTTCGCGTATTCCAGTTTAAAGTAGTACTGTTCGGAGCTATCTCATCGCCATTTATCTTGAACGCTGCAGTGCGATCTCATCTCGAGGCACAAGATAGCACTACATCTTGGGACATACGTAACAACATCTATGTGGACAATTTAGCTAGTGGGACTGACACGGTGCCACAAGCTGTTAGTTATTACAAGGACTCGAGGAACGAGATACACGTCGGTGGCTGGAACATTCGTGCATGGGCCTCTAACTGCCCAGAGGTCGTGAACTGTGCAAAACGTGACAATGTCCTGAGTTCTGACACTAATGTCAAAGTGTTAGGCATGTATTGGGACACAGAAGAGGATACATTGCATAACTCCAAGTGGAATCACAAACCACCAGACATTGAAGCTTTGGTGACCAAACGTGACGTCACCAAGGTCATTAGTTCGATATTTGATCCTCTAGGATACCTCACGCCCGTTCATGTCAAGGGGAAGGTATTCCTACAAGAACTCTGGAAACGTAAACTGTCGTGGGATGAGCCTCTTCCCGAGGATTTAGCGAAATCCTGGGTGACCATTTCTCAGGAATTAGCTGAGGCCTACCAAACGAGCGATATACCACGGAAGCTGTTCGAGACTGTTGATAAAGAAGGAGGATCATACGAGTTGCATGTCTTCGCGGACTCTAGCATCAAATCATACGGTGCCTGTGCCTACTTGGTACGAGGATCGGAAGTCTCGCTCGTAATGGCAAAGTCACGTGTCGTACCAATGAAGTCAATGACTATGCCTAGATTAGAGCTTACTGCAGCTCTAGTTGGCTCACGCTTGCTAGCATACGTACACAAGAGTTTGAGACCATACATCGATATCGGACACTCTGTCTTGTGGTCTGATAGTCAGATTGTCATCGGCTGGTTACACAGCGAGAAACAACTACCTACGTTTGTCGCTAACAGAGTCAAGGAGATTCGTTCATACGATATGATCAACGAGATTCGTTACTGTCCGACGCAGGATAACCCTGCAGACGTCATCACACGTGGATTAACTGCCGATAACCTTCGTCATGCCACCTTGTGGTGGAAAGGACCGCACTGGCTATGCACAGAAACATGGCCGGAGAATGTCGAGTATCTTGATTCTCATGCTCAGAGCGTCAATTCGGACGCAGCGGATCGTTCATCGGAATCGCTACGTACTCAGCCGGAAACGGAACTCGTCACGACGGTCAGCGAGGTTACCGAACCTACTGACATCAGCAACATTATCGACTTGGACAAATTCAACTCGTACACCGCTCTACTTCGCGTTAGTGCCCTAGTGTTACGCTTTGTGTCAAACCTGCGCAAAGAGCGCCAACTCCGCAAAGTTGGCCCTCTCACGTCTGATGAGATTCATTCTGCCGAATTAGTGTGGATTAAAGCAATTCAGAATCGCAGCTACCAAGCTGAAATTCAGGGCATAAAGGAGAAAAGTGTGAAAGGCCCACTTGTGAAGCAATTGCGCTTGTTCATTGGAGAAAATGGTCTACTTCGTGTCGGTGGGAGACTCCACAATGCAGAAATCTCACATGATGCCAAGTTTCCTATTCTCATCCCATCCAAGCACAGATATGCTAAGCTGATCATTCTTCAGGCACATGCTGGAGTTCTGCATTCTGGTGCGCAGTCTACCATTGTTCACATTAGACAGAAATTCTGGATTACCAACATACGTCAACGCGTGAAGAGTTTATTACGCGACTGTGTCATTTGCAAGAGAGTCATGGGTAAGCCATTCCGATCACCTATACCACCCCCTCTTCAAGCAAGCCGTCTATTGTCGGCTCCTGCCTTCACAGTCTGTGGAGTTGATTTCACCGGTGCTCTTTTCGTACGAGGTGGTGAGGGTGATTCCAAGGCCTACATATGCCTCTTCACTTGCGCAGTCACAAGGGCTATCGACTTGGAAATAGTAAATGACCTATCGGTTGCATCATTCCTACGCGCGTTCAGACGTTTCGCCTCCAGGAGATCTCTGCCGCAAGAGATGATTTCCGACAATGCTATGACTTTCCTATCATCTTCTGACATTCTATCAACGTACCTAGCAAATCACAGAGTCAAGTGGACTTTCATCAAGAAACGCGCAGCATGGTACGGTGGTTTTTATGAACGTTTGATTGGATTGACAAAGTCTGTCTTGAAGAAGGCATTAGGCCGCCGTCTTTTGACATTGGAAGAGTTGCAAACTGTCGTTGCTGAGATAGCAGCAGTTCTCAACGATAGGCCTATAACATTCCAGTCTACTGAAGTTGGAGACCTAGAACCGTTGACACCATCTCACTTCCTTAATGGTCGTGTGCTGACCAAAGGCACATTAGGCCTACCCTTGTTTGATTTGGAGGAGGTTGATGACCCATCCTTCGGTTTCTCCACATCACTAATGCAACGGCGGATAGTGCTCATGGCAAAGCTCCAGAAAGAGTTCTGGAACAGATGGTCAAGTGAGTATTTGTCCGCCCTGCGTGAGAGGGACCGAGGGATGGGGAAAGGTACGCTTCGAAATCAGATAAGGATTAATGATGTGGTCCTCATTCAGGATGAAAATCAGAACAGAGTCAAATGGCACATGGGAAAGGTCACCGAGTTGCATTATGGGAATGATGGTCTGGTGAGATCTGTCAGTTTGAAAACCGCCAGAGGTCATACCAATAGGCCCATTGTGAAGTTGATTCATCTGGAATCTAGTGATTGTCAGTCAGAGGACACACCAGACACAGATGTCGAGGACAATTCATCTGCGCGACCTAGGAGACAAGCAGCAATCGTTGCTAGGGACCGAATCAGAAACATGTCAGACTAACTTGCTAATGTATTAGTCTAGTCAAGTCACAACTTAGAGACAATGTCATGATAACTTTTTACTATGTTCTACTGTTCTACTTTTACTATGAAAAAACAAAAGACAAAAAGAATTTGCTCATCACCATTTCGCGGCGGGGAGTATGTCGCGGCGATTATATTATGGGTTTAATTCTTTCCGACAGTTATTTTCGGCCCATCCCAGTGTCCCGAAAATACCCGTTCTCCCCCTCATACATAGTAGACCATATTGTCACATTGATGTTTTCTTTCATTACAGTAAGACTTCCGAGATCTACATTTTCGACAAAGGCCTGGTGTAATATTACGTACTTGATGAAGGTAATATTAATTTCTTCAAATTTGAAGCATGACGTTAATGGGGTACCAGCACAACTTCATTGACTGCTACGTGGCGCTGGTGGTAACTAAGGTATTGCATCGTTCATATCACTTGAAAAAAACATTTACCCTAGTTACGACCAAAGCTGCTTAGCAGAGGGCGATACCTCATCAGGAGCGCCACAATCATATCATTGGTGTGAAAGCATTTGTATGAAGTTTTTCAGTTCTCAATGTGTTCAAAACCTTAATTGTGAAATTGTGCACTTCAAATTCAAATTCACGTCACTACGTTAGTTTGACATCCATTGATGTCACGGTAATTTCACTGTTATGCTGTGCTGCTTTCAGGTTTAATGACACGAATGAGTACAAGTACATTACATTTTTCGACGAAGGCCTTCTGTAATTTCATACGCTTTTTACGGTTAGTATTGATTCATAATTTCTAGTAAAAAAGTTAATTTTGAAAGTGAAAAATATGTTACAATACAATAGACCTGCAAATACCATATACGCAAGTTTTGAACAAATATCACACATATTCCCCAGTTGACTTGTGATGATATTGATAATGGTGGTGGTGGTGTTATCATGTACATGGCTTCTAACGTAGTGAATGTTTTCTTTTCAGCAACATTCAATAGATTTATTTACTGTATTATCATTTCGACCAAGGCGAATTCGACACTTCAATTACACAAGGTTAGTAACTTTTGTTCACAAAATCCAAATGGAGGCAAATACAGAACAATCAAACTTAGTCATTCCAGTCAGTTACTGAAGTACAGTGAAAACTGTCGGGAGCAGTGCAACTGATGGCATGTCAAACTTCCAGTGACTGTCCCTGTCCATATATTTCAAGACAGTACAAATCTTGTAATCATTTTGTTTATGCAATGCACGTTATTATGTATCATTTCAGCACAATCAAACTTAGTCATTCCAGTCAGTTACTGAAGCACAGCGAAAACTGTCTGAATTAGTGCTGCTGATGGCATGTAATTACTCTACTACCACTACCAGTGACAGTCAATGTCCATATATTTTCAAGTGTGCGAAATTAGTACTCGTCTACTTCTTAGTGTTATTTGAATGCAATGTATGTTATAAAAATATTTTTTCAACACTATATCAACATTCTCATTCCTGTCAGTTTCTGAAAATCAGCTAAAGCAATCGCTACCAATGCAGCTGATAACAGCAATTCTTTTTGTTCCCAATGCCCATCCATGACAATATATTTCACGCATGTGACAATCATGTAATCATCCTGTTTTTTGTGTTCTATTCATGCAATAAATAAATTCAGTATTTTCAATCATTGGTGCTACAAAACTATTCTCATTATAGATTATTCATATTTTATAAAATGCTGTCATGTCAAATTTTGTGTCCTATAAATCATTATGAAGTCGGCATTTTATATACAACTTTGTACTCCTCCTAAATAAACATACAAATCTTGTTTTATGTAAACTTTGTATATGTGACCCGTTACAGCAAAACCAGGCACATGTCGCTCTGAGCTTGGCAGGTTGAGACGGACTGTTTGTTCATTTATCTATTGTCTGCCTTTTGTAAAATGAGCACATCAATTTCTTCCATTATCTCCTGGTGTCATTTAGGCTCATCTTCTGTGCGACATGTACCTGGTTTTGCTGTGACGGGTCACATATTCTATAGATATATACAACACTCTAATGTCACAATGCCTCTCTCACTCGCTTTTATATAGCAAGATGTATGAATAAACATGACACACCAACTATTTACAAAATTGCTAACAAACTGCACCATTTGTCAGTACACCACATGAAATACAGAGATATGTCTTAATTCTAATCTTTCATTAGCGACACCATTTCTTACCCGAGTGCCTCCTTCATTCATACATCTTGTACTTTAACTCAAGATACCCATCTTTGAATATTTTTAGTATACCAAGTACCGGTACTACAATGTCAATGTATTGAAGTCATGTTCTTGTAGTGTTATTGGCTTTCAATTATCTTGTCAAAATACCACTTGGTTCTCGCAAAATCTCAATAAAAACAAATGCTATTGAATGTATTGCATATTCTAACAGCTATCCACTGTATCGATTTATCCATCATCTGTACTATTTGTCACAAAAATGTTATATTATGTAAATCATATTTCATTACATAATGCACACTGCCAATTACTGCTGAACCATTCATATGTCATTTAAATAAATAATTTTCAATTTTTTAAAACCGTCATATAGTACTGTTCTTGTCACTTAGCTGAACCAATTGCTCTATAGCATGAAATTTCCAGAAATGCCCCAGGGACTGAAAAGTGCTGTTTTAACAGAGAGGTGTCCTAATCTGAGAAGTCGAGTTGAATGGAAACAACCAATTTGGAACCAAAAACTACTGTCCTTATTAAAGAGGTTGTCCTCAATAGAAAGGTGTCCACAAAAAGTAGGTCCACTGTATATGAAAGTACAAACCCTGGTACATGTAGTGACATCATCTACTCCTCGATGTGGACACCTGCAAATGCAGCGACAATGGGTGATATGAATAAAGACTAGCAAATGCTTTTATCTAAAACTCCATGTACATTTACACTAGGCCTTTCTGTACAAAATTGAAGTAAAAGCATTTGCTAGTCTTTATTCATATCACCCAATGTCACATCAGTTATTTAATTCATCGTCCTTTGTGCAGATGGCACCACCCATCAAGCATGTTGGTGACGAATAGTGTCGCAGCATTTCGTCACCGAGCTTACACGAAAATGCACTGTCATTCATTCAGCCATAATTGTAAGACTGTAGGGTTGTTTCCAACCAAAACATGTTCGAAATGTGTCAAGCATTCGGAACACCCACAAAGACTGATTAGAGAAGTCAAAATTGAATGGAAACAACCAATTTGGGACCAAAACTAGTGTCCTTATTGGAAAGGTTGTCTTTAATAGAGAGGTGTCTACTAACGGAGGTTCCACTGTATATAATGTAGGAACCCTGGTTGTGACATTGTCCACTCCTCCAGCCGCACACCACCAAATCCACAACAATGTCACACTAGTTATTTAGTTCATGATGCTTTGCGCTAGATGGCACCAACTGTCAGGCATGTTGATGAATATAGAAGATAAGTGTCCCTGCATTTGGTCTCAAACCCAGGTTGTGACGTTGTCCTCAGGCTGTTCATTCATATGTTGGAATAGGTTGGCCAAGCCTCATGGTAGAGTTTGCTAGTAAATTTCGTCTTGGTGTTTTGAATGGTTGACACATTCTCAACTTGTCAATTCTTGACAACTTGTCAATTCTTGACAGGAAACAACCTTATGGCTGAATAAATGGTCCTGGTCTCCAGTCATCTGCAGCCATTAGGGTATTCATTCTTTTCCTGGCTGCTTCATTCTCTGCTAGTTGAAAATGGGTCATCCTAAACATCATCCACAAGGATTTTAGTCATTAATTGCAATAAATTGTTATGTTCATAAATTCACAAACATCATAGTCTACCTGTGATAGATGCCGATTGTTTCAAATAGTTGCCACATTTCGAACTTTTCATAGCTGGCATAACGCTGCAGTCCTACACTTACATGAATGCATGAAACTCCCCATCAAATCGTGTGCCGTAAACTGCCATAGCCAATACAATCGCCAGCCCCCGGCCCCACGACAATTTTACTTCCTTTTGCTTAACAGATAAGAAAGACTGTATAGCTGATTACTATATATATTAGAACCTTGTAGGTCAAAACTGCTGAATACTACATACCTATTTATGATCACCAATCTTCTCCCACTCTTTCTTCTTACCGAATGTGTCCACACTGCACTTATGGTCATTGTACTTTCATCTTATGTAAAATGTAACTTTTTACACGGTTTCAATAAACGATTTGTAATTTGTAATTTGTAAATTATAAATTTCACTAATAATTTGACGCCGCCAATTCCACTGGTCTTCGAAATACGTAAGCTACACTGTTGACGACTATGACACTCCTCACAAACCACATTGTGAATCAGACGCCGATAGGCTTGTTCCTGTTTGTCACTGTTACAATACACCTTGGGATTTCACCCCAGACTGACCATAAAATTTCGAGGCCAAGGTCTGCATGGTCTGTGTGTTAACAGAACAGGTAAAGATGAAACAGCATGCTTCATGCTAAACTGGACATTGCATGATAGGCAGTATATCCACACCTGATGCATTGCAATTTTTTTAGCTTAAGTTGAAATTGGACGGATAGTTCTGACCTGGCTACAGGGAGTCTGTGTCAGTAAGTAGGCCACGCAATAGCATACATTATATAGGCTGCAGGGATGTGTACTATTTTCAAGTTAGGTCGAGATAGAGGCAAGGCTCCTCTCCATATGCCGTGGTCACACTGGGGTTTTAACACGAATTGAATTCGAATTAAAACGTTGATACGTATTGGGGCGTCACACTCAATTCGGTTCATACCGATCTCAATCCGCTTTAACCAACACGGTTCTTAAACCGAATTGAATGCGAATCAGCTAATCCGAATCAACGAAACCGTATTGAGATTTCAAGTGTGACGCGCTTGATACGAATTAATAATTTCGATCGCACTGTGCATGCGCCCGGCGCACTTCCTCTTCCGTTAATTCTCCGCGCCAAACTTCTATCAATTCAATTGATTGTGCTAGTCTTGTGGGATGTGCTGAAGTGAATGCCTGGTAAATGGTAGACTTATGATCTGCTAAACACAATATGAAGATGTTTTTGGAATAATTTTTTCATGCAATTTTGAATAGATTTATTTTTGTACGGAGTAAAGTTGATCTTATCAGAGGTTTGATTGTTTGTTACGCCACAGAGACCAAAGATTGAATGGTGAACGGCCTAGGAATGTATGCTGAATGAAACTGTTCTTGTATTTTTTTATGTATGTATGTACATGTACTAGAATTTGCTTCTTGCAGGATCTGCAGATTGAAATTGAATGCTTGATGTTAGTATACGCGTTGAGTGTAGCGCGTTTTAAACCGATTTGAATGCGTATTCGGGTCAGTGTGACGCGACCGTTCTGAAACTGGATTAACCAATTCGTATTCCGGAGAGGGCTCTATGGAATTCGGTTTCAATTCGAATCCAGTGTGAACACACCATAAGAGTAAGAGTGGGGGTGGTCAAATTCGGATGGATGACAGTGAGCCCAGGGTAATCTAGTTGTACCCCATTCTGTCCCACCGCTTTGCACACGATCGCTCTTCGCAGGGCAGAACAATATATTGTTTAAAGCCTTCAAGGCCCCTACGTCATTATTGTTTACAGGCCTG
Source organism: Lineus longissimus (assembly GCF_910592395.1). Lineage (NCBI taxonomy): Eukaryota > Metazoa > Nemertea > Pilidiophora > Heteronemertea > Lineidae > Lineus > Lineus longissimus. The sequence goes on along the minus strand of NC_088323.1, from coordinate 11,336,414 downwards.
ACTTAAAAAGCAAGGTACATGTTTTAACCAGTCTGATTAAAAACTATGAAAAAAAAAGAAATGCTGTTTTCACATAGGCCTACTATAAACAAACAGTCCGAAAAAGCAGTTACATCCTGCACCTGATCAACTACAATATTGCAATATAGAAACAAGCATCCGACAGGACCAATCAGGTCTTCATCTGAAGCATTGCCATTAGGCCTACATTGAGTACACTCTGATTTTGTCAGATGATGTGCCACTTACAGGCAGGAGTAACGATAACAAATTCCGTAACACCTGCTGTGGTGGGCATGGCGATTTAGCGGATCCTGCGGAATCTGGGCGGAATCAGCATAAAAACAGCTTGAGAATATCGATATTATGATAAATTATCCTTATAATAAATATTTGTAATATTCCATAACTGTTAAATTGTCTAAACCGCTAAGATTATCAAGCATTTCGGAAAAACCCCAACATGCATGAAAAATATGTCTGCATTCTATTATCGGACGATTTCCACATTGGTCTCGTTAGGGAGTTTTGTACGCGATGATGACGTGCCCCATTAACAGGACGTAACATCTATTTTAAAATGCGTTTCCAAAGTGAATGCATGAGGACAACCCATTTGTGTCGTATATCACTGGAAAGGCCCGATGCCCCTGATTCTGCAGGATGTTAAATCGGGTATTTTATTTCTTTAAATAAATCATAAGCGTCACATTTGCTCCTAGCTCTGTTCACCATCCCAAATGGCAATATTGCCAATTGGGCCGGACAATCACGAAAACCCCCAAATATTATACATTTTTTCCTGAATAATTCTTACAGTGACCATTCTCCCATGAAAGACAGTTGCTTACGCTACACAAAAATCAAAAAAAATCGAGGGTCAACCATTGAACTTTTGAGATATGTTGAATTTTGCATAAATCAGCGAAAAACGCACCAACTGGCACTGGACGGCATTTCAAGACGGGGCCGACGCACATCCCAAGTTCAGTGTACACATACGTCGGCAACAACAGTATAAATGCGTAGTTTCTTGTTAGCCGCCTGTTGAGTAGCGCTCTAGGTTTCAGAAACTCCAAAAAAACATATCTTTGCCAAAACAACTGCTGAATCAACACTGACATTCTGTAAGGACCGAGAAATCAATGATTTTAGGAACTACGGGGCGCGCATGAATAAAAAAAAAACTCCCTAATGAGAACATTGACCTGATCTATAACCCAGGCCGAGTTGGTAATAAAATAATAGGCCGAGTCACACGTCATTTTCGCTCATTCGTTAATTTGTTAATATCGTGCAGAATACAATAGGGATGATGGACACTTTTTCCAGGGGACATTTTAAACTTCTACACTGGCCTGGTTGACACGTCTCTCTTTATTTTACAACATCGCAAAATCGTGCACGAGCAACATACGATTGCCTTGATGATCCATCATTAAGATATTCAAGTCACATGATGACTGATGATGTCCAGGACTCTCAGATGACAAATCAGTTTAAACAGAGAATTTCCCACTCTCATGATAATAAATAAAAGATTTTTCTAAAACGTCCACCGGAGTCAATCATCCCACTCTTGATGACCAAACAGCCAGCAAGATCATGCGATGACAGGTGACAAGCCCGAGATCCTGGCAACGATCCTTAAAACACCAAAGTCCCACGAGGCGAAACGACTAATTTTTGGGTAGAGTGACTCTCAGACACTCTCTTGATTTTAGCTTGATTACATTACATCACGGCAGCGGCCACCGTGGGGCCTAATGGTATTAGGCTAAGTTTGGGGGCGAAAATGCTGGGGGCGAAAAGTCAGGGAGCGAAACGACCGGATACCAATCCGCTGCAGACCAGATTCCGCAGAATCCGCAGAATCCGCAGGATCCGCTAAATCGCCATGCCCGCTGTGGTAGGTCAGCCAGACATGCCATAGGCTAGATTGCGCTAATCTCTGATCACGCCTGATTACCCTAATAACAACATCACCGGGCAATTCAAAGAGAAACTCCAACCTCACGGCCTCAATGCATTTGCCTTTGCAACCTGAGGTTCGCTTTTTGACCTTCGCTAACGGGATCTGGCTGTAATGTTGGCCATTTAAGCTAAAATATTCACCGAACTCTGCTGAAATCCATTGATACTAAGTATGACCTTGAGGGCTAAACCTTTCTACCAGTTTCTGAATGTGCAGTATGAAAATTTGGGCCAGATATTCACGACTGCCAGTCAGAATATGGAGATCATCTTTGAAAAGGCCATTGTGCTCACTGAATTGATATTTGGTATATTTTTTTGGATTTGCCCCCGTGGTGATGAATCAGAGCAGAATGATCTTCGGTCCCTGAAATCACCTGATGATGGGTTTAATACATGTGTACCAAAGTTGACACTAATGGTAGCTGATGTTAGAGAACGTGCCAACGTTACAGCCCTACAGCCATTCAATGCCATTTGATCCCTGTGACCTTGAAATAGGTCAAATCAAGAGCCTGTACCATATGCGATATATCCTTGGTAGGAGTACCTACCATCAATGTTTTATTGATAACAAGGGAAATATCACACTTTTTATGATTTTAACTTTGACCTCTAAGCGGAGAATCAAGACAACCAAAATTCAGTGCCCAAGGAGTCAAGAGTACATAATTTCAGGTTCATAGCCCTAGTTGTAAAGAAACATGCAACTCAAAGAGGATACGGATTGAAGATGCCGCCAGATGCCGGACACTGCATTGGTGTACAAACTCTCCTAATACAGTGAGCCAGAAATATAAGCTTGCCTTATATATTTTTGTGTTATCACAAAGGAACCTTAACCCTTTCACTGCCGGAGGCGCACTTCTGCGACAATCAATATTATTCCCTTTACTGCCGGAGGCGCACTTCTGCGACAATTATCCATACACTATAAAACCATTGAAATTTCGTTATTGAGCGTGGTTAGCGTGAAGTTTGATAGATGGGGCGGTAGTATAGATGGTTCAGCAAAACATGGTGGATGGTTTTATATTTCGATGTTTGGAAGTTTATCGAGTAATTTGAAGCCAAAATGACCAAGAAGAAACTGACTGTGTCTGAGGTCCTTGATGAGCTGGATAAAGTGAACGATTCGGACTCTGGTGAGGAGTTCGTCGATGATGATGATTTAGATCCTGACTTTGATGTAAATGATGAACAAATTAGCAATAATGAGAGTGTGTATATTGTGTTTTGCCAATTACATAGTTTTTTCAAAAAAATTGTCGTCCTCATTATAAATTCAAGATGGCGGTATGCAAATTAGGGCAAATTATGGTCCCATTTTGAAGATTAGGCAACACTGAACAACTTTTATATACATTGTTTTGCTCTATCTCCAGAGGCTTTCTCTCTACAGGGTGGAGAAATATCCATACTCAAAATCATGTTAAAACAAAGAAACCTACCGGCAGGTGAGGTAGCTAAAAATTAGAAGCTACTGGCAGTGAAAGGGTTAACATCTCGCCTATTGATGGAACAGATTCACAGCAGTCAAAACCACACTACGTACCCTGAGATTTTTGAGACGGTGGTTTCCTATATATGGAAGACTTTGATTTGCGATTTCTGAGGAATGTATAACGAGGACCTTCAGCCTCCTCCTGGTGAGCTGGTGTCTCCTCCTTTGGGGGTGCCGGGGGACGCAGAACTAAGTCTTCCTGAAAAATAAGTTGTTATTGGGCACTATTAAACAAATTGGAAGAATACTGTAGAACAGAACATTTTCACGAATGCCGGCCGATGGACATATTCGCGGCAAATATTTTGAACAAGAAATTTTGGGCACAGGATTTTCAGATGAAAAAATTCTTCAGTGAAGTCCAAGGGTCATTTGGAGGGTCAGACTGGATAAGCTATACTTTGTTTCAAAAAACTTCTTATTCACATGTGGCAAAATAGTACATGTACACAAACAAATAATAACATGAGATTTTATCTTGATTGGTAGAGAAATAAACTGTACAGAGAGGGAAATGTCTAAATCCACTGCTCGACATCACTGTACACAAAATAATATGTTTTTTGCTTCCAGGGTTACTTACCTCAAAACATCTTGTTTGGTTTTGAACCCAAGATAGATAAGAAGCAAACTTCAAAGAAAGTGAACAAGTAGTTCCTGCTCCGAACTCCAGAATGACATGGACATAACATTTACAAATAAATTATACAGGGTGGATCAATAATAAAAAAAATGGCCAGGGCCATTGTGCTCACCTCATGTGAAGGAAAGATGGATAAAGAGCATGGTATTGTGTCATGTAGTGTTAGGTTTGATGTAGGTCCAAGCAATTACAATTTCCCCAAAATGGCCAATTTACAGTACATTCGACCTCTGTGACCTTGAAAAGTAGGTCAAATCAAAGAAGACCCGGGTGACACATTGAATGGTTGTTAGAATTAGATGTACCTATGATATAAAATTGGTGCCAATCGGGCAAGTCATTACTAGGAATAATGGCATTTTGAAGAATTTAGGATTTGGCCCCCTCCCTGGAGGCCAAACGGCAAATCAGATCGCACCAAACTTCGATACCTGAGATCACCTGACCAAGGGGTACATGTGTACTTAATTTGTGATCAACAGTCATTGCAGTTAAGAAACGTGCCATAGTTACGGCCTGATGGCGAATTTACGCCATTTGACCTCTGTGACCTTGACAAGAAGGTCAAATTAAAAACCTGTGTGACATATACTGTATGGTGGTTAGATGTACCCATGATATCAAATTGGTGGCAATCGGGCAAGAAGTTAAGGAATAATCACATTTTTAACTCTTTACATGCGCTAGCCGCCGCTGGTCGGCGCAAAGAACTTACGCTGTTCTCCCAGGAGCCGCCATTACTCGGCTCCATTCAAACAGTGCGAAACTCCGGCAAGCCGACTACAAGCTACTCCAACTTTAATGTATCGTAATTTCTTATTGGCTGGCTCCATGGTGACCCTATTTGAATGGCCAATAAGAGATAAGCTTCTATTTTCTATTCAGGTCACTCCGTTCTAATTTAGTATTCATGAGGCATGAATAATAACGATGTATTGGCGGGATTCCCCAGGAAGTTGACCTCGTCGGCCATTTTTAAACGTTTCTTTAATCTTTTTTTTGATTGACGTGCCGCATTGTTCGGGACCAGCTGGGTTTATTTATGATAGATTTATTTGATTCGAGCTCCGGATCAGAATTTGAAGGTTTTGCAGATTCAGATATCAATGTTTCGGTAGGAAGTGATGATAGTGACTGGGACTTAGATTTTTATTATAAACATTTTGTGTTTACGGCGATTTGTAGAAATTTTTTTCTCTCCAAGTTTGCAGGCCTTGTTCTCGGTTACTTTTCGTTAGAATTCGAAATAAATTACATGAGTTTATGCGGAATTTAATTCTTAGTTACTCCCCAAAATTTTAGTCCTGTACTATGAACAGCAACGGAGATAATATCACTTATGTAAACACTACCTGAAATACGGCCGCGTCAGTGACGCGCTCCCGGGAAACTATATCAGAATAATGACGCTGTGTATTCAGGACTTTGACGCTATGACGCACGCGGGTCTAGCGTATGTAAAGAGTTAAGGTTTTTGGATTTTGCCCCCTGGTGGTCAAGTGGTGAATCATATTGGACCAAACTTCGGCCAATTTACACCATTTGACCTATGTGACCTTGAAAAGGAGGTCAAATCAAAAACCCGGAGGATATATGATGCACCTTTGCTAGAAGTGCCTACCATATTTTTCCGACTACTATTAAGGGAGATATTGCATATTTTCACTTTTAACGTTTGGCCCCCTGGTGGCCAAACCATGAAACGAATCGGACCGAAACTTGGTCTCCAAGGTGTCATTGCATAAGGGTACATGTGTACCAAGTTTCAACTCAATAGCTCTAACAGTTACGAAACGTGCCCTGCTAACGGAAGACGGACGACGACGACGACGACGACGACGGACGATGGACGCCACGGTATGGGATAAGCTCACCTCTGCTAAGAGGTGAGCTAAAAAGGTAGTCCTGAAACAAACGGTTTTTGTGTGATAACTATTAATATCATGGATATTTCACTGCATGTATGATAAAGTAGGAGATAGGCCCTTTCCATTGATGTCTTCATTTCACCCATGTGCTCACGGATGACTGCACACCATTGTCTTGAAAAATACATGCAGAAATCTAAGTTTTCCAAGTCACCTGTTCCATTCTTTTCATGTTGTGTTATGGCGGCGTACCCATGGTGCATTTTGATTATGTACATGAATTAAGTGTGAAAGAAGAGTGTCGTGCAAGATTATCAGTTTGTTAAGTGCCAACACCTTCAACATGACCTCGACCACTTTCAAAACAGAGTTCACAACGACGTCGCATGTCTTGCATTACTCTTCTAACAATGGCCAGGTCCTCACGAAGAATGTCCACCTCCTGCTGAAATCTGCCATGTAACTCGGCAATATCCTGTGGTGGAGTCGCAAAAACTTTGTTCCTTAAATAGGAGGAAGAAATTGCATGGTGTTAGATCGGGTGATCTCAGAGGCCATTCGATGTCATGGAGCAGTGTGATAACTCGGTCTGCAAACAATTCAGTCAGGTGATTTCAGTCGGCAATGAGTTGATGTGCCGGGGCACATGTGTCCACCATAAGCATCTGAATACCCCATCCACTGGCGTTCGAAATGCTCCTCAAGCTGAGGCAGAGCATCCTGATTGATCATCTCAAGGTACATTTGCCCATTCACATTCCTTTCAAAGAACACATGTCCAATGATTACACCATTTCTGCATAGTCCTATCCAAACTGTCAACTTTTCCAGACTCCATGTTGGTCTCGAAATTGAACTTTGGAGGATTTATGGTCGGTGCATACTGCAGAATGTTATGTGTGTTAACACTCCCATTCATTCCAAATGCTGACTCATCACCAATGGTCAAAAACTGAAGACAATTTTCATCCCTTCCACATCGTTCGATAAGCCACATGGCAAAAATGATGCCGTCTCTCCAAATTCTGAGGCTGTAGCTGATGTCTCACATGAATTCGATATTGATGCAGTTGAAGGTCAAGACTCGTAATGTGATTGAAGGTTGCACCAGGTAGTCCTTAACCATTTCTTCTCTTGCTTGTTGAAGGATGAACGAGAAGTTGCTAGCGAATAGCTTCAATGTTTTCTGCTGATCTCCCTGTCCTTGGTCTACAGAAATTACCCTTATTGCGGTTTTTGCTCATACTAGGTTCTTGATACTTTTTGACGTTTGCCAAAATAGTCTTTTTTGAGGGTGGCTCTCCATACAGAAAATGTTCTCTGAAGGCAGGTCGTGTTGCCTCCAAACTTTGGATTTGAAGTAACGTTCCCACCACGAATACGCGCTGCTCAATTGTCAACTGATCCATTGTGTACGTATGAAATCTGATTTCTGTATGTCCCTAGGCAATGCTCATCACATTGGCCAATAAGATTCAACATATATGGCATTATGTGATTGAGGGCCCAAAATCATTGTGGCTGACCAATCAAGCATTGAGAGGTGTCATTTGTTTGTAAGTTCATATCTTAAACCTAGGCGACTTGGAAAACTTAGTTTTCAAGAGAATGGTGTGCAGTCATCCGTGAGCGCATGGGTGATATGAAGACATCAATGGAAAGGGCCTATCTCCTACTTTATCATACATGCATACATATACAGTAGAACCTCTCTATTAAGGACACCCTCTGGACTGACAGTTGCTGTCCTTAATATAGAGGTGTCCTAATTAGAGAGGTCAAATTGAATGGAAACGACTTATTTGGGACCAAAACTAGTGTCCTTAATAGAGAGGTTGTCCTTAGTAGGGAGGTGTCCGCTAAGGGAGGTTCCAGTGTACATACAAATAGCATTTATATAGCGCAAAATCCAATTAGAAAAATTGCTCAGCTGCGCTTAACAAAAACACTGTTCAAATAGTTTGGTTTTTAATCTTCTTTTGAACTCGCTGACGGTGGAGCTGTTGCGGGTGTTAGTGTCCAGCGAGTTCCATAATTTGCTGGCATAAACTGTAAAGCTTCTGCCACCAAATGTCTCAAGGCGATACCTGGCAGTCACCAACAACTCTTGGTTATCCGATCTCAGGGATCGCCCTGGGACATACGATGGCAGGATGTCCGAGATATATGATGGAGCCATGTTGTTTTTGGCTTTGAACACCATGAGTAAAACCTTGAAATCGATACGATATGGTATCGGAAGCCAGTGGAGAGTTCTCAAAACGGGTGTTATGTGCTCACATGCAGTGAAATATCCATGGCATTAATACTTAATCACATAAATGTCATTTGTTTCATGAGGGGCCAAACGTTAAAAGTGAAAATATGCAATATCTCCCTTAATAGTAGTTTGGAAATTTTGAAAAAAATATGGTAGGTACTTCTAGCAAAGGTGCATCATATATCCTCCGGGTTTTTGATTTGACCTCCTTTTCAAGGTCACAGAGGTCAAAGTTTGCTGATTCACTGAACAGTAGCATGTTTCCTATCTATTTTAGCTAGAAGGTTTTAAACCAGTGTGGACATGTATCTGGGGATTCTCTATTTAACCCCTAAAATTTCGGCCGTTCGGACATCAAATATGGCCGCCAGACAGCCATCTTGAAAAATAAACACAGTACTATTACTCCGAAACTAATGATCGGATTGCAACCAAATTTGATCTTGATGTATATCTATGTACTCTCTACTAAATCCTTGATTTTTTATCAAATGTGATAGCCAATATGGGTGCCAGGCGGGCATCTTGAAAATTTTTTAGTTTGGCCACCCGGGGGCCAAATTTAATGTCCAAAGTTAAAATGTTTGATTGCTCGTTTAATAGTGGTCTGATTTTCATAAAATTTTTATGGTAGGTACTCCTAGCAAGGATACATTTCATAAATGTGGGTTTTTGATTTGACCTACTTCTCAAGGTCACAGAGGTCAAAGTTTTCCTATGGCACCGCCATTTTACAATGACGGCAGGTTTTGTCACAGCTTTAGCTACAGATCCCTAACTTGGTACGAATGCACCCCTATACTCTTAGACTAAACTGCAGTCTTTTTCTGATTCTCAGTTTGGCCAGCAGGGCCCCAAATGTTAATAGTGGACTCTCCCCTAAGGGTGCCTTGAAATGCTGCTAAGTGGGATGTCATAGTCTAAGCCTAGGCAAATGCAGGATTAATTAACCTCTACAGAGCCCTAGGAACTTCAGATGATGGTTGTTTCTTGTACTAGACACAAGCAAACAACATAATTATCCTATTCCTAAGCATTTCCATAATGGGTCATCTGTAAACCAAAGGACTTTTTTTAAAAAGGTGTGTTAATGCTGATGACTTGTTGCATGGAATTGCTTATTTGTTCTTTTGGTAGGCATGCCTTGCATGTTTTGCTGCTTCAAGCTTTTGTTCTGCTGCTGTTTTAACGATTACTGGTCAGATCACAAAATTGTCTACTCTGCTTTGTCATACCTGTAGTCACCTCAATTAAATTCAACTTACGCATTATTTTATCTCTCATGTAATTTCATTGTAAAACATTACTTCATTTCTTTCTTACATTTAAAACCATGTTAATGCTTCATCCATCTTCCCTTCACAAGAGGTTAGCACAATGGCCCTGGCCATTTTTTATCAAAAACATGCAAATTTTGACAAATGTATGAAAAAAAGGTTTATCTCTCTTATTGTAATTTCTTGAACATTACACATGACAAATGTATTCACGAACATGTCCCTTGAACTTTCCTTCATTTTCAACAATGAAAGTTCAGGTTTTGGTGGATTTTTATGAATTTTTATAATTTTTCTTCAAGTTTCGCCAGATTCTGAGATATGTCACTAGAAATTAACCACCAAAATATAATGAGTTGTATAAAAGGACGAACATGATTATGGCATATTTTGGACATGCAGATGCCCTTGACCATTATTCCCTGCTTGAGAGTTTCGCCATGAGCCTATACATGTGCCAATTCTGGGATAGGTCTGATAATTACATTGAGAACCTTCACATGGCATTACGAAAATGCATAAGAAAGACCATTTCGAAGCCATAGAGATCCACTGCCTAGTATTACTACCGAAGGCAGTTGAAATGAAATGGCCAGGGCCATTGTGCTCACCTCATGTGGAGGAAAGATGGATAAAGATCATGGTATTGTGTAATGTAGTGTTAGGTTTGATTTAGGTCCAAGCAATTACAATTTCCCCAAAATGGCCAATTTACAGTACATTCGACATCTGTGACCTTGAAAAGTAGGTCAAATCAAAGAAGACCCGGGTGACACATTGAATGGTTGTTAGAATTAGATGTACCTATGATATAAAATTGGTGCCAATCGGGCAAGTAATTACTAAGAATAATGGCATTTTGAAGAATTTAGGATTTGGCCCCCTCCCTGGAGGCCAAACGGCAAATCAGATCGCACCAAACTTCAGTACCTGAGATCACCTGACCAAGGGGTACATGTGTACTTAATTTGTGATCAATAGTCATTGCAGTTAAGAAACGTGCCATAGTAACGGCCTGACAGCCAATTTACGCCATTTGACCTCTGTGACCTTGACAAGAAGGTCAAATTAAAAACCTGTGTGACATATACTGTATGGCGGTTAGATGTACCCATGATATCAAATTGGTGGCAATCGGGCAAGAAGTTAAGGAATAATCACATTTTTAAGGTTTTTGGATTTTGCCCCCTGGTGGTCAAGTGGTAAATCATATTGGACCAAACTTCGGTCCCTGAGATCACCTGACTAAGGGGTAAATGTGTACCAAATTTGGGATCAATAGTCATTGCAGTTTAGAAACGTGCCATCGTTACATCCTAACGGCCAATTTACACCATTTGACCTCTGTGACCTTGAAAAGTAGGTCAAATCAAAAACCCACATTTATGAAATGTATCCTTGCTAGGAGTACCTACCATAAAAATGTTATGAAAATGAGACCACTATTAAACGAGCAATCAAACATTTTAACTTTGGACATTAAATTTGGCCCCCGGGTGGCCAAACTAAGAATTTTTCAAGATGCCCGCCTGGCACCCATATTGGCTATCACATTTGATAAAAAATCAAGGATTTAGTAGAGAGTACATAGATATACATCCAGATCAAATTTGGTTGCAATCCGATCATTAGTTTCGGAGTAATAGTTCTGTGTTTATTTTTCAAGATGGCTGCCTGGCGGCCATATTTGATGTCCGAACGGCCGAAATTTTAGGGGTGAAATAGAGAATCCCCAGATACATGTCCACAATGGTTTAAAACCTTCTAGCTAAAATAGATAGGAAACATGCTACTGTTCAGTGAATCAGCAAACTTTGACCTCTGTGACCTTGAAAAGGAGGTCAAATCAAAAACCCGGAGGATATATGATGCACCTTTGCTAGAAGTACCTACCATATTTTTATCAAAATTTCCCGACTACTATTAAAGGCCATATATCAAGGTTTTTTGCCATTTTCTGCTGTAAGACGATTTCAAAAGTGTACCTAACACTTTATACAATACAGAAAACCAAATGCAATTAGCTCCATCCATTTTGAAGATATAGCCAATTATGTGTTTGACAACTTGATTACCTAATCAGGCTAGCAACTGGCTTGTTAGAGCCAGGCGGCGGGTTCAGCAAAAGTTGTGATGTAGATCAGGTCATCTGTACATGTCATGCAATCATAAAAGCAGGAGGGCCTTAATTAATTATGCACACCTGGAAGTAATGTGTTTCATTCACTATGGTGTATTGTGTGGCTCCGAATTGTGTCAAGGATAGCACAAAGAACAATCGAATGACGAATGGGACCCATTTTCATGAATTTCCAAAGCCAGTTGAACGAGAGAGGAGGAAGCTGTGAATTCGGAAGTGCAAACGTTTGGAGTGTTGGAAGCCTGGGCCTTCGGCCAAACTTTGCAGTGATCACTTTATCGATACGGATTATCACATGAAGCCGGATATCTGCATCCAACTGAATATTAAATGCCACTTTGTTAAAAACAGCTGTTCCAACCATGTCAATTGCATTTAATGCCCGAGGCTGCTGAGGTCGGTTGTTATACATAATGTGTAGGTCCTATTCGGGCCTGTGATACCGCATAGTGTCTTCTTGTATTCCAGCCATAGCAAGGTGACAGCGACACAGGTCAGTGTCAGTTACAGCCACTGTCAATGACAGATTATTGTCATTTGACATCTAGGCCTATCTAACGTTGCACGGCATTATATCGTCACGTCAAGATGATTGTGCATAATACCGTCACTTTTCAATAGTAGTTCAGCGTCATGACATAACTGGCGATACAACACTGACGAGGCGAAACAATATTCATATATTGTGCAACATTAGTCTGTTCAAAAATCATACATGTTAAGCATCTGCAACCGTCTATCAATGTCTTCTTTGCTATATCGGCAGGTCTGCCATGCAAATTGATTAACCACAAATTCTAATCACTTTCGTCCGAATGATCACTCTCATTATGATCTAGTGATATTAATGGCTCGAACATGTACGGCTCAACGTTTAAATATCCTTCTGTATCGACCAAAACATCCTCAAATTCACTGCTCTTACTCTCTGAACTGTATGCGGAAGCCATCTTGCTTTGTTCTGACTGACCTGATCTACGTCATCAAAAAATCCCTAGCGGCCACATGTGGAACTAATCTAAAGTTGTGTGTGGTGGGAAATTCAAATAGTTTAAAATTGAAAATTGAAATAACTAAATAATGACTTTATTATTATAATTTTTTTAATGTCTGGGATCTTGTTTTTTTAACCCTCAACATATTTCATGAGTATCAAGCATGTTTTCAAACCTTGATATATGGCCTTTAAGGGAGATATTGCATATTTTCACTTTTAACGTTTGGCCCCCTGGTGGCCAAACCATGAAACGAATCGGACCGAAACTTGGTCTCCAAGGTGTCATTACATAAGGGTACATGTGTTCCAAGTTTCAACTCAATAGCTCTAACAGTTACAAAACTTGCCCTGCTAACGGACGACATACGACGACAACGACGACGGACGACGGACGCCACGGTATGGGATAAGCTCACCTCTGCTAAGAGGTGAGCTAAAAACGGATTATTTACATCACAACTTTGCTTGGGGAAATTTAATTTAAAGATGTGTTCTCATCTGATATTTGAGGGTAGTTTGTCTATTGTCAGCAGAAACCTCACAAGGTTAGCCAGAAAACATAGGTTTAATAGGCACAATATCAGAGAAACATCCCAGTATATTGAAAACTGGACTGTCGGTAACAAGATCCTGCACATGACTTAAAGGAACTCATCGAAAAGACAGAGAATGTGCATACCAATATTTTAACGCGGGAAGAAATATCCAAAATCATTGAAGTGCTGTGTACTGAGTGATTTGGTTTAAGTAGGACAGCCTGCATGTATGTTTGAATTTGTATTTTCTGTATTTTCGGTATTTTAAATCTGTATGGTGCATGTTGGACCATGTATTGGTCGCACTTCAAATGTACCATATGCGCGCCAGCAATCTGCACTGTTCTTAGTACTTGTTAGTATGATAATAAACATATATAAAGCACTTTATGTGTTTTGGGTTTTAACCACCTAGTGGCAAAATTAGATATCGAACCAGACCGAAATTTAGCCTCCAAAGTGTCATCACATAGGGAAATACATGTATACGTACCAAGTTTCAAGTAGATAGCTTAAGTAGTTACAAACGATGCCTTGCTAATTGATGACGACAAGGCCAGACGCGCGACGCTACACCTGGGTTCAAACTTTTTTTACAATCTCGAAAACTTGGTCGCATTCCGCAATTTTCAGTCGCAATTATTTTCCCATTGATGAAATATAAGTGTATTTGAGCAAATAAAATCTTGAAAAATAGTGTTGCATTTTGGTGGAATATAGCACCCAATAAACTGAACCAAATGTGTACCTAAATAATGGTCTACGGCACTAGATCAATGATACACATAAACATATCATATGTAGAGCAGCGCGAGCCACGCTGGTTGCCAGGAATGAACGCTATCCTGGTCTTGACGGAACCAAATTTACGCCTGACGAGATCACTTGCCAAAACATACGCCGCAGGCAGGTGGAGCTGCGCAGTGGTATAAAAATTATGCTCTACACAGTATCGATCGGGTGCCGATTATGTTAATTACGTTTCACGGAATCATGATAACCGAGATATTGGTTGATTGGTGGGCGGGGCGCACCGGGACATGTTCTGCGTTGGTTGGGACAGCGGGGAGAATATTGTAATATTGTTACACCACGTAGGACTCACACGTCCCGCGTTTTGTGATATTGATCGCACAGTAGTGGGCGGTCCCACATTCAAAATAGATGTAGCAAAAAGGGAGAGGTATTTCAATTCTGGTTGCTTTTGAAATCAGTTGATCCCTGTCATCATAAGAAAAGCTCCACTCTCTGGAGGTGAGCAAACAAAGCATGAATCATATAGGGCTGTGATTCCGTCACCAAGGGGTACATGCGTACTGAAGTTTGAGTTCAGTAGCTTAAGCGGTAAGGAAATGTGAAAAGGCCAATTTACGCCATTTGACCTCTGCGACCTTGAAAATTAGGCCACACCAAAATCCGTATGATATAAGATATATATTTGCTAGGAGTACCTACCATAAAACCTTCAGCAAAAACAAGTCGCTTATAAGCGAAATATTGCACTTTTTAGGTTTTAACTTTTGGCCCCCTGATGGCCAAGACGAGAATCGGATCGGGATGGCCTGAAATTCGATGTCAGGGGTTATCTGATTAAGGAAGGACTGTGTACCAAATTTCAAGTTCATAGCTTCAATGGTTAAGAACCGTGCCATAGTTTAACCTCAAACGGCCAATTTACGCCATTTGACCTCTGCGACCTTGAACAAAAATTAAATGACTCCTATGATATATGATGTATCCTTGCTAGGAGTACCTGCCATTAAAAATTAGCGAAAACAAATTGCTTATAAGCAAGATATCGCACTTTTGAGGTTTTGACTTTTAGCCCCCTGGTGACCAAGTCCAGAATCAAATCAAACCGAAAGTCAGAATCAGAGGTCACCTGATCTGGTCACCAAAATCTTTGAGAACCTGGGCCCAGAAGGGGCAACAAAAGAGAGCAGTGAATATGTGGCATGATGTATGACAAAGAAGATAAATCATCTAAGCCAAATAAGTGACAACAAGTGATGGTCAGTTAGGCCAGACAGGAAGGAAGTATTTCTCTCTTGTGTGCTGCTCTTGTGACGGGCATTCGTTCTTTACAAAGATCAATAAAAAGGCCATGTAGGAGCCATTGTGCTCACTGTATACTTATTTGGTGGTTAGGATTTCATGCTGGTTAACCCATATGGGGGCACCTACGGAGTACGTCGTAGCCTTTTAAAAAACTGAAAACGGGCACCTACAGCTAATTCTGAGTGCTATTTGAATCACCCGCTACAATGGGGAATCCCCATAATGTCATCAATTATCACCGTGCAGCCGAGAAGAACGACCATTACGCACGTTTTCTCGCCTTTGTGTGTTTGATTTCGTCTTTTCAATGTATTTTTTGGGGTTTTGTGGGGTTTCTGAGGGAGAGTCCAGACCAGCTATGGAGGATGCGACGGAAACATGAATTATAAAATCCAGTATAGAGAATAGGGGTTAGTTTATGACTTTATTTGACAGTATATCATCTCCTATTTCAATCCAGAGTACTGCAGTGCATATTTGTCAATGTTTGTGGTCGTGAGGGGTGGTTTGGCTGGCCGACCCCTCTGGGCCCTTTTTGGTGAACTAGTCCCTTTTTAGTGGTTAAACTCTGTTGCTTTCTCAATATCAAATCGGGAATATTAAGATAACATTATGAGCTTTCGGCAAATCTATATACTTGATTGGGTCTTCCTTGGTTCATTGTGTTGTTATTATTGTTTTTCTGAATTGGTTGCCAATGCCATTACCTGAAATGCCTTGCCCGTTCAGGGTTTAGAAATATTAAGTGCTTGCCTCCATATGGGTTAAGAAACATGATACATGTATACTATATAGGTCAAGTTTTAGCCCCTGGTGGTCAAGTTGAGAATGGACCGAAATTCGGTGCCAGAGGCTTTAGAAACGTGCCATAGTTACACTCAAACGGCCAATTTACCCCAATTGACCTCTGTGACCTTGAAAATTAGGTCAAATCAAAATCCTTATGATATGTGATGCATTCTTACTAGGAGAACCTACTATAAAATTGTTATCGAGAATGAGTCACGTATAAGAGAGATATCACACTTTTTAGGTTTCCACTTTTGGCCCCCCCCTTGTTGCCAAGTCAAGAATCAGTTCAGACCAAAACTCAGTGTCAGAGGTCACCTGACCAAGAGGATCCTGTGTACAAAGTTTCAAGTTCATAGTTCAATCAGTTAAGAAAAGTGCCACTGTTTTTGAAACAGGAAATGACGGACACTGCGGTATTGTATTGACTCCCCTATGTAGAAACAAAAATTATTAATCCCTTGGGTACCTGTGGCATGCCTAGCGTACCACAAGTTCATGAGCTTACCCTTTTGTCTACTTTTCCCCATAACTCGCTTAATATCCTGTTGACTCAAGACCAAGTGCATTCGAAAAATAATTAAATTCTAAACATAACGAGCTTATTTTGGTGTGTCTGGAACAAACACTGTGACTCAAGCAACTTTTGAATTCATTTGACCAAAAGTCGACACTCAAATGACACAGCACATTCAGAAGAAAGGTCCTCAGCACATATATCCATCCTGACACCTGGAGTATGTCCAAGGTGATTTTGGACTGCACCACAATTCCAATTGGTCAATCCCTGTCAGGAACTCCCAAATTGATGCTTGAGGAAAGTATCGAATACCAAAAGGGTAGATGAAAATCAATGGGATGTAAGCATACTTACATCTCGTAAGTCAAAGGTAACCTCAAGATTTTTGGCAAATTCTTCTGCAAATTCTGGATACATTTCTAAAACATCCAACAGATCATCACGAATGATTTTATGTAAGTCACAATAAGTTAAGGCTCGAACATTACAGCTTGATTTGCCAACTGTCTCGTGTTTACATATATTCTCCCCGAAGACATCATCTTTCCCTGAAAGAATGAAATAAAAGAGTCAGTTATGTAAAATGCAGTTTCAAGAGAAGTATCCGCAGTAAACATTTAAGGGTTCTGGCTATGAGCGTTTCTGAGATATTGACAACCTAAGGTAATAAATGAAATGGTCCATGGACTATGTGCTTATTCGGGTAACGTAATGCACGTTATTTGCAGTGGATATGGGGAGAACAGTTTCTGGCTAGTTTCACCAGTTTTGATTCCATTGAATAATATTATTCTTCTCGGCTCAATGGCACAAAAGAAAATTACCGGTACCATCTAAGTACATCACTTTGGTTATAAAGTTGACTGAATTTCAGGGATATTGAAGAGTGTACATTTCACATGGAAATCATTCGACATCTGTTACAACAGGAGTAATAGGACTTTGTTCGATTTTCAAGATGGCGGCCTGGTGGCAGTATTTGTCATGGAATTTGACTGAAAACTAGGGATATTGATAAGAGTACATGGTTGCTATCCGATCATTAGTTTCGGAGCAATAGGATTTTGTTTAATTTTCAAAATGGCCACCTGGCAGCTATATTGGCAGACGGATTTGACTGAAAATCAGGGATGTTGTAGAAAGTACAAAGATATACTTTTACATGGAATTTGGTTGCAATCTCACATTCTTTAATTTTCAAGATGGTCACCTGGTGGCCAGAAAGTAGGTCATATCGCGAAAAAGAAAAATATGTCTGGGCATATTGCCCAAAGCTACCATCACACTAAGTTTTAGCCATCTAGCCCTAGCGGACAATGACGACGGACGCTACAGTATCGTATAAGCTCCCCAGAGGCGAGCTAAAAACTGGAAAGATGAACAATATTACCCCCGAGGACCCCAACCTCCTTCCCCTGAAAGTGATTTTTTTCTGAAAAAAAAATCCTAGTAAACCAGACACGTT
The DNA here is from genome assembly GCF_910592395.1 of Lineus longissimus. Lineage (NCBI taxonomy): Eukaryota > Metazoa > Nemertea > Pilidiophora > Heteronemertea > Lineidae > Lineus > Lineus longissimus. The sequence goes on along the minus strand of NC_088323.1, from coordinate 11,318,383 downwards.
ATTGTCTTGTGAAACGCATCCAGGCTCATAACCAGGAGCCCATGACGATTTGTTAAGCATTGCAAGTACAAAAGGTTTGAGGCTGGGTATATGATGGAAGAGGTTGTGGGACCCTCGAATAGCCATTCTTAAGTTCCATCTCCTGTACCAATCCTGGGTGGGGCAACTCAAAGTATACCCAAATTCAAGTTTAATTAGCATAATCGAGTAATCGAATTACCGATATCAAGTCTTGATGTGATAAAAGCGTGCACACGATTGCCAAAATATCTGCAGGCAGATATTTCTTGACAGATACTATCTTGCACAGATAAATGAAAAAGGCGGATACAACCTGAGATATATGTTTGTGAAAAGTTAACTGACTGTCAAAAAGCACGCAAAGATTGCGTGCCGACTCACTTGAACGAATTTGAATGTCAGCGATTCTAAGACTGACACCACTAAACCCTAGTTTATCATTTTGATAAGGAAAACGTAGCAATACGAACTCTGTTTTTAAATAATTGACCTGGAGTTTATTCTCCGTCATCTACAGGCGCACATCCCTAAGGCAGTTTTCAATCTTAGTGATCTCTTGGGCCAACGATGTGGGGTCATAAAAGCTAAAGGCGTGTCAGTTCTGTGTGTCCTCGGCGTAAAAGTGACCACTGATGTCATGGTCTGCAATGATTTTAGCCAATGGGTAGGTATAAGAAGAAAAAAGCAGTGGTCCCAAGACACTTCCTTGAGGCACCCCAAACAGCAGATTATAGGTGTCGGACAAACTATCGCCGACCTTGACCCGAACTTTACAACCAGACAAGTATGATTCAAACCATGAAAGTGCACTACCTTGGATAAGGTAAAGAGTTTGCAAATGCGAGATCATAATCTTGTGATCAATGGTATCAAAAAGGCAGCGGATAAGTCTAAGAGAACCATTGCGACACTGTCTCTATTGTCGGAACTCTCGAAAATGCTGTTGGTGATGGATGCAGTCTCCACACCATGACTAGGACGCTAAGCAGATTGATTTTGGTTGTACATATGCTAGCCACAAGATGGCTATGGAGCCTCGCTGCTTCCACACATTCGAGAAACTATGAAAATTGGAGATGGGTCGATTGTTCTTCAGCTCAGAGTCAACCGCTCCCTGCTTTTTCAGAACAGGGGTTACGATTGCTAGCTACATACTCTCAGGGAACAAAGAACAATTGATGAGCTCGACCAAGGACGGTAATATATTCGGTAATACATCCTTTAAGAGATGGCAGGGAATGGGATCCAGTATACATGTTTTGACTGATGTTGACCTTATTATTTTTTCTAATTCAGATATTGTACATGGTTCAAAGTCAGACAAAACCATATTAGATGTCGGCAGTGTTGAAGCTGGTTTATATGTTATTTCGCTATTGTCAAGATGTTGCCTTATCGTCACGATTTTTTAATCAAAATAACTATAGGAAAAATAGCTAAATGGACACCTTCGGTCCTGCATGCTTGAGTTAACGTAGTCCTTGGGTTGTATAGCAAAAGACCCAAGCACCTGTCCGGGTACCAAACTAAAATCGAAGACCCTCTTTCAGCCAGAGATATCAATCTCACAACCGCTGTCCTTCCAAACCACCCAAACCGAAGAGGAACCGCAAATGGATGACATTAATGAGGATTCTGAGCCAATGAACCACCGGTCCCTCGAGGGCAATTAGAAAACGTGCTGACCCAGCCTTACATCAGTCCAGCTCCCTCTAACATTCAACCAAACTTTTTTTACCAAGTGCTCAAGCTAGTGACATACAAAATGCTGAGCAATTCAGTTTCAAAACGGACCATGTACTTTTTTTAAAGTAATATATGTGCAAAATTCATGAAGTATTCAATGGATTACTTGGTTTTTTATTCGACGAGGACCTCCTATAAGTTCCATCTCAAAATCATGCGAGTATGCGTCCTAGCACGCAAGAATACGTCTTTAGAAACTTGAAGAGAGAGGAATGCTAGCCTTGGTCACATATATCAACTAGAGGCCTGGCGGCCTGAATAGCTACGCTGGCAGAATTTAATAGCAAGGAATGAGATGAATGACAAGAAAATGTAGCACGTAGTATATGCGAGTACCAGAATGTAGGTTTATGGTAGATAGGGAGATTTGGACGGACTAGATGGAATCAAGCTTAGACAAATGGGGCCAAATTCATGAAGGGCGTTCAGCTTAAAACAGCGTTTAACTACTGAATAGACAGATTCAGGTCCTTCATGTCCTCCAGTTAGTAATGAAAATGGGTGAGCACAAACCTACTGTTCATTATCTTTAGTTCGATACCAAACACGACTACTTTAGCTTTAACAGTCTTAAAGTATGGCAGAAGGTCATAAAAGTATGTCAGTGCAAATCTCTCCTTCATTACCTTGAGTTTAGATTACTTCTTGTGACACTGCCCTATTCCCTCCCATAAGGCTACAATGCAGTCTCTAGATTGTGACATGAGGCATGATGCCATCTCTAACATCACCCTCTCTACTCTCATATCAATCAGGCTACAATGCGGTCTCTTACTTGATTGTGACATGGGGCATAATGCCGTCTCTTTCATCACCCGCTTCTCTTATATCAATCAGACTACAACGAAGTCTTACTTGACTGTGACATCAGGCATGATAACGTCTCATACATCACGCTCTTCTCTTATATCGATCAGGCTACAATGTGGTCACTTACTTGATTGTGACATTGCCCTCTTGTCTCATATCATTCAGGCGACAATGCGGTCTCTTACTTGATTGTGACATTAGGCATGATGACGTCTCTTACATTACCATACCCCTTGCCTGACCTCTTCTGAAAAGGTGCAAGTTGTGGGAAATTTTCATGTAGAAATAATTTGGTTTCCAGGTATCAAATGATCAGACGCAGTGCCGTCTTTACACTGGCAGATAAACTAAACATAAATGACTCCAATTGCGCCATGGATAATTTATTTTCTGAGGCATTTCCCTCTCTCTCGACCCAGGGTCGAGCGCGACCGTAAAGGGGTTGGAATTTTAACTCAACCTAAGGTCGAGCATGACACTAGTATAAGGGTTAAAAGTTGCATGTTCAAGAGTTTAGGTTTAATAGGCAAGCTTTATTTTTTGATATTATAATAAATAAAAATTCAGAGATGCCTATTAAATTTCAAGGCTTTTTTATTCAATCAACTTGTATAATACAGTAAAACAAGACCAAAACGTGAAGGACAAATCAGCTAAGATACAGCGTCTTCTTTCCCGATCCTGTCAATCTCATGGCTGACTGGTTGATTGGTTTCGTGCCACCAGTTCCACGCGAATATTTTTTTCACATCTAAAATATCCACTATCTTGGATTGGTAATAAGCATGGAGGAATCTCCATGTGACGTCATTAGTCGATTTTGTTCTATTTTAAGCCATGCACTCCACGTGCGTTTGTTGACATTACCTTAGATGCTTCTCTTAGCAAGTTGCATTAAATTTTACTGTAGTATCATGGTAACTTAAGCAAAACAAAGGCTTGGCACCAGTAGAAATGCATTCATTCCTACTCTTTTAGAGGATAGGAGAGGGTTTAGTAAACTTTCCTTGAAATGTTAAGATGAAAAAGACAAAGGCAAATTGAAGAGTTTGCTTCAATTTTGGAGCTCCTTTTTAGTCTTTCAGGGAATTTAGGCTGCAATTTCCTCATTCACTTCTACTTTCACATTCACACATTTTTGGCTCACAAATCCCTTATAAATGAATATTCTAAAATACCTTGGTACCGTAAAGTCAACTTTTAAATGGAAAATGCATAAGCCTCGTTCTGAGAGTGGAGTGTTTTGGACACGCAACCAAGATGCTCTACCAAAGTTCCCTCGGGTTGCACTAAAATATGGAATTTCAGCTCACTTCAGAAGTTTGAGGCTCTCAAAACACTGCTTCAAACACAAATCAGCCAAGGAAGCATCAACCACTCTAAGTTTTTTAATGAGCACTACACATATTTGCCGAGAAAAACGCTCCAAATAGCCCATTTGCGCGGATTTTAGCATCACTTGAGCGAGCCGATGCCGACTTCCTATGCGCGCTGTACAAAATGTACATGTCTCATTTTCTGTAACGTTGTCGTAACATAATGTAAACAACGGCGCTACTGGCGCTCCGGGCCGGCGATGGATGGAATTTGCCAAATTCGCACATATTCAAGTTATTTTCGTGGCCTATCTTTTTAAGTTTGAGGTATTTTAGAATAGAAATTGAACCCTCGGCTTCGGACCTTGGTTGAGTTACCAAGACACTCTCGGGTGGAGCTAAAATTTGGACTGTATTTTACCTCCACCCTCGAGTGTCTTGGTAACTCAACCAAGGTCCTCCGCCTCGGGTTCAATTCCTTAAACCCAAGGCAGTTAATTGCTAAAAACAACACTCTATTAATCTTGATGATGCTTTTGCTAAATATCATTTAATATAATCTTCATACAAAAAGTTTATGATGCTTATACATGTATGGTAAACATAACCAATACACAACACTTTATTAAAGGGATAGTATTATGGCCGGAAAGGGGCGTATTTAGTGCCTTGGTACATGCAAGGTTTTTGAGGATCTCAAATACCGGCAGAATCATGAAAGTGTATGCATAAATACGCCATAAATGCATACACACGTGTTCTGTTTCTTGCTCAGGCATAGATGCAACACGCACAACGGTCGACAGGTATAAGCCAGTTTATTAAAGTAACTAAGATATATAAAGATACAGGTCACGTGATGATTAGCAAGCTATATAAGGTATACGGTTAGTATGGTTAGTATACCGAGTAATAGGTAATATCATAACATCCCCCTTACGGAGAGGAAGCAAAGCAACACAAAATAGTTAACTGCAAATCCAAGAGTCAATTACAAACATCAAAAACTCATATCGCACGAGACGCTGAATAAAGATTAATCCAAATAGTCTGCAAGTAAATCACCATGTTATGTCTGAATGAACATAACTATGAACTGAACTAAGGTCACGCTAATAATAAAACATAAACATTTAAAAGTTATATAAGAACCACACGCATTTTCCGAAACCTAAACACAAGAGATTAGAGAGGCTGGTCTGCTCTAATTAATCAGTCTATTCACATCTGTTGAGTTGAGTAACTTTAGCATAAGTTGAACTAATGACCATATCTATCCGGTGGTCTGACTAGACGACCTGACCTTGTTGTAACTAACTGCGGGGTGTCAGGCGTAGTGTTTATGAGGAGTTCATTCTCACGAGATTCTAGTCTTTCATTAGAGATTGTTGCGTCAGAGTCTACATCTTCAATTTCCTGTTCCAGGTCATTTTCCTGGATACTGCCCCTGGTTACGTCGCAAAGTGTTATTCCTTGTTCTGACCAGATATGATCTCGGATCAGATGTCTGCTTTTCCACAATTCCTGGGGATCCCTGTTTATCCGGAGAGGTTATGATAACATTATCGCCGGGGTTTAGGGGTTTGAGTGCTCTAGACTTCCCATCAAAGAATGCCTTTGCCGTATCCCGTCGCGTTGGTATCTGCTGCTGAACTTTGACTGCATCCGCTGGTAGGAGTTGTGAAGTTGCTGTTGGCAACCTCGTGCGCAGGTTTCTACCCATAAGCAACTTGGCAGGCGATGCCATGTCTGCTTCACGTGGTGTACTCCTGTATGCTAAAAGTCCTAGATACGGGTCTTCTCCTGTTGAGAAGCTTCTCTTGAGAATTTTCTTGACGGTCTGCACAGCTTTTTCAACTAGTCCATTTGATTGTGGGAATCTTGGTGATGATGTCACCAGCTTAAATTCCCATGCTTTTGCGAAAGCTTGAAAGTTTCGGCTAACTAGATTAGAACCATTGTCCGTGAAGAATTCGTCAGGTATTCCATGGCGCGCAAATATAGATTTACAATGCTTGATTATGGTTTGACTTGTAGTGTCCTCAAGCAGTGCTATCTCGAAATAGCCTGAGTACGCATCAACTATCACTAAGTAGTCCTTCCCATAGACCACACATAGATCACTAGATATGTTTTGCCACGGCCTTTGCGGTATGGGATGTGACATGAGCGGTTCCTTTTGCTGTTTATTGCAATGTTTCTGACATGTTGTGCATTTTGAGACCATTTCAGCGATTTGACTATTTAGTCCTGGCCAATATATGACCTCCCGCGCACGTCTTCGACACATTTCTATTCCTAGATGTCCCTCATGCACTTTTTGCAGCATGTCTTTGCGCATTGATGGCGGAATCACAATTTTGTGTCCTTTGAATATGTATCCTTCAGTAATGTATAGTTCATCGCGACAGTTCCAGTATGGTTTCACGACATCTGGAACTTCAGAACAATTTTCCGGCCAACCTGATTCTATAGTTTTATACAATGTCTGCAATTCAGAGTCAGTTTGTATTTCACGTTTTAGCTCATCAGCTTTTCCTGCGGTTATTGGTAAGCTAGACACTAGCGCATGAACTTGTAATTGGGCTTCCTGTGAGAGTTCATTATCACGATCTGAGTCTATGCTCGACTTAACGCGTCAGCTACATACATTGCCTTACCAGGCACAAAACGCAAGTTGAAAGTGTACTTTTGCAACCTCAGTAGAAATCACTGAATTCTGGGCGGTGCCTGCCCAAGTTGTTTCTTAAGAATTGACTCAAGTGGTTTGTGATCTGATTCGACGTCAAAATTCCGCGCATATAAGAATTGGTGGAAACGCTCGCACCCAAACACAACTGCTAATGTTTCTTTTTCAATCTGGGCATAACGCTGTTCGGTTGGCGTTAATGCCCTTGACGCATAAGCTATCGGTGCCCCATCTTGCAAAATGGCGCCACCAAGTCCTTTCTGAGATGCATCAACTGTCAATGTCACTTGTTTTGTTACATCATAGAATTTCAGCGTTGGTGCTGTTGTCAACATTGTTTTTAATTGCGCTACAGCATCGGACTGCTGTTTCAGCCAAGCCCACTCAGCATCTTCTGGAAGAAGCTGCCTGAGCGGTGACGTAATGTCTGACAAGTTCGGCAAATACTTTCCAAAGTATGTTACTAATCCTAGAAATCTGCGTAATGCGGCCTTGCAATCTGGTTGAGGCATATCCACGATTGCTTGTACTTTCTGCGGGTCCGGTTTGACCCCATCTGCGCTTAGTAATCCTCTTACGTAAACAACCTCTGAGAGTCCAACTCTGCATTTGCGTCTATTGAGCTTTAACCCCTTCTCCCGTAGGCGATCCAATACTTTCCTAAGTCGCTCGTCGTGTTCCTCTTTCGTGCGTCCCCAGACTAACAAATCGTCGATGTAGCTGATGACTCCCTCCAAATTTTCCAGAATTTGCGTCACTGCTTTATTAAACACTTCAGCACTCGAGGAGATTCCGAACGGAAGACGGAGAAAGCGATATCTCCCAAAACATGTGTTGAATGTTGTGAGCATAGAACTTTCCATTCCAACTTTTGTTGCCAGAATCCATTGGACGCGTCAAGAACAGTAAAGTACTTCGCCCCAGCGAGTTTAGCGCTAATTTCATCCAATGTGATCAATGGAAAATGCTCTCGTTTCACAGCAGTGTTTAAATCTTTCGGATCTAAACAAATACGTAGCGATTTATCTGATTTTTCAACTAACACAATTGAGTTTACCCAATCAGTGGGCTCATCCACTTTTTTGAGCACATTCATACCAACCAATCGATCAAGTTGAGTTTTGAATCTATCCCGCATTGCAATGGGAAATTTCCTCGGTGCATGAATCACTGGTTTCACTGATGGATCAATTTCAATATGATGCTCTGGCACATCTAGACAACCAAGACCTTCGAATATATCCTTATATTCGTCGAGTATGCATTCACTATCGGACGTAGGCCTATTAAGCGCATCGATACGTTGAAGCAAATTCATCTTGACAGACGTGCGAAGCCCTAGGACCGGATCGCTGCGTTTGTCCACTACTACGAAATCCTCGTAAAACGTGTTATCCTTGTATATGCATCGAATCCTGCAACTCCCTGCCACCGGTAGCTGTGTTCCGTCGTAAGTGGTTAACCGTATTTTCGTTTTTATGAGATCTCGTTTGTTACAGATCCACTTGAATAGGTTATACGGCAGCACGTTGGCCTGTGCTCCCGTATCTATCTTCAAATTCACGAAAACCTGCCGCTGACCCATCTTCAGTTTCGTTAGCCATTGTTGATCAGACTCGTCTGTTCCCTTTAACTGATTGATGCTGCCAATGAACAAAGACTCGTACGTACCGTCATCGTCCTCCTCCTCTACGCTGTGGACTTGTTTATTGGTTGACCTGCAGCAGCGGATGAACTGATTTAGCCTTTTGCAACCCTTGCATTGTTTGCCATAGGCAGGACATTGCCGTGGTTGATGAAAAGTCCCGCAATTCCCGCACTTGGGGCCGCTGCCTTTATACGTTGATTGGTTATGATAACCCGAGGCGGCTTTGTTGTATCCTTGTCGGCCTACTGCATTTACTGTTTTGTCAGTCTGTTCATCACGCCGCTGTCCGTTAGACAGTGAACTCATCTGTTCCTTGGTTAACTCAGCTGCCCGGCATATATCTATCGCCTTGGTGAGGGTGAGTTCCTTCTCCCTAAGCAGACGTTCCCTCGTGCGATCCATTCGTATGCCAAATACAATGCGATCCTTTATTAAGGAGTCTCTTAGAGTGTCAAATTCACAGTCCTTGGCTTTTATTTTTATATCCGTGAGGAAACAGTCAAAGGACTCGCCTTCCTGCTGTATCCTTGAATTGAATCTATGGCGTTCAAATGTTACATTCTTCTGAGGCGTGCAATATTCCTCGAATTTTTGAATAATCGGGGCGTATTCGACATCATCAGGTAATCCAAATGAATTGAAAACTTCCAGTCCTTCATCTCCGATTGAGTGGAGAAGAAGAGCGACCTTGATAGGTTCCTCCGTTATCCGTGATGCCGTTAGAAATATCGTAAATTTCTGCTTCCATCGCCTCCAATTCGCCGAAATATTCCCCGTTAGAGCAAGAGGTGCCGGCGGCTTGAGATTCGGACGTTCTGCCATGACTATTTGTGGGCCCGTGTTTTCCTCCTCTGTCTCGTCATCGGATGACATAGTCCATTAATACTGATAGTCCACCCTAAGAACGTTATGATCGTCGAAGAGTGACCTCTTCTGTCACCATGTTCTGTTTCTTGCTCAGGCATAGATGCAACACGCACAACGGTCGACAGGTATAAGCCAGTTTATTAAAGTAACTAAGATATATAAAGATACAGGTCACGTGATGATTAGCAAGCTATATAAGGTATACAGTTAGTATGGTTAGTATACCGAGTAATAGGTAATATCATAACAACACGCCGTGGAGGCAATTCCGAGGGTATTCCTAATGAAATGACATCATCTGGAGATTCCCCTCCATGCTTATTACCAATCCAAGATGGCGGATTTTTTAGATGTGAAAAAAATATTCGCCATTTCCACAGCATGCACAGCAACATCACTAGTGGAGACCACCGGAATGACTCGTAGATTATAGACTGCATCATCCTGTAAACATGAGAAAAAATATCACTTTGTAAAAAAACACCATCAAAATAAGATATTCCTTATCAACATATGAACATTCCCAATTATGTTACAAAAACAATGAGTAGTCTGTGCCGATACGCGAAAACCGTGAGAGGATATACAACCCTTTATGGCTCGCTGTTCATGTTGGTGATAAGCGCGCAGCAGAAAAGCTGAAGGCTTTCTGCGAAGCGCTACCATGGTTAACGTGCATACGTATCCAATGTAAACAATGTTTCTCAAGTCCATGGATTCGATTCAAATGGCTTAAATTTGACTTGAAATGGCTGCCAAAAGAGATAAACGCGCGAATGAAGCAACTCGACTATTCTGAGCTCCGAGAGAGAACCACATGAATATTCACGCTGTTTTTTAATCAAACTTCAATTTCAGGGGGGTTCGGGGGGTTTACCCCCCCCCCCCCCGACATATGTGTTTCGATCTTTGAGACTTTAGTGATAAGGCCATTCAAAATAAATTACTTGTTTATCATCACTCCACCTCACGATATTTGGAGGGGAGGCCCTTTGATATTGATATTTGATATTTTGTTTGGCGCCAATGTTTGATGGGGAGGGCCTTTGATATTTGGTATTTGATATTTTTCGGTCATGAACTTGGCAATGTATTCCATTGGGAGGGGCTTTGATATTCGATATTTGATAATTTTTGGACTGACATATTACAAATGTATGTATAAGCCATGTCAAGTTATAATCAGTACAGATGTGTCAGGGAGGCCTAAAAATGTATACAGTGATCAAATTCCAAAATGGATAGATAAAATAAGGACAGGAGAATACAAACTAAAGTTTAATTACAAAACTTGTATGGACATCAACAGCTGTTTCTTTTTTATATCCTGGTCTACTTCATACTTGAGTCTTTCTACAAATGTATCCATGACTACATGAAAACAATACACAAAAAACTTTAAAAAATTAAACATCAATTGAAAAGAGTCTGAGTATATTATGTAGGTCCTCTCAACCAGCCTAGGCACAGAGTATCATCCCTGCTATCAAAAATAAATCAACAGTTTGAGGAGCACCATGATCTGCTGATGATTTATTCCCCTGACATTTTACATGTACCGTACAAATCCATGTATATCTGACACAAGCATGCAAAGTGACAGCAAGCAGCATGGCCCCAAGTCTCGCCCATTGAAAACATTCTCCTCATACACCACATAGTGTGTAAGCTTTGGTCAAACATTCATGCGTTGAGCAAGAAATAAAAACACATGCGTTTATTCATCTCGATTCCAGGCTCATCGGCAATATAAAAATAACTGGTAGGCCTATACGCATTTGCCCACGCAGGTATGAGGTTGAGAAAGTATTGGTTCCAAAATCTCCCCGAGTGTAGTCTCACTGAGTCAATAATTCTTTTGTGTGCTGACAATTCACTTTGAATGAAAATAATTCATTGCCGTTGAGCGAGACTGGTGTCACCCTGTACTGAGGTATTGAGACATTTTTTCAGCATCGGCTGGCTGCATTTTGTTTAGTCGTAACTAATACCAGTTACCACATGTGTGATGGCCAGAACGGGGAAATGGATATCAATTATCAACAGGCCACCGGGTCAGGTAAAATTAGGGCGGTAGGTTGTTTGAATCTGAGTTGGAAGTTGAGGGCACAACTTGGAGCGGACGGTACCTTGATATTTGATATATCGAATATCAAAATAATCGGCACGGGACCTAAATGTCGGGGCGGGCGGTGATGATAAACAAGTAATTTATGTTGAATGGCCTAATATCCAAAAGATGCTTAAAATGGATATAATCCCGAATTAATGAAGCAAAAGACGGGCAGGCGTTTCGAGAAAAAAAATTTTATTTTGAGATTTCAATAAACCTTTTCAACGAATTATGCATGGGCCATGGTGGGATCCGAAGACACCTTAAAGAGGATTGTATGTTTTTATGGGGTACCATTGGTTTTGCAGATCTTCTGTTTTTTTCTAAAGAATAATCAATATTTGCTAGCAGGCTTTTTATGCTCCAAGGTATGAAGAGGGTTCTATGTTCCTCAGGTTCTTTGTTCATCAGTCTGGTGTTCCTCAAGAGTCAAGTGTCTTCCAATCTCTTGGCGGCAAAACCCTTTCCAACCAATTTTTTATGCATTAACCATTCGGCAACATGTTGGTGGGGGAAAAACCTGATCCCTGACCCCTTGAATTGGTTGCCCAGGTACGACCACAAGCAATTGTCTCAAGGAAGCCACCAGTACGACCTATTGGCAGTCTTGCCAATATCATGCCCGTGAAAAGGAAGGGTAATGATGGTTGAGGGTTGGAGTTGGGTACCATCAAAGGAGTACCTCTTCCTCGCTCTGGGTTAAACGTGTCAAAGGACTGTACCATCATGAAGGTTTGGGGGTTCCACTCGAGCGCCACAGGGTAAGCAGCTCGGAAAGACTTATTGAGAGGCCAATAGGGGGTTTGAGGGGTCTTCCCCCCAATGCACTGGCTAAAACATGTCAGAAGGACGGGGGTTGAAGGGGGGCTCTCGATGTCGACAGTTGCGTGAGTTCAATGCACTTTACATTAGAATCTGCCAGAGTGCCAGACTACGATAGTCCGGACACCTTTCGGGGGGGGGGGGACATTTTCCATTTCTTTGCCCGCTATTAAGATGATGGTGTTGAGTTACTGCTAAAGAGATACACGGAGAAAACTGTCTATCAAAATAAAAAATTGGGGAAGGAACTATGGCAGGTTCCCAACCAGGGGGTTGGGGGGGGGGTCCCCCCCCCCAACCTAAAGGCGCTGCACGGTTACTAGGGCACTGCACTGATAATATCAAGGTAAAACATAAATGTACCAAAAAAGATCAAAACTTTTGTGAAAAACTAGTGAACCAGTTGGGGGGGGGGGGGGATATATATACATAGTTAATAAATTTGAAAAAGTTCACCCATTTTACTAACGTTCACCTTGGTAGAGTTTGGACACATGGCTTGCAATGCATACTTTACTTCCCTGCATGTTGCAGTGTATTGCATTTGTTAAAGGGTATCAGGCTGTTTCGCTACATTGCCAGTTCGCTACAAGTCGTTTCGCTACATGTGGCAGTCGTTTCGCTACATGGTAGGTCGTTTCGCTACATGGGTGGAGTCGTTTCGCTACATGATGGGTATGGTCGTTTCGCTACATGGAGGACGTTTCGCTACATGGGTGGAGTCGTTTCGCTACATGGATGTAGTCATTATTTTTACTCTATTTTACCCTACTATAATTCCCGGTGGTGACTACAAATTTATTATAGCACAGTTTGCCGGTAAAAAAACTTATACGGTTTGATGGCGCGCAAGGGGTTCTTGTCGTCCTGGCCTGGGTTAGGCCACATAAAAAAAAGAGTTGGTGATCGTCCCCGCCCGCCCCTACGAAAAACGCCCGGCCCCCTTTTTTGTTAAAATCCTAAAAAAGTTGGTATAATGTTCTCTGCTATAGGGTCAGAATTGCATGGTTGGAATCATGGTTGCGCTTCAAAGACGTATCTTTAAGGCATGGGACGATTACAGCGACGGGGAGATAACGACAGAACAGTTGTTGAGAGTTTGTTCGCACTTGAATCATCCTCGGCACCCAGTGGTTTTCCATATGCTCCAGCTCTCGCTATTACAAACTTGTATGGGACGTAGGAGTATCAAAAACCTGAAGCTCAGGATGCACTTGAATGGACCAGTAACCTCATAGACATCCATTTGCGTTGGCTCGCTCAATTACGTACTTATTATTGATTGACAGGGGTCATTCAACCGCACTTCAACGCATATTTGGAGGTCTTTGCAAGGCCTTCGCGTTGGCTCGCTCAACCGTCTGTATCCGTGTATACGTACTTATTATTGATTGACAGGGGTCATTCAAACGCACTCCAACGCAGATTTGGAGGCCTTTGCAAGGCCTTCGCGTTGGCTCCCATGTAGCGAAACATCCTCCATGAAGCGAAACCACCATACCCATCATGTAGCGAAACGACTCCACCCATGTAGCGAAACGACCTACCATGTAGCGAAACGACCGCCACATGTAGCAAAACGACTTGTAGCGAACTGGCAATGTAGCGAAACGACAGTAATTCTGTTAAAGTACCGGTATCGGGTATGTTACTGTAATGTATGGTAATGCAGCTCCTCACGGTTTTCCGTATCAGCATAGACTGAGAATGGCAGTTTTATTGTTCGTTAAAAATACCTCGCAATTCCAGCAGACTACTTCGTCGCTATTAATTGTGTACTCTGACCACTGTAACTATCAAAGGTGTACGATATCATTGTTATTTTGACAAGAAACATGAGAAAACGTCAACTTCTTGTGAAGCGGTCCGCCATGTTTGTTCATCTAGCGTTCGGGTTTGTTTTGATTACGTCCATGATGTTTATAAATACAAAGAGGCTATTCTTATAACAAAGTTTTGTCTGGATTTCAAAGTCATTCTCCTGTAGTTGTTATATCTATGTGTAATAGATAATTGTGAAGTATTACAATAATTTCATTCTGATGCTTGGGAAGAATTTTTTGCAACACCATTTTGTGTATAAAATGTACTAGGGTGTTCATGTGTGTTTTGATCTTCGACTTCAACTCAATGACTGAGCAAATTTAACGAGACAGAAAGCCAATCACTTTATCAGCCTCAGCTGCAATGCCTTAGGGCAATGCCTTTTGTGTAGCATGTTCAGTACATTACAGAGACAGGTAGGATCGAGGCTGTTTTGCCACTTTTGACCAGACAACAATTTCCAGCTTAAAATCTGCCAATTACAGGGCGTTTAGTCTTTCTGCTGTGAAAAGATATAATCCTATCGAAACAAGAGTTCAAAATATTGGTATCCTGGCACATTTTCTGGCCCAGCTACAGCAAATTCGGATGAAAATGCAACTATTTTGCTGGAACTACTTTCAGCCAGCTCCAGTACAAACCATAAGCTCCGCTGGAAGCCAGCGTAGCCAATAAAACATACTAGCAGTGACTAGCATAACTTATTGCTAATTTGTAACATCCAAGCAATGTGCATCTGGCATTCCTTCATGTCAAGGGTCCTTTCCACTTTTCGACCCTCCAGCTGTGTTGTTACTGAACCCAAGCTGACCTCAAGTTGGACTCACAAATTAACAACAAAACTGCATGTACATTATCGTGGTCGCGCATTCTTATCGTTCTGTCCCTTCTCTGAATAATTCAAAACCCTAACAGCTAATCTGCTAAAGTGACATTCCCACGGTTAAACATATGGTCGTGCTGATAAAACAATGCATTCTATTCCATGAACAAACAAATTGATCAGATACAGAGAATATTCTGTTCCAATTCTAAGAAATCGACACTCCAATCAGTAAATACTCGGCTGTGCTGACAGAACCAATGCATGTTCCACATGATTGATTATGCTGGTATGCTGTGTATGCACAATTAGATGAGCCAACACCGTTCAACGACATTAGAGAGGTTGCGGACCGTCCCCACTCCCACTCCCACTCCGAGGTGATTCCGTTTTGGCGTATTACGTCATCACTTCACGAGGGATTTCCCCGTCTTGCTCCATGAACTCGGACGATTTTACGAGTTGGAGGCCGCGAACTCGTAAGTGTTCTCCCACTTGCATTATCTTAGCTTTTAGACATTTAAATCAAGTGACAGTGAAGTAGCAATATCCCTTACACACTGTTCTAGCACGTCACCTAAGTTGTAACAAGATTTTTTGTGTAAAAGACGTAGAAAACTTGTTGTTTTTGAAGTGTTCAAAATTGTGTAGAACGGCCGTGTACTGACTGTGCGTGTACATGTACACATGTACATTACGTGTTGGTTTGTTGGTAAGCTGAAGGTCCATGCTGGTGGTAAGCCAACCCAGTGCATGGATCGAGGTACCTCCAAGCCCAGTGTTAGTCGCGTGGCCATGGCTGGCCAATTTTCTACACACCTGTCGTAGTTTTTACACACAAAATGGTATAATCATAAATATGTATGTAAGTGCAAACTCTGACTAGTCTAGTGACCCCCCCCCCCCCCCCTCCTTGTGAGACGTTTTACCAGTGCGATCGATGGAGGGGACCCCCTTATCATGGACCCTCCATAACTCCCTCTCCGACAGCTTTTACCGGGCTGATTGAGGTCATGAGGAGGGGGAGGTGGAACCACCACATCCCCCCCGGCATAACTATAAGCCCCCACCCCGGAGCTGGATGATGATCCGCATGTCATGGGGGAGGGAGGGAGGGAGCATGAGACTTGGCCTAGGCCTATAGGCCCCTACATGATTCTCAGACCGGTTGTCGTCTTGTTTGTTGCTACATGTAAGGGACCATCTCAAAATACATTGATGCCAAAAAACGAAATTGTTTCTCTGTAGACCCCCTCCCCCCTCTAAAAAAACGAAACAAAACGTCATTTGGCATCACCATCTTTCATGTCTTTATTTGATTGGACCAACTTTTACATGTTTTCTTTCAGAACATGGCACAACCTCTTGTCAGGAAGCTATTTACATACAACCTCAAAAAAGATATTGTTCTTCTACGAGAAGTGTGTTCTGTAAATCCATATTCAGACCCAACTAAATGGAGAGAGGTGCTGGAAAATTTCATTTCCGCGTTAGACATACTTCGCCTCAACTCTGGTGGAGGAAGGCCATCGGAGAGAAGCTTGACAGACGGGATTGGACATCTAATAGTGAAATTCAATAGAGATGAACTTGCTTCTATTACAGCGTAAGTATATCAGTCTTTGATTTCGGTTATGTTTACAATGTTCTATCAAAAGCCTTGGTTGTCAAGATGTCCCTCCCATTTAAAACACTCTTGCAGAACACATTTCATGAATAAGATACAGTATCTTGATAATCCCCATGGACATGAGTGGGGAAATGGTTCTGGGTTTTAACTTTCCATTGGGGGCAGGGCCTGGTCTGAAAAAACTCTACAGGTTTTTTTGGCATCCAGTGATGATGGTCCGTATTTATAATGTAAGATTTAGCATCTTTTACTCCATTCTCCAGCTCAGGCTCCGATGAGGAAGTCAGGGAACGGAACGAGCTAATTAGGGAAGCCAAACTGCTAAGAGAAGATACACAGATCCAGGCACAGAAAGATAAAGAGAAGAAGAAAACCAAAGAAAAGGAGGATGAAGCCAGAGCGAAAGAAGTGAGGAAACGTGCGATGGAGGGTCTAGGCCCACAAGTTAGAAATGAAGGTATGATCAATCATGGTATGATCTTATAGTTAAATATATGAATATGATGTTATCCTTTAAGTAATCCTCCCCACCGACCAGCTTGATGAATTTGAAGCTCGTACTAAGTCATGTAAATAGAAAATGTTATTGAAATCCATGACTCCCCTGTCCCTAATGTACATGTATTCCAGTCCAGTCTATTTTCAGAAAACACAGATTTTTAGTTATTTACAATACTGTGGCTGCCTGTATTCTTTGACCTCTTTTCTATCCACTCAAGACACCCAAATTGCCATCCAGGATGTCATCCCCTATAGTAGTAGGACTCTGCAAACATGTCAAATGTCTTTGCAACCTAAGGAATTGACAACACATGTTTGAAACAAATGAGATTTATTTAACTTCTAAACAATAACGATACCAAAAACTATGCATTAGGCCCCATAAAAAAAAATGTTAGTTTATCATCCTTTTTTCTGAAGAAAGTGATGCGGGAGGGCGGTTTTTATTTTTTATTTTTTATTTTTTCAGAACAGAAACGGGTATTTAAATGAAAGCAACATAAACAATTGAACATGAAATTGATGCTAAAAATTTATGCTTAACTACACCCTGGTGCCTCTTTCATCTGTTCATTGTCCTACAGGCCTGACGTCATTCTCACAAGTGAAAAGTTAGTCTCCCCCCGCCCCCCGAGGTGCGAAGGCCTTTGTTCGCCTTTTCTGGAAGGTTTTTCCAGTACCCCTGCACCTTTCAGTGCACATTTGACATCCGTGCACGTGGGGACATCCACGTTCCCGCGAAAACCCAACTGACGTCATACAAAGCAAGCCCCGTATGCAGCGTGTAGCGATAGCAGACGATGGAGCATGCGTGATGACCATACAATGCCTTACCTTGCATCCATTGTACTCTTCATCGAGTCCATGACCATGGCCGATTGTGATACTTGAAAACTCAGAATAAATGTCACTCATTGTGGCTTGAGGCGGGACAGATGTTCCGTACCACGCCTTCAAAATACGTGCTTTATGCACAATCTGTAACACGACAAACGGCATTCTGGCAGCTAGTATCAAAAAGTGGAAGATTTAGTTCAACGAGGCGCCATGAGAGGCGCGCTATACATTTAGCGCCGGGAGAGCACATGTTCTGAAAAAGGCGTGAATTTGGCAATTGAAGACAAAATCTTTGAACAAATTCCTCTGAACCTCCTTGAAAAGTATTGTAAAACAGCATTGACTATCTAAAATCACTGTGATATTGTTTGTTACACTGAAAACTCTGATGTGTCAATGGTGTTTGGCATATTTGATGAGCGTAGCGTTTTTCGCGCCAAATCAATCGTCGTCCATTCGGCATGCCGCCGGCCGTCATCTACGCTGGGGCGAGTTTCCTCATATAAAAGTGAATAACAGTTGATTAAAATGAACCAAAGTAGACAATGTCTGGTATCATTGGAAAGAGAATTTCATCAGAAATGCAACTGAATAGATAGTGAATCAATTCTTACCTGCTGAAAGCCTAATTTAGTGATTGAAATTGAAAATTAAAAAATAAAATTTTTTTTGATGCGGGTCAAAAAAGTGATGCGGGCGGGGATGATAAACTGACATTTTTTTTATGGGGCCTTATAAAGTCATGTAAGTACTTTATTGTGCTGTGATTACTAGTATACATTGTATTATAAACAGTTTTATTCTTTTCAGACCAATCTGCAGATGAGGGCAAGCCAGCTGGCAAAAAGAAAAGGGCTACAAACGTGCTGCTGGAATATCTAAGGGAAAAAACGATAAAGATGTAAAACTACGTGAACGAGAGCTGCAACTTGGGCATGAACGGGCCTTGATGGAATTAAAGTTGCGAGAAAAGGAATTACTCCTGCGAGAAAAAGAACTGAATATCAAGATGGAAGCAGTGAAGAAGAAGGATATTGTAGATTTTTAAAATGACTAGAATGTTGCACTCAAGTGATGACATGTAAAATGATAAGAATGTAATGTTTGTTTGTGACTCATGGATCATTTGAACAGTCTAAAAGCTGACGAAAATTCATCCGACCTATTATCCAAGCATTCTTAACCAGTAAAATACTCGTCCAAAGATGGAGGGTCAATCTCAAAGTAGGAAGATTTGACACTGCCATAGAGACATGTGTGTGCGTTTGTTAGTAGGACACTCACTAAATAATACTTCCCAATTGGTTGAAGCAGAAATTTCAGATTTTTCTTGAAGTCAACAAATGCAAAATATTGTACAACTTTTCCGAAACCCCATTCAACACTGGTACGAACACCTGACATCCTTTTGTTGAACTCTTGCTGTTCTGGAGTTAAGTAGCCTCCGCCAAATGGACTAAATAGTTGGAGCCGGAGTGGATAGGCTGGGTCACCATACAATGCCATTGGAATTCCATCATTTCGTTGTAAGTTTGGTGCTTGTGCCATTTTTTCAAGGAGTTGACTTTCTCTCAGCAGGGCGCAATCATGACGTCGCTCCTCCATGGGCCCATACATATTGGCGATAAGCCCATTAGGCACAATGACACTCTGCAATATGAATATTGTTAAAATTACCAAAAATGGTACAATTGTTATTTTGTTAATTGGTGAATTAAAAACACCTGATGTTATAAGCAGGTTGTCAATATTTATTATTTGTTTTTTTCACATTGAAATAATTGAGTCAGTTTGTCGATAAGCCCATTAGGCACAATGACACTCTGTAATATGAATATTGTTAAAATTACCAAAAATGGTAAAATTGTTATTTTGTTAATTGGTGAATTAAAAACACTTGATGTTATAAAACAGGTTGTCATTCATTTTTTGTTTTTTTCACATTGTAATAATTGAGTCAATTTGTGTGGTTTGTTTTAAGAGAGAACTTGTGTATGTATGGCTCACCTGAAATTTTATAGCATGGACTCGCTTGTGCCCGTTGTACACAATCCTTTGGTCACGCATGGGGCGGCAACAGGGACGGACTGTTCCGTCAATAAAACCAAAAATATTTGGCATTGGGCAGCCCTTGGCAATAATGGCATCCCGGAACGATTCTATATTTGCAGCAGACAGCGATGGTTGGTTGAAGGTATCAAGCCTGTGTGAATGAAGTTCGTGAATTTTTTCCACTGTAGTATTGAAAATCCTTGACAATTCAGATTTGTTGCGTCCAAAGTCCTTTAGCAAATCTGAATATCGGTTTGGATAACTGAATCTTCGTAGGACTAAGGCTATGGCCTCTAGCCGTGTGGCCTTCAGCCCGTTATCACAGATGATAAATTCAGGAAGCGACAGGACATCAACCAATTGCATTATGTCCTCTTTAGTGAACCAAAATTTCAGTTGACACTCTTCAGCTGTATAATTGTCAAGGCTAAATATTATTGGATCAGGTATGTTCTCATCATCCTCATCCATCTGAAACAAGATGCACGCTAGGCGTGGCAAATAACCAGGTTTTCGAAAATTATATGTTTGTTTAGTTTGCAATATGGAATAGGAAGGGTTGGGAGAGTTGAAAAGATGTGCAATATGAAGTAAGAAGTGTTCAGGTTGAAAATGGTTGTGGGAATGATTTTTATGCAGTCAAGAAGAAGAAGTTAATTTCAAAGTTGTATATGAGAAGTTTTTATTTAGAAATTACAGTACCTTCATGGAGTTAGCATAACTGAAGTTATACAGGCATAGATATGTGATGAAGACTACAAGCATCTGTATTTAATCATTGATGCATTTTGTGTACTTGTATATTAAAATGTGTGTCATTTCTCAATTATTCATCGAGTCTGAAAACATTGAGAATGAACTGAACTGAAGTGTAACAGCAAGTACCTTACTGTAAGTAAATGGTGCATGATGAAGATGGCTGTAGTCTTCATTGCATATGTATGGCTGTATAAGTAGCAAGACTCTCTTGAGAGTACTAGTAAATACCTGAACTAACTAGTGATGAATTGTTGTACCGTGATGCTGATTTCAGCCAGTGAAGATTTCAGTATAAATCCTAGGGGGTGGACATCTTCATGTTTATGGAAACAGTGGTGATTAGTGCTTGGAGGTGGCATCCCGTGAATGAACGACTGTTAGTATTTCCAATATCATAAGTTATTTTTTTCGGGTTCAATCCAAGTAGACATGAGAATGCAAAGGCTATGGCCATGATGCCACAAATAGGGTCACTTGATTGTTGCGTCACATCAACATATTCCACATTATCATTGTTTATCTGGTTGTAGACAAGGCATAACTGGAGGAATGTTTGTTGCAAATGTTCCGAGGACATTAAAGAATCGTAGATGTAAATTCTTTTAGACGTAGAATGATAGTATGATGTACTCCAATGGTTTTTTAGAGGATGGATTAATATTGAGTCCTTGTCTGCTGGTATTGGTGGTGGACGTTTGTTTGAATCTTCACTTTGAGATAGAAAGTGCAACTCTGCTGGAGAATAGTAACCGATATGTCCTTCGTATTTGATGCGATTTGCATAAAGATGCATAAGGTTCATGGCTGCCATGATGACATCATCAGTGATATCAGTGTTGCCTACAAAATATTCAACTTTCTTGTAGTTCTGGAAAGAAAAAAGAAATTGTACAATGGATTTGATGAAGGTGTGTGCGAGGTCAGGGATGATAGTGAATTGTCTTGGAAAAAATGGTTGACAGTGCTATTGGTGGAAGAGGAGTTGAGGAAGTGGATGGTTGGAAAAAAAGGACTTTAAGCTGTCATCTATATCATCATCTCGTTTTTGTGTTTAAAGATGAAGTTGAGAATGAAATATTGTAAGGATGAGTCATGTCATAGTTATGATTTGAAATGAATGAACTGACCTGTCTCTTTTCAGCTATATAAATGGCATGACGGTGTGCTTTCATAGTATTTGATGTTTTCTTCAGTTTTGGCATGATTATATATCTGAAGAAAGGAGTTAAAGTGTACCAATATCTATTGCTGTGCCCAAGGGCCATGGATTCTAACATGACTGGGACAAGAAACAATAAAAAATATCATTGGTATGGCCTTATCTGCTATGGTAGGGACAAGAAACCAATATCCATTGATGTGACCAAAGGACTAATGGATTCTAACTGACTGGAACAAGAAACAATAAAAAACATTCATTGGTATGGCCTTATGTGCAATGGTAAGGACAAGACACCAATATCTATTGCTGTGCCCAAGGGCCATGGATTCTAACATGACTGGGACAAAAAACAATAAAAAATATCATTGGTATGGCCTTATCTGCTATGCTAGGGACGAGAAACCAATATCCATTGATGTGACCAAAGGACTAATGGATTCTAACTGACTGGAACAAGAAACAAGAGGCCCAAGGGCCTGGCGCTCAGCTGAAATGGATAGGTGAAGGCAAGGGCCAAGTGTGTGTTGGTACCGTTATTATGAGGCAACGTGAAGCTGTAATGTCTAGCACGCAGAAGTGCTGGTGCGAACGACCTCCTTGCTATATCAGTGCATGCTGAAGTACTGAGTTGACGTCACCCTGCTATTATGACGTAAAGTAATTTCTATTGCCGTTGCAGTAATGGGGTGTGTGATGATGTCAAGGAGTTGTGTGGTGACGTCAAATAGTGGAGTCCTTGTCTTCATGCAGCGTAGGTGGAACTAATAACATGCACATGGACACAAGGTACATAATTATTACAGTGTATTTTGTGAGGTGGGGCCTGGTGCTTTACAATGGTCAAATGAACCGACTGTTGTCTGGACATTGATGAAGTGGATGCAGCCAAATGTTTGGGATGGTCTTTTTTGTATGTGAAGAAAAGAAGATAAAGAGTTGGTTAACAAAATGAACTTTATTGGTGCGGCAGATATTTGATGCCTTTCGGCAGATATTTGAAGCGCCTTGCGGCAGATATTTGATAACGCTCTCCGGGAATGGAAAGCAGTAAAACGAGTAAGCACACCTTACTCTGAATGTGGGAACAGCAAGTGCTTTCCTGGACTTGAAATGTGCCAACGACTCATCTTGCAATAACCAACAACAGTTAATCTGTAAAAAAAGAGAAGAGAAATTAACACTGACTGAATAAAAAAGGGTGACATAGACGGGGAAATGTACACCACCGGATACAGTCTGTGCTTGATCAGGCATTTGTCAGATGATATCCTGAACAAGGCATCTATGGAAGCAAATCCAGAAAGAGACTTAACCTTCAAAGGGCACACTTATTACTCAGTGAAAAGTCAGTCCTGTGGGCTGTTTTCCAATTGAAAATAAAAGTGTAACCTCTTTAAATTAGTCTCACAGACTGAACCATAACACTCAACAGCCAACTGTGCCCACATGATGTGAGCCGAAAGCTGGGCTTAAAGATGATCGAGTGGTGTACTACATTTTGAAATTTGTCTATCGTCTACTACATGTGACAGAACAGGATCTAGTGGACTTAATGATGAGGTACTATCAAATAAGGTGTCCATCAAATGAATCATGAGGGCCTGTTGAGTTATACTCTAAGCCTATCCTATAGGGCTAGGCTATCGTTTTTGTCTTTTTTACAGCCTACAGCACAGCCATGCACAGCGCAGTGTACAGACAGTACAGGATTGCAAACCAAAAACATCAGCATTGCTGCGTAACAAAACTGCAGTGGAATTCAAACTACGATGTCATAATGAGATTTTCAAAATAACTGTTGTCACGGCCAATGACCAGACAGGGAGAAAACAAACGTAAATGGCGAGATTTGTTGCAAAATTGCCAACCACAACAACTCGGGGACCGTAGCCAAAATGACCGACGGCGAATTATCCGGTCGCTAGCGCAGTCCATGTAAACAAGCATCAATTTTACCAACTTTGGGTGCAAGCTTGGTCATCAAAGTTACAGAACTGTTAGAAACATCTGAACAACATATATATACAGTTAAAAGTGCATAAAAATCTCGATTCAACCTCCGGGTGCTACCTTTTTTCTCCGCCAGACTCCGGGCCCTACCGGTCGTTATTTAGTGCGACCGCCACCAGAGTGTTTATCAAGATCTTTCGCCGTTTTAATTGCGCGTTTTAGGCAGATTAATCAATTATTACATGCATGCATTATATATCACCGAAATGATAATTGCGTAGGCTATTTGAAACAAAGTTCAGATATTATTTTCGATCTTTGAATTGAATTAAGGCGAGTGATTTTTGACACCCGGTCGACATATCAGGACTTGCAAAATTCACACGAGATCGCTTGCATCATCGGCACGTTTGAAAACCGAATTTCACAAATTCCACAAATATTTATCACATATCATATGTATCACCACAAAGGTAACTCTCTAGACTATTTGAAACCAGGTTCAGATACTTATTTTCACTAAAATTCGAAGCTATGCAACGATTTTTCACTGGTAGAGATCGACGGAAAAAAATTTCTCGCTCTAAAATGACATGAGACGAGCACCAACTTTCGCTAATTTGTGCACAAAATTTCCGCAATATTATAAAAAACTATTGATAAATCTGAATTATATAGACTCTTTTCAGTACCTAAAAAAAATTCAGGTACATGGTCATGTTGATTAAAAGAGTATCAACCGATTGAACCTGAGAAATTTCACTCACCTTCATTGAAGCAGTGACTTCCGCCATTTTTAAATGGTGGCATCTCTTCTATCGATCGGCCAATCAGCGGCACTGCTTGCAAAAAAGTTGAGCCACCGCCAAATTTGAAATCGCCAAAATTCAGTCAATGTGCCTGCAGCGCCAACTGGCGGTGAAAACTATATTAATTCCATTATGAAATGGCCAGGGCCATTGTGCTCACCTCATGTGGAGGAAAGATGGATAAAGAGCATGGTCTTGTGTCATGTAGTGTTAGGTTTGATGTAGGTCCGAGCAATTACAATTTCCCCAAAATGGCCAATTTACAGTACATTCGACCTCTGTGACCTTGAAAAGTAGGTCAAATCAAAGAAGACCCGGGTGACACATTGAATGGTTGTTAGAATTAGATGTACCTATGATATAAAATTGGTGCCAATCGGGCAAGTCATTACTAGGAATAATGGCATTTTGAAGAATTTAGGATTTGGCCCCTTCCCTGGAGGCCAAACGGCAAATCAGAATTTGTGATCAATAGTCATTGCAGTTAAGAAACGTGCCATAGTTACGGCCTGACGGCGAATTTAGGCCATTTGACCTCTGTGACCTTGACAAGAAGGTCAAATTAAAAACCTGTGTGACATATACTGTATGGTGGTTAGATGTACCCATGATATCAAATTGGTGGCAATCGGGCAAGAAGTTAAGGAATAATCACATTTTTAAGGTTTTTGGATTTTGCCCCCTGGTGGTCAAGTGGTGAATCATATTGGACCAAACTTCGGTCCCTGAGATCACCTGACTAAGGGGTAAATGTGTACCAAATTTGGTATCAATAGTCATTGCAGTTTAGAAACGTGCCATCGTTACATCCTAACGGCCAATTTACACCATTTGACCTCTGTGACCTTGAAAAGGAGGTCAAATCAAAAACCCGGAGGATATATGATGCATCTTTGCTAGAAGTACCAACCATATTTTTTTCAAAATTTCCCGACTACAATTAAGGGAGATATTGCATATTTTCACTTTTAACGTTTGGCCCCCTGGTGGCCAAACCATGAAACGAATCGGACCGAAACTTGGTCTCCCAGGTGTCATTACATAAGGGTACATGTGTACCAAGTTTCAACTCAATAGCTCTAACAGTTACGAAACGTGCCCTGCTAACGGACGACGGACGACGACGACGACGACGACGACGACGACGACGACGACGACGACGACGACGACGACGACGACGACGACGACGACGACGACGACGACGACGACGACGACGACGACGACGACGACGACGACGACGACGACGGACGACGGACGCCACGGTATGGGATAAGCTCACCTCTGCTAAGAGGTGAGCTAAAAAGTAAAAAATGAAAAAATATCAAAAAATATTCAGCCACATTTGAAAACAATATTTGCTCTGTGGACCGAGGTAAAAAGGGAAAGAAATCTAAACGCGAAATGACCTCATTCTCTTAATATAGGTCGGATCGCGCTAATTTTTCGTTTCTGAGTTCACCTTGGGCAACTCCTAATTTAGCACCATCAACGAAGTGGCTAGGCCTTCCCCGTCAGAAATGTCCAATTTTGTCCACAGATGGGTCCCTAGATGGATGGATGGATGGACGGACACCATTTGAACAGCTATTCTACTAGCTCCGCTGACTTTGTCAGCTGAGCTAACAATAAAAAACATTCATTGGTATGGCCTTATGTGCAATGGTAAGGACAAGACACCAATATCTATTGCTGTGCCCAAGGGCCATGGATTCTAACATGACTGGGACAAGAAACAATAAAAAATATCATTGGTATGGCCTTATCTGCTATGCTAGGGACGAGAAACCAATATCCATTGATGTGACCAAAGGACTAATGGATTCTAACTGACTGGAACAAGAAACAATAAAAAACATTCATTGGTATGGCCTTATGTGCAATGGTAAGGACAAGACCAAGGAGGATACCGCGGTGACGTCATATCACGTGATCACGACCCATATTACTGATCGCTATGGCCAATCAGAATCAGTCTACTGACAGCACCAGCGCTGAACACATCTCCACGTCTCACTGTCTGGTGCGCTCCTGTACACAAAAACACCAATAGACATGAAATATTGCAATACCTAGTATGGATTCTTCCGGTGTAAAATAAATTTACAGGGCAGATTAACTTCCACAAATAAAAAAGACGTTTGGCGTGGCCAAAGTGCGGAAATAATGTCTCCGCTAAAATACACTACGAAATACACTAGGCAATGCACTACGCGATACATGGTAGAGATGCAGTTGAGTTTGTTATTGTTTTGACTTAGAAGCCCGCCCATATCATGATATATTCATGTATTCATGAAGTATGAACTCATTTCTGTCCCATACAACTCTAAGAACAGTCAATTTCTCCTTAAATCATCACCGAAACGGCGATATCCGCAGGAAGATTTCGTCTTGTGTCCGAAAATGCATGATCTTACAGGGGCGCTAACTCGACAAATAGAGGGGATCTATGCGAGTTTTAGGTCCTACAGGTCTCGAACTTGTAAAATCTGTAAACATGCCTCCAAATCCCATTATGATAATGAAGAGATTGCCCCATATCTGGGAGACTGTTTTGAAACCATCGCTAATTTTGGAAGATCGGTGCCCGGCTATTTGGTTCTAAAAACCCTATTTTCCCCCATCAAAACAGCACTTTTCATTATTCAAATGATAACTTATTGTCTGAAGACTTATTTCATAGCAGAAAAGTACTAATAACTCTGATTTGATGCGAAACATCTAACTTTATTTGATGACTTGATTTTCCCTTGGCCGTGGATCGAGTTTGTTTACAAAATGCAGCGCCATCTTGGAAAAGCCGTGACGTCACCGCGGTATCCTCCTTGGGACAAGACACCAATATCTATTGCTGTGCCCAAGGGCCATGGATTCTAACATGACTGGGACAAGAAACAATAAAAAAATATCATTGGTATGGCCTTATCTGCTATGGTAGGGACAAGAAACCAATATCCATTGATGTGACCAAAGGACTAATGGATTCTAACTGACTGGGACAAGAAACAATAAAACACATTCATTGGTATGGCCTTATGTGCAATGGTAAGATTAAGACTGTGCCCAAGGGCCATGGATTCTAACATGACTGGGACAAGAAATAATAAAAAAGTCATTGGTATGGCCTTTATATGATGTCCAGATTTAATCCATATCTTACTTTTATTCGTGTGAAAATAGGTGCTAACGGAACAGTAAAAACAAAGAACGGGTAGGCCTACCATACGATCTCGGTTCAAGCCGGCAACTGTCTTCCTACATGAATGAGTAGCGTGACCAAATAAGGAATCCCATTGACAACATTTTTACGCGGGCTTTTATTTCATTGGTTTAAAGAAGTATGACGCATAAATTATTTATCGAGACCCGTGAAAAGCGTTCTACAACTCTGGATCGGCGGCGTCAATTTAAGCCGCGATTTCTATGAAATCTGACACTTCTAGGAACTGAGAAGACATGAACTTAAGACCCATCTCGCCCCCACCTCCCCCCACCCCCTAGATTTTAAATTGCAGATCTGCACAAGTCTCAGGACCCAAGTTTTGACCACCTAAAAAGCCGGAATGCAACTACGCAGTTGAGTTACCGTACGTCGTTAGACCAAGCTGCATTTTGGATCATCTTTCAACGATCGTCGACAAACTATTTCTCAAATCAATCTCAATCAATTAAACAATCCAAGCTTTCCCTAATGTTTCATCAATACCTGCAATAACACAGGCAGCCAAAATCGCCCATGAAGTTGTGAATTCGATGAGAACTTATCTCTTGTATCTGCGTATAATAGCTAGACACGAAGCGTTCTCCGGCACTGTCTCCTTGCTTCTGAACTGCGCAGACTCCGAGACGTGACGTTGGCTTCACGTGGGACTGCACGTGGGATAACTCGCGCAAAATTTAAAATGACCCCCGACGGTAGTAACACCACCTGGTGCAAAATTCATGAACTACGCTTATTGATAATGAAAGAGAAAGCTTTGCTCTCTATGATCAGATTTGTTTCATGATCCCCAACTTAAAGAATTGGGAGAAATCAGCTTCTGGAACAGTTTTTGGAAAATTTCGCTCTGTGCCACCTAGTGGCCAAACCGCTCATCCTGCGGAACCCACACTTAGTCTGTTCAGGAGTTCTAAAGGGTGTCAATGGCTAAAAGGGAAAATCAAAAGAAAATCTCCAGTCGTTTCAAAGTTATCAGTGTGACGAGAATCAATACGAGTTTTTCATAACACGCCACCTATAGGACTAAAAAATTGATGAAATAAAAAAATTGTGTGATATATCGTGTGCCATCACCCGTAAAGCCTACCATAAAAATATGGTGAGAAACCCACCCTTACAAAGGGACTTATGGCATATTTTGTTTTTTCACAAAGCGCCCTCTGGTGGCTAAACTATGAATCAAATCGAGTTGGATTTCGAAAGGAACCAACGTCTACTTACCAGCAGTATACAAAAAAAGATTCAACAGAAAATCTCCAGTCGTTTTAAAGTAATCAGTGTCACAAGAGAACAGCGATCGCCCGACCGCTCGACCGCCCGGCACTTTCGGTAATTTAATAACCAGGTATTTCTTCGAAAACCTGGTTAAAAAGTCATCCAGCAGACCCATTTCAGCCGCTGCAATCAGCAAGTCTTCTTCGTCTTTGCGGCTGGATTCTTCAAGAAGTAGAGCGAATTCTCCAGCATTCATGATGATGATCATGAAGATGGTCTCCTTATCTTCACCTACAACATAAGACACTCCAATTACCTATACATTGTACAGTGGAACATCCCTCTAACAGCGGACACCTCTATTAGCATGACACCCTCTCTGGACACTCTTTTCCTCCCAAATATTTCCATTCAGTTTGAACTCTGTTAACAGGACACCTCTCTAAAGGATAACTATTTAACTATTTAATAGTCCCAAGGGTGTCCCGAGATGTTCCAATCTATAGGCCTGCTGGAATGCAAATTGTCCAAGACTAAGGGGTGGATGGATGGAGATGGCAAAGGCTACCTGTCCTACTCCACTTTAGTCTCTGACATTTTTGCCTTGGGAGGAGCTAGCCTTAGCCTAAGGGCTTAAAACCATGGCCAGATAGCTGTGATAGGCTGCACGTTTTCAATTAACCATTGCACTGGTCCAAAGAGAAAACTTGGCTACCTCCAGTCAAGATCATCTAGGCCTAGGCATGATCTGATGGCGATGCCAGGTGGGCATAGGCATCACTAACTACGATATTGGAGGACAGGAAGACTCGCACGTCGTAGGCCTGTCGCCCCAAAATATAGTTTCATGAATGAAACTCTGTTCCCCTCTGTACTTTTTGGATCTAGTTATCTTAGGACTGAAGTAATTCGTAGTTTTACAATAGAAATACGCACATGTTACAGAGGAAACGGCTTTTTACTAGCTGTAAATCACCAAAATTGTAGAATATTTCGTCTGCTTTATTTACTTTTTTTCTCGTACGTCGTTAATTTGGTTGATTTCCAGTTTGGCCGTGTGACTCGCAGGCTGGCCGAATGACGTCTCTCAACTCGGTTCCCGTTGGTGCGCGCAACCTACTTTTCGACGTCACGAGTTCCGAGAACAACTCGAGTTGAACTCGGAGTGGGAGTGGGAGTCGGGACCGTTCGCAACCTCTCTATTACCAAAATACTAACACCTTCAGGCCTTATAGCATTATATACTTCCTTCAAGCTTCTTACACATGAAATTGCCTACCCAACCAGGGAGAAACTTTTTTGAGAGAACACAGTATATAACATTTCACCTTTCTCTTACTGGACACTCATATTGTAACTAAGCAATCATTGAAGGACATGTCTATGCCCTAATTGTCTATGCCTTTTTTGTTACTATCTTGCTACACTGGACAGCTCCTATTCCAATGACGGTACTCCTATTGTGTAAAAATGTGCCATGTTCACCACAAGCGACTAATGTATTCCTTCCCTTCCCACTGAAATCTTTCACAATTTGACCTCTTCCACGAAACCATGCAGGCTCCATTCCTTAAAACTAAATATCAAGTTAACCACATACTCCAGCTGTCACTCAACAGTGGGCCCTCTGCGCACGCATACTTTTTTCCTATTCCTCCTTGGATCACTTTCCCACTATGTCCATTGCATAGTACTAGCCTACGCAATCGCCACACAATCAGACTACTTGCACACGGAACTTCCCACGAACCTATCCACAGGCCAAGACACAACAACTGCACTGACGCTTCTTATCGACCTTGCCAAGCTTGTACTCCTATCGGGCGGCATCGAACTAAAACCCGGCCCTAAGCTCTTCTCTATCAACATAAACAGCCTACGCAACACAATTGATAACCTATCGGCGGATGTCCAAGAGCACGTGGTTGAGAGATAATGAACAACACTTATGTTTTCACTATGAACGCTAAAGTCTAACTGTTTATTATAACAAAGTAACATGGGTCGAAGGACCGGTGGATAATTGTGCATGCAGATGATTGGTTAACCTGTAGTAAGTAGGCAGAGCTTAATCTAAGACAAGTTGCAGGCTGTTCGAGACATTCTCCCCCGCCGAGATGATGTGACCTATATTCATTAGGGCTATTGCGTTGTGTTTATTTGGAACTATTAAAACCATATGCTTTACGCTTGAAGTGCAAGTGATAAGAAGTTAATCACAAGAACAGATGGCTGTAATATCATAAGATACGTCTTGAGGCTGGAGGTCAAAGCAAATAGTCTGAGAACTAGAATCTATACTTAAAGTCAATACCTCACCAAACATGGCAATACTCAAAGGGCTAACTTATTGTCAACCAAATCAAACTTATTAATTCACAAATCGCAATTAAAGTAATCATGACACAGTCTACAGTAATTAGTTGCATTTAAACGAATAGAAGCGAAAAATTATAATAATGTCACAATTTGCATAAAATGTAGAATATCAATACCAGATAAAGAATATACAGACGTATTTAAAGAGATGCTTATATAGTCTCTTTAAAAAGCAATTAATGTCAATCTTAAACCATCACTTGGTTATTGTCATTAAGTAAATCCAATGCTCACATAACATGTTGAGTTATCATTGTTCTACTCCTTGAGCAAAGTTCTTGCCCAGTCTTTTTGCTTATTCCTCGCTTTTTCAGCGGCTTTGCGGACCAGTCGTGGCGACTGCGTGTTTGTATTATTTGACATATCCAAGTTAATTTGATCGTTTTGCTTCCTCGCTTCAGTTTAGACCGAGGACGTTGACTGCTGCATTATCGCCTGTACCATCCAGCTCGAGTACTTTTTGTAGGGTGTGGTCATTTGTTGCCCATGACCTGAGGTTGAAACCTGCGGAGTGCATAATGTTTCTTGCCGTTTTATAGTATCCTAATGCGGAGTCAGAATCATCCACACCTGTCAGAATGTTATCAACGTAGATGTTGTGTAGCATATCCTCCGTGATATCACATGGTGTGTTCTCAAGGTGAGCTTTGATAATGGCATTCAATATGAATGGAGAGCAGGTTGCACCAAACAGCACGACTTTGAAGCAGTAGGTTACTAGGTCGCTGTCTGGGTCAGATGGATCAGATAACCAGAGGAATGTGACGTATTCTTGATCTTCATGGGCTAAGCCAACATTTAAGAAGGCCTTTTCGATGTCGCTGGAAATGGCAACATTGTTGAGTCTGAACCGAATCAACATGGCTACCAAATCATTGAGTAAGGGAGGTCCGGACTCGAGGCAATCGTTGAGGCTGGGTTGGTCTCTTTGTTTCGCACTGCAGTTGTAAACAATTTGAATCGGTGTGGTAGTGGAATCTTTGCTTACTGCATGGTGGGGGATGTAGTGTCCACTAGTTGTGTCGTCGTCTGTGAACTTCTCTATGAAACCTAGAGATAATTGTTCTTGTATAATTCTATCGTATACTGATCTGATGTCTGGAGATAATCGGTTTATCATAGAGCGAGTACTAGCCTTTGCTAGCAAGTAGTTGGCAGGTAGAGGGGCGTGGTCTTCTTTCCATGGCAAGCTGGCGACGTATTTGTTTCCATCGCGTTTTATCTTTGTATCACGGTAATGTTCGAAGTATCCCTTTTCTTTGGTGTGAACTGGGTCATCGGATACACCAATGTTTTCGAGATCCCAGAATCTAGCAATTTTGAGTTGATCGTCTGTTGTTTGGATAACTGCTTAAGATGGTAGTGTTCATTACTGCGACTTGATCTAAACCAGATGGTCCTGACAGTAGGTATCCTAGCTTGGAGGCCATGGCGGTTGGGCCATTTCCGTTGCCACGCACAATCTTATCTTGTACTATCGACCAATAGTAGTCTGCTCCAATGAGCAAGTCTATCTCAAAGGTATTAGTGTTCACCTGGGGTACGAGGGATAGATCCTGGAGATACTTATGATGAAGAACTGAGGATTTGACGTAATTCCTTACCGGGGTTGAGATGGTTGGAACATTCAGGGTACGCATTTGCACAGTACCGGCTTTGGTCATTAGTCCAAGATCAACTGATTTCAAGGAACGCACAGCGGTGGTCTGTGAGCCAAATGCTCCAAGCGATAGGGTTTCAGTATCACATGTGTCGAGAGATATTCCTAATTGATTCGCCAAGCTATTTGTGATGAACGATCTCTGTGCTCCTTCGTCGAGCAGAATGTTAACCCTTGCGGTTGTAGATCCGGTGGTTACGTTACCAAGCGCTGTTTTGAGCAGAACGGGAGCACAAGTGGGCATATCGTGTACTTCCTCCGTTTGAGCTTGTGCGCTGGGTGGCAATTCGAGTGTCGGGCACAACGAACTGTGGTGCTTCCTCTGACAATTGCGGCATTTGAATTTCGATCAACATTCTTTAACTCCGTGATTGCCAAGACAATTGAAACAAAGTCTATCACGTTTTGCTATTTCCTTTCTTTTTTCGATGGTTTTGACTTTCGGACAATTAGCAGAACTGTGGGTGGTATCTTTACAGTAGGCACATTGACGTAGGGTAGTTTGACGTGGGGTAGATTGACGCGGGTTATTGGAACGAGTGAAAAAGACGGCCGTAGCTTGGGGTGATGAGAATTCCGTTGGATGCTGGATATTATCCTCGAATTGATTTCCACTACATGTTGATTGAAGAACTTCGATTTCGACGCGTTAGGCCTTGCGGAAATTAGCTAGTGTCCATTCGTTAGAGCTGTGTGCTCTAGTCATTTGGTGACGTGTTATTGAGGTAGTTTTTCCAGTACCAGTGGGACTAGAAGTTCCCCGTATCCATCTTCAGACTTGCCTAGGGAAGCGAGTCCTCGTATGTATGACTCGAGTTTGTCATAGAATGATCTAAGATCTTGCACGCTTGCGGTAGGCTGGGGTAGATCCCACAGGGCTTTCATGTATGCGTTAATGACCTTGTGCGGTTGGCCAAACCGTTCTTCTAAAAGTTCCCTAGCATGGGCATAATTCTCGTTCGAAAGCGATAATCCTTCGATTGTCTTCGCTGCTTCACCAAACAATTGAGCTCTGAGATATTGGAAACGCTGGACATCGTCCAGGGACGTGTTGTTGTGAACAGCGGCATGGAAACTATCTTTGAAAGAGTGCCATCAAAGTCTCCAACAAACTTCTCGATTGTCAGCTTTGGTAAGCTTACGTTTCTTGGTGACCGGCTCGACGAGGTGGTATGAACTATGGGGCTGAGGTGGGCGGCCTGAGTAGCGAATTCGTAAAAGGCTTGCGCCAGAACTAACCTTTCGGTCACTCCTGACATGAAGTCGTCCGACTCAATTATTTCGTTTTCATGTTCTTCAGTGTCAGTTCCGTCCATGATTTCTTTATCCAAGTTTGTTAAGACTTCCAATTTTGATGTGATGTGGTTCGCCGTCCTTTTTGGTTATTGTCTCTGCTTGTGTTAAGAGTCGGGTCATCTGAGAAAGCTTTAGACGATCCATTTAATCCTATATGCTCCGTTAAGAATGAGTTTAATCCTGGTCAATCGGCACCAATGTCCAAGAGCGGTGTATTCCTGTTTCGCCTATTCCTGTTCCGCCTATTCCTGTTTCACCTAATTCCTTATTCGCCTATTCCTGATTCGCCTACTTTCTGTTTCGCCTAATTCCTGTTTCGCCTATTCCTGTTTCGCCTACTCAAATGTATTGCTAACCTCCCCACAGACGTAGGAATATGAACCGTCCCTTACTATAGTGTTAAAGGCTATCATTAAGAATAAAGTCTGAAATAATGGATTTAGCGACATGTCAATTATTTCTGTATTATTCTGAATAACTTTGGAAAATTATACATAGCTTACATAGGCTAATGTTTTAGCTTATTTTAAAAGGCAAGAAATAAAATAGTAAGAAATTTTTACCCTTTCATTATTGGATTTGAGAAAGGTACTGTTGAAACTTTGCATCAAAGGTTTCCAGTAGCCGAAGAGCAAGATTTATATGTGGTTCATATTGATAGTACGTGGATATGTACTGTCCTAAAGAATTCACTAATTCGAATGATAATCTTTAAGTTTTGTTCTATTTGTCATTGTACTATGCCCTTTGGTGCGACAATAATTGGTCTGATGAATGACGATATCGTCATAAGCTGCACCTGAAATCATATATCATGATATGTATTTTCAACCTTGTTTGACTTGATATGAGCTGTACCTTCATGTATATTATGACATGGGTTTTACAGCTGATTTTGATCAAATAATTATGAGAATGTACAGTATCATGTATTTTTATCAAAAACTCATGAATTCCTGTTTTTATAAAATAAACGACTCCTTTACTCTACTTAATCTATTAGTTTTTACTGTGTGTCAGCATGGTCCTATGGTCAAATAAGTCCCGGACTGTCCTCGCTTTCAAGGTGACTCTTTCAAAACGGTCATTGCATGGTTTGTTAACAAAGTTGATGGCATTTGATTAGTCAAATTGTCATAACATCGTTAACATCATCCAATTGTCCCCTCACATTTTCCCCATGAAATGGACATGCATCCCTAAGGTTCCCCGTGGGAGTGTCTATTTATTGTAGGGGTACTGGAAAGTAGGCGAAACAGGAATAGGCCAAACAGGAAATAGGCCAAACAGGAATAGGCGAAACAGGAATAGGCGGAACAGGAATAGGCGAAACAGGAATAGGCGAAACAGGAATTTTGTAGGCGAAACAGGCATAAACCCCAAGAGCACGTGGTTGAGAGATAATGAACAACACTTATGTTTTCACTATGAACGCTAAAGTCTAACTGTTTATTATAACAAGGTTACATGGGTCGAAGGACCGGTGGATAATAATGCATGCAGATGATTGGTTAACCTGTAGTAAGTAGGCGGAGCTTAATCTAAGACAAGTTGCAGGCTGTTCGTGACAGCGGACCTACCTCTTGACATTGAAAACAGTGTATAACAGAAACCAAAATTGACAATACCATAAAAGACCATGACATCGCTGTACCTAACTTGCAAGAAGTGTTCAGAAACGACTTCACCATTGCAAGCAGAGGTGGCTGTGTTCAACTGTCCGACAACCTCATCGGCAAAAGTTTCCATCATCTGGAACAACCAGACCTTGAACTTCTCTGGGTTAAAGTTATGCACCAGCTTGACCATTTAATCATTGGTGTGGGCTACAGAAACCCTGTGCTTCCATTGACGACCCTACAGCCAAAGCCAACATCCTAAACTCACACTTCGCCGAAATCTTTAATGTCGAAGAACCGAATATAACAATACAAAAGACCTCCCTAACCTTACCGATGAAGAGCTAAACCATATCATCATCTCTGAACAGGACATCGTTGATCAAATAACCTTGATGGACACGAACAAAGCCACCAGCCCCGACAGCATCAGCACACGTATTGTTCACGCACTGAAACGGCAATTGACTAAACCATTCCATATTCTATTCAACTGATACCTAGATGAAAACACCTTCCCAGATCCCAATATCAACTGCAACTATAGACCAATATCTCTTTTCAGCATCATCAGCAAATGTTTTGAAAAATTAGTCCACAAACATGTCTACAATCATACCCGCTCTCTCATATCGAAGAACCAGTCAGGGTTCCTGACAAATCACTCAGCAATCACCCAGCTCCTTGAAATCAACCACCATATTCTCAAGGACCTTGATGATAGAAAATAAGTATTCCCTCTTTTTGCGATATTATAGCCAATGCATTTGACAAAACTTCCCACAGGGGAATCGTATCAAAACTTCACCAATTTGGCATTTGGGGAAAATCCTATCCTGGTTCACAGGCTACCTCCGAAACAGACAGCAAAGGGTAGTAATCTATTGAAAAACTTCGGAATGGCTTAAGGTAAACGCCAGCATCCCCCCCGGGATCAATTCTCAGCCCCTTCTTGTTCCTGATCTACATGAATGATGTTACGGAAGAATTCGATGGCAGTACGAGACTTTTTACCGACGACACATCACACATAGTATCATCACAAGACCTCCCAGCATGCACACAAGAAATTCAACAGGACATTAACAATCTATCTGCATCGGCTACCAAA
This sequence comes from Lineus longissimus, assembly GCF_910592395.1. Classification (NCBI taxonomy): domain Eukaryota; kingdom Metazoa; phylum Nemertea; class Pilidiophora; order Heteronemertea; family Lineidae; genus Lineus; species Lineus longissimus. Next base: position 11,281,504 of record NC_088323.1, on the reverse strand, counting down.
TGGGCTATAACATGCAATGCAACGAATCACACCCACGGAAATTCACTGTCACCTCAACAACGTCGAAATTGAACATGTTCATAGCCATAAACACCTCGGATTGACAATTAATGACAAAGCCACCTGGGATGACCATATCCAATCGATCAGTTGACTGCAAACCGCAGACTTGGTGTACTCCAAAACATCGAATACAAAGCAAATCAACAAACATTGTTAACACTCTACAAGACTTTCGTCAGAAGCAAACTCGAGGATGTAGTCTGGGACGGTCTACCACAGCATTTAGCACTCAAAATCAAGAAAACTCAACTATATGCATTGCGTTGCATAACAGGACTAACCGTCAGCTCTCACCACTGTAATATTTATAGAGAAAGGGGTCTTCTACCACTCGAAACACTCTCTAATAGACAACACCCTCCAAATAACACAACGTCACAATATAACATCGAGTTCAAACATCCTCCTCAATGGACACCTTACCCTTTCTGACAGCGCAAATTCAATTCTGATAAAATCAACCCTAAATTTCATAGCAGCAACTAACCGCTTACCAAACTTAATGCCTCAATGACAAACAAATCCCAAAATCAGCATGTACCCCTCTGAATGCACATATGCACCCGATATTGCATTCTATTAGTCAATCAAGATACTTCTGTATTTGTTGGGTTTTTTTGTTGTTTTTTTAAAGTCATCTACTATATTACTGTAAAATTTGATTCTGCCAAGTTTCCACATTTTATAGTGGTTTAAGCCTTTGGCTTCTGTCTACAAAATAGCCATTTTCTATGTATGTATCATTCTATTAACTGAAAAAATCACCCATTTGTAAAAAAATAATGTAACCCCGTTTAGTATTAATTTTCCATACGCTACCAAAATAGTGCATAATACCCCTAAAAATCACTTTGTTTAAATGGGGACTATAGGCAGGACACAGATGGGCTAATTTGGCCATCTTCAGGTGACTAATATGTACACAGTAAGGGCCCTAGGACATGTCAGATTCAGCACTAATATATTCCTCATACAAGCGTGAATCATTTCGACATACTGTGAGATGTGAGAGACCCCTGTTGGCGACATCGTGTAACTATATCTTGCCTGCCTAAGTGCTGCTTTTATTGTCCCTTTAAAGGCCTATGCCGTTCATTAATTATAGACCCCACATACAACAAATGTGGGGTCTATATTGAGATTACTAGGAGTAAGTACTAGGCTTCTGCATTCTTCCCAAGTTTAGTTATGGAGGTAGTCCAGCAAAACTGCTATTTCAACTGAAAAACTGTCACCCCTGTCCCATCAAACTAAACTCGATCCAGTGCACCTGGCAAATATTTTTTCCAAATTCGGATAATTTTGATGACTTTGAAGTGTTTTTAAGCGCCGATATTCAGATTTGCTTTAAAATCTCCGGCACGATTCTGTCAATCACACGAACATTAGCATAAGCTCCGCCCCGTAATGGTGACGTCATATCCTCATGCATCATGGCAGCGGTATATCTTTGCTGAAGTGGCGATCTGTCGAGTATTTTGAGCAAAGAACGACGGTTGAATGTAGGAATAAAATAAAGGAATATCCTTAAATGCTTATCGATGATCCATCCTGCCCATCTTAAAAGGTTAGGGTGCTGTTTAAATGTTATTGAGCATGTGATTTTTAGAAAGCGCGAGCGTGTTTGTCCGGAAATAGATCATCCGCAAAACGGAATAGACTTCACTCCTCCATACGTGTACTGTGTGGGCCCGTGGGGGCTATCGAATTTGCTGCCAAGCAACTTCAAATTTCTAGTTTGTAATTGAATATTGAAATGTCCAATTGCGAAAAAACATACTAAACACAAATTTCAACATTGCCGTTGTGTAAACCGATATACAAATACTATGAATACCAAGTATAAACAAATTTGTATTCACAATAACTGCACCAGGGCATTGTGTGTTAGTGGATTTCTCCTTAACTACCCCACAAGTAATTACGAACAGACAGCGTACCCCTTTAAGGAGGATTTTTGGGGGGCAAAGACTTGAAATGCTACATAACAACCTTTCTTGAATTTTTGGAATAAAATGATACGGCCAGGGGCCATTGTGCTCACCGTATAGATATTTGGTGGTTAGGCATTCATCCTAGTTAAAACAAATTCTACATGTATAGTATATATGTCAAACCAAAGTCGGTATGACATACGATTTATCATTGTTTGGAGTACCTGCCATAAAAATTTCATCAAAAACAAGTCACTAATAAGCGAGATGTTGCACTTTTTACCTTTTTTTACTTTTGGCCTCCTGGTAGCCAAGATGAGAATCAGATCAGATCGAAATTCAGTGTCTGAAGTAACATGACGTAGGAAGTCATGTGTACCAAAGTTCAAGTTCATAGCTTCAGTGGTTAAGAAACGTGCCATAGTTACACTCGAACGACCAATTTACGCCATTTGACCTTTGTGACATTGAAAAGTAGTTGAAATCGAAAACCCGTATGATATGTGATGTATCCTTGCTTGGAGAACCTACAAGAAATATTTTATTGAAAACGAGCCACTTAGTCACACCTTTTAGGTTTCCACCTCTGGCCACCTGGTAAACAATTCGAGAATCTGATCAGACTGAAATTCGGTGTCAGCGGTTATATGACGTAGGGAGTCATGTGTAGCAAATTTCAAGTTCATAGCTTTAGCGGTTAAGAAACGCGCCATAGTTACACTCAAACGGCCAATTTATGCCATTTGACTTCTGTGACCTTGAAAATTAGGTTAAATCAAAAACCCGTATGATATGTGATGTTTCCTTACTAGGAGAGTCTACCATAAAAAGTTTGTCGAAAAATGAGTCACTCATAAGAGAGATATCACACTTTTTAGGCTCCCACTTCTGGCCCAATGGTGACCAAGTCAAAAAATCAGATCGAACGAAATTCATTGTCAGAGGTCAACTGACCTCGGGGGTCCTGTGTACAAAGTTTCAAATTCAGAGCTCCAGTGGTCAAGAAACGTGCCACTGTTTTTGAAACAGGATTCGGACGACGATGGACACAGCGGTGTACAGACTCCCCTACGTTGAGCCAAAAACTATCAGATAGCAATTTTTTTTGCATCGTTAAAACACTAAAACTTAGTCCTAGCCGAGGATTCTCCCACAACCAAATTCTCGGAAAACAAAAATGAAATTGTGATCAATTAGGCCCCGGAAGTGGCCACTTTAGCACCACCACGTGGGGCCTAATTTTATTAGGCTACACTGTTTGAAGAGCTTTTACTGGCTAATTACCATAGATAGAGGACTATAATACATTGACAAAGTTAAGGGGTCATCAACAATTATCGTTTGAGACCAAAAAGATATTTTAAAAATTATGCCAATTAGCTCTATTTACACTAATTAGTATGCCAAATTATTGGTGCTCCCTTGTTTTTTTGTAATTTTACAACCTTTATTCTCAGCCCAGGATGCTGAGATGGCACAAACCTTGTGGGCTATCGTGGGCCTTTATGAACCTGCTTCGCTAAGGGGCAACAACAACGTACAACAGACACTACGGTATCGCATAAGCTCCCAACAGGTGAGTTCAAAAGCTAACTGACAAGAAATATCCTACCTAATATAGCCATGACTACATCATCTTTGAGAATTTCAATGGAACCTCTCGACACAAAGTAGAGAGCAGTTAAGACATCGCCACGATGCACCAAAGTATCCCCCGGGGGAACATGAGTTGTTTTAAACTTGATAGATAAGGCTCTCAGACAACCTGGACTTGCACCTGAAATAGAACATCAATCATTAAGGGAAACATCATTCCAATATGTCTTAGAATATTGAAGCTAAGAGCAAGGTTGATTTTGCTGGAGATTGCTTACGTGTCCCAACATCCCAGGGGAATTAATTTTTGTAAGTTATTAACCCATATGGAGGCAAGCACTTAATATTTCTAAACCCTGAACGGGGCAAGGCATTTCAGGTAATGGCAACCAATTCAGAAAAACGATAATAGCAACACAATGAACCAAGGTAGACCCAATCAAGTATACATTTTCTGAAGCTCATAATCTAAATATTCCCGATATGATATTGAGAAAGAAACATAGTTTAACCACTAAAAAGGGACTTATTCACCAAAAAGGGCCCAGGGAGTTCGGCCAGCCAAACCACCCCTCACGACCACAAACATTGACCAATACGCACTGTTGTACCCTGGATTGAAACAAGAGATGATATACTATCAAATATAGTCATAAACTAACCCCTTTCTCTATACTGGATTTTTTAATTCATTTTTCCAATTCATCCTCCATAGCTGGTCTGGTCCCTTCCTCAGAAACCTCACAAAACGCCCCAAAAATACATCGAAAAGACAAAATCAAACAAACAAAGGCGAGAAAACATGCGTATTGGTCATTCATCTAACTGCACGGTGATAACTGATGACGTTATGGGGATTCCTCATTGTAGCGGATGATTCAAATAACATAATGAAGAGTTAGTAAGGAATTAGCCGTAGGTGCCCGTTCTCAGCTTTTTAAAAGGCTACGGCGTACTCCGAAGGTGTCCCCATATGGTTTAAGGTCTCACACGCCAGTGCTGAGAATGTCTCCAGCTGAACAAATGAGTAGGCCCGGGTCCAGAATGCGAGGCCTGTTATGGAAATTTTTCTGAGGTCAATCATTTGCCCATAACAACTACTACCTATACATTTATAGATTTGTGGAGACCCGGGGGAGACGTTTAGAATAATTTCGATGGATTTTATTCGATGCATACAGTGCACTAGGCTGCGCCACCTTTCGTATCACTCAGGTCCATGAAATGGTGTGAAATTGGTCCAAAATAGGCCTAATGTGTGTCAATTGACTTTTAGATAACAAAACATGGTACTGTCAATGACTCTTGAAAACTTCCAAATTTGGTCAACATGTACAGATGCCCAATAGGTCTCTTCATATAAAATTTGGAGAATGTGTAATAAACAGAAGTGAAACGTGCCTCCTTTCGGTGAAATTTTACAGTTTGACCTTTCTGACCTTGGTAACTAGGTCAAGGTCAATATGTTATAAGCACTATGAGCAAAAGTAAGGGATTTTAGGAGCTTTTTTCCTCATCCTTGGTGCTCCATAACCAGTGGAGGTAGGACAAACAATTGGTTGTAACTAATAACCAACTAACTAAACTGGCTTACTTTTGGAGGAGCAAGTGGTTGAATCGAGTGCAAAAATAGGGGTCGCTGTGAAAAAAGAGAATGAGGAAATAGATAAGTCATGGGACTTTTACCAGTTGTTTTGTAATTGTAACATGTTCGTAGAGAGATTTGAGTCAAGTTGGACGACTTTCCATCCATCTGTGTAAATGAATGAGCCTTTTTTTGCTGAAAAGAGGTCTCAGCCAATCCACAGGTGATTTTCAAGGGGGCGGAAAATATTGATTTTTAGAATTTCACAACTCAAAGATGAACAGAGCGATTTTGAAAAACTAAATTGCAAATTAAAGAGTAAATCAGTATCTCTATATGACTGAAAAGTAAAATACATTGGATAATTAGTTATTTTTAAAAAAATCCTGAAAAAAGGCTATTTTTAAGATTTATGCAGCAGCGTCAAAGAGTTAATATGTACAGACGCCCAATATGTGTCTACATATCAAATTTGAAGAGTCTAGGACAAATAACGAGTTTGACTAATGTGACCTTCAAAAGCAGGTCAAATCAAAACCCTGGGTAATATGTCATGTAGTCTCATCAGAAGTATTGATGGATGGATCTAGCAATCATCATGCGTACAGAGAACAGTGTGCTGTGATGAACAGACTTTTAACAACTACAAAGAAAGAGTATTTCTCGAGTAAGGTGGAGGATTGTGGTAGAGACAAAAAAGCCATTTTCAAGCTCGCAGGGCAACTGATAGGCAAATCCAAGGAAGTTGTGCTGCCTTCACATGAGTGTGGAAAGTCATTGGCTGATGACTTTAATGAGTTCTATTTGAAAAAAATTGAACTTATCAGGGAAGGGTTGGAATGTTCCAACTCTTCTGACTCTGTATTTTACCCTTTAGACAAGGACAGTGCCTTCATTGGTACCAATTCAAATTCATTTTCTGAGGTGTCGGAGTCAGATGTAAAAAAGATCATCCTTAAATCTGCTACAAAATCATGTGAACTCGATCCAATTCCGACATGGTTGTTAAAGGAATGTATTGATGAACTAGCACCCGTGATCACGGCAGTAGTTAATGCATCGTTGCAGGATTGTCAAGTCCTGTCTACTTCAAAAAGGGCTCGCATTCGTCCACTCTTGAAGAAAGTAGGTCCTGACAAGGAGGAGCTGAAGAACTATAGGCCGGTATCCAACCTTCCATTTGTATCAAAGGTTTTGGAGGAAGTGGTTGCGACACAGCTTGATGAGCACCTGCAAGTAAACAATCTTCATGACCCATTTCAGTCCGCCTATAAAGCTTGTCATTCCACTGAAACTGCCTTGATTAAGGTATAATAAGACATTGCAGATGCCCTTGATAATGGTGAGATTGTACTGCTATCAATGTTAGATATGTCTTTAGTGTTTGACACAATTGATCATGCAATACTGTTGAAACGCCTTAAGCATTCCTTTGGTATAAATGAAAAGGCTTTGTCTTGGATTGAGTCATATCTTTCAGAAAGGGTGCAGTCTGTTGCAGTTAGGGATCATGTATCGGATGACAGGTATCTTAAATATGGTGTCCCACAAGGTTCAGTGCTTGGCCCCAAATTCTGTTGTATGTACACCAAGCCAATTGGCAACCTTCTGAAAAAACATTGTCTGCCATACCATCTTTACGCCGATGATGCACAGGACTATTTGGCTATTAAACCATCTCTAGATAACATAAAATGTGCTATTGCTTCAATAGAATCAATCAATCAATCAACAATGTCTTATAGAGCGCCAAACTCCAGGTAAACCTGCTCAAGGCGCTACCTCCCCACCAAGAAATGCATCCTCGAACAGCCAGGATTTTAGGAGTCGTTTAAAAGCAAGCAGCGCGTCCGCCCCCCTGATGTGCTCCGGTAGGGCATTCCACAACCGGGGACCACATGATGAGAAGAAGCGGTCACCGAATCCTGTCTTTATCCGCATACACGCCAATGACGTGTCATTAGATGACCTGGTGACACGCTGCCTCTCAACATGTTTGAGGCTCAGGTATGCAGGTGCATAACCCCGGACCACCTTGAAACACATCGGGAGGACCTTGAAAATGACACGCTGCTTCACCAGGAGCCAGTGAAGAGACCTAAGAACCGGTGAGATGTGGTCATACTTTCTCGTCCCGGTCAAGATCCTGGCTGCCCGGTTCTGGAGTCTCTGGAGGGGAGCCAGCGCCTTGTCAGGGAGACCGTAGAGAATCCCATTATTGGAGTCAAGGCGTGACATGACAAAGGCATGGATAAGCCTCTCGATGCTACTTGTGTCGAGAAATTTTTTAATTCGGCTTATCTTATACAAGGCAGCATTTACATTCCTGCAAATCGCCTTGATTTGCTCCTGCATTGTCATGCCCTCATCCAGCCACACCCCGAGATCCCGAACACTGTTTGACTTTGCAACCCATTGCTGTCCCACATTGATACCTTCCACAGAACCAGTCCTGCGCGACGAAACAAAGTTCAGCATGTCTGTCTTTGGGGCATTCAAGGAAAGTTTGTTCACAACCAGCCACTTTTCTATGCTGGCAATGCACTGCTCTGTATTCGAGATCGCTGTGTCCAGGACTTAAAACCCTGGTTGAGGACAAATGGACTGAAGCAAAATGACGATAAGACAGAGTTTATTGCATTTTATCCTGAACACCTGGAGCATTTCTGCAAGGAGTTATGTCTTAGAATTGGTGGTTGTTCGATCAAGCCTGTTGACTGTGTAAAAAATCTTGGGGCTTTCATGGACTCCTCTTTAACAATGGAAAAACATGTTAATAATGTATCGCGCATTTGTCACTTTCACTTGAGAAACATCAGCAGAATCAAACCCTATCTAAATGTACATGCATGTAAATATCTTGTACAAGCCACCCTAGTTTCCAGACTCAATTATGCCAATGGCCTTCTGTATGGAATAACTGACCAACTGATGTCGAAACTTCAGAAAGTGCAGAACACCGCAGCTCGAATAATAACAGGGACAAAACGGCGAGACCATATAACTCCGGTTCTCTTTCAGCTTCACTGGCTTCCGGTGCATTGTAGGGTACAGTATATGATTCTGCTGTATGCCTACAAGGCACTGAATGGTACAGCGCCAATATACAACGAGGATTTAGTAAAGAGACACGCGCCAACTCGAGCGTTGCGTTCCACAGACCAGTGCCTTCTGTCATTACCGAGAACCAGGACGGTACGACATGGAAATCGATCTTTCAAACAGGTGGCACCTGGCCTGTGGAATGCACGGCCCCTGGTCGTAAGACAGTCTTCCAGTCTCGATGTATATAAGAAGTCAGTGAAGACCTTATTTATTAAAAGCTATTACAATGTTTACACTTTTACAAGTTTTTACATGTATTATCAATATCTTATCTTTTTCAATATTTGTGTGCAATGAATGTTTTATCTCTGTAAAGCCCCCTAGAGCGGATTTTCTGATTAGGGCGCTATATAAATTCTGTATAATAATAATAATAATAATGATAATGATAATAATAATAATAATAATCAGTGTCAATAAGATACTGACAAAACAAGGTTTTCAAAGATGGCATCCTGGAACCCAGAAAGTAGGTCAAATGCGATGATTTTGGTGTGTGTCAAGTCATGTTGTCATAAGATATCCACAAACCAAGTTTCAACATTAAGGACTCAATAGTGAGAAAGCTCTTAAATTCACTAATAATTGGCACGTTTTGTCATTATTTGAGAGAGTCTTTTTACTTTGGTATATATGTGTGAGCATCGGCTCACCCAGGTGAGCTAAAAAACATATTTATATCGTTCGCAACCCTTGCTTCAATCTCAAACAATTGTAAAAAATACGGACTTGGAGTCTGAAACATGAGTATTAAGGTCCGTGGAAAAATGAAAGTTGCCTTTATCATGTTTATAGTAAGATAACTGTTGTTTCAATGTCTGAATATTATGCCTACTGTTGCAAAATCACTTAAACATGTTAAAAAATAAGCGGCAGATTGGACACACATTATATGAGCAAAATAATGTCATTGCTTTAGACATTACAAAAGCAAGAATTGGTCCCAGTCGGCCTAATAGATATTAACAGGATCTATCAGAAGTTAACACCAATATCGACCGCTGGAAGTATGCCAGTTCCCCACTTCTGACAGAATTCTATATTTGACAATGTAGCTACATGTAGCTGCTGGTGATAGCCTAGGAAGATTATTCTGAACTCATCATGGGCTTTTATCTTGATCCTCAAGTTTTTGTCATTACTTAGTTTTCAGATAACGCAAGTTCTTGTGCAGAGTCAAACTGCGGACAAAACACCTCTCTTACTGGAATTAATACAGAACAAGAGGCCCAAGGGCCAGGCGCTCAGCTAAAATACATGGGTACAATGTACAAAACATGGAAAGTACCTGGTAGTCCTTTTTCAACCTCAATTTTGTTTACAAACTGCTATGCCTATATCACATATATATACCAAAGTAAAAAGACTATTTGACAAATAATGACAAAACATGCCAATTACTACCTTAAAGAGTAAGCCAAATTGGAAAACCTGGATGATATGCAATGTAGACTTATTAGATACACCATCAGCCAGCAGATGATATTCTGTACCTGAGCGCCACGTGGTGTTTATTTGAACTACCCAATGATACACATGACTCATCATTGCAATTTACCTCTGCGTGCATTGATTTGTATACATCATTCAACACTGTTTGGCCACACACCGCTACGAGTGTGAGTAGGGACACGGCACGCGAGCATTTCAATAAGTCACGGCAGCTAATTTTCATTCTTTCTAAATCTGTGCTATTTTTGCGTCTGTGCAAGTCGATTGGATACCGCCAAATAAGCTTACTAAAAGAAATAAAAATTTGCACAGAAAAAACATTGCATGACTGCATCCATTCTCATGTGTGTCTCCGATCATCTCCGAAACTGCCCAACGTAGGATACCACCAGAACACTCGCCCAAGCGTTAGTCTTATCAAGGCTAGACTATTGCAACGCTATGCTGTTCAACATCAATGAGGAACTCTTTCACAAGCTACAAGTGGTCCACAACAGTGCCTTGCAACTGGTAATGCGAGTACGATGACGCAATCACATTACGCCAATACTAAAGGAGCTTCACTGGCTACCTATCCGAGCACGAATAGAGTTTAAAATTCTAACACTCATCCACAAATGTATCAATGGCAGTGCGCCAGCATACTTGACAGAACTGCTAGAACAGTACTCACCAGCCAGGCCCCTGAGATCAGTAGCACAGGCTGTCCTCATTGAACCACAGTTCAGCACTATTAAGTTTGGAGGCCGAGGTTTCTCCAAGAGTGCCCCTAGGCTATGGAATAGCCTAAACAGTAACATCAGAAACAATAGTAATGATGCATTCAGGAGACAGATAAAAGCAGAACGTTACAGACAGTACTACTACTAGATGGGAGGGCGCCCTTGAGCAAGACTCTTTTCTGGAAAGTTTGCGCCATATAAATGACAATTTTATTTATTATTATTATCATGGGGGTGTATTCTGGACTCAGGCATGAGGTGCCAATGATCAAGGAAATTCATTGAATTGATTGAGAATAAAGATTCAATACCTTTGATGATAATTTAGCAGGTTTGTATGCAATCGTGTGTACACTGCACGTGTATATATACTTGCTGTACAGTACATTTCAACGCTCATACTCTAAACATTGATATCTCACGAATTGAAGCGGTCAGAGCTATATGTAAGCTTAAACTAGGTAAAGCGTGCGGCCCAGACAAAATTCCGAACGAGATACTAAAATCACCAAAAATGACCGATATCTTATTTCGCCTTTTCAACCGGGTTTTTCAGAGTGGAAGGATACCAGGAATTTGGAATAACAGTATTGTTCACCCTATTCTGAAACCAGGGAAAGACAGTAAAGACCCGCTCAGTTATCGGGGGATAAGCTTAAATTCTACCATAAGTAAGGTGTATAGTGTGGTCCTGAACAACAGACTTATGAAATACTGTGAGGAAAATGACCTGATCGTTGATGAGCAGAATGGGTTTCGTGCAGATAGGAACTGTATTGATCAAATATATGGACTAACCACAATTCTACGCAACAGGAAGTTACAAAAACAGTCAACATTTCTATGTTTCATTGATTTCTCTAAGGCCTTTGATGCTATAAACAGAACTTGTCTTTTCACCAAACTGCACAAGATGGGTATCCGAGGAAAGTTTCTCAGAGCAGTAAATGCTATGTACACGAGTACTAAGGCTTGTGTGAAGGTCAATGGCCACTTTACAGACTATTTCCAAACGACATCTGGCGTCCATCAGGGAGACTGTCTATCTCCCACCCTGTTCTCTCTATATATAAACGATTTGGCACGCGAAATTAAATCCAGTGGACAAGGGGTGAGAGTAGACGGAGAGAAGGTCTCTATCTTACTGTATGCAGATGACATTGTCTTCTTAAGTGATTCAGAGGAGTCCCTGCAGCAAATGATTCGAATCTTAGAAAGATGGTGTGCAAAATGGAGAATGCAAATAAACATTGACAAAACACAGGTGATGCACTGTCGTAGAAAAAACGATCCAAAAACTGCTTTCAATTTCTTGTTCAATCACGCGCAAATTAAGCTAACCGAGCAATACAGATACTTAGGAGTACAAATCCAGGACACGCTTGATTACACGATTACGGCAAACAATCTTTCTAAGTCCACATCCAAGGCACTTGCTGGTATTCTAACCAAGCACTTCAAGACAAGAGGACTAAGCTATGATACATACAGTAAGCTATACGAGGCCAAGGTGGCCCCGATCTTAGATTATGCTTGTAGTGTGTGGGGTTTTAAACCATACAAGGAGATAGAGAAATACAGAGCAATGAGATATTTCCTTGGCGTGGGCAAATTTGCAGCCCTACCCTCTATAAAGGGGGATATGGGCTGGGCTCCCGTTACAGTCAGATTTCAGACAAAAATGATCGGCCTATGGATACGGTTATGTAACTTGCCGAGAGACAGGCTTACAAAAAGGATCTTTCTCTTGGATTATGAACTCGCCCGTAAGGGACTGGATAACTGGGCCAGGAGTATCAGAAATATTCTTGTGAAGTGTGATATGGCCACTTTGTTTAAATCACTACACGGTCGTACAAAGGCAGAATCGCGAATCTTGATAACATGTGTTAACGATCACCTGACATCGGCGCACGTAGACCAATGGCGCATACAAATTAATGAGATGCCCAAACTGAGAACATACAAAACATTGAAAACCTTTTTTGGCTTTGAGGATTATGTGAAAACTCCATTGAATAGATCACAGCGATCAATATAAGCCCGACTGAGGAATGGATCTTTTCCGATAAACATTGAGATGGGACGCTACAGAGGTATCCCTCTAGTGAATAGAATATGTCATAAATGTGACTCCAATACGGTAGAAAACGAAGAACATTTTCTATGTCGATGCCCTGCATATGAAACCCAACGCGTTGGACTTTTCCGAGTAATCAAGGACAAACCAAATATGAACTTTGAAAATGCTTTGCCAGGCGACATAATGAAACACGTTTTATCAGACTCTAATATTGCCAGAAGTGTTGCCAATTACGTAGATACAATATATCGCATTAGAAATGAAATTTAAGTGCTGGTGGTCTGCGAATCACTAGAATATTCGTTATCTACTGCATGTATTCAGTGGTTTGTGATGGCACTGGTTCTGCGTCACTTTAATAGAGCCGGTGCCAGCACAAGTAGTCTGTACCTTTGTATTATTTTGATTGTAAGTCGCAGCCCTTAGCCGGCGGAGGACAAAAAAACAATTATACGTGGCGGATATAGAAAAAAAAAGAATACAATTCACAAATCATTAATTGACATTATATACACATTACACATTACACATTACACATTACACATTACTCACGTAAAGGCCTCGCGTGCTAGCTTTATAATTAAGCGGAAAATGCGGTATAATGCGGTTACGCGGCGCAGGATGTTCTTGCGTTAAATATTCGCCATGTTGTTCAAGTGAGTTTTTTTGTTGCGACGTCAAAACGTTGTAACTTCTGAACAATAAAGAAACGCGCAATCCGCGGCCAACAATAAACACAAACTTCACGTCACGGATGACGTCACATATAATGTCCGTAGATGACATCATAATACTCATAGCGAGTGCGCATGCGTACTTAGTTTCGGACATACCGCCGCGCGGTGTATTGATCATGGACAAATCGTCGCGGCTTCTGAACGAGTCGCCCGTATTTGGAACGGATCGGAACAAGGTCAGGGCCCGATGAACGTGAATACACGTGGCGTCGGGCCATGGCCCCACAATAGTCTCATAGGCCTGTGTGGCCGGCTATGTAAATTATTACATAGGTGACAATAAACAAATATATATATATGCTCAAAACTTGATATTGCTACAGCATCTGGTAGTTGCTGCAACCTGCGATCATGTTTGCAAGTGACATAAATCACGTGTTTGCATAGATAATTTCAGGTACCTGCCCGCAACAACAACTGGAAATAGCTGGCATTTGTTGACATTAGCTGGAAATTTAAAATTCAGTATGTGAGCTGGTTAGTTCTCTGCCACTATGTTTGAATCGATCAGAGCGCTGCACACTAATGAACAGGCGCTTTTTGTCATTCAACAGTGACTATGATTATAATCGTTGTGAAATGCAACAAGAAGAGCTCTTGTCTTGGAGTAAAACCGATAATCGGTGGGTTTTGACTTTGCTGATTGCAATCTTGTCACATGCACCTGCGATTATCACCGCAGACAGGCAATTTTTTCATGATTGCAGCTTGATTTTACTTGATCCCTGGCTGTGTGATTTTCAATTCTAATTCAATTTTGATGGCATCTGCAATTACAACCGCAAACAAGCAATTTTTGACACACAGCAATATGATTAAAGGTTGCAGGTTGATTTTGCTTCCAACACAGGTTGCTAGGATGACCAGTTCTTATTGCAGGTACCTGAAATTATCTAGGCAAACAAGTGATTTATGTCACTTGCAAACATGATCGCTGTAGCATTATCAAGTGTTGAGCATATGCCACTGACCTAATCCCTTAGCTTTCTGACATTATCTTGTCACACTGTTATAATGTAAATCTATCGTTCTTGGTGTGCGTTGACCATGGACTTACACGAGCATTTAGAGGCTCATCATATAAAACATAAGATTATTGCTTCACTGAGGCTCCTTGCAGACACCTCTGCCAGGCGGACACTTCCCCATTGTGGATGGTTAGTTGCCACATGACCTGGGTTGGAGTGCTCGCCAATGCTGACTGGCGTCGTCAGGGCTCAACGCCAGTCCTGGAAGCAGCACGTCATTTACATCACAGCTAATTGTGATCAGTTGATATGATGACATTATTGACGATCAGTGATAGGAAAATGTTGCCTCTCGTTTAATAATATAGATAGTGCAAAGTATTCACATTGTAATATCAGACTCGTAAGTTTGAGGATCACGGAATGACCAGATTGGTGTGTATTGCCCCAGGGCACAAGGAAACATGTGTACCAATTTTAAGTCCAGACTTTACAAAACGTGCCGCGCTAACATACGGCCGCCACTGACAATGCGGACACCACATAATCGCATAGGCTCGCGAGGTTAGCCAATTAAGGGCGTTTCAACCGGATTCTGTGACACCAACCCGATTCCGTGACATTAACCACACATGGCACACTCTGATGTCAGGAGGTCATGCAGGGTTAAAGACGTGGACTGACGTCCAAAATGGATGTCCAAATAACATCACTGCACGGCCTTGAAAAGAACGATGGAGCAAGCTGACTGTTGACTACATGAGTCATTAGCTGTGGACATCTCCCATGCAAAATCTTACAGTTATGATACCGTCCGGGTCCACGATCATGCATACAATAATACAGGCTTACAGCACATGCACTGATTCAGGCTTCTTCATTTGCTAAAAAAACAACCTCAAGGTCTGTCCAGATTACCCTTTTGGCATTCATTTGAATACCCATGTGTTCCAATTCAATTTGTATAAACTTTGGTTATCCTGATATTGAATCCGGGGTAAAAATTTAAGAAATAAGAAGAGCTCTCATGATTTTTTTGTTTGACTTGAAAATTCAAACCTACTGGCTCCTGTCTGATGTGTAATGCATCATGGGAGAGGTCAGGTGATAAGACCACATGATGGAATTGCATAATATAATAGCAATTTGCGTTGCCAGCAAATGCCAGCTTTCTCCAACAACTGTCAGAAACACTGAATTTGAAATTTCCAGCTAATTCCAGCTTTTGACAATCTTATAGTTAAGTGACAGAGATTTCCAGCGTTGGAACTTTTATGAAAAATAAAGTTCCAGAAAATGCCAAGAATTTCCACCCCATGGATCAAGTTCCAGTTTTTTGTCAGCTTTTGCCAGCCATAACTTTTCAATGAAACCTTCTAAATTCAAAGTGTCAGCTTATTCCAGCCAAGAGCTGGAAATTCCAGCTATTTCCAACAAAATCCACCTAAGGTAAAATTCATTTCACAAGAAACAGTCCCGTGCCAAATATTTAATTTCCAGCTAATGTCAACAAATGTCAGCTATTTTCAACAAATGACAACCCTGACATTGGTAAATCAGCTCGAAGGTTTGGGTCCAGATTTTTCCACCTTATTCCAGCTCTGGAATTTAGATTCCAGCTTAATGCCAGGTTATGCCAGATTTTTCCAGCTTTATGGCATTTTCTTGCTCTGCCATTTACCAAAATACCGCCTAACTCCAGGCCTGACATTTTCTGGAATTTCCAGCTATTTCCAACCTTCTGGCAAGAAAAAATCGTTTGGAATTAGCTGGAAAATCCTGGCTTTTGCCGACAATTTCCAGTCGAATTTCACAGGGGAATTGCTATACACTTACAGTACATTTCTACATGGGTGATTGAGGGAGATTAAAGCGATCTTTAAAATGGTTCATTTCAGTACTCATTACATGTTTGCATTGGTTTCAACAACCATTATCAGTCGTGTGATTTTGAGTCATTCATACGTGTTTTGAATGCACATTGCGATGAAAGGTTCCGGCCCAATTTCGCTATTCTGTTGAATCGAAATCCACCATTGCCATTTCTCGGAACTTTAGGATCACCATATGGGATGGAGGAGCCAGGTGTTCATTTGGTGCTATGAAAGTAGCTCTGCTCCTCTTCCTTGGTCATTTGTTATGTGGTCACAGAAACGTTGAAATGCAGCAGCTGTCGATCATCCCTCTAAAACATGATAACATGTGTCTAAATCGCACATTGTGACGAATGGTTCAGGTCTCAATACGCTAATCTGACAGACGACAATCCGCCATTTAGTACTAAAGCTCGGGCAAAGCATAGAATTGAATGCAATTAGCCTACTGCTTCCTTGGTCAGTTTTGCTATTTAATGTCAGGCAACCAAAAATTTTGAAAATATTTTTGGAAAGGGGGGATTTCGACATCAGTTGATACTCTGGCTCTGAAATGACCCCTTTCCACCAAGCGGAGGAAGTCACTGCTGGCCCAAACCAACCTCAATATAGGCACAATGAACAAAAGAACATGTGATGTGCGACCATGCAGAATTTTCAACTTTTGTATGCTGCCGGTTTGTTGCGGCCAGCAGTGGCTTCCTCCACCTGGTGTGTAAGGGCCTCTATAACTGATCAATAAAGGGCAAAAGGAATGGTTTTGGTAAGTCGTAGAACCCTTTTTTCAACACATTGACAATCCTAGGTACGTACATTTGTAAACATCAATGATGCATGTAAATTTAAAAGTACGATGAACAATTTTCAGACAGAGTCAACATCAAAATTTAGAGTTCTAACCCCAACTCGGACAATGATTCTGAGCTGCCTTTCACTGACTTCATTCAATTCAATTCAATTCAATTCAAATAAGACTTATATAGCGCAATTATCCAATAACGTATGATTGCTCGGCTGCGCTTTGAAAACAAAGTCACCATAATCTCGACTTCAGCACCTTTTTGAATGTGCTCACAGTTGGAGCATTTCGCACATTCATGTCTAGTCTGTTCCAGAGTTGTGTAGCATACACCACAAAACTTCTAACACCATATGATGCCAGGCGGTACCTGGATACTTGGAGCAAACCTAGGTTCTGGGACCTCAGGGATCGGCTGGGTTCATACAGTGGCACAATATCTGATAGATAGCATGGGGCAAAGTCAGCTTTGCACTTAAACAAAAGGAGTGACACCTTGAAGTCAATTATTTGAGGAATAGGAAGCCAGTGTAGCCTCCTGAGCACGGGTGTAATGTGCTGGTCACGACGAGTTCGAGTTATTATCCTGGCTGCATGATTTTGTGTAAGTTGGAGTTTGTGCATTAGGTTCTTGGTAATGCCGGCAAGGAGGCTGTTGCAATAATCCAGTCTTGTTAACACAAGGGATTGGATCAGGAGTTTAGCTGCACTTTCGGTAAGACAATTGCGTATCCGGCCAATGTTCCGAAGATGGTACGTTGCAGATTTTACAACACTATTCCCATGATTTTCCATTGACATTGTTTGATCGAAAAGAACTCCCAGGTTTCTCACTGGTCCTGTTGTCACTTGGACGTCAATCTCCGCTACTGAGAGGGACTCTATATTGAGACGGTTCAAAGCTTGTTGAGAGCCAAACAACTTGAGATCAGTTTTCGTTGGGTTCCCTTGAGCATGTTCTTGGCTAACCAGTCCTGAATCTTGAGCAGGCAATCCTCTAACTGAACAATTTTCTGCTGTGCTTGCCCTATTGGCAATGCAACATAGACTTGAGTGTCGTCAGCGAAGCCATGACGTGGGGTAGAGAAACTGTCAATCAGGTCGCCAAGTGGTAGGATATAGATAAGATATTCAATATTTTCTGAGTACTTGTGCAGAAGTCCAGGCCAATATCAACGAAAAAGTAGTTCGAAGTGGTTATTGATCACTGAAAATAGAAAAAGTGCAGTGGGGGGGAAGTGCATATATCTATCTTTGATACAAAATATGTCATAACCATCAATAAAACATTAAAGGCCATAACTCAAGGTATTTTGCCATTTTCTGCTGTAAGACGATTTCAAAAGTGTACCTAATACTTTATACAATACAGAAAACCCAATGCAATTAGCTCCATCCATTTTGAAGATATAGCCATTTATGTGTTTGACAACTTGATTACCTAATCAGGCTAGCAACTGGCTTGTTAGAGCCAGGCGGCGGGTTCAGCAAACGTTGTGATGTAGATCAGGCTATTGCCCTACTTGGGAGGACAAATATCAATGAATGCTCTTAAAATTGATATATGAAGTATGTTTTTCATTGACATTTGATATACCCTATAATAAGGTAAGGTAATACAGACAAATTTATACCATTATAGTAAGAAATCAAACATCAGTCTGATCTATGTCAGTAAACTTGCCGCCTGACTTCACTTAGAAACCTAACCAAGGCTGTTATATAACATGTAAACAAAACAGTTAATCTTGCTTTATCTCTGGACTGGGTGCTTCAACTTGATTTAATGCGGAGCTTTAAGTCTACTCTTTGAGGATCTGTACATGTCATGCAATCATAAAAGCAGGAGTCGTGGCCTTTAAACCTAATGTGCTCATGATGAAATCAGTTCCCGAAATCCTTTCGCTTCACAGCTACACCTGCAGCCAAAAAGTGGAGTTGATTGATGAGGGAGAATATATGAAAATAAATACATCAACCTCGAATCCAAGTCGCCAACTCATGCCATCTCATGTAACAATGTGTAATGCATGGTGAACCCGGGTCGTGAACTAACAGTTAACAAACTTCTCTAAAAACCTATGTGTACTTATCCAATCAGGCCAAGGAATGATCTAAATATAAAAGAAAACAAACATACCTGGTGAATCAAACAATCTTTGTCCCTGTTAGTTTTTTGTTTCCTGCCAGCTGCTGTCAAAGCGCTGATATCCTCAGTTTAAAATTCGCTCGAGAATTCGCTGATTTCTAACATATTTCTCGAGCAAATACAATGAAATCAAACAAAAATAATCACCCAGAAAGCTTTATTGACTCCCCACTGATGCTGAATGAAATCAGTTTATGATATTTTTATCGGATCTTGAAGATTTTTGTGGATTTTATAAAGCTGTCCTCGCCAGGAATAATATTCTTAATGGGCCACGATATATTTGCGCAAGGGATTATATTCATGACATACGTGCAGGAAGTGATGTCATCTGGCGGTAGCAGGATTTCAAATTCAAGTTACACAATCACTCAGTGGCCACTAGTGCCACCGTGTGGCACAAATCAGTGCTGACTTAATTTTTTTCTTCATCTTGACACCAGATTATTTTTAGAAAGTTGGCAGATTGGACTCATTTGAAGTGTCGGGGCTGAGATCACAGAAAAACTGTGTATATCTCCGGAGAAATGATGTCCGAGCGGAACAATTTTTTGGGGTAGAATAGAGAGTCCCTAGATACATGTCCACACTGGTTAAGAACCTTCTAGCTCAAATAGAAACAATACGTACCACCTTTCGGTGATTAAGCAAACTTTGACCTCTGTGACCTTGAAAAATAAGTCAAATCAAAAACGTAGGATATATGATGTATCCTTGCTAGGAGTACCTACAAAAAAAATTTCATCAAAATCCGACCAACATCACAGGTTCTATTGAATGTTTTATGTTTTTGCATTTCACCCCCAGGTACATTTGTGGCACGATTTAGGGGGAGCCATATCGGCCGTGGTTATATTCTAGGCTTTAAGAGGAATAAATAAAGAATTATTTTATAGTTTCTGTGGTGATACTAAAACCAAAGCCTGCATTGTATGCCTTGAATCAAATTTTGTGAAAACTACATTAAAGTCTACATTCATATTAATATAATTACACTTTGATAAAGTCAAATATCCTACATTCAAAGTCGATCTTAAAATATATGTTCAATTTTTCCTAAATTCATGAAGCCAACACCATACGCTTAACACAACCAAGAATAATTAATAAAAGTTTAAAGTCCAGACCTCAAGCAGTCACAAAACAAGCCGTGCTAACATACGCAGCCAGTGACCGACGAAGTAAAGGTATTTTGGGGTGCCCAAATCAACCGTTTTAGTGTTAGAAATGGGTTTGATGGATGAGGAAACTCGAGATTTGAAAATTACAACTTCTAGCAGCCTCTTTTACCCGTTTTTTCATTCGCTAAGCATGTTACAGTGGCATGGATATAAGACAAAGACACCTGCCTTCATTCTCACATTTGACAAATCGAATCCGTGATCACTTGACCACTTGTCGTGAGTCCCAGCCACTACACCACAGCGGCTCCTTATACATAC
The DNA here is from genome assembly GCF_910592395.1 of Lineus longissimus. NCBI lineage: Eukaryota > Metazoa > Nemertea > Pilidiophora > Heteronemertea > Lineidae > Lineus > Lineus longissimus. The sequence goes on along the minus strand of NC_088323.1, from coordinate 11,260,995 downwards.
CCAAAATAAATCACTGATTAGCGAGAGATCGCATTTGCTGTGTTGTAAGATTTTAATCCTGATGGCTAGTCAAGAATAATTTCAGTCCAAAAATGCATGCACGAATTCTGACCAAAGACCTGCAATGGTAAAAAAACATACTCCGAAAAGCCAATTTACCCCACTTGCCCGCTGTGACCTTGAAAAGAAGGGCAAATCAAAAACCTGTATACGATATATGTAGAATCTTTGCTGGGATTACATACCATCATCAAAGAATAAGCAATAACCCAGATATTGCACTTATATGTATGTTTGGTCTAGATGAAGACATGTGTCTACTTACCCTTAAATGCAGGGCAGTTGTTGAGTAGATTGCGGTTAAGATGAAGGCATATATCTGCCTGAAGACATTCAGGGAAACCTTTGAGGACCTGAAAAAAACAAACATGGCAATAGTAATTATCTACAAGCCAGGTTCAAGACTCAAAGATGGAATCATTATCATTACTATAATTCGAGCAATGCCTGTCAGTTGGTTAAGGAATTGATATTAAACAGGACGTACTGGTTGTCTCAAGAAACACTGGGAGGGGGGAACTAAAATGCAGGCCGGCTTTTAAAGTTTTTGCAGAGCGATGTTTGGCATGTTAGGCGAGACATTCTAAACAACCTAGATTTTGGAATGAACTGTACTTTACATTGTAAATGTTCTATGCGCCAACAAAGCTTTATCTGAAATTTAGCGGATATGGTTAGGCAATCGCATGAGTTGGTGCAAAATATGGAAGCAGTTAAAAAGCATTTAAAACCGCATTATTCAGTATTTAATTTGAGATGTTTTAGTCCGATCTGATTCTTGACTTGGCCACCAAGGGGCCTAAAGTGGAAACTTAAAAAGTGTGCTATCTCCTATGAGTGACTCGTTTTTTAGATTCAAATGTCATGTATTGACCTAAGGGGACAGATCGACACACAGTCTCGGTCCAGGTTTAGAAGCATACAACTGTGCTATTGCAATTTTTCTGTTTTTGGCAAAAGCCTGGGAGTGGTGAAACAGATGGCCACCTAGAGACCAGAAAGAAGGTTAAATCACTACTTCACATGCACACTGGTAATGAAACAAACGCCGCCATATGGACCAATTGCCACCAAACCAATTAGACTGATTTCCACCAATCTTGTGTGGAGTGTCAGAAATGAATTATTAACAGAATAAGTTGGACAAATGCTTTTGGTGCTTGTAACAAAGCAGAGGAAATATAACCTACCATATTCATGTCAATACCATTGGTGTATGACCAAGCGTGCTGGAAATACTCCTCCAATCTCTGCCGTAAGGGGTTAGGAATCTGATGAAATCGAATGAATTCTTTCACTCGCATCATCTGTGTATGATAACGTGCAGTTCCTGAGTATAACCTCTGGATAATGGCACTCACGTTACCAAAGATACTTGCATACATTAGAGCTGAAAAAGGGGCGGTGAAATGAGTAATTATTGCGTATAAACACACGGTCATTGTATGGGTATATCTTCTCACGTTTTACACTTTACATGTGATGAGAAAAAATAAACAAACAAATATTCAAATAAATAAGGGTCTATACAACCATTGAAAAAATACTGTGTTTTGTCCCACCATATATACCCCTGGCCCAATAAAAAGTTAAGGTGGGTGAAAAGTTTGAAAATGGGTTATGTTGATACAGAATGCATTTTGTGGATACATGCTGTAGAAGAGCAGGTGAAGTTGTGTCCATTTGTGAATTATGGAGTGATGACATACCAGTCTGGTGGATATTGATTCATTCTTAGAGTGGTCTCATGATGATCTTTACATCACTTGTCTTTTCGCAGTGACTCGGGTGCATGGCACGATTCTTTGGGCTCATGGGAACAGGTAAATAATTCCTACTTTCTTGTTTGAATTTCTGATTTGGGAGGATATTATAAGGGACATACATACAGAGGTTATCAACTGGTCATGGGAACTAATAAAGTTCAATGTATGTGTTACTCTGCAATTATCAAAAGTTTCAGAGATCATGGTGCAGTAGACATTAACTGCCAATTTACACAATGTGACCTCTATGACCTTGAAGAAGAGGTCAAACCAAAAACTCAGGTGCTAAGCTTATTTTTAAATTTGGTAAGGATGAAATCAATGCAAAGTGTAATGCAGTTTTTAATATTTGACACCCTGGTGACCAAAGCTGGAATGTCATGACACATATCATAGAATTTATCTGAGATATTCACCTACTTAACTACACATCCATAAAGTTTCATCAATAAATTCTCTGTGGTTAGGATTTTAATGTGTCCGCCAGGTCTATGCAACATTTTGTGGCCTTGACCTCTGTAACCTTGAAAGAAGGTCAAATCCAAAACCTTGGTGTTATGTGATATATCTGGGTGGGGCTACCTGTGCTAAAAAATTGGTAAAGATCGCAAGCATTAGTTAAGACGTAATTACATTTTTTAGATTTTTTCAAATTTGGCTGCCTATTAGCCAAATTTTGAATCTCATGATGCAAATTATAGTACTTAATTTTTGAGTAACCTACATAACACATCCCTAATTGTTCATGGAAAAATCTCACAGGTTTTAATTAGAAGGCCATAGCACCCACAAGGTCAACATAACATTTTGATACCTTGACCACTGTGGCCTTGAAAAGGGTCAAATCCCAAAACCATGTGTTATGCCGTTTATCTTTGTTAGATCTACCTGTGATAAAAATGTGGTAAAAATTAAAGCGATAGTTTATATTTCATTGATTAAGATTTTCACATTGGGCACCCTCGTGGCATAAGCTGACACCTCATGATCACCTAAGTTGCATCGAAAGATGTTGTTTCAGTATTTAATGATATGCTATACAAAATCTTGAAGCAATGTCAAGTAAGATGATTTATGACATTAGGAAAAGGACCGATGATGATCTTATGAACTTGATCTCTGTGACCTTATTCACTAGTGACACAAATGCCATCACACCGCTTCAAGATTTATTTTTCATATGCACTTAATGAAATAAAGTATTAAATATCGCCTTGATGCAATTCACCACTGGTGGGCTTCACTAAAACCAAAAAGAATGCAATTGCTCAAATACACCGCCAGCAGATTTTCATGTTCATTCACTAACGACATCACTCCATAATCAGGGCTGTCAAGCCATCTGTACTTTTAGTACTTAGTCCTGAAATTTTGTAAGAGATTTTAGAATAGTACTGAAAGCAACCATAGTACAAAAGAAACCTTTTGGAAACAGTTCCAGATAGTCATCCTTGAGGGTTGGCAGGTTCGCATAATTCAGACTTAACCCATTGAACCTCGCAGTCCCTGACACGAGTCTACTCCCCACAGTGCAGTCCTGGTTGTATATCATCAGAATGGTAAAATTGTGAATAACATCTATTCTGTGACATATACAAATGGTTTTGGTATGAAATGATAGGTTATGACCAGCACTATTCTCTAGTTGCTGTTCAGCCATGTGAGACTTCCGCTTTTGGTGTTGTCTTGCCCTGTTATTTGCAGAGCCACCCCTTACCTTTTCAACTTTTTGGGCCATATTCTTAATGGGTCAACTTGTCACTTAAGCCTCACCCACGACCTCTTCCAGTAGCTGAATGAACTGAGAAATCACCTGCTATTGTTATTTCTCATTGCAACTAACTAAGCATACTGCTGTCAGACTAGTTTTAAAAAGGATTTTGACCCTAATATCACAGATCGAATCACAATTTTCACCAGATTCAAAAGTCAAGTTCCTCCTGGTCATTTTACTTCAAGTGGCATTAGATTTGGAGCAAAACTGACTGAACTACACAGCAATAATTTTCCATGAGATACTCATCAAATTGCCAGATCAGCAGCGCTGTAGTTTGTTGGGTTCATTAACCCAACAGAGCCATTTCCGCCCTGAACCGCCTTTCTACGAGCCGTCACGACCGCCCTGAACCACCCTATCAACAATGTCCTTTAAAACGGCTGGAGCACCCCACTTGGGAATCCCCGGCTACGTCATCGTATTCATATCATTAAGCGAATGCACATGACTCTCCGAATGTGGAATAAAATATGCGGGTTTCTATTCTTGACTTCGGGGAATCACAGGGGGAAATCAGGATGGGGATCCCCAGATTATGATCATTATGTATTTGAGCAGCAAGATAATATAACTTGTAATGCATGATTTAAAATTTTAACAATGCATAAAGACCATTGAAAAATTAATATCTGAATTTGTGAAATCCTCAAAAAAAAGGCGATTACAGATGGAAAATGCAAAAAATAGGTGGCTCTATTGGGTTAATAAATCTTAAAGGAGATTCCCCAGGCCGGTTTACCAACCCGTGGGGTATACGTCACTATAGTTAAAGGCCGGTTCACTGGCCGGCACGATTCAAGGGGTTAATGGACACCACTTTTTCTTTCTATCAGCAGATTCTCAAAGTTTTCACCCACCTCAACTTTGGCTAGGGCAAATGGGTATAAGGTGCAACTAAGCACAGTATTTTTTGTTATCATAACGGTTCAAAAATTTCTTCTGAAGATGTACAGACATAACAATGAAAAGTCTAGAACAGATGAAAATGAATACTTACATCCTATAAGCATGACACAGATAGAGAACACTTTCTCTGAATTCGTGTTCGGTGAAACATTCCCAAAGCCCACACTCGTCAAACTACTGAACGTGAAATATAATGCAGTGATATATTTTGATTTTAATGATGGGCCACTTTCAGTCTCATTCACATTATAATTTTGGTGAGTCTGTCGGGCTAATTCGTCCAGCCAGCCAATTTTTGGTTCCTTCAGCAGCGGTCGTTCCACTTTCCCAATGGCATACCAGATGCATGCCAACCAGTGAGCAATTAGGGCGAACGTGGCCATGAGTAACAATAAGACTGCAGCACCATATTCCGAGTAGCGATCAAGTTTTCTGGCAACTCTTACCAGTCGTAAGAGACGAGCAGTTTTCAACAATCCTATAAGAGTGGCAGTCTGTAATATAATGTAAAGATGACAGGAATGTTTTGATAAGTCATGAAAAACCAAAATCCAAATTGTTAAATAGATGGTGAATGGAACAGGCAGAGGACAATGTACTAACTGGATGGATATTCTGTTGATGAGCTCACTTCTAAGTATAAAAGTCGCTTCAAGTGATAGATAAACCTCAATATACATTTGGTGATCATATACTGAGAGCCTCTGGAGATGTGACCAATATAGGGTTCAATGACATTGATCTACTTCTTCTGAAAACAAGATTACACCCAAACTAATTATTTTGTCTACAAAATGTGCAATCATTATTTTGATCCATCATTTTAAATTTAGCAATGCACAAAGACTATTTTAGGGCAGATGGTATAAATTGTGAAAACAATCATCTGGGCATATATCCAAAAGGTATCATGACATAAAGTTTCTGCTCAATAGCTCCATGTTGAAACATATGCTCCGCTAATGGCAAGACAAACATGAGGGTTGCAAAAGTACTGTACAAGGGCATTAGAAGCATAGCTTATAAAGGCTTTAAATTTCACACCGTTTAAATTTAAATTTAAATTTTTCTTAACCCTTTAAACCCTGACCTGGATGGTTCAGGATGGTAAACAAAGTCCCATGTATCAACTGGTCTCACGGACGATCTATGGACGTTTAGTTCATCTGGCTATTATTGGGTGGCGCTTGTGATCACAGACGATCATTTCGCGCCAGTTTGGTGTATCTGCTTTCATTTTTGAGCCGATTTTTGGTGATTGTATACTGGAGAGGGATATAAGGTGATTTTGTCATGGCTACCAGGCCACAATTCTTGAATGCTCAGGAGGCATTGCGGGCCACTCAGATGGGACTCTATTTGCGAGTCTGACACTGAATATAGTGTCCCAATGTACAATGCTCGTGACATGCATGATTTTGTTGACAGAAAAACCATGTCAAAAAACTAGTAAAACCCAAAAAATATTCAGGTTTTGAAGGTTAAAAAAAATTCAATTTTGGGGGAATTGACCCCCTTGAAACCATTTCTGCACCTCAAAATGCTCAATTCTGCTCCAAAATGCCGTAAATTAATGTCTGAAGCACCCGAATGTGTCATATTCATGTAGAGAAATTTTGACTAACTTCGATGGCTTGCCACGACAAAATGCCCCAAAATTAGACTTAAAAGTGAAAAAAACATGTCCCAAAAATATGTTAAAAAATTACAAGGCGTAGGGGTGTCAATGTAAATCGCAGGGGAAGTATTACATACTCCCATTTCACCTTGTTATGCCACAGCTGGGAAGACGGGCACCTACGGCTAATTTCATATGTTATGAATCACCCCATACAATGGGGAATCCCCATAACGTCATCAGTTATCACCGGGCAGCTGTGCAACCAATACCCATGTTTTCTCGCCTTTGTGTGTTTGATTTCGTCTTTTCGATGTATTTTTTTTTGGGGGGGGGGGGGTTTCTAGGGAGGGACCAGACCAGCTATGGAGGATGCTATGGAAACATGAATAATAAGAGCCAGTAAAGAGAATAGGGGTTAGTTTAGTTTATGGCATCATCTAACTATATGATAATGTACATGCTTCGCAAATGTGAGTTCAACTGTCACTGCAGTTAAGAAACGTACCCTAGTTAACCCTTCTGGCGCAGAATTTTTTTTAGAAAATCAGAAAATGTTATACCCACACTTCACAGGGCTATAACAAAACAAATATTAGTGCTATGTCAATAGTCATAGACTTTTATGTTCAGTATGACCCCCCAGACCATGATATAAGTAGAAAAAAGAAATTCTGATCAGATCCTGACCCCAATACCCCTTTCTGTGAACCCCCTCCACACTCACACCCCAACATGAACAGAGGGGTATGAAAATGAAAGTAAGCCAATTACCACAATACACAAGCTTTTACTTGTGTTTGCCAAATTTATAATGTACATGAAGTATTCGTATTGTTTTTCACCGTTTTTTTGCATCAAATTACGATCCAATCAGCACTAACTAGAGGCTAATCAGTAGCTCCCAAATTGGGGTAAAATATTCAGCATATTTACCCCCCCCCCCCCAAAAAAAACTCCGACTTGGGCAAAAAAGCAGTGAAAAAGCCATTTAACCTGTTAACATACATGAGCCCCGTCTATGAATACCGAGTGGAACTAAATTAACGATGCGTGAGAGGTGGTGGGGCAATTTAAAGGGGCATTGGTCTCTCATCGCCGTACGGCGACTACTGCGCTCAAAAGATTGCAGCCTAACGACCAATTTTGCTATTTGACCTCTGTGACCTTGAAAGGTAGGTCAAATCAAAATCGGTATAACATGTGAAATAACCTTGCTTGGAGTACCTACCATAACAAATTATCAAAACAAGTCACTGATGAGGATATTTTGGGATGGTTCCTTGGACTGTCAGGAACCAGTATACGCATTGTCTCAACCCAGAAGACAATCAGTAACTGCAGTCTGGACCTTTACATCGAATCCTTTGAAGTTCAGCAATGAGACAAACAAGTCCATTAGATGCATGGTCAAAACCTAGGACAACCAGTAAACGCAGTCTGCATTCATTTTAAGTGCAGGTTGAGATAAACCAGCCCAGTAGATACATGGCACAACCTTGGGACAACCAGTAACAGTCTGGACCTTAACATCCATTCCTCTGAGGTGTACGTTGTGACAAACTAGTCCAGTGAACATGGTCCAGCCTAGGCTAACCAGTAAAGTCTTGAATGCAAGGTCAAACTTAACTTTTTGTAAATCAACTGCCACATGATGTTTTATTTATCTAATATATTTGAGTTAAGTATTACAGTGAAAAAGTAAGTGTTGAAGAAGTGTTGCTCAGCTTGTCTTTCTCTCGGTCCTCAATCATCTGTAACTGTGATGTGGTCACCAGAAACGTTGAAAATGCAATGCAGCTGTCCATCATCACTGTAAAACATAACGAGAAAAGTTATATAAGACCCACAGACACTAATAAGGTGCTAATGATCAAGGAAATGCATTGATATGATTGAGACCTTTGATGATGATTTAGCACGTGTGTACATTGACACTGCGTGTGTATCTATATGTGCTGTACAGTACATTTCTACAGGGGTGATTGAGGGAGAGGAAGATGATCTTTGAATTTCAGCACTCATGACATGTCTACCGAGGTTTCAGCAATTATTTTCAGTGGATATATATCTTATGAGTGGAGTCTGGGTGATTTTTGGTAATTCATAGGTGTTTTGAATGCACAATTGTCACGAATGTGATGAACATTTCTGGCCAGAATTTGCTAATGGCAATCCGCCATTGCTGATTTCTCAGAACTTTCAGAACACTGAATATAATGGAAGAATTGATGTGCTGATATTTCTCAAAAGGAAGACAACAGAGAAATCAACAAACAGTCCAGTCCGTCTCAACCTGCCAAGCTCAGAGCGACATGTGACTGGTTTTGCCGTGACGGGTCACATATGGGATTGATATTGCATAAATTCTGGACTCTGCTAAAAATCATCATTATGTTGTTCACCTGTGCTTAATTCACCCCACGAAAATAGAATAATTCACTCACCTTCGACACACCTGCAGTTTTCAGTCTAAATTCAGTCAGCACCTACTACGGAAGTCTACTACCACAAAGTCACTGTTATACCCTATCCGCGAGAGCAGGTCATATGATCTTTGAGATTTCACGGGAAATTTTAAACAAACACACGCGTGCAGTTAAAATGTCAATAAATGCATGTTGGTGATTGCGGACTTGGGTTTCCCCGGTGTTTTGAAAAGGGTTTCTTAAAGGGGGGCTATAGATAGGAACTAGGGTTGAAATTCGTGGCATTCATTTTACTATTATGTGCAGCTAGGAGCTTTAGCCTTAGGGAATGGGGACTGTGTTGACCGTGTGTTTAGGGGCCACATATGCATACATCTGAGAATAACATAGAGGGGGGACAATTTTGAGAACATTTTATAATTGATTGCATAGGGACCTCCAATCAACAATAACATGGCGATATTTATAATTATAAATAAATACCCCGAGCAGAGATGATCGAAAAACCAACTTTTATTTCATGCATGGCCTATATGGCCTAGGGAACTAGGGCCAAAGTACCTACCCTACATCTCATTGCATGTACACAGTGTACTAGACTTTTCTGTACAGTCTGATGCATGATTGTATGGATGTATCAGATATATCATACAGTAGTAACAGAGCATACACTGAGCACAACCTGTCAATTCCCTGGAAAATCCATATCCATATTTGGTACTGAAATGCAAAGTGTGGACAACGTGTGTATATTTACATCACGTGACCTGCTATCACGGATTGGATATAACATCCCTACAATCACGTGAACATCTCAACTAGTCTATTCGGGCCAGGGTTATGTTTCTCGCTGGAATGCCCTCTGAAGTAGTGGTGTGCCGTTGTACTGATCTCTGATTGGTTCTCAACAGTTTTCAGCAATGATGAACTGAAACCGTGCAAACTCAGCCATGAAAAATTTGCAAGTCGGGCCACAAAAAACCTATCTCCTCCTTCAGTTTTGCTTCGATTGGCCTGCAAATTGATCCCAATAAAGATGACCTTTCCCCATGATTTCCTGGGAACAGATTTTTGATTTTCATTAATTTTTTACATTCGTTTTTAGCTGTTTTCATCAGTTAAAATGGCCACTGTTGACAAACAAAAGAACCCCCGACAATGATTTTCAAACCCGCACACCCTAATCACATAGTGAAACAACCACCCGAATTTCATCAACATCTGTTTAGAAATGCCTGAATACTGGCCGTAACACACAGACATGACAAAAAGGGCCCGACTGAAAACAAGGGCAGTGCCACAGCGACGCCAATATTGCACTTTTTACTGTCTCAGTTTCGCCTGTTGGCCAAGTCAAGAATCAGATGGACTGAACGGCGAAATTCGATGTCAGAGGTTATCTGACCAAGTTTCAAGTTAGTAGCGTTCGTGGTAAAGAAACACACCATAGTTACACTCTATAATGGCCAATATATGCCATTTGACCTTAGTGACCTTGAAAAGAAGGTCAAATCAAAAACCTGTAGGACATGTGATGTATCTTTGCTTGGAGTACCTACCATAAAGATGTGATCAACTCACGAAGAAGCGAGATATATTGCTCTTTTTACATTGTCAGTTTCAGCCCCCTGGTGGTAAAGTCGATAATCAGTTTAGACAGATATTTGGCGCCAAAGGTTATTTGATGAAGGGGGTCATGGGTACTAAGTTCCAAGTTCATAGCTTTAGCGTTTAAGAAACGTGTCACAGTTACACTCAAACAGACAATTTCAATTTGCACTCTGACCTATGTGACCTTGAAATGTAGGTCAAATCAAAAACCTGCATGATATTTAATATATCCTTGCTTGGAGTATCCACCGCAGAAATATTATCAAACAGAAGTCACAAATAAGCGAGATAATGCTATTTTTATCTTTTTTCAGTTTGGGCGCCCTGGTGGCCAAATTAAGAATTAGATCAGACCAAAATTCGGTGTCAGAGGTTATCTGACATAGGGGGTCATGTGCACTAAGTTCATAGCTTTAGTTGTTACGAAATTACCTGCCACAATTACACTCAAAACGCCCAATTTATGCCATTTGACCTAAGCGACCTTGAAAAGTAGGTCAAATCAAAAACTCATGTAATAATATGTGATGTATCCTTGCTAGGAGTAGGCCTACCTACCATAATTTTTTTAGCAAAAACGAGTCGCTTATGAGCAAGATATCACACTTTTTATGTTTTAAGGTATTAAGTTTTAGGTTTTAAGTTCATAGCCCTAACCGGTACGTAATGTGCCACTGATTTTGAAACAGGAGACAGACGACAGACGCCAGACACTGCGGTATTGTATAGACTCCCCTATGGTGAGCCAAAAAGCAATACACGCACTTTTTACCTTTTCAGTTTTGGCCCCGTGGAGGAGAATCAGTGTGACCCAAGAATCAGTGTGACCCAAAATTCAGTGTCAGAGGTTATCTGACCTGGATGGTCATGATTTCAAGTTCAAAGCAACGTACCATAGCTACAATCTGACGGCCAATTTACGCCATTTGACCTCTGTGACCTTGAAAAGTAGGTCAGATCAAAAACCTGTATGACACGTGATAATTCCTTGCTTGGAGAACCAACCTACCATAAGCATTTTATTAATGAAATGGCCAGGGCCATTGTGCTCACCTCATGTGGAGGAAAGATGGATAAAGAGCATGGTCTTGTGTCATGTAGTGTTAGGTTTGATGTAGGTCCAAGCAATTACAATTTCCCCAAAATGGCCAATTTACAGTACATTCGACCTCTGTGACCTTGAAAAGTAGGTCAAATCAAAGAAGACCCGGGTGACACATTGAATGGTTGTTAGAATTAGATGTACCTATGATATAAAATGGGTGCAAATCGGGCAAGTCATTACTAGGAATAATGGCATTTTGAAGAATTTAGGATTTGGCCCCCTCCCTGGAGGCCAAACGGCAAATCAGATCGCACCAAACTTCGGTACCTGAGATCACCTGACCAAGGGGTACATGTGTACTTAATTTGTGATCAATAGTCATTGCAGTTAAGAAACGTGCCATTGTTACGGCCTGACGGCGAATTTACGCCATTTGACCTCTGTGACCTTGACAAGAAGGTTAAATTAAAAACCTGTGTGACATATACTGTATGGTGGTTAGATGTACCCATGATATCAAATTGGTGGCAATCGGGCAAGAAGTTAAGGAATAATCACATTTTTAAGGTTTTTGGATTTTGCCCCCTGGTGGTCAAGTGGTGAATCATATTGGACCAAACTTCGGTCCCTGAGATCACCTGACTAAGGGGTAAATGTGTACCAAATTTGGTATCAATAGTCATTGCAGTTTAGAAACGTGCCATCGTTACATCCTAACGGCCAATTTACACCATTTGACCTCTGTGACCTTGAAAAGGAGGTCAAATCAAAAACCCGGAGGATATATGATGCACCTTTGCTAGAAGTACCTACCATATTTTTTTCAAAATTTCCCGACTACTATTGAGGGAGATATTGCATATTTTCACTTTTAACGTTTGGCCCCCTGGTGGCCAAACCATGAAACGAATCGGACCGAAACTTGGTCTCCCAGGTGTCATTACATAAGGGTACATGTGTACCAAGTTTCAACTCAATAGCTCTAACAGTTACGAAACGTGCCCTGCTAACGGACGACGGACGACGACGACGACGACGACGACGACGACGACGACGACGACGACGACGACGACGACGACGACGACGACGACGACGACGACGACGACGACGGACGACGGACGCCACGGTATGGGATAAGCTCACCTCTGCTAAGAGGTGAGCTAAAAACAGGTCTCTTATAAGAGAGATATTGCACTTTTTACCTTTTCACTTTTTACCTCCCCAACCCCGGACTCCGATCGGACCGAAATTTGGCATCAGAGGTTATCTGATATAGAGGGTCATGCTGCTTCCTAGGAGAATCTACCATAAAGTTTGATCACAGTTTTTAGGTTTTTACTTTTGGCTCCCTGGGGGCCAAGTCGAGAATCAGATCAGACCGAAATTCAGCGCCAGAGGTCATCGGACCAAAAAAGCAATACATGCACATGTGCAAAGAGTTTCAAGTTCATAGTCCTAAGGGTTAAGTAATGTGTCACTTTTTTTAAAACATGATACAGATGACAAAGATGACAAAGATGGATGCTGATGGACACTGGACACTCAACAAAATATAGTAAGTCCAACTGCTTTGGAATTTGGCACAGAATATGGAAAATGCCATGGTATGATGCCAAATAGGTGGGGAACTCAAATTAATTTTTTAAGCACATAATAATTTTAGTATATATATTTTTTCAGCTTAGCGATTGTTTTAAGTAAAATTTGCCCCCCTATATCATCACTTACCTCATCTGTCTCTGATCCAAATAGAAGCATATCAAACGGAATAGCTGCAACAACATCAATCAGAAACCATCCTTTGAAATAATGGACTGCAATTTTGCCAGGATGACTTACAACCTCATCGTTCTTATTCACATAAGTAGTTCGGAAATTTATCAAAATATCGATAATAAACATTACATCCACAATAAGGTCGATAATTGTTAGCGGTTCTCCATATCGACTGTAGTGGTCTTCAATTTTTGTATCCGGATCGTGGGTTTGTTCCATTTTTGGGTCCTCCTCGTTGAGAAGAAACGCTGCTGCATATGGCGTAAATATGGCCGTATATATGACCAGGATTAATATGAGCCAATCCCACACTGCCTTGAAAGGTGAATAGTGTAATATCGTGAAGCGGTGAACCTTAGGGGTCTGTAGCTTATACTCTGGTAGGACATCGGCACCAAGGGAGAGAACCTGCAGAAAAAATGACGAGCATCATGAGCGAAAAATCGTAAAAATCTCAACACAGAAACCTATACAGGGTTATACCGAAAAAATTGTCAGTCTGTCTTTAAAGTTTTTTCTCTTGGAGGTAGAATGACAAAATGTGTCCAAATTTTGTAACCATCACTGATGTCATGTTATATATATCCCCTTTAAATTTCAGAACAGTGGCTATTTGAACTCCGCCTCAGAATGACACCTCAAAACCACAGTATCAGTGACTTTCCACTTTCTTTAATAAAATGGCCGGGGCCATTGGGCTCGTCTCTCTCAGAGTCAATTTATTACAGAGGATAAAAAAGTTTACCAGTGATCAAGCCCTTAATTTTCGATTCTAGCCACCGGGTGGCCAAACCAGGAATCAAAAGGGACCAAAATTTAGTCTGCAACAGGGCTATCTACCAAATTCCAAGTCAATAGCTCCGGTAGAATACAAAACATGCCACCATCAGCCAATTTATGCTTTTTGTCATATCGTTAGCCTCATAGCATAATTGCCCAAGTCACATTTTGGCCAAAATGTGAAAATTTTATGTATATGTCACTTTTCTGTGTTATTCAAGTATTGTTTACTTATTTAATGGTTTTAAAAATGTTGATACATCTGTTATAAGTTTTTGTTAAAGTTCGAATAAAAAATTTCCTGAGCGTTGTCTAAAAAAATGGTTCTTTAATTTTTCTCAAAACCTTCAAAATTAATATGAGTTAGGCAATTATGCTATGAGGCTAACGATATGTGATCTTGAAAAGTAGGCCAAATCAAAAACCCATGTGATACGTCATGTATCATCATTACATGTACCTCTCATAAATATATGGTGGGTTAGGGAGATATAGCATATTTCAGACACCTGGTGGCAAAAACAGGAATCATAGCGGACCAAACTTATGCACCAGTCAGTCGGAAGCTTGAACTCCCCCTCAAGCATCAACGCAGATTCAGCGTCGAATCAACATCAAACGTTTCTTGTCTCAAAATGAATCTTGAACGAAAACGGTGTATGCATTGTGAATCCTGAACGAACAAATTCTGCCCGAATGTGAATGTCCGTCGAATTGGTGTCGAACTCCTAATCTGACAATCAGTCGACAAAACGGGTCCACCGGGAAAAGCGCCAGCCAGGCAATAGTAATTTCAAAACTGATGTGTCATTTTCTCACCAAAACTTAAGAGAACACAGTAACACACATTTTTAAAGAGTTTTTTTCCCCATTGATACACAATTTATGCCCTATTTGTTTTGTGATTCCTAAAAACACATGCTTGTATAGTAGTGTGAAAGGATCGAAGCAAACTGTACTGTTGATTATCATAGAAAAGTTAACTAATTAACAAGATCTTGAATGTGGTAATTGCTTTAACACTGTGGAGTTTTTGAATATTTACAACAGATTAGAGCAGCAATTTCAAACACATTAAGTCGCTGGTGAGGTATACCCCAGTCACAATTGCCAACGCTCGACTAGTATGTTTAGACTCTCTATAACAAAATCATGTACACACAACGTACTGGCATGTGATCAGTTTAGCAATAAATGCTTTTAATTTTACAAAAAAAAATAGTGAGATTCCAACCTAACTTATCAGACAGGGTAGTTACGCAAAAGACGGAAATAAGGACATTGGTTTGCATTCATGCTGTCATCAATTGTTATGGCGTAAACCTGATCATGATTAACTAAGTTTTGTCAAAGGTATGGGCGTTATCAGTGTAAAGCACTGTTTTGAATATTTTTCATTCTATTGAACCTGGGAGCATCCTGGGCTGGTATCAATTTCAACCGCAGTTTTATTCAGTTTAACAGCAACCTCGTAGGCCTAATGTTCATTTTGCGTTATGAGTGAATCTTAACCGGCGTGAATATAACACCTGGTGAAGCCCAATCGAACCGGTTCAATGCAAAAATTAATGATATGCAAATCTTGAACAAATATTTTGACATCACTGGTAAATCTTGAACAAATAATTTTCTACTAAAGGTAAATCAGGCCGAGTGCGTGAGGGGGAACTGTTCAAGGTTCTTATTCACGGGTGCATAGGTTTCCCAGGTGTCATTACAGAGGGAACTTGAAACAAGTGTACCAAGTTTCAAGTCATATGATAATGAAACGCCCAGGGGCCATTGTGCTCACCGTAGAGATATTTCGCAGACAAATTATGCTGGTTAAGGAATGTGCTATAGTATAGAGCCAAATGGTAATTTTATGCCATTTGACTTCTTTGAACTAGAAAAGTAGGTTAAATTAAAAACCCATGTGACATATGATACTGTATATGATGGTATACTTATATATATTTGCCTAATAATACTGAAGAACTTTGTCTAACTTCTAATCACAAAATATTTATGTTCAAATGGAACCATTTATTTGTATAACATCTTTATTCCCACAACAATTCAAGTCCTCAATCAACAATTCACTGCCTTAATAACCCACTCGAGTTTCACCTACTGTAGAACAGAAAGATTTCACCAGCAGGATGTTTTCGCGAATTTCACAAGTAGGTCTTGCTCCTGAAAATATCCTACCGCAAAAATATCTTGCTTGTCTGCAAGAATTCTATATCATTATTGCCATGTTTCCACAGAGGCATTGCATCCATAGCCCCTATGTCGATCCGAGATAGTAAACCATAGGCAATTAAAGTGATCACGTACACGAGGTGCAATTAGCACACATCATAATTACACCTAACAAACACAAATTCCACACCTCTTCAATGACTTTTGTCTAATTACTGCTCATATTTGTGTGAAAACATTGAGACGTGTTGACAGTGGGTTTGAGTATACAGTAGACATCTATGATATAGTGTCAACAACTATCGAGAGCTCGAGGTCAAAATAGGCAACTTTAATTTTTTGGAAAAAAATAATTCTTGACTCGCGAAAATATTCTGCCACGAATAAGTCCATTGTTTGGCATTTGCGAAAAGTTCACTATGTACAAAGTACAAAGACATATGTGCGCATATACGAGACATACTATGGTTCCAGTTTAGAAGGCTTGCAGACGACAGAAAAAGAAATTAACAAAATCAAAAATTGATTTCTTAGCCATGCAGAGCTTGCTAACTGGCAAGGTTTACCATCGAATGAAAGATTATGCATCACAGTTGCGTTATGCAATGTTTGCCTCTGCGATATGTGCTGAAATATAAATGTGACTTTAAAGGTGTACAAAGACATGATCAGAGCAAGAGTCATATTGTACGATCATATATGTGAATTCACAGGAGCTATATATTTGCGTAAGTCATGAAAATGATATCTACAATAAAAATTGCAGTGTCATTTATATTCTTTTTTATCTTTAATTAAAATCACAATCGCACAATCTTTCATTTCAACGCCGTGGAGTATTTGCTTGAGAGGGAGCAAAATTATCACTCATTTTTTACGTGTAATCTTGTTGATCATTTGTTGATAAAACAAGTTTCAAACGAGATACAATGAAAGTATTTGATTATGTTTATATTGGGTTATTCAAACTAGAGGCCTATGGCCAGAGAGTTTTGCTTGCTCCATCTGGTTATAAGAGCGCGATTACGATTTGAAGGTAATCTTACTAGTTGCGATGGTGATCCTCAGACTGTCACAATCCAGGAGATGCATGGTCACATCCAGTAACGTGTAATCTTGTTGATCATTTGTTGATCAAACAAGTTTCAAACGAGATACAACACTGATATTTTTGTATCTCAACTGCCACAGAATGTTTTCTTTATTGAGTTATAAGCAATATACAGTGACAGAAATAGAATGAAATATAAGAATCTACTGGTTCTTCTGATGACCGAGTGAGCACTGATGTCGAAAAGCTATTTGAGGTGCAAGGTGTTTGGTTCTATGAGTGATGCTCAGCCTCCTGTGTCTGTGATGTGGTCACCGAAAACGTTGGAATGCAGCTGTGGTTAATCCCTGTAAAACATCCCTGTAAAACATCCCTGTAAAACATTGAGAAAACACTTTAATTTTGCTGATCATGTTGTAGAAGACCAACAGACACTGGTGCTAATGATCAAGGAAGGTCATTGATATGATTGAGAATATAGATTCAGTACCTTTGATGATAATTTAGCAGGTTTGTATACCATGTATACATTTGTTACCAGTCATCCACACTGCTGATACATGCAATACACTACATTTCTACAGGGGTGATTGAGGGAGATGAAAATGATCTTTAAAATGGTTGATTTCAGCATTCATGACATGAGGGGTTCAGGCGCAAAACCCAGTAAGTCCACAATACCCCTATTGTTTTAAAACAAGAATTTTTGTTTGGGAGTAGGTTCATTGGTTACTGGTTTACTCTAATCAAATAGTTTTTTGGTTGGTAAACAAAAGGCCAGAATTTCAAAAATTAACCTTTATTATGAAACTAGTTATCAAGCAATTTTGATTGATATTGGCGGCAAAACTCTGTAAGTCCAAATGCGTTATTTTTGCAAAATTCAGTAAGTCCAAAAAATCTGTGTTTGCAAAACCTATCACTGGAAAAATATGCATGAAAATGTAACAGAACACAACACAGTTAGCAATGTACTCAAATTGGATTAATAAAAGAACAAATTCCTGTCTGTGAATAGTTTTGAATGTTAGTGTTTTTTGCCAGGAGTCTATAGACCAGAAACTACCGACTGTCCGTCACTTGGGAGGCCAAGCCATCCTGCTGTGATAAGTGAATGAAATCAGTACTGGGTACCACAATTTAATTCAATGCCTCTCATAAAGCCAAACTTTTAAAATCCAATTTATTCATCTTAATTTTGCGTAAATTCAGCAGAAATTGACAAAAAAAAACGCTATTCTACAGCGAAAGCCTTGCGAACGTGGGCGCCGCCATTTTGTGCGTCATGTGACATGCAGTTCATCAGTGATTGGCTTTCAGGGACTTACGTGTTTCTGCACCAATATGGTGGTGGCGTTTACTGGGTTTTGCAAACAAACAGGGTTTAAGGTAGGCATTTACGATGGGACTTACGGGATTTTGCAACAATATGATTTGACTAACGTCATCTACATGCCAAAAGCTGTACATTGGTACAGCTATCTCATTAGCTCACCTCTTAGCAGAGGTGAGCTTATCCCATACCGTGGCGTCCGTCGTCCGTCGTCGTCGTCATCGTCGGCGGCGTCCGTCGTCCGTTAAGCAGGGCACGTTTCGTAACTGTTAGAGCTATTGAGTTGAAACTTGGTACACATGTACCCTTATGTAATGACACCTTGGAGACCAAGTTTCGGTCCGATTCGTCTCATGGTGCAATATCTCCCTTAATAGTAGTCGGGAAATTTTGAAAAAAATATGGTAGGTACTCCTAGCAAAGGTGCATCATATATCGTCCGGGTTTTTGATTTGACCTCCTTTTCAAGGTCACAGATGTCAAATGGTGTAAATTGGCTGTTAGGATGTAACGATGGCACGTTTCTAAACTGCAATGACTATTGATACCAAATTTGGTACACATTTACCCCTTAGTCAGGTGATCTCAGGGACCGAAGTTTGGTCCAATATGATTCACCATTTGACCACCAGGGGGCAAAATCCAAAAACCTTAAAAATGTGATTATTCCTTAACTTCTTGCCCGATTGCCACCAATTTGATATCATGGGTACATCTAACCGCCATACAGTATATGTCACACAGGTTTTTAATTTGACCTTCTTGTCAAGGTCACAGAGGTCAAATGGCGTAAATTGGCCGTCAGGCCGTAACTATGGCACGTTTCTTAACTGCAATGACTATTGATCAAAAATTAAGTACACATGTACCCCTTGGTCAGGTGATCTCAGGTACCGAAGTTTGGTGCGATCTGATTTACCGTTTGGCCTCCAGGGAGGGGGCCAAATCCTAAATTCTTCAAAATGCCATTATTCCATTAGTAATGACTTGCCTGATTGGCACCAATTTTATATCATAGGTACATCTAATTCTAACAACCATTCAATGTGTCACCCGGGTCTTCTTTGATTTGACCTACTTTTCAAGGTCACAGAGGTCGAATGTTATGTAAATTGGCCATTTTGGGGAAATTGTAATTGCTTGGACCTACATCAAACCTAACACTACATGACACAATACCATGCTCTTTATCCATCTTTCCTCCACATGAGGTGAGCACAATGGCCCTGGCCATTTCATTTTTCATAGGAATGGCGTTTACGGGGTTTTGCGCCTGAACCCCTCACATGTTTGCAGCGGTTTCAGCAATTATTTTCATTGGAGGTATAACCCATGAGTGGAGCCTGGGTGATTCTGAGTCATTCATAGGTGTTTTGAACGCACATTGTGATGAAAGATTCTGGCCTGGATTCGCTCTTCTGTTAAATGGCAATCCGCCATTGCCGATTTCTCAGAACTTTCGGATCACCATACGGGATGGATATTGCATAAATTCTGACAAACTACGCTAAGAATTATCATTGTTATGTTAGTCAATATAACTAACCCAAGCCAGAGATAGGTTGGGTGGTTTTGACACAACCACACTTTGCACCGACGAATATTCCAAGTCGAGGATTCGCTAAATCTTGAAACACAAAACCTGCAACACTGTGACAAGTTTGCTTCAAAAGATGTAAGTTCTCCCAAATAATCCCCCAAACTAATACCGCAAATATATTTTTAAGATGATTTCATTTGATGCTAATGAGTTAATTTTGTCTGATAGAGTGTTTTAACATGATTTCGAGGGTGATTACTAACACGAAAATTCACACACACCGTTGTTTGCAGAAAACTGGCCTGACAGTCATCTTCGAATAAATACCCGAGACCAATTTAATATTATTTTGTTAAGCTGACTTACATCAAAATTACTGACAGAATCAGGCAAAGAAATATCACAAAACACTGCAGATCGCTTAAAATCGTAATGCGACATCAAAAACTGTAAATATTACTGAATTAACTGAGCACTATTTTGCCCGCTCATGTCGACATCTGTCGATTATGACAAAAGTGGCTCGTGTACTTTTGCCACTAGTGCGCATGCGCAGTAATACAACCAACAACTCCTTCGTTGAACAGCTTGTTGAGATAATTTCACACCATTTTCAGAAGCAGTCTGGTACTAAAGGCTTTAACGTAGAAACAACAGCATACAATGAGCTTCGCTGGCAATTAAAAATTGGAAGCGAAGTACCAGCCTCTTAAAGTTGCATACCTGAGACATGGACCTATAGAAAGTATCTAAAATTCGTGCACATCAAGGATCAACTGATATAAATATATTGTATAAAATTTCTACATGTTATCTACATGTAATATATGTTTTACATGACTGCATGAATCTTGCAAGATCGGTAAAAAATATTTGTATCAAAATTCATGCAGGCATGCAATATCAATAACTCGATCATCACAGTGTACTTTGACTCATTTTCTGTGTTAATCGCTCAATGAGATCTTATTGATGAACTACCAGGCGTTTATGACCTAAATTATTGCTAACATATGATTGGTTATTGCTCTGATGATGTCACCACTCCTAAATATCCACAAATAGCGGTATTTACTACTGAAAAGTGGTTCCAGTCAGTGCGAAGAAACCTAAGCGCTCAGACATAGTGATGACGACGTCACATCAATGGCTGCCAATTATGTATCTGACCACATTATAGTAGCAAAATCTGCTACAAAGCAATCAAATAGATATGGAATGATATTCTTGAATTAGTGAACAGTCGATGTTGTTTTGTTTTGTTTTCTTGGTCCTGAGGCTTTTACTCGAAAATATATAGTGGCACATTTTCAAATAAAGTGGTAAATCACTGATACTGTTACTTTTGAGGGGCCCTACAAGTGCCAGAAGTGTACCTTTTGTAATTCACTAGGATAAGTAGTTTGAAGACTGAATAATTTTATTATCTGGCGTTCAAAACTTGAAGGTAGAAATTCAAGTTATTAGATCAAGTGTTCACAAAAGTATTTATATGAAAAAAAGAAAAGTATCAAGAATAATATATTTTGCACCAGAAGCATTTTATTTCCTGACAGCATGAACAAATACATGACTTATACAACTTATATAGCCGCGCACAAAAACAGCACCCCTTACACATAGCTTAAACATAGCATTCATATATTGCTGCGTACCAAAATTAACAAACAATATTTGCGACCAGATAGCAGTCGATACTGACAAGTTTGTGTGACGAAATTGTGTGTACATGTGATCTTGAATATATACCCTTAGGAGGTTGGGAAGGAATGGTCGGATGATGAAGAGCGGATTAACGGGAGTCTTTGATTTAGTCGATCTTACCAACTTTTCTGCTAAACCAGAACCGTAGTATGTCTCGTACAATTGCACATATGTCTTTACACCTTGTACACAGTGAATTTTATGCACCGAAAATTTTCTCTTCTACAGTATGTAACATCAAAAACGGTATGACATGTGATGAATCTGTGCTTGAAGTACCTACCATAACAATATTACTGAAAACAAGTCACTAATAAGCGAGATATTGCATTCTTTACCTTTTCGGTTTTGGCACCCTGGTGGCCAAATTGTGAGTCAGATCAGAACAAAATTCGGTGTCAGAGGCTATCTGACCACGAGGCTCATGTGTACTAGAGTCTTTCAAATAAAGAGTCAGGCGACTAGGGAACATATAGTTTAAACATCAAAGCCAATGACCATTCCGAAAGAAGCGCATTTGGACAGAGCTCTCTCGGTTCACGTGGTACACCCAAGCCAATTCCGCACAAAAGGACTTTGAAACACCCCGTTTTAAAGCAAACGACTGCTTCAAAGTTACTGATCTCTATAAAACTATTTAGATATAATATCAAAGATAACATTTACATGAAAAGCGATACGTTTCGCATTTTGCTTTTCAACAGTTTTGAAGAAAAGTGATGGCACTGGTAGAGAATAGTATTAGAAAAGCGTTTTTCTACTCCACATCATCACATATTTTGTGGTTAGCAGTTAAATATGTTGTAGCTGCTTAATGGACTAAGGGTATCACATGGTTTCATTTGTTGTCTAATAATGGGATATTCATATCTTATCAATTTCGACTGCCTACAACTAGTTTTATAGCACGTTTCATTACACATTCGCGGTAAAAAACAAAAAACATGAACAAATGCAAAACGTCTCGTTTTTTGTAGTTAGATGTTCACATGTTTAGAAATCCCATTTCATGTCTATTAAAATTTAATGTAACTGTTATTTAATGGGATATTTGATAGTTTTGTGATTTTGAAGCCCAGTTTCTAGTATATTTAAATTAGAAAACGTTTAATTTCCCATCGATGAGCTGGTTTTGGCACACATAGAGTGGTGTGAGGTATACCGTTCCAATATTGTTAAACATGCTCGCGTATTAGTGACTTGTTTTCGATGATATTTTCATGGTAGGTACTCCAAGCAAAAATACATCACATACCCTAAGGGTTTTCGATTTCAGCTACTTTTTAAGGTCAAAGAGGTCAAATGGTGTAAATTGGCTGTTTGAGAGAAAATATGGCACGTTTCTTAACAGCTAAATATATGAACTTGAGACCTGGTACACATGACTCGCTACGTCATTTTACCTCCGACACAAAATTTCTGTCCAATCAGATTCTCGAATTGACCTCCAGGAGGCCGAAACAGCCAAGGGCCATTGTGCTCACCGTACAGATATTTGGTGGTTAGGAATTCAACAATCAATCAATCAATCAATATTGGCATTTGTAAAGCACTCATATTATTCAGCGAGTCGGTATTCTGGAGCGCTTTTTTCAACACTTAACCAGGTCTACATCCTGGTTAAGAAACATGCTACTTTTACAGTATATAGGTCAAACCAAAGTCAGTATGACATGTGATGTATCGTTGCTAGGAGTACCTACCATAGAAATATCATCGAAAACAAGTCACTAATAAGCGAGAAATTGCAGTTTTTACCACTTTTAGTTTTTGCCTCCTCGTGGCCAAGTCCAGAATCAGAATTTACGCATTTCGACCTCTATGACCTTGAAAAGTAGGTCAAATCAAAAACCTATATAAGATGTGATGTATCCTTGCTAGGAGAACCTAATATAAAAACTTTATTGAAATCGAGTCATTCATAAGAAAGATATCAAACGTTTTAAGTTTCCACTTCTGGCCCCCTGGTGGACAAGTCAAAGTTTCAAGTTCATAGTCTTAGCGGTTAAGAAACGTGCCACTGTTTTTGAAACAGGATACAGACGATGACGACGACGTACGAGAGACACAGCGGTATTGTATAGACTCCAAAAAACTGAGCCAAAAAGCAGAGAAATGTGTGTCATAGTCTTATCAGATAAACCCACTCTAAAACTTCTCTCAGTCTACCCATTATTACTTCAAAACTAGAAATATATAACGCAATTGGGGCAAATTGCGAATGTATGCCCCCCCCCCGCTCTGGTGTGTTCGGTGTGTTAATATGTTCATTGCGCGCATTATTTAGCCTATAAATATGAAATTGTGGCTATAAGCGCACCTCGAATATAAGCGCAGTGCGCTTATAAGCGCATAAATATGATAATATCTTCTCTGTGGCTGTTTATGAAATTTTGTGGAGGCTCTCAAATAACATCCACAATAATATGGCTGTTGACTGGGCTAGTTGGTCTGACAATAGACATGCATGTGAACAGCAGAGGTTGGTTTTCCCATTTACTCACTACAGAGGTGAAGCGTGGTCTATACTATTTTCGCCGTTGTCATCTACTTGATCTTTTAAGTTTTTGCCGTTTCCAAAATTGATAGAGAGCATCCCCTGAATGACCATTGCACCACAAAAGTTTGAAGTGTGTCAAACCTCTAGTTCTTCAGTTAACAATCGGAATACCAAAATCTAAGTTGGCTGCTGGCAGCCATATTGAATTTTGGGTCAGGCCCAAAATCGACAGGGAACCTCCCCTACACAACCTCATCACACCACATAAGTTTTAGGTCTGTCACTCACTTGGTTCTTGAGTTACAAGTCAGAATGCGAAAAACCAAGTCGGGCCTGGCAGCCATCTTGGATTTCAGATCGGGCCCAAAATGGATAGGGAACCTCCGCTACACTAGGTAATATCACCACATAAGTTTCAGGTCTGTCACTCACTCGGTTCTTAATTTACGGGGCGGAATACAAATCACCAAGTCGGGGACCTGGTGGCCATCTTTGATTTCGGGTCTGGCCCAAAATCGATAGGGAACCTCCTCTACATAGACCATTACACCACAAAAGTTTGAAGACTGTTGGACCTCCGGTTCTCCAGTTAACGAGCGGAATGCCAAAATCTAAGATGGTGGCTGGCGGCCATCTTTGATTTCGGGTCGGGCCCAAAATCGATAGGGAACCTCCCCTACCATAGACCATTACGCCACAAAAGTTTGAAGACTGTTGGACCTCCGGTTCTCCAGTTAACGAGCGGAATGCCAAAATCTAAGATGGTGGCTGGTGGCCATCTTTGATTTCGGGTCGGGCCCAAAATCGATAGGGAACCTCCCCTACCATAGACCATCACACCACAAAAGTTTGAGACTGTTGGACCTCTGGTTCTCTAGTAAACGAGCAGAATGCGAAAATCTAAGATGGCGGCTGGCGGCCATATTGGATTTTGGAACGCGCCAAAAAACAATAGGGACCCTTTGACACACTAGGCCTACACCCCCTAAAAATTTCAAGTCAGCCGAGCAAGGGGTTCTTGAGTTATATTCTTGAATTCAGTGTGGCGGACGCGGACGCGGCGGTGGCCGGAAACCACCCAAGTACATAATGCCCCCACTTTAGCGGGGGCATAATGACAAGAACACTGATTTAAAAAATAGCTGCCTCATGGAAAGAAAGTAGGTCAAACACTGAAAATAAGAAATACCTCTCTGAGGATTGTCCAAAAAAAGGATTACAGTCAAACTGTTCAAGTGTCTATGAAATGTACTCAGACTTACGAATAACGACACAGTATTGTATAAGCTTCTTACAGGTGAGCTTAAAATGAAGGAGTGCAGATGATAACAAGTGTAAGACTTAAAGGGAGCCAGGAATAATATGAAATATCCAGGTAATGTGAATGAAAGGTCAAAACCATAAAAAGCCAATGCTATAGAATGGCAGAGAAAGATATCACAAACAACATATCTGATACTTTGGCAGATGGAAAAAAGCTTAATATTGTAAAAAAAATTAAAATGCTTATATAATACCTGACCATGTACATATCATGCTAAACGCTTTAAGACCATAGACTGATGTGAAGCAGTAAAACTCACTTCTTATAAGAAACGTGTTCAAAAATGTTTGAACCATTTTTCACATTAACCTTTTATTTTCTGTGCATTTCTAATACACAAGTAAACACAACCAAAATAACTGTCAACACCTACTTAATTGAGAAATGTTTAAACTTGTTGGAGATAATGCCCATTTCTACTGTCACTCATTTTGAATGTGGAACACTCTGCCGATAATCATAAGAACTGCCAGCATTATCGACTGTTTCAAGACCTTACTCAAGACATTCCTCTTCAAACAACACTTCAATGTTTGACTATATTTTGAGTGGTGATGTGACTTTTTGAGCAAGCGCTCTTGAACATTTGTGACCAGCCCCATGAAAAGGCCGGTAGGGGTCAAACTTTCAAAATTGAGTTTTTCATTGTTTCTTATAGAGTGGGCCTTCCCCTCCAAGAATCTGAAGAATTTTTCATAGACATATGAAATCACGAACTTTTTCCTCACCATCATCGTCAAAAACATCCACTAAAAAATGAAATTATTCGTCCACCTAAAGCAGTTCATCTTTTAAAGTTTCTACACTCGCCATTCCATAAGTTTTTAAGATATTAAAGCTGTTTAGACGAGAGAAAAAAAGAGTGTTTTCTGCACTATCCTACAAGCCAAATCTTGACGAAATCCGGGGATTCCCCATGACGCCAGCGAGCAAACAAAAGAACAACAGATTCGCCGAACCCGGAAGTAAACATACACACGTGGCTATAGCGAGCGGGACATTTAAATTATGTTTTTCTCGATAATAACGTTACCGCATGGAGGTACCTTTTCATGCAGCGGGTCACATTTGTCAATTTTCAGTGGAAAGGGCGCTATATTAAGTATTTTTTTGTTTAATAGCAAGTATGATTTTCCTCTGAGATTAACTTTTTTACTAACATTTTCAGGAAAGAAAAACTAGGAACTAGGGTTACAAGGGAAAATCCTGATTTGCCTTATGAGCAGATATTTTTGCTTTTTTTCCCGCTATCATAGTTTGCTCCACAATGTTGAGAAATGTAGCATATCGCTCTCATTTTCACAATGCTCTCGGATTTTCATAAACACCTAAAATGAAGCTGTACATCCTGCCTCACCATTTTTATCCATTTAACTAGAGGAATCGGAGATACTGTAGACTTGCCTAGTTGGTATGCTTTATTGACAAATGGGTGACAGCTGCATTTGCTGAATGGGAGTTTGGGTTCACAGTAATGCAATTATCAACTCGTATCTTTCACCCCCCCCCCCTCAAGCTTCGACAAGATACGGTGTCGAATTTTTGCAAATCTTACCCATTATCTGTGCATATCTTTGAGGTTGATTTGTAAGCCTCCAGTGATCCGGTGTCGAATCTTGCCGATAAACTGGGCTGTTGATCGCCAAGTCTTGTCGAACTACTGATGGCGATAAAGTGATGTTGCGTCAAAATTTTGTTGTCTGGAAATCCAACAGGGATTTCCCCGCCTGCGCTGCCTCCATTTTCCTGCTTGATTTTTATACTTGTGTTTCTGCTCGGTTTATTGGGACGGGAAGAGCCAATTTTACACTAAAATGGATAACCACCAAAGGAAAAAAAAGCACAAAGGACAGGCCTACGTAACATAGTAAGGGTAACAGTGTGGTCATAGTGCTTATGGTATTTCGGCCGTCACTGGTGAAGAGACGTCTTTACTTTTTGACATGCCCAGGCCCAGAGGTGATGAGATGTCGAAAGTCTTTCCATATGACCAGTACATGCAGTGATACTTATGGCAAATTTCCATCAGTGTGTGATGAACCCTTGTCGTAGCTTAGCTGAAAATTTACAGGTGAATGTCGTAAAGGTGTTGAAGGCTTGAGGAGGGAGGGTACAAGATACGAGTTGATAATTGCATCAGCCTACTGTTGCAAATTGAGAATAAATGAAGAGAGCAACTCGTAAAAAAAGAAATCAAATTAGAGCTGACATCGCTCTATGGCGAAGTCAATGAGCATTGTGGCCTAGAACACATCTAAAACTGAGCACTAACGGAAAGACTAGAAGGGTTGATATATTCGGTTCTTAGATCATTATTCAGCTCATTTTCAAACCAAGGATAAAATAATGAATATTGCATCTCATGTTGCTCTTGGCAAGCCTTGGATGTATTCAGTTTGGTGACCTCACTTTGCTAAAGGACCCTGTCTACCTCTCTCTTTATCGAACTTTATCTGAAAATTAAGAAGAAGGTCATTTATGAACTTTTATTCATATGGTACATGATTGTTAAAGGGGCCTACCGTAATAAAATCACTTACAACAGCATTAACCTGAGGATTGCTGTCACTGATGAGGCAGCATCACCCACAGGTGAATGTGAAGGACTATGATTCGAGGGACTGTTGTTCCGTTTACACCACCACCCATGCACTATTTACATGATCTACAGCACATGTACACTGCGTGACAACAGTTGAACCATGAACCACAAAATGGAAAGGAAAAAAAACACGAACCGTGGCAGTTAACTCACCACAAGGCAGTGGTTGTGTATACTACTCCACATCGTGTGCAGTTTGTGTCATCTTGCTGACTGGGTTGATGAGGCCCTTCTGTGCGGGTGAAGTGAGTGAAGTGCTATTGTCTGTTGCAAAGGGATATTTCCATATCAATTCATATACATTAGAAGATCAGCACAAGACCTGGGTTTCATGTAGATCTCATGGGCAAGTTTTTTGGTCCAAAGAGCCATTTAGAATTTGTGCGTTTTACCTTGTGATGTTTCATAATGTTTATGCCTTAGACTTGAGCATAAAAGTTTAACTTTACAGTTGTGATGAACAGGATTAGGTGGCCAAGTCGAGAATCAGATCAGATCGAAATTCGCAATCCGAGGATACATGACATAAGAAGTCATGTATACCAAATTTCAAGTTCATAGCTTTAGCGGTTATGAAACGTGCCATAGTTATACTCAAACAACCAATTCAAGCCATTTGACCTCCGTGACCTAGAAAAGTAAGTCAAATCAAAACCCATATAATACATTATGTATTCAACTGGGAGAACCTACAAAGAAAATTATATCGAAAATGAGTCACTTATAAAATAGTAGGGTCAATTTATGAAAAAAACAGCTTAACCCACAACAAATTGCAACAAAACGTTTTTTAATGGTTTTGGGTACTATTGATAGTCCAAAACAACATACTAAAAGTCTAGAGAAATCTGGGCCCCGGAAAGCTGTTTTTTTCAAGATGGCGTCCAAGATGGCCGCCGTAACCCTTAAGTGACCATATCTCCTTTATTATTCATGCTAGAGTCATGATTTTGATGTCTATACCCAGGTTTGAGGGGTCAAGGAACACATTAAGACCATCAGAAATAACATGAAATGATTGGTTCAGCAAGAAATCCAAAATGGCGTCCAAGATGGCCGCCGCAACGAGAAAATGTCTGTATCTCCCTTATTATCTATGATAGAGTCATGATTTTTGTGTCTGTCCCTAGGTTTTGGAGGTTAAGGAAACCAATGGAACTATCTAAAATAAGAGAATGTATGCCTAATTGTTTCATACCTAATTCTGAAAAGAATGTGATTGTTTCATGCACGGTATAATTCTGAAAATGGCATTGGGGTTCGCCCAAACCTAACCCAAATGAAAGTCATCAAATCTTGTACCCAATCATTTTAATCACTGCCTACCAGCAGCTTAACATGCCAAAAGAAACTGTTAAAGCACTCCATACCCTCGAGCGGTGCTGCCATCTATTCCTGTTTTTAAAACAAAAGATCTTCCATCTTTCTTGACCATGCTGGTTTTCTCAAAATGAACATCTTCAACTTAAAAAGTTAACTTGTTCTGCATCCCAAATAAGTCAAGCATAAGACTTAACATGTCAGGTAAGTGTGAATAAATCATACTTCTTTTTATCAAGATTAATGGTTTGTAGACTACCATTATTAAGCCAAGGATGTATTTCAAGATGCAATGGGAAGCCATACACTAAACAAAGCCTACATGGTGTACATGGCCTACATAGCATAGGTGTACTAAAATGAGCAGGAGGTCATCATGCTGGATGAGTCATAATTAGTACTAGTAACTGATAAGATACTGACACCTGGCAATGAAATGTTTTACTAGGAAATTAAGTATGTTAGCAGGCCTGATGATTTGCACTTCAGTAAGTCTCCTGCTTTTCTTGCAGGTATTGATTGTGCAGACCTAGACCTCTGCCCTATTTGTAACCAAGAAGCGACAGACCGCAAAAAATGTGCCAAACTTGGTGAAAAGGGAGCTGCTAGCATAAATGCTGCTAGTACCAGTAGAGGCAGTAACATCAATGCAGAAGAAGGGCAACAAGTACACATTGATTGTCGTAAACGCTTTGTCAACCCAGAAGACATTAGGCTACAAAAGAAGAAAGAAAGAGGCAAATCTCATGTAAAAAGGAAACGAAGTGCTCGTGCATCTGAAGGTATTTTTGACAGTAAAAATGATTGTCTTTTTTGTGGAATTCGAGTGGCAACTGATACGTCCAACTACAGTCACGTTAAAACAGACATTTTTACAAAGACTATATCTGAAAGTTGTGAGAGTCGCCGAGACGATTGGTCGTTCATTGTGAAAGGTCGGATTGAATATTACGGTGGTGACCTGCATGCTGCAGACTGTATTTACCATCGTTCGTGTTGTAACAACTTCAGAACAGGACTGAACAAACCCTTGCAGTATGCTGCTGCTACTGAAAGCGGTCCGAGTCATCCAAAGCGTAGAAAATCTGGAAGACCGAAGGATGAGGACATGGGCCAGGCGTTTATACAGATGTGTCATTATCTTGAACAGAACGATGAGGAACAATTAACCGTGTCAGATCTCAGGGCTAAAATGAAGGAGTTTTTAGCCAATTCTGATAGTGAACCTTACAGTTCTTTCTATCTGAAGGGACAATTACAGAAACGATATGGTGACTCTATCTATATTGCTGAAGGCGAAGGCCTTCATGACATTGTTACAATGAAGGAGAGAACATCTCAAATTTTGAGGTCATACTTTAACATCAATAGGCAAGGGGAAGACGAAGAATCACAGAAAAGACACATTATAGACACGGCAGCGCGGCTAATTAAAAGTGATGTCAAAACCAATGTTGAATCTGTGACTGATCAGTACCCAAGTGCAGATAGTCTTAAACTAGCTGCTGCTCTTAATTTCTTGCCAGAAACCCTGCGCTCGTTGTTATCTGCCTTGTTTGTCGGAAAAGATACGAATCGCAAAGTGGCCAGCATTGGTCAAGCTATCGTTCAGGCAATACGGCCTCGAGCTGTAATCGCACCAGTGCAGTTAGGTCTTGCTGTACAGGGACATCATATGTATCGGTCAAGATTTCTGATTGACAGTCTTCATGAAATGGGGTTTTGTTCTTCATATGGGGAAGTCCAAAGATTTGAACTTAATGCTGCTGATTCTGTCGCTCCCGACACCATTATTTCGGAGGAGATAGACCTACTTGGTATGACATTGCTATTTGCAGCTGATAACGTAGATCACAATCTTTTGACATTGGATGGAAAAGGGACCTTTCACGGAATGGGTATAATCGCTGCATTGACGCCAGGACGGAAAGCCACTCGGGTGATCTCGAGGAAAAAGATATCGCAAATCAACGTCACTGAGAAGACAAGGATTCCCATCATAGATTACCGCTTTGCTAACAAAACCCGCCGTGATATTGTATTTCAAGAACTCCCCCCATTGCCTGATTGTGACAAAAGGATTGACATCTTGTGGGAACTTTCATGTAGTTTCAAAGAGAATCTGCCGAATTGGCAAGGTATGATGCATATCCTTTACAGAGGTAAAGAACATCCCGGTAAGTCATCGATTGTGTATCTGCCCATGATCGACATGTACTCTGGGGACAAAACATGCCTCCTGTCAACATTGGAATTTGTCCACAACATCGCCTTCAAGCATCATGTCCCACCAGTGATCACATTCGATCAGCCGTTGTACTGGAAAGCTGCTGAGATTATTGCAAATGCACCAGAGACTAGTCATCTGAAATCAACTGTACTTATGCTTGGGTGCTTCCACACCTTCATGAACGTACTTGGAGCAATTGGTACCCTCATGGCAGGAACGGGCCTGAAAACGATTCTGGAGGAGGTTTATGGGGAAAATGCAGTGGTGCATATGATGACTGGCAAATCTGTCCAACGGGCTTTCCGCGGTCATCTACTAGTAAACAAGTGTCTCAACGAAATGATAATCTCTGAAGTGCTTGAGGAACAGCCAGAACTAAGTCTCCTCGTGGATGAAGCTGAAGAAATGTACTCATCATTGGTAAATGGTGAGACCACATTGGATGGTGCTGCGATATCTGACGCTCTTTCTAGTATGGCAGAAGCAATTGAAAGGAAGAAAGCCCAGCTTTCTTCGAGGTCAAAGACCAGTCAACTGTGGTTGAACTATCAAACAATAATTCAGGTTGCAAGGTCTCTGATCAAAGCAGATCGAACGGGCTCTTGGCAGATGCACCTTCGGGCAGTTTCGGACTGCTTGCCTATATTTGCTGCCGCAGGACATTTCAACTATCTGAAAACAGCATACTACTATGTCCAAGAAATGAACCAACTCCAGTCTCGGCACCAAGATTTATTTTTGCAGTTTGAACATGGCTGCCATGTCATCCGTCGCACCAATCAGTTCTGGGCGGGTCTCAGTGCTGACCTTGTGATAGAGCAAAGCTTGATGAGATCGCTAAAGACTCCTGGAGGTCTTACACGTGGAAGTGGCATGACAGAGGAACAGCGCGCATTATGGACAATGTCAACCCCAATCACATCGGAGTACAACTATGCCATGCAGGAATTCACTGAGCTATCCTACACCACAAGTGAACAACACAAGGAAGCTACACAATCAAGAATGAAAAGAGATGCATCTGATTTACTCAAGTTGAACACAAAGTTATCCAGTTGCTCCCCCTTTGCCCAAGATCCAACATTGAGAAACATCATCAACGGAGTTGTGGCAGACGCAGATGTGAATGTTCATGAGTTTAGATCAGTCGGAGAGAAAATTATAGAAACAATGATAGGCCAGCCAGTGTTCTCAATAGGTTTTAAGCGAAAGGATAAAGCAAGGACACTTGGTACCATTACGTCAGTGAAGGTATCTACTGATAGAGCCATTGAGCCTGGTTGTTTCAAAGACAGGTTCTCTGTCACTGGAAGACGTTATGCAATATGAACTCAGTCCCTTTCCTCCAGCTCTTTTTGACGCAAGAAAAGTACTTCGCAAACCTGACAAGCCCCAGCTTGCCCATGCTATTGCAGACCATGCCAAAGTTCAACCCCAGGAAACATCCGCATCCTCTGAGAAACCTCCACCTGAAACAGAACATTACGTCCTGGATGGAGGGTCCTTACTGCAGCGCTTGCCATGGAATCGAGGAGAAACATATGGCTCAATCGCTCAATCTTATGCTGACTTCACTGTTCGTCGTTATTCCATTGCAACGGTTGTATTTGATGGGTATTTGGATGGTCCGGCTATCAAGGACAACACGCATCAAAGGCGAGGCAAGAACGTGCATCCAGTTGTTAGCTTCACCCAGGATACTGTCTTTTCTGGAAAGAAAGAGGACTTTCTTTCTAGGGACTGCAACAAGCAGAAAATGATTGATCTGATAAGTCAGAAAATTCGTGAGAAAGGCTGTGACGTGATCAATGCACCAGGAGATGCCGATGTTGAAATTGTTAAAGCTGCTGTTCAGTCCTCTGTAACTCGTTCTACAACACTGATTGGAGAAGATACTGATCTTCTGGTTCTGCTTCTCTTTTACGCAAAAGCTACCGACAAGGACCTGTATTTCCGATCAGACAAAGCAAATGCGAGTGCGCCATACCATATCAACCAGCTAAAGACAATTCTGGGGGACGAGTTGTGTTCTCAATTACTCTTCATACATGCGTACAGTGGATGTGACTCAACATCAAGAATCTTCGGCGTTGGTAAAAAGGCCGTTTTTCAGAAGGTTGTTAAAGGCGACACCACACTCAAGGCCTGTGCAAATACATTTGTTCAACCAAAACAGACTGCAGCTCTGATCGAGGGCAAGGGCTGTCAAGCAATGGCGGTAATCTGTGGAGGCAAGGCAACTGACTCCCTTGCATCATTAAGGTACAGAATGTTCAGTAAGAAAGTGGTATCTTCCCAATCGTTTGTCACGCCTGAGCGCCTACCTCCAACTGCAGCTGCAACAAAATTTCATAGCATGAGAGTGTACTATCAAACAATGGTTTGGATGGGACAAGACAAGGATATGGACGCTTGTGAGTGGGGCTGGAAACTTGAAGGTGGTCAGTTTGTTCCAGTCGAAAGTGACATGAATGCAGCTCCTGATAACCTTCTCAAGATGGTTCACTGCAACTGCACTACAGCCTGCAGCAGTCAAAGATGCAGCTGTAGAGGATACAATCTACCATGTACGCCAGCTTGTGGACCGTGCCAGCTAGACATGTGCAACAATCCATATAACCAGACATTAACGGAGGAAAACGAGGAAGAGGACGATAAATAAACCAATTGACCCATGATAAAATGTGTCTTTTAGATCCATGCTTACATTTCTAAATGACCAAACCATAGCATGTAATTTCTATATGGCTCTAACATCTTTTTCATCCCTAAAACCTGGAGAGATTGACACCACAAACATGCCTCCATTTGCGTGAATATATCATGAACACTCAATTGCTGAGATGGCCATCTTGGCAGCCATTTCAATGTGAACTATAATATAATTTTTGATACTCTTATTGGTTTCCTTGACCCCTTAAACCTATGGAAAGACACCAAAATCAAGACTATTGGGTGAATATTA
Source organism: Lineus longissimus (assembly GCF_910592395.1). Taxonomy (NCBI): domain Eukaryota; kingdom Metazoa; phylum Nemertea; class Pilidiophora; order Heteronemertea; family Lineidae; genus Lineus; species Lineus longissimus. The sequence continues at coordinate 11,226,474 of NC_088323.1, read as the reverse complement.
AGGGAGATACAGACATTTTCTCATTGCGGCGGCCATCTTGGACGCCATTTTGGATTTCTTGCTGAACCAATCATTTCATGTTATTTCTGATGGTCTTAATGTGTTCCTTGACCCCTCAAACCTGGGTATAGACATCAAAATCATGACTCTAGCATGAATAATAAAGGAGATATGGTCACTTAAGGGTTACGGCGGCCATCTTGGACGCCATCTTGAAAAAAACAGCTTTCCGGGGCCCAGATTTCTCTAGACTTTTAGTATGTTGTTTTGGACTATCAATAGTACCCAAAACCATTAAAAAACGTTTTGTTGCAATTTGTTGGGGGTCAAACCATATATTGACCCTACTAAAAGTGATATCACACTTTTTAGGTTGAAACTTCTGGCGCTCTTGTGGCCAAGTCAAGAATCAGATCGGAACGAAATTAAGTGTCACAGGTAACATTACATAGGGAGTCATGTGTACCAAATTTCAAGTTCATAGCTTTATCAGTTAAGAAACGTGCCATACTATTACTCAAACGGACAATTTACGCCATTTGACCTCTGTGGCCGTGAAAATGAGGTCAAATGAAAAACCGTATGATATGTGATGTATCCATACCAGGAGAACAGGAAATTAGGTGGCCAAGTCGAGAATCAGATCAGATCGAAATTCGTTGTCCGAGGATACATGACGTAGGAAGTTATGTGTACCAAATTTCAAGTTCAGAGCTTTAGCGTTTAAGAAACGCGCCATAATTACAATCAAACAATCAATTCAAGCCATTTGACCCCCGTGACCTTGAAAAGTGAGTCAAATCAAAACCAGTATGATACATGATGTATTCAACTGGGAGAACCTACCCTGAAAATTTTATCGAAAATAAGTCACTCATAAGAGAGATATATTACACATTTTAGGTTTTCACTTCTGGCCCCCTGGTGGCCAAGTCAAGAACCAGATCGGAGCGAAATTCATTGTCAGATTTCACCTGAACTGGGGGGTTCTGTGAACAAAGTTTCAAATCCAGAGCTCTAGCGGTTAAGAAACGTGCCACTGTTTTTCAAGCAAGATACAGACAACGACAACGACGATGGTCGACGGACACAGCGGTATTGTATAGACTCCCCTACAGTGAGCCAAAAAGCCAGATCACTCCACTTGTAGCAAACCGGAAGCTCGGCAAACCCTACAAAACTACTACATGTTCATGTGCAGTGGGAAACCTGGTGAATGAGCGAGATTGTATCAAGTCGTGATAAGTGCCTAATCTAACATATACATGAAAAAATTACATTTTATTTCACAGATCAGATATTGTAGCCACAGAAGTATAACATACAAGGCAGGTATGTTTTCTGTATGTTTCGAAGGCCATTTCGTCAGGTTAAACCCTTTGTTCACTCACCGTTTTGTTGGGAGCCATTCTAACTAGAAGCTTGGTGCTCAAGTTAAGAATGCTACATGTATAGTATATAGGTCAAATCAATATCGGTTGGACATGTGATGTATCCTTGCTTGGAGTACCTACCATAAAAATATTATTAAAAACAAGTCACTAATAAATGAGATATTGGACTTTTTATTTTTTCAGTCTTGGCTCCCTGGTGGCCAAGTTGACAATCATATTGGACCAAAATATGGTGTCAGAGGCTATCTAACCAAAAGGGTCATGTGTACCAAGTTCTAAGTTGTTAGCTATAGCGGTTAAGAAACATGCCATTATTACACTCAAATGGCCAATTTTTGCATTGACCTCTTTGACCTTGAAAAGTAGGTCAAGGTCTTACTAGTCAGTGGGTACGCCAAATACTATTTACTTTAACATCATGATCTTAGTTTCCATGTAGAGAGGATGCTTTGGTGATTTTATGAGGCCATTTTCTATGAGTTTGGAACCAAATCACCGTCCTCTCTTGGGCCTCATACGCAATGATACATCCAAGCCGCGAGGCGAGGTTTGTCCAAGTTCACCGGGGGCGAATTTCCTTGGTTCGTGTTCTTGGCCATATAGCGAGAAAAACAGCTATGATGGGGTAAACTATTTGCAATGAACCTCCAAAGTATAAGCCTATGTATCTGGCTATCAAATGGAGGTCCGCTCAGGTGCCCGAAAATTGTATATGAGCCTGCTCATTGGTCCCCACTCAGGCGAATTTGGTGTAATTTTTGACCATTTGTCTGAGCTGGGTGGTGTCGAAGGTGGCACCCCTTTTGGTCACAAAACCAATTAGTTGCCTCGAATTTTCCATAGAGACCTTTCCTAGGTCGCTACCTACCCAAAAAAGTGTAGGTTCTTGTACTGAATTCAACAATTGGTCTCTTGGTCAATCCAGAACATGCCATGCACCCCACAGCAGGGGACATCACGCCCGAAGGTGAGACCCAAATTAAAAACTCATACAACATGTGATGTATTCTTGCTTGGAGTACCTATTATGAAAACACCATCGAAATCAAGTAACTAATCAGTGATATATTGCAATTTTTCCCTTTTTCATACACAGCTTTTTCAGCTAAGCCTGAACATGACATCAAAATAAACCATTCTGCCTACTAGCCTGCTGCCCAACGATTGGTCCATGCGAAAAGCCTGTTAACCGCTATGTAAACATTGTCGCCAATACACATCTTACACATTATCGCAATACCCATTCAGCCAAAGGGTTAATGCATTGGCATCGTTCAAACATAGGCGCGCTTCTGTACACGTGCTCGAATTAGATATGACGGTTTTCATTGGGTCATAAGTTGTGTCACCTGACCATTCACCCGGCTTGAAAATTTCATGAAATTTGGACCAAAATTAACGAAACAGTGGCGATTTCCATGCTTTTTATTGATTTTTCGACAAGTTACAGATTTCGGAATTCTTCAAGACTAGATAGCCAGGTAGGCATAATATCATATATCATAAATACCCCGGCTGTTTTGCATAACTCATTTCAGTTTTGTACAGAATCGTGCGTTTATTCTGAAATTTCTCAAACTTTGATCTGCTCAAATTCAAAATGGCCGACTTGCAGACGGAGATTGAGATGGGGTGCCAAGTTCATCGTACAACATCGAATTCCCTTGATCGTTATTTAGCAAAACGAGTTACTTCCAGTATTCATTTAAATCTTACTTTTAAAATATATATCTATTTTATGCTAGTTTGCTGTATATTCATGCAGAAAATGCATTTGAAAAACAAATGCCTAAAAATAGTTGAGTTTTGAAGTTCGATGGTCGGGTCTATTTTGGTGAAAGGGGTACAGCATGGGTAATAGTACAATAATAAGTCATGATCGTGCTTATGAACAAGCCATGAGTTAGCATATACCATAGTTTATGTTGAAAATATCTTTACAGATGTAATTGATAAATATAGTCTTAAGAATTCGCCAAATATAGAAAAGTTCTTGGTATATTATCCACCTGTTAGCAAAACGAACTCGCCCATTGACCCACATTCCAGTTTGTTGTGGTATTTTTGTACAGGGTGATGCCAAAACAGTGCCTTTTGTTGACTGGTAAACATTCCTTCAGTTACTAAAATGCCTTTTTCTTTAATTTCAGCTGGTTGCATGGTGTGTACTGCAGATAACTTCTCGACTTAATCTGGCTGATGTGATGCTTTAGTTGATTCGAGAGGCTACATGCATATAGGCCCAGTACGTCGACATCATTGATCCGGCAGTGAACAGGATAAGTGGTAAGTTAAGCGATGTTTCCCTTCATCTATGTATTCACAAACAGATGATTGAAATCATTATACTGTATTCCCGTAGGCTTTGTATGCATGTATTCTATTCTAATAAATTACTCTTTATTTCAGGTTCAGCCTCCAAGATGTGTCACCAGAAATGCATACAAGAGGACATATGCCTGTGTCAGGGATTCTGAACTTCAGATGAAGTTGTTGTATTCCAATCATGCCCTTCGCACTACTGCGAATCTAGGCAATTTGAAGAAGAGCGAGAGAACTTGCAAGAAAGTCTTGGAAACTGGCAAGGAATGTCCTGGTCGTCTAAAAAAGTGTCCTGCTAACAAACAATGAAAGGATGTGTCAGAGCTGCTTCAAGCATTTGGTCACCAAGTAAACTCCCCTTGCTTTAATTAGGAGTACTGCGCATGATTTTCGACTCTGACTGACTCTGGCTGGCACATACATACTTTGTGTATTGTTCATTTCCCTTTTGTTTGATTATTTACTGTAGATTTAGTTTCTAGTCTAATCTTGAACTGTGATTTTAATAAATTGAGCTTACAGTTCCACAATTTGACAACAAAATTCGTGTATACTTTTAGTAAAAAGAATTGTTCATTTGTCTGTCACTTTTATTAAAAGAAAGTTAAAGTTGAAACTTCTATAGCAAGGAATATGAAGATGTGAACTTTGTATTATTATTTTTTGAATGTATGAGTCTATTGAATGTAAATTAAATGTATATTGTGAATAATTAATAATAATAATATTGTGTACATTGAAATCATGACTTTTTCATTTTTGTGTACTGGTACTGCCTTGATATGTTGTCCTCTGTGACTGTTGTCTCATCTCTCGGAATAACAAGACCCCAAGCTGGATGAGACACCTACATCCCCTGCATATAAAAGATAGGTTGTGACATAATGTCCTCTGTGACTGTTGTCTCATCTCTCTTAATAACAAGGCCTCAAGCGGGATGAGACAACTACATCCCTTGCCTATGATAATAAAGGTTGTAACATATAATGTCCTCTGTGACTGTTGTCTCATCTCTCGGAATAACAAGGCCTTAAGCTGGATGAGACAACTACATCCCTTGCATATGATAATAAAGGTTGTGACATGTCCTTGGTGACTGTTGTCTCAACTTCACTCCCGGAATTACAAGACCCCAAGCTGGATGAGACACCCGTTGTCCTGCCTATGATATCATAGGTTGTGACCTGTCGATTTTTGCAACTAACTGTCTCATCTTGGTAGGCCTACAATAGGACACATTTGTCCTGCCTATATATACTATAGGTTAAGACCTGTTCTTTGCGACTATTTGTCTCATTTGTGTACAACAGGGCACCAATCTTTCAAACCACAACATAAGTAATAGGCATGGCATTTTCAAATGACGACCATTCTTCACAATGAATAACGAAGTAGGCCCTTTTAAAATGCCTTTTATTTGTCTTTGCCTGAGTGTAAACCTAATCTAATCACAGCCATAAAAAGCTATGTTATATGCAGAATATTAAAATGCTTTTTACAGAAGAATTGGTATCTGGGCTGAAACATAATAGAGGTGCAAACAATCATCAATATTTTTACAGAAAAACCCCATCAAAGTCATCTTTTATACACTACACAGTGCAGGCCCAAGCCTATCCAAGATGGCAGCCGGAATATAATACACAAAGCTTAGTTCAGGTCAAGTTGGTTCTAATAAGCGCATGCAATCTTAATTACTACTAACACAATTAAGGGGCATACATGGGTAGATTCAGGCCTTTTATGTAATCCTTAAGCGGGTGGGGTGAGGAACTGGGTTGTTTATTGGGATAGCAATTAACACGTTCATGCCAGCACCTCCCTAAAAAGCGGCGTCTGGTGCCGTCTAATTAAACTTGCATTTCTATTCTAGCTGAAACAGCTGTGCGTAGTGTCCGTCTTCCTCGTCTGAATCCTGTTTCAAAAGCAGTTGCACGTTTCTTAACCGCCAGAGCTATGAATTTGAAACTTTGTACAAAGGACCCACCAGGTCAGGTGACCTCTTACACTGAATTTTGGTCAGACTTTATTCTTGACTTGGGGACCAGGGTGCCAAAGTGGAAAAAAGGTTTTTGATTTGACCAAATTTTCACGGTCACCGAGGTCAAATGGCGTAAATTGGCCGTTTGAGTGTAACTATGGCATGTTTCTTAACCACTAAAGCTATGAACTTTAAATTTGGTACACATGACTCCCAACGTCATGTAACCTCTGACACCGAAGTTTCGTCTGATCTGATTCTCGGCTTGCTTGGCCACCACGGGCCCAAAACCTCGGGTAATGTTAAAACATGTCATTTGTAGTGGATATGGGACAGTTTTTGTCACTGATGGAAATTTTGCAATCTTAGAGGAAGTGGTGTGGTACATGTAGTGCTGCTTCTATCGAGAATTCATATCAGCCTGAGCAGGGAAAGACAATGCAGAACCAACAAATGAACAAATTAGACAAGTTAGAGGAGAATGTGCAGGTTAATGCACTGGTTAAATACAGCAGCAGCAGAACAAAAGCTCGAAGCAGCAAAACATGCAGGGCATGCCTATCAAAGGAACAAAAATGCAATTCCATGCACAAAGAACAGTCAGCATTAATGCCAGTTTTTTTTATTTTTTGGTTTACAGGCCTGCCAACATTGGAAAATGCAAAACCGAAAACAAATAAAATTAGGAAAAAAAAAAAGTTTTTATTTGTACTTAAGCCTCCTTCGATGCGCCATTAAGGCCATTCAGAAGAAAAATGAAAAGGCCAGGGGCCAATGTGTTCACGGGTATTTAGGTAATGACTTAATTGACAATAAATGTTTCTTGAGATATGACCGAGGAAGACTCTGAGGTACTACTAGTATCACTTTTTGCCCCCTGGTGTCCAAGTCGAGAAACAGATCAGAGCGAAATTCAGTGTCAGTAACCTGACCTAGGGAGTCTTGTGTACAAAGTTTCAAGCCCATAGCCCTAGCAGTTACGAAACGTGCCAATTAACGCCATTTGACCTCCTCTATGACCTTGAAAAATAGGTAAAATCGAAAACCTCTATGATATGCGATGTATCCTGGCTGGGAATAACCTACCATAAAAATGTCATCAAAAACAAATCACTAATAAGTGAGATATCACACTGTGCTTTCAGTTTTGGCCCCCTGGTGGCTAGAATTAGATCAGAAGAAAATTGGCTTTCAGAGGTCATCTGACCTAGGGGATCATGCATACAAACTTTCAAGCTCATAGCCCTTTCAGTTGAGAAACGTGCCACAGTTACACTCAAACGGCAAATTTATGCCATTTGACCTCTGTGACCTTGAAAAGTAGGTCAAATCAAAAACATGTACGATATGTGATATATCTATGCTCGGAGTACCTACCATAAAAATGTTATCAAAAACAAATAAGTGATATATCACACTATTTATGGTTTTCAGTTTTGGCCCCCTGGTGGTTAAGTGAAGAATCAGACAGGACCGAAATTCAGTGTCAAAGGTCATCTGACCTAGTGGGTCAAGCAAACAAAGTTTTGAGTCGATAGCCATAGCAGTTAAGAAATGTGCCACTGTTTTTGAATTAGGATACGACAGACACTGCGTTGTTGTATAGACTCACTGTACCGGTGAGCCAAAAAGAGCAAAGTACAGTCGTGTTTGGCCTGAAAGATACTTTGTCCAGTACTAAACAACAATTTTATGATTTGATAGATGTAAAATATGACGGTCAATTCATTTTTGATGGTCCGACGTGTCAACCTAAGGCTCAAAATTTGAAAAAAAGTTACGGGGAGGGAGTTTTCTAAAATATTTATTTCAACCTCTGTACCTCGGGTAACTTTCAGGGTGCCCGTAAACCATAAAATATAATAACCAAGGCCTAAGCTTCAATACCTTGGCTAGTATCACCAGTATTGATTCCATTGAATGATATATTTCTTCTAGGCTCAATGGCACAAAAGAAAATTACTGGTACCATCAAGTATAACATGGCGGCCATATTGTTTATGGGATTCAAGGTAATTGTCGAGTTTACATGTCAATTGGAAATTGGTTGACATCTGTTGAACAGTTTAGGAGTAACAGGACTTCGTTGAATTTTCAAGATGGCGGCCAATTTTTTCATTAGATTTTACTGAAAATTTAGGATATTGTTATGAGTACGAGTACCTAGGTACATAATCACCTGAAATTTGGTTGCAATCTGATCAATAGTTTTGTAGTAATAGGACATTGTTTCATTTTCAAGATTTGACTGAAAATCATTACTGTTGTAGGGAGTACATTGATATATAATCACAGGATATTTGGTGGCAATCTGATCATTAGTTTCAGAGTAATAGCACTTTCTTTAATTTTCAAGATGGCCGGCCGCCCTGCTGCCATATTTGATGGCTCAGCGAGCCAAATTTTTTGGGTAAAAAAGGGTATCCAGATACATGTCCACACAAGTTTAGAACCTTCTAGCTCAAATAAAAATGAAACGTGCTACCTATCCGTGATTAAGCGAACTTTGGCCTCTCTGAACTTGAAAAGTATGTCAAATCAAAAACCCACATTATATGTGATGTATCCTTGCTAGGAGTACCTACCAAAAAAAAAAATTCAGGAAAATCCGACCAAAATCACTGGTCATATTTTCTATTTTTGTATTAACCCTTAGCTTGTCCTCGGCGCACCTGTGCGCCGAGCATTCACAAATGCAGGCTGGTCCTCGGCGTACGCGTACGCCAAGCCACCCTCTCTCATTGCTCCGGTCCGCATTTTATAGTAACTGGCTGTATTGATGTGCCAGTTCCATCTAGCGTTAGATAAGTAAACTGCACTTCATATTTGCGAAGAAATTTTCAATTTTGATCGAAAAAAAGTTGATTTTGATGGTGTTTTGAAATAGGATGGCAGATAGGAGATTGAGGAGGTTTGGGCTAGATGATGTGGTGGATGAAGTGAATCTAATGGCTGATTCTGACTCGTTTTCTGAGCCAGAAGTTGAGGATGATGGAGATGACGATTCAAATAGCGGTAGTGACAATGCCTATGTACATAATGTACAGCTTCCAGATGCTATCCCTATGACTTCTGATAGTGAAAGTGATGACGGTGACCCAGCTCCACCCCACAGGAGGAGAGGGAGGGGTGGCAATGCTAACAGGGGGAGAGGCAGAGGCAGGGGTAGGGCTGCAGATGCAGCTGCACTAGACTGGCAGAAACTGGATGATGATGAGTATTTTGGACTTGACTGGTGTCCAGATTTTGCAGGGGGTGATGCCAAACTGAAGGAACACATCACTGGAAAAAAGCCAATTGACTTCTACAAATTCTTCCCAAACACTATTTTCCAGACAATGGCCGAGCAAACTAACCTGTATGCCCTGCAGTTTTTTGACTCTCCAACTGATTTGCCAGCTGAATCTCGATTTTTAGATTGGAAAGAGACATATAAGGCTGAAATGTAAGCATACCTTGCACTAGAAATTGCCATGGGGCTGTTGGAAAAAAACAATATTCGTGAATACTGGAATAAGTGGTGGCTGACGTCTACCCCTGATTTCAACAAAGTTATTCGTAACAAATGCTTTGGTCTGTTACGTTCATTTTTTCATGTGGCTGATAACACAGAGAGGATTAAACGTGGACAGGATGGCTATGATAAACTGTTCAAAATTAGACCTGTTATCAACGCTGTCAAGGATACCTATATGAACCTCTTTGACGCAGGGCATGATCTTTCCATCGACGAATCAATGCAACGGTTCAAGGGCCGGGTCACATTCAGGCAGTATATGCCAAAGAAACCCACCAAGTGGGGATTGAAACTCTGGGCTTTGTGTGATTCAGAAACAGGATTCCTGTTGCGCTGGATTCCATATGTAGGTAAGGAAGGCAATGTGGCAATGGTAGGCTTGACCTCTCAAGTTGTTCTGGATTTACTTGCTGATGACTTTGACGACAAAGGTCACCGTCTGTATACAGATAACTTTTATAGTTCACCTGACCTCTTCAATTCCCTTAGGGATAAGGGAGTTGGTGCATGTGGCACAGTCAAAGCAAATAGAAAGAATCTGCCAGCTGACATTAGGACAGTAAACAAAAAGAACGGTGAAGCCCCTACTTACTGGAAAAGTGAGAACTCTCACCTCATTGCATGCTCATGGCAGGAAAGAGGAAAAGTGACAATGGTTTCATCAATCCATGATTCTGAAAACAGGGAACTTCAAATTCGATCAAAGCAGGATGCTACTGGTTTCAGGAGAGTCTTCAAACCAATGTTGGCTATTCACTACAACAAGTCAATGGGTGGGGTTGACCAGCTCGATCAAATGTGTACGTATTACAGATACAACTTCAGGTGCACAAAGTGGTACTATGTGCTCTTTCATTTCTGTCGTGAAACTGCATTGGTAAATGGCCACATTGCATACCTGATTGCAACAGGACAGACAAGAAATGAAACGGCCAGGGGCCATTGTGCTCACCGTAAGTATTTTTAGTAGACAGTTACAGAAAGTGCTACAGTATGTAGCCAAAAATTGTTGTCTTCAGTGCATTGGATACTGATGGGCAATCCCCGCCAGTAGGTTGGTTGTCAAGGTAAATGATTTGGTGAGAATGGATGAACGGCCAGGGGCCATTGTGCTCACCGTAAGTATTTTTAGTGGACAGTTACAGAAAGTGCTACAGTATGTAGCCAAAAATTGTTGTCTTCATTGCATTGGATACTGATGGGCAATCCCCGCCAGTAGGTTGGTTGTCAAGGTAAATGATTTGGTGAGAATGGATGAACAAGTCATATTTGCAAAACAGATGATTTTGATTTATTAGGTCTTGACCAGCAAGTGATTTGAAAATAGAGGTGCAGTGACAATGAATGATTGATAAATCACAGTATAATCAAATGATGTTTACAGCAGTGATGAAAAAAATTTGGGATTATGCAGAAATTTTTGACATTTGTTAACAATTCTTCATGATTCTTTCCTCGCTCAAGGTGTGCATCTTGACTGCAATATGTAGGAATGAATTATTAGGAGAAGAGAAGGCAGAATGTGACATTCTCAAAGTTTTTGCACAGTGCTGTAGTTCAATTACAAGGTGTATACTGAAGTTGTCTGTAAGATAGAACTCAGAAAAGAAAAAAGGAAAAGATGAAAAATAAAAATATTTTTGGCTGTCCTTAACCGGGGTTTGAACTCACGACCTTTGGATTGCCACAATACGAGGAAAAACCCACAAAACATGCAATTTCGGCCATATTTGAATTCCGATCTGGCTGAAACTTGGCATACAAATAGTGGCTTCTTAGATGCATCATTACACAAAATTAAAACTCTTTACATTGAACAACGACAAAACGTACCAAGAACGGTAAAGTTTTCAACTTTGACCTCTGTGAACTTGAAAGGTGGGTCAAATCAAAAACCTGTAAGATATGTGATGTATCCTTGCTAGGAGTACCTACCATGAAACTTTTATCAAAAACAAATCAGTAATAAGCGAGAAATCACACTTTTTGAGTTTTGAGTTTGGGCCCCCTGGTGGCCAAGTCAATAATCAGACCGAACCAAAATTCAGTGTAAAAGGTCAACTGACCTAGGGGGTCATTTGTTCAAAGTTTCAAGTTCATAACTGTTGCGGTTGAGAAACGTGCCATAGTTACACTCAAACGGCAAATTTACGCCATTTGACCTCTGCGACCTTAAAAAGTAGGTCAAATCCGAAAAATTGTGAAACATCTGAGGTAACCTTGCTAGGGGTCCCTGCCATAAAAATTTCATCAAAAACAATTTGCTAATAAGCAGGCTATTGCACTTCTTACTTTTTCTGTTTTGGCCCCCTGGTGGCAAAGTCAAGAATCAGATCAGGCTGAATTTCAGCACCAGAGGTTATCTGATATAGGGGGTTATATGTACCAAGTTTCAAGCTCATAGCTTTGGCGGTTGAGAAACGTGCCATAGTTACACTCAAACAGCCAATTCACGCCATTTGACCTCTGCGACCTTGAAAAGTAGATCAAATTAAAAACCCGTAAGATATATGATGTATCCTTGCTATGAGTACCTACCACAAAAGTTTTATCGAAAACAAGTCACTAATAAGCGAGATATCACACTTTTTAGATATCCACATTTGGCCCCCTGGTGGCCAAGTAGAGAATCAGATCAGACAGAAATTTAGTGTCACGGGTCATCTGACCTAGAGGGTCATGTGTACAAAGTTTTAAGTTCATAGGCCTAGTGGTTAAAAAACGTGCCACTGTTTTTGAACTAGGATACGACGGACGACGACGACGACGACGACGACGACGGACGACGGACACTGCGGTATTGTACAGACGGTGAGCCAAAAAGTTCAGTCAAATCCAATTCAGGCAGTCTGTCATTGATACCCTCCTGGAAGGATACATTCCTCCTCCGCTTGAGACACGTGGGCGTCCCAGGTTGGATAGCCTTGAGGTTCGTTTGAATGGACTTGGACACTATGCTTTGGAACATGGACCTGAATGTGTTGAAAACTGCACTCTGTGTAAGAACAATAAAACATATCGTCCAGATTGCAGGGTGTGCAGTCTGCATCCATAAATCTGTAAAGGCACACGTGCTGACACTAAGAAATGTGCTTGTCATCAGACAAGGGCTTACTGCCCAGACTGACCTGATAAGCCAAGCCTGTGTATTCCCAAGTGCTTCAGGATTTATCACACAGAGAGAAAATACAGACTAACGTGTAAATGTGACTTGGTGTGTTGAACTGAACAAATGAAAGAAAACAAGACAAGTTGTCAATAGGTAGGGAATGCTTTATTACTAAACTGTAACCATAAGTTTCATTACCATGTTTACTGGCTTTAGTTGCAGCAAATAGTCTTGATTTCCTTTTCAGATTTCATAGAGAACATCAAGAGACACTCTACATGCTGTAAAAGCTGATTTTATATTTCATATTGAGTGAAATTCAGCGAATTTCCCCAGAAACGGTAACTTTCGAGAAAACTAGGTCACGTTTCTAAAAATGGAAACAACTGGTAACCATGGCAACCCCCAAAAAGTGACCCTTCATATATCCCCCACATGCCTACCAAGTTTGGTGGACCTGTGATGAGAAAAGGGCCCAGCTCAATTTGAAATCATATATGTCATTTTCTTGTAATGAAGCAAAAACAATAAGACCAGCCTGCATGTACATAATGCACTGAAATAGTACCGGCAAAGGGTTATGCCCATGGGAGGTGAAACCGAGAACAAATTTGGAATGAAATTTGGTGTATATTGCCCCAGGGCCCAAGGATACATGTGTACCAAATCCAGACCTCAGGCGGTTACGAAACATGCCACGCCAACATACGCCGATAACAACGAAGCATGTTATTGATGTTTGATTAGCCACTCCAAAACATGTTCATGTTTGGCATTGATTGTATTCTGACTCCAGACTTGGAACACATATTTGGTTTTCCCATCTGTGATTATAGCTGTAACTATTAGGATTTACAAAATTTAATTGAATTATAAGAACTGGACGCCAAGTTATTTGCTAGTCTTCCCTCTATCCCTCATAATAATATTTTTATGGAAGGTACTCCAAGCAAGGATTTTTGATTTGACCTACTTTTCAAGGTCAAAGAGGTCAATTGGCGATAATTGGCCGTTTGAGTGTAACTATGGCACGTTACTTAACCACTTAAGTTAAGAACTTGAAACTTGGTACGTATGATCCCATATGTCAGATAATCACAGTGGACACCATTAACGTGACCGTATTTACCACAAACAACATTTCCTGTAGCAGAGCATGTATGTGTCAAACTGACCGTCTCGTCAAGCCGTATTCTAATTAACAACGTCGTAGTTACGCATAAACAATATTTGGGAATACACCTTAACTGTGAGGAAAGTGGGATAGGTAAACCTAGCGTTAAAGTGATACTATGATGTGATTTACAACTTTGCGGAAGTATGTCCGTTTTTTAATTGTTGATCACAAATGTAAAGCCCAAATTTTCCATTCTTGATTAGATTTATTACAAAATTGCTGTTTTAATCGCATCAGACTGGCCAACTGCCGAAGAAGTTTTGAAAAACCCGCACTAAGTCACGTGACCTCATGACGTCACAACATGAAAAAGTCAGACCATCGAATATTTTCCTATTCGCTCTAGGAAGAAGCTATATCCGCAGTAGTTCGCGTACGCTCAGGAAAATCTAATGAATATCAAATGAGGTCTAAAAATAGTTTTAGGAATACCATTATCATGACGTCAGCGATGGAATTTCCTGGTTGGACTTAGGAAATTTATGATGAAATGACTAGGACTGTGGACTTGGGGGAGAGGCCGTCCCTTCTCTTACTTCGTTACTTCGAGATTTTTTCCAAATGTGCTGGACGACCCCAACGGCAGACAAAGTTGGAGTTGGTTCTCGAAGTTGTGTTCCGGCGGAGCATCAGGAGGAGAAGATGAACCACCGGCTGGTGACCTCTTGACTCGAACTTCATGGTGACGGCCTTGTTCTTTGATAGGGTCAGGCCAGCTGAAAACCCCAACACCTTCAGTTTTGCTGGTGTTGCCGCAAAACATCGCAGCACAACACCACCCGACAACCCTTTTCTTCTTTTTCTCCATAATCTTCAGTTCTTATCATGTATATATTGCGTAAGGACAGAATGGAATGTCAATGGTCAATGGCAGTTGTAAATAAACGAATGAGGTGGGGGTTTTTTTTGCGGGAATGTAAACCACCGCGACCGCAAAAATGTTCATGTTGTGACGTCATCAACAAAACGTCGTCGGCGTAGTGCGATTTCAACGGCATCGAAGGGAGGACCGGGCGGGATTAAAACCATCAATTTCTAGAAAATGTGCATTTCGATTCGAAAAACTTATCGATTTATGAGAAAGTAACATAGTCATTTGTCAAAAACAGCTAAAACATTATATGGTGAAATTTGACACGAGTTACCCTTTAACTATATTTTTAATTAACATATTCGCATGCCTTATCAAAGACCAAACTTTACTCACAACATTATTGGTTTTTCATCAAATCAACCCTGGTATACTTTTATTCAGTTAATGGAACATGTATTATTCATTTTGAAGGTGTGGGAGTCTCATTCAACATCTGGGGGTTACCAGCCTCTCTTTGTAATGCGTAAGACTGCCTGCGAGATGAGGGGTGGTTGTTTTGATGAGTTATGTTAACTCTTTCAGCCCATAACCTGTTTCGCGCCATTTAATCCGAAAACCGAGGCGAATTTCTAAAAATTAGAGTTTTTCAAAAAGTTGTCAAACAAAAACTGCTCACCCAACCTCAACAAACTTGGTACCACTGATAGATCTTTCCTTCAGCAACAAAATGGTGTGTATAAAGTCATTTTATCCATAATACAAAAATTTCACTAATCACTGACAAATGTCATGTTTTCGGTCCTCAATTTATTTCCGAAGAATTGGCGGAACGTATTTACATCAACAAACTTGAATAAAATACTTGGAAATACTGTCCAAATGTTATTCTGATACTCCATAACTGTGTGTAAATTGAATGTGAACACCTAATAAAACAGTAACTTATTTACAAGAGTGTTTTGACTTATTTTGTCTTATTATCCCCTGTAGTAGAATTTTTCCGTGTGAAACAGTTCAAAACAGCGTACCATTTTAACTGACTGCAGCGCCGTCTAACAACTCCCAAACTCACCACAATTCATTGAAAAGATCGTCGATGTACTCTGGCATATCTTGCTTGAGTCACTATATTTGTTTATGCGGTTTACATGTCATGTGACAGTGCGGGAAATTCGAATTATGAAAAACCGTGTATATACGGTTTTCGGCAGTGAAATCAAACATGGCAAACCGTATATATACGGTCTCCGGGCTGAAAGAGTTCAGGCCTGTTTGATTAATTATGGGGCGGAACCCATGCTTGATAGTGCATGGCCAAACAGTTCGCCAGAGCATTACCTGGCTTAGAGTAGGCACAATACAGTATATTCATGAAAATTTACAGGTGGCTAGAACAGAAATCGACCGACACTGAACCATAAAACCATTCCAACCACAGATTAGATCTCATTTTTCAGAGTACAACCTGATTCCAGAAACGATCATTTAGTGGACATTTCAGGTAGAAATAACATTATTTTTCCAAAGAATAAACCCTTCAAACGGATTTGCTATTCTTGTTTTCAATTTCAAGTAGGAGTACACTTTAATTGTGGTCGGTTGTTAATGGAGAACACCGAGCCGTTGTTAATGACCGTACTATTTGCATGTATCGAGATTTGTACCTAATTATCTCACAAATTGAAGGGATGTTTGACAACTACTAACATAAGAGGAGCCCAAGGCCTGACGATTCCCTACGATTATCAAAGAGGTCATTAGCGTACTCTGGACACTGTAGCATTCATGCTTTTCAAAGGGGTATCAAAAATGCCAAATTATCAATATTTATCAGATCATTGCAACTTCTTTGCAATCCCAGGCATGCTGAATCTGTTCACTGATATACAATCCGGTGTATCCCCCTTTTGCCTACCCCCGGTTTGCCTACCCTCTGCTTTGCCTACCCTCTGCTTTGCCTACCCTCCGCTTCACCTACCCCTGCTTCGCCTACCCAACGCGGCAATGTTGTTTATGTTAAATACGGTCGCGTTAATGATGTACTGTTGTCCACTGTGATAACCTCCGACCCTTAAATTCAGTTTGATCTGATTCTCGACTTGGCCACCAGGGGGCCAAAACTAGATTAAATGGTCCAGGGACCATGTGCTCACCTGCGTCAAAGGATCTTGAAAAGTAGGTAAAAAACTGCAGACGTTATATGATGTATCAGAAGCAGAGCAGAAATGAGGGAGCAATCGCATATTTTCACTTTTGACGTTTGGCCCCCTGGTGGCCAAATTGTGAATCATATGACGCCATAATTTGGTATCTGAGTAGGGGTCATCAAGAGGTACATTTGTACCAAATTTGAGATCTCTGGCTAAAGCTGTTAAAAAACATGCCACTGTTCTCTTAACGGCGGTGCAGCCGGACGACCGTGATCCTGTGGCCTTGAAAAATAGGTCAGAAAAATAACGCGATGGATATATGATGCACCATTGCCATATATATATTTAACCATATTTTTTTCAAATTTTTCTGACCAGAAATGAGGGAGCCCTGGTGGCCAAACAGTGCATCATATGATGCCACAATTCAGTCTCAGACTTTTTTTCAATGATATTTTTATGGTAGGTACTCAAAGCCCGGATACAATACATGTCGTATGAATTTTTGATTTTCAAGGTCAATCAGGTCAAATGGCTAAAATTTGCTGTTTGAGTGTAACAATGGCCATTTCTTAACCGCTAAAGCTAACACCTTGAAACTTGATACCCATCACCCCCGAAGTCAGATAACTTATGACACAAAATTGCGGTCCAATATGATTCTCAACTAGGCCACCAGGGAGCCAAAACTGAGAAGTTTATTAGTGACTTATTTTCAATAATATTTTTATAGTAGGTACTCCAAGCAATGATACATCACAGGTCATACCGACTTTGATTTAACTTTTATACTATACTTGTAACATGTTTCTTAACCAGGATAAATTCCTAACCATTAAATATCGATACAGTGAGAACAATGGCCCCTGCTCTTTTCAGTTACTTTTGGCCCCCTGGTGACCAAGTCGAGAATCAGATCAGACCGTAATTCAGTGTCAGAGGTAACATGACTAGGGAGTCATGCGTACCGAATTTCAAGTTCATAGCTTTAGCGGTTCAAAACCTGCCATAGTTACATTTAAACGGCCAATTTATGGTATTTGACCTCTGTGACCTTGAAAATTAGATCAAATCAATAACCCGTATGATATGTGATGTATCCTTGCTAGGAGCACCTAACATGAACATTTTATGGAAAATGAGTAACTCTTTAGAGAGATAACACACTTTTTAGGTTTCCACTTCTGGCCAAGTCAAGTTTTAAGTTCATAGCTCTAGCAGTTAAGAAACGTGCCACTGTTTTAAAAACAGGATACAGACAACGATGACAACGACGGTTGCGGACACAGCGGTGTGGAATAAACCCCCCTACGGTAGCGAGCCAAGGCGTTCAACTCAATCGTGAAGTCCAAACTCTCGTATGCCCAAGCTGTCTGGCATCAGGCAACGTTCACAAGGATGATCTAAAAGGCGCAGCGCCGTGAAGCGAGATTTGTCTTTAATAACAGACACTGCAAAACCAAAACAGTAAAGAATGACTCACCAACAAAGATTATCCAGGAACTGAATTTGACCCCACTAGCCATCGAAAGGAAAGAGGCCCAGTTGGCAATGCTCTTTAAAATCATCATGAAGAGATTGCCATCCCTAAAACATACCTGCCCCACCAAAGGCAAGACCCAGTGCCAGACAACACCACGACCAGCAATTCAAGAAAACCCAGGCATCGGTAGATATATTTCAATTCGCGTTCGTACCCAGAACATCAAACGAATGGAACGATCTACCACAAGATGTAGTTGCTGCCAAGAACCTCATATGCTTCAAGACCAAGCTGCGGGGTTACTTGAGGAAATAGTATTTATAACATCAGACTTTTGTAAATATGGATATGTAAATATTGAATCGGAACCCTAAATTTAAGCATAAGAAGCAACGACCAAGTGACGTTATATTCCCTTGTGGAAATTTGTTAACCAGAACCAGAACGGTGAGCAAAAAATCCTCAACAATACGGGTAAACATTGCGACAGGACTGTAAGCCTTCTTGCGGACTTGGCCATGCAATAATAACCCTTTCAATGTTGATGTACGATGATCGGCCCCCAAAATTAAAATGCCCGTTGTGTGGCCATACGCAGTTGTGGGACCTGGTCAATACTATTTTTTATGCATTTTGAAATAATATGCAGTTCCATAAGCATCTGGTAGATGGCAACAGCAGATCGTCAATACATATGACTACCGATTTCCCGCTACAAAAAGGGTCATTCTTCTCAAGAAATCTGTGATTTTGAGGCTGAAAAGTTAGTGTCAAACGTCAAAATGCCGCGACCACTTGCTAGAATGACATTAGATGCTGTGATTGATGAAATTTATGTGGACAGTGACTCAGAACGTGAAAACTTTGGCGATGATTCCGATGATGAATGGCCATGATAGTGAATCAGATGGCGCTCAGATTGAAGGGTCCGAGTCTATGTTTCTGAAATGAATTAGCAGAATTTTGGCAAAAAAATTAACCACAGATTCTGATTCTCCTAGCCACATGGAAACAAATATTTTAATTACTTCAAAGTCCTAGGACAACTCTATGAAGCTCAATCCTTGCTTTAAAAGTAACATGCACAAATTGCGGAAAGAACTGAAGTTAAAGATAGGAGCCGAGGGGCTAATTTGGCCATCTTCAGGTGACTAATATACAAAGTAAGGGCCCTGGGTCATGTCAGATTCAGCACTAAATATATTCATCTTACAAGCACTAATCATTTCGATGTACTGTGATATGTGAGAGACCACTATTGGCGACTTTGTGTAATTTTATCTTGCCTGCCTAGCTGCTCCCTATATTGTCACTTTAAGCTGAGCATATAAAGGAAAGAGAACAAAATGTTCGCATCCCAGCGAAAGGGTCAAAGGGGGACTATAGGCAGGAACTGGTGATTTAAATTGCCATATTCAGTTGTCCAGGGTCATGTTTGATTCACCACTTAAATATATTCCTCACCAAACCTGTATAAAATCTCATATCTAGAGGCTTTTTAGAATTTAGCATATCTCTCATAGCGATACCAAAAATTGCATGAAATTACAATTGTCTCTGCTAATACTCAATGAAATTGTTGAAATTTGAGAGAATGGAAGATTAGATACCTGTTTACCTTGGGTCTTTGTCATCTCTTCATACATCATCGATAAAATGCTAAAATTAACGGATCTTCTAAAGACAAGGTAGTTTGTCTCATTCATCATGGCAACTCAAAACATGTTTGGGCGAGCTGTCGCCAGCTGTTCAGACTATATGGCGCTCCTGGCAAAGAATAAAGCAAAGCAATGCCATGGATGAATAGTTCCAGATGACTTCTAGAATAGTTTTTCAATTCAATGCATAAAAATAAGGCATTCTGAAAATAAGAAAAAAATTTTGTGACCAAGTTGACTGTTCAGCCTCGCTTCCTGGCTTCTCGCCATACTGAAGCATCTATGTGCGTCACTATCCTTCAACCTCCCACTCTTTGATGGCAGACTCACACACCTAGTATGGGGAACAAACCCTGCGCAAAGTCATCATTTTCTGGAGCATTCAT
The DNA here is from genome assembly GCF_910592395.1 of Lineus longissimus. Taxonomy (NCBI): domain Eukaryota; kingdom Metazoa; phylum Nemertea; class Pilidiophora; order Heteronemertea; family Lineidae; genus Lineus; species Lineus longissimus. The sequence goes on along the minus strand of NC_088323.1, from coordinate 11,206,483 downwards.
TGATAGAGTGAAGTTTTGAATGGATTAAAGCGACGGGACATGATGTAAAGATTCATCTGATGTAGGCTCGATGAAAATCGAAGAGAAATTCTGAAAAAGGAGAGCGATATGCAATATTCCTCATCATCTTGGAGCAAACTATCGAATTCTGCTTTAATGAGTGCAGACAAAATTGCAATGATTGCCACATACTAAAAAGTAATAGAGATCTAGTATCTTTGTAACGAGTAAAGAGCATGTTCAGAAGTTCTTAAAGTTGTCCTCTGGGGAGAACTGCCCTAAAGTTCCAATGCATCTAGTCTCTTGAATGATTTCTAATACTTTTACACCATGTACTCGGATATAAATTTTCATTCAAAACATTTGCAATATTTTAAACAGATGAACTGATGATATTTTTTTCCACAACAGTATATCACTGGAAGGCCGAATAAGGGGATTAATGGACAGAGACCTGGAATAGTATCCATAAAGTACAATATGGTATTGCTCGATATAAGAGACAGCCTACCTGAGGCAATGAGATGCTTTTAAAATGTTGGTTTTTAGTGACTTGAGTGACAGCAAATTTGGGTGATCTCCTTGGAATGTATAAAGAGAGAAGAAATGATGCAAAGGGTGTTAAAGGAATCACTTACATTATAATGTTTCTGGAAAGAGGAATGAGATTGTGTGAGACATTGAAAGGGGGGGCATCACCATGCTCTTCAACCCCTCCAAAATCATCACTTACCGCTAACCACTTCACTACGAGATGCTCCAGACGCCATGCATTGCATCATGCATCGTTGCACATGGCATATTGCCACATGACGTCATTAGACCGAAATATCGCTCCACCACAGTTAAGTGGTTGAATTTTTCAACCAATTTCTCACAAAATTTCTCAAAAATCTAAAGAACGTAAATTTACATGATTTAAAAAATCCCATGCAATTTTTCCAGTCGGAACAAATTTCCACATTATCCGCAAATTGCTCTAAATAAGACACCTGCCACTATTTAGTGTATTACTTTACAGGGCCACAATAGACTTGGAAGAACCTGTTTTGGATTAACTGAGGGAGCAGGATATCTACTGACCTACAAATGATCAAAGACAGAAGATTTCAGCCAGCTGATCCTGGCCAATTCCAAAGAGTGACCAGCATGATTGCAACAAGTAACAAGTGCAACGTAAAGCGTGGCATATGCCCCCGACTGTGTGTTCTCCGTATGTGTGTGATGAAGAGGAAACTGTGGGTTTGTGCTTGCTGTACAGGAAAGGAGTAGTAGTCTCGATGGAAATGTTTTGAGTCCTTCTCTAGTGACTTCCACTGTATCAAAAAAAGTTGTAATAAAACGGCCAAGACGAGCAGAAATGAAATTGAAGATGGCTGCCACACCGGCCGCATCGGAAAAATGGAGGTGCCGAATATGGAAAGGAAGCATCCTTAGGGACTGTCAATGAACGGGAGAAAGTAGGAATTGAAGGGTTAGGGTGTTTGCCAGTTATTGAGGGTAAAGAAAAATTCAAGATAGCCATCTTTGTGGCCCCCTCAGTAAAATGGCGGTGCTGATTATGGAAATGAAGCATCCTCCAGTGACCATAAAAAGTTGGAATTGAATGGCAAAGGCGTTTGCCAGTTATAGAGAAGAAACATAATTCAAGATGGATCCCATGGTGGCCATTTTTGAAAAGAGACTACACAAATGTTTGAGAAAAAAAACTGTTTACACAAATGTTTAAGAAAAATTGGGGTAATTTGCCCTAGGCGTCTGTCAGTTATCGAGCAGAAACACAATTAAAGATGGCTGCCATGGTGGCTATGCTTTTCGAAAGGAACCTTCTAATGACCTCTAGTAAACGAGACAAGACCACTAATGAATATTCATAGGTTGGAGGGTCGAGGCCTATCAATTAGACGAGTGCATGTTTTTAACTCTCAAGTACATATTTGGAGAGGTATTGAAAAAATATTTGTTGTGGCAAGTCTACAGATATAAAGAAATTATTTGATGAAAAAATTAATTTCGAATTTTGCTAATTGGGTAATAGGGGGCGTGTTTTGAGTTTTTTCTGCCAGTTGGCTGAAAAGAGTGGAAATATCAAAGTCTGTCTAATTTGTCGATTATCAAAAAATTTCCGTGGTCAATCACCAGTTTATTTTTCACCATTTACTTGCCCGACTGTCCGGAATAACATAATCTAAATTTCAGATTCACAGCACCACGCATTATTTGATGCGTCGCGGTCAAACATTGACAATTTAACTGCTAAAAGGCTTAAAAAATCAATTGTGGTCTTGTCTCAAACCACAAAATGAAAAGGCCAGGGGCCATTGTGCTCACTGTATAGAGCTATCTGGTGGTAAGGAATTCATCCTGGTTAAGAAACATGCTACATGTATAGTATATAGGTCAAAGTCAGTATGACATGTGATGTATCCTTTCTAGGAGTCCCTACCATAAATATATCATTGAAAACAAGTCACTAATAAACGAGATATTACACCTTTTACCTTTTCGGTTTTGGCCCCCTGCTGGCCAAGTCAAGAATAAGATCAAGCCGAATTTCAGCGTCAGAGGTTATCTGACATAGGGGAACATGCGTACAAAGTTTCAAGTTCAGAGCTTAAGTGCTTAAGAAACGTCCCATAGTCACACTCAAACGGCCAATTTATGCCAATTGACCTATGTGACCTTGAAAAGCAGGCCAAATCAAAACCCGTACGATATGTACCAATTTTTGAGAGGAATCTTCCCCTAATATCTCCCAAGGAACCACAATAAAACGGAATTCAAGATAGCTGCCATACTGACTCTTGTATGGCACTGATTTTTAAATTTAGCCTTCCCCTCGTGACTTCTAATAAGCCCCCAAAAAATCAGACCGCTCTGTCTTAGGTCCACAGAGACATAGCACATTTGTCAGTTGACGAGAAAATGCCTGCCGGTAAGCAACACCTTAGCGAAATAGAGATATTATACCACCATCTTGTTATCAAAGTGACATCTATTTACTCGAATCAAAATCTTTGCTCTAACTGTTGTCTTCGAAATATGGAAAATGCCAGTAAAACTAGAGTATTGTCCACAAGAGCGCTTTACTTAATCCAACTGGTAGTATATGTACATATACGCACAAGTATTTACTTGATATAACTGGATATAATGGGAGAGATAACGAGTTCACTCCTCCTTGGACTGTCACATCATAACCAAGTAGACAACCAGGAAATGCAGTCAGAACCTTTACACTTTAACCCTTTCGCTGCTGGGCATAATTACACCGCCTGTGCTTAGCGTGAAACCACCAGCCGCCATGGTTCTATCGTCTGCTGTGACGTCTTCCACCAGTTGGGGAATCCAACTGGTGCAATCTATTCTTTCTGTCAGCTCTGTTCAAGCAGATTAATGTCGTAGCATAAATGTAGATGGCAGTCTACTGTTAAAGCTATATAAAAACAGGACGATTCGTAACCGGCGGTCACGCAAAATTTGGGGGGTCTGAAACCACCAATTTTCGGGGGTCATGCAGCGAGGGTTAAACTAGTACAGTTGATGCATGGTGACAACCTAGGGACAATCGGTAAGTCTTAGTAAGTCCGGACGTTCACTTCAATTCTTTTGCAGTGTAAATGCTGACAGACAAGTCAAGTAAATGCATGGTCACGACCTAAGGAAACAAATATGCAGTTGGGACTTTTTTTGAAGTGTTGGTGGTGACAAACCTATACTTACTAACCTAGATCTATGCGTACATCATTTTTTTCATATGTTGTGACAAACCAGTTCAGAAGATACAGAGTCAAAAGATAGGGACAACAAGTAAATGCAAGGTCAGGACTAAGAGAGACACCACAGACTCTTCATAATTTCATAAAGTTTCAATTTGATACCAAACAGGCCAAGTGTCTCAAGAAAATAGATCTTCCTTGTTAGCAAGCTTTGATAGGACCTTATTGATAGAGTGCTACAGTGCCAGAGTAAAAACTTAACAGGAGCAATTATAGTGGTTATCCATTCATTTGAATGCAGAGTGAGAACGGGTGTTCAAGCGCACACATTTTTTAGTGATTCCTGTGTGCATGTTTGCTTATCTACCGAGCTTTATCAGAGCATTATACAAAATGATTCTTCTCATAAAAATGTTTTATTTTAGTATATGGAATACAAAACAATCACAAAAAATTACTTTTGCTTTCATTGAATAGAATTTTTTTTTGATATTTGCAATTGCGGCCCGTCATGAATATTTGACATATCGAACATGTCAAAACACAAAACTAGTTAGCTAATTCTGAAAACAATGGTTACTGAGGGTTTAACTCTTTCACTATAAGGTCATTGTTTTATTAATCAAGTATGTTCAGACGAATTGGAGACACTTGATTGGCAAGTGTAATTAGTATAAGTCTTTCAATCAGAAACATGTTTGATTTGTCAAAGTTTGTATCATGTCTCCTTGGTGATTTTGTGTTGTTATAGTTTTCATGGTAAATCAAAGATTGTATATGGTCATTCAGGTTTTGGACTCCAGACTGGGCAGAACACATATAGTTGGTTTTCCCATCTGTTATTGTGAATGTATTATATCTATGCAAGTTTTGTCAATTATATGAAGTGAGTAGAACTCTGGACTCCAACTTATTTCTACCGCTAGTCTCCCAATTTATTCCCCCCATAATACTTTCTATACACGCAGGTTTTAATTCGATGCGAGATTATGGTTACTTACTGGACAGAATCCTCCATAAATCTTTCCAAAATATTCATAAAGTTTGAGAATGAAGGTCCCAATTGTATCAATTCGTTACTCATCCAAAATCTGGTGGAATTTGATGCACTTTTCAAAAGTCAAAGAGTCAAATCGGAAAGAATTCACGATGCTCCACCAAAAACACAGTAATTGGGGATTCCCCAAATTGTATACAGCACTAAAAATAGCACCCCTTGTAGAACAAATTTTTGCCCACCCATGTGTCTGGTGCGTTAAGTTTGAATTCATATTTCTCAAATATTGCATTACCGCGCCGAGGTACCTTTTTGCAAGGCAGGTCACATATATGTCATCTCTGATGCCGATGCTAAGCACACGTTTTTTTTATTTCTTACTATACCGGTGTAGAATATAGCCTTTGCACAGATCGTCATCAACTTGCACAAAGATAATTGCTGCACTGGAGATTCACATTGTCCAGTAGCAATTGAAATCAGAATAGCATGATTAATCAGTCAGCCTTTGAACTTTTCCATTTTTTAGCAATTCAATGATGGGCAATTTTACTGGACAGTGGAAGGTAACTGGGCTGTAGAGGCTTGATTATTATGGCCTTGATAGTGCTGATGATCATTTAAGTGAAGAAACAAAGATGAAATAAAATATTATTATCTCTGATAATTGCAGCTGAAGTGATGAAAGGCTCCAAGCTAAAACATCACTTACTTTCTCAACATCATTTCAATGAGTTCAAGTGATAAGACAACTTGTCAATGCTCTTACAAATCAACGAACTGTATATTAGGGTTGGAAACCTATGAAATGCATTCTGCACACATATTCCAAAGAAAGCATCAAAACTTGCTGTATATGGTATGTAAAAACAAAAAGCAAGACTTTGATAGTTGTCAAGGTCAGATATGCACACTGAAGGCTGCATTGCCTTCTAGAAACAGGTAACTTTCTAGAAAAACCTACAGCAATTTGAAAAACCAGCCCAACAAAGTCCAAAATGCTATATAAACATTACATGGGCAAAATTTGTGAGTAAAATATATTTATATAAATTTTATACAGGAATTTTATATAAAAATCCTTATATGAAATTCATATAGAAATTTTTCTATAATTTTTCTATAGTGGTATATACTGTTGGTGCTCCTCATTCCATTCGTTATGATGTTCTCAATTAGGAGTATAGAGCTTCGGTTGTATGTCTCAGGGACTGCAGGTGCTCCTCATTCCTCATTTCTGCTATTATTTTCATTGCAAAAGAAATTGAGCCAAGAGAAAGTCTTTTTCCAATTTTCGCAGAAGGAAATGAAAATGCCGGGGGCCATTGCGCTCACCGGTATTTAGGTAACGACTTAATTGACAATGGACCTTGAAAAGTAGGTCAAATCAAAAACCTTTATAATATGTAATGTATCCTTGCTGGGAGCACCAACCATAACAACTTCATCGAATACGAATCACTAATGAGCGAGATATCACACTTTCTAGGTTTTCACTTTTTGCCCCCTGGTGTCCAAGTCGAGAAACAGATCAGACCAAAATTCAGTACTAAGGGGTCTTGTGTACAAAGTTTCAAGCCCATAGCCCTAACAGTTACGCAACGTACCACATTTACGCTCAAACCGCCATTTTACGCCATTTGACCTCATCGAACTTGAAAAATAGGTCAAATCGAAAACCTCTATGACAAGCCATAGGCTAATATGGGTTGTCGTCTTGGCTAGGACTCTAAGATACCACAACATGGGAAGGATGCACGAATGTCACTAAAAAAACAAAATAAACCATCATGAAATAATTCATTACATATTTCGACACTTTGACACGCATCTTTTTCCAGTGAACACAGACCTATATCATCGCTTATTGTGACGAACTCGGATATCAGTCCGCTAGAGAAACCCGGCCCGAGAACAACCCATTTACCGCCATTTCCTGGACACAGCACACCCTCGCCGTGCCAGGCTAATCATTCCACATTTTACTATGCTCCAATGATTACCCTGGCCCCAAATGTTTAATCACTATTACAAGAAAATTGTAATACTTTATCCAGCAAAAATATCACATTTTCTCTCGATAGAAAATTTCAAAATGTTTAGAAATTGAGATTCCATTAAAAAGATACGTCATATTCGGTCAATTAATTCCCTTTTTTGATAATGTTTGTCTGCACTATTTTGCGAAGGGCTACACACTTCGAGGCAGGCGAATTGGATATTGCCTGTACACTGCAGCCAATCAACAAACAGCCTGATATTTGAACTTGTTGTGATTTCTTTGGCGTGCAAATTGGACACAGCAGACGGGCTAACCACGTGACATGGAGTCTGGAACATGTATAGGTCACGCCTGCTGATTTACAATCATTAACATTCAATAGTAGAAAGAATGAGGCGGCGCTGTCAGCTTGAATATACATATTCCGGATGCTTATTTTTGAGTTACGCTCCGCCTCTGACAAGTTGTAAACACGTCAGGAAATGGCGATCGCACGCTGACATTTAGCGAAAATTCCCAACTTCCATCGGTGATTATGAAATAATAACACAACGACACGGAGAGATACAGAAGTATTTATCTAATAAGAGTCTTAGTTACATGATACGCGTGAGATATTTGATTGTCTCTGGTTTTGTTGGGTGCAATAAGCGAATTTATTGGGGCATGTTTTCGTGTGCGTGGTCACGTATACAGAATGGTGTTTTGCATAGCATTCCCGATCGGCCGAAGCCATTGACCTGAAACAAATCGATTCATCGTCTACACTTTTACTCCAATTTTGCTGAAAATTGGTGACAAAGAGGCTTGATGTATTCTGCACAATTCGAAGGAAGCGAATTTCGAAAAAAATTATTAAAAATATTTTTTTCTTAGTAAAAATGGCCGTTGCTAGGCATGGTATCTAGGCATATGCTGCCACAGACATATCCACGGAAAAACTGACAATAAGGGTCTGCACTGCGTTAGCAACGACCCAACATGTGATGTATCTAAGCTGGGAGTACCTACCATAAAAATTTCATCTAAAACAAATCACTAATAAGTGAGATATCACACTTTTTGTGTTTTGGCTCCCTTGTGGCCAAGTCAAGAATCACATCAGACCAAAATTTGCTGTCAGAGGTAGTCTGAACTAGAGGGTCATGCATAAAAACTTCCAAGCTCATAGCCCTACCAGTTAAGAAACGTGCCACAGTCACACTCAAACGGCAAATTGACCTATTTGACCTTGAAAAGTGGGTCAAATCAAAAACACGTCTGATATGTGATATACATCCTTGCTAGAAGCACCAAGCATAAAAATGTCATCAAAAACAAATTACTAATAAGTGAGATATCACACTATTTATGTTTTTCAGTTTTGGCCCCCTGGTGGCCCAGTTAAGAATCAGACCAGATCGCAATTCAGTGTCAAAGGTCATCTGACCTAGGAGGGTCATGCCTGCAAAGTTTTGAGTACATAGCCCTATTGGATAAGAAACGTGCCACTGTTTTTGAAATAGGATACAACGGACGACGACAATGACGGACGACAAATACTACGGTGTTGTATAGACTTACCGTACCGGTGAGCCAAAAATAAAGTCGTAACCTAAAAAGTCGTAACCTAAGAAATGAAGGAAAGAGAAGATTTCCTAACCTAAGAAATGAAGGAAAAAGAAGATTTCCCAGTTGTCAAATAAGTCAGCAGAACTGAGAAAGCCGATGGCATATCCCATTCCTCACCATGTTGAGAGTGAGATACGCCACGTTAATTTTCGCACAAGTGATAAAGTAACCGACGTTTCATTTGAAATGTCAGCTACTTTATCGCATTCTCAACCAGAGCAAAGTCAACCAAAGGTTGCCACGACTGACATTCATGTTCACGTTCAGGCAATACAGTCAGAACGGCAAGATGCAAAAGTACACGTTGCGTATATATTGTTGTGACGTTCAGACATTTTACAGCCTACAATTTAGGACACTTAATCTAAAACAATGCCTCTGAGAGACAATACAAGACTCCTGGTCAGGGGCAACAAATACCCCATGGCCTCGGGGTAATTGTAGCCTCTGACTAAAATTTAAAAAATATAATTTTTTTTTAAGTATGAGAAAACTTTTTTCACAGGTTTATGGTCTTTGCTGGTAATAAAACTTTGCATATTATTCCAATCTAGGTGGACGACAAGATTTTGCTGGTATCAAACGGCATTTATTGAACACATTAAGGGATGTTCGATGTAATCACTTACCAACAATTTAAACAAGCCGTTAGGCGAATATGGGTCGTTGTCTTGGCTAGGACTCTAAGATACCACAACATGGGAAGGAATATGTCGGATCGCTGTGAGTAGTGGACGCAAACATTTTACAACAGTAGTGTTGTGATCTGTGAATTATAATGGACTGTGTCTTTGGGCAATAGTGGCCGCTTGGATAGCTGCTTCTTGTTTGCTTGTAGTTGCAGCGGTTGAAAGTATTGCGCAGTGGCGACAGGGGGATGAGAGACTTGAATATTTTATTGTTAGAACCACGTTTGCTGGGAAGTGCCAAATTTGAAGGCCTCTAGCTCCTAAATGGTGCAAGATATCGAAAAACGGAGACCACTGAACTGATCTGACATGCAGGCTAATCATTCCACATTTTACTATGCTCCAATGATTACCCTGGCCCCAAATGTTTAATCACTATTACAAGAAAATTGTAATACTTTATCCAGCAAAAATATTGCATTTTCTCTCTAGAGAAAATTTCAAAATGTTTAGAAATTGAGATTCCGTTAAAAAGATACGTCATATTCGGTCAATTAATTCCCTTTTTTGATAATGTTTGTCTGCACTATTTTGCGAAGGGCTACACACTTCACGGCAGGCGAATTGGATATTGCCTGTTCACTCAGTCTGCAGCCAATCAACATGCAGCCTGAGATTTGAATTTGTTGTGATTTCTTTGGCGTGCAAATTGGACACAGCAGATGGGCTAACCACGTGACATGGAGTCTGGAACATGTATAGGTCACGCCTGCTGATTTACAATCATTAACATGCAATTGTAGAAAGAATAAGGCAGCGCCGTCAGCTTGAATATACATACTCCTGATGCTAATTTTTGAGTTACGCTCCGCCTCTGACAAGTTGTAAACACGTCAGGAAATGGCGATCGCACGCTGACATTTAGCGAAAATTCCCAACTTCCATCGGTGATTATGAAATAATAACACAACGACACGGAGAGATACAGAAGTACGTATCTAATAAGAGTCTTAGTTACGTGATACGCGTGAGATATTTGATTGTCTGTGGTTTTGTTGGGTGCAATAAGCGATTTTATTGGGGCATGTTTTCGTGTGCGTGGTCACGTATACAGAATGGTGTTTTGCATAGCATTCCCGATTGGCCAAAGCCATTGACCTGAAACAAACCGATTCACCGCCTACACTTTTACTCCAATTTTGCTGAAAATTGGTGACAAAGAGGCTTGATGTATTTCGCACAATGCGTAGGAAGCGAATTTCGAAAAAAATGATTAAAATGTTTTTTCTAAGTAAAAATGGCCATTGCTAGGCATGGTATGTAGGCATATGCTGCCACACACATATCCATGGAAAAACTGACAAAAAGGGTCTGCACTGCGTTAGCGACGACCCAACAATATCGTCACAAATCAGACTGATTTTAAACTGGTGAAAAACACAACGTTCTATTAATATCACCTCTGTTGTTGTACATTACACTTTGTGTCAGACAATAGCTTGTGATATTCTAAACTGACTGACGGTCTTGTCGTGCTCCATTAAAAACAGTAATTTGAGGTATATGCATGTCATGTATCAACACCAACTATAGCTGGCACCACTTAATGGTAATGCAATTTACCATAAGAAATGCTGCTTTCTAGTCAAAGGTGTGGCTTTAACCAGAGACACCAGTAACTTTGAAAATATTAACATTATTTCGAATAATGTTCGATAAACCAGTACGAAACCTCAAATGTATCATTGTCGGTACATAAAAGGTTAACATTGTATCTAAATAGGATAGATTTATGATCAAATAATGTATTTCAGGTATATGAATAAAGAAACCCGCATTATCATGATTTATGACAGGATATAATGAGCTTTTGATAGGGGCTACAAATACCCTGAGGGTACCTCAGTCAGAAAAGTGTCTCTGAAAAATTTTCATAATTACATCAAATGCTGCATACAACATTCTCTACACTCAATACTGATCACCTGAACCAAGTTTCAAATATATCAATGCTCTAAGTATGGAAAATTCATACCTGCAAAAAGTTGGGCGTATGTCTGATACTTCTTATACATTGCTGGAAATACCAGAAATAGGCCCTCCATTGGGGCGCAACTGTTCCTATTCTGCGGAATCACTCAAGCGTGGATATAGGCCCCTATAAAGCCCACATGCATGATTGCTCAGAAATACACAGCAAAAGGTAAACAAGAGGCCCAAGGGCCTGGCGCTCAGCTGAGTTGTTGCTGCGTTGTTCGTATATATTACATTACTCGTCAAACTCTACTAAACTAAGGACTCAAAGCCTAAGGATATTAGCTTCTGGATGTGTAACAGTGAATTACGGTAGACTGGTGCAATCTACTTCAAGCAAGCTCCACCCTTGCAATGTGTGCGCAAACAGATAACCTAACCTATATTGGACCATCAATTCTACACACAGCAACATGATTCATCCTCAGCTGTTACCATGATGATGATGATGATGATCCTTTTCGCAAATTGGTCGTCTTCTGTCTTTCTTCCATACTTCAGTGCCACCGGATGTAGTCTGCCCTTGGGGAGGGATCCTTTCAGCACTGGGACACAAGAATCCATGCGAATTGAATCACATGGAGAGACTAGCCCAATCACCCGCTTTTGGCTGGGTAGAAATGGGTAAATCTCGCAGACTGGACCTTAAACTCTACTGCCGACGTGTGAGGCCGGTCTGACAGATGAGTAAGTGGGGTCCACCTAATGCAGAAGGCACCAGTTTCCCTAACTAAAAGGGTAACATTAACAAAATGCTCTACCCAACTCTATTATTGCCTAAAGGCCTGTGTACACTAGTAAAATATTAGCAACATTTTTACATTTCCAGTTGCAACAAATGTTGCAAAAATGTTGCGTAGTGTGTACAGAGCAAAACGCGTCTTACAACATGTTGTAAAATTGTTGCAAATTAAATGCAATGCAATTCTTTGTTGCATGTTGTAAAAATGTTGCAAACTCTTCAGCCAATCAGAAATAGGATTTGCGTCATGTGATCTACCGGAGTTCATGTGACTTGAACAAGAAGCAGGTATAGCAACTCTCAAGTGAGTGTCTTGCTTCGGAGGGTGATGAAACCTTTTCTGGAAGTTTTTGTATGACGGCTTGTCAGTCAGCCGCAACTCCTTTAGGCTGCGTATCCATAGGCTGTTCCGTGCCCTGCACAACATTCCCTTTTTACCGCCTGGCGCGCCACACGGACAATGAACCTTTGTTGGTGTTATTGATCGTTCCCATAGGTTATGCCGTGTCACATTGCGGGCATATATGCACTGTGGATTGGGAATATAGGCCCATATTGGGATTGAACATGTCCATTCTTTTGCGAGTGAACAACACGGAAGCAATGTCTGAGGCGAAATTAATTCAAGAGGTTCATCAACGGGAACTACTCTGGGACCCCGAAACTGATGATTATCATAACAAGCACGAACCTGTAATTTGTTGCTTAAAAGTCAGGTTTTATATACATGTACATGTCAATTTGATGTTGCAAGTGAAAATACAAGTTACTTGTATTTTCATTTTCAATATTCATAAAAAATTGTCTTCTGAAATAATGACAGCGTGCGGATAAACGCGATTGACCGCTGCTATCCAATGGAGACGCAGGGCACAGTGCCAGGTCACAAGGCTGTTACGCCATAACGCCACACTACACAAGGGCATACCCTATGGATACGCGGCCTTAACAGGCAGTGGTATGCCCCATCATCCACCCTCATTTTGATCCAGGGCCTGGTCCATATTCTCTTTGGTTATTTCGCCGCCTCTTCCGTCTCTCAACAATGACAGCTAAAATTGCTGCAGAAGCACTCAAAACACATCTTCTCTCCTTGGAATCATCCATTTTCCCTCCAAAATACCTATTTCCCTTTGTTCCCACTAAAAAGTTTGCAACAATTTACCAACATGTTGTAAAAATGTAGCTAATTTGTTGTAATTTTGTTGCTAGTGAACACAGGGCCTTGAAGGGCTTGTTGCAAAATTGTTGTAAAAATGTTGGTAAAATGTTGGTAAAATGTTGCTAATATTTTACTAGTGTACACCCTGCTTAAGTCAAGTGAAACTCTTAACAAATCTTAGCAGAATGCCACCACTGAAATGTTGATATATGATAGCAAGTAAAAACTTTAAACAGATAGACTTGATTTTTTTAACCAACTGCCACATGCTGTTTTCTTTATTTAGTAAATTTTGAGTTAAGTATTACAGAATGAAATACTTGAATACTAGAATTGCCTGGCTCTTCTGATGATTGCACTGGTGAACACCGAAGTCGATGGGATGTGCAAAGTCATAGCTCGATCCTCTCTCTTGGTCATCTTTGATCTGTGGTCACCAAATATGTTCAAATGCAGCTGCAGATCATTCCTGTCCTGCAAAACATGATGAGGAGATAACATTTTAATTTTGATAGAATAGGTAAGCTAGCCAAGTTTTATATCAAATACAAGGCCAACAACAGCTGATAAGGCGCTAGGGCCGAATGATCAAGGAAGTTCATTGATATGATTGGGAATACATTGTGATAAGAGTGATGAATCGGCCCCGTTTGAAGCATTGTGCTATGTACAGTGTGCATGTGTCAGTGTGTATCAGCTATCGCATTTATTGTTTGTTGACATTTCAAATCGCCGGAGTCGATCCTCAATTACACTGTTTATGTACATTGGCAACCTTACCCGATGATATCAGAACGATGTTTATTATTGTCTTGTTTATTCACATTAGTTCTGCTATGTGACAAGAGTTATTTGTTGAGAAATCCATGATTTAAAGCCGGACTTTGACATCGTTTCTCAGACCAACCAAGCTGCATTTCGCAGATCGTTTTTCAACGATCGTCGACGAACTATTTCAAATTAATCACATCCAATTAAACAATCCAAGCCTTCCCTAATGCCATCAACATGCAATAACACAAGCAGCCAAATATTATCGCCTATGAAATTGTGAATTTAATGAGAACTTACCTCTGAATTGACAGAACGCGATCTATTCCATAGCATGGTCTCCTTACGTCTGAACTGCGCAGACTCGAGACGTGACGTTCGCTGCACGTGTGATTGGACGTGGGATAACTCGCGCGAAATTTAAAATGCTCTTCCTGGGGGGTGCTCACTGAATTGCGCCAGTAACACCACCTGGTGAGAAATTCATGAACTACGCCTATTGATAATGAAAGAGAAAGCGTTGCTCTATAAAATTAGATTTGATTCATGATCCCCAACTGAGAAATCAGCTGCTGGAAAAGTTTTTGGAAAATTTCGCTCGGTGCCACCTAGTGGCCAAACCGCTCATCCTGCCGGACCCACATTTGGTCTATTCAGGAGTCCTGAAGGGTCTCAACGCCTCAGAGGGAAAATCTATCGCCTATCCGCCATAGTTTTGAAACGTGCCTGTTTAACGGACAGACAGACAGACAGACAGACAGACAGACAGACGGACACTCATTCTACCATTTACTCATATGAATAGCTCAGCTTTTCAGCTGAGCTAAAATTGGCTTATAAAAACATGTTTATGAAGAAAATATGAGATAAAGTCATTGCTGGCCAAGTAAAATGAGTATCTTTAATATTGTTAACGATTTTGTCAACATAAATTAAAGCTTTTAAGTATGACACAGAAGTTTTGTGCATTTTGATGGTCAAAAAGGGCAGAGGTGACACGAGAAAATTTCATTCAAATACCCCCAAACTCCAGAATATATTTCCTTATGATGAAATTAACCTCACCTGCTATAGGCAAATTAGAAATACTCTAGACTCGGCTCTAAGACACCATGCCAGCAAAAACTAGTGAACCTGCCCACATGATATTTATTCATTACTCTTTTGTGTCATAGGACCAATAGCAATGGTCGGGTTATTGTGCCATGGTCTGGGAAGCCGTGTCTATTTCATCGACTAGTACCAAGGCCTTGTTCCATGAAGAACGACTGATAGCTAGCCTAGGGTGGGCCCGTAATAATGCATTGTATGACAGATGAGGGATGAATACCACATAGGCCCTTTTAATCATTGGTCATTGAAATTGAGGAGTCCAAATAGGACGAGACAAGACAAGAGTTACGTGTAGACAGGCTTTTATGATGTTTCGTGTTGGCACTTTTCGCAATGTTGATCTGGCAGATTTATGTACTATGTGCAGACAATGTACGTTTCACTTCTTCTGGTACTCGATGGATGAAGCAGGAAACCATTCGCCACTGGATTGAACACGTGTTTCAACCCCATGTCGAGGCCGACCACTGCGAACTGTTTCTCCTGCTTGTAGACCGCTACAGAGTTCACAGGACCGAGGAATTTGGAGGTGACATCACCGAGATGGGAGGGATCCTTGACTTTATTCCAGCGGGATGTACTTCACTTGCAGAGTCACTGGATGTCAGTGTAATGAAATCATTCAAAAATCACGCCAAGAAGGCTTGGAAAAATTGGAAAGTCGAGAATACAGATGAGGAGGGTCGGTGTCCGCCTGTCTCACCACTAGACGTTACAAACATTATCAGCAATGCCTGGGATGCTGTGACTCCTGAAGTTATCGAGAATGGATTCGAGGCGGCGGTGTTCAGGAATGATGACGACATTGAGGATGGACCACAAAACTTCGTTAACCTGGATGACGAAAACGCGGGACTGAATGTTGTTGAAATTGTAGAAGACAACTCTAGTTTCCAGTCAATGTCTGAATTCAGTGTTATTCTAAGTTAGAATACAGAGAGTGCATAAGTGAAAATGTGTATTTTTCTTTAATTCGCCCCAGGCTATTTATTGCCAATTGGCCAAGAAATCATTATAAGAATTTTATGTCAAGGAAGTGATTCAGAAGACTCCGGAGAGGCGCATCCCCGAAAAAGAAAATGGTGACATTCATTTTGTGACATTCTGTATTGGTTCATTAGTCTTGAACCAAATAATCCATTCAGGCCCGGTCATTGTATCCTAATTCTATACCTTTAATAGGCCTAATTGAACCTTGAAGAATAACAGTGTGCGTAACAGTTTATGACAACCATCGACATGGCCTGTGATTTCATAATGACCAACAGCGTGGCTTGCCCGGTGACTTGTCATTCAGAGAATCCCCGCACCAATCAAGGCCTATGATGAATCCTAACAAAGGAATAACTATAAATGAGTCTATGAATAAATATAATGTGGGCAGGTTCACTAGTTTTTGCTGGCATGGTGTCTTAGAGCCGAGTCTAGAGTATATGCCCACCTTTTGTCACACACAGGTCAAACATTGCCTTCTCGGCTACTTTCCTTGCTGTTTCTACTATAAAACCATAGTATCTATTGTCAAACCAGCCAAATTTTCAACCCAAAGGTGACACCAGAAAATGTTCTCCAAAGTTACTGAAATTTCTAGAGAAGGTAGCTTGTAAACTGTACTACAGCTGTACTAAAGGCAATTTGAATATAATTAATCAGTACATGCATACCACAGATTTAGTTTGTCGCTCCATTACAATTCCACTGTAGGGTAATTAGTGCACGTGCACTGGGATTCCCATTATTTCTGGTAATGAGCCAAAGCTCTTATATTACATGTTGCATTATCCAAAACTATTTATGTTGTGATACCCAAGATTCACCACTTTCATATACATGCTTGCGTTAGCTGCATAATTCCCTTGTTACCGGAATATGCATCAAAAACATTGCCCAGGGCTACAATTAGACCGGGTTACAAATACCCCCATTTTTATATCATTTTATATAAAATTCATATAAAATTTAAATACCCATTTTTTATATCAATTTTTTATCGCCAAATTTTATATACAATTTATATAGAATTAGATTTACGCATACATGAATTTTATATAAGAATATTTTGCCTGTCTACTTAACATACTGGATGATTGAAAATCCCACGACAATCAGTAACAAGTCCTGAAAATGGAACTTGGCATGGACTGTGGAACCAGAAGTTTGGAATGTAACATCTGATGGATCTTTGCAAGGAAAAAAACTAAACTTGGAATGTGGAACCAGAGCATGCGGAATGGTGGCACATGGATGAGGCTGTCCTTGATTTTTAAAAGCTTTATAGAAAATGATTTTCAAAAGTAAATTTAAATATGGGTTCTTTAAAAAGAATTTCAACTGTCAGAATTTAGGAATGAAAGTTACCTTTTCTGGAGAACTCATGTTAGCCTGCAAAATTAATCAGGTGCACTGTTAAACAAAGTCATATCATACAAAGATAAAAAGGAAACAGCCTATCTGGCTCACTGGTCAAACTTTGGCCGAGCTTTGGTGGGCCATGAAAGCAAGACTTCACCAGATGTGAAAATGTACCACGAGGACCACTGGCCACATCCTGATTGTGACATGTTAGATAACAGTGTGTATAACGGTGCAAAGACACCACAAACTGCATTTAACAGACATATTGACTTAACAAGACCGAAAAAATAAATAAGCATTTTTCTGGACCTTTTTTAAATGGTGGATTACATAATGAAGACAATAACGCATTTCACTGTAATCAGAATCTTCATCATCAAGACTTGCAACAAAACTGTGCAAACCACAATCAGTCAGGTATTTTAGGAGACATCACAAGTCATAGGTGTTGAAATTAATATGTTGTACATTTGTTGCTTTTAGTGCTCCCCTCTATGATTGTGGTGCAATTGATAAATGTTCTTTGGTTGGAGCAACGGGATTCAGTTTGTGTCAATACAAGAATCAAGACTTTGTGTTTTGTCTGACTGACAAGAAAGTCGCCAGGCACACTCCTTAGGTGGGGCACCTCCGGAATGCACAGGTATTTCTTTTTTAAAAGGCCGTTTAACCTTTTTTCATAAGCTGCTGTAGGAGACTCTCGCTAGAGGGCAGCAATTGATAATGTCAGTGCAATGCCATACTATTTGGCGAGGTGGCAGCACCAAACATTATAACACCCATCATGACAGCCAGTAGGCCTATCTGTACTGCAGACCGGTAATACACCATATCATAGATTTATCTCGCTAACCTGCTCATATTTGGCTGAGATAACAACAATATTCAGTCTGTGCAGTGCATGTTTGTTGCCTGTCAGAAAAATGGTATAAGCTAAATATGTTGTCAACATGGTTTCAAGCCCGTTGCTTCAGGCATTTCGACAGGTTTCTATCCTCAAAATCAGTGTTCAAGAGAAGGAGGATAATCAGTCATGGTGTAGGAGAAGGCGTATTAATTCGGTACATAATATCTGCTGATATCTCAAGCATAAAGAATATTCAAATTTGATCTAATTCCACCTCAGTCAGTAAAGAACAAGGCTCACAAACTTTGCCGGCGCGCAGAGCATTGCAAAGCAAAATTTCATATTTATGAAAGCCAAGCACTGCTAAACCCACTCAATTTTAAGCAACCTCACACAATAATAGACCTGACAACTGCAGGCGGCAGTTATAAACTGACACATTGGAGCTTCCTTAAATGTGGAATGATGAGGTCTGAAAAGACGAATGCTGCCAGATAGCAAGAAATTTAGTTATGCATATTCCCACTCACACTCCTGATGCATTTAGCGTGTTCTTTTTTAATATGGCGGGAAGTTTGTTATTAAGCTTGCAGTTTCATGAACATGATGTTCAATGATTTATGTTGATAAATTGATTGATTAGATATACACATTGTAATATCATTCTATAATTCGACTGAAAAAAATGTAAAAACACTTCTCATACTTGAACTGATTAAAAGAGTAACATTTAGACTCGACTTCTCACATGTCAAGCCTAACATGAAGAGCGCCGTGGATTAAAAGATGGTGGCCGACCATTGTGCATATTTAAACCTGGCAGTGGCACCTTCTATGGAGTTCAGCTTTAAATCTGTTGGAGGACATCAAATGTTCATTTTGATGGTCACTTGTCAATCCAACCTACTAACAAACTATCAAACTACACAGTAATGGTAATTTTCTGAAAAGGGGTTAATCTGAACTCCCTAAAAAATCTAAACTTGTTAAAACCTACAAAAATGTTATCAAAGGAAAACTATAGGCAACAGCTGGGTAGGCATTATAAAGTTACACAATGACGCCAATAGGGGTCTCTCCCATCTCACAGTACGTCAAAAATATTCACGCTTGTACAATGAATATATGTAGTGTTGAATCTAACATGTCCCAGTCCCCTTACTGCGCATTTCAGTCAACCGTAGATGGCCAATTTAACCCAGTTGCTCCTGCCTATAGTCCCTGTATAAACTTGAGTGTTTAACAATGGTATTTTTTTTGAAAAGGGGTAAATTTGGACCCCAGGGGCCAAGCTACTAATAAAACTATGGACCTTCCGAAGAACTGCCAGATGATGTTATCTTACCTTTTCTTACCCCGAACAAATTTACAGATGATTATTTTGAATGAAACTGCCAGGGGCCTTGAGCTCGCCTGTGGTCAATAACAGGAGTATGGTTACCATCATGGTTACAGAGAAATTGACCTCAGTGACTTTGGAAAATTAGGTCAAGGTCAACATTTTTCAACGACTATGTTTACCTCTTTGAAGCCGCAGACCGAGTGTACCCAGTTGCCCATTCAGTCCCCTGTGACACACACCGGGTTCCCCTATTCCATTACAACACTAGCGATCTCCAGACAACGATCTCTTTGAAATCGATTTAGGCACCATCTGATATCATCAAAGAACATTAATCATTCATTTTGCGCATGATAGGCGCGTCCACAAGACAACACGCCAAAATTGCGGGAGCATTCTTTTAACAGATTTTCAGTGGCTGAAGTGGTTGTACATGGACTAAAAACATCATCGCAAAGCGAGCATAACCCCTCAGCCTATTAAGGTTGAAGGTGAGACAATGGTGAAGTTGGCTTAGTGCATTAGGCCTACACCCACTAAAAATTGATTCCATCCTCCAAGCCATTCTCCTCGAAATTGACGGAAACCGATTTCAAGCACGTTGCCGTGGTGACCATATTGAGAATCAGAACGAGCTGGTTTTCGAAAGGAACCTTCCTCTAGTCACCCCCAACGAACATACCAAAAGTGAATTTGATCGGACGTACGGTTCTCCTTAAATTGACGGAAACCGATTTCAAGCACGCCGCCCTAGTGGCCATATTGATAATCAGAACAAGCCCGTTTTTGAAAGGAACCTCCCTATAGTCACCCTCAACATACATACAAAAAATGAATTTAATCAGACGAATGGTTCTCCTCGAAATTGACGGAAACCGATTTCAAGCACGCTGCCCTGGTGACCATATTGAGAATCAGAACGCGCCGGTTTTCGAAAGGAACCTTCCTCTAGTCACCCCCAATGTACATACCAAAAATTGAATTGATTGTCAAAGTTGTTTTCCTAGAAATCGACCAAAACCAAGTAGCAGACGCCCGCCCGCCTGGACGGACAGCGCAAGTGACGACAATACCCCTCTAGCCCATTTGGGCTGAAGGGTAAAAACAATCATAGACTAAAAACAGAGCCAAAAATGAGTTCAAATCATTGCCCAGGCTTTGTCCCATGATTGCTAACTCTGCAAATGAGATAAACTTCTGAAATTCAATTTACATGTGTGTTTCCGCCTATTATTTCTGCTTTGGGCAAGGTGGGAATTATTCAATTTTTCCTGGGATGGGAACTTGTTGATGCTTTATATATCTTGGATGGCTATGCAGTAAATGAAAGAAGACACCAAGAGCTTCAAGTTGATACATGTATATGTTATAAGTAGTTCAGTGCAATATTAAGTGTTAAATATATTGGTTTAAAAGTGCTTTTTTTAGTGTTTTTCACGTTGCACCTATTTACACCAGAAAAGTAGGTTAAACTGACATAAGTTTATGTCAACATGAAGATATGCCTTTGGGTGTCGACATAATAAAATTGAAGAGCCTAGGAAAATGGCAAAACATGCCACTATAGGTGGAATTTGAGTCTGACCTCTGTGACCTTGAATATTAGTGTATTGTACCTTTGAGATGGTCCCTCTTCTCCTGGCAGCATGGTGCTTCTGCCTGTCCATAGTTTCTGAAACATCTTTGTAGTGTATTTTGTGTGTAAGGAATTGCAATAACACACGGTTGACTGTATGATATTTTCTCGGCGTTTCTACTTTCCAAACCGTTTTTTGCACTGTGTTACAAGGCCTGGGGCAGCGTCACCCCCGAATTGACACATCCAGGTCAAGGTCAAATTTTAGCACTGTTTGGCTGTTCAGATTAATCGATGGCATACATTTAAAGATCAAACAGTGAAGGTTTCTTGACATATTGTTTCATCCCACAGTGAGCTACCAATAAGCTACAGAGATACGGTATAAATGCTTGTAAATATTAGTAGCTGAGGCCCAGTACAGACAAGATATCCTCTGTGAAGTATTCGTGAGTCTGAAACTCCACCTGATCCGTGCCGCCCGAGGGATCGGGATGTAAAACGTCCAGAGTCCCCACGGGAGTCCTGCCAGCTGAAGAAAGGGGGGCGGACGAAGTCTCGCAGAGCATCCCTAAGACAGGGGCACCGATGCTCCTCGACGAGACCTCCCCAGGGGGCACACCCCCGAAGGGAGGGTGCCCAGCCTGGGTGACGGGGTCGGGTGAGGGCAAAACCTCTCCAGAGTCCCGGGGACCTCGCCGCTAAAGAGCGGGGGTCCCGGCGGAGGAAAGGGAGGGGGTACGAAGTCTTCCCCAGACCAGGCTTTCTAGGCCCTCTCCGCACAGACTTCTTCAACCTCTTCCCGGAAGTGCCGGGAGAAGGAGAAGTCACCCCGGGGCGGAACTGCCCGACCCAACAGGGACTGACTTGTCAGTACCCTGACCCGGGGAAGGAACGGGGTTGGGACTATGAATCCCCGACACACCTGACACCCAGCCATCACCAATCTGGAAGGGAAGGAGGGCCAGGAGGCACGGCGGAAACCCCAGAGAAAAAAGCAAAGAAGATAAGAAGGATTAGAATAGAACCATCCTAATATATTCTTGATAAAGTAATAATATATACAGCTACGCCGCAGTGAACTTATTTTTTCTCTTTGGGTCACGTGACCAGAAGCCCGGGAAGATACTGGAACTTGATGTAAATTTTGAGTGGGTAAAAACCACTCACAAAGGCAAAAAACGGGGAGAAAAAGAAAAAGGAAAGATATCACCCGCGTCCAGATAATATCTTCCAGTAAGAGGTGTCCTGGGGAGGTCCTTCTTTAACCTGAATGGCTCTAAATTAGTAGAATTTCAGGAAGAAACTCGGCGAGATGTTTAACATAGCGCCGAGGAAAAAGTACTGAGTAATGGCGGCTTCACGAGGCAGAGGCTGTATTGGGGCGCCGCCTAGGTGTAGCTATGTGAACTAGCTAATTATTTTTCTATTATAAATAGATTAATTTTTCCTCGGGTGTGTCCGATAAGAGTACACATACAAAAGTCTGACCTGGGTAGAGTATGAATGACATAAAATCCGGAAAGTACGCATTTGCTTGATAAACAATGACAACGACTGATACCCTATCATCTCGCCTGTTTCCAAGATACAGGATAAATCTCAATGTCCATCCCTTTTTTAGAGTAAGGAAGTGTATGTATAACACTATCGAAGATGTCAGGGTAAGGTAGATGGGTATGGCTACATACACTGCATATACCTACTGTGTATACATTCCTTGATGCAAGGTATAGATACTAATCTGCTGTTACTACAGGAAATTTATGCTTATCCAGCCGATTAAAGCTCTGGGGTGATACAATAAATTTAGCTTCTCACATCATGTGGCTTAAAGGTCAAATATATGTGTGTTCAAACTTTATTAGTTCCAATTTAAACTCTTACTACTTTCCAACTGTATATATTACAAATGCTGTTTTAAACATAGGATCTTATTGATGGTTGAAATTTTGTAATCGTTGCATTACAAACATGCAAAGTGCCGGTGTAATTGTTTCAAATGACCTAGGATAAAGTGTCCTGAGGACAAATAATCATTTTACACAATGCTTATCTGGTAACATTAATAGTTCAAAGGGAATAGAGCCCCATTGCAATACCACTTATAGCAAAAAACACCGACAACTAGACAAAGGACACATTTTGAGTGGAAAGAAGGCTACAGCCACCACCCCAGTGCTCCATCTATCCGACAGCATATAACTTACAATGTCTTCCATCATGAAAAGTGGGTTAGAAGGGATTTAAACTGATGGTTCGAATGGGTCTGATGCTTGGCACTGTAACCACTCGACTGCTACCGGGCTTCAAAGCGTCACAAAATCTCTTTCAAACTTTCAAACAAGGAACAACATTTTCTACATCACTGTTTTCAAATACTTTTACATCAACATTATAGCTTACTGGCAGATTCATAGTAGCACCAACGAAACGCTAATCCTTTTTTGGTGCAGTTCCCATTCTAAAAGTAGTATGCCGACCTTGGCATTCCAACTGCAGAAGTTCACATTTAGATTTCATTTGTTGATATTATAGTTTCTATTTACGTAAAGCTCTCCGCAAAGACTTTTTTTTATCACAGCTTCTGGATATTGCTTGTTTGCAATAGATCATGTCAGAGTGATATGCGACAATGCCATGCATGTTTAATATTTATGGCATGTCGTAGCAATAAGAGCTTTTCATATTGTTGGCACAGAATTTGAAAATAACTGACACTGTGCTAATATGTTTTTAGATGTATGCTTCTCCGCAAAACTTTATAAGTTAAAACATCCACAAATAAATCAGCATCTATCTTGTCTATACATCATGATAGATTATCGAGGGAAATAAACAGGTTGCATGAATTTCCCACAGCATTCACATATTTCAATGTCAGCTTTCCTTTTGGTCCACTTTTGAACTGAAAGTTTGCAAGAAAACAGTTCTTTGTTTTATCATAACGCGCCCTAGAGATTGCAAGGTAAATTTTTAATCCTACCAAATGCGATAGATTTTTCTCGTTAAGTGTCGTTTTATGGTCGTACTGCGGAACTTGAGAAATAACGAGAAACTCTAGCTGCAGAGAGTCTAGGCAATTAGGCGCCCCTACTGATTTATGAGAGATTGCAATGCCGATACAGAATACGATTGAAATATGAGAATAATATGAGATCTGGGGTTCATAGTGACAATAGCACGAAATTTCCAAAATAAGCTTCTGAGCTAAGCAAAACTTTTATTTTTATCAACAAAAACTGCTTTTTATTAAACACACTTTAATCCAGCAGCTGTCAAAATATGAAGCTTTTCCATAATTTTCCAGGAAAAGCATAAGTCAGTCAATTCAACCACATTTCACGATGACACGGCTGATTATACCCGCTGATACCAAGCAAGACACAAACTGCAATCAAAACCTAAGTGCCAAATTACAATTAATGAAAGGAAAGACACTACGGCAAATACATGGCCATCATGCATGGTTATGACTCCAACATGGGTCATAACCTAAGAAACCAGTATCACACAATTTGATTAAGAATCTGATGTTTAACCCCTTAGGTACATGTGGAAATGTGACAGCAAGCAAAAAGAAACTGGTTGTCCTGTTCAAAAGTTGTCCAAATGACACTCCTCACACTTACAGCATCTAAGAGAAATCGATATTTGACCAGGCCAATATCAGGCCTAGCAAAAAAGAGGGCCATTTTCAAGAAGTCCTCTGTACCAAAAGGGTTAACAATACAAGAATAGACAAGAAAACTCAAATAATATTGGGAATAAATATGAACTCTAACCTTAAATTTTGAAAATATATTTACAGAAAGCTGTTGACAGTAAAATGACAACTAAATCAGTGGAGCAGACATGAAACTATTTACTCACTTTCAAAGCTTCACATGGACTGACTTTCTGTAAATATTTGGGAGACAGAATGAATTTTTTTACAAGAAACCACTTGAAGAGTTGAATAATACTACATTTGGAAACTGGTGAGGTTCTGCAACTTTTTCACTGGCTTTGTTGTTAGTTGCAATTGAAAAGCCAATAAGTTATATTAAAATTTATACACCAACGCCTGAGAAACGGCACAGTTCCATATCAGTCTCCTACCGTAGCGAAAAATGCAAAGGCCAGGGGCCATCGTGCTCACCGTATAGATATTTAGTACACAATTCATGCTGATTAAGAAACGTGCTTCAGTGTAATATAGCCAAATAGAAATTTTATACCATTTACCCTCTGTGACATTGAAAGTAGGTCAAATCAAAAACCTATGTGACATATAATGCCATATGGTTGTTAGATGTACCCATGATATCAGATTGGTAGCAATCGTGCAGTTTTGGCAATAATCACATTTTTAAGTATTCAGATTTGGCCCCCTTGTAGCCAAGCAAATCCTATCAAATCAAACTTTGGTCCCCGCGATCACCTGACTATACGGTACTGTACATCTGTACCAAATGTGAGATAAATAGTCACTGCAGTAAAGAAATCTGCTGCAGTTAAAACCTAACAACCGATTTAGGCCATTTAACCTCGAAAAGTCGGTAAATTAAAAACCAACATGACATGTGACGTATCGTTGCTTGGAGTCCCTACTATAAAAATATAGAAAACAAGTCACTAATGAAAAGGCCAGGGGCCAATGTGCTCACCATATAGATATTTGGTGGTTAGGAATTCATCCTGGTTAAGAAACATGTTACATGTATAGTGTATAGGTTGAATCAAAGTTGGTATGACATGTGATGTATCCTTGCTTCAAGTACCTACCATGAACATACTCCAGGCTCGGCTCTGAACCACCATGCCAGCAAATATTATAAACCTGCCCATATCATATTTTTTCATGACCTCTTTTGTGTCATAGGAACCAATAGAAGGCAACAATCTGTGCACTTGCAGGGCTATTGTGCCTTGGTCTGGGAAGCCATCTCACTTACATTAGTACTAAGGCCTTATCTATTTCATGAAAAATTACAACTGGTTTTATTGATCAGAATTGTAGGTAGTAACGTATTGCAGGACAGGTAAGGGATGAACACAAAAGGCCCTTTTTAAACATTCACTTGATTACTGAAATGTATTCGTTCTGAAAGGACGAGACAAGACAAGAGATACATGTACACAGGCTTATAAAAGTGTCCTCTTTTGGCACTATTAACAATGTTGATCTGGCGGTGGTGAGCTGTGGCAGTAGAGAAGCCCCCAAGCAATTGAATTAGAGACTAGAACTGGCAAAGCCAGATCGACGGTTTTCGTTTGGGGAAACTGGTATTGGCACCTGGAGGTCACATGATGTAACATGTCAGAGGAGAATGGAGAGATTGATGTGACACCAGAACCCAGTGGGCTATTGCTCAATAAATTTGGCTTTCGGAGCTCAGTCCGACACAGACCAGTATGTTTTGTGCGCCTTCTTATTTCTGCATCCTCCATGATGAAACCAATCCCATTTCAATCGAATATAGCATATAGGAGAAAAAGCGATCTACGTAGTGTTGTAAACACGTGCGTTTTGTCTGCATGTCAAAATATGAAATGTCATTTAAAGGGGCACTGTATTCAATCGCGAATCGGTTTCAGCACGACCACCGTAGAGGGAGGTGCCCATCGGTAAAACGATGGAACTACAGGAAACGTATCTAAAATACCCAGCAATGCAGTTTGTTCAGTGATGTATTGCCGTCAAAGCTTCCACACAGCTTCTTCAAACATTCTAATGGGATATTATGCTTTCCTGAAGAAAGTTTAATAGACTTAATACAGGTAACAATGGCAATTTAGATAACGTGTTTCTTAGTTTCATTCCTAGCCGATAGGCGCCTCCCTCTATGGTGCTCGTGCTGAAACCGATTCGCGATTGAATGCAGTGCCCCTTTAAACCGTCATTTTGTTGTGCTTGAGGTCAATTAACAGGATTTCGAATGAGCAGAGCGAATTCTGACTGTGCTAAGAGTAAAAAGTTGGCCAAAGAACAGTTGGGATGATGCGTCTAATGTATTACGTCTAAAAAGGCAACTGTCACATACCAACAGTATTTATGTATAATTATCTCATGAATAAAACCATGAATCTCTTGATGCTTTCGATTTGACTTGTTGACTTTTTATTTTGAAGAAGATGTTCTTGGTGCATTCATCAATTCTGGTTTAATACAGTAGGTTTGACTGTATGATCCCGCACAGTGCAGTGCAATGCACGCAGCACGCCGCCACAACACACACACACACACACGACCACGTGCACGAGTGACGAAGACGCTGTCCGACGCTGCCCGGCCACGCGACATCGTTGGACAGCCTGCGGTTTACCTACCTAACCTAGGGTAACCGCTAAAAAAGCGACGAAGTTAACTTTGCTGGTCAATACTACAAAAGTAAAATCAGTAGCCTGTGCCTCTTTGCACTTCCACAATTGCTGATTTCTTTCGAGAAAAAACTTAATTACCTACCGACCCAGTCGAAATCGAATGTCGAATGCAAAATGGCGAATTGTTAATGACAGCCTACTAAATTGCGACAGTAACCGACAACATGGCTCTCGATTCAAATCACTATCTAAACTATCAATAAATGCCACAAAATGTATACAATTTATTAAAATCCAGTTTGTAGATTATTAAAAAATTGATAAGGATTACCCGTTGCAATAAAAAAACTGTTGTGGAAAGTTGTCTTAGAGTGTTGAATAGGGTCGCAAATTAGTAAGACCCAATGTGATTCGCGTCATTAGTTTGGTTTCAGAACCCACCGCTAGGGTTAGAAGGGTAGGTATCTAGGCTTGCTCAGGATCTACCATTCGCCAAAACCAAACACCACCTGGCGTTAAAAGGAGTAAGCTCCACAAACGCTCGCAGTGCCGTTATTTTACCCTTTTGGTGTTTGTCGCTTTTTCAGTTAGCGCCATCTATCGTCAAAACTACTGACAAATTTTGCGTTGCCACTTAATATATATTGTTTCATGCTAAAATTGCATTTTCTCCCTTACGCCAACCCCGATTTGCATGAAACTTTCTTTATCCGAAGCGGAACTCTAATACGCACAAAACATCAGGAGACACGTCACCCCGATTTTGTCAACGGTTTCGACGATAGAGGGCGGTTAGTGAAAAAAAGTAAAAAAATGCATTAAATGCCACCTATTATCAAAACCTGTAACTATAACGTGACTTCGTCGGTAACATCTGGTGGGTAATGAGATTCTGCATCAGATGAAATTAATCTGATTCAATTCGGAGTTCGCATATCGGAAGTTATAGCTCTTGTAAGAAAAACAAGATGGCTGGTCTGGAGGCCATATTGAATATCCGATCGCAACCAAAACCTATATATTCCCTGGGCATCATAGGGAGGCATTGTTCTATGCCACTAGAATAAACTCAAAGGCTCGCAGTGCCGATATTTTACCATTTTGGTGTTTGCCCCCTTTTTTCAGTCAGCGCCATCTATCGTCAAAACTGTTGACAAATTTTGGGTCGCCACCCTAAATATTTTATGCGCAACAAGATTCTGCATCAGTTGAAAGTAGTTTCGTTCAAATCGGAGTGCGCATTATGGAGAAAAAGCCATTATTAGATTTTCACTTAGCGCCCCCTAGCGGCCGACCCCCTCAATGAATTTCGTAATTAGGGCAAGGAGGATCAACTTCAGACTTGGGCCTATCATATGAAATAAGTTCCACATCTACAGCTATCACCATCTCTGAGATTTGCTCTGCACAAAAATCCGTAGAAAAAAGAAAGAAAAAACACAAGCAAAGCAATAGGTTTTCGTTTTTTAGAAAAACGAAAACCTAAAAAAGAAGTTTTAGTATCACAGAAAAACTGCAATATTTCAGAGATCTAGAAACGGCCCTAGCAAATGGGACAGTCAACAGCCTCCATCAGTTTGCTGACCACTACAGGATACCCGTCGAAATGATTAGACGATGGAATAGGGCCCACCTGGAACAGGCAAATAATGGTGATGCACGTAAAGTGAAACCTAAACTGGTTGAGCTGTGGCCAAATGTGGAAGATGACCTTCATCGATGGTTGCTGCACCAAAGAGAAAAGCGTCTGTCTGTAACCGTTCGCGACGTCCAAGAAAAGGCGACGGGTTGTTTCAAATTCGGTGGGATGCACTTACGGAAGATCGGCCTGAGGAAATTGGACAATCTATGCCAATTCTTCATCACTTTTGTGCATCAAGCGGTTGGTTTCACCACTTCATAAAAATTAAGGAGTTAATGAACTGACAGTTGTATTTCTAATTTCCAATTTATACAGAGACGTCAAAAGCATAGTAGGCCTACGTCAATTAGGTTATTTGTGTCATTCCCGAGCTTAGAAAGGGAAATATTGATCCCAAGCCGACAGTTACCGAAGCCTTCCGAATGGTAATTTGCAAGAGGTGGCGAACACTGACGTCAGCTTCTACATTGTGTTTATGAAAGAGCAAAGTCTAATCAATCAAAAATTGAAAATAACATGTTGTCATAAGCCACTTACGCATTGCTTTCTAATCAGCTGTATAAACAGTTACTAACTTTGATTAGCCGTGTCCTGGCATGGTACCAAATTGCAATAATGACATCACCACCTATACCGCCTGAAATTTGATTGATTGACATAATTGACGTGGCGGGAAGCGGGAAGCGGGAAGCAGCCCGCCAGAGTGCGCAAAAATTGGTTTGATATAACTGCGGGTTTAGTACTCACAGGGGGCCTAACGTCCAGGGGGTGGAGGTGCGAACGAAATAACTGAGATTGTACCCTTGACCTTTAGATGGTGCAGGCCCTCTGTGCGGCCTACTTGGATTAGAAAGAAATGTTACTATAGAAAGTTATTGCCCAAATTGTTAACCCCCTCCCTGTGAAGAAATTGCCGCGCATATTTTTTTTTTCTTTCCATATTTTCCATATGTTTTTGTCATTCCAGAGTTATCCTATGGTTGTGGATGAGATCAGGCTCATTCACAAGCAGATCCTCCGCATGATGAGGTCCGATGGTCCACGGAAGAGTCTGCGAATTGCTCAGTAGGTTCATGAGCTTCATGAGTTCTTTATTCTCAACGGAAATAGAGAAAAACGTTTTTTTGGGGGGGGGGGGCAGGCAACAGGAAAAATGGTGTCTTTGTCCGCCCCGAACCAATATGGTAGCTGTTTCCCTGGACACCACCACTTAGAATGTTAGCTGTATGTATTGCAATTCTTGTTTCATTACAGAGATGTACCAAGTTGCGTCTTCGACCAGATCCGGGGCCTGATGACGACAAACTCATTCCGGACCACAGTTAGAGAGACAAGAACCACCTCGACACACCATCACCAGCGCAGAGAAGGTGGTGATCCTTTTTAACTTCTGGGGCAGGGTAGAGGGTTTAGAAAGGAATAGCCTGCTGAGGAAGACAGACCGACAGGTAAATTGCATCCCAGGCTCCTCCGGACTAAAATTTATCCCGATGTGTGAATAAAGGTGACAAGGGTTGGAATGCACGAATAACTCCCTACATTCCCATGATGGCCAATTGGTGTAGTAAAGATCCTGCTAGCAGGCTTTAATTGATAGAGTATGAACTTAAATGTAATGTGAGACACTCTAATATCATGATGTAAGTGCATTTGACTTCAATCTCATGATACTGATTGATTGTTCCTTTTCATTTCAGGGAAATAAGTTGAGCATCCTCGTGAATGAGAGCCACCCCTTCACCCTGAAGTACCATAGCAACACCAAGAGACTCTCCCTCACATCTGGATATGAGGTGTTGAATAAATATGGTATTGCCCAGTAAAAACGTTTTTGTTGCTATTTCCTTTCTTTGAATGAATGGATCTCCAGCAAGTGTCTTGTTCCTCCAATTTCCTGGATGCTACCAGAAAAGCAAGGATTGACCAAATTAACAAACTGGGTATCAGGACATCCTCCCCCTCCCCCCTCCTGGACATTCTCCCTGGACATCTGCCCCCCCTCCTGGACATTAGTTGACCCCCTGGGACATCTCCCCCCTTGAAGGACTTCAGATAAACCAATATCAGTCAGTTTTCATCAGGGGAGCAAATGTCCGAAAATCAACAGACTGCGGAAGAATCAGATTCAAGATAAGAATCTGCTACTGTATCTGGAGGAGGCGGGGAAATGCATCTCCCCCTAGTTCATTTGCCCCCCCCCCCCGCCCTGAAGGATCTATATCAGACACAGTGATATCCTTTGGGGTGTCAGGGGGCAAACATCCAGTGGGCAGATGTTCAGGGGGCAAATGTCCTAGAAATGCAAATTATAGGAGGCATTTCCAAAGTTCCAGCAATGCTGACATGGATGCAGGGTGATCATATGGATTGTGCTGATGTCATCTGGAAAGAAATGTCCCTTGAACATGGCAGTCTTGACATCTGTGAAGTTGAAACCTCTCCTGGTGTTCATTGCCACATCTCACTAGTGTCAGGCATGTACATGTACAAGAAAGACTATTCAAAACAACACCAAATTTTAAAGGCCATAACTCAAGGTTTTTTGCCATTTTCTGCTGTAAGACGATTTCAAAAGTGTACCTAACACTTTATACAATACAGAAAACCAAATGCAACTAGAATTGTCAGTTGAGTCTTAGCAGACTCTGGAGTCTCCGCCTCATTGTAGGGGTATTGTTCGCATTGTGAATGGAAGGGGGATTGAGAAATTGTCTGGGTGAGAGTGGATGTTGGGATAAGACGATCGATTCGGTTGATTGGAGGGGAAAAAGACGAAATAATGTGGTCTTAGTGGTAGGGAGGGGGTTGAGAGTGATATAAATTTATGTTCTGAAGAATTATGGGACATTTGTTTAGTTTTGTTGCAAGAGCGGGGAGGGGTGAAGGGGGAGACCGAATTATGTCGTCTTTTTCATAAGGACATTTTGAGATGAGCCCTTGAGGAAGGGATGTGAAGCCGCAGTTGAATGTGCGCTTCGTATGAATGGAAGGAATGAATGAATAAATATAAATGAATAATATTAATTTGGTTTATTGATTGCTGGTGTATTTCAAGCAATATATATCATTGACAATAGTTATGATTGCGATTAGGTTTGCAGTAGGCCTATACTCATCCCGAAAATGTTTGGGTGACTTTTATTGTTTTTATTGCCATTTGGTTGAAATGGCCCGTTTGTTGTTATGCTGCGTTCCAACGACAACATCCTGTTTGCTTGGCGTGGCTGGTGACGATGACGACGACGATGTTTTCTTCGAAGGGGTAGTGTGATTTGAGCTTGTGGACGATCTCTTCAAGGGTGATGGGGATGATGTCATTGAAGTTGGTGATGAAGTTTACTTTGAAGGGGTGGTGTAATTTGTGGTTGTGGAGTACGTTATCTTCAAGGGTGAAGCTGATGATGATGATGACGATGGCGGCGATGACATGGTTACTGCAAGAGGTAAATAAAGATATGAGCCACAGGCCGACTTAAATTCGCCACATACTGTGGAAAGTGCTATAGATCCACGTCGGTAGGCCTACAGCACATTTTCACCGAATAACGTGGACTAACTATACGTCCAGGAACTAAAAATGCTCTCCGACCAAAATCCAGTGCATGGATGATCAGCCGTGAATGCACACAGCCATGCATGTTGACAAAAACAAAACAAAAACATCGCACTTTCACTTCAGCGGAGCGATGGTTTATGTGCGAAATACGACTGATCAAGGCAACATAAAGTGTCCAGAAGGGAAGAACACATTCTTGAAACTCAGCCGCTTTAATTCACTGCCGTTTTTTCTTATTTCATAGCCCATAAACTCCAAATATTATATTATATTTCATACCGGTATTATAGAAAAATGCTTCGATGGTGTAGACTAGTCCCTGGTCTTTATCCATTATGTTCCTCCATATGTGCAGCCAATATGTAATACACATAACGCGGGGCACCAGTCATCGTGCCGGTATGGCGAGGTTTGATCAGCCGTGAATGCACACAGCCATGCAAAACAAAACAAAACAAAACAAAAACATCGCACTTTCACTTCAGCGGAGCGATGGTTTATGTGCGAAATACGACTGATCAAGGCAACATAAAGTGTCCAGAAGGGAAGAACACATTCTTGAAACTCAGCCGCTTTAATTCACTGCCGTTTTTTCTTATTTCATAGCCCATAAACTCCAAATATTATATTATATTTTATACCGGTATTATAGAAAATGCTTCGATGGTGTAGACTAGTCCCTGGTCTTTATCCATTATGTTCCTCCATATGTGCAGCAAATATGTAATACACATAACGCGGGGCACCAGTCATCGGCGAGGTTTATTGGTTAAAAATTTACATGTATTGCGCTATGCATGCCCATAGCACTTTCGCGGCTGTAACCCAGATTGACTTCTTAGTTCATGGACACCCTCGTTTTATCGATGTTTTGCAATGCATTGCCGTGTTCATGTACATATGAAGCTTTCACCTGGAGACGAGAGTTTGCTGGAATAATTTCTTGAGGAGAATAACTTGAAGAGAATAATACCCTAATACAAAAGTCTCAGCCGATGGCGGAGACTAATTAGCTCCATCCATTTTGAAGATATAGCCAATTATGTGTTTGACAACTTGATTACCTAATCAGGCTAGCAACAGGCTTGTTAGAGCCAGGCGGCGGGTTCAGCAAAAGTTGTGATGTAGATCAGGTTATCTGTACATGTCATCCAATCATAAAAGCAGGAGGGCCTTAATTAATTATGCACACCTGGAAGTAATGTGTTTCATTCACTATGGTGTATTGTGTGGCTCCGAATTGTGTCAAGGATAGCACAAAGAACAATCGAATGACGGATGGGACCCATTTTCATGAATTTCCAAAGCCAGTTGAACGAGAGAGGAGGAAGCTGTGGATTCGGAAGTGCAAACGTTTGGAGTGTTGGAAGCCTGGGCCTTCGGCCAAACTTTGCAGTGATCACTTTATCGATACGGATTATCACATGAAGCCGGATATATGCATCCAACTGAATATTAAATGCCACTTGTTAAAAACAGCTTTTCCAACCATGTCAATTGCATTTAATGCCCGAGGCTGCTGAGGTCGGTTGTTATACATAATGTGTAGGCCCTATTGGGGCCTGTGATACTGCATAGTGTCTTTTTGCGTTCCAGCCATAGCAAGGTGACAGCGACACAGGTCATTGTCAGTGACAGCCACTGTCAATGACAGATTATTGTCATCTGACATCTAGGCCTATCTAACGTTGCACGGCATTATATCGTCACGTCAAGATGATTGTGCATAATACCGTCACATTTCAATAGTAGTTCAGCGTCATGACATAACTGGCGATACAACACAGACGAGGCGAAACAATATTGTGCAACATTAGTCTGTTCAAAAATCATACATGTTATGCATCTGCAACCGTCTATCAATGTCTTCTTTGCTATATCGGCATGTCTGCCATGCAAATTGATTAACCACAAATTCTAATCACTTTCGTCCGAATGATCACTCTCATTATGATCTAGTGATATTAATGGCTCGAACATGTACGGCTAAACGTTTAAATATCCTTCTGTATCGACCAAAACATCCTCCAATTCACTGCTCTCACTCTCTGAACTGTATGCCATCTTGCTTTGTTCTGACTGACCTGATCTACGTCATCAAAAAATCCCTAGCGGCCACATGTGGAACTAATCTAAAGTTGTGTGTGGTGGGAAATTCAAATAGTTTAAAATTGAAAATTGAAATAACTAAATAATGACTTTATTATTAGAATTTTTTTAATGTCTGGGATCTTGTTTTTTTAACCCTCAACACATTAAGAAGTTGTGGACAATAAAATTGAGCATTCAAAACTTGACATTTGGGACACGTTTTTCAATCAACCAATTTACAACTGAACTCATTTCCTTTTGATAATCTATGTAAATCTGGCAAATATGAATCCTTGTACAACAATACAACAAATATCATTTTCCTGTATTATACACCAGTGGCTATTGACCAAGGCAGTGCCATTAAAACCTGATGCAGGGCTATCAATGCACATTCCATAGAAATTTGGCCATTACAGGATATTCCAATCCACCTTTAACTGCTCACAGCTTTTTGCCATTACATGTAGTTACACTAATGTAAAACCGTCAGAGTTACAATGCATCGTGACATGACGACAGCCAACACTATGTAAATGTTGTTCCCAATCAAGTGCATGAATCTTTAGGAGGTACAATTGTACCAAGTTTTAAGTCAAAAGCTTCATTATTTGCAAAATGTGCCAATATCGGCCAATTTACACGATTTGACTTCTGCGACCTTGAAAAATAGGTCAAATCAAAAACCTGTATGCTATGTTATGTGGCTTTATTAGATGTACCTATGATAAAAATTTGGCACTGATCCATGCATTAAGGAGATATAGCACTTTTTGTGTTAACGGTTAACAGGAATGCAAAGGCCTTTCTACCAGACAACATCACGCTGTGCCTTCCTCATTTCTGGTGAGATTCGTCTTTTCTCACAGGTTTCTTCAATCAGCTTCATTGTGGGATGATTGCAGAATAGACATGCACCCTCAGTGGCTAAACCACACTTACACATGTCAGCTTTCACATTTGGATTGATGTGATATCTATCTCTGGACCTACTCTTCACCAAATCTTTCACAACAACATCCATATCATGCTCTTTGAGCCAATACAGATCAAAATATTCATGCCGGAATATCATACCCCACTTGTTCTGGGGGGTACTGAATCTCGCATACTCCTTCAATTGTTTGTTCTTGGCCTCCCGTCCTTGCATATTATTGGTACCTAGACCAACTCCTAAGCGGTAATAAAGAACCTCCGCATGAAATCGAACAACATATCCAAGATGCCAAGTTGTCAAGTTTGCTCCAGTCATCAAAAGAACGTGACATGCATGGTACTGTCGACAAACAGTCTGCAATCGTTGCAGTTCAAACTGACTGAATTTGATCTTTGAAGCAAGACCAATAGCTTCGCGCACAACCGTGTAGGCAAAGTGAAATACCAGGAGTCTGCATTGTCTATCAGGAGTCCCATTTTGTCCCACAGCCTTGATCAAGCAGGGGTAACCCTGGCAAAATTTGAAGGAGTCTTCTCCTGTAAACCTTACACCAAGAAGCCTTGTGCCACAGGAACCTTTTGACAGAGCGGCACAATTCTCTGTAAACCACCTTCTGACCTGTATGAAAATACGACCAGCGTGAACTTCATCCCGAAGACAAACCAGGTATCTGCCAAAGGGAGATTCTATGAAAGCATTATTCTTAAAATCAATGCCACCCCTGATGACCTTATCATCAGTTAGTATTAGGGCTTCAGTCAAAATAGCCTGGTGAAGCTGAGCACAGATGTTATTTTTAAGATGAAGAGAATCGATATAACAGTGCTCCGAGTAAATGCCAAGTGTAGGTACATGTTCTTGCCTAGAATGCAAGGATGCAATGTATCTAGTCACTACATCACCCCTGCTGGCCTCCTGTTTTTTCAAGGCCACTTTTTTTACCACGGCTAGTCGATCAAGATATGACCAAGGTTTCCAGGTGGATTCACTGCCACCTAAACTTCCGTCAAGCTTTGACAGGTCATCTTTTCGCACATTGCCATAACTGGATGGATAGGTAGCTGCATTGCTGAGCTCGCCACAAGCAGTGGCTATCCACTTGCAGTCACCCGGAACAAGTTCAATAGTAAACCTGACCACAGTGGATCCAATCATGAACTCTTTCTTCTCAATGGACTCCATGTTTGAAGCTATTTCGGCAACATAGTTGAGAATAGAAGCATGGTCCTCAGGAATATCAGCCCCGAACAACAAAAACTGGTACATGCAGCTATTAACCTTCTCAGGCAAATTCAGAAAAGACAATAGAACAGACTTGTGCGTTTTCAACTTCGAGGCAGGAGCACCATCTGCCCCAACAGATATCGAAAAATAGACTCTTTCCTTCTTCAGCCAATTCAAAGATTGCCTATTGACCTGTAACTTCTCATCTATCTCTAAATAGACTGATGCTATCTTCAGGAGGGTGTCTTCGAAGGAAACACCTGCAACTTCATGAACCTGAAGCTCTTTACAAATACTTTTCAACATATGAACAAAGTTCCTGATATGTCATCAGCTCATCACCACTACATTCGAAACTGAGATCTGCCTGCCGCAATGAAGTGTATTTTCGACTGGATATTGAACCATTACGATACATGTATTTGACACACCGGAACACATTTGCTTCCGTTACCCATTCCTTATGCTTTGTTACTCTGACTTCCTTGGGTCTCGATAAATTTGAATAGTACTTTTGAATGGCTCCCTTCCCTGCTTTTTTAACCAACGTCAGCCACAGTCTATCCTGCACACTTTTGGAATCAGCTCCATGAATTGGTTCCAATGCCTTGTATGTTTCGTCAACTCGTTTAGTCATGGTTGTTTTGCTCAGGTAGCATCTCGCAGAGTCGTTTGGCAGAACACGGGTCAGGTTCGTCACACACCGTAGTTTCGATTTCATCTCTACCTGAACATATTGGTCTAGTTTAACCGGGGGTACAAATTCAGCTCTCAGTCTTTCCTTCCATTCGATCTTAAAGTGAAACCAAACAAAATTAGCACATACAGATAAATGCATCTTTCAAGAACTGAGTGCCAAAGAACTGAAGGCCTAATGTATTCGATGCTGATTACCGGTTGTTTCCATTTTTCCGCAACAACCCATTGGGGGTCCCAAGGGATGAAAAATGTTGCTAAGAGGGCAATATAAACGTTTGTTCAGGATACCAGTTCTTGATTGAGGCTCAAAACTGGTAATGGTTGCCTGTACGTATCAGAAAGATTGTATAGGCCTACACTGCTCCTCAAGGCTGGCTTTGCAACAAAATTATATGTGACAAGGTAACAAATTTCAGTGTAACATAATATATCTCAGACTGAGATACCCGTAGAGTACTGCTGTCTTTTGTTGTAGAATTACTGTTAAGATAACATACCTCAGCAGTCAAATCACGAATACACTATTCCTTTTCCCTGATGTCATCATCCAGCTTCTCAAACTGGCTTTGCACCACTTTCATGGCACTGGCATGGGCCATGTCAAGTTTTGCCTCTTTCTGTGCACACCTATACATTCCGATATCCCAGCCAGTTCCGGTAGCTTTTATCTGGAACCGAAAGTGATGAAAGGTCAGGATACGGTAATAAATTGTGTTCAGCCGGTGGATGAAATGAACAATGTAATGAAATGAATCACTTTAGACAGCCCAAGTTGCTGTGTCATATGACTTTGACATCTGTGACCACATGTGAACTAAAAATGCAGTGATCACTTTATCCCTTTAAAATTGAAGATATTACAGGTACAATCAAATCAAGCTAAATTAATGATGACAGGGGAATATTCAGCGTACTGGTACTCTTGCTATAAGAGGCTAAATAAAAGAAAGAATGGTCAGACTGTGATTTTAAGAAGTGACTTCAGAG
This sequence comes from Lineus longissimus, assembly GCF_910592395.1. NCBI lineage: Eukaryota > Metazoa > Nemertea > Pilidiophora > Heteronemertea > Lineidae > Lineus > Lineus longissimus. Next base: position 11,168,141 of record NC_088323.1, on the reverse strand, counting down.
GGCATTGAAAGCAGTTTGTGCGACATCAGCTACACAGGTCTGGTATAATTAGCCTTGGACAGGAGAAGAATATTTCTTGGGGGAAACAGTACATGTACATCATTTCTATAATACCTTTGCTGGTTTCCTGCTCCTCAGTTTATCATACTCCACAGTGTAGAAGCCAAAGACAGTGTCACAGTCAACCCGAATCTGACTTGCTGGATCTCTGTTGTACTTCACACAATTATCTCTGACGAGGAGCATGTCTGTATGAAAGTCCTCAATGTCTTTATACTGACCACTCTGAAATGGAAGTGATAGGATTTAGTGATCTGCAAGTGAGAAGTTGTGAGTTTCCAATATGATGCAGCCCACCCAGCTTAAAAACACTACTGTTCGAGGCCAACAGAGAATGCCAGAGGACACAACATCATTACATCATGGAGCAACCAGATTGAAGCTGTGACGTCATTCAGCAGCAGAACATCGTGAGAGGCAGATGCCAGTCAACCACAGCCACCCTTATGAGGCCTAGAGGAATCAACCACACCAATTGGGACCAGTGAACAATGATTTGACTAGCATTTTCGACCAGTCTACAATTTGGTGTCTCTGGGGGGGGGTCTTAGCATTCACTTCTTCATGGGTTGAATTTCCCAAACATTGTTTGAGCTACCACAGTATTATCCAAATGCTACCCACCTTTATTTTCCCTTGGATGGTTGAAAAATCCATTGGGTGCTGAATCAAATTGAAGTAACCTTGCGCATCATCTTTATTCACTGAAACAGGATGATAGCAATAAAGAAATAATGGACATTATAAGCTACACTACAGGAGGTGCCAGGGCATCTCACAAAATTGCAAAGCTGGGTGGTGGTGGAAGTGCAACATTAACTTGCCGTCTTCAGTGTGTGTATTAGAAGTGAGCTCTGATCATCTCATTTCTTCAAAGCAGTGTGCAGTGGCTATCAAAGTGTCAGAAAATACCAGTTGTCTTTTGTGGACATCTGAGTACAGACTGTCAAGTGTTTATCCACAATACATACATGATGTTTCTGGGTAGGCAATCACATAATATCTTCGAACACCTGTAGGCAACTGAGTCAAAAACCTAAGATTGAATAAGATTCATAATATCATGCCCGATTTCTCCGGCCTGATTTGTGATATTTACCTGGTAATCTAAACCAAACTGATGGGTCAATCTTAATTCTATTCATTCTTCCTCCTCTGTAGTGGGCAACCCTCTGGAGCAATTCCAGACACTCGGACTCCATCATGGAAGCTGTTGCCACTGAAATAAACACCAAAGATTGTTAATACGGCATGCACAGATATTGACACAACATAAACTCTTTTCAATTGCAGACCTCTACTAAAATTAAAACCAATTTAGAAAAGTGTTCCTTGAACTGAAAGTGGGTGTTTTGAGAAAACAAAATCAAAATGCCATCAAAAATATATATGTCATGGATGTCTGATTAATAGAAATAGTAATTCTGAAACAGGACCATTTGATCCCAACTCTAAAGAGAACAAGCATATGCTGCCTATTGTTTCATTTCTTTATACTTACTCAGACTGAAAGCTGTTGAAATCTACAACAGGGAAAAACCAACTGTGGACAGCAGTTCCAAAGGGAGAATGACTCCCATTTGGATTTGTAAGTACTCTGAAATGAATAAAAATCATGATCCAGTTGTGGTAACGGTACAAGTGTGAATGCCTTTAAAATTCTTGACACAATGGACTTAACTACCGGAGAAATCATACCCCCTGTTAAACTAGACCAATCTTTTCAGGAGAGAAAAGGGATCATAAAATAGTTATCTTACTCTGGGATCCCCCTTAATTTTGCCCATGAATACCCTGGGTAAAAAGATATTTCTAAATCATGCCGATTGTGCCCTCGATTTCTTTGGAAAATGACCCACCCTTCGGCAATCCTGCCTCCTGGCGGCGTCGCCCATGTGGGTCTACCCCTACCCCTACCCCTCATTCCTGCACCCAGAATGGCCATCCAGCCTAACCTTGCCCCTACCCCCAATCTTACCCCCTACCACCTCCCTAACCCTCCGATATAGACTGCCATAACCCTAGGCTCTAGCCGCAACAGTACAGTAGCCATTGAGATGTACAGCAAATGCACAGGCCCAGTGCACTCAGGCCTCTGTGCATTTCAAGGTCATGATAGTTTCTGTTGTCTATTAAAATAACATGTGCCCACACTAATGATTTGGCCCTTGGTAGACTAGATATATGATGCAGCCTATGAGGAACACAAACACAGGGTAGGAAGAGCTGCAATTTTGTACAGACATACATTTTTGCAAATAGCCAAGGTCAACTGGAGCCCAAGGGCCTAAATCCGCCATTATGAGCGTTGGGCCCATGCGCCATGACCCACCAAAGCCGAAATTATAGGTATCAAATGTTCTTCCTATTTCTATTTTAAAGATCTCAATGCACTGCTCAACGAAATTCCGCACAGTGTAAATTGAATACACCAAACACAACACCTTTTTTTTACTTTTCGGATTGATGTTAGAATAATCTAACTAGCTGCTCATAGACGTTGACATTTATCACTTCCGTTGAGCCAAAAAGGTTCTCCTCCCATGCCTAAAATTTGATGAAATTCGAGAGAAAATTCAGAGAAAATCGTTTTTCATTTCTCTATCCGCCATTCTGATCTTGTTGAGGTCGAAGGCCGCTGGGTGGCAGCTGCTCCCGGTTAGGGCCAGGCAGAAAAAGACTAAAATCAATGGATTTTTAACCGGCTTCAAAAATTGACCTCCGTCCAGTGGCGCTCCACGCGGGATAGTGATAATCCTCTCACTCATAATCTTAATGATTTATAAGCTTGCCACTGTCAGTGAAATTTTGATTGTCAGTGAAGTTTGACTTCAGAGACATTGAGAAGTATTTCAAACTGACCTATTTTTTTGGAGACATCTAAATATCGTAACAGGGGTCCTTATACCAAATTTTGGACACATAGTGAAATATGTGAAGGTTATTTGAGAAAAGAATAATTTTATGACAGTAATAAACATCAACTGAAAAGTACACCTAAATCTTTGTCAACATCAAGAGATGCTTATATAATATGTGTCTACGCATCAAATTTAGGTCTCATTAGGGAGTTTTTTTTGTTATTCATGCGCGGCCAACCCCTAACCGTAGTTCCTAAAATCATTGATTTCTCGGTCCTTACAGTATGTCAGCGTTGATTCAGCAGTTGTTTTGGCAAAGACATGTTTTTTTGGAGTTTCTGAAACCTTGAGCGCTACTCAATAGGCGACTAACAAGAAACTACGCATTTATATTGTTGTTGCCGACGTTTGTGTACACTGAACTTGGGATGTGCGTCGGCCCCGTGTTGCAATGCCGTCCAGTGCCAGTTGGTGTGTTTTTTGCTGATTTGTGCAAAATTCAACATATCTCAAAAGTTCAATGGTTGACCCTCGATTTTTTTTTGATTTTTGTGTAGCGTAAGCAACTGTCTTTCATGGGAGAATGGTCTCTGTAAGAAATATTCAGGAAGAAATGTATAATATTTGGGGTTTTTCGTGATTGTCCGGCCCAATTGGCAATATTGCCATTTGGGATGGTGAACAGAGCTAGGAGCAAATGCGACGCTTATGATTTACTTAAAGAAATAAAATGCCCGATTTAACATCCTGCAGAATCAGTGGAATCGGGCGTTTCCAGTGATATACGACACAAATGGGTTGTCCTCATGCATATACTTTGGAAACACAGTTTAAAATAGATGTTACGTCCTGTTAATGGGGCACGTCATCATCGCGTACATTTGGGAAAAACTCCCTAACGAGACCTTAAACAGTGTCTGCACATCAAAAATAAAGAGTCCGGATATGCGGAAGTCCAATGTGCAGACAAAATCAGTGTAACCATATTAATTACGTTTTAATACTTCCCATCCCTTAATTGTGCTTTTCTATCTAAATGGATCACTAGGGGGGTATCCTGCTCGATTCTATAATTTCGATTGGCGTTGCGCTAACTAAACTGGTCCTTTCAGAGTGAAGGAACTCTTCGTGTCTGCCACTTGCCACTACTGCAGAGAATGGGATCGTCAACTCCTCCTCAGTAGCGGGTAAAACATGGCTGGCCCAGCTGAGCACTCCATGGTGAAACTTCTGTCACGAGCCTTTCAATATATGATGCACTATTTTTTTTGTACTGATTTATTGTGTATTGTCAATATTTTTGTTCAGTACGTGCATTTTATTTAGTGTATCGTGTGCAAATCTGTTGATCTAAATTTATATGACAATTCTCCCTTGCGGTGGTTGCAATAGATAAATAAATAAGTAATGATGAAACATGACACCTTTAACAATATTTTTGAGTTTTTCCTTGAAAAGAAGCCAATCAAAAATCTAGATATTACTTCATGTAGTTTCATTAGCAGCACGCACAGGAAAAATTATTCCGGCCATCGGTGTTTATGAGATATTGACAAAATAAGGCGTTTGAAGATTACTACCTTGACTCCAGAAAGTAGGTCGACTCCAAACTACTTGTACTACATGAGAAGTCATGATGTAAAAAACACAAGAGTTTCAACTTTCTGGATTCAATGTTGGGCAAATGTGCTACCATTGTTGACACACAACAGAGACGGTCGCTGTATGATGAGATGAGAAAAAGAGCTGATGTAAAACAGCTACAGCTACCTACCTGGGCAACTTTTTCCGAAACATTATGTTTCATAGATGATGCCACCTGCGGGAACAGAAAACCTTTCGTTGAGCCAGAAAATTCTCTCTCCTGATTCCGACGTATGAGATCATTGCCCACATTCGATAAACTATTGGACAATACATTTGTCTTGTATTTGGTCAATTCGGAGTCACTTGATGCTTGGTTCAACAGACTGGACTTCATGTGGTTACCCGTCGCTGAAAGAAAACAGAAGGACATGTATAACCAAGGACATCTGGCGAAAGTCACTTACTGAAAGGCTGACTTCAGTTGAGAAAGCACAATGTCCTAATTTGATACATAACATGCACCAGAACGTTTTTTAAAACAAGTGTACTGCAAAGCGGTAGCAATACACGCCCGTCACTCCACACTCCACAAATAACAACAAGGTATGGTAAATCGACAAGTTATCAATGGTTGCATGGTGCAGTTGTCAAGCATTTCTACCTGAGAATGTGGCTTGTACATATTATACATTATGAAGCTGCATTGATACGACTTGGTGGTATAATGTATTTCTGTAATGGAAGACCACCACAAGGGCAGCCAGGTGGCCATTTCAGATTTGAGATCAGACCCAAAATTGATAAGGCACCTCCCCAAACCTACCCAATCACGCCACAGAGAATTGAACGCCATTGGTTGTCTTATTCAGCAGTTATAGTCCGGAATGCATGTGCCATGATCGCCACGGGAAGCCATATTTGATAAGTCTATTTGGGCCCAAAATCTATCTTTCGCAAAATGGCCATCACATTATCAGCCTCAGCTCCAATGCCTTAGGGCAATACCTTATGTGTAGCGCATTCAGTACATTACAGAGACAGGCAGGATTGGGGCCGTTTTGCAAGTTTTGACCAGACGACAATTTCTGCCAATTACGGGGCGTTTAGTCTTTCTGCTGTGAATAGCTACAATCCTATCGAAACAAGAGTTAAACATATTGGTATCCTGGCACATTTCCTGGCCCAGCTACAGGAAATTCAGATGAAAATGCAACTATTTTGCTGGAACTACTTTCGGCCAGCTCCAGTACAAACCATAAGCTGCAAAGCCAGTGTAGCTAAAAACCTGGATGATATGTGATGTATCCTTGCTAGGAAAATTTTCAATTAAAATTTTATCGACAACGAGTCACTCATAAGAGAGATATCACACTTTTTAAGTTTCCACTTCTGGCTCCCTGGTTGCCAAGTCAAGAGTCAGATCGGACTGAAATTCATTGTCAGAGGTCACCTGAGCTGTGGGGTCCTGTGTACAAAGTTTCAAGTTCATAGTTTAAGCAGGTAAGAAACGTGTCACTGTTTTTGAAACAGGATACAGACGACAACAACGGATGACGGATGCAGCGGTGTTGTATAGACTCCCCTACGGTGAGCCAAAAAACGTTTATACAGCTGTTTTGAAAGCGTTTGAAAACAAATGCTTACAACCAAATGAAAATTTGAAAACGCACCCAAACAAACACGACCGACCTTAAAGTCCTAATAGATCCAACGACCGTCGAAGCTTAACTTTTGCCGTAGTGAGAAAGGTATTATAGAAACAATTCATATCGTAGCCGTAATTTTTCAAAATTATTCACCCAAAAGCGAAAATACCGTCTTTTAATCGGCAAAAAGCCCTCCTCCGAGATCGGCAAAAAACTAGGTCATCGTGTTAATTTATGAATGGGATACGACGATCTTTCGAGCGATTCATCCAGTTTCTACTCAGAATCTGTAAATGCGCATGAAGTTCAGTTTAAATTCGTTTATAATAATTGTTATCAATTTTCGCGCCTTTATTCCGGATACGGAAATAGAAAGTCATCTGCGCATGCTCAGGACTGTTAAGAGTTTCTTTGCGTAACAAGACAAATGTCATATTTCAAATGTTTACAAAAGCAAAATTAAGGGAAACCAAAGAGGTAAATATCCTAAAACAAGGATAAAACGATGTATAAGAACTCCCTCCCTATCTCAGATTGTCTTAATATGACATAACTTGCCCATAACGAAGTAAAAAGTCGTTTTTAGTGCGGTTGTCCCGAGCTGTCATTTGCGGCCATGTGGTTGTGCAGTAGCCTGCATGCATTTGCGTTGTTGTCTCAAAACGATAGATGGCGCCACTATATGGTATACTATTCAAAAGTAAGTGATCTTATGTCTGTTTGTTCATTGTATCTTTCCAGATTTTACGCGTAGCATCTGCATTTGTATCCGTGAGAATTAAAAAGAAATAATAAGAGCCATATGTTATGTAGAAGATGCGTTGTCATGTCCTCGTTTCCTGACCTTGGTGTTTGAGTTTTGAAGTAAAGATCTGAAGCTCTGGCAGTCACAGAATCTTCAACAGATTTTGATGAAAGTGGATTGAATGAAAGGTTTATGTTTATGGGTACGGTATTTATAATTAGGGGACTTGTCATAGGTGTGTCATAGGTCTTCAGCGAAATGCAGCGAACACACGACACTCAACTGACTTGGCTCGGTGAAATCCACTCTGGACCGCTTGACAAACCGGACTCACTGACGGCAAACAGCTGGATTACTTGGGAATCGAAAAACTGTAATTTGTAATTCCCTGTTCGGAATGCTTTTACATCCCCCAACAACACAGTAATTCGGCATTTTCAATCACTCCTCTTGTACATTGCATCCATTGTGCACAAACAATGGCGGAGGTAGTCCCCTCTGGTGACGTCATCGGCCAGATTGGCAGAATGCCAAAGTTAGGCGGCTGTCTTCGGCGCGCGGCTGGGTTCTTGCGAATAATGTCAACAAAAAACGAAATCCGAGGCGAAACATGTAATATAAATAGACATTTATTGATAAGTGGGATACAATCAACACATGAGGGAATTTTCATTTTTTGGATCTATTAGGACTTTAAAATGTTTGTCAAACGATTGTCAAATGCTCGCAGTAAATGGGCATCAAACCACTTCTTTTGAAACGAAATGCGAACGAAATGAGTTTCAAACAAACAGAAAATGCACTTTGTTTGAAATGCAAACGAAAATGGATTATCAAACAAACTGGAAACGTACTTCGTTTCAAACAAAATGCACACGAAATGCGCAAGCGATACTTTTGTTTCACTCTTTTATTTATTTTCGTAGAAGACGGACGTGTTTTTCGCCCATATTTTGTGGTGATTTTCGGTTACTATCTGCAAGTCCAAATGAGATTGAACAGTCCACATATACATCTAGACAGTTTCTCCTAATTAGGCCGTATATCACTATTATAATTGACGAGTTGCACTTAGCGTTGAACACCTTAATGAAATGGCCAGGGCCATTGTGCTCACCTCATGTGGAGGAAAGATGGATAAAGAGCATGGTATTGTGTCATGTAATGTTAGGTTTGATGTAGGTCCAAGCAATTACAATTTCCCCAAAATGGCCAATTTACAGTACATTCGACCTCTGTGACCTTGAAAAGTAGGTCAAATCAAAGAAGACCCGGGTGACACACTGAATGGTTGTTAGAATTAGATGTACCTATGATATAAAATTGGTGCGAATCGGGCAAGTAATTACTAGGAATAATAGCATTTTGAAGAATTTAGGATTTGGCCCCCTCCCTGGAGGCCAAACGGCAAATCAGATCACACCAAACTTCGGTACCTGAGATCACCTGACCAAGGGGTACATGTGTACTTAATTTGTGATCAATAGTCATTGCAGTTAAGAAACGTGCCATAGTTACGGCCTGACGGCCAATTTACGCCATTTGACCTCTGTGACCTTGACAAGAAGGTCAAATTAAAAACCTGTGTGACATATACTGTATGGTGGTTAGATGTACCCATGATATCAAATTGGTGGCAATCGGGCAAGAAGTTAAGGAATAATCACATTTTTAAGGTTTTTGGATTTTGCCCCCTGGTGGTCAAGTGGTGAATCATATTGGACCAAATTTCGGTCCCTAAGATCACCTGACTAAGAGGTAAATGTGTACCAAATTTGGGATCAATAGTCATTGCAGTTTAGAAACGTGCCATCGTTACATCCTAACGGCCAATTTACACCATTTGACCTCTGTGACCTTGAAAAGTAAGTCAAATCAAAAACCCATATGATATGTGATGTATCCTTGCTAGGAGTACCTACCATAATTTTTTTATTGAAAACGGATCATTAATAAGAGACATATTACACTTCTTATGTTTTAAGATTTAGCCCCCTGGTGGCCAAGTCATGAACTAGACTGGACCGAAATTCAGTGTCAGAGTACCTCTGACCTAGGGGGTCATGTGTACAAAGTTTCAAGTTCATAGCACAAGCGGTTAAGAAACGTGCCACACAGGATACGGACGACGACGACGACGACGGACACAGGGCTATCGAATAGACTCCCCTAACGGTGAGCCAATAAGCCTGGTTTCACCTCTACTGTCATCCATTATCAACTGACATGATGTAGTTTTACACAAGGGAGGTTAATAGGTATGTTTGAGTACTTTGAATAAAGTCATTGCGACAATATCATGCATTTTGTAGTCCAGTTTTCATGATCACATCATGTACAGTAGTTGGTAGTTGCAGTAGTTGTTTGTTGTTGTTGTTAGAAGTATAAGTAAGTAGGGGATTCCAGTGAGGCCGCATCATAGTTTACTGTTAGCAACAACAACAACACTGGAGACATTTTACACAGAAAAACAGTGGAATGTTCCCAATGGGAGACAAGATTTACGCACACACCGGTAACTTGAACCATTCTGGCGCTAATCGCTGGTTGATATCGAGTACATCACCAGTCTGCACCATCTTGGTTTTCGGAGAATTGGTTTAGCATTGTGGACGCCTGTACATCATGTACATGGTTACATAGTTCCGTTTTCAAGAAGTATTACACTCGACTCATCAAAAAAGTGTTACCCACAAACCAGCACCCCATTTACACCAAACCCACAACATACAAACACCCACACAATCCAATTTTTATACCTCGAACAGCCCGCGCCACGGGTATATGCTAGTATTTCAAATGCTTGAATGCTACCGTACCATTTTTTGTAGGCCTCGGCCTATAGGCCTAGGGCTTTTATATGGGCCGACCGCATAGAATCTCCAATACGCTATTAACGCGGCCTACCAGAGAATAATGTGATGGTCTCGGGCAGGCCCCATCACCGCTAACGGTAGTTTCTGTCGGTCGGCCCAGACATTTTTGTAGGCCGAATCATCCCTCCCTATTATAAGATTCGCCATTGTGTAACTGTAGTCTTGCCCAAAGGGCACTACGCCGCGCATGGCTTTTGTGCACCATATGCCCTATACCGGTATACTTGGCCCTGCCCTTTGAATGATCCTGCCGTACCATGCTGCCAAAAAACATTGTCAGCACGGCGGCCGTAGACATTAAAACCTCAAAGCTGCCACCTCGAGTGATTGATAAGCGTTGCCATGGCAATAATTTATGCACCCTCAACACACACTGCTCGATTAAAACTTCAAAGCAGCCGCTGCAGTCCACAGTGCTACTTTTAGACATAACTGACCTGCCTATATTAACAGGGCTATGAAAAGCCACCCATTGCAACAATGTAGCAGGAAAAGATCGTTGATACACCATGTGGTCTGGAAGAGTTACCAAATCATAGTCGCTGTAAGATATTTAAGTAAATATCTCCATAGTGGGAAGGAATTACTTTTCCTACTATATTGCATTGGAAAGAGTATTCTGTGCTGGACACAAAGAAATAAAAATGATGTTGAATATTATAGCTGCAGGTTTTTGAAATATGGGCTGCATGTTTAACGATCTATTTGTGTGATGAAATGTTGAAGTCGGCCAAACCATAAGGCCCAATTGAAATCAAGTTCACAACACAGTAAATATTCATCCAAAATATCATTATTATGTTTAGAATAAAATTCTTTTGGGTTGGCGTTTTTCGGATATACGGTCAGCGGTCGGTAGATCTTAGGATTTAGTTTTACTCCTAATCCAATGAATTGGGTCGAGTCGGCACCTAAAAATTGAGTTGGTCCGGTCATGGGAACAAAATGTATATTTTTGTTTGGCCTTAGGTAGATTTAGAATAATGAAACGAATGTGCACATATCTGGCTCCCTGAGGTCTTAAGGCCTCTGTAGGCTTCTGGTAGTGCATGGCAATTTTATATTTCTGAATGCTCAATAGCATCCCGCGAAGTTACTATTTATAGCTCACAAGGTCATTTGCATAAGATATTGATGACGCTTTAGTCACGTGGCAAAGACACCGGATCAGATCCCGACGGAGAGACCCGATAGTATTCGGGACGATACGCAAGGCTCGGGGGGAAGAGGTGGTGAAGCACTTCCCAGCCTGTGTCCAGGCGCCCGGTCCGGTCGACGGTAAAGTCGAGACCAAGGCGCGCTGGTGACCCCCGCAGGACGGAGCTGTGTCCGTGAGAGCCGAGTCCAACCAAGTGGAGGCTCGAATCAGGGCCGGGACGGGGGCAATTCTTGGAATGCCCTGTCCTGGACCGCGTCCGGTTCCTGCTCGGAGGAATCCCGGAAGAGATCGAAGAGGACTCGACCGAGCGCGGGGTAAAGCGTCGGGAGAGGACAAGACTAGCGGCACATACTGCCAAACTAGAGCGCGAAGATCGCACATGCCCGCCACCATGGTGGGGTCCTCACTCCCCGAGGGGAAATCGGCCTGCGAGGCCGGGCCAGAAGGGGAATGTGAGTCGGATAATTCGCATTCCATAGGCTGATGACCTAGGTCAAAAGCCACAGGCCGCTTGCCCAGGTGATCCGTGAGGCGCTGAATCATCTGCCTCAGCCGTAAGGCCAGCGGATAATTTTGGACGAGGGTCCCGAAAGGTCTCCCATGGGGCAGGCATGGGAGGGGGGAGGGGGAGCGAGTCAGTGAAACCGACCCGTCCTCAACCCCAGCATGACCAGACGGGACAGGGTGGGGGCGTACCGACAAAATGGTCAGCCTAACCGCACCCAAGGCGGGCGGACACGTGGATCCCTCACCCGCGCACAATGCGCCCTCGCCAAGCCCCTACACCAGGCAAGACACCTCCCGGCAAGGAAAAGGGCGGCAGGGATGGGGCGGTGAACTGAGGCCCTGCACCACCAGGGGATGCCAAAGGAGGAACCATCGTCCCTAGGGAGGGACAAGATGTCGGGCGTGCCGCCCGTCCAATGGCGAAGGGATGGTGGTCCCCCGGGGCAACCGCAGACGACGAGAGGGGACTGGCAGTCCCAGTTACGCCCAAGGATGTGAGCGGTCGCAACCCCATCGAAAGCCCCGGAGGGGGACAGGGGAGCACATCTGTAAGGACAGACGGCTCTTATACCCGTGGAGGCGCTGCTCACCGGCCTGAAAAGGCTGGGAGCGGATCCAGGGTTCTCAACGTTGGAGAGCTGGAGGAACTGGTCAAACCCCAAACCCTGATCCGATGCTCCACGACGAGACCTCCCCAGGGGGTACAGCCCCGAAGGCGGGGTTCCCAGCCTGGGGGACGGGGTCGGGTGAGGGCAAAACCTCTCCAGAGACCCGGGGACCTCGCCGCTGAAGAGCGGGGGTCCCGGCGGAGGAAAGGGAGGGGGGAGACGAAGACTTCCCCCGACCAGGCTTTCTAGGCCCTCTCCGCACAGACCTCTTCAACTTCTTCCCAGAAGTACCGGGAGAAGGAGAAGTCACCCCGGGGGCAGAACTGCTCAACCCAACAGGGACCGACTTGTCAGTACCCTGACCCAGGGAAGGAACGGGGTGGGGGCTATGAATTCCCGACACACCGGACACCCGGCGATCACCAATTCGGAGGCACTGCGGAAACCCCAGAGAAAAAGGAAACGAAGATAATAAGGACTGGAATAAAACCATCCTAATATATTCTGATAATATAAAACAATTTTATATATATACACCACAGCTACGCAGCAGGGTGAACTTTTTCTTTTTTGGGTCACGTGAAGATACTGGAACTTTATATAATTCAAGTGGATAAAAACCACTCACAAAGATAAAAAACGGGGAGAAAATGGAAAAGGAACGATCTCACACGCGTCCAGAGAATACCTTCAACTGAAAGGTGTCCCCGGAAGGTCCTTCTTCAACCCGAAACGGCTCTAATCTAGCTGTATTTACGGGAGAAACTCGGCGAATTGTGCAACAAAGCGCCAAGGAAAAAATATGAGTAATGGCGGCTTTCACGAGGCAGAGGCTGTATTGGGGCGCCGCCTAGGTGTAGCTACGTGAACTAGCTAATCATTTTTCTATTATAAATTGATTAATTTTTCCTCGGCTGTGTCCGATAAGATTACACATGCAAAATATGACCTGGGTAGAGTATGAACGACATAAAATGATACTGCACATCAGTCGTGTGGGAGCATCTCACTGGACTTGCTCTTCGTCAACGTTGTTCTCTTCCTACTGATACTGCACATCAGTCATGTCAGAGCATCTCACTGGACTTTCTCTGAGGCAACATTGTGCTCTTCCAACTGATACTGCACATCAGTCATGTCAGAGCATCTCACTGGACTTTCTTTGAGGCAACATTGTTCTCTTCCAACTGATACTGCAAATCTGTCGTGTTGGAGCATCTCACTAGACTTTCTATCAGGCAATGTTGTTCTCTTCCAACTGAAACTACACATCAGTCGCGTCAGAGCATCTCACTCGACTTTCTCTCGGGCAACAGTGTTCTCTTCCAACTGATAAAGAGTAAACGGTTAAGAGTCTAATGATATTTGATGGCTAAGAATTAATGCCGGTTAGGAAACGTGCTGTAGTACAGATAGTACCAGAATTAAGTATTGTGTCGTACTGTCATCGAATTGAACAATGGTCGTGTCCTAGCACTGTACTGGCCAAGGTCGGCCCGATGAATCGCAGTCCAAACTCCCGATCGTCACCTAAATCCCATGGCTCGTATCGTCATAATTCTTGGGTCGTACTTGATATTTTTTCAGTTCGTGTTTAATTTCGGACCGTACCCTAATTTACCTCGGATCCTGTTGTCTGCCGGTTCCTGACCAAAAAATTTAATCACCTCCACCATTGTGCACGATCAGCGGCTCGTGTAATATCATATCATATCATACTTAAAGTTTACCAATCATCCTTATTACTTTCCCAGTTTTTATTGTATCATTTGTCCAACATAATTCCGCAGGAAAGTTTGTTAAAAAAATTATTTACCAATGTCTGGTGTCTCGATCAATCTGACCATGAAGAGCTATTGAAAGATGGTTTGTTTGCCCAACACATGCATATCTGGCAAAGGGCCTTATTAGCTACAATCATGGTGTCAATGACTGATGCATGCGTGTCACAGTGTCACACTGTCACAGACTGATGCATGCATGTTGTATTGCCATGATGTGCACATACGTCATGTCATTCTGCAATGCAGACATGATATTGAATCATATTCTCCCTGCCTATATTGACCCCTATTGCCCCTATTGTAGTCTTGTGTACACAAATGTATGCAGTGCCAAAAATGTGGCGATTTACTAAAAATATTTGAGCCTACTAGACTCGGTACTCAAGAATATCAGTGCGTTGTGATAGCTGATGGGGAATCTTTGGTACCTTGAATACTTGACTGAAAAGTACCAAAACGGAGGCAAATGTTTAAAAAAAACTATGTTAAAAAACCCCAACTTTTCTTGATATGATAGGTTCTCCTAACAAGGACACATCACACATTTTGCTGATTTTTGATTTGACCTACTTTTCAAGGTCACAGAGGTCAAGTAGCGTAAATAAGCCGTTTGAGTGTAACCATGGCACGTTTCTTAATCACTTAAATTATGAACTTGTAATTTGGTTCATGAGACTCCCTTCATCTGATAACCTCCGACGCCGAATTTCGGTCGGATCTGATTCTGAAGTGAAAAGTGCAATATCTCGCTTATTATTGACTTGTTTTTCGATAATATTTTTATGATAGGTACTCATAACAAGGATACATATTATACTCTAGTTACTTCTCTCTAAGCCCGGTTTTCGAATATGCAAGGCATAGCCTACACAATAACGTGGTTCTCGACTCTATTCAACACGATTGACCAATGTGTGAATGGCACCACGTCGCCCACTGATGGCCATGCATGGTCATGGCTTAGTGGTCTAGACCGTGTCTATTTCAAAGGAAGAATTCAAACAATTAGGCCCATGGGTTCATAAAATCTGCACTTTGATTGACTGGATGATTCAAAACGCATGCCTATACAGGGTATTTCAAAAAAGTGCATGCTAACTTTCTGTTTTACTCTAAAACGATGTTTAGGCTGTACTGTTTACACTCGGTGTTTCTATGCTTAAATAAAGGATCATTCTCACATGTGTGATTCTTTGCCAGGCCTAATCCTAGACATCAGTCATTGTCAGTGTAATGTACCTTATAAGAAAACGCTGGGTGCTTTATTTCTGGAAACGATGTAAAAGGTGACATGAGTGATGAAACAGTGTAGTCATCAGTGAAATAAAGAAGTGACATGAGTGATGTATGGCGTTCAATTAAGGCACAAAAAATGTTGTCTATTTCTTTTACTTTATCACTATATTGGGGGTTTTGGCCCTATATAAACCGATGCCAACTACCCTATCCTCAGACAGACTTCAATAATCGACATGGAACCTCAAGAACCATTGCCAAAACGTCGGAGGAGCTATTCCGTCCACGAGAAAATCGCCTATCTGAGAGACCTAGAGGCAGCCCTGCTGAATGGCACCGTCAACACCATGACAGAGTTTGCGGCAAACTACAACATTCCAGTCCAAACTCTCCGAAAGTGGCATCTACAACACCTACAAGATCAAGAAGCAGACGGCAGAGGCAGCGACAGAACTGTGAAAGAGCGACTGGTTGGTCTCTGGCCATTGGTTGAAGATCGTATCCATGAAAGGTTCCTCTTGCTATCCAGGACATAAAGGAGAAAGCCATGACGATATTTGATGAATGGTGGAATGAGACACCAGAGAACCGGAGACAGGCCATAGTCCAAGCAAGACCCGAGTACCATGAGTTCCATGCATCCGTTGGCTGGGTGGAAGGTTTTATGAAGCGGAAGAGGATCACCTTGCCAAAAACTAATAACAACACCACGACGTTGCCTGCTGATGCTGCAGCCCGAGTTGAAGTCTTCCGAAATGATGCAACTGGTACCATCGACCGTTTCAACATCCAGATGAGAGTCGTGTTCAATATGGACCAGACATTTCTCCTTTTTGAGATCCGACCGATGTACACTGCAAATACCAAGGGAGCCTAGTCCTTCGACGTCCGAACATCAAGGTCCAACACCAAACTGGGGTGTACAGTCACGCTTTGCATCACAGCAACTGGCGGAAAATTAGATGCCCACGTTACGTTCCCAAGAAGAGGCTTTGTCCATCAGCTGAATGCCTTACTGCAAGAAGACTTGCCTGCCAACGTCAAGGTGACCTCCTCTGCGACGGGATGGATGAAGGAGGAAACTGTTCATCACTGGCTCGATGAAGTTTTCGAACCGCACGTCACTGAGCAGCAGCCCGACGAGTTTCTTCTCCTTGTAGACCGATACCGTGTCCATCAAACGGAAGGCTTTGGCATGAGAGTGACCGAGATGGCTGGCATTCTTCAATTCATTCTGGCAGGATGCACGTCTCTTGTGCAGCCCCTTGACGTCGCTGTCATGAAGTCTTTTAAGTGCCACGCACGAACCCAGTGGAAGAACTGGAAAAGGGACAACACGAATGAAGCCGGCCAGTGCGATAGGATAGGACTAAGAGACGTTGTAAACATTGTAAGCCAAGCCTGGGAAGCTGTAGATCAGCAGGTTATCGTAAACGGATTTGAGGCTGCATTCCGCCCTGCACCCATCGACGCTGGACCCCTGAATGCTTTGGACGAGGACGAACAGGAGCCAGGACTTGAATTGGTGGACATTGCTGAACACGAAATTGACATTGAGTGATTGACTAAGCCTAAGAACATGAAATGTGTCCGTATCACGAGGGAATCTGTAAGGCCTAAACAAAAAAAATGCTCTGTTTCGGGTCGCACGACCGACCCTACCGAAAAGCCCCGACCCTAGATTTAAAAAAAAAATAAAAAAATAATGGAATTTTAGGTTGTATTTTATACTGCCATAAAATAGTTATTGTGTAGTAGTATTTGCCATAATTGCATGAAATACTACTAAACTGCTATATTTAAAGTATTTTCTCTTAATCTCTTTCTCAAAAATTGGCGTTACGCGTCATTTTAAGCCCAAATTAAGACTTACAGGGTGAGCCCAAATTAGGGTAAAAAATTAGAAGGTGTATCCCAAAAGATGTAATTGAAAGGCCTGATTATAAGCAGGTAGGATATGCGTAGGCTTCGAAATTCACGACGGCAAATGCGTCGAGCAACAAACAGTACTTTTGAGTGTGAATTTCAATCATAAAGTACTATTGAGGAAAAAAATAAAATAAAATAATCTTCCGACCGTCCTACCCTAAAATTTATTATTGAGGTGATCCGAAACGCAGCATTTTTTTTTAGGCCTAAGCTATTAGGGAGGTTTCGCAAATTCGAAGTAGAAATTCGTAGTTCGTACTTCGTAGTCCGGCGAATTTGCGAAACCTCCCTATTGTCAGTGTTGTGATTAAATTCTGAATTAAAACGCATTGTGTTAGTGGTTATAATACATTGAGCGTTGAAATGAAAACGATTGTTTTTTTAGTCTTCCTGTAAAATCAATACGGACAGAAGCATTGAACCGTATTTCCATACGGCTACATGTACATGTACATGGTGGTTTCGAAGATTTTCTCACAAGCATAAGAGTTTGGCAATTTGCTTTGGGCATTTTTTCTGAACCACCCCGTAGCCCAATACCACATGGACTGATTAGAAATGGATCCACCACACAATACAGGATAGTGTCTCGTGGATAGGTCACCATGATCAGTTTCAAGTCATCGTATTAAAATAAAAATTATCCACCACTGTCAATCAACTTGCCACCACCAGCGACAACCGACAAATGCCAGCCAATCCACAAAGGCCCTGCTCAGTCCATTGTGTATTGGGGCCGGTTATGCCAAGAGTTAATGAACCTGTCGGACCGGGCTTAGAGAGAAGTAACTAGAGTATATTGTGGGTTTCTGGCTCGACCTCATGTGCTCAGAAATTGACGGCATCTTATCTTCCCACGACAATATGCACAAGCCATGCAGTCCGATTTCCAATCATGTTTTTCATACTTGAAAAATTACTTTATTATTCTCAAATGCACCATGAAATAGGCACAGTGTATGACTAATCATTAAGAATAGTTTTACAATGCACTCAATCAAGAAATATAACTATACAATGTCAATATCTGCGATAAAGGGGATGGTCACTTACCAAGTTGGCTTACGTACGTTTGACCAAGTCAAATTTTACACAGTTGGAAATAACTTTTGAAACGAAACTTATATAGTTAAGTTAGATTGTAGGTCCTAGTACAATATAGGTAGGTGCGAGAGAAAATGTCATTGGAATCGATGATTTTATTAGACAAATCATGTGAAAAAGTAAAGGTTCTTAAAAAGGCAAGAAAAATTATGCCGCAGCCAGACAAAAGGCAGTCAGTGACAGGATCAACCATATAATAACATTGACATGATAAAAAGCATTGTTATTTATCAACATCAATGTAAAACTAGAACTGAGATTTCACAGGCAGCACCTGTGAATTCTTGACTCCAGGGTAGTTTTGAGGGCGATATCGTAAGAGTTGGTCTTGAGTATGGGAACCTGAAGGTCCGTGAGGCACCTGGGGAGAGAAGACTAGTTGAACGATGGGCATAAATTAAAATAGGAGTGCGGGAACAAGGTTTTTTTAGCAGGAGGAAGGCGAGAACATTTTGCGCCGTCGTATTCTGATTTGACTGGTTAGTGGTGAAATCTGCTTTTACTTTTGCAAATTAACATATTCGTTTTTCCAGTTCTAACGTTGTCTGAATTAAAGATGCTTTCCCAATGTTTGACTGGTCTGGCAAGAGGCATTGCCAGGAAAACGTGACGTCATTTTGGCCATTCTTCTTACCGCACGCCCTCCCTCTCCGTAAAACTTCCTGACATGGTGTGAAGTGGGAGGGCGCACAATGGGAACCACACTGCCGCGATGTTAATAGTTTCTATTTATAGAATTCAGCGGCAGAGATTTTAAGCACGGAAAAAGTAGATTAACTCGGCTAATCTCAATGGATTTTACCCAGGAATGTTTTCAAGGCGAAAGAAACATCTGATTTAAGTACTGCGCTTATTAGATTTCATGTTCATGCCGAAGATTGGCCTAAAACAGTGGACGAAAAGAGTGCATTATCGAGTGTTAGAGAGGTCACGTGATTGGACGAGAAACCTGAGCGAAAACAATACTGACTCCAGCTCCCAGAGGGAGGAGCTGGAGTCATAATTAGGGAAAATAAATTAACTTGGCCAGAAAGCAGCTATGTGAACAGGAGAAAACACTTGTTGGAACAGCCACCATTTGTGGTCAATTATAGATTGAAGTAGTCCAGCTCTCTATTATGGCTCATACTTGGTTAATTTATTGGTTAATTTCTTAAAAATGTGGTTATGTACATGTAGAATGAATAGGGTCTGAATTACTAGTATTGACCCTCAGTGGACTGGTTTCCACACGAATCAAGTACTATCCATCGAGCGAGATGTGAAGAAGGTGGCATTTCTCTCTTATGCTCCATAACATCCAAATGCCAAAATTAAGAAAATCAGTCACTTTGCTATTGAATCATACTGTGGGGGTTGACGAAGTTTAGAATTGGTCACCTCCAAGACGTCTAAGGTGTGCCTTTTTCCAAATATTGCATGAACTGAGATTATAAGTTATAGGCTGATCACGGATAAAGTCCTTTTTGGGTTACATGGATGAACTGAACTGAGGACAATTGATAATTAATGCTTCTCAAATGAATATCTATTTCATCTGAGGAAAGCTATTTGCCAGGGGTATCATGTTATGCAAATCATATCACAAAAGGAAGCCATTCTATGTGTGGTAGCTGATTGGTCCCATTCAAATAAAAGTCAAAACTCACCAAATTGCAAGAAACACGCAGTGATCACATACCTCTTATAAGCTGTAATATATCCATCACAAACATGAAATTGTGTAATCCACATCAGTGCGATTATTTGTAACATAGTACCTTGTAATCCTACCACCGTGTATCACATGGCTGGCCAATCACAAATGACAAATGACAACCACTACGGCGACTTGGGAAAAATGCATAACTGGGTGGTAGAACTTTTGTCAGTCGTCTGTTCAAGAACTGAGACTTGCCCCTGGATACAAAATGGGCCACCCTCTACCTTCTGCATGAAGGCAATAGCTACATTTCTAAGTGGTCATGATCAAATCATATGCTCGAGGGCTACCCTTATGGTGTGTAACTTAAAGCTGAACTGTATGCACAAAACCAGAGCATCCCATGCGGCAATAGTAAGAAATTCAAACGATCAAAAGGTCCTTCTGAATACGGCCTGAAACATGATAGACCTCCAATGCTTCGATGCGCTTGATTTCACAAACCAGCAAGTCACAGAACGATGCGGACAGTCTGGGATCATCATGGAAGAGAAAAAAAATGGCCAGGGCCATTGTGCTCACCTCATGTGGAGGAAAGATGGATAAAGAGCATGGTATTGTGTCATGTAGTGTTAGGTTTGATGTAGGTCCAAGCAATTACAATTTCCCCAAAATGGCCAATTTACAGTACATTCGACCTCTGTGACCTTGAAAAGTAGGTCAAATCAAAGAAGACCCGGGTGACACATTGAATGGTTGTTAGAATTAGATGTACCTATGATATAAAATTGGTGCCAATCGGGCAAGTCATTACTAGGAATAACGGCATTTTGAAGAATTTAGGATTTGGCCCCCTCCCTGGAGGCCAAACGGCAAATCAGATCGCACCAAACTTGATCTTCGGTACCTGAGATCACCTGACCAAGGGGTACATGTGTACTTAATTTGTGATCAATAGTCATTGCAGTTAAGAAACGTGCCATAGTTACGGCCTGACGGCGAATTTATGCCATTTGACCTCTGTGACCTTGACAAGAAGGTCAAATTAAAAACCTGTGTGACATATACTGTATGGTGGTTAGATGTACCCATGATATCAAATTGGTGGCAATCGGGCAAGAAGTTAAGGAATAATCACATTTTTAAGGTTTTTGGATTTTGCCCCCTGGTGGTCAAGTGGTGAATCATATTGGACCAAATTCGGTCCCTGAGATCACCTGACTAAGGGGTAAATGTGTACCAAATTTGGTATCAATAGTCATTGCAGTTTAGAAACGTGCCATCGTTACATCCTAACGGCCAATTTACACCATTTGACCTCTGTGACCTTGAAAAGGAGGTCAAATCAAAAACCCGGAGGATATATGATGCACCTTTTCTAGAAGTACCTACCATATTTTTTTCAAAATTTCCCGACTACTGTTAAGGGAGATATTGCATATTTTCACTTTTAACGTTTGGCCCCCTGGTGGCCAAACCATGAAACGAATCAGACCGAAACTTGGTCTCCAAGGTGTCATCACATAAGGGTACATGTGTACTAAGTTTCAACTCAATAGCTCGAACAGTTACGAAACGTGCCCTGCTAACGGACGACGGACGACGACGACGACGACGGACGACGGACGCCACGGTATGGGATAAGCTCACCTCTGAGGTGAGCTAAAAAGCAACATCTTCTTCAGGAATTCGAACCCGTGCACTCGGGCTCAGAATACGAACGCTCTAACTGTCTGAGCTAGGGGGGCTTTCTTGTGAACTTCTGCCAGCAAATATATCTTATATGAATGGCGATTATGCTTTATTTTTGAGTGACGAACCAGAAATTTTAAGTACATGTAATAGAAGAAGATACCAAGACAAAGGTGAACATTGCTAAGAGAAAATGTAGACTCCGCATACATAATCACACACAGCTAAGAAAAAATAGCATCACAAAGCGAGCATAACCGCTCAGCCTATTAAGGTTGAAGGTGAGATAATGGTGAATTTGGCTTAGTGGAGTGGCTAGTTTGCATATGGAAATTAAAATTGTGGAAACCTATTTTGAGGATGTGAGTGTGGCGGCCATATTGAATTTTGAATCGCGCTGATTTTCGAAAGGAACCTTCCCCTTACAAAACTGCATTAGGCCTACACCCACTAAATATTTATTCAATCCTCCAAGCCGTTGACGGAAATTGACGGAAACCGATTTCAAGTACGTTGCCCTGTTGACCATACTGAGAATCAGAACGAGCCGGTTTTCGTAAGGATCCTTCCTTCACATACCGAAAATGAATTTGATCGGACAAACGGTTGTACTCGAAATTGACGGAAACCGAAACCAAATTGATAATCGGAACAAGCCCGTTTTCGAAAGGAACCTTGCCCTAGTCAACCTCAAGGTACATACCAACAAGAGGCCCAAGGGCCTGGCGCTCAGCTGAAATGGATAGGTGAAGGCAAGGGCCAAGTGTGTGTCGGTACCGTTATTATGAGGCAACGTGAAGCTATAACGTCTAGCACGCAGAAGTGCTGATGCGAAAGACCTTCTTGCTATATCAGTGCATGCTGAAGTACTGAGTTGACGTCACCCTGGTATTATGACGTAAAGTCATTTCTATTGCCGTTGCAGTAGAGGGGGTGTGTGATGACGTCAAGGAGTTGTGTGGTGACGTCAAAGAGTGGAGTCCTTGTCTTCATGCAGCGTAGGTGGAACTAATAACATGCACATGGACACAAGGTACATAATTATTACAGTGTATTTTGTGAGGTGGGGTCTGGTGCTTTACAATGGTCAAATGAACCGACTGTTGTCTGGACATTGATGAAGTGGATGCAGCCAAATGTTTGGGACGGTCTTTTTTGTATGTGAAGAAAAGAAGATAAAGAGTTGGTTAACAAAATGAACTTTATTGGTGCGGCAGATATTTGATGCCTTTCGGCAGATATTTGAAGCGCCTTGCGGCAGATATTTGTTGCCTTGCGGCAGATATTTGATAACGCTCTCCGGGAATGGAAAGCAGTAAAACGAGTAAGCACACCTTACTCTGAATGTGGGAACAGCAAGTGCTTTCCTGGACTTGAAATGTGCCAACGACTCCTCTTGCAATAACCAACAACAGTTGATCTGTAAAAAAAGAGAAGAGAAATTAACACTGACTGAATAAAAAAGGGTGACATAGACGGGGAAATGTACACCACCGGATACAGTCTGTGCTTGATCAGGCATCGGTCAGATGATATCCTGAACAAGGCATCTATGGAAGCAAATCCAGAAAGAGACTTAACCTTCGAAGGGCACACTTATCACTCAGTGAAAAGTCAGTCCTGGGGGTTGTTTTCCAATTCAAAATAAAAGTGTAACCTCTTTAAATTAGTCTCACAGACTGAACCATAACACTCAACAGCCAACCGTGCCCACATGATGTGAGCCGTGAGCGAGTGGTGTACTACATTTTGAAAATTGTCTATCGTCTACGACATGTGACAGAACAGGATCTAGTGGACTTAATGATGAGGTACTATCAAATAAGGTGTCCATCAAATGAATCATGAGGGCCTGTTGAGTTATACTCTAAGCCTGCACAGCGCAGTGTACAGACAGTACAGGATTGCCAACCAAAAACATGAGCATTGCTGCGTAACGAAACTGCAGTGGAATTCATACTACGATGTTATAATGTGACTTTCAAAATAATTGTAAACAAACGTAAATGGCGAGATTTGTTGACCGTCCCAAAATGGCCGACGGCGAATTCTCCGGTCGCTAGCGCAGTCCATAAACAAGCATCAAATTTACCAACTTTGGGTGCAAGCTTGGTCAAAAAAGTTACAGAACTGTTAGAAATACATCTAAACAACATATATATACAGTTAAAAGTCCATAAAAATCCCGTTTCAACCTCCGGGCGCTACCCTTTTTTCTCCGCCACACGCCGGGCCCTACCGGTCGTTATTTAGTGCGACCGCCACCAGAGTGTTTATCACGATCTTTCGCCGTTTTAATTGCGCGTTTTAGGTAGATTAATCAATTATTACATGCATGCATTATATATCACCGAAATGATAATTGCGTAGGCTATTTGAAACTAAGTTCAGATATCATTTTCGATCTTTGAATTGAATTTAGGCGAGTGATTTTTGACACCCGGTCGACATATCAGGACTTGCAAAATTCACGCGAGATCGCTTGCATCATCGGCACGTTTGAAAACCGAATTTCACAAATTCCAAAAATATTTATCACATACCATATGTATCACCACAAAGGTAACTCTCTAGACTATTTGAAACCAAGTTCAGATACTTATTTTCACAAAAATTCGAAGCTATGCAAGCGATTTTTCAGTGGTAGAGATCAACGGAAACAAATTTCTCGCTCTAAAATGACATGAGACGAGCACCAACTTCCGCTGATTTGTGCACAAAATTTCCGAAATATTATAAAAAACTATTGATAAATCTGAATTATATAGACTCTTTTCAGTACCTAAACAAATTTCAGGTACATGGACATGTTGATTAAAAGAGTATCAACCGATTGAACATGAGAAAGTTCACTCACTTTCATTGAAGCAGCGACTACCGCCATTTTTAAATGGTGGCATCTCTTCTATCGATCGGCCAATCAGCGGCACTGCTTGCAAAAAAGTTAAGCCACCGCCAAATTTGAAATCGCCAAAATTCAGGCAATGTGCCTGCAGCGCCAACTGGCGGTGAAAACTATATTAATTCCATTAAAAGTAAAATATTTAAAAATATTCAGCCACATTTGAAAACAATATTTGCTCTGTATACCGAGGTAAAAAGGGAAAGAAATCTAAACGCGAAATGACCTCATTCTCTTAATACAGGTCGGATCGCGCCGATTTTTCGTTTTTTGAGTTCACCTTGGGCAACTCCTAATTTAGCACCGTCAACGAAGTGGCTAGGCCTTCCCGGTCAGAAATGTCCAATTTTGTCCACAGATGGGTCCCTAGATGGATGGATTGCAGGACGGACACCATTTGAACAGCTATACTACTAGCTCCGCTGACTTTGTCAGCTGAGCTAAAAATTAATTCCAACTGTGTAAAATTTGACTTGGTAAAATGTATGAAAACCGACTTGCTCAGTGACTATCCCCTTTGAAGAGCAGATTGTTCTCAGGGGTGTTTCGCAACGATCTGAAGTCGTTCTTCGTAAAACGTCCTACGGAAAACATTTTAGCAAAAACGCACAGGCCACACTAGATTTTAAAAGCATTCTCAAAGCGTCTTCAAAACGTTTTGAGCGGGTCACACTGAAGTCGTTTTGGTTGTTAGTTGACTGGCCATTCGCCAAAATATGAACCTGTCCCAGAACGTTGCAAATTTGCTTTCGTTTTGTTGTAATCATGCTTTAGGGCCTTGCGGCGATACTGTTCAGGAGTGCGCTCCCACCCCTGATCAGACATGAGCTCAGCCAGCCTGGCGTAAATAGGAGTATTTCTATGAACGTTATGCATCTGCCCTCTACGTTCTTGTCCCTCCACAGGCCCAGGAGGGCAAGAACTTCAATCCTGGCCCACACATTACCTCTCCCAGCCATTTTAAGTGAAGCTAGCACAAAATAAATGAAATATCAGACACACGCAGCATCCAGGCTTCAGAACAGAAGTAAAGTAAAAATCACTAATGCGCATGCGTACAATGCATTGATAGCACCACATTCAAAACGCCACAGAACCCTTTTAGCTGAAACGGTTTCAAGACGACTTGAAAGCGCATCATGAACCGTTCTCGTTAAAACAGTTTCAAAACGTTTTAAGGACCCTCTAGTGTGGCACCCTAAACCGTTTTAAAGACTTGAAACATTTTAAAGGCCCAGTGAGAACACAGCTCAAGTTTCACATGTTTGGGAAACGGAAGGGCGGTGGGATATGTACTTTCGCGCAGAGACTTCTAAATTCTTAATTTCGACTAATACGTCATAAAATATAACAGATAAATCTCATGTATCAATACAATAACCTAAGAAGTGCATTGGGATTATCTTTCTCTTTATTTCAAACAAAATCAAGATTTTCATCTCCTACTTTCATCAACTACTATTTCCCTTACCAGTTTCGGTCACCTCATAATCTGGCAAAGCACAAGTTATGATGAAATCACCCATAACCAACGAAGAAAACAAAATGCACTTTTTGATGACGTTTCACACATTTTGATGGTTAAATTTGAACCTATCAATTACATATGGGCACTACAATATTTTATTTCATGATTTGTACGTACAAACTTTGGATGCCATAAAAATATTATCAAAAACAAGTCACTTATAAGCGAGGTATTGTACTTTTTACTTTTTCAGTCTTAGCCCCCTTGTATATAATTGGGTGTGAGAGGTTATATATTGTAGGAAGTCAAGTGTACCATATTTCAAGTTCATATCCTTAGGTTAAGAAACGTGCCATAGTTACACTCAAACCGCCACTTGACATCTGTTACCTTGAAAAGTACGTTAAATCAAAAACCCTTATGATATGTGATGTATCCTTGCCAGGAGAGACTACCATAAAATGTTTAGTGAAAACAAGTCAATAATAAGAAAGATATCACACTCTTTAGATTTTCACTTGTTACCTGGTGGCAAAGTCAAGACTCAGAACGAAGGAAAATTCGGTGTCAGAGGTCACCTGACCTGGGGGGACCTGAAAACAACGTTTCAAGTTCATAGCCCTAGCGGTTTAGAAACGTGCCAGTTTTCGAAACAGGATATAGACGACAACGGTATCGTATAGACTCCCCTACGGTGAGCCAAAAGTAGGTAAAGTCCAAAACCCAGTTGGCCAACGTGGGAATCTCATGATGCCGAATATATAAGGTATCTGAAATATTCACCTACTTAACACACCCCTGAAGTTTCGTTGGAAATTTCTTATGAGTTAAAGAGTCTGCATGGAGTGTCAGCAAGGTCAAAATGGACGGAGACGGTGACGTAGTCTACAAGCGGTGAATGGATGTCCAGTAATTTCAAGTCCCCTTATGAAACTCTTGGGACAATCAATAATTATTGTATAATATCATTGATAAATCATTTAAATGTGTATCATGACGATCAGGATTTAAAATTCAAAGATTCTAAACTGCTTAATCTATTACACAAGGTCCCGATATGGCAAAAGAAACCAACTCAGAATATGCCCAATGGACAATAGCATTAATAGAAATGAAAAGGCCAGGGGCCATTGTGCTCACCGTATAGATATTTAGTGGACAAGTCACAGTTCATGCTGGTTTAGAAACATGCTATAGTATAAAGCTAAATGAAAATTTTATATCTGCGACCTGAAAAGCAGATGTGACATATAATACCGTATTGTGGTTGGATGTACCCAAGATATCAGATTGGTGGCAATCGGACAAGTAGTTAAGCAATAATAGCATTTTTAAGGTTTTCAGATTTTGCTCCCTGGTGGCCTAGGGGTGAATCAGTCCCTGACTCTAGGGTATGGTACATGTGTACTAAATGCGAGATCAATGGTCACTGCAGTTAAGAAAGGTGTCACAGGCCTAACGACCAGTTAATGCAATTTGACCTCTGTGACATTGAAAAGTGTAGTCGAATCAAAATGGTATAACATGTGATGTATCCTTTCTTGGAGTACTTTTTTTGTTTCGGTTTTGCCACCTGGTGGCCAAGTCAAGAATCAGATTGGACCAAAATTCAGTGTCAGAGGTTTTTCTGAGCAACAGGGTCATTTTCAAGTTAAATGCTTCAGCGGTAAAGAACGTTCCATAGTTACATTTGACCAAACAACATGTGATATATCCTTTCTTGGAGTACCTTTGACGTGAGAGTTGCTTGGACGTGTGATTTTGCCCATTTTACATTGTCAGTATTAGCCCCCTGATGGCCAAGTCGATAGTGATTTTGGACCAAAATTCAGCGTCAGACATTATCTAACGTAGGGGGTCATGTGTATCGAGTTTCAGATTCATATCCTTAGCAGTTAACTCTTTCAGTGCCCAGGATTTGGGCATTTTCACCATCCAAAATCTCATCAAAATAATTGTAATATGCTCATCAAAATTCTTTAAAACCTTTGACTTTACCCCTAGTTTCAATAAAACAGCAGCTTTTGGATTATTTTCTAAATTTTTCAAGGGAGTGGTATTTTTCGCCGATTTTCACAATTTTTCACCTGAAATGAGAGGTGGCAGACCCCAACCCTACCTCTCAGTCGAAAAAATTATTCAATAGGGACGCCCCAGGCCAGAGAAACCATATGTGTCTGGGGACACTTAAATACCTTAAAAATGTAGGTCGTACATGTACGATCTTGGCACTGAAAGAGTTAAGAAATGTGCCACAGGTACACTAAAACAGCTAATTTGCGTCATTTAACCTCTGCGACCTTGAAAAGTAGGACAAATCAAAAACCCATATGACATGTGATGTGTTCTTGCATAGAGTATCTACCATAGAAATATTATCGAAAACAAATCACCAATAAGTGGGACTAATAAGCGAGAAGGAGAACCAAAATAAATTTAACCAGTTTGAAAACCCCTCTGAAAACGCCACTCAAGCAAAAGCAAGATATTGCTTCTTTTTTTTCAGTTTTGGCGCCCTGCTGGCCAATTCAAGAATCAGATTGGACCGAAACTCAGCGTCAAAGGTTTTCAGACGTAGCAGCTCATGTGTACCAAGTTACATGTTCATAGCTTTAGTGGTTAAGAAACATGCCACAATTACACTTAAACGGCCAATTTACGCCATTTAACATCTGCAACCTTTAAAAGTAGGTCAAATTGGATAGGGTAGGTCATGAAATAGGGTAGGTCAACCCATTTAATATGCGATGTATCCTTATACCTACCTTAAAAACGTTAGCAAAAACTAGTCGCTTATAAGCAAGATGTCACACTTTTTATGTTTCAACTTTTCACCCCCTTCTTGCCAAGTCGTGAATCAGATCAAATAAATAGACAGTGTCCGACCTTGGGGTTCATGTGTACAAAGCTTCATAGCCTCAGTGGTTAAGGAACGTGCCACTGTTTTTGAAACAGGATACAGACAAAGGACACTGCGGTACTGTATAGACTCACCTACAGTGAACCAAAGAGAGATCTCCTGAAAAAGTTGGAAACTGATTCTTGAGGCTAACAGATTGCCATGCAGCCGCCGCATGAGGCCATCTTCAACACTGTGTCAAAATGATCTCATTTCTCTGCTCTGACAACGTGCAATTTTCAAATCGCCCCTAAGCAAGAAATATGATAATCAAGATAAAATGCTTAGTCAAGAGAAAAGAGGAGAGAAAAAGGGCAGTGCAAAACACAATGAAGGGACTTACTTGGGTTGAAGGAGTTGGCACGGGGCCGTCCATTTGGAAGTCTATACTGGTCTGAAACATTCAAACATAAAACATCAACAGCTAATCTACAGCACGCAACAAGAGACATGATCACCATCTAATGCACTCCCTATTACAATGATTACAACAGATTAAGCGAGGTGACACCACTCTTTACAAGACTAGTTACAATTTACATACAACAAGAGGCCAGTGGGCCTGGCACTCATCTGAATGTAGAGATGCTCATTTTCTTTCCAGGGGCAGTTAATATAAATATTCCGTCACAAAACTGAGCTAAAAATGGTTTCCAAGATGACTGCGTGCCAAATTTAAAAAAAAACGAAGAGGAGCTTTGCTTGGTCCATCTGATTGAACATATTATTCATATAATGAGTGTGATTACAAGTTGAAGGTTGTAACAGAGGGTAAATCTTACTGAATGCGATGGTTCCTTCGACAGTCACAACCCTGTAGATGCATGGTCACAACCCAGTAGACCACCAGTAACTGCAGTCTGGACCTTTACATCTAATCCTTTAAAGTGCAGGCTGTGAAAAACCAGTCCAGTCGATGCTAGGTCACAACCTTTGGGCAATCAGTTAAAGGAAGTCTGGACCTTTACATCAAATCCTGTGAAGTGCAGGTTGAGACAAACCAGCGCAGTAGATGCATGGTCACAACCAGAAACAGCCTGGACCTTTACATCAATTCCTTTGAAGTTTAGGTTGGTTGTGAAAAACTAGTACAGCGAACCTGACGATAATTGTGATACTGACAAAACCACGGGCCAAAAACCAAAAAAAAGAACAATCACAATAGGCATGTGGAATGTAGGAACTCTTAATGCTGACAGTAAAATTGAGCAACTGGAACACGAGCTGAAGCGCTACACCTGGAACATCATAGGTATAGTGAGGCAAGACTCACTTGAATTAGGGACTCAAGAACTCCAGAGGGAAACTAGCTCTTCCACAGTGGGCAAGACAAGTGGGATTCTATAATGCCACCACTGTAGAGTTTCAATTCATTGAACTTTCAACTAAAGGTTGCATGTTCAAGGGATTAGGTTTAATAGGTAAGCCTTATTTTTTATTATTATAATAAATAAAAATTCAGAAATGCATTTTCAATTTCAAGGCTTCTTTATTAAGTCAACTTAAATAATACAGTAAAACAAAAGACCAAAACGTAAAGGATAAATGAGCATAAGGTACAATGTGTTCTACCCCGAACCTGTCAATCTCATGGTTGACTGGTTGATTGGTCCTCTGTTACCACAGTTCCACAGCATGCAGAGCAACACCACTTTGCCTGAGGGGACAGCCGGAATGTCCATAGATAACAGAATACGTCATCCTGTAAAAATGAAAAAAAATAACACTTTGTAAATATGAAACGGCCAGGGGCCATTGTGCTCACCGTAAAGATATTTAGTGGTT
Source organism: Lineus longissimus (assembly GCF_910592395.1). Lineage (NCBI taxonomy): Eukaryota > Metazoa > Nemertea > Pilidiophora > Heteronemertea > Lineidae > Lineus > Lineus longissimus. Next base: position 11,137,651 of record NC_088323.1, on the reverse strand, counting down.
AAGAATTCATCCAGGTTAAAAAACATGCTACATGTATAGTACATAGGTCAAAACAAAGTCGTTATGACATGTGATATATCCTTGATTGGAGTACCTACTATAAAACTATCATCGAAAACAAGTCACTAATAAGCGCAATATTGGACTTTTCACCTTTTGGTTTTGGCCTCCTGGTGGCCAAGTCGAGAATCAGATCAGACTGAAATTCGGTGTCAGAGGTCACATAACTTAGGGAGTCATATTCACCAAAATTTTAAGTTCATAGCTTCAGCAGTAAAGAGACATGCCATAGTTACACCCAAATGGCCAATTCACGCCATTTCACCTCTGTGACATTAAATTTCCGTCAAATCAAAAACCCATATGATCTGTGATGTTTCCTTGCTAGGAGAACATACCATAAAAATGTTATTGAAATCGAGTCACTCAGAGTGATATCACACTTTTTAGGTTTCCACTTCTGGCTCCCTGGTTGCCAAGTCGAGAATCAGATCAGCCCGAAATTTGGTGTCAAAGGTCACATGAAAAAGGGATAGTGTGCCAAATTGCAAATTTATAGCTTTTGCGGTTAGGAAATGTGCCATCATTATACACAAACAGCCAATTTATGCCATTTGACCTGTGTGACCCTGAAAATTGGGTCATATCAAAAACCCATAGGATATGTGATGTATCCTTGCTTGGAGTACCTACCATTAAAATATCATTAAAAAAACACACTAATAAGCTAGATATTGCCCTTTTTACCTTTTTTGGTTTGGGCCCCCTTGTGGCCAATTCTATTATCAGATCACACCAAAATTTGGCGTCAAAGGTTATATGACGTAGGGAGTTGTGTATCGAATTTCAAGTTCATAGATTTAGCGGTTTAGAAACGTGTCATAGTTGTACTCAAACAGCCAGTTAATGCCATTTGACCTCTATGACCTTAAAAATTAGGTCAAATCAAAAACCCGTATGACATGTGATGCATCCTTGCTAGGAGAACCTACCATAAAAATGTTGTCGAAAACTTGTCACTCATAAGAGAGATATGACATTTTCTAAGTTACCACTTCTGGCCCTCTGCTGGCCAAGTCAACAATCAGATCGGACCGAAATTCATTGTCAAAGGTCAACTAACATGGGGGATCCTGTGAAGTAAGTTTCAATGTCATAGCTTTAGGGGTTTAGAAACGTGTCATAGTTATACTTAAACAGCCAGTTTACGCTATTTGACCTCTGTGACCTTAAAAATTAGGTCAAATCAAAAACCCGTATGACATGTGATGTATCCTTGCTAGGAGAACCTACCATAAAAATGTTGTCGAAAACTTGTCACTCATTAGAGAGATATGACATTTTCTGAGTTACCACTTCTGGCCATCTGCTGGCCAAGTCAAGATTCAGATCGGACCGAAATTCATATAAGAGGTCAACTAACCTAAGGGATTATGTGTACAAAGTTTCAAGTTCATAGCTCTAGTGGTTAAGAAACGTGGCACTGTTTTTGATAGAGGACGACGACGGACGACGGACACAGTGGTGTTGTATAGACCTCCCTTACACCACCATCAAAATGAGATCACACTGTCCACTCACAGACAACCCTGTTGACATTTTATTATTGACATTCCCGATTAATATGTTACAAAAGCAGTGAGTAGTCTGTGCTGATACGCGCACAGTAAGAGGATATAACACCATAAATAGGCCTATATCATAAAATAACTTATAACAAGAGGCCCAAGGGCCTGGTGCTCAGCTGGATGACCTAAAAACATAGGACTGAGGGTGTAAAGTAGTAAATATCGGCTTTATACTACTGTTTGAAGGTCAAGTAAACACACTATACCACTAAAATGTCCAATACACAGCTGCCAGTTGGATAAAATATGACTGAACTAATCATCCATGGTATGTAAATGTCACAGGAGGCAACGGAAGATATCCCTAGTTCAGTATGTTGTATCGGTAACTTTACAGACAAGAAGTGTCAGAGAGGATGTGACTTCTCCATGGACAACTGTAGTATGTCCAGGCCGAGTTGTACAGCACAACCAAGGATACATAATGCTGTCTGTAATCGAAAGGTATCCTGATAACAGAGGTCAACACTAGAAATATATAACGCAATTGGGGCAAATTGCGAATGTATGCCCCGCTCTGGTGTGTTCGGTGTGTTAATATGTTCATTGCGCGTGTTATTTAGCCTATAAATATGAAATTGTGGCTATTAGCGCACCTAGAGGGTCAGGCCCAAAATCGACAGGGAACCTCCCCTACACAACCTCATCACACCACAAAAGTTTCAGGTCTGTCACTCACTTGGTTCTTGAGCTACAGGTTGGAATGCGAAAAACCAGGTCGGGCCTGGCAGCCATCTTGGATTTCAGATCGGCCCCAAAATGGATAGGGAACCTCCCCTACACTAGGTAATAACACCACTTAAGTTTCAGGTCTGTCACTCACTCCGTTCTTAATTTACGGGGCGGAATACAAATCACAAAGTCGGGGACCTGGTGGCCATCTTTGATTTCGGGTCTGGCCCAAAATCGATAGGAAACCTCCCCTACCATAGACCATTACACCACAAAAGTTTGAAGACTGTTTGACCTCTGGTTCTCCAGTTAACGAGCGGAATGCCAAAATCTAAGATGGTGGCTGGCGGCCATCTTTGATTTTTGGTCGGGCCTAAAATCGATAGGGAACCTCCCCTACCATAGACCATTACGCCACAAAAGTTTGAAGACTGTTGGACCTCTGGTTCTCCAGTTAACGAGCGGAATGCGAAAATCTAAGATGGTGGCTGGCGGCCATCTTTGATTTCGGGTCGGGCCCAAAATCAATAGGGAACCTCCCCTACCATAGACCATCACACCACAAAAGTTTGAAGACTGTTGGACCTCTGGTTCTCTAGTAAACGAGCAGAATGCGAAAATCTAAGATGGCGGCTGGCGGCCATATTGGATTTTGGAACGCGCCAAAAAACAATAGGGACCCTTTGACACACTAGGCCTACACCCCCTAAAAATTTCAAGTCAGCCGAGCAAGGGGTTCTTGAGTTATAGTCTGGAATTCAGTGCGGCGGACGCGGACGCGGACGCGGCGGTCGGAAACCACGCAAGTACATAATGCCCCCACTTTAGCGGGGGCATAATAAATAGAAATGACCAGTTTGGGACTAACACCACTGTCTTTTTTAAAAAATAAGGTGAAGATTACAGGAGTCAACAAAATTAACTTTATTGAGAGAAATTGACCTGTCCTGCAGGTGATTGGAATTTACAAAGCTATTTACATAGTCATGATCATGTATTGAGTGTGCACGAAGTTATGAAGGGAGTACAGTGTCTGAAGCGGGTAAAAAAGACAGTAACCCCAAAATTATGTCAGATCACTTTATAAATGGGGATCATTTATTACATGTTTACGTGTCTTTTTTAGTGAGCTCCATGATGAGTCACGGATATTGCCCGATGGGGTTTGTTCGAACTAAAGTAGTTCCAATTCTAAAAAACAGTAGACAGTCTTTGAATACGTCCGATAATTATAGCTGTATTTCGCTAAGTAGCGTTATTGGCAAAATAATGGATAATATATTCCTAAAAAAGTACGAGAATGAGCTAAGTACAGATGATGCCCTGTTTGGGTTCAAGGCAGGTCTCTCCACAGCTACGTGTAGCACGACTATAAATGAAGTAATTAATTGTTATAACGGTTGCAACACCGCAGTGTATTGCGTAATGCTTGATGCAAGCAAAGCATTTGATTGTGTTCATTTTGTGAAGCTACTTCGAATTTTGATCAAAAAAGGGCTATGTCCATTAGCGGCTAGGCTATTAGCCAACATCTACACACAACAACGTGTACAGGTTCAGTGGGGGAGCATATGTCTGGTGAGTTTACTGTATCCAATGGAGTTAAGCAGGGTGGGGTGCTCTCCCCCATTCTTTTTGGAATTTACCTGGATGAGCTTATTACAAGTATAAAAACTGACGGTTTCGGCTGCCATGTTGGCCACATTTTTTGCGATGTATTTGCATATGCCAATGATGTTATTCTCTTAGCACCATCGTTCTATGGGTTAAATAAGATGCTAAACACGGCTCCTCAATTTTCTATTGAATTCAGAATATCCTTCAACGCATCTGAGAGTAGATATTTAGTCTTCGGGTCACATGACCTGCCAGGGGAGATTGTATTTGAGGGTACAAGGGTTCAAATTTCTAATGAATGAATTGGGTATTCTTCTTGGTCCTGATGTTCGTCGAAGGAGGGTTTAGGTTTTAGTTAATGATCTGTACAAACGGACCAACATGCTTATGGCTCAGTTTAGGTACGCCAACTTTGAAATCAGATATAAGTTATTCAAAAGTTTTTGTATGCCGCTGTATTGTTACCAGTTGCTAGATTGTTCAAAACCATACATGGAAGAATTGTATATTACATGGCGTAAATGTATTCGTCAGATTTTGTGTTTGCCTTATCGCACTCATAATGACCTGTTACCAGCCATTATAAAGGACTGTAGCGTTCAAACTCAATTGGAGAAAAGGTTCGTAAAATTCATCAACAGACTGCGGAAATCAGGAAATACACTTGTAAAGGTTACAGTTGGATTATTATTTGCCAGGAGCGTCTCATCAGTGGGGAAAAGTATAACTATGGTGTTACAAAAGTACAACTGGAATAGGGATCAGCTGCCTGATGAATGTATAATGCTAAGGGACATCAACAGGGAAATTTAGGGATTGGGGCATAATAGGGTTGCCATCCAAGTTAGGGAATTGCTTGAAATGCGGGGGGCAGGGAATCAAATTCTCACAAAAGAGGAAATAGACATGATAATTAACTTTTTGTGTACAGGTTGATTTGATGGAGTATTGTTTTTGGTGTTAGTTTTATTGTGATAGTTCAAGATACTAATGTAACTTATTAAGGATCACCTCCAAGAATGAGAGGTTTTCGGGTTCGACTCTCAGACTTACCTTTTACTTTGTTTGCCTTGTCGTAAACTTGTATTTGCACCCAACTCTGTATTGTCTTATTGCACCTAATTTTTTGTTATCTGTACAACGGAAAGTAGTACGAATAAACATATGCGTATATATATACGCATATATATATATATATATATATATATATATAGTAATCATGTAAAAATCACACATGAATCACAAATTTAACAAAGATGATTAAAGGATAAAAGTTGAAAATAAAAATCACACATGAATCACAAATTTAACAAAGATGATTATGGGATGTCTAATTTGATACTTAGCTTATATATTATATGAATTATACATTAAATGTCTAATTTATATAATACTTAGCCTCATGAGGAAACCAGCCCTGTAAAATATTTAGTCGCCCTCCAACTTCAAGCACCCCGCTGATACTACACACAGTGATGATCAGCATATTTACCATATCTACCTAATGGCCAGCGTAACCTGTGATAACATTCAGTCATGATCACATGATGATGAACCTGGCCCTTACTGTGATGAGGCAAAATTAGAAGTAATTTGGTCGACTACAAGGCAACCAGGATGTGATAGCAAGATCGGTTATGTAACAAAATATGTTGACCTAAGCCTTTGGTCGGGCAACTCAGCAGGAGGTTACCTGGCTCAGATAAGCTGAGAGCTAAAGTCAATAAACTATTCCTCAGAAACTCTCCCCTCATCAAATATCCATTCCCCCCCCCCCCCCCGGCATCTAAAGGCCGATACACACGCAGCAAACTTTTACAGGCGATCTCTAGCAACCTGGTTGAAAGACCCTGAATTTGATACTGGCAACCTGAGGTTGCTGCGTGTGAATAGGTCAATCAAACTATAGCAACCTCCATCTGGCAACCTTTAGCAACCTGTAGCAAACAGCAATCTGGAACCGACGTGTTGGTTCTAGGCAACCAGGTCGAACAGAGTATCAGTTACATTTTTAGCATCTGACCAATCATATGCCAGAATGCTCTCTATGCCATCACATGACTTGACTGTAAAAATGGCTGAAGGTGAAATAGCTGGAGAGGAAATGAACAAAGCAAAGGGCAAAGGGGTGGCATCTTGGACTACTGAAAGTTCTTGTACGCTGATATATCCTCCATTGCTAATTCTTTCAAGAGGGTATGGTATGCTCCAAGTTCATGCCTCCTACCAACCCAGTCCTTCCTCCACAACCTCTTCTTCTTCTGTCTGGCCTGTCGTCGTCTTTTATTCACTAAAATAATGACAAGTGCTGCAGCAGCAGCACTCTCTGCTTCCATATCCACCATTTTACTTAGCATTTCCCCCCAAAATTAGCTTTTCCCTCAAAAAAAAAAAATGGCAACCTTCTTCAACCTTTTACCTGAGAGGTTGCTGAAGTTTGCCACGTCTGAACGTCACAGGTAGGTTGCCACAGATTGCTGGTTGCTAGAGATCGCCTGTACAACTTTGCTGCGTGTGTATCGGCCTTAAGGCATTTTCCATTAGTTGGTGGAGGATGGTTAGGAGATAATTTTTACAGGGCTGGTTTCCTCATGTACACGATTGATTGTAATGATTGCTATCAAACTTATTCATTTTACACTGTACTTGAGCAACTTGTATTGCTCCATGTAAACGTTTTACGTAGAGCAATACAAGTTGCTCAAGTACAAAGTAAAATGAATAGTACCAGTAGTAACTCACTGTAAAAAGGCTTTTTGAATATACATCACGCTTAAATTACATGTGTTACAAAAAGAGCAGCTGATCAAGTAGATCTAAAATATTGGACATATTTTGTCACACTAATAAATAATGGGCAACCTAAAAAGATGTATAATGTAGTCTTGTCATAGTACTACCTCAAGTGCTGCAGTATAGTGATCAACACATTTTAAGCCATTTTTACAATTACATTATCACTGTTAAATGAAAGGGGTTGGATGGTATCAATGCTGAGGAGGTAGTTCTCCATGTCATCTGATGTTGTGTCAGGTTGCATTGATGAAGCCATTTTCTTGCAGATATGTTAAAAGCATTGCTTCAAAGGCAGTGAGTTTGTAGAGTTTCCCATCCTTAGTTACATCAATGTTTGCCCGGATGAGAATTAAGATGGAAGAAACCTGCCGTCTCATTATGCCGGAACCACACTTGTACGAAAATTCAGAAGCATCGATAGTGGATTCAACAGTTGTTTTGCAGTTGCAACAGGCTTTTCTGACAGATATGCTAAGTTGGGAAATCAATCCATTTTGAATGTCTTGGTGTTCTTCCTCGGGTATTTGATCAGTATCAATGTATATCTCAATGTCAGCTTTGACAGCTGCTGTGTTCGGGGTAGCGGTCAAATGTTTGGTTTGACTACTTTTTGCTGTGCGCACTCCTAGTTCATTAAAGTTGTATACAGATTCAAGAGTAAGACTTTCTGTAAGGTCCCCCCAGACGATGAGTTTTACGAAGCCGGTATTATCGCCGATGAGGATATCTCTACTACTTATTGTGTTATTGTATACTTCTTTCTGACTTGTAGGAGATAAAAACTTGATCACTTTGGCACTGATGCTGACCTGGAATGAAAGTGGGAAGTGTCATTTAGATGATGCAGATTTAAAATTGACTGTGAAATTAGCTGGAATGTGTTAAAAAGTAAACTGCATAGATAAAAGCTCTCACGCAGTAATAAAGGTGATCAATGTGGAGCTCAGAACTTAATAAAACCCATGACACAGGGGTGCCATGACGTTCTGAAATTAACATGGGAAGATATAAAGCATTCATGTACATTTATCAGTAAAAGATATAGAATATGTAAAGAATTATTTTTCTGTAAAAGAGAGAGAATATGTAAAGAATTATTTTATGTTTAGGCATGGCAGCAACAAATATATATGAAATAACAAAAGGAATTGACACTGAACTGAATTGGAGGTGGAAGAATCACAATTTTCAACCTGAGTGAAGCACATATTCCTAATTGATATTATATTATTAGTGAAAAGGACATTTTGATATTGCAAATGCAATTGAAGTTCTCTTGGTGCTTTATTACCATGAGGAAACCAGCCCTGTGAAATATTTAGTCGCCCTCCAACTTTAAGCACCCCGCTGATACTTCATACAGTGATGATCGGCATATTTACCTTATCTACCTAATGGTCAGCGTAACCAGTGATAACACTCGCATGACTAATTTACTGTGATGAGGCAAAATTAGAAGTAATTTGGTCGACTACAAGGCAACCGGGATGTGATAGCAAAATTGGTTATGTAACAACATATGTTGACCTCAGCCTTTGGTCCGGCAACTCAGCAGGAGGTTACCTGGCTCAGATAAGCTGAGAGCTAAAGTCAATAAACTATTCCTCAGAAACTCTCCCCTCATCAAATATCCATCCCCGGCATCTAAGGCATTTTCCATTAGTTGGTGGGGGATGATTAGGAGATAATTTTTACAGGGCTGGTTTCCTCATGCTGTTTTGATTGCTGGCAGCTTGTATGATGTATTTGTGTCGGACAGTTACAAGATGACAACATTGAAATTTTCCACTGCATTCCGTACTGGTTGCATCCAAGAAATCCAGGAGATTGAAAATGTTAATGTTTGTGTAGTACATCCTTTTGAATCCTGATATCATATGTTTCGAATTGAAGTCCATTACTCATAACAATTTAATATTAATCTTTTCGTAGTTGATCCTTTAGAATCCTGATATAGCCATGTTGTGAATTGATGTCCATTATTGAATATTCTTGTACTCATAAGAATTTTATGTTCAAGCGTTTAATTGAATTTTGACACACCTTACCCCCCCCCCTTTTATTTTGTCCTCTCGTCTCAGTTGCAGCTCCAGTAGTAATCTTGTTTTAGCTGCAGGCGGTGGAAAGTTTTGGTACTGGATAATTTTGCATTTGGTACTGGATAATTTTGCATTTGAAATGTTTATCATGAAAGGTTGGAGTCTGTATATTGTATTGAAATGAACTTTCTACACTTGGTGGATGGAGGATAAGGAATATGGTTTCAATAACTTCATGTTGTTCATTCTTTAACATTTCCCATTTTCCCCATTTATTATTAATCTATAGTATTTATACATTTGTAGGTTATTGATAGAGAGGCTCAATATTTAGGTTGCGAGAATTACAGCTACAATACTAGACCCTGCCCTGTTGGAACATGAGCGGTCCTGACTATCCCAATTTGCTCCACCTTCTCTCCATCCTCCCCTCCACCTCCCCTTCTGAATTGTTTTCATTCTTCTGATCATTATAATATATCACTAAACACTATTTGGATGAGCTATTAGTACTATTTTATGATCTGACCATGTTGATTCTATTGTTATTGTGACAAGATTGGTTCGATTGGAAAATACCATATCTATCAGTGAATCCTAATCAGTTGTTATTTCCTTTATGAATTGTTCACATCCTAATATGTTAGAAACAGTTTGCAAATGAGAAGCATTTTTGCCATTCCAAATATCGAAGTTGAAATCGCCAACAACAAGAAGAGGTTTTTTGAGGTCAATTTCAGTAACAATTGTTTTGAGCTTGGAATATAGTTCCGAGAAGTTACAAGAAGGTGATTTATACAGACCAATGATTTGGACGTTTATTGAAGAATTGGAAAGTAAAATCAAAGAGGCTTCAAATTGACTGCTTGAAACATGCTGCACGGTGACAGTGGAAAATCAGAAGACATTATTTGAAATATAAACTGCTAAACCATGTGGGGGTCTTTTGTCTGTTGTTGGTAGTTGATCATTTCTAAAAAGGTGAAAATTTCTCAAATGAAATGCATCATTGGTGTCTGTTGTTACAAGGCGTGACGCTGCTAGTAGGATTATGTAGCCATTAAGTGATGATCAGTACTGACATCATTTAAATGACAATTTAAAGATATTGTATTGTGAAACATTATTTCTAAATAATCTTCCGATTTCATTGAAGGTAGGGTGTAATTTAATTTTTGGAGACATTTTGATTGTAATCTTTCCATTTCATCAGCTACAACTGAATCTGCTGATATTTTCTTCTCTTCTAAGTTTAAGATGAACAGTCAGTCCATCAATACAAGTAACTCGACTGAATGCCGCATAGTGTATATGGTTTATTTTTCTGTTGCTGGTCATGTCAACCACTACTCGTTTCAGGGAAGTCCTTGGGCTTTCCATATTGTTTTTGCGGCACCAATTGTTAATGGATATTGAGTTCTTGTGATTGGGATGTAACTTTTGCCCAGGTAGAATGTTCATTTTATTGCGAATATTGGAGTCCATTCTTTTGGGATATTGGGTGAATAAAAACACTTGTACTTAGACCTTGTTTTTTTCCCCACATCAGTGTTATCAAATAACACCCAGAGAATTGCAGGGTTTTGCAATGGATCAATGTGTTCAATATTTTTCATCTGACACATTACACCGTTAGTTAATCCATCATTGATGTCGTCATTACATGTCACCATGTAAGGCAAGTTGATTGCAAGAAGAAGTTTCGTAAAAAGACCAGAAGTTTTGGTAGGATCATCAGGTATTCTTTCAATGATTTTTTTTTCACAGCATCAGTCAAGTCTGACAGCACGGTGTCAACAGCACAGACTGATTTTTTTTCAGTTAGAGCAGAATCAAATACGACTTGATTGTGGTTTTTCACTTTTTCTTTTGTGCAATATAGATGTAGTGCACCTTTCGGGTAATTTGGATCAGATTTTGAAACTAATCTTGTGTTTAGTGTGGTTATGTCATCATCAGTATGGTTGCCTATGCACAAGCGATTGAGCAATAATGCAAAGTTCATATCATCTTGCTGACGCATTATTTGAGTTAATTCGAACATCTGAAAATGTTCCTGTTTATTTGCTCTATAATTAATCAGTGCAATGTTTTCTACATTTGGCACATTTTCTGGATCTGTGAAATTAATTACATCTCCGGTCCAAAGATTGACAGCCAAATCCGTATAATCATGATTGTGCGAATTAGACTTTTTTTTACGGCTGCCAGGAGTTTGTTCATTTTGAGAATTTGGTGGCGTGTCTTTTTTGGGGTCAGTAGAATCTGAAAAAATCCATTTATCCATGACTGGTTGAAGTTGATAGTGGTCACCAAATGCAATGATATGAATACTACCGAAAGGTTCTTTAACACCCGTTATTTCTTCTAATCTTTTAGATATGCATTGGAACATTTTTCTGCCAACCATGCTAATTTCCATGCCAACCATGCTAATTTCATCTATTATCACAACAGATAAATGACTGTAATGCTGAATGAATTTTTCTTTTAATTGATCTGGCAAGTTTGTGTGTTTCAATCTTTGGTTGGGCAAGATATGGAGACCAGTGTGAACAGTAGTATTGTTTATGTTGAATGCAGCAGTGCCAGTTGGAGCAAGCATAAGTATCCGACAATCTTCAGGATCATCACCAGCACTTGTTGATAAACAGCGAATTAATCCCTGGTATACAGCTTTAATCGTGACACTTTTACCAACTCCTGCACCACCAGTCACAAATAAGCGTAGTTTGTTGGACTTCGTTTTGACATGTTTCAAAATGTGTTTAAAAATATCACGCTGTCGTTCATTTAAACTTCTAATTAGTTGGTGATATTCTTCATCTGGCAGTTTATCAGGTAATTTATCGAACTGGAATACTTCTTTTTGAGGTGAAAGTCCAATATCAACACTAATGTCATAAGTTCTCATTTGTTCACTGTTAACAGGATTAAAGAAAGCAAGGTCGTGACAATCTTGAATGTTTTCATCGGCATCTTCAGCTTCAGTGTGCATATTATTTGGTTCAACATTACCATGAGAATCGGCTTCTGCTCTTTTCGCAGCTTCATCAACAATATCAGCCATATGTTCATATTGTTGTCTTTTGGCTTCAATAAGTGCCTTGTTGGAATTGTAATGTGCATAATGTGATGTATGGCCACCCAACAGGTCGGTGCTTTCATTCCTCCAAGGTAAGAATAAAAGTAATCTTTCCCTGTAACAGTTTTCTGGGTCAGTAACTTTATTGTATCGAACATATCTTATTACTCTGGGAGATTTTCTAATTTTACAGACTACTCCATTTTTTGTGGTGAAGTCAAGTTGGTCACTATGATTTGTATCATTTTCAGTTTCTTCTTCAAACTCTTCATCAGTTACTACATCGTCTAAATTGTCATCAAACGGATCAGGAATATTTTTTTTGGCATAGGTGATATTGATTCGTGAAGCATAATCTGCTGAACACCAATTTTCAAGTTCCTTTGGTCGGGTACAGTATCGTGATATTATATTCCCCATTTTTATATCAGTCGAATTTCGCCCCCCGTACCTCCTCCTAAAAGGGCATCCGGTAGCTCAATACCGGCGAAGGAGTTACGGGCATTTCCGGTTTCGGACTTCTTCTTGCCGGAAATGTAGGGACCTCCCTACGTTGGCCAACCTCTTAGGTGGAGCCAACCGGAAGTGCCACCCCCTCCTCGTAGCAGAGGCGTCGTTCCCATGCAACGAGCTACGCAGAGGGGACATCTGAACTCTTGTTCAGGATATGGGCAACTTCCGCTTCCGGAAGACCCATTCGCCCGTACATACTGCTTCGAGGGGTCGCCTATGCGCCCACCCTCTCCTCAACTGCCCGTCGTTGAGAGAAGCCGCACGTCGGGTCCGGAACCCGAGTCGGGACAGCAACTGTCCCAGCTCATCCAGATGGTAGCGGGTCTTTCTGATAGACTCGGCCATCTGGAGCAAGGTTCCGGTTCCTCTGCTGCGCCTGGTCCCATCGGATACCCACCATCCGACTCCTCTATTTTAGAGGAATTTTCTGAGAACGAGAGTTCTCAGCCAGGCTACCGCTCCCCCAATCAGGAGGAGCTGTCACCAGAGGAGGCCAGTATCCTGTCAGATATGAGGACATTCCGATCCTTGATCAGAGCATACCTCCCGCAGGATCTGTGCCCTACCCTGCCCGAACTGCCAGCCTTATCGGCACCGACCTTTTCACTTTGGGGACAGGAAGTGGATCCCAATCCACAGGTCTCTCAGGGCTCCACTCGGGCCCTTGAATTCCTTCCTCCCTCCCCGTCGGTGGTAGCAGTCTCTGAACTATTGGAGCGTACAATCAGAGACTCCCAAGATGCCCACCAACGTACTTCCGTCCCTGTCCTTCCGGCAGCCAGACCGGAAGGTTGGTGTAAACGGGGGAAGTTGTTCACGGCACAACTTCCTCCCGTTAGGAAGTACCGCGCTGACTATTACCGAGTCATCTCGGCCGGCTGTCCAGCTGCAGCATCGACTTCCACGTTAAAGGACGATGTACAGCTGGACCAACTTGTGCCTAAGGTGACCTCCTCCTCGGCTTACCGAGAACTTAGAGCACAAGAGGGTCTGGCCAAAGACACGTTAGCAGTGCTCTCCTACGCAGAGCACACTAACCTAGCCCTAGCCAGATCCCTAAAGGATAATGAGTCACTATCTGATGACACAAAATCACTTGTGACATCCTTGTCACATTCGATTAGGCACACTATTGCTCTGTCCGCCAAGACCGCAGCAAATAGCGTCCTACTCCGTAGAGACGCCGCCCTGGGCTCTCTCAATGTAATCAGATCCCTCCAGCTGGAAGGGGCCTCAAGAACCGCTCCTATGGATGGTTCTTTCCTGTTCGCAGATTCTGTACAAGAGGCGGCTCAAGTACAGAAAGATTGGGACAAATTATATGCCCCCACTGCAACACAGAGGGCCAAGACCTCTCTACCTAACGCTAGAAAGATAGAGAGGCCCCAGCAGGCATCGGGTTCAATCCCGTACGCCAGGCAAGTCCTGCCTAGGCCTACCCCGCCTGGTCAGCCTGCTCCTGCTTGATCCTTCGGACGGGAAGCGGAGGGTCGCTGGACTGGGAAGAGGAAAAATACTTCCTCTAACCAGGGTGGATCCGGTCCGACCAGGCACTCCTTTCGTCCAAGGGGTGCAGGCCGGAAGAAGTGACTCCCCCCTCCTTTCTCCTCCCGAACGCAAAAAGGAGCCGACTCCGGTAGTCGGGGGCCGTCTGCAAAAATTTGCAGACGTTTGGGACGATTGGTGCCCCAAGGGGTCCCCAGTCCCAAACATGTTGAGGTACGGAGTGAAACTAGATTTCAACCATACCCCCCCCCCTGACTACCATATATCCAACCCCAGTTCAGCCACCGAAGGACCCAGTCAAGGCCTCTGCCCTCCAAGCAGAGGTCGCGACATTACTGGAGAAGCAAGCTATCCAGGTCCTTCAAAATCCATGTTCCCGGCTTTTACAGCCACATTTTCTTGGTTCCCAAGCAAGCAGGGACAGGGAGGCTGATCATAGACCTTTCCAGGTTAAACACCTTCTTGAATGTTCCTCATTTCAAGATGGAAACCACCAGGTCTATCGCAACGGTGATACAGCCCAACGATTGGGCGGTATTGATGGATCTAGCGGATGCGTACTTACATGTACCGATCCATCCAGACTATCAACACTTCCTTCGTTTCCACTACGAAGGAAAGACGTATCAATTCAGGGCCCTGCCGTTCGGTCTGGCATCGGCACCCCTCATTTTTACAATGATAGTCACAGCCTTCGTCGCTCCCTTTTATGTGATGGGGTTCAAGCTCCATCACTACCCAGACGATTGGCTACTCCGTTGCAAATCGCGGAAACTACTACTGCAACAACTTCATGTTCTAAAGCAAAAAGTAGTCTCCGCAGGATGGATTATCAACGAAACAAAGTCAGAATTCACGCCATCCCAATACTTCGTTTACGTTGGAGTTCGGTTCCTTACGGCCGTAGGGAAAATGCTGCCCCCCCCTAGACAGGATAAAGAAAATTCGTCACCTCGTCGCAGAATTCAGAGGAAGGACTCAAGCTCCCGCAAGGCAATGCTTAAGCCTTTTGGGCCTTCTGAATTTGGCAGCAGACCAAATCCCTCTCGGCCGTCTATATATGCGTCCCATCCAGATGTTTCTGATGTCTCTATGGAAACCCCACAGGGATCCATTAGACAAGTTGGTATTGATACTTCAATACCTACTCAAGAACGTCTGGAACTTCTGGGAGTCGGAGACTCGTCTCCAAAGCGGTGTAGATCTTTCTCCACCGCCCCCAGAAGTGTCCATGTTCACAGATGCTTCTCTACTAGGGTGGGGAGCACATCTGAACAACGGGGACAGGTCCATAAGGGGTCTATGGACAAGGGAGGAGACCAATCTTCCAATAAATATATTGGAAATGAAGGCTGTCCTTCTTGCCGTGAGGGCTCTTTCCCTTCACCTGAAGAATCGGAGAGTAACCCTGTTCTCCGACAATTCTACAGTTGTAGCATATGTCAGGAGACAGGGAGGCACAAAGTCCGGCATTCTTTGCCAGCTAACATGGGAGCTTGACCATCTTTTTGCCGACCTTGGAGTATCGATATGTGCCAGACACATACCAGGCAAACGCAACATCCTTACCGACGCCCTGTCCCGTCAGGACAAACTAGTCCAGACAGAGTGGACACTCCATCAGGAGATTGTAGACGACCTTTGTCGCCTTTGGCAATCTCCGAAGGTAGATCTGTTCGCCACCAGGCTGAACAATCGCCTTCCCATCTATTACTCTCCACTTCCGGACGAAGAGGCCCTGGAAGTCGACAGCCTTACAGCATCTTGGGTCGGGCTGAACGCATATGCGTTTCCACCCCTCCCTCTCATCCAACCAGTCCTGAACAAGATCTTGACCAGCCACCCGGTGAGAATAACTCTCATCGCACCTTGCTGGCAAAATCAGGTCAGGTTCCCAGCTTTGCTGGAGCTCCTGATAGACCACCCCAGGAGTCTTCCGACTTGGAAGCACCTCCTGTGGCACCCCCTGGGGAGATGCTACCACCAGAACCCTGGATTTTTCAAGTTTCACGCCTGGAACTTATCCAGTTGCATCTCCACCAGAGAGGCTTTTCGGACATCGCTGTCAAACGCATGTCCGCACCTCAAAGGGGGTCAACCCTTGATTTGTATCAAGGAAAGTGGTCTACCTTCACTTCCTGGTGCAGGGAGAACGGAGTTAATCCGATCTCTCCCTCTATATACAGATTAGTTGATTTCTTTATTGAATTATTCACGGAAAGACAACTATCTGTCACGGCTATAAAAGGGTACAAGTCCACCATCGCTTCTACCCTCCGTGTTTTAAGCACCTGGGATCTTCGTTGGGAGGACCAAATAACCCCTCTTTTCAGAGGAATGTTATTAGAGCGTCCTAGACCGGTTCACAACACCCCTAAATGGGATCTTTCTGTTGTCCTTAAGGTGCTTATGAGGCATCCTTTTGAACCCATGTTTATTTCATCCATGAAATATCTGACACCCAAAATGGTCTTTTTAGTAGCCTTGGCTACCCCCCAACGGAGATCAGAGCTCCATGCACTTTCTTTTAAGAAGCTGGCTTTTAGAGAGGGAGGGGAGGTTATCCTGGCTTTCATACCAGGCTTTCTGGCGAAGAGTCAGGGACCGGCTGCCTCTCGGCCCCCGGTTACTATTCCCTCTCTGTCAAGAACGATCTCTTATGATCTTCCTGACAGAACTTTATGTCCCGTCAGGGCCCTAAAGTTCTACATAAATATGACAAAACCCTCCCGGTATCCGCCAGGGGAGAGAGCGTTTATTTTTGTCCTATAAGGAGGGAAATAAACGAGAGATAGCGGCCGCCACTATTTCAAGGTGGATTGTGGAGACTATTCGTCTTTCCTACAACACCTTGAGGACTTCCTCCGATCTTCGTGCGCTAGCTAACATCTCGGCGCACGAAGTTAGAGCACTAGCCACCTCCTGGGCTAACTACCGAGGAGTTGCTCTTCAAGAAGTCGTTTCCGCTGCATGTTGGAGTAATCACTCCACATTCTCTCGTTTCTACCTACGAGACGTTTCTTCCCTTGTAGATGGCATGCACGCAATCGGCCCGATTGTGTCAGCGGGGCATGTTGTTTGATCCTGGATAGATCGAAAGAGGGGGAGCCCGATTGAAGAGTCAAATGCGCATCTTGCGCCATTTCTGATATGCCCTATCTTCAACAATCCAGGCAACCCTTAGTGGACTTGAAAGAACGCAATTCTTATTGTTGTTTAGCAATAACTCACTCTACACCCTTGAACATGCCTTACTTGCTCTAAGCTCTGTTGCCGGAATGAAGATGGTGTTTATTATGCAATTCTAGCGCTTTCCGGAGAATGGGTCTATTACTCTCTATAAATACGATTGTAATACCGAGATCAAAATACCGGTCCCCGGTTCTCCCCATTTCTTTCCCCTGGTGGTCCTCCTTAGCTACTATGCCGGTGGTGCCTCCTTGATGGAACAGCAGCTCAGCCTTAGGTAAGTCCTCGTTTCCCACCTCCAATAGGTTGCTGGGATTCGATGCAAAAGTGTTCCATAGGTAAGTTTGAATGACACAAAATGCCCATTTCCTTACTAGAAATGGCCATTTTGTTAGTTCACACTTACCTATGGAACACGGCCCTCCCGCCGTCCCCACAAACGGAACATACTCTTTGTTAACGCTCAAGAGTAAGACTGAATATGGCGGCATAAAATCGGCGCGATCTCGCGGGATTGGTCAAGGCGCCGCCTGGCAGCCGAGCTGTTAACTCAGTTCTCCCTTTATAAAATTAAAGGGATACTCTTGTGTTTGAGCCCAAATGGAGTAACATGCAAAAGTGTTCCATAGGTAAGTATGAACTAACAAAATGGCCATTTCTTGTAAGGAAATGGGCAATTTCTGTGTAAGAATCATCGTCACGCTTTCTTTTTTTCCGAATCATCTCTCTCTCATTTTCAAGAACTTTTTTAGATTGATTGAGACGTACCTTTTGCTTCAATATCTTTTCAAGTTCTTGAATATGCACTCTTTTACGTTCGTTTAATCTGGCCTTGTGCTTTAATTTCTTTTCAATTTCTAGAAGATTTGTTCTCTTAGAATCGTCTAGTCTGGCTTTACGTTTTGATTTCTTTTCAATTTCTTGCTCATTTTTACGAAATACTTCTTTTTCTCGTTTGGCCCGCATCAAAAATTTTTCATTATGCATTTGTTGTTGTTTTTTAGCCTGATCAGTTAAGTAATTATCAATTAATTTCTTCGGTTGTGTTGTTACTAACTTTTCAAGATCACGTTTTAAAGTTCTTTTGGAAACAATTTGTACTTTGAAAAATGTTGCTTCGAATATGCTTTCATGAAGATTTGCAATGTGTTGTTTTAAATAGGCACCTAATTGTTCTAAATTTGAAAATGAGAGCAGAATTGAAAAACCATTTGGTGATGGATTACCTGATGTATCTCTACTGTGTGAATCAAATAAATAATATCTCTCATCAACACAAATAACAGAAAAGGCCTGGGATGCCATTATCACAACAGCACCATATTCTAAAGCCATGTTTGCAAGAAATTGTTCGGCTGATAAAACTAGGGAATTCTCATCATAATTAAAGGCATAATTATAAGATGCACCAACTGATTCTATTCTAAAATTTTCATTGAAACACGAGCGGCAAGGTGGTAGTTCATCAATAGCTAAGTAACTTAAGGATGGTTTGCTCAACTTGATTTCCCTGTACCATAAATCTCCTTCATTCAAAATGTCATCAAGATCTTGTGATTGCCAGTGTGCTGGTAAAATAATGATAGAATATAACAGAGAAGTTGTGGCATAAGTCACTCATTGTCGAAAACTCCGCACTTCGGGTTTTCTACTGGGGAGTTGCTGACTACAAATTGATGGTGAACTTGACTCTATCGTATCTTTTTTACAACTGACTTTATTTCTACAAACTATTGACTAAGTAAACAAGATTACGAATTAACAGATGTTAAGAGATGAAAGAAGGTGCTTAGACGATTAAGCTTAGCTTAATCCGCAAGGATTTCCTCAGACTTCCTGGCTCCATGCAGCTGCAGCGACTTGTCTGTAAGACTTAGCAGGACGTAAGACTTAGCAGGACTCAGCGGTGCTACAATTCCGAGCGGGTCGAAGATTGATGCGGTCTGAGATGTTACTTTACGTTTTGAAAGTTCTCCTGATGATTTGAGATCCTTTTTCGCGACTGAAATCTGATCAGATTTTGTATCCCATTTCAGTCCAAGTACCCCTACAATGTCAGATTTTGTTTGTACTCCTTCCGATCTGATTCTTTCATCGAGTGTTTCCGAGTTTGAACTCCATTGGCGCAAATTGAAAGACGCGTGGTTCATGATCTCACGAGACTCCTGGAAGTAATCCAATGCTTCCTGATTTGAATCGACTCCGGTTAACAGATTGTCAACGTAGAATTTTGTTTTCATATCCTTGGCAACTGGGGTATCGTAACTAGACAGATGCTTGTGCAGAGTGATAGCGAGGGCGAATGGGCTGGAAACATTTCCGAATATGACAGTGTTACAGTGATAAGGAATCAGTTCTTTCGAGACATCATTGTCTTTATACCAGAGGAATCTAACCCACTTCCTCTCCGATTCTAACAAATGCACAGCTAAAAAGGCACGAGCGATATCTGCGGACAGACCAATCCGTTTGGTCCGAAAGAGCATGATCAGTTCAGTTAGGTCTTGAAGCATATTAGGTCCTTCATAAAGGCATGAGTTGAGCGATGGGCTACCACTACTGGCGTCAAAAACGATTCTCAGGGGGGTTGTTTCACTGTCACGGAGTACGGGAAAATGAGGCAAATAGTGGCCGGTGTCACGGTCATCTGGGCTGCCCTCTGAGATGAAACCCTTGTCCAGGTTTTCCTGCATTACTTGGGTGTAGTTGTTGAGAAGGTTTAACTTACGTAATCTTGCCATGACTTGACGTAGCCTGGCTTCGCATTCCCTTCTGTTAGTGAGTAGTTCCGCGTGGTCTGGTCTCCATGGTAACGGAACCGAATAGTTCCCATCCTTGAACTCGATTTTTTGCATGAAGTCCGATTTAAACTGTTCATCGAAATCAGTGTCATTTTCATCCGTTGGCTGAAGAGTGCTGCTGTTGATGAATTCCTCAAGTGATTGTATTTCGGGATCATTGTCCTCGATGATATGTTCGTTTGCGGTTGTGTTGATTCGATCTGCTGATGTAATCACGGAGTGTTCGATTTTAACGGGAAACAGTGGTCCTGACACAAAACATCCCAAATTTGAATACTGTACTGTCGGCCCGTCCCCTTTCACTAGACGATTTTCAAGGAACTGGAAGGCATGATCACATCCAATCATGATATCCACGGTGAATTCATCGGCACTAAAGTTATTTGCTAACTTGTTTTCAATGTTCGCTATGTATGGGTACTCCTTACATGTATTCCATTCTCGTTGATTGATGGGGTTGACTATTTCATCGGTGATGAGAACTTCAATTATTTTGATACCGTCAGTGGTTGCAATTTCAACATTTGCAATGTCGTATTGCCGTTTTGAAGAGTGGCCTCCGAAAACATTAACACTTATGGATTGGGAACGCACCGGTTTGAGTTGAAGCTTTTGTGCTGTATCTTTGCGAATGTAAGAGGACATGCTTCCTCTATCAATCAGCACTCCTGCTGTGGCTTCCTTCCCTTTATTCTGTAAGGTAACATACCCTGTTTCTAGTAGAACTGTGGACGGCCTATTGGTTGCGCGTTTTTTGGAGTTCACGTTTGTTGTTTTAAATCCCACGTGATCATTGATATCGATTTTTCGTACATCGGAGTACTTGGGGGTTACGGCACACATTCCTGTGTTACTTGAATTTCTGTATTTCTGTTCAAAGTATTCATGAAGACTGGTGTGGTGCTTTTTACCACACGTGTGGCATTTGCTGCGGTTGTTACATTCCTTGGCGATATGAGATGTTCGAAGACAGTTGCTGCACAGGCGTTTGTTGAAAACGGCATTGTATCGGTTTGTTGGCGATAGAGTGCATTCAAAACAACTGTGACCGGAGTTGCAGAATTGACACATTTTGGGTTTGGCTGCGGGCACACTTACAAACGAATCCAATGAAACTTTACTCCCGTTCAGGTTTCGATTCTGATTCTGCGTACTTTTCCTATGACTAATATCCGACTGTGGAGGAGCATCTGCGCGTTCTCCAACGTTTTCAAGCTGTTCCGAGAAAGACTGCATGAATCGCTTTAAGTCAAAAGCATCCTGTTGCCCTGAGGTTCCCATTTTTTCCCGGAAGAATTTCGGTAACTTCTTTTCGATGATTGGTACAATAAACGGAGCGCAT
Organism: Lineus longissimus; assembly: GCF_910592395.1. Lineage (NCBI taxonomy): Eukaryota > Metazoa > Nemertea > Pilidiophora > Heteronemertea > Lineidae > Lineus > Lineus longissimus. Next base: position 11,116,463 of record NC_088323.1, on the reverse strand, counting down.
TTGTAGATATCGACGTTGAGGTTTTCTAGGGACCGTATGTCCCCCATTACTCGGTTGTGGAATTCCCGGAGAGCATTATAATGTCCTGCAGGCCCTGGCATTTCTAAGAGGTTATTCACATGTGATCGAATGATTTTTCGGGGTTGTCCGAAACGTTCTTTCAAGATTTCTACCAGTACTTTCAGGTTTTCCCCTGAAGCTTGAAGACCAGCAACAGCGTCTGTCGCTGAGCCCGTTAACTGTCCCTTGATATAATTGTATTTCGTGATATCCGCATAGTTAGCACTGAGAACATCTGCTTCAATTGTGTCCCAAAAAGATTTCCATGATGTGTAAGACCCGTCGAATGTCGGTAATTTCAACTTTGGCAGTTGCGCTGTTTTGGGTACTGACGCGGCTGGCGCGTCGACTGTTGCTGGCTTTGCGACCGTTTTCTTGGACTGTAATTCTACAAACTTACTCACGTGCACTAGTTTAGTTCGATTGTCTATATTCCTCTGTTTCGTTTGTAAGATTTCCTCTTTGGTTAGGTCATCTTCCTTCTGTTTTGTAACTAGTTTCGCTATTTCCACGTTTAGACTTTGTAACTTGACGAACGTTTCGTCGATTTCTGTTGAACATGCTTCAACTTTTGACAGTTCGAATTTCGTTGGTGACTCCTTTTCAATCACGGCATTTGCCTGTTCGAAACCGGTGTCCAAGGCTTCTTGTAACAAGTCTCTGTTTTTCTTGAGTTGATCGATTTTATCCATTTTTACCTTTACGTTAGTATATTGCGTTGTGTATTTACTCGGTGAATTTCCCAGATCCTGGTCACGGCACCATGTCGAAAACTCCGCACTTCGGGTTTTCTACTGGGGAGTTGCTGACTACAAATTGATGGTGAACTTGACTCTATCGTATCTTTTTTACAACTGACTTTATTTCTACAAACTATTGACTAAGTAAACAAGATTACGAATTAACAGATGTTAAGAGATGAAAGAAGGTGCTTAGACGATTAAGCTTAGCTTAATCCGCAAGGATTTCCTCAGACTTCCTGGCTCCATGCAGCTGCAGCGACTTGTCGAACTAATAACTTGACGCAAGGGCCCAACGCGCCGCGGAGCGGCAAAAAAGCGAAGCTGGCGAAACATTTATAACGGGTCACCGTCACTTATTATTGGACTTATAGCGCATTTACGGGGTTGCAACTATTTTGCTTTATAGTGTCACCAGGAAAGAAAAGCATGCGACCTAACGCCGATCTATTTGTATAAAGTGATAATTGGAAGGTATATAGTAGGAAATATCAATAAAATAATCATTCCATGTCGTCTTTTGAGGGCATTTTTGATTGTAAAAAATATATGTGTACGTCACCGTAGTCTCTGCAATGATAATTTTATCAGAGCAGTCTCGCGCAAGTAGAAGTTCTTTACCTATTAGTTCTTCACTCATTAGTCTCAACGTCTGGCGCAAAGCCAGACGTTTTCCATTACGATTTCACTACGATGTTTGACAAGAAGGAGCAGTGCGCGAGATATGCTAATGAGCAGACTTCCCTCGCTTGAGTTTCTGAAGAATGTTCCATATCGCGCTAAGCTCATCACTGCTGATTATGACAGGCGTGCAGCGGTAGGTATCTGCTCCCCAACTTCCACCCTAATACGGTACAATAAGTTACCATGATGGGAATGGGACAATGCCCTCACTGTGTATGGAGTCATAGGGATAAGAAGACATTATTCATTAGTGTTGATACAAGTGATTTTGCCCAAAAAGCATGCGCATTCAAAAAACAAAATATGCAAGGTATCACGTACATGACCATGACGACGTGCAGAAAGTGCACTGGCCAGTGCATACCCTATGGCTATGTACTAGTAAACATGGTAAACATGAACAACATCATTATTCATCGACAGTTCATTTACTCCGAGCTTTTCCTGAAACATATAGCCATGATGATTAGGCCTACCATGTACCATGACCAATAACAGCACTAGATCATGTAGATGTCAACAAGTTCACATGAACCGTATAATCCCGCATGGCGCATGTGGGGCATGCGTCTAAACCAAAGCCCCAAAATCACTTGTTTTGGTCTATTTCACTTGTGTTTCCCCCGTCTCCCAGTCCATAATACATTTACAGTTTACAATCCCCGATCATGGCCCAACAAAAGGTCATCGGTTGACTAAAGGAACACAACTGTTCAATGGATTTATAGTTGAATGCGATCAAACTACGTCTTTTCAATCGTGGATTGTAAATTTAACCCCATGGCCCTAGGGAAGGCCCTATAACAATACTTTCGACACAGTTATTATCTCCGCTGCCTCCACCATGTTACACACAGTGCTCACTGCTGATTCTAAAATGCGCCACCTAGTCAAAACAGGACATATGTTCTTCTAGGAATACTAGATCTCTTTCCAATATTTCGTCATTCCACTATCGTCATCACCTCATCATACTTTCATTGACATTACAGGCACACATCCACAGAGCACTCTTCAAATCATCTACACAGTGGTTATCCAACTAGGATTATAAAGGTAATTTCTTAGCCCCGCACAGTGGGTTTCAGTCTTGATAAAGGGGCACTATTGCTAGCAGCTAGGTAGGCAAGATAAAGTTAGCCGAAGTAGCCGATTGGGGTCTCTCACCCCTCAAAGTCCGTCACAACTATTCAAGCTTGTACAAGGAATACATGCAGCGCTGACTCTAACAAGACCAAATGGGAATGTAGCACAGTCATCTGTCAAAAACAAGACCTATGTTGTAGTATGATCTCTTGCCAATATTTAATAATTGCACTATCGTCATCACCTCATCATACTTCATTGACATTACAGGCACACATTGACATAGACCACTGTTGCAATCAACGACACAGTCGCTATCCAAGTCGCATTATAGAGGTAATTATCATTATCATACATCATTAGCATGTGAACCAATCGCGTCGCGTCCTTTGCGATCACGGCAAAGCCTCATGGAATAATGTCTTTCACCGTTGAATAATTTTTCATATTCCATGCCTACAACTTCAATTTCTTCATATTCCATGGCTAGAAGTTCAATACTAATATAATATCCAAGATAAAGTTACAAGAAGTAGTCAATAGGGGTCTCTCACCTCTCACTGTATGTCCACACTATTCACATTTGTACGAGGAATACATTCAATGCTGAATCTAACAACACCCAGTGCCCTTACTCTGTATATTAGTCACTGGAAGATGGCCCATTTCACTCCTTGCTTCTACTTCACCTATAGTCTCATTGCAAACGCCTCAGTTCTGGTAAACACTGCTGGCTACCACGCAATAGGGCCCGGGTTCGATCCCGGGGAGAACCCAAGATTGTATTTCTGGATGAACCGGCGTGGCTTTCAAGGAACTAAAATTCCTGGCTCTTCACAACACGTACACTAACGTATGAAATACTCGAGGGTCTGTCGGATGAGACTAAAAGCTGTGGTCCCTTGTACCCGAGTGTCTATGCCAGGGCAAGTAAAAGATCCTACATAGGTGGACAGTAGCCTATAGTGGACTCCATACCTCCGGCAAAAATCCAATAGGGTTACGACGCCGGTAATGATTTGATATGATGATATGATGATCACATTCACTTTCAGCTGTCATGCAACGCAACAACTGTGCTATCTGCCATCGCACATCAACGAAGAAGTGCAGCCGCCCACATTCCACCTCACGTCTGTCCGACCAGCTGCAATCCTCGAGGACGCCCCACTGTACCACGATTTCACTACGATGTTTGACAAGAAGGAGCAGTGCGCGAGATAGGCTAATGAGCAGACTTCCCTCGCTTGAGTTTCGGAAGAATGTTCCATATCGCGCTAAGCTGACCACTGCTGACCATGACAGGCGTGCATTGGACTGGTACAGGTTGGAACTGAACATTGAATATGCTGGTGGTGACGCTTTCTGATGAGAAGTTGGTCGTGACTGATGCAGTATCCTTGGACTTGTCCACAGCATCGTTCAATCATTGCTCTCTGAGCTGCCTTGATTCTGTACTTACCCAAATACTAAGACCAAATGCCTGTTGACTGTGCTTTAAGAGAGACTGGCGCCATGCCTAGAGATATGACTGACCCCTATTGGCAAATTTGTATGACTTTATCTTGCCTACCTAGCTGCTGCCTATAGTCTCCCTTTAACTGCGGAACACTTCAAAGTCGATAAAATGCCATGTTCCACCTTTTAATGTGTTCAGACCGCCATTTTCAAAATAATCAAGTCAGGACACTGCCTTCTAGTCTCATAATAAATTTTGCTTTCCTCAATAATATTATTTCTTCTTCTTCAATGCTTTCATCATTCCAAACTTCTCCTCCTCTGACTTTTACAGGGGTACAGTCATGGCAATCAAAACCCAAATACTGAGACCAAATGCCTGTTGACTGTGCTTTAAGAGAGACTGGCGCCATGCCTAGTCTCTCTTAAAGCACAGTCAACAGACACCAACCCCCTCAGACTCAGAAACCACAAACGCCCAACCCTTCCTGCTACCTTAATACTTCTGGATTCCGGAAATGACTTGGTTCAGGAATGCGTAATTCCTGACACTCATTGTCTGCCAATGGACGTGTCAGAGTATCGTTCATTGCCTTGGTGATATGAACCTTGGACAATTTTTCTTATGATAAGAGAGCCAAGAAAGTGATCAACTGGGCCAGGATTTGTTTCAATATCATTACTCAATTTCAGAACCTTGGAAGTGTACACTTCATATCCCATGGTCAAAACGGAGAATACTAATAATGACAATTTAAAGGCTAAATGTCTATAATACCACAATCGCATTATGCCATTATTCTCCATGGAAAGGTCAATTGGCAAGGAGGATTCCGCGGTGACGTAACGGCTTTTCCAAGATGGCGCTGCAGATTGCAAACAAACTCGATCCACGGCCAAGGGAAAATCAAGTCATCAAATAAAGTTAGATTTTTCGCATCAAATCAGAGTTATTAGTACTTTTCTGCTATGAAATATGCCTTCAGACAATAAGTTATCATTTGAATAATGGAAAGTGCTGTTTTGATGGGGAAAAATAGGGTTTTTAAAACCAAATAGCCGGGCACAGATGTTCCAAAATTAGCGAAGGTTTCAAAACAGTCTCCCAAGTATGGGGCAATCTCTTCATCATCATAATGGAATTTCGAGACCTGTAGGACCTGAAACATACTGGCCAATAGCTGACCGATATTGTGCAACATCAACACCCATAACTTGAGATGATATTCTTTGCTTTGCAGCAGGTAGTCAATCGAATGCTCACTGGCAGATCTTTTTTGCCTTGCAGCAGATTGTATGTGCCTTGTGGCTGATCTTATGTGCCTTGCGGCGTATATTTTGTGCCTTGCGGCGGATTTTGTGTGACTTGCGGCTGATTTTGTGTGCCTTGCGGCGGATTTTGTGTGCCTTGCGGCAGATTTTATGTGCCTAGCGGCAGATATTTTGTGCATATTTTGTGCCTTTCGGCAGATATTTTGTGCCTTTCGGCAAGTATTTGATTGTGAGCGTAGTACGTCTCACAATTGGATGCTTTCTGGGAGCGGAGAGCAGTAACAGTAAAGACACGTGAGTGCTTTACTGGACTTCGAAATGTGCTACTGAATTCTCTAAAGATAGCAAGCACTTGTAAATCTGTAAAGAAGAAAATGATAAGAAATTAAAAATGATACTGGAATAGAAGGCTGGCATTGATGGGGGAAATTGAATTAACAAATAAGGCCTGAAAAAAGTAATGTGTTTCGGGTCACCTTCAAAATAAATTTTATGGTAGGATGGTCAGAAGATTTGTGCTCACTGCACAGTAGACAGGAACATGCGACCTTGAAAAGTATGCCACATCCACCTAATTTCTTGACAACATATACAGGTAGTTATTGACCTTTTTGTGAAGTAATTTCCTCATAAAGACCATTTATTCAGAATTTTCAATTTAAAATATCTCACTTATTTATGAAGAAATCGACTTCAAACCAATTTAATTTGGTGCAATTAAAAGAATTCCAAATGAATGACATTTATGCACAGGGCGCACCATACCGCCGATTGCTAAACTACAAATCGAGAGCAGCTTTTGGAAAAATCATTGTACGCAACATTTAATTGTTATTTTTATACATCTTACAAGACAGTTTTCATAATAACTGTTAAACTCAATCGGTAACTGTGGTACAAAACTAGGAAATGGTTTATTTTTGGTACATCGTCGTCAAAAACAGCATGCTTTGCAATTCGGACGCACGTGTACAATGTATACACATGACATGCATTGTGCAGAACGAACGGCCAGAAGACAATAAATTGAATATCATAATATCATACATTCTTACGCCTAATTTCATAAACTACTAACCGACCATATGCAAGTAGTCCCTAAAGACCTTATGACTACCAACTGAAAGGAACTAGTGATAATATCGCCCACTTGACTTCTTTTTAGCAGAACAATTGTTACTTACCGTGTTGCAAAATCAATCTTCCATCTTTAGACTGGTCACAGTGGGTATGCGGAAATATAGCCTGGTTCCTTGGCCAATTCCATGCGCAGAATACAACTGCGCAACTATACGTCATAGCCCGGGCTTTTGAATCGTCAAAAAATCAGATAACTGTGCCTGTAGCGCCAACTGGCAGTGAAAACTAAACTAATTCCATTACAAGTAAAAATGAAAAATTATCAAAAAATATTCGTCCAGATGTGAAAACAATATTTCCTCTGTGGACCGAGGTATAAAGGAATGAAGTTTAAACTTCCCGATGACCTCATTCGCTTAATGTAGGTCGGATCGCACTGATTTTTGGTTTCTGAGTTCATCTTGGGTTACGCCAAATTTAGCAGCGTCAACGAAGTGCCTAGGCCTTGCGGTTACAAAATGCCCAAAAGTGACACGGAGGGAAGGACAGACAACATTCCCTTAGTAATATTACCAGCTTTGCTGACTTTGTTAGCTGAACTAAAAATTGAATTTGAAAAAGTTCACCCTCATTTACTAAAGTTCACCTTGGTAGAGTTTAGACACATGGTTTGCAATGCATACTTTCCTGGACATATGCTGCAGCACATTGCATCCCTCGCGGTTTTGCCTATCAGCATAGACTTGGAATGGTAGTGTTATTATTCGTTGAAAATACCTCGTAATTCCAGCAGACTGCATCATCGCTATTCTTTGTGTATTCTGATAAGTGTCACTATCAAAGCCCTACGACATCATTGTTATTTTGACAAGAAACATGAGAAAACGTCAACTTCTTATGAGGCGGTCCACAATGTTTATCTTGCGTTCGAGTCTACTCGAGTTTGTTTTGATTACGTCGATGATGTATAAATACAGAGAGGCTATTCTTATAACAAATTTTCGTCTGGATTTCAAAGTTATTCTCCAGTAATTGTTTTAAGAATGTGTAATAGATAATTGTGAAGCATTACGATTATTTCATTCTGATGATTGGGAAGAATTTTTGCAGCACCGTTTTGTGTATCAAATGTATATAAACTTCATGTGTGTTTTGATCTGCACGATTCTAATTTCCGCTGGATTCAATGACTGAGCAAATTAAACGAGACAGAATGCCAAAAACGGTAACACTTCCTATGTAAGCAACCTACGGTAGTCATTTGATACTATGACTTTTCAAATAACAGTTGTCATGGCCAATTGTACCTAGCAAATTAGGAGAAAATAAACTCACCTTGATTTTCTTCCAAAACTTACGTGAACTAAGCATGTGAATCTGGTTTCTCTACGTGTCATTTATCGACGATATATATCAGAATTCGACAAAATAACCCCACAAAACGACAAGTTACAAAGGCATATTGACATTGAGAATCGAAATAAAGGGAAATACCACTTTCTAACTGCTCATTATGACAAATTTATATTAGAACTATGTTTTTAAATGTACGTACACACTCTATACACATGCGTAAAAGGGAAATCACCACAACAGATGTTTAGCCTCATCTGCAATGCGTTATGTGTAGCATGTTCAGTACATCACAGAGACAGGGTCATTAAGGTAAGTTCGAGGCCGTTTTGCAGTTTTGTGTAGACGATAATTTTCACCTTAAAATCTGCACATTACTTCCAATTACAGGGCTTTTAGTCTTTTTGCAGTAAATAGCTATAAGCCTATTGAAACAAGAGTTCAAAATATTCATATCCTGGCACATTTCCTGGCCCAGCTGCAGCAAATTCTGATGAAAAAAACCCAATTCTGCTGGAACTACTTTCAGCCAGCTCCAGTACAAACCATAAGCTAGGCTGCTGCAAAGCCAGCATAGCTAATAATGAAATGGTCCAGGGACCATGTGCTCACCTGTGTCAAAGGACCTTGAAAAGTAGGTAAAAAAATAGCATCGCAAAGCGAGCATAACCCCTCAGCCTATTAAGGTTGAAGGTGAGATAATGTTGAAGTTGGCATAGTGGAGTGGCTAGTTTGCATATGGAAATTAAAATTGTGGAAACCTATTTTGAGGATGTGAGCCATATTGAATTTCGAATCGCGCTGATTTTCGAAAGGAACCTTCCCCTTACAAAACTGCATAAGGCCTACACTCACTAAAAATTGATTCCATCCTCCAAGCCGTTTAGACTTTGTAACTTGACGAACGTTTCGTCGATTTCTGTTGAACATGCTTCAACTTTTGACAGTTCGAATTTCGTTGGTGACTCCTTTTCAATCACGGCATTTGCCTGTTCGAAACCGGTGTCCAAGGCTTCTTGTAACAAGTCTCTGTTTTTCTTGAGTTGATCGATTTTATCCATTTTTACCTTTACGTTAGTATATTGCGTTGTGTATTTACTCGGTGAATTTCCCAGATCCTGGTCACGGCACCATGTCGAAAACTCCGCACTTCGGGTTTTCTACTGGGGAGTTGCTGACTACAAATTGATGGTGAACTTGACTCTATCGTATCTTTTTTACAACTGACTTTATTTCTACAAACTATTGACTAAGTAAACAAGATTACGAATTAACAGATGTTAAGAGATGAAAGAAGGTGCTTAGACGATTAAGCTTAGCTTAATCCGCAAGGATTTCCTCAGACTTCCTGGCTCCATGCAGCTGCAGCGACTTGTCGAACTAATAACTTGACGCAAGGGCCCAACGCGCCGCGGAGCGGCAAAAAAGCGAAGCTGGCGAAACATTTATAACGGGTCACCGTCACTTATTATTGGACTTATAGCGCATTTACGGGGTTGCAACTATTTTGCTTTATAGTGTCACCAGGAAAGAAAAGCATGCGACCTAACGCCGATCTATTTGTATAAAGTGATAATTGGAAGGTATATAGTAGGAAATATCAATAAAATAATCATTCCATGTCGTCTTTTGAGGGCATTTTTGATTGTAAAAAATATATGTGTACGTCACCGTAGTCTCTGCAATGATAATTTTATCAGAGCAGTCTCGCGCAAGTAGAAGTTCTTTACCTATTAGTTCTTCACTCATTAGTCTCAACGTCTGGCGCAAAGCCAGACGTTTTCCATTACAATTTCACTACGATGTTTGACAAGAAGGAGCAGTGCGCGAGATATGCTAATGAGCAGACTTCCCTCGCTTGAGTTTCTGAAGAATGTTCCATATCGCGCTAAGCTCATCACTGCTGATTATGACAGGCGTGCAGCGGTAGGTATCTGCTCCCCAACTTCCACCCTAATACGGTACAATAAGTTACCATGATGGGAATGGGACAATGCCCTCACTGTGTATGGAGTCATAGGGATAAGAAGACATTATTCATTAGTGTTGATACAAGTGATTTTGCCCAAAAAGCATGCGCATTCAAAAAACAAAATATGCAAGGTATCACGTACATGACCATGACGACGTGCAGAAAGTGCACTGGCCAGTGCATACCCTATGGCTATGTACTAGTAAACATGGTAAACATGAACAACATCATTATTCATCGACAGTTCATTTACTCCGAGCTTTTCCTGAAACATATAGCCATGATGATTAGGCCTACCATGTACCATGACCAATAACAGCACTAGATCATGTAGATGTCAACAAGTTCACATGAACCGTATAATCCCGCATGGCGCATGTGGGGCATGCGTCTAAACCAAAGCCCCAAAATCACTTGTTTTGGTCTATTTCACTTGTGTTTCCCCCGTCTCCCAGTCCATAATACATTTACAGTTTACAATCCCCGATCATGGCCCAACAAAAGGTCATCGGTTGACTAAAGGAACACAACTGTTCAATGGATTTATAGTTGAATGCGATCAAACTACGTCTTTTCAATCGTGGATTGTAAATTTAACCCCATGGCCCTAGGGAAGGCCCTATAACAATACTTTCGACACAGTTATTATCTCCGCTGCCTCCACCATGTTACACACAGTGCTCACTGCTGATTCTAAAATGCGCCACCTAGTCAAAACAGGACATATGTTCTTCTAGGAATACTAGATCTCTTTCCAATATTTCGTCATTCCACTATCGTCATCACCTCATCATACTTTCATTGACATTACAGGCACACATCCACAGAGCACTCTTCAAATCATCTACACAGTGGTTATCCAACTAGGATTATAAAGGTAATTTCTTAGCCCCGCACAGTGGGTTTCAGTCTTGATAAAGGGGCACTATTGCTAGCAGCTAGGTAGGCAAGATAAAGTTAGCCGAAGTAGCCGATTGGGGTCTCTCACCCCTCAAAGTCCGTCACAACTATTCAAGCTTGTACAAGGAATACATGCAGCGCTGACTCTAACAAGACCAAATGGGAATGTAGCACAGTCATCTGTCAAAAACAAGACCTATGTTGTAGTATGATCTCTTGCCAATATTTAATAATTGCACTATCGTCATCACCTCATCATACTTCATTGACATTACAGGCACACATTGACATAGACCACTGTTGCAATCAACGACACAGTCGCTATCCAAGTCGCATTATAGAGGTAATTATCATTATCATACATCATTAGCATGTGAACCAATCGCGTCGCGTCCTTTGCGATCACGGCAAAGCCTCATGGAATAATGTCTTTCACCGTTGAATAATTTTTCATATTCCATGCCTACAACTTCAATTTCTTCATATTCCATGGCTAGAAGTTCAATACTAATATAATATCCAAGATAAAGTTACAAGAAGTAGTCAATAGGGGTCTCTCACCTCTCACTGTATGTCCACACTATTCACATTTGTACGAGGAATACATTCAATGCTGAATCTAACAACACCCAGTGCCCTTACTCTGTATATTAGTCACTGGAAGATGGCCCATTTCACTCCTTGCTTCTACTTCACCTATAGTCTCATTGCAAACGCCTCAGTTCTGGTAAACACTGCTGGCTACCACGCAATAGGGCCCGGGTTCGATCCCGGGGAGAACCCAAGATTGTATTTCTGGATGAACCGGCGTGGCTTTCAAGGAACTAAAATTCCTGGCTCTTCACAACACGTACACTAACGTATGAAATACTCGAGGGTCTGTCGGATGAGACTAAAAGCTGTGGTCCCTTGTACCCGAGTGTCTATGCCAGGGCAAGTAAAAGATCCTACATAGGTGGACAGTAGCCTATAGTGGACTCCATACCTCCGGCAAAAATCCAATAGGGTTACGACGCCGGTAATGATTTGATATGATGATATGATGATCACATTCACTTTCAGCTGTCATGCAACGCAACAACTGTGCTATCTGCCATCGCACATCAACGAAGAAGTGCAGCCGCCCACATTCCACCTCACGTCTGTCCGACCAGCTGCAATCCTCGAGGACGCCCCACTGTACCACGATTTCACTACGATGTTTGACAAGAAGGAGCAGTGCGCGAGATAGGCTAATGAGCAGACTTCCCTCGCTTGAGTTTCGGAAGAATGTTCCATATCGCGCTAAGCTGACCACTGCTGACCATGACAGGCGTGCATTGGACTGGTACAGGTTGGAACTGAACATTGAATATGCTGGTGGTGACGCTTTCTGATGAGAAGTTGGTCGTGACTGATGCAGTATCCTTGGACTTGTCCACAGCATCGTTCAATCATTGCTCTCTGAGCTGCCTTGATTCTGTACTTACCCAAATACTAAGACCAAATGCCTGTTGACTGTGCTTTAAGAGAGACTGGCGCCATGCCTAGAGATATGACTGACCCCTATTGGCAAATTTGTATGACTTTATCTTGCCTACCTAGCTGCTGCCTATAGTCTCCCTTTAACTGCGGAACACTTCAAAGTCGATAAAATGCCATGTTCCACCTTTTAATGTGTTCAGACCGCCATTTTCAAAATAATCAAGTCAGGACACTGCCTTCTAGTCTCATAATAAATTTTGCTTTCCTCAATAATATTATTTCTTCTTCTTCAATGCTTTCATCATTCCAAACTTCTCCTCCTCTGACTTTTACAGGGGTACAGTCATGGCAATCAAAACCCAAATACTGAGACCAAATGCCTGTTGACTGTGCTTTAAGAGAGACTGGCGCCATGCCTAGTCTCTCTTAAAGCACAGTCAACAGACACCAACCCCCTCAGACTCAGAAACCACAAACGCCCAACCCTTCCTGCTACCTTAATACTTCTGGATTCCGGAAATGACTTGGTTCAGGAATGCGTAATTCCTGACACTCATTGTCTGCCAATGGACGTGTCAGAGTATCGTTCATTGCCTTGGTGATATGAACCTTGGACAATTTTTCTTATGATAAGAGAGCCAAGAAAGTGATCAACTGGGCCAGGATTTGTTTCAATATCATTACTCAATTTCAGAACCTTGGAAGTGTACACTTCATATCCCATGGTCAAAACGGAGAATACTAATAATGACAATTTAAAGGCTAAATGTCTATAATACCACAATCGCATTATGCCATTATTCTCCATGGAAAGGTCAATTGGCAAGGAGGATTCCGCGGTGACGTAACGGCTTTTCCAAGATGGCGCTGCAGATTGCAAACAAACTCGATCCACGGCCAAGGGAAAATCAAGTCATCAAATAAAGTTAGATTTTTCGCATCAAATCAGAGTTATTAGTACTTTTCTGCTATGAAATATGCCTTCAGACAATAAGTTATCATTTGAATAATGGAAAGTGCTGTTTTGATGGGGAAAAATAGGGTTTTTAAAACCAAATAGCCGGGCACAGATGTTCCAAAATTAGCGAAGGTTTCAAAACAGTCTCCCAAGTATGGGGCAATCTCTTCATCATCATAATGGAATTTCGAGACCTGTAGGACCTGAAACATACTGGCCAATAGCTGACCGATATTGTGCAACATCAACACCCATAACTTGAGATGATATTCTTTGCTTTGCAGCAGGTAGTCAATCGAATGCTCACTGGCAGATCTTTTTTGCCTTGCAGCAGATTGTATGTGCCTTGTGGCTGATCTTATGTGCCTTGCGGCGTATATTTTGTGCCTTGCGGCGGATTTTGTGTGACTTGCGGCTGATTTTGTGTGCCTTGCGGCGGATTTTGTGTGCCTTGCGGCAGATTTTATGTGCCTAGCGGCAGATATTTTGTGCATATTTTGTGCCTTTCGGCAGATATTTTGTGCCTTTCGGCAAGTATTTGATTGTGAGCGTAGTACGTCTCACAATTGGATGCTTTCTAGGAGCGGAGAGCAGTAACAGTAAAGACACGTGAGTGCTTTACTGGACTTCGAAATGTGCTACTGAATTCTCTAAAGATAGCAAGCACTTGTAAATCTGTAAAGAAGAAAATGATAAGAAATTAAAAATGATACTGGAATAGAAGGCTGGCATTGATGGGTGAAATTGAATTAACAAATAAGGCCTGAAAAAAGTAATGTGTTTCGGGTCACCTTCAAAATAAATTTTATGGTAGGATGGTCAGAAGATTTGTGCTCACTGCACAGTAGACAGGAACATGCGACCTTGAAAAGTATGCCACATCCACCTAATTTCTTGACAACATATACAGGTAGTTATTGACCTTTTTGTGAAGTAATTTCCTCATAAAGACCATTTATTCAGAATTTTCAATTTAAAATATCTCACTTATTTATGAAGAAATCGACTTCAAACCAATTTAATTTGGTGCAATTAAAAGAATTCCAAATGAATGACATTTATGCACAGGGCGCACCATACCGCCGATTGCTAAACTACAAATCGAGAGCAGCTTTTGGAAAAATCATTGTACGCAACATTTAATTGTTATTTTTATACATCTTACAAGACAGTTTTCATAATAACTGTTAAACTCAATCGGTAACTGTGGTACAAAACTAGGAAATGGTTTATTTTTGGTACATCGTCGTCAAAAACAGCATGCTTTGCAATTCGGACGCACGTGTACAATGTATACACATGACATGCATTGTGCAGAACGAACGGCCAGAAGACAATAAATTGAATATCATAATATCATACATTCTTACGCCTAATTTCATAAACTACTAACCGACCATATGCAAGTAGTCCCTAAAGACCTTATGACTACCAACTGAAAGGAACTAGTGATAATATCGCCCACTTGACTTCTTTTTAGCAGAACAATTGTTACTTACCGTGTTGCAAAATCAATCTTCCATCTTTAGACTGGTCACAGTGGGTATGCGGAAATATAGCCTGGTTCCTTGGCCAATTCCATGCGCAGAATACAACTGCGCAACTATACGTCATAGCCCGGGCTTTTGAATCGTCAAAAAATCAGATAACTGTGCCTGTAGCGCCAACTGGCAGTGAAAACTAAACTAATTCCATTACAAGTAAAAATGAAAAATTATCAAAAAATATTCGTCCAGATGTGAAAACAATATTTCCTCTGTGGACCGAGGTATAAAGGAATGAAGTTTAAACTTCCCGATGACCTCATTCGCTTAATGTAGGTCGGATCGCACTGATTTTTGGTTTCTGAGTTCATCTTGGGTTACGCCAAATTTAGCAGCGTCAACGAAGTGCCTAGGCCTTGCGGTTACAAAATGCCCAAAAGTGACACGGAGGGAAGGACAGACAACATTCCCTTAGTAATATTACCAGCTTTGCTGACTTTGTTAGCTGAACTAAAAATTGAATTTGAAAAAGTTCACCCTCATTTACTAAAGTTCACCTTGGTAGAGTTTAGACACATGGTTTGCAATGCATACTTTCCTGGACATATGCTGCAGCACATTGCATCCCTCGCGGTTTTGCCTATCAGCATAGACTTGGAATGGTAGTGTTATTATTCGTTGAAAATACCTCGTAATTCCAGCAGACTGCATCATCGCTATTCTTTGTGTATTCTGATAAGTGTCACTATCAAAGCCCTACGACATCATTGTTATTTTGACAAGAAACATGAGAAAACGTCAACTTCTTATGAGGCGGTCCACAATGTTTATCTTGCGTTCGAGTCTACTCGAGTTTGTTTTGATTACGTCGATGATGTATAAATACAGAGAGGCTATTCTTATAACAAATTTTCGTCTGGATTTCAAAGTTATTCTCCAGTAATTGTTTTAAGAATGTGTAATAGATAATTGTGAAGCATTACGATTATTTCATTCTGATGATTGGGAAGAATTTTTGCAGCACCGTTTTGTGTATCAAATGTATATAAACTTCATGTGTGTTTTGATCTGCACGATTCTAATTTCCGCTGGATTCAATGACTGAGCAAATTAAACGAGACAGAATGCCAAAAACGGTAACACTTCCTATGTAAGCAACCTACGGTAGTCATTTGATACTATGACTTTTCAAATAACAGTTGTCATGGCCAATTGTACCTAGCAAATTAGGAGAAAATAAACTCACCTTGATTTTCTTCCAAAACTTACGTGAACTAAGCATGTGAATCTGGTTTCTCTACGTGTCATTTATCGACGATATATATCAGAATTCGACAAAATAACCCCACAAAACGACAAGTTACAAAGGCATATTGACATTGAGAATCGAAATAAAGGGAAATACCACTTTCTAACTGCTCATTATGACAAATTTATATTAGAACTATGTTTTTAAATGTACGTACACACTCTATACACATGCGTAAAAGGGAAATCACCACAACAGATGTTTAGCCTCATCTGCAATGCGTTATGTGTAGCATGTTCAGTACATCACAGAGACAGGGTCATTAAGGTAAGTTCGAGGCCGTTTTGCAGTTTTGTGTAGACGATAATTTTCACCTTAAAATCTGCACATTACTTCCAATTACAGGGCTTTTAGTCTTTTTGCAGTAAATAGCTATAAGCCTATTGAAACAAGAGTTCAAAATATTCATATCCTGGCACATTTCCTGGCCCAGCTGCAGCAAATTCTGATGAAAAAAACCCAATTCTGCTGGAACTACTTTCAGCCAGCTCCAGTACAAACCATAAGCTAGGCTGCTGCAAAGCCAGCATAGCTAATAATGAAATGGTCCAGGGACCATGTGCTCACCTGTGTCAAAGGACCTTGAAAAGTAGGTAAAAAAATAGCATCGCAAAGCGAGCATAACCCCTCAGCCTATTAAGGTTGAAGGTGAGATAATGTTGAAGTTGGCATAGTGGAGTGGCTAGTTTGCATATGGAAATTAAAATTGTGGAAACCTATTTTGAGGATGTGAGCCATATTGAATTTCGAATCGCGCTGATTTTCGAAAGGAACCTTCCCCTTACAAAACTGCATAAGGCCTACACTCACTAAAAATTGATTCCATCCTCCAAGCCGTTCTCCTCGAAATTAACGGAAACCGATTTCAAGCACATTGCCCTGATTGCCCTTATTGAGAATCAGAACGAGCCGGTTTTCGAAAGGAACGTTCCTCTAGTCACCCCCAACGTACACACCAACAAGAGGCCAAAGGGCCTGGCACTCAGCTGGATGACCTAATAACATAGGACTGAGGGTATACTATAAAGTAGTAAATATCGGCTTTGTACTACTGTTTGAAGGTCAAGAGAACACGTTATACCACTAAAATTTCCAATGCAGAGCTGCCAGCTGGATGAAATATGATTGAACTAATCAACCATGGTATGTAAATATTACAGGAGGCAACGGAAGATATCCCTAGTTCAGTATGTTGTATCAGTAGCTTTACAGAAAAAAAGTGTCAGAGAGGATGAGACTTCTCCATGGACAACTGTGGTATGTACAGGCTGGGTTGTACAGCACAAGGATACAAAATGCTGTCTGTAAGTGTAATTGAGAGGTATCCTGATTTAACAGAGGTCAAAATAAATAGAAATTACCAGTTTGGGACTAGCACCACTTTCTCTTTTTTTTAATAAGGTAGAGATTACAGGAGTCAACAAAATTAATTTTATTGAGAGAAATTGACCTGTTCTGCAGGTGATTGGAATTTACAATACAAAGGGTCGTTTTTCATGACATTGTGCTCTACTGCGTATTCCTAGTCATAGTGAGTCGATCTGGAACCAATCTATCCTTGGCGCAGACAGGTTCAAATTGGCTATATCTTGAATAGATCGAATTGCGATGAAAATCTAATGCAATAAAGGAGCAATATCGAAGAGACAAATTAATCAAACCAATTGTCCACAGACTCGGACCCTGAAATGGCACGATGTATGCGTGCATATAAAAGTATATCAATTGGTCCCATAGAGATGATGAGGCAATGTCAATATGCCTTGTTCCTTAGTCAGCAACATGCCCCTTTTTATACGGAGAAGAAGGAGAACCCTGATAGGCCTTCACATGTCGGCTTCCAAATGGCTTGAACCAACTGTACTATCACTACTATAACTTTAAAATGCGTGCTCCTCCTAGTCCTACATGTAGCAATGTCTCAGCCAAAAAGGCAAAGTGAGCAGCTCCTTGGTAAGGCCATGTCAGGTTCCGCGCGCCTCTTCAGATACATCAAGTATTGAAAGCTGTGGTGAGCTGAGCACATAAAAGACCATGGTCACCTTAATTTGAAAATCCCTTCATAATCAAGTGCTACCTCTGACTAAAACAGCACAATAGACCACCAATTTGATCCAGCTCCTAACTGCGGGAAAACCCAAGTCCAGCAACCAATAGTACCAAAAATACATTTTTGTTTACATTTGAACTGCACACATGCGTTTGTTTACAATTTCATTTCCAGCGAAATCTCGAAAATCAGGTGACCTGCAATCGTGGATTGAAAATAACATTAACCTCGGTTCAGCAGGTCAGCAGGTATACCGACTGTTCCAATCATCCCCCTACAGTCAGCTGTTCAAAAGGTAATGTTATTCACCCCACAGGGAGTGCAAGTAATTGATTAAGCCCCTGCATAACTTAACAGCAATGGCTTGGCTTCTGTGAGTGGTAAGGAGAACTGACAGTTTTTTTATGGGAGTAACATTATTGTGTTGCTTAAAACGTCTACTTTTTACTCATGTAAGAATCGTAGTACTAATAATAACTTTCAACTTATTTTCCAGTTATGATAACACAACACGCATCTTCATGATCATGATCTTTCTCAAACTAACTGAATGACCTAATCGCCTTGGACACACAACCTAACCACATATCAATCCGCCCCGACGATCGACACATCCATTCGATTCGATAACCCTCGATAAAGTTTGATAAATAAACTAGAACTGAGATTTCACAGGAGCACCTGTGAATTCATGACTCCAGGGTTGTTTTGAGGGCGATATTGTAAGAGTTGGTCTTGAGTATGGGGACGTGAAGGTCCGTGTGAGGCACCTGGGGAGAGAAGACTAGTTGTTTATACCTCCATGATGGGATCTGACACGGACACTACTATTGATCTCATTATATGAATACCATTTAATTACAAAAAAGTGAAAACAGATCATATCATATTCCTTGGCATAAATTAAAATAGGAGTGCGGGAACAAGGTTTTTTAGCAGGAGGAAAGCGAGAACATTTTGCGCCGTCGTATTCCGATTTGGCTGGTTAGTGGTGAAATCTGCTTTTAATTTTGCAAATTAACATATTCGTTTTTCTAGTTCTAACGTTGTCTGAATTAAAGATGCTTTCCCAATGGCGACATTGCCAGGAAAACGTGACGTCATTTTGGCCATTCTTCTTACCGCACGCCCTCTCTCTCCGTAAAAGTTCCTGACACGGTGTGAAGTGGGAGGGCGCACAATGGGAACAACACTGCCGCGATGTTAATAGTTTCTATTTATAGAATTCAGCGGCAGAGATTTTAGGCACGGAAAAAGTGGATTAACTTGGCTAATCTCAATGGATTTTACCCAGGAATGTTTTCAAGGCGAGAGAAACATCTGATTTAAGTACTGCGCTTATTAGATTTCATGTTCAGGCCGAAGATTGGCCTAAAACGTGGACGAAAAGAGTGCATTATCGAGTGTTGGAGAGGTCACGTGATTGGACGAGAAACCTGAACAAAGTTTTCGTGCTTTTACTTTTAGCTGTCAACATCAATGGCTATAATATACTCCTGCAGAATAGTAGAATTAATAGAACTTATTTCCGAAGTTTCCAATAGTTTGAACACAAATCAGAACATCACCCATCAGCTGGACTCGGATCTGCATAAATTATGATAAATAATGAGGTCGTCGCTTCAATTTCGCAAAGAAAGTTGACTCCATTCGAAGGTTGTTTTGACCAAATTCTGTTGAACTCATCGTTATGAGGGCATTTGAACACATTCTCGTTGACCTTTTCTATAAACGTGTGAAGTTTCGTACCAAAATACCTTTCCGTAAAGGCTTAAAAAAGAAAATTTGTCACTTACAAAATCATCGCTCCCGTAGAAATAAAAAGGTCACCGCCATTTTCTTGATGATAGTACTCCAGGTAACCGGCGGGAAATTTAAAGCGGGGTCATCCGGGGTCAAACAACAGTTTTGCTCACTACCGCCAACTGGTGATATAAATCGACACTAATCTATTTTATATCAAAACTTCTGTATCATGAAGACCTTTTCAACTTTATTTCAAGCTTTTATCTACTGGAATAGAGCGTCAAAAAATTGTTTTTTCATTTACACATTTTGCCCCCTGGGGAGCTGAATTTGAGTCGAATCGCCCAAAATTTTTTCCGTAAGCAACATTTTCTGCGGTGTTTATAAGCAAGACTAGATTTGAAGTGCCTCGGTTGTATGATTACAAAATACCCAACTTTGTCTACAGATGGCTGGGGGATGGAAGGACGGACACCAATCGAATAGCTATTTGACTAGCTCCGCTGACTTTGTCAGCTGAGCTAAAAATGAATTTGATCGGACGAATGGTTCTCCTCGAAATTGATGGAAACCAATTTCAAGCACGCCGCCCTGGAGGCCATATTGATAATCGGAACATGCCCGTTTTCGAAAAGAACCTTCCGCTAGTCACCCCCAATGTATATACCAAAAATTAAATTGATTGTCAAAGCCGTTCTCCTCGAAATTGGCGGAAACCAATTTCAAGCACGCCCCCCTAGTGGCTATATTGGTAACCGGAACAAGCCAGTTTTTGAAAGGTACCTTGCTCTAGTCACCCTCAACGTACATACCAAAAATGAATTTAATCGGACGAACGGTTCTCCTCAAAATTGACGGAAATCGATTTCAAGCACGCCGCCCTGGTGACCATATTGAGAATCAGAACGAGCCGGTTTTCGAAAGGCACCTTCCTCTAATCACCCCCAACGTACATAGTAAAAATTAATTTGATCGGACGAACGGTTCTCCTTGAAATTGACGGAAACCAATTTCAAACACGCTGCCCTGGTGGCCATATTGATAATCAGAACAAGCCCGTTTTAAAAAGGGACCTTCCTCTAGTCACCTCCAATGTACATACAAAAAATTGAATTGATTGTCAAAGCCGTTCTTCTTAAAATCGACGGAAACCAAGTAGCAGATGCCCGCCAGAGGGACGGCGCACGTGACGACAATACCCCTCTAGCCCATTTGGGCTGAGGGGTAAAAACTGCAGACGGTATATGATGTATCATTACTAGAAGTACCTACCAGATTTGTACTATTGTACATTGTACCAAATTTGAGATATCTGGCTGAAGTGGTTACAAAGCGTGCCGCCATTGTCTAATGGCAGTGCCGCCGACAAATTATGACCTCTGTGAACTTGAAATGTAAGTCAAATCAAAAGCCCGGAGGACACTGTGATGTAGCATTGCTAGAAGTTCCTACCATATTTATTTTAAACAATTTTCAGACGAGTATTAAGGGAGAAAATGCATGGTGGCCAAACCGTGAATCATACGAGGTCGCGATTCGGTCTCTGAGTAGCGGTCGCAAGGGGTACATGTGTACCAAGTTGGACTTCTATAGCTTCAGCGGTAAGGAAACGTGCCAAATGACAGACGACGGACGGCGGACACGGCGCCATTGTAAAGGCTCACAGGTGAGCCAAGTGCAGGCCAACTACTGAATTGGCAATCGAAAGAAATATTGAAAATATCACATTCACTGATTTGCCACAGAGTCAATGATTTGTACAAAATATCATAATCAGAAAGATTTCAAACTACGATAATTACCTGAAGCAGCAATAACATTCTTTCCCCGCCTTGATGGGCTTTTATGCATTCCGTCATGCAGGACCTCCAAAGAAGATGTCCGCCGCAAACTATCTCCCTCACTGCCATGTTTCTTTATTATAAGTTCATCATTTGACCAGGTGCTGAGGTCAGAAAGTTCATGCTCAAAGTAACCTCGATCAACAGGTGATGTATCAGATGGGATGTACTCATCAGGTGGCGTCAAACGTTGAAGCGGCACAGATTCCTCATTGTCAGGTGGGTTCTCCGGGTCATGTATCCGGTTCTGTTGACGCTTAAAGTCACGTCTGATTGATGGAAGGCGCAGGCGAAAGCTCTTGTGACGGTCTGCAGAAGAGAACACATGAGTGGATATCAGAAATTTGGAATTATTTTTATTCAGGATTTTCAACACATTTTTTGCATCATCTCCAACGCAGATGTGCTATAGACAATCTTAAGGATTCCTTAATGCTATTCATTACATCAGGAAAACATCTTGTTATGAATGCAGTGAAAAATTGTCAGAGCGAGTTGGTAAAATCGGTGGTTATACCAAAAATCCTAAAGACAGCAGAAAAACGCTGAACATCTCAGATATCTACCGGGGTATTTCACTGACTTATGACTTTCGGTAAGCTTTTAGATAACATCATCATTAGAAACCATAGTAAGGCATAAGCATCATGGCTTTAAACAAATACTGCTGATTGCAGTCTTGTGGTGCAAGTAGTTATGAAATACTGTAACAAGAGGCCAAAGGGCCTGGCGCTCAGCTGAAATACATGGGTACAATATACAAAACATTCCTGGTAGGTCTCACTCAACCTCAATTTTGTAAACATATTGATATGCCTCTATGAAAGCGCTTTGATCAGGCAAACATAGAAAAGCGCCATATAAGAACTCAATATCAGTATCATCATTATCATGCATATACACCAAAGTAAAAAGACCCTTGGACAAATAATGACAAAACGTGCCACTTATTAGAAATTAAAGAGACTTGAAGAGTAGGTCGAATCTAGGTGAGATATGTAATGGAGACTTATGAGATACACCAACTATTTAGTTACTCTAGCTACTATACACTAAAAGGCTTTAAAATGGCCAATATGATATCCAAGATGGCTGTCAGCTAAATTAAAAAAATAATAAGGAAAATGTAATATACAAGTGAAAAAGGAAAAACAAATGTTATTGATTCATTTTAAAGATATTACCAAGATGATCACAATGATACCTTATACAGCTCTGAGTGCCTAATGATAAATGAAATACAGAGCACTTTGTCTAAGCGACCAGAATTGATTAGTTAATTTCCCGTGCTATGGCGTTGATGGTGGGCATTCTTTGTCTTAGAGGAGTTTTAGAAATGCGTTAAAATATAATTTCCTTATCAGCCTAATAATTGTTACCAAACGGGTTACACTATTTCAGGCATGTACTTTGTGACAAAAATCAAGCAACAGCCAGCCAAAAGTAGTAATAGCCATTGAAGAGAAGACGAATTATCTTGCAAAAGCCCCCTATTGTCAAAATTAGGAAGCTAGAGCTAGTGTCGGTCAATTTGAAGACCTCCTTGGTTATTATCTGTTGGAGTGAGTGTGATGGAGTCAAGGCAATGGTTTATAAGTAAGGCCTTAATTATTTTATAATTTGATGATCGACCTCTCGAAGATGACTTTTAAAGGGGTATATTCCGACAAAAAGTAAATTACTGTAGGGTTAAATCTGACCATGTAAGTGTGCCAGATAGATACTCTGCATGTTCTGAGCAGTCAATTGACAGACGACTTTTGTCAAGTTACAGAAAGTAAAGTCAAGCCATATCACCATGGTCCTTGGATGATGTAGGATCTCAGGGTGGAATTCAAAATGGCCGTCTGTCAAAGATGGCCGCCAATGACAAATACGGCCGCTGATGAGGACATTTGCGGAATCATTTCATTCTCTATAAATCTCAGACACTGGTATGATGTGCAGCTCGATGTTCATCTATCTTAATGCACTTGGATTCAACCGCCATCTGGTGGCCATATATAGGCTTGCAATATATCAAAATGATCAGATGAGAGTCAGGAGTTCAGCCGACATTGACATTTGAAGTGAATGAAATGTGCCTATTAGATAACACAGAAAGACTAGAAGCATTATAAATCTTGTTCATAAATTAATTTTTCAATTCATTTGAAATTACAGATGATGAATATAGTGGTTGATACGTCTCCAGTTACCATGGGATCACTTGTTTTCCCAACTTGACAACCTTACTATGCTGTATCTGCAACAGTTCTCTTCGTCCAGCCTGATCTGAAAATGAAACAGCCAGGGGCCATTGTGCTCACCGTATAGATATTTGGTGGTTAGGAATTCATCCTGGTTAGGAAACATGCTGTATGTTTCGTATGTAGGTCAAACCAAAGTCGGTATGACATGTGATGTGTCCTTGCTTGGAGTACCTACCATAAAAAAACAAGTCACTAATAAGCAAGATATTGCACTTTTTATCTTTTGGCCTTCTGGTGCCCAAGTCGAGCATCAGATCGGATCAAAATTCGGTGTCGGAGGTTACATGACATAGGGGTCATGTGTACCAAATTTAGAGTTCATAGCTTTAGCGGTTAAGAAACGTGCCATGGTTACAAACGGCCAATTGGGGGGGGGGGGGGGTCCTGTACACAAAGTTTCAAGTTCATAACGTTGGCAGTTAAGAAACGTGCCACTGTTTTTGAAACAGGATACGAACGACGACGACGGAAAATGGCCACAGCATTGTTGTATAGACTCCCCTACGGTAAGCCAATAAACAATGATATTTTTTGCATCTGTCTACCGGTAGGCGTTACCTAATTCGGCCTGTCAAGGGTCGGTCGATAAAACCATAGACGAATTCGAAGAACGCCAAAACAAATCAAATGCGCACACTCAGAAAACGTCAAAAGGCTGACTTCATACAATGCCTAGAGACACGGTGATCCTTTGTTCAAGGGGAAATGCATGACTAGTCAGCACCAAAACAAACTTCTTCGAAATCGTCTATACTGGCGCCATGCCTAGTCTCTCTTAAAGCACAGTCAACAGACACCAACTCCCTCAGACTCAGAAACCACAAACGCCCAACCCTTCCTGCTACCTTAATACTTCTGGATAAAATCGTTCATACATGTAGAGCGCCTTCATGTGATGTCATCACCTGCCATGCTGGAGGAACAGACAAAAGAATGCAAGCCCATATGACCATGACAGCATTTGATACAGTCAAGTCAGCATATGACAATGATGAATCATTGTCCTACCCTCCAATATGGCTAGTCGTGAAAGCACTCTATATAGGAATCAACTGGTCCAGCAACGAATACAAACTCAATTCTACACAATACCAACTGTTTTGGTGCACGGTTTTTCAGGGGAGACCAGTCTATTAAACATGTAAGCAAAAATCCAGTTTATGAAGTGGCCAGTCCAACATACGCTTACGGAAGGCACTGATGTGGCGACAATATAAATATGGCATAAATATGTTATAAGATCATGCCGAACAAACCCAAACCCATACACTTGTTAAAAACACACAATAGTCTTCATGTGAAAGTTCAGTGCCTGCTAGGACTCACCGCTAATGTTTCATGGCGTTACATCCTAATGCACTCTCATCTACATTGCAGGCAGGAGGTGAGCTTTATTTTTTATTATTATGATGAATAAATATTCAGATATGCCTTTTCAATTTCAAGGCTTTATTCAATCAACTTTTATTATACAGTAAAACAAGACCAACACATAAAGGACAAATCAGCTAAGATACAGTGTCTTCTTTTACGATCCTGACAATCTCATGGTTGACTGGTTGACTGGTTGACTGGTTTCATGTTACCAGTTCCACAGCATGTACAGCAACACCACTTTGCCAGTGGAGACCACAGAAATGACTCGTGCATAATAGACTGCATCATCCTATAAAAATGAAAAAATAGCACTTTGTAAAAAAACACCATCAAAAAAAGGTCCACTCACAGATAACGATGTCGACATTTATTATTGACATTCCAGATTGTGTAAAAAAAAACAATGAGTATAGTCTGTGCTGATACGCGAAACCGTGAGAGGATATACAACCCTGTATGGCTTGCTGTTCATGTTGGTGGTACAGTGAAACATAAATGTACAAAAAAGACCAAAACTTGTGTGAAAAGTTAGTGAACTGGAGGTGGGGAGAGAATAAAAGAAAATTGGCCTAGGCCTAAATCATAAAAGAACTTATAAAAGTTAAATTTCAAAATGTTCACCCTTATTTACAAAAGACAAAGTTCACCTTGGTAGAGTTTGGACACATGGCTTGCAATGCATACTTTACTTACCTGCATATATGCAGCAGAGCATTGCATTTGTTCATGTACCGGTTTCGGGTGTGTAATGTATGGTAAATAATGTAAGCCCACTTCATGCAGCTCCTATGCGGTTTTGCATATCAGAATAGACTGAGAATGGCAGTGTTATTGTTCGTTGAAAATACCTCACAATTCCGGCAGACTACATTAGTCGCTACTCTTTGTGTACTCTGACCAGTGTCACTATGAAAGTCCTATGACATCATTGTTATTTTGACAAGAAACTTGAGAAAACGTCAACTACTTGTGAAGCGGTCCCCCCCCGCTATGTTCATCTAGTGTTCGAGTCATCACTTAGGTTTGTATTGATTACGTCGATGATGTTTATAATTACAAAGAGGCTAATCTTATAAAATATTTTGTCTGGATTTCAAAGTTATTCTCCAGTAATTGTTTTATTAATGTGTAATAGATAATTGTGAAGTATTACGATTATTTCATTCTGATGATTTGGAAGAATTTTTTGCAACACCGTTTTGTGTATATAATGTACACATGTGTGTTTTGATCTTCCACTTCGACTCAATGACTGAGCAAAAATTAAACGAGACAGAAAGCCAAAAACGGTAACATTTCCAATGTAAACAACCTACGGGACTCATTCTATACTATGACTTTTCAAATAACAGTTGTCATGGCCAATTGTACCTAGCAAATCAAGAGAAAATATAGAGAAAACTCACCTTGGTTTTCTGTCAAACGTATATGTATAGATGAACTTACTGATCGCATGTGTCTTTTATCGGCAATATCAATTCGAATTGGACCAAATAACCCCACAAAATGACCAGTTTCAAAGGCATATTGACATTGAGAATCAAAATATAGGGAAATACCACTAGAACTCGAACTAAGATTAGAACTATGTTTTCAAATAAACGCACACACTATATACATTGCAAAATGGCCATCACATTATCAACCTCGGCTGCAATGCCTTAGGGCAATGCCTTATGTGTAGCCGGTTCAGTATATTACAGAGCCAGGTAGGATCGAGGCTGTTGTGCCAGTTTTGAGCAGACGACAATTACCAGCTTAAAATCTGCCAATAACTGCCAATGTTTAGTCTTTCTGCTCTAAATAGCTATAATCCTATCGAAACAAGAGTTCAAAATATCGGTATCCTGGCACATTTCCTGGTCCAGCTGCAGCAAATTCTGATGAAAATGCAACTATTTTACTGGAACTACTTTCGGCCAGCTACAGTACAAACCATAAGCTACGCTGCAAAGCCAGCATAGCTAAAAATACCAGGATGTTGCGAAATTGGACATGGGCCAACCTGCGAACTTCTAAAACTAGAGGCCTGGCGGCCTGAATAGCTACGCTGGCGGAATTTAATAGCAAGGAATGAGATGAATGACAAGAAAATGTAGCAAGTAGTATATGCGAGTACCAGAATGTAGGTTTTATTGTAGATAGGGAGATGTGGACCGACTTGATGGAATCAAGCTTAGACAAATGGGGCCAAATTCATGAAGGGCGTTAGGCTTATAACAGCATTTAACTACTGAATAGACAGATTCAGGTCCTTCATGTAAATTTTCACAGAATATGAATAGGCCCTATAACTAATCAGGGAGAAGTTACACACGTCTAATGAATTTGGCCCCTAGGGTGGATGACAGTTGTGAAGGTTTTATTTGAACTGCAGTGAATGAAGTAGTTGAGGGGTTCCTTTGTCACATCCGCTCTTTAATACCTTCAGTGCCTTTGCTCCAACTGTGTTTAAGCAGGCCAGTGCAAAATTGCTCTTTCAATACCTTTATTTTGATACGATTAACGCGACTGCCTTCCTCTAACGGTGTTCAAGTTGTTTAATGAGTCATATAAGTAAGTATATCAGGGTACACCTACTCTTAAAGGGAAGCTATGGGAATGATTCCCCATTCGACCAACAGTTACAACCATAACATCTACGTCAACTGCGTATTCTTAAAAACAACTGTGGCTCTTGGTTTTATAAATAAACAAACATTAATGAGTGAAATGGATGATTTTAATTGCTTATTTTTGAATCAAGTATGCCGCCATCTTGGTGGATTTTAATCTGCTCTCTCCTCCAAACGGAGAGCCAATAACGTCATGGATGCAGCCATTGTGACAATCAGCTGTTCGAACAATGGCGCATGTTTGGAATGACAGATGACAGTTCTTCGATTTCTTCGGTTTCTTCGTCGACATTTGACGATGAATCCTTCGATTACAACCGTGCATCAGCAGAAGAACGAGAAGGTCTAGTTCCCTATGCGTTTGAGCCAAGGTACCAGGGCAGAAAAAGGTCTGGAAACTTAGTGGAAACGAGTAGTACTCGCCTTGATGAAAAAACCCCACTGCATCCATGACGTCATTCGCCCGGGAGATTTGAACAAACATGGCTACCCCCACAAACTACTTATTCAATGCAATTTTCTGCACTATCTAGGAATATTCATCATATCCTTGGTGTAGAGTATTTGTTTGTCATGTAACTTGGTATGTATTTGTTTAAAAAAATATTTGATTTTGCTGCATCAATTTATTCCCAAAGCTTCCCTTTAAACACTTTTAATTTGATATCAAATAACGCTACAATGCAGTCTCTTGATTGTGACATGAGGCATGATACCGTCTCTAACATCAACCTCTCGACTCTCATATCAATCAGGCTACAATGCGGTCTCTTACTTGATTGTGACATCAGGCATGATGCCGTCTCTTTCATCACCCGCTTCTCTTATATCAATCAGGCTACAACGAAGTCTTACTTGATTGTGACATCAGGCATGATAACGTCTCATACATCATGCTCTTCTTATATCATTCAGGCGACAATGCGGTCTCTTACTCGATAGTGACATGAGGCATGATGACATCTCTTACATCACCATACCCCTTGACTGACCTCTTCTGAAAAGGAGCTTGACTTTCAGTTGTAAGTTACGAGAAATTTTTATGGAGAAACAATTTGGTTTCCTGGTATCAAATGATCAGACGCAGTGCCGTCTTTACACTGGCAGATAAACTAAACATAAAGGACTCCAATTGCGCCGTGAATAATTTATTTTCTGAGGCATTACCCTCTCTCTCGACCCAGGGTCGAGCACAAAGGTAAAGGGGGAGGAATTTTAACTCGACCTAAGGTCGAGCATGACACTAGTATAAGGGTTAAAGGTTGCATGTTCAAGAGTTTAGGTTTAATAGGCAAGCTTTGTTTTTTAATATTATAATAAATAAAAATTCAGATATGCCTATTCAATTTCAAGACTTCTTTATTCAATCAACTTGTATAATACAGTAAAACAAGACCAAAACGTGAAGGACAAATCAGCTTAGATACAGCGTCTTCTTTCCCGATCCTGTCAATCTTATGGCTGACTGGATGATTGGTTTCGTGTCACCAGTTCCACAGCATGCACAGCAACACCACTTTGCCAGTGGAGACCACCGGAATGACTCGTAGATTATAGACTGCACCATCCTGTAAACATGAGAAAAAATAGCACTTTGTAAAAAAACACCATCAAAGTACAATATTTATTATCAACATTCCCGATTATGTTACAAAACAATGAGTAATCTATGTTACAAAACAATGAGTAATCTGTGTAATCTTACGCAAAAAACCGTGAGAGGATATACAACCCTGTATGGCTTGCTGTTTATGTTGGTGGAAAGGTAAAACATAAATGTACAAAAAAAGATCAAAACTTTTGTGAAAAATGAAATGGCCAGGGCCATTGTGCTCACCTCACGTGGAGGAAAGATGGATAAAGATCATGGTATTGTGTAATGTAGTGTTAGGTTTGATGTAGGTCCAAGCAATTACAATTTCCCCAAAATGGCCAATTTACAGTACATTCGAC
Organism: Lineus longissimus; assembly: GCF_910592395.1. Lineage (NCBI taxonomy): Eukaryota > Metazoa > Nemertea > Pilidiophora > Heteronemertea > Lineidae > Lineus > Lineus longissimus. The sequence continues at coordinate 11,086,809 of NC_088323.1, read as the reverse complement.
CTCTGTGACCTTGAAAAGTAGGTCAAATCAAAGAAGACCCGGGTGACACATTGAATGGTTGTTAGAATTAGATGTACCTATGATATAAAATTGGTGCCAATCGGGCAAGTAATTACTAAGAATAATGGCATTTTGAAGAATTTAGGATTTGGCCCCCTCCCTGGAGGCCAAACGGCAAATCAGATCGCACCAAACTTCGATACCTGAGATCACCTGACCAAGGGGTACATGTGTACTTAATTTGTGATCAATAGTCATTGCAGTTAAGAAACGTGCAATAGTTACGGCCTGACGGCCAATTTACGCCATTTGACCTCTGTGACCTTGACAAGAAGGTCAAATTAAAAACCTGTGTGACATATACTGTATGGCGGTTAGATGTACCCATGATATCAAATTGGTGGCAATCGGGCAAGAAGTTAAGGAATAATCACATTTTTAAGGTTTTTGGATTTTGCCCCCTGGTGGTCAAGTGGTGAATCATATTGGACCAAACTTCGGTCCCTAAAATCACCTGACTAAGGGGTAAATGTGTACCAAATTTGGGATCAATAGTCATTGCAGTTTAGAAACGTGCCATCGTTACATCCTAACGGCCAATTTACACCATTTGACCTCTGTGACCTTGAAAGTAGGTCAAATCAAAAACCTGTAGGATATGTGATGTATCCTTGCTAGGTGTACCTACCATAAACAAGAGGCCCAAGGGCCTGGTGCTCAGCTGAAATGGATAGGTGAAGGCAAGGGCCAAGCGTGTGTTGGTACCCTGTATTTATGAGGCAACATGAAGCTGTAACGTCTAGCACGCAGAAGTGCTGATGCGAAAGACCTTCTTGATATATCAGTGCATGCTGAAGTTCTGAGTTGACGTCACCCTGCTATTATGATGTAAAGTCATTTCTATTGCCGTTGCAGTAGGGGGGGGTGGTGACGTCAAGGAGTTCTGTGGTGACGTCAAAGGGTGGAGTCCTTGTCTTCATGCAGCGTAGGTGGAACTAGTAACATGCACATAGACACAAGCTACATAATTATTACAGTGTATTTTGTGAGGTGGGGCCTGGTGCTTTACAATGGTCAAATGAACAGACTGTTGTCTGGACATTGATGAAGTGGATCCAGCCAAATGTTTGGGATGGTCTTTTTTGTATGTGAAGAAAAGAAGATAAAGAGTTGGTTAACAAAATTAACTTTATTGGTGCGGCAGATATTTGATGCCTTTCGGCAGATATTTGAAGCGCCTTGCGGCAGATATTTGATAACGCTCTCCGGGAATGGAAAGCAGTAAAACGAGTAAGCACACCTTACTTTGAATGTGGGAACAGCAAGTGCTTTCCTGGATTGAAATATGCCAACGACTCCACTTGCAATAACCAACAACAGTTAATCCATAAAAAAGGAGAAGAGAAATTAACACTGACTGAATAAAAAACGGTGACATAGACGGAGAAATGTACACCACCGGATACAGTCTGTGCTTGATCAGGCATTTGTCAGATGATATCCTGAACAAGGCATCTGTGGAAACAAATCCAGAAAGAGACTTAACTTTCGAAGGGCACACTTATTACTCAGTGAAAAGTCAGTCCTGTAGGCTGTTTTCCAATTCAAAATACACGTAAAAGTGTAACCTCTTTAAATTAGTCTCACGAACTGAACCATAACACTCAACAGCCAACCCTGCACACATAATGTGAGCCGAGAGCTGGGCTTAAAGATGAGCGAGTGGTGTACTACATTTTGAAAATTGTCTATCGTCTACGACATGTGACAGAACAGGATCTAGTGGACTTAATGATGGCTATCAAATAAGGTGTCCATCAAATGAATCATGAGGGCCTGTTGAGTTATACTCGAAGCCTATCCTATAGGGTTAGGCTATTTTTTTTGTCTTTTTTACAGGGGTACCCTTTTTACAGCCTACAGCACAGCCATGCACAGCGCAGTGTATAGACAGTACAGGATTGCAAACCAAAAACATGAGCATTGCTGCGTAACGAAACTGTAGTGGAATTCATACTACGATGTCATAATGTAACTTTCAAAATAATTGTCATCACGGCCAATGACCAGACAGGGAGAAAACAAACGTAAATGGCGAGATTTGTTGCAAAATTGCCAACCACAACAACTCAGGGACCGTAGCCAAAATGGCAGACGGCGAATTCTCCGGTCGATAGCGCAGTCCATAAACAAGCATCAATTTTACCAACTTTGGGTGCAAGCTTGGTCATCAAAGTTACAGAACTGTTAGAAATACATCTAAACAACATATATACACAGTTAAAAGTGCATAAAAATCCCGATTCAACCTCCGGGCGCTACCTTTTTTTCTTTCCCAGACTCCTGGCCCTACCAGTCGTTATTTAGTGCGACCGCCACCAGAGTGTTTATCAAGATCTTTCGCCGTTTTAATTGCGCATTTTAGGCAGATTAATCAATTATTACATGCATACATTATATATCACCGAAATGATAATTGCGTAGGCTATTTGAAACTAAGTTCAGATATTATTTTCGATCTTTGAATTGAATTTAGGCGAGTGATTTTTGACACCCGGTCAACATATCAGGACTTGTAAAATTCACGTGAGATCGCTTGCATCATCGGCATAGTTTAAAACCGAATTTCACAAATTCCACAAATATTTATCACATACCATATGTATCAACACAAAGGTAACTCTCCAGACTATTTGAAACCAAGTTCAGATACTTATTTTCACAAAAATTCGAAGCTATGCAAGCGATTTTTCACTGGTAGAGATCGACGGAAACAAATTTCTCGCTCTAAAATGACATGAGACGAACACCAACTTTCGCTAATTTGTGCACAAAATTTCTGCAATATTATTAAGAACTATTGATAAATCTGAATTATATAGACTCTTTTCAGTACCTAAACAAATTTCAGGTACATGGTCATGTTGATTGAAAGAGTATCAACCGATTGAACATGAGAAATTTCACTCACCTTCATTGAAGCAGCGACTACCGCCATTTTTAAATGGTGGCATCTCTTTTATCGATCGGCCAATCAGCGGCACTGCTTGCAAAAAAGTTGAGCCACCGCCAAATTTGAAATCGCCAAAATTCAGTCAATGTGCCTGCAGCACCAACTGGCGGTGAAAACTATTATTAATTCGATTAAAAGTAAAAATGAAAAAATATTTAAAAATATTCAGCCACATTCAAAAACAATATTTGCTCTGTGGACAGAGGTAAAAAGGGAAAGAAATCTAAACGCGAAATGACCTCATTCTCTTAATACAGGTCGGATCGCGCTGATTGTTTGTTTCTGAGTTCACCTTGGGAAACCCTTCCTTTTTAAGCACCGTCAACGAAGTGGCTAGGCCTTCCCAGTCATGAATGTCCAATTTTGTCCACAGATGGGTCCCTAGATGGATGGATGGATGGATTGCAGGACGGTCACCATTTGAACAGCTATTCTACTAGCTCCGCTGACTTTGTCAGCTGAGCTAAAAATTCATTAAGCAATATATTGCACTTTTCACCTTTTTTAATCTTTGGCCCCTGGTGGGTAAGACGAGAAACGGATCACACCGAAATTCGGTGTCAGCAGTTATATAATGTAGGGAGTCATGTGTACCAAATTTCAAGTTCATAACTTTAGCGGTTAGGAAACGCGCCATACTTACACTCAAACGGCTAATTTATGCCATTTCACATATGTGACCTTGAAAATTAGGTCAAATCAAAAACCCGGATGATATGTGGTTATTCCTTGCTAGGAAAACTTAACCTTGGTAGCGCCGGTCCCGTCTGCATACGGTACCTATTAAGTCTAAATCCACTGCCGGTCCCGTATCAATACGCACACGCATATGCACATCGCCATGTGCCGGTCCCACGTACAACCGTTGGTCTAATGTGCGCAATACACTGCTGGTCCCGTCTAGATCCGTTTCAGACACGTGCGGTACATCATTATAATTTATTTCAACCAATTAGAGAATAGAATGATCATTAGCCCGCATTTATTTGACAGGAAGTACTTTTTGTTGTACATTTTGTTTTTGTTCCCTAATGTTACGGGGTCATCCCAATTTGTAAAACAATCCCATCCTCTATGCTAGGACTCCACTTATGTAATATAATTTCTTTGTATAAATAACAAATTAAACTGTTATCTACTACATCAGCCTCAGGTACTTCATGTACACAACCAAATTACCCTTTAAGAAATCACTATCGGACAAACTTGTAAAACCTGTAAGCGTTATGGCCAAACAACTCCTGTCTCCAAACCATTTCTAATTTTAGCCAAAAGCCAATGTCAAAACCTGGTCATCTTGCCATAGTCAGATAGTTGGTAGTGCAATTGTTGGAGCTGACATAGCCCACGCTCTCTCTAAAACATCGTAAGCACCTGTGTAAACTGATGGTACAAGGTAGATAACATCTCGAGCTTGAACTTCCAGACCATGATAACCTTGGGAAACCCTAACTATTTAGAATTACAGAAAAGTGCAATGACGCACACTCTACGGGTTTGAAGATCCGTTCGTTCAGTATTTATTGATTTTGATACCTAAATAAGGGTACGTTTTTAGAACGAACAGCTCTCAACGAAGTAGCAGCAATAGTTTTAACTCCGCTCCCGGGCGTAACAGTCAGCTTCCGAGCAGAGCTCATCATCTAGCCTCAGGGCAATAGTCTTAACTCCGCTCCCGAGCGTAACAGTCAGCTTCCGAGCAGAGCTCATCATCTAGCCTCAGGGCAATAGTCTTAACTCCGCTCCCGAGCGTAACAGTCAGCTTCCGAGCAGAGCTTATCATCTAGCCTCAGGGCAATAGTTTCAACTCCGCTTCCGAGCGTAACGATCGGTCAGCTTCAGAGCAGTGACTATATTCTAGCTTCAAACCTAAACATTCCATCAATTTGTCGTGGAAGTAAGCTCACGCCAGTATTGTGATATCATCTGTTACAAAATCTGCGAAACTGACTATTCTTGTGTGGACATCAGTAACTAGCATGATCTAACAATTCGTTTCTTGTTTGTGGTGTTATTAACTTGCATTCAACGACTTCCTCTCGTCTCGGCGTATCTGATTCCCGACCTCTTGATTAGCCATTCGAGTGTCCCTATCATTTGCTGCAGTCCCGGACAACATCTTACAGAGGACAGGAGGACACGCCCCGGTCCACACCATTTGCGACCCGTGACACCTAACGACCGCTGAAAATGAGTTTGTTTGCCATAGTTACGATTCGAACGGCGCGAATTTAATAAATGGCGGCGCCCATCGCTGAAGTTGATGAATTGAGGCGCGTTTTGCCTGAAAATCAGGCTATTTATCGTGAGATATTTCTTGCTAATGATTCACACGATGAATTTGGGGGATTTACAGATGATGAGGATGAGATCCAGGGAACAGACCAAGCTACAGTAGCAGGCCTAAGAGTGAGTGAGATGAATTGGCTGTATTGTTCACAGTTGATTCAATTATAGTTAATGTTACTGTTTTTTTCTTTTGACTGATATTCATGGCAATAACTTTCCATTTTGAGCTTGGCTTTTAATCTCAATATCCCCCAAACAGAACCCAATATAATATTTTCAAAACCATCCTTGAAAAACAGCTGATTTTACCTGTCACCCCTCACAAACATAAACAAACTGAATAGATCGATCAAAGCCTTGCCCAGCCAATCGCAGCAGTCCTACACTATGACGCGCCGTGACGTCACGGCAGAGAAGGGTGTTGGAAATGCGCAATGATATTTGTTCTGAAGTTTGGGAATAGATCGTATTTGATTGAGATGCCATTAGAATTTTCAGAATGTGCGAAATTCGCCGTAAATTGATCGTTGAAGTGGGCCGGTGTGATTTTTTCTTAGACGAAAATTGTCAATCCTGCGGTTGCAAATGCCGGTTTTTCGTTGTTGTTTACTCATATCAATAAAATATTGGTACAGAACTAACGGGAAGATACTTGTCTCTCTGAATATCATAGGTTTTTCTGGCGTAAACGTTCGCATTTTTGCTAAAAATGCGATTATCTCTACCTTACCCATACTGACGCAATTTTTGGGGAATTCCCCGGCATACACGTGTGGCGTTACACATGTACTGACCGGCAGTGTATTCTTGCAGTGCTTTGATGTCGTCGGCATGGCGTACCGAGAGTACACAATTTATATGCGGCGCTACAAGGGTTAACAAAAAATATTTAACGATAATGAGTGACTCATAAGAGAGATATCACACTTTTAAGGTGTCCACTTCTAGCCCCCTGTTGGCCAAGTCAAGAATCAAGTCAGACCGAAATTCACCGTCAGAGGTCACCTAACCTGGGGGGGGGTCCTGTGGGGGAGGTCCTGTGTACAAAGTTCATCATTGCCCTGGCGGTCAACCAATATGGGGGCACTACGGAGTACGCTGCAACCTTGGCTGAAAACGGGCACCTACGGCTTTATTTGATAGTATATCATCTCTAGTTTCAATCCAGAATACTACAGTGCATATTGGTCAATGTTTGTGGTTGAGAGGGATGGTTTGGCTGGCCGACCCCCTCCTGGGCCCTTTTTGGTGAATAAGTCCCTTTTTAGTGGGTAAACTCAGTTTCTTTCTCAATATCAAATCAGGAATAATTAGACAACATTATGAGCTTTCGGAAAATGTATATTTTATTTGGTCTACCTTAGTTTATTGTGTTGTTATTATTGTTTTTCTGAATTGGTTACCACTACCTGAAATGCGTTGCCCCGTTCAGGGTTTAGAAATATCAAGTGCCTGCCTCCATAAGGGTTATGAAATGTGCCACTGTTTTTGAAACTGGATACGGACGACGAAGACAACGATGACAAAGACGACGACCGCAACAAACAACAGCCACTTCGTTGTTGTATAGACTCCACTACGGTGAGCCAAAAACTATGCATTCTAGCTCAAAGAATGAGTAACAGCCATTTTTAATTTTTTTAAAGCCCTCGGTGGCCAAATTAGGAATTACACTGCGCTCGAAATCGAAATGTGACTAGATATATGCACATATGGAAGTTGAAAATGATCCGTCAAAAAATGAAGACAGTAGAGAGTTGATAAGACAAAAAGCTTTTTACCTTTTTTACTTTTCGCCCCCTGGTGGCCAAGTCGAGAATCAAATGGGACCGAAATTCCAACGTTATATGACATAGGGAGTCAAATATCAAGTATCAAATTTCAAGTTCATAGTGGTCAAGCTACACTCGAGCGGCCAATTTACGTCGTTTGACCTCTGTGACCCTGAAAATTAGGTCAAATCAAAAACCCATATGATATGTGATGTATATTTGCAAGGAGAACCTACCATAAAAATGTTATCAAAAATGTGTAACTTACAAGACAGATATCACAATTTTTAGGTTTCCACTTTTTGCCTCCTGGCGGCCAAGTCAAGAACCAGATCGGACCGAAAGTCAGTGTCAAAGGTTACCTGACCTAGGGGACCCTGTGTAATTAGTTTCAAGCTCATAGCCCTTGCGGTTAAGGAACGTGCCACTGTTTTTGAAACGGGATTCAGACGACGAACGACAGACACTGCCGCATGTGCTTTCATATGGAGCGCAATATGAATGCTACGGTAAGCGCTCATTGAATGTAATTCAGAACTCCTCTGTGCGACAACATTAGATATCGGGGTCTTTCAGGGATATATTTTTGTTAATGTGTACATGCCAACTGATTTCGGAGATCATATTCAAGAAACGATTGAGGTTCTTCTTGAAATTTCAGATTTATGCCAGTCCTTATGAGGATCGCACAGATTCACACAGATTTCGGTAGGACCCGATCAGGCCATACCTAAGCACTTTTAGACTCATTCAAAGAGAATCGTTAATATGCGGTTTAACACATGCGTTTGTTGATGTCAATTTCAGGTATGAAAGCAAGATAAATGCATCGCGGTCAACTCTTGACCATTTTATTGTGTCGGTGAATCTGTTTACAAACATTGTTAAGTACAGTGTGTGTTATAGTATTGATAAAGTTTCTGATCAATCCAGCTAAGGGTAAGATTTTAGATTATATCATTCTTGATAAATATAGAGAGACGGCCAATTTGGTTTCAAAAAGCATTTGTCTACTAAAAGCTACAGCTTTATTGTTGAAGAAGTTATTACATGTGCAATGTAGATATTACAACAATCATGACACCCCTGTATTTTGTGTCATGCTTGATGCATCCAAAGGGTTTGGTTGTGTGAATTACATCAAGCTCTTTAAGATTCTGCATGGTAGAGGTATTCGTCCCCATGAGCCGACACCCATATGGCGCCAGGCACACAATGCACTGACCAAAACCACTGCACGTGCACAATTCCTACAGCACCTAGTGGAATCCAACAATCTGCAAGTTTGGGCCCTAGGCCTAGAAAGACCCCCTCTTACCTGACCCCAGCTTCCATCCGTAGCATCATCTTTGTCATGAGCAGGCAACCAGCCACTTGCCACCAGCCATATCGCCACTGCCCCTCACAACGGGACACATCAGCAGTGCTGTCACGGACACAACATACAAAATGAAGACTAACGTTTGCCGCAAGAGCAATAATCTCATTTATTGCATACAATGTTCCAGGTGACACAAACAGTATGTGGGAGAAACCAAATGCTCCATCTTGGACAGGTCAAGGGCCACTTTTACAGCATTAACAAAAACATCAACACAGATGTTATAGGCCATCACTTTAACCTCCACACACACATGGGCCTTCCAGACCTTACTATCACAGTACTGGAATTCATTCATGCCCCACCTGAGGCGCCACTTTCCAAATCCACCAGACTCAGCAGAGAGTTGTACTGGATCCAACACTTGCGCACCATGTCGTCACTTAGTCTCAACATCAAAGACAACACATCTTATAACAAGAGGCCCAAGGGCCTGGCGCTCAGCTGGATGACCTAATAACATAGGACTGAGGGTATAAAGTAGTAAATATCGGCTTTATACTACTGTTTGAAGGTCAAGAGAACACGTTATACCACTAAAATTTCCAATGCAGAGCTGCCAGGTGGATGAAATATGATTGAACTAATCAGCCATGGTATGTAAATATTACAGGAGGCAACGGAAGATATCCCTAGTTCAGCATGTTGTATCAGTAGCTTTACAGAAAAAAAGTGTCAGAGAGGATGAGACTTCTCCATGGACAACTGTGGTATGTCCAGGCTGGGTTGTACAGCACAAGGATACAAAATGCTGTCTGTAATTGAGAGGTATCATGATTTAACAGAGGTCAAAATAAATAGAAATTACCAGTTTGGGACTAGCACCACTTTCTTTTTTTTTTAATAAGGTAGAGATTACAGTAGTCAACAAAATTAATTTCATTGAGAGAAATTGACCTGTCCTGCAGGTGATTGGAATTTACAATACAAAGGGTCGTTTTTCATGACATTGTGCTCTACTGCATATTCCTAGTCATAGTGAGTCGATCTGGAACCAATCTATCCTTGGCGCAGACAGGTTCAAATTGGCTATATCTTGAATAGATCGAATTGCGATGAAAATCTAATGCAATAAAGGAGCAATATCGAAGAGACAAATTAATCAAACCAATTGTCCACAGACTCGGACCCTGAAATGGCACGATGTATGCGTGCATATAAAAGTATATCAATTGGTCCCATAGAGATGATGAGGCAATGTCAATATGCCTTGTTCCTTAGTCAGCAATATGCCCCTTTTTATACGGAGAAGAAGGAGAACCCAGACAGGCCTTCACATGTGGGCTTCCAAATGGCTCGAACCAACTATCACTACTAGAACTTTAAAATGCGTGCTTCTCCTAGTCCTACATGAAGCAATGTCTCAGCCAAAAAGGCAAAGTTAGCAGCTCCTTGGTAAGGCCATGTCAGGTTCCGCGCGCCTCTTCAGATACATCAAGTATTGAAAGCTGTGGTGAGCTGAGCACATAAAAGACTATGGTCACCTTAATTTGAAAATCCCTTCATAATCAAGGGCTACCTCTGACTAAAACAGCACAATAGACCACCAATTTGATCCAGCTCCTAACTGCGGGAAAACCCAAGTCCAGCAACCAAAAGTACCAAAAATACATTTTTGTTTACATTTGAACTGCACACATGCGTTTGTTTACAATTTCATTTCCCGCGAAATCTCGAAAATCAGGTGACCTGCAATCGTGGATTGAAAATAACATTAACCTCGGTTCAGCAGGTCAGCAGGTATACCGGCTGTTCCAATCATCCCCCTACAGCCAGCCGTTCAAAAGGTAATGTTATTCACCCCACATGGAGTGCAAGTAATTGATTAAGCCCCTGCATAACCTAACAGCAATCGCTTGGCTTCTGTGAGTGGTAAGGAGGATTGACAGTTTTTTTATCGGAGTAACATTATTGTGTTGCTTAAAACGTCTACTTTTTACTCATGTAAGAATGTTAGTACTAATAGTAACTTCAACTTATTTTCCAGTTATGATAACACAACACGCATCTTCATGATCATGATCTTTCTCAAACTAACTGAATGACCTAATCGCCTTGGGCGCACAACCTAACCACATATCAATCCGCCCCGACGATCGACACATCCATTCGATTCGATAACCCTCGATAAAGTTTGATAAATAAACTAGAACTGAGATTTCACAGGAGCACCTGTGAATTCATGACTCCAGGGTTGTTTTGAGGGCGATATTGTAGGAGTTGGTCTTGAGTATGGGGACGTGAAGGTCCGTGTGAGGCACCTGGGCTGGGGAGAGAAGACTAGTTGAACGATGTGATCATGGAGGTATAAATGATTATTTATACCTCCATGATGGGATCTGACACGGACACTACTATTGATCTCATTATATGAATACCATTTAATAACAAAAAAGTGAAAACAGATCATATCATATTCCTTGGCATAAATTAAAATAGGAGTGCGGGAACAAGGTTTTTTAGCAGGAGGAAAGCGAGAACATTTTGCGCCGTCGTATTCCGATTTGGCTGGTTAGTGGTGAAATCTGCTTTTAATTTTGCAAATTAACATATTCGTTTTCTAGTTCTAACGTTGTCTGTAAAGATGCTGGCAAGAGACATTGCCAGGAAAACGTGACGTCATTTTGGCCATTCTTCTTCCCGCACGCCCTCTCTCTCCGTAAAAGTTCCTGACATGGTGTGAAGTGGGAGGGCGCACAATGGGAACCACACTGCCGCGATGTTAATAGTTTCTATTTATAGAATTCAGCGGCAGAGATTTTAGGCACGGAAAAAGTGGATTAACTCGGCTAATCTCAATGGATTTTACCCAGGAATGTTTTCAAGGCGAGAGAAACATCTGATTTAAGTACTGCGCTTATTAGATTTCATGTTCAGGCCGAAGATTGGCCTAAAACGTGGACGAAAAGAGTGCATTATCGAGTGTTGGAGAGGTCACGTGATTGGACGAGAAACCTGAACAAAGTTTTCGTGCTTTTAGCTGTCAACATCAATGGCTATAGGCTAATATACTCCTGCAGAATAGGAGAACTAATAGAACTAACTTCCGAAGTTTCCAATAGTTTGAACACAAATCAGAACATCACCCATCAGCTGGACTCAGATCTGCATAAATTACGATAAATAATGAGGTCGTCGCTTCAATTTCGCAAAGAAAGTTGACTCCATTCGAAGGTTGTTTTGACCAAATTCTGTTAAACTCATCGTTATGAGGGCATTTGAACACATTCTCGTTGATCTTTTCTATAAACGTGTGGAGTTTCGTACCAAAATACGTTTCCGTAAAGGCTTAAAAAAGAAAATTTGTCACTTACAAAATCATCGCTCCGGTAGAAATAAAAATGTCACCGCCATTTTTTTGACGATAGCGCTCCAGGTAACCTCGGCGGGAAATTTAAAGCGGGGTCATCCGGGGTCAAACAACAGTTTTGCTCACTACCGCCAACTGGTGATATAAATCGACACTAATCTATTTTATATCAAAACTTCTGTATCATGAAGACCTTTTCAACTTTATTTTAAGCTTTTATCTGCTGGAATAGAGCGTCAAAAAATTTTTTTTTCATTTACGCATTTTGCCCCCTGGGGAGCTGAATTTGAGTCGAATCGCCCAAATTTTTTTCCGTAAGCAACATTTTCTGCGGTGTTTATAAGCAAGACTAGATTTGAAGTGCCTCGGTTGTATGATTACAAAATGCCCAACTTTGTCTACAGATGGCATGATGGAAGGATGGCAGGATGGGTGGAAGGACGGACACCAATCGAATAGCTATTTGACTAGCTCCGCTGACTTTGTCAGCTGAGCTAAAAAGATATGAAATATAAAAGTATACCCAAAATGAAGTCCTTAGCAACACGTATTTACAATAGGTAAATTCCAATGAAACTTTGAACAAATATTTAACACTTATGAACCTTTCTTACTACCAAATTTCATCACATTCTCTTGACCAGAACTTATTCTGTGAACTGTGTTCCAAATAGGTGAAATTCTCTAATCAACGTCACCTTTTGAGTCTGTTGTACAGGGGTGACCTTCTATGCGCAGGCACCCTATGGGCAGTTCTATAGTACAGTTAAGTGTCTCTGGACCACTGAATATATTTTTAAATGCAGTGTAAAAGGAAGAGTCTATCAAGCATGTCATTTTTAGTCAACTCTACCATCCCCCTGGCCACCACGGCCACGTCCTACCCCCGACCCCGGCTGCCACGACCACGTGCGCGTCCACGACCACGTGCATGTCCACGACCACGTGTGGATCCAGAACCATTGTCAAAATCATCTGCTGGCAGCTCCACTTCATCATCAGAAGGATCAGGCTCCATCCCATCAGGGCGATCACACATCACATCTTTATAGGGATATTCAACGAATTCTCGAATGTCTTTGTAGAGATAGCTTAGGCTAAGTAACTAGGCCCTATAGGGCCTGCAGGACCTGAGGCTAAGGTACTAATGTAACTCTTGCTTAAAACACCATGTTAGATTATATAAACAGCATGTTCGCACCTAAATTTGATGGTCTTTTCCCACTCAGCATGGTCAATATTTGGGCTGAGGGGTAAAAAGCATGCTACATTTGAAAAATGGAATGGTTTCTAGATCGTTTGGCTCGAAAATCAAATATTTTTCATAAATTGACCCAGATTATGCTATGCTTTGCATAACGGGCTCTGGCTCAAATGTTTACCCAGCAACTTTAGACTGTTTTTGTACTGGAGGGTCACATATAAAGCCCGCTACACACGAGGGATTTCTCACCAACTTAGTTGGAATATTAATTCATAACAGGAATCGGCCAACTCAAATCTTTCGTGTGTTTGCAACGCAGACCAAGTAACTGATACTTTGCCTGATTGGTTGGAGTTGCTGGCTGCACTACGGATTTGTTCTATTTCTCGATGGCATCTTTTGTTTATATAAGGAATTTTTTGTTTATATAAGGAGTGTGAGGTAGAAATTTCCTCGTGTGATTCAGTCATCAACATAGTTGGGCCATATTTTGACTCTTTATCTTTATAGAGTCCCATAGACGCCAAAGCTGTACCTTCTCATAATCCACGGTTTTGCCCAAAACCTCCTATTATCCCATCGATTTCTCCTTTTCCTCTTTTCACTGATACTTTTTACAATAATAATAGATAAAATCTTCTTTTTCTTCCTCTCATTGTACACAACAAAATCATTGGCAGCCATGTTTCTAGATCTAAGATTTCCCTGCCAGAAATAACAGATATTTGCACTCAGCCTGGACCAAGGTTTTGGCCTAAAAATAGTGCAGGACCTAAATATTGCTGCGATTATGTCTTTCGTGTGAGTGAGTGAACGATTCTCAACTTCCAGTCACCTGTGCACCTGTTCTTAATTTTAAAACCAACTAAGTTGGTGAGAAATCCCTGTTGTGTAGTGGGCTTAAGACCATACAGTGTTCTCTTTGGTACTTTCACCATACTCCGTTATCTTCCGCTCTGTTTACTGATGAGAAAGCCCCCTTTCGAAACCATTATCATGGCAAAAGTCACCCAACGAGCCAAACCTGTATACAACTCAGCAGCCATTTCTGGTAGCACATGCGCAGCCCACTTTCCCACCTATCCAGATGCCAAATTACATCACTGAAGGGAGCATCCCTCCACCGCGGGTGAGGTCATGGATTAACCGTACATCACCAAATCCATTGGTGACGTTGCAACACGTCAGAATAATGCAACGGTAAAGAAACAGTATTGACGTCACACTCACAATGGTCTAATCCTCGGGCAGGGACGGTCACGGTCAGAGACCCTTCGCTCAACTGCATTTGTCCCCTTATATCACATGACAAATTCTCCATCAAGTATAGTATAAAATTCAATGCCACGAAGAATAAATTGCTTGTATTTGGGATTCAAAGGGTTGAGGAAATCACGGTGTTTTTTAATGGTATTGCTATGAAACCCTCTGCTCAGGTAACTGAGATGGAATTCCTATATAGGTCCGAATGCAGAAAGAGGCTGAATAGAAAAGGGTGTCATGATTTATATACATAGATGAATAATATCTTGGCACAATTCAAGAGCGCCGCGGCTGAAGTAAGGCACAATCTGTTTAGAAGTCATTGAATGTAATTGAATGGATGTCAAATGTGGGATCTATCCAAACCACATATTCAATCAGTGTATAAAGCATGGAGAAAATGTGTAACAGGTTATGTGTGTACCTCCAAGGACTCGCTGCAACCTGATTCCGGTTATAATTGACGATTGTGATATACAAATTACCCTTGAAAAGAGTGTTACGAATTTTTTCAACTATCTGGCAGCATCATCGAATCTGTACTTTAAATTGGGTTGGTGGCTAGTCCTTGGAGGGAGCAGATCACCAATTAGCAATAGTATCAATCAATTGCGTAGTAAGTACAACATCAACAAACAAACAAAATCTTTCTGCAGATTTAATACTTCACTTTTGTTCCCAAACCAAGGAATGAGTGAAACAGGTTGGGACACAGATTAGGGTCGAACTTTTGAATCTGAGAGACTATGGTCATGACTTCCTAATCCGTGCAGAAACCAGTGAGATCATTGAGCTTCTGTGCGTACATTGATCTGAACTTGTAAAACCCCCAATATCTGAAGGTTATTATAGGGACCCCCCCCCCCCTCTCAGTGTATTAGTATTAATGTACCAAATCAATAAATTGAATGTTTCACCTCGTTATCACATGTATAAACACACTGCACGCTAGCACATTCACACACACACATTATTGTAAATGTATTTCTATTCATTTACAAAATAAACATGTGTTTATATATATATAGCATAGACTCCCCTACAGTGAGCCAATAAGTAAAGAAACAAAGATGGAAAACTTAATACAAGTAGTGATCTAAACAGTAATAATGATGATGTGACACAATGGTTTGGATCTGGACGTCCCAGGTATTTAGGGGTCTTTACTTAATCAATATTGATGTTATTGATGTGAAGGCAGATAACAAAGGGTAGGTTTCTTCTGTTAGTGCATGAGCCATTAAAAATACCATCATCTGAGGATTTCGGGTTTTATTATCCAAAAATTCCAAGAGAAAATCCTGGAAACCTCGTTTTGGAGTGGACCTTCAGTTCTATCTCTTGGTTTGGAAGGTCCTGAGTTAGGACTGCTGAGAACCAGCAGCGACACAAACAATGTGTTTAGAGAGACAGGTATAATACGACTTAAATAGCGTATTGTAACAATTGATTCAGGTTTATTACTGTCATAGACCTTTCACACTGATGCAGTGGTAACAAGAATAATAGCAAGAATAAGAATAAGAATAAAGGGTTATGAAAATAACTATAAAAGTTTTTTTTGGGAAAAAGGCAAGTTTGCACATCTTATAGTCAATGACCAACTTACAACTTTTTGATTGCTTCTCCTCTGTTGGGACGTCCTTGTAGTTCTTGTCTGAAGATAAAATGGTCTCATTACACACCATATGCCTGTTTCAAAATTTTCAATCATAATATTTTATCTCAGTTTTATTAAATTACATGTACGTCGAGATCCATATCCTCCGATAGTATGACACTACAACACATTCAAATCTCACAAATCTAGCAGACAATTGAGCAGAATTTTCAAACTACCCTAGCAAAAACCACTTAAACACACGACGGTGGACACAGCTCATGAGGTTACATCACATTATAGCCTTTTTTTTATTTGACCTATTTTTTATCACTGCATGTCAAATCACTACTATAATGGACGTAGAGCTGAAATAGTTTGTCACACATCTCCTCCGTCAGTTCAGATCGGATGACCTCGAAACTTTTCCTGAAAGTCGTGGTTGATATGGAGATGCACCTCGCCAGGTTAAATTGGTAAAATTTGCAGCAATCTTGGAGAAATAGCATTTTTTGTTCTTTCTATATATGGGCATACTCATGAACATAAGGGGCCTTTTCAGCAGGTCTGATTTGCATATGAGGCCATCTGTTAAATCAAAAGTGTGGGATTATACAAAAATTAGCCGGGAAAGTATTGGGGCCACTATATGTTTAAAGCCTCCATCCATTTCCGCAATTTTCCCCCGTTTATTTTGGTCGTACTCTTTCACCTTACGTTGTTAAAGTACCGCATGGGAATTCATCACGTGATACACATCTCATCATAACAAAACCGCCTCACCCGACCCAAGCACTGGGCGCTAAGTAGCGCACAGCTCCCTATTTGAATACCCGAGGCAAATATAAAATACGATATAAAATCCCGATTAATATTTCTTTACTGCGATGTTCCGGAACGAGTGGAGTCCGTGCGGAGGGTGTCGAAAAAACCCTAGGCGAACTACTTCCTCCCTCTGGTGCTGCCACCCACTATGCTCGCGGCATTTGTTGTACATAGTTCGTAACTCGCCAACTCTTCACCATTCGCGAAATAGTTCGTCAAAATAAGTCGAGACCACTTTGAAGAGTGGTGGAGTTAGATTTTTCTGGTCGTTTTGGCCAAAAACGTGTTTAGTGTAAGTAATTTGGAGGAAAATCATCCCCCCAAATCATTATGTTCGATTTGTAAACACTTGGGTCGGCGCGGAGTGCTCCACATCACACATCGACCTATTTGACGCATATCAAAACGGTGACAACGGTGACAACACTAACCAGTCCATCATTGCCAGGATGAACCTGGACAACTCTACCCACAAGCCATTTCATCGGTGGCAAGCTTGGCTCACGCAAGGTGACTAGATCTCAAATAGACAAATTATTCTGAGGCTGGGGCCATTTGTTCCGTTGCTGCAGAGTATTGAAATATTCTAGAGACCAACTATTCCAGAAGTGTGGATGCAACAACTATCAAGTGCCGCCACCTACTTAGTCTATTTACTGGCACATCAGTGAGACCTAGTTCCGGCAAGGTATGGAACTCAGTAGAGATGAGGAAATGTCCCGGAGTGAGGGCCTGGAGATCAGATGGATATGTGCTCAGTTGACATAGAGGTTGTGAGTTCAAACAAGCCTCGATCTGACACAGAACCTTACTCATCTCCTTGTAGGTCAAACAATCATTTCCAATGACAAATGATACTTGAGGCTCTTAATGCCAGCCTCCCAGAGCCCACCGAAGTGACAACCAAGTCGAGGAGAGAATTGCCAACCAATATTGTCTTCAACCAAAGCTTTCGCCACAGTCTTGTTGTGAGTTCTAGAGTCATACAGTTACTTCAACTCGTGTATTTCACGGTATCCACTGCAAAAATTACTGCCACTGTCACTAAAAAGGGTCCTAGGTTTTCGGCGGCAGGAAATGAACCAACAGAAGGCTGCCAGAAACGCTTCTGGCGTGAGACCACAGACTAGTTCAAGACAGACTGCTTTCACTGCTAAGCACACAAACAATGCACTCGATGCCAGAGGGGGCCAGCTTAGTGTACACCACACACGGAAAATGCTCTCACAGGACTCAGACTTTCAGTGGGAAGTTGTCCTATTTTCTGTTGAATTGCATTTGCGCGTTGTCTGCAACATACTACACACTGACGCACAAAGTTCCGCACATCAATTATCCAATATCTTTGGTGCGAGGAAGCAAACAACAACTGCTGTCCAGCATGCAAATTGCGCTTATGTTCAGCATCCATGATAAACATTGTCAGCTTTTCTTAGCTGGCAATAGAATCGGAACTTCTATTATTCAACTTAAATTGCTACAGCTAGTCTTTCCCCCCATAATAGTAGCTAGGACTACTCTGACTTGAAGCATGCAGGGCTCAAAGTTGTGACCAGTTGGTCGCATTTTGCGATCTTAATTTCCAAAATGCGATCATAACTGGGAGTCCATTCGCAACCGTGCGATACTAAAATGCTGCCCTCATGCGACCGTATTATCGTTATGCGACTGTCTAATTTGTTGAACACAATGCTACCAAATTTCTGCGAATAAACCCCACGTGCGATCAGAGTTCAAATCTTCCGTTCCCGGTGAGTACGCATAGTTTTTCCTCATGCCAGAACTCCTGTCAATGTCTTTCGTCGGCCCCGTAGCTCATACACAAGCCGGGCCGCGATTCTCGATCAATAAATCCAATCACATTCCCTGGAATTTCTTACGCCCACTGCACAAGTGTATAAAGCAGCGCGAATATAACCCGGTGGACGAGATAACAATAACAGGTTAGTTCCTCAATTGGCCAGCGGGAATTTTAAAGATGGCGCTGCTGAATGCATATCGTTTAGTAGGGGTGGGTTCGTTGCTTGCTGCTCAGCACGTGCTTGACAAGCAATGGCGCAGACAACGTTATCAGTATTTTTTTTAGCAGGGTAGGGTTTGTTTATATGAGATAGGGCCTATAAATCATTGGTAGAAGTGTCGATTTCTCATTTGGCGCATAAAAATCCTTCGCGGCGGCAGTAGTATCTTTCAATGATAAGTCCGCATGCACATAATGACAGACGTCGGACCACGCCCTAAACTGATGCATGCACGTGGAATGATGGTGGCTAGCGGCGACAGTGCTATGCAGGCCTAGCCTACATCTCCATGGGGTCTGCACATCTGGCCTACCATTGCCTACTGCAAGATTAGAATAAGATTCATTCATCGTTAGGCCCTGATGGAATTCACATAAACATTTCATCGATCTAAATGAAAACATAAGACTTTCGTTAGTATATAATTTATGCTTCCCGAGATCGTCAGAGCTACAATCGCCAGGCCGAAAGGATAGCCTAAAGCCAGCCCACACCCTGACGATGTCGGTATGGATGATTTATTCAGCTTCATTGTAAAGGCCTATAATATTACAATGATGACCGGTTCCTTGTTCCCAAACCCATACTGTAAACCCCGCAAATCAGGCTACACAATTTGTATATACTTTAGGCAAATAAATGTCACGTCAAAGTGGGTGTGCATGTTCTTTTGAAACCTGCCACGAAATTTTTTTTTGACATCGTACACAGAGTGACACTCATAATAGAATTTCATGATTTGTTCTCATATTTGGCCTATAGGTGGCGGTGTAGTTATGAACCTTTCAAATTTGCACTTGAATTGCATCTCCTCCTACAGTTGTGGTCTGATTCTTTTGAAACTTCACAGCAGCCGATGTTCCTTTAGTACTGGTGTATATTATTCCTTTTCAGAGGACACAAGCGCCAGCGAAGTGCTGAATTGGTCTCGGGCCCCAGTAATGAAGATGGTGCAGGGATCGTTAGGGTGGCGATGATGATAATGCAGAACAGGGCGTCACTGAGCCAAGTTCAAGCCAGTGGAGCCAGCCACGATGAAGGGCCTGATGTAGTGCGTATAGATGACAGTCCCACAGGAAGCCAGCTAGTGCCAGTCCCGCCCCCCAAGAAAAAGGCTAAGAAATACCTTTTTCAGAGCTCGAGTCACTTCAAGAGGCAATATTCCTCTCAACAGCTGGCGGCCGTGAAGCAACTGGAGGTGAAGTTCAACATAGCGTACCTAATTGCGAAAGAGGAGATGCCGTTCACTAAATATCACCCAGTCATGCTCTACCACAAAAAAATGTGGCTTAAGCATCAACCCGACCTACGACAATGATGTGAAGTGTGCGGAGTTTGTTGGTGCAATAGCTGACAACATGAGAGATGAACTGAACTCTAAATTGGGCAAGGCTCGCTACCTGTCCATGATAATAGATGGTGATACTGACACCACCAAACCAAGAATGTGAGATCATCTACGCCAGAGTGTTAGGAGATGGAAGGGCAGTGAATCGCCTTGTTGGTCAGGTTGAGGTGGAACACACCCATGCAGAAGGTATGCCTGCTACAACTTGAAGTCAGTCACCCTTTCTGCTTTCATTATTTAATTTTTTTAATATTAAAGGGTCTTGTGCCAGGACAGATGAAGCCATGACTTTGAATCCGATATTGATGGGGAAGGAACTATTGCCATTGGCTAGGATTACATTATACATATCAACCTGTATAAAGTAATTCTCCATTCACACACTACAAGAATGATTACATTAAGAGTTTTGAAATTTAGAATACCCAACCTCCTTTCATTTCAGGAGTAACTGAAGCCATTTCTAAGGGCTTCGACATTCTTGGAAAATATACAGATGATGGCCCAGTCGGATGGAGCGATAAGCTGGTTTCTATGGGCTCAGATGGGGCCTCGGTCAATGTTGGCCACAGGGGTGGCGTGATCAAAAAATTGCAAGATAAGGCGGGGTCACATGTTATACCCATTCATTGCATGGTCCATAGGTGAGTAATAATGTCACTACTCAGACTACTGGTATAATTACTGAGAGGCTATTAATCATGTCATAAAAAAAAATTTAATTTCAGGTTAGAGCTGGCAGTCCTCGTACTGCAAAAGAAAGTACACATTGTAGAAGAGCTGTATGATACTCTATTTCTGGTGTGGAAAACTTACCACTGCAGCAATAAATCCATCAGGGAACTGAAGAGCCTTGGAGGAGAGCTGGGAGTCAATATACTGAAGGTGAGCAGCTGTTCAGAAATGGGTCGAGTCTGCTTACGAGTCAGCTGAAACATTTTGCTAGTTCATTTTGATTTTGGTACCCCCCCCCCAACATGTCCACATTATTTGATTTGCAGTCAAGGCATCATCAGAGCTATTCCTTCGTCTATGTTGTAGGTTTCCAATGTGAAAGGTACCAGGTGGATGCCCCATGTCAAGCGGGCATCAGACATATTCATGATGCATGAATCGCCAGCATCTGGGCAAAACAATGCCACATATTGCCACATGGAGCATCTTGCTGCAACACATCCAAAGGCTGACATCTCGGGTCGGGCCAAGAAGGTAGGTTCTCCAGAACCTCATGGTCATGTCATGATGACATCATGATCACTCTATGGCTATGCACGGGCCTGACCAGTACATGTATATTAATACAGGCATAACATTTTAGGTGGCTACAAACCTACTAACTTGAATACTATCTGACCCCTTCTTTTATTTAAGCTTGTCAAAACCATGAAAAAACTACACTTCGTTGTCTGTGGACACTTCTTGGCAGATGTATTTGTGATTGTCTCAGCGCTGAGCCTACAAATTCAAAAGAATGATCTTAGTCTGCAGCAAGCTATCACTGCAGTTGAAACTACTGTACGTCAGCTTCTGAGCCTTGAAGAAAGACCAAAGAGAGGTGGAAAACTAGAGCAATACTTGCCAGGTCGGCGGAGGGTGAACATGCCAAATTCCAGGTATTGTAGAACAAAAGAGTATGGTGGCGACGCTTTGTTCTAAGAAAAATGATCAATTCATAAAGCAAATACTCAAATCAATCATACAATAATTGTGCATTCATGTACATGTACATCTATCTCATTCAAATTGTTTTGCTTTTATATGAAATGGGATCAGCCCTTAAAGCTGCAACTGTTCTTGTTTTCAGGGTATTGACCTGTCAGCTGATGATGAATATGCTGATTCCCTGAAGATCAATGGTATCAAGGACCCCAAACTAGTTGGTGTCATCAAGAAGGTTGTCTCCCTCACAGTTAAAGAGATAACGGATAGGTTTAAATCCCTCCTTGGCGATCCCATTCCAGATTTGACCAAAGCTGATTCTGCGAGTACAGCATGCAAGTGCCTGAATATGGTGTTCAACCATGATGACTGGCCAAGCAGATCCCAGGATCTTGAAAGCTATGGGGAGGAGGAGGTTGAATACCTCAAGATGTACTTCGGTGACTTCCTGAGAAGGTAAAAATGTACCTGTACAAAAGTTACTAGTATCCCATGGTTCAATTTGCCAAAGGTTTAATATTGTGATAACGTTGAAAAAGGAGATATGTTGTGGGGTGAGGGCAGGCTGATGTAGTAAGTAAATGTATAAGTTGTATTAATTTTGTACATGATGTAGGCCCTAGGTTCACTTTTGCAAGTCTTTTTTTCAGGAATGGTTGTGAGGTGGCAAATATCCAGGAGGAGTTTTTACTCATTAAAACTTTGACCAATAGACAATTCCAAGCAAAGAAGACTCCAATGATCTGTGGCAGATGTTTCTGACAAAGGAACCCTACACTACTGACTACAAGGTAAGTCAAAAACAAAGGGAACAGCATCAAGTAATTAGTCAACAGAGGTAGTCTCTGTGGTAGGTTACTTTACAGCATTCATATCATCATCGGCAACTTAAACTTGTCTCACATGCATTGATAGAATGAGACTTCTTTGTTTGCAATCAATGAAATAATTTGTAAGGAATGAAATGGGATTGTCTCCTAGTCATTTCTACTTGGTCCATACATGACCATGTTCATCCATAGCAGCCTTGAATGAGACAGATGTTGGTATTAATACTGCTTTTTCCAGAATATCCAGCACCTTCTCAAGATCATGTTGGTTGTCCCTGTGTCAAGCGCCCAGTGTGAGAGGGGCTTCTCTGCCCAACAGAGGATTAAGTCCGACACGAGGGCCAGTCTCCACGTTTCCACCACCTCGGACCTGATCCGGATTAGTTCTGAGGGTTGCTCCCTCGCTGACTTTGACCCCAAACCAATTGTGAGAAAGTTGTTTGATGCAGGGGAGAGGTCAAGGCGCCCATTTATGTACAGGTCATGGCCGGAAACAATGATATGTGTAACCAACCCAGCCTGGGTTGGTTAATGGACTGAGTGGCATATGGTGTTAATTCATTGTGTTGATTTGTTTTATGGCATCTCTGTTCCATTTGCCAGAACCTTTGCTCATGTTGAAGTATGCCCTACTTCATGAGCAGATTTCGAGCCTAGTAGTGTCAGTGTGCATCATGATCCAATATTCTATAGCCAAGGATGACTATTGTAATTCTAGTCTGTGAAGTCAGTAGCATAAAAAGGTATTGAGTAATTACCTTAAGTTATTTTGATTAACCCTTTGCCTACGGGTGACGTGATATCACGCGACCTACGCAAAACCATTCCCTACGGGGCCCGTGATATCACGTCAAGCATAGGACCCAACTTCATTGACGATCTATGCGACTCCCGTAGTTCTCAAGCGCGATCTAACCCTTTGAATCGAAGTCTGGTTACATCAACTGTTAGGAGATGGCAGCACTAGCGATTCTGATCATCTAAAGTGTGTGGTTTGCGCGGTCAAAGTGTGGCCACGTGTAGTCGATTTTGATGAAAAAATGGCTTTGAATTTTTTCACTGCGGGGAAGTTATTGATGATTTGATGGCATCTAGCGGTTCGGAGGACCTCAATATGACCGCTGATGAATCGGATTCCAATATAGAAACGTATGAACTTCCTAAATCTCGCAGAAGGGGTAAGGTGTTGACAGATTCTGAGTCGGAAGAAGATAGTGATCAAGAAACTTTGACAGATTATGACAATTTGAGTGATACAGGCAGCGTGTATGGTAGTGAACATGATGATTCAGACCATTTGAGTGGGCAGAGCCATGATAGTTACAGGGACGGAAGTCCTAGCCCCCCTCCAGTGCGTGGTAGAGGTCTGAGTAGGCCAGGTAGACCTGGACGGGGTCGGGGACGTCCTCGTGGCAGGGGACAAGGACAAGGACATCCACGTGGTTGCCGTACTCATGCCCGTGGCCAGACAACCAGCTGACCCTGCCATTGTAATGGACCCCATTGATTGGCTCAATCAAGACCATACCCCAACTATTCACCCTTTTACTGGCACACCTGGCATTCAACTGGGGGACATTGATGATAAGACTTCACCATTGAAAATTTTCTATCACTTCTTTCCCGAGTGGATGATAGAAACTATATCTAATGAGACTAACAGATATGCTTTCAACAAAAAGAGGACACCTGATCATGTCAAGAAGGGTCATGATATTGAGTGGTATGACAGCAGCCCAAGTGAAATAAAAACATTGCTTGCACTGTGCATTGCCATGGGTCTGGTGAAGAAGCCAGAAATCAGCGACTACTGGAGTAAGAAGCCTATATATGAGACTCCCTTTTTCAACAGATGCATGCCCAGGGATAGGTTTCGTAAGATTCTGAGTAATCTCCACTTTGTGAACAATGAGGACAGTGATCCAAGTGAAAGGCTTGCAAAGGTTAGGCCTATCATTGATCTTGTGACTGACAGGTTCAAGACAAATTACACACCAACAGAGCACATTTCAACGGATGAATCACTTCTCAAATTCAAGGGACGTCTGAAATTCAGGCAACATAACCCTCAAAAGAGGGCAAGGTTTGGTATAAAAGTATACAAGGTGTGCCAGAGCAAAGGTAAAGCAGCTGGTTACATCTGGAACCTGAAAGTCTACACGGGAGAGGACAAGGACAAAACCGTTCCAGCCAGTGCCAAGGTTGTTCTTGATCTGAATGCTGACTTGCTTGGGAAGGGCTATACTATTTACATTGATAATTGGTACTCTAGTCCACTCTTGCATGTGAAACTGTTCCAACAAAAGACAAATGTTGTTGGGACTGTCAGAACAAGAGGCCCAAGGGCTTGGCGCTCAGCTGAGTTAATATCATTAATATCTTCCCGGTGTTTAGTTCATTATGCATGAAAATGGCATGCTCCATGGTATTTGATATCCTTTTGAGTTCACTACGGTACCAATGTTTTTGGTTGACATAATTATGCCACTGTTCATTCCTAAATCCTGACCATAATTCGGGTGAAATCATTGTATGAAAATATTTACCGAAACATGAAGTTTATGCCATGAATGAGGATACTCATTGTCATAGCCTCGTTTACAAGTACGAAGTATTTTCCCGCGAATATTCAAAACTGCTTGGCTCCTTGCCAGTTAAATAACATGTGACTATACACAAAATAGAAAACTTTGATGGAAATTGTAAATCATTTTTTTATCTTTCAGGGGAAACAAGCTGATGATGATCAAACAAATCATTCATGAGAAATCGTTTTGTTGCTGAAGCTTGCATGACGAAGTTAATGCTAAACCACTGCGCCACCGTAGTTTTCTATTTAGACCAGCGATGACGTCATTTCTGGTGATTCCCTACGTTGTCCAATGAGCGCTTTTTAAAATGTGCCATTTGGTATTGTACAGTATGCAATGTATTTTTTCAGCGCTGCCAGTTGCCGAACAGAATGCCGCAGCTCCCTCAATTTCCAACAATTTTTATGGGAGTGACGTTATTGTATTGCTTAGAATGTTTACTTTTTACTCATGAAAGAATCGTAGAACTAAAACTTAATAGGCGAACAGAATCATGCCGATTCACTGCACATACTGTGGGAATTCTCCACTTCAAAATACATCGGCGATGTCATCGCGAACAGAGCATGCACTTCCGATATCGTTTTCACAGAAATGTGGCCAAATTTTCAAGAACTAATTTCTGAAAGTAGTCCCTAAAGACCTTATGAATACCACTGAAACGAACTAGTGATAATATCGCCTACCAGACTACTTTTTAAGCAGAAAATTGGGTACTTGAGTGTCATTGAGCTCCAAGATTATTGCACATGGCGTAAACAACATGCCGCCATTTTGTCTCCGCTTCGGTATTTCGTACGCCGCTTATAATGCACTTTCTCAATTAAAACCAACATTATAAGGCCTTACATCGTTGATTGAATAGGAACACCACACAAAACACAATAAAGTGGGGGTACAATCGATTACGAAGCTGAAGTGAACAGTGATTTATTCCTGGAGCTACTGCTTTTGTTGTGTAGCTGCCATGTTTTGAGAACTGGCAAATAGGAGACTTCATTGATGGCTGACGTCATCGGCGGGAATTTGAATCGGCAGAAATAATTAAAAGGCAGGTAGCGCCCTCTCCTGTTAAAATTTTGAACTTTTTCTCAATAAAATAGATTTTCAAGAATTTTATCTTAATATTAGAGCATATTTCGACTAATTCTGCTGCTCCTAGGCCGATATAGGCCAGTTTCCTTCATGCACTCTCGCTCGCAGGAAGTAGGTCGAATGGCGACAAATTTTGTTTTGAAAGTAGAGTTTGACCAGAAGTATCCAGAAATGCAAAATTGAAGTCTCTAGGTCTTACGGTTACAAAATGTGCACCATGGGTTTAACGGATGGACGGACGGATGGATGGATGGATGGACAGACGGACGCCACTGAACAACTTATTTGACAAGCTCGGCTGACTTAGTCAGCTGAGCTAAAAAATAGAAAGAACATGCCCCAAGAATTTGGCAAGGAGCCTTTGAAACGTATGAAAATGAAGAAGGGGGACGTGATATCCAGGACATGTGCCGAGGGTTTGATTGCCCTCATATGGAGGGATAGGAAATATGTTAGAATGCTCTCTACTATGCACAATGCAGAGATGAGTGATACTGGTAAAAAAGAAAAGGATGGATCCCCCAGGATGAAGCCAGCATGTATTCTCACTTACAATGAGGGAATGGGCGATTTGTCTGACCAGATGAAGAACTATAGACCTGTCTCAAACTTACCATTTGTATCAAAGGTATTGGAGAAGGTTGTGGACAGGCGCCTCGAGCGTCACCTCCTGGCCAATGATCTGCATGAGGTTCACCAATCGGCCTATAGAAAGTTGCACTCAACTGAAACGGCCCTGTTGAAGGTTACAAGCGTCTGTCAGTCGGCTTTCGCCCAGCTGAGAAACATTGGCCATGTTAGGAGGTACCTTACCGATCGTGCGGCTATATCTCTCACCAACGGTCTAGTGTCATCCAGGCTGGACTATTGTAATTCGCTCCTCAACAGGCTGCCAGGGACTGTCATCTGGAGACTGCAGCGGGCTCAGAATGCTGCGGCCCGATTGTCACACGCACATCCAGGCGGGAACACATCACACCTGTCCTGAGACAGTTACATTGGCTGCCTGTGGAGCAGCGAATTAGATTTAAAACATTGGTGCTCGTCTGGAAGTGCCTGCACGGTCGGGCCCCTCAGTACCTCACTGAGATGATCAATGTCTATGAGCCAGAAAGGCACCTGCGGTCAGCACACGACCTATCACTTGTAGTTCCGCGTGTAAAAAGAACATACGGCGAGCGGGCATTTGGCCACTCGGCCCCCACGCTCTGGAACCGGCTGCCGACCAACATCCGGGCAGCCGCGACCCTTAAGGAATTTCGCGGATTGTTGAAGACAGAGCTGTTTAGTCAGGTGTGATCTTTTTATCTGTAAAGCGCCCGTGAACGAGCATTTTGCTTGAAACGGGCGCTATAGAAATATGGTATTTACATTACATTACATTACATGTCCGCAACCTACCGCTCGGTCAGAAAATCGGTCAAGTGGTACAAGAAACTGTTCTTTTATCTGTTGGATATGGTTGTGCTGAACTCTTACTATATTTACAAGGAAGCTGGGGGCACCTTTGACTTCAAGTTCTTCAGGGAAGCTCTGATTGAAGGACTCATTGATGACAGTGATATGCCAAGCTACCCAACCAGGGGACGACCCGCAACCTTGGCAAGTCCACTTCATTACACTGGCAGGCATTTCCCCATCCACCTTACCCCTACTGGGAATAAGGAGAAGCCCTACAGGCGCTGCATTGCTTGTGCAGACAACAAGATCAGGAGAGAGACAAGGATTGAGTGTGACATCTGTGGAGTTCCACTTTGTGTTGTTCCGTGCTTCAAGGAATACCATGTAAAATCGAACAAACGTAACTCCAACTAAATGAACAAAAATGAAATGCAAGAAGACTAAAAAAGGTATTTTTTTGCTATATGTTTCTTTTCATGTGATACATACATTCATAAATTGGTGATGTACAGTCCAAAATTTATGATATATATTTCAGGAAAAAAATGTGACAGTTTTCGGCAAAAAATGTTCTTTTTTGTGAAAAATTGTGGTTTTTGACCCCAAAATCAGGTAATAGTGCACAAAAAATTACCAAACCACTTTCTTTTATCTTCTTTTACCATAACCTTAAAGGTTTTAAGCCATAAAACCCTGAAAAAATAATTTATCTAGAAAAATTATACATTGTATTTACCATAAATTAATACCGTATGGGGGGTATTTTGTATTTAAAATGAAATGGTCCAGGGACCATTTGCTCACCTCGGGTAATGTTAATGCATGTCATTTGCAGTGGCTATGGGGAGAACAGTTTTGGTCATTGATGTAAATTTTGCGATCTTAGAGGAAGTGGTGTGTTAGTGCAGCTTTCTTTTCTGGGGCAGTTTATATCAATATTCCATCACAAACTGAGCTAAAAATGGTTTCCAAGATGGCCGCTTTCAACATTAATGAAATGGCCAGGGCCATTGTGCTCACCTCATGTGGAGGAAAGATGGATAAAGAGCATTGTATTGTGTCATGTAGTGTTAGGTTTGATGTAGGTCCAAGCAATTACAATTTCCCCAAAATGGCCAATTTACAGTACATTCGACCTCTGTGACCTTGCAAAGTAGGTCAAATCAAAGAAGACCCTGGTGACACATCGAATGGTTGTTAGAATTAGATGTACCTATGATATAAAATTGGTGCCAATCGGGCAAGTCATTACTAGGAATAATGGCATTTTGAAGAATTTAGGATTTGTCCCCCTCCCTGGAGGCCAAACGGCAAATCAGATCGCACCAAACTTCGATACCTGAGATCACCTGACCAAGGGGTACATGTGTACTTAATTTGTGATCAATAGTCATTGCAGTTAAGAAACGTGCCATAGTATGGCCTGACGGCGAATTTACGCCATTTGACCTCTGTGACCTTGACAAGAAGGTCAAATTAAAAACCTGTGTGACATATACTGTATGGTGGTTAGATGTACCCATGATATCAAATTGGTGGCAATCGGGCAAGAAGTTAAGGAATAATCACATTTTTAAGGTTTTTGGATTTTGCCCCCTGGTGGTCAAGTGGTGAATCATATTGGACCAAACTTCAGTCCCTGAGATCACCTGACTAAGAGGTAAATGTGTACCAAATTTGGTATGAATAGTCATTGCAGTTTAGAAACGTGCCATCGTTACATCCTAACGGCCAATTTACACCATTTGACCTCTGTGACCTTGAAAAGGAGGTCAAATCAAAAACCCGGAGGATATATGATGCACCTTTGCTAGAAGTACCTACCATATTTTTTTCAAAATTTCCCGACTACTATTAAGGGAGATATTGCATATTTTCACTTTTAACGTTTGGCCCCCTGGTGGCCAAACCATGAAACGAATCGGACCGAAACTTGGTCTCCAAGGTGTCATTACATAAGGGTACATGTGTACCAAGTTTCAACTCAATAGCTCTAACAGTTACGAAACGTGCCCTGCTAACGGACGACGGACGACGGACGACGACGACGACGGACGACGGACGACGGACGCCACGGTATGGGATAAGCTCACCTCTGCTAAGAGGTGAGCTAAAAAATACCGTTATTTTGTTCTTAGGACGCTTTATGTTTGAGCCAACATTGTTATAACTTTGACAGACTGATTATTCGGTCTGTAACAACATGAATATATGAGCAGTTTTTGCAGTGAAATGTCGCATCTTGCAAAAAAGAGGATTTGTAAGCACTCTCTTTGTATTAATCTACAAAATATAGTGTTTCAATATTGGGCGAAGTCTTGCCTAAATTTTGAGAATATATATGCTATTTTGCCTAAAGATCATTTATCTTTGTAGAAAATGGTTTTATAAGCCCCACTTACATAAAGAAACCTCAAAAACTAGTGAAATGTCACAAACGTTATTCTGAGGATGCTTTGTCTTTGGGCCAATTTTGTTCAAACTTTGACTGACTGATGATTGGGTTTGTGTGAACATCAATATATGAGCAATTATAGTAGTGAAATGTCTCATTTCACAAAAAAAGAGGATTCGTGAACACTCTTCTTTGAATAATCTACAAATGGAGAGCTAGAAAAGCAAAGAGGCCATTCCTCTTTCACAGACATTCCCCTCATGGAGTCCTGACAAAACTTCTCAAACCTATTCTACAATAAAGCGCAACCAACGGACTTTGTGATATAGTCAACATAGCAGCACACAGTTGACATGTGACCCTTTTTTCAAAAATCTATGACATTTAAATTTGGACTAGATTCATGAGGATAAGCCTTCACAGTAAAATCCACTATTCCAAAACATTTGAAAATCCATTTAAAGCAAATTTCAAAAATATTGTGCACTATATACTGTAGAACGGAAATATCTCACGTGCAGAATATTTTCATGAATTTCGTGAGTAGGTCAGACTCGCGAAAATATTCCGCTGCGAAAATCTCTTGCCTTCAGCTTGAAACCCATGTCAATATTGCCATCTTTCCGCAGAGGCACTGCATACAGCTTGGCCTAACGAAGACCCCGCGCAATTAGCACTTGTCATAATTACACCTAACTTAAACACCTTTTACTTAATTATTGCTCAGATTATGCGAAGTAGGCGACATTTTACACTACAGTCCCCATACACTTAGAGCTTAGAGTCAAAATACAGTTTCAGTTTTCTTGGAAAAAAAATCTTCACTCGCGAAAATATTCTGCCGTGAATATGTCCATCGTGCGGCATTCGCGGAAATTTTATACCACGGATATTTTCCATTCTACAGTAACAACTGCGCACAGCAACTGAACGTGTTTGAGTGATCAGCCTTCGACTTGCGACTTGCTCTAGGCGGGGGTACGCTAACTGATAGGCAAAGCCGCAGCGCGTCATCAAACGATGAGAACCAGGCGAGTTCCACAAAAAAGCTCCAAAATCGTTATTCTTCAGTCAATTTCAAAATTTAAAAGAGCTATTTGTGAGAGAGATATATTAACTGACACTGTCCCATTCCCAAAAGCGACGCTGCACAATCTGTAGCCATCGTGAGCACAGCACCACATGCTAATGCGGACAAGTTTGTACAGGACAGAGTACGGAAACAAGTCAAAGGTTGCCATGATGCTTCGTTCCACTACATGCACCGGAGCTATGTCAAGCCTTGTCCATTTCATTTCAAGCTAAGTTTCAATACTGTCACTTACACGGTGCAACGCCGTCCAATTTTCTGAAGATTCAACCAACCAAGCTGGACCTCGTCACCACAGCTCGTGGGTGACCAGTACAGATGCGAGAATACCATGTGATGCACAATGGCTGGGGTTCTCATAGCCAGGACAGAACCTCCATTGAGACTGATTCATCAGACTCGGAATTTCGCTAACCCTTTTGGCTACGAATGTTTTCCATCTGCTAGGATTCCCATGAATCCAATTGTAAGTTACAGTAGAGTCTGACCAGGCATTGAGTGTCACTTGAATCAATTTCAATGCTTCATGTACCATATGAAACAATCTAGCTATCAACAATGCTGCACATAGCTCCAACCTCGGCAACAAGATCTATTTCGTTGGTGCTACTTTCATTTTTGAACGGACCAGAGTCACCCATTTGGCCAGTACGCAAGTACACAACACCCGCATAGCCTCATTCTGAGGCATCGCCAAAACCATGCAACTAATAGTCCAGAATCTTGATACCGGCCTTTGGCACAATGCATTGATCAAATTTCAAAGTATCTACGGCCTTTTTTATTAAGCCCCCCCCCCCTTCTTAGGAGGGGCTCTTAAGATACACCTGTGTGCGGGAGTATATAATGAATGATGAGAAATAAAGAGAGTAACTATTGTATATCCTACAAACAAATTTTTTTGGTTTTTCAAAATGGCGCTCAATTAATAAATCAGACCAGTTGTAACAGGTTAAAGAACATCTAATTTAAATCTTCATGGGAATTCGCTACATATGCCTATGAAATTGGCCAATTATATTTATATTTTTATTAGGGAAATATCCGTCCTAAATAATGACAGAAAAGGGTGGTTTTATATCAATTTTGTGTCGACATAGTCGAGGTCACGTGACATTAACAAAACAATAGCACACACCCATCCAAAAAAGGCACTTTAAGAAAAACAAATACGTTTTTCCAGCTTAAAACCACACTGACGACTAAGTTATTTTGGTTTACTGCCCAAATCTGAAGTATCAAAATGAACCACAAACTAGAACTAGCTCTATTTAGCAAAAGTTGCGTGAAAAATTCGGGTGAGCGACATACTGCACCCTAGCGGCCAATAACTACTTTCAGCCGTCTGCTCCGGTCTCGTTAGGGAGTTTTTCCCAAATGTACGCGATGATGACGTGCCCCATTAACAGGACGTAACATCTATTTTAAAATGTGTTTCCAAAGTGAATGCATGAGGACAACCCATTTGTGTCGTATATCACTGGAAACGCCTGATTCCCGTGAATAAGGACAATCACAATGTATTACATTACCAAAACAAAAATGTGTCGGAAGGAACTATGGATTGTCCCAACATGGGGGGTTGGGGGGGGGATTTGGGGGGTTTCCCCTCCATTGTACTGGGTAAAAACGTTACGCTATCGTAGGGGGGTTCGGGGGTGCTCCCCGACCTAAAAGGGGGCTCACCAAGTCCTTGACTTTACATATTAGTTGGTGTATGGGACGGCCGGTGGTTAAATAACCAATTTTAGAAGCAAAAAAATTCGGGAATTCCCCATTGTTTTTTTTCCGTTGATCGTATGCTGCAAAAAAGCTTGTTTACTTTCAAAATCAGATGAAAAAACGTGTTCTTTTTATTCCGCCGATCATTTACTTCAGGATGACATTGTTTATTCTCAACATCGCAATAGAAAATTGCCAATATATATTTTGAATCGCACTGTTTGTTGTTGTTTTCATTGTGGGTAGTGGCACTGCAACTGTTTAATTATGCACGCGTATGTGGATGTAATATTTCAACTTGTCCATCTCCACCTGGTCACGTGGATGGAATTGACTCACTTCAACAAAGTTGAGGCCAATATATCAAGATAATATGTTGATCCAAACATTTAATATTAAACAAAGTAGGCCTATATTGTAAAACACCAATAGGCTATCATGACTTTCTTTTAAACGAAATCTGACAGAAGTGTTACATCGCCTCAGAAACATCCACAAGCACGTGACAGATGGCGTCCCCAGATGAACATTGGACAAGTTTGTCCATTTCGAGGGACAACTACAGTCAATTTCGAGGGGTTTATTGTGGAAGTGAAACTGTAGGCAATATTGTAAGCCGACAGTATGCTGACTTGAACCTGTCGTCCAAGTGCCGCCTTGTCAAAATAGTAGCCAAGAAAAACGGGTTGGAGAATTCCTCTTCTGCTACCTCTGGCTCTGGCATGGATTGCCCTGTTGATCTGCCTTGGACAGGGTTTGTGCGATTTCATAGTCGTTTCAGACGTCACTGATAAGACACAGGTCCAGGAGATAATTTGATGAACAGTTCGAAGAATTTCACACATCTGCCACCGAAGAGGTAGGCCATCCTTATCATACTTACTAGAAATGCCAGAGGCATATTAAGCCTACTCACTACTATGTACTTGTGCATGCAGTAGGGCCGAGGCCTACTACCATGACTACTGAACTGTTTCACTTGTGTTAGGCCAATTTCGTTGTACACTCAGTGCATGTGCATCACAGTGTGTTGTCATGAATAATGCCATTAAAATTGACATCATGCCATTTGCCGAGATTTTTTTTCATTTCATTTTCTGTTTATAAAGCCTGATGCAAAAGCCAGCAACCGTCACCATGTCTTCAACAAACTCATTGATACAATGGAAGCAATGAATGTTGCTTTCCTCCTTGCACGGAAGATATTTGCCATGAGTGTGTGTACGAAACTGTCTGCC
Source organism: Lineus longissimus (assembly GCF_910592395.1). Classification (NCBI taxonomy): domain Eukaryota; kingdom Metazoa; phylum Nemertea; class Pilidiophora; order Heteronemertea; family Lineidae; genus Lineus; species Lineus longissimus. Next base: position 11,052,762 of record NC_088323.1, on the reverse strand, counting down.
GCATTGTGGTATCTTGACGCACACCATTCAAAGTTCCATGCACGGGGAATACAAATTGTGTCTCCACTTGACAAATTTCAAGGATACAATGTCTTTGTCAAAAGTCATAAAGCAAAGCCAAAGGTATGAAAACTACAGAGAGGACTTTGAAAGCTTTTCAATTAATAATTTCACCCCAAATGCAGACTTCATGCATTTCATTCTCCCCCCTGAACAGATGAATTCCAATATTTGGACAGTGATATTCAAATATGGCTGCAATGGTAAATGTCCCCAAAGGGTGTGAGGTGTCTTCCTTCCTCTCGACAGAAGCACTTGTGGCACTTTCTGAATTCCTTGAGCAGCAACGGCAACATACAAGCCAAAACCATCGGCAAATCAGTGCTGCAAACCTTCCAATCCGTGTGACGTATCACAAGCTGTCGGATTCACTTGAAAAGATGGCAGATTTCCAGCCCATCTGCACTCAAGATTTTCACCCTGCTGTTAAGGAGGCACATCGAGATTGATACAAGAAACTTGCTTTGTCATACAGTGTTGGTGTTTATACATTCTATCAGGGGAACTTCTATGGCAGTTCCACTTTCCTGTGGAAGATTCCTGAGCATTCCACTGCAACTCAAGAACAAACCGTAAAATAGTGAATGAGTGTAGAAAACAGTTATCACATTTTTCCACCAGGGCTTTGAGAAACGAGTTTTCTTCCCTGTATTCCAAACTGAACATTGCGCCAGCTATAATGAGAGACATTTATAGCTTTCTCACACAAGGTGATACAGCTGCAGGAACTGGTGAGCAGAGTGATGTCGACAAACATGTAGTTGAATTTTTGTCAGAAGCTGAAGATCCAAATCTTTTTTGGGATTTGCAAAAGTTGAATGGGTAACCGGCCAATGAACAGTTTGATCTCTTCTGGAACGAGTTGGAAAGGTACCTTGATGAGGTGTCAACAGTCAATGAACTCTGCCACGGTAACATCAGGTGCATGCCATTTGCCACATCTGTTAAAGAGCTGAGGGAAACGGTCCTGTCCTGCCTTCCTGATGGTACACTGCCCCCGACAGTTTCGTGGAATTACGTGAACTTTTGGCCTAGCCACCCCTACCGGCGTACTGCTGCTTGCCACGTTGGTCGCATCAACGTCAAATATAAAGAAGAACAGAGATTGATAAGGGCCAAGCATTCAGATGCCAAAGACTGTGCTGTCCTTTCTAACACAATGAAAAAAATAGCTGTCAACCTGAGGGAATTTTCCAGTTTCTTCTGTTTTGATGATAAGGCCATTGTGCCGACTGGTGATCCAAATTAGCCTGTATCACCTGGAGTTTGCAGGCATCATCGCAGTCTTGCTGTTGGAGATGTGGAATTAGGTGCCCTTGGCCATGACTTCCATGTGTTTGGTGTCGTTCCATCAGTGACACTCCACATTCCTGAGAATGTTGGAGAGTCGTTCTTTAAGGGACAAGTAAATGTTGTAGTGAAAGAGGTGTTTGCCCCTTTCAATGCCTTCCGCCATGCAACAGAACTGATCCAATATTTGGGAGCAAATTTTTCCGATGACGGTATGAATGCTGACAACCCTGTTCTCTTCCAGTAGTGGTGGAGGCCCAGATCACAGGACAACATATATTTCCGTTGAGATTGCTGCATTGGTGATCTTTATTGCACTTAACCTGGAAATGTTGCTGCATGTACTGCCACTTCACAAAGCTACCACAATCTTGCTGAGAGGGTAATTTCAACTCGAACCTTGGCATTGCAGCATGTTGCCCACTGCAGAGACAAACTGGAAAAACCCCAAGCTGGAGGCAATATTGGAGTCCACGTCAACAATGAAATAGATCAGAAATGCAGCAAATGCAGCATCGAGAAGCCAATACCTCAAATATTCCATCGTGGCATCCACCGAGGGGGTAATCAGGACTCTAGCTGAGCATTTCGGATGACTCAAATACACTGGGAACCCATTATCTGCTGAGTAACCAGGTGTCGATGCCAGATTATCCGTGTTTAGAACTTCACAGCAGAGCAGAGCTATACTTCAACATTCCTTGCTTGTAGACATTAATGTCAACATTTTATGTTAAGGCACGAGACTATATAAACTTAAACACTTCAGTGCCTATTCAACAGTGTTTTGTATCAAATCTTATCCAGGTGAAGAAGTGTAGCCATGGTGGGGATGCATGTACCCTCTGCAGTGTGATGCAACCACCTCGATTACCTGAAGATGTCTTCTCTGGCCTAGCCTAACTACCTGATCCTGTTGCTTATGGTGACCACTACAAATCATTTGATGCTGTCTATGGAACTGAAACAACCGATGGTGATCATCTATCCTATGCAGACAAGAGGACACTGGAGAGCGAGAAGGATAAAAAAACAAGACTAGAGCCATCAGGTGATGGCATAGATTCCTCTCCAGGAAACTTACAGTCACAAGTTTGAAGACTGTTGGACCTCTGGTTCTCTAGTAAACGAGCGGAATGCGAAAATCTAAGATGGCGGCTGGCGGCCATATTTGATTTTGGAACGCGCCAAAAAACAATAGGGACCCTTTGACACACTAGGCCTACATCCCTTAAAAATTTCAAGTCAGCCGAGCAAGATTTCTTGAGTTATAGTCTGGAATTTAGTGCGGCGAACGCGGACGCGGACGCGGCGGCGGCGGCCGGAAACCACCCAAGTACATAATGCCCCCACTTTAGCGGGGGCATAATAACAGAGATATGGCACTATTCAAATTTTTGGTTTTGGCCCCCTGGTGGTCAAGTTAAGATTCAGACCGGACCGAAAATCAGTGTAACAAGTCATCTGACCTAGGGGGTCATGTGTACTAGGTTTAAAGTTCATAGCTTTAGTGGTTAAGAAACGTGCCATAGTTACACACAAACCGCCAATTCACACCATTTGACCTCTGTGACCTTGAAAATAAGGTCAAATCAAAAACCCGAAGGATACGTGATGTATCCTTGCTCTGAGTACCTACCATAAAAATAAAATTGAAAACAAGTCACTATTAAGCGAGATATTGCACTTTTTACTTTGTTTAGTTTTGGCCCCCTGGTGGCCAAGTCGAGAATCAGATTAGACCGAAATTTGTTGTCAGAGGTTATATGATGTAGGGAGTCATGTGTACCAAATTTCAAGTTCATAGCTTTATTGGTTAAGAAATGTGCCATAGTTACACTCTAACGGCGAATTTATGTCATTCGAACTCTGTGACCTTGAAAAGTAGGTCAAATCAAAAACTCGTATGATATGTGATATATCCTTGCTAGGAGAACCTACCATAAAAATTTCACCAAAAACAAATCACTAATAAGGGCAGAGATATGTATTCATCCACAGGCGGAAGAGTGGCACTGACACATAGTCCGCACTGAACTGTGAAGCTGTGATAAATACATGACTGGGATGGGTGAAAGTGGATTTATTCTTCAATCTTTGGTGGATTCTTAATCTACACAGCCAGGCCATAATGGGGATATACTTTTTGATAATTAATTGAAGGAAATATTGGGTGATATGAATAAAGACTAGCAAATGCTTTTACTCCGGTTTTGTACAGGAAGGCCTAGTGTAAATGTACATGGAGATTTAGATAAAAGCATTTGCTAGTCTTTATTCATATCACCCATTGTCTCACTGGCCAGTTTAGAACTTGTATTATAATAGGCCCATATTAGTCCACGAGTGACGATTTGATGGCAATGCTGTACACAAATCAATTTTTCTCAGGCAATCCGTATTGGAATGTTTTGAATTTTTACTATTATTTCGATAAAAGCCTCTTCAAAACACATATAAATTTAAATTTGGTGGGAATTAAAGCACCCTTGTTGTACTTTTTTTACCAACCTATATTCATTAAAATGTACACAGAATGTACACGCTGGCTAATAGAGGTCTCTGGCCATAAGTGAGATATCACACTATTTATGTTTTCAGTTTTGGCTCCCTAGTGGCTAAGTCAAGAATCAGACCGGACCGAAATTCAGTGTCAAAAGTCACCTGACCTAGGGGTCATGCATACAAAGTTTTGAGTCAATATCCCTAGCGGTTATGAAACGTACCACTGTTTTAGGAATAGGATACGACGCCAACGAAGGACGATGGACGACAGACACTGCTGTGTTGTATAGAATCCCCTACGGTGAGCCAAAAATCAAATCACTACTATAATGGACGTAGAGCTGAAATAGATTGTCACACATCTCCTCCGTCAGTTCAGATCGGATGACCTCGAAACATTTCCTGAAAGTCTTGGTTGATATGGAGATGGTCCTCGCCGGGTTAAATAGGTAAACTTTGCAGCGATCTTGGAAAAACAGCATTTTTGTTCTTTCTATATATGGGCATACTCATTAACATAAGCAACATGTCTGAATTTGCATATGGGGCCATCTATTAAATCAAAAGTGTGGGATTATATACGAAAATAAGCTGGGAAAGTATTGGGGCAACTATATGTTTAAAACATTCATCCATCTCCGCAATTTTCCCCCTTTATTTTGGTCGTACTCTTTCACCTTACGTTGTAAATCGCTCTTAATTTTTCGAAGTACCGTATAGGAATTCATTACGTGATACATGTCACATAATAACAAAACCGCCTCACCCGACTCAAGCACTGGGCGCAAACTAGCGGAGCGCCCTATATGAATACCTGGGCAAATATAAAATATGATATAAAATCCCGATTAACATCTCTTTACTGCAATAAAAAAAAAGGCTAACCACTGCAAATTAACAAGTAAGTGAGTGTTCCGGAACAAGTGGAGTCCGTGCGGAGGGTGTCGAAAAAACCCTAGGCGAACTACTTCCTCTGTCTGGTGCTCCCACCCACTATGCTCATGGCATTTGTTGTACTAAGTTCGTAACTTCGCGCCATTGCCTCTTCACCATTCGCAAAATAGTTCGTCAAAATAACTCGAGACCACTTTGAAGAGTGGTGGAGTTTGATTTTTCCGGTAGTTTTGGCCAAAATCGTGTATAGTGTAAGTAATTTGGAAGAAAATCATCCCCCCAAATCATCATGTTCGGTTTATAAACACTTGGGTCGGCGCTGAGTGCTCCACATCCCACATCGATCTATTTTAGGGTATCAAAATCAAGACAACATCACAAGACTTATCATTTCATTCACCCAAATTGCCACAACCCCACAATAAGCCAACACCCTAAAACAACCCGCGCCACGGGTATTTTGCTAGTAGAACTAATAGTTAATGTCAGTGCTATGAACTATTTATATGAGCGGTAGAATCTGTCATCATGGCGGCTAAACAGCCGCAACCACGTATTGGTACTATGCTCAATATCAGTATCTTAATATCTGGATCAGCTAATTATTTACATTCGGCAAGGCTTATATTTCTTCCGCTATTCATTAATAAAGACCAAGTTTAAGCTTAGCCTATGCTAAAACATGCATTTTGGCGAAATATAAGAGATTCTATGCAGAGCACAGTTGTACGCTTCTAAACCTGGATCAAGACCGCATCAATCTGTCCCCTCAAGTCAGTACATGCGATTTGCCTCCCGTTGCAAATGTGCAGTAAGACGGAGACGAATTTAACAAGAGGCCCAAGGGCCTGGCGCTCAGCTGGATGACCTAATTACACAGGACTTCGGGTGTAAAGTAGTAAATATCAGCAGAATGGTTCCCGGATGTGAATTAGATGGCGGCAGTTCTGTTTTTGCTCTGCAAAATACTCTTTTTTTCTGCCGAACTACAAATAGTAGTATGCTGAGAGTCATCTGATACGAATAAGTCACAGCAGTAGATTCAAGTGGTGTACCTTTGTAAAGGAGGTTTCATTCCTTCGTCGAGTTATCGAGAGACTTAATTCTCTTAAAAAGAGCGGTTGGACTCTATGTGCAGTGTACATGTTACACGTTCGACAGGGTCACACATACATGTGCACGCAGCTCTGATTCGTCACGCATGATCGCATGCCAAAGGTGGGACAATGAATCAGCAAACGTTGGACAACTGCGGTTCTCCGGTGCTTATAGGGACTAGTAGTGAAGCGGCGTCGAAAAGACCATTCGCTAAACTAATGCCAGAGGGCAAGAGCAGCCCAGACCATAAGATTACGAGGGTTGAGGGTGATGTTGATGAGGATGAGGAAATCGTTGATAAGGACTAACCCGGTGGGGGATTTAACGAGTGTAATACGGGTGAATTCAGTGAACCCGACAGCAGACGGCGTGTGATCCTCTGCTGTCATATGTGGCATTCGCGATCAACTCAGGGACTTATGATGCGGTAAAAAAGGTGGTATCCTCTTTTTTCCCCGGAAATGTCATTCTACACGCCAACAACAAGCTGTGGGAGATTGGTGACTCAAATACAATGGGTAAGAAAGAAAATCGAAAGGCCTCAGTAAAAAGGACAGAAGAGGCAGCGAATGCGGCCGATATTGTGTTGGGGATTCGTAAGCTAGACGCCGCTGACAAATTACCGAACTTCATGATAGCAGCGAGTGACTTAGGAAAGATACCCAGATCCCACCCTGAGGAACTAAATAACATTTCGTTGGTCGACAGACTGGCGAAGCTTGAGCAGAGAATTACTGAAATTCAGTGTGTTGCAAAGAAGAACTCGCTTGATATATTAAAGCTGGCGACACGGGGAGACAATGAAAGCAAGGAGATTGTAATGGATAGTGCAATGGATACGCAGAGTGTGGCCACAGGATCGAGTAGGCCTTCAACTTCATTCCAGTCAATATACGCGTCTACGTTGCGCAATGCCTCCCCTGTAACTAGGGGGCATAGCGGTCGGCGGGGAGGTGCTCGTGGAATGTCCAGGAGTACCATGTTCAACGGATCGGAGGGAGGGAGGTTCTAGTTGTATCCACGTACGCAGAAGTTACCAAGGAACCCGAGAGGTTCTAGTTGTATCCACGTACGCAGAAGTTACCAAGGAACCCGAGAAATACAACTCTTTCTTCTCTAAGCAAAACTACTCATCAAGAGGAAGGAGGCCTCCGGCGGGCCCCCTCATGTCTATCCATAGAAGCGTGTCACACCTTAAGGGTGCTGAGAGCATGCAATCGCTCGCGTCAGACTCTGCGGGCTGTGACAGTGACGGTTTCGAACCAGGCAGACATGAACTACTGAAAAGAAAGAAACGAGAGGGCAAAAGGCGCAAGGCCATTACTGGCAGTGGAAAATTCCATGACAAATTAAAGGCTGGACCGGAACCAGCACGGGACGCTTTTGTCTATAGGATAAACAAGGTAATTCTCGAAGCAGACATAGAGGAATACATGCGGTCAAAAAGCTTTCGCACGGTGATGCAGCCTTTTGCTCGTTCCGAGTGACGGTTGGGAAGTCAGACTTTCCAAAACTAATGAATGAGGACACGTGCCTGGAAGAAGTGATGATGGTAAGAAAACATATCGTCCCGTCTCTGGATCGCGCCAGGAAAGAACCCGTTGAATGAATAAGAGCCCACTAGCGTACTTCCTCATCCTTCTTGGTTTCCTTTTCCTGATCGTGGCACAGTCATTTGGCAATAGACTTCCACATTCCATTACCAGCTACAATTCACAGGGTCTGGGTACTGGGAGAGTTGAATACTTGACACTCCTTTCGGACAAATACGATTACATATTTGTGCAAGAACACTGGCTACATGAGTGCGATATTTTGGATGTGTTGTCCAGTAGATTTCCAAATGCAATGCCCATGCGGTATCTGGTACGGAGCCAGGCGTTTTAACGAGGGGCAGGCCTTATGGTGGCACTGCCATCCTCTGGAAAACAAGTATCAGGCATGTAATTTCGCCAGTTACTTTTAAAACTAACCGTTTCTGTGCCATTGTTGTAGAATTAGCTGATTCTGTAAAGATACTTATGTGCAATGTATATATGCCAGGCAACGATATTCCCGCCGAGTACGAAGACACTTTGCAAGAACTGAATGCTCTGTTTGCACAACAAGACATTGACCGAATAATTCTGGGAGGCGATTTTATTGTAGATTGGGTCAGAACGCATCTGAACACGACTCGAAAACTTGAGATATTCCTGCCGTCAGAGACTCTTAAGACTATCAGCGATTTTGGTGAGATTGATTTTACCTTCGAGAGTAAAATAAATAACAGCAGGACAGTGTTAGACCATTTCTTTGTGACAGAGAACCTTTTGGGGGACATATCTGACCATGGAGTAACTCACGATATCGATAACTTTTCTGATCACTCGCCACTCTCCGTCGAGTTTAACATGCAGATTGAACATGTTTATAATGAAGAGCAGTCATCCGGTGCCCAACGAAATGTGCCTAAATGGGACTCACTAACCGCAGAACACATTGTGCAATATAAGTTGAATCTAGATCGGGAAGTGAACGCCATTGAAAGAATGGCACGTGACTACTGTAATACATTCAAATGTAATGACCACAAGGAAGTGATCGAGACTCTGCACAAAGATATTATTGGCGCATGTTTAACAGCAGGGGAAGAATGTTTCCCTAGTCAGGCTAATACTCAGGCCAAAGGTCCGAAACCCTTACGGTGGAACGAAAATATTAGAGCGCTTAGAGAAAGGGCTTTGCTTTGGCATAACATTTGGAAGGCCGGGGGGGGGGGGGCGCAAAGGCAAGGGGTCGTATTCGAGATCCGTAAAACAACTAGTGCGAGATACCACCATGCCATCAAACTCTCCAAAAGGGAGAATAAGGTAGCTGAGAGTAATAGAATAGCAAGTGCATTTTTGGAAAAGAATGACAGTGACTTCTGGAAGCTGATCAATAGGGGAAAAAAGAAAGAAACAGACTTATGCGGTGAGAATCGATGATGCTATGGATGACAGATCCATCGCGGATAGATTTGCTGATAAATATGAAGCTTTGTACTCAACAGTTGGTTATGACGAGGAACAGATGAGTGATATAATCAGAGGTTAGGACAATGATATAGTCTCTCAATGTGAAACTAACGGATGTGGCTGCATTAGCCACACTGTTTCAGCAGTTGAAGTACGATCTGCAATTCTCAAACTGAATAAAGGAAAACATGATGGTGAGAAGACTCTATTTAGTGACCATTTGATTCATGGCACAGAGGCACTTGACAAGAGGCTAGTGGAGCTTTTCACACTTATGTTGTCTCATTCTTACATACCAGAGGCTTTCAAAAGGTCGATTATAATTCCTATTCCCAAGAACATGAGAAAGTCTTTTAACGACTCCGAAAACTATAGAGGGATTGCATTAAGTAGTGTATTGGAAAAATGCCCTCAGGTTTTTTGCTCATGTGAGTTCGGGTTTCAGAAAAAGAGCTCCACCACCCAGTGTACATTTGTGCTCAAAGAAGTTGTTGACTACTGTTCCGAAGGAATTATGACGTCACGGCCATCCGCGTGTCATCAACTTTTGCGTCATACTTCAGGGTCAATAGAAAGGACATTACGGAACGCAAGGACAGAACGACTTCAGTAACCATTCGGATCGGACGACAAGTCTTTGAACTCCTCTACCATTTCTGTATATTATATTGAATAACACCCGATTTTCCTTATTATATGAGTTTTCTTATGTTCACTGCGGAACATAGATTGGTAGCAGAGCGTAGTTAATGGAATTCGTCGGGAAAATGCCGGAATTGGGAAGCGAAGCGGGAGAAGGAGGAGGTGAGTCAACGCAGACGGAGATCACGCCCCAGCAACACCTGAGTACAAGTTACTGCAGCTTAGAGAGCATCTTTCAGGTGATGCGCTGAAGTTGATTGAAAGCCTGGGACACTCACCAGCTGCGTACGAAGCCGCAAAGGAGAGGCTTGAGAGAAAATACGGAGGTGATCGAAGACAGATCAATTTGCAGTTGGAGGAGCTGACAAACTTCCCGCCCTCACGACCAGGAAAGCCTGGGGATATCGAGCGATTTTCAGACATTTTAGATCTAACGATGATCAACCTGAAGGAGTCAGGATTGTTCGGCGATTTAGATAGCAAACTGCTCTATTCTGTTATGATGAGAAAGATGACAGAAGGAATGTTAACAAGTTACCAGCGCTGGGTGCACGAGAAAAATTTTGATGAATCGATCTACGCCCTGAGGAAGTTTGTGTTGAGGGAAGCCGAGTACCGTACCGTCGCATATGAGGCCATTCATGGTGTAGGCGCAGAGAATCAAGAAACAAAGTCAGATTCAAAGAACAGAAACCGACAATCGAACAGATACAGGGAGTCAACAAATAGAGCACACTTCACCGGTACAACACGCAATAATAACAATAACTGCGAGTTATGCGACCAAACCCACGGCATATGGGCATGCGATGTTTTCAAACGATTGGAGATCAACAAACGTTGGGAAAAGGCTAAACATTTGGCTCTTTGTTACCGATGCCTTGGACGAAACCATTTAGGATCAAAATGCGAGCGGACAAGAGAATGCGGCATTGATGAGTGTAAGGAAACACATCACCGATTGCTCCACGGAAAAAGGACATCGGTTATGCCAGCAAGGAAAGACACTGAGGAGAAAAGAGAAAGAGATCGCAACCACAGCACAGTCACGTTGAAAACTACTGATCAAACGAACGAAGAGAAGTTCATTTCTATGCGGACTGTACCAGTAATCGTAAAAAACGGAAAACGAAGGATAAAAGTGAATGCGATGTTAGACGATTTGCAGCACAACGACGTACATAAACGCGGACGTCGCGGCAGAGCTAGGACTACAAGGAGAAATTCAGAAGACAACAGTACAGGTCTTAAACGGCAAAACAGAAACATTTGATTCCATGCCAGTTCAGATAGGTCTTGAGAGTTTGAATCATCGTATCGACATGAACATCATTGCAAAGACAACGAATAACGTGACAGGCGATTTGAAGGCAATCGATTGGAATCAATACGCAGACAGATATGAGCATCTGAGAGACATCGAATTTCCTAAATTCGGGAGAAGAGACACAGTGGATTTGCTGATAGGACAAGATTATCAAGAACTACATCTCTCACTTCGGGATATTCGCGGCAAGACAGCAGATGCGCCGATGGCCAGACTGACAAAATTAGGATGGACGTGCATTGGTGCAATAGCCGGACAGGGGAGCGGCAGACAGTCTACCAACTTCACACGAACGTACTTCACACAGTCACGCCAGATAGTGATGGATGAGATAAATCAAAACCCACGACGGTTTTGGGAGGTTCAGGACTACAGAATGAGCGAAAAAGACTTTCAGGTTTTGAAGCCAGAAGAACAAGCGGCAATGGAGACAGTGAAGAATTCATTGACACATGACGAGGAACGATATGAAATCGCCATCCCATGGAAAGATAAGAAGACACGACTACCAGATAACAGAGAGACAGCGCTTGATCATCTTCGGTCGACGGAGAAAAGACTGGAAAAGAAACCGGAGGTCAAACAGACATACAGCGATACGATTGATCAGTACCTGGGAAAAGGATACATACGTAAAGTAACGAAGACAGAATGAAAGCCGGGATGTCAATGGTATTTGCCACACTTCCCTGTAGTTCGGATGAATAGAGCGACAACGAAAGTTAGGATTGTATTCGACGCATCAGCTAAGACAAACGGAACATCATTGAATGACAATATTTGCCAAGGACCAAAGCTACAGAGAAACCTGGTGGATGTTTTGCTACGTCTCAGGAGGAACCCCGTGGCATTAGTTTGCGACATCTCGCAGATGTATTTACAGATCGGATTAGCGCCGGAGGATAGGCCTTACCATCGTTTTCTTTGGAGAGGAGAAGATAAAGAAGAGCCCAACGAATACGAATTTATTCGAGTCGTCTTCGGTGTTAACGCGTCACCATTTTTGGCTCAGTTTGTCAGTCAAGAACACGCACGAAAGTACAAGTCGCAGTACCCACTGGCATCAGAGACGGTTCTGAAATCTAAGTACATGGATGACTCTATGGATTCAGTACAAGATGACAAAAGCGGCATTGAACTCTACAAACAACTGAACAAGTTGTGGGGTATAGCCGGAATGGACGCACGGAAGTACCTGTCAAATTCACCCAAGGTCTTAGCGGAGATACCTATAGAAGACAGAGCATCGCAGATCAGTCTTGATGGAGGAGAGTTACCATCTGTTAAAACTCTGGGAGTGATGTGGAAAGCAGAGGAAGACATCTTCACGTTCGAGCCAAAACCAGTGGAGGATGACTTCAAGTTGACGAAACGCAATTTTCTCCGCAAAATTGCTGCAGTATTCGATCCACTAGGTTTTATCGCACCATACGTTATGCAAGGACGCATCGTACTACAGAAGGTCTGGGTCGCAGGATACAACTGGGATGACGCCATTCTTGGAGAAGCTGCTGACGATGTCAACAACTGGTTTGAGGGGCTACTACAAGTAGAGAACGTCAAAGTACCCAGATGCCTGAGACTCGAATCAGCTAAGAAAATGATCAACGCACAGCTGCATACGTTTGTGGACGCATCCCAAGACGCATACGGGTGTTGTATTTTCCTGAGGACAGAATATGAAGACCGAACAGTGGCAGTACGACTGGTAGCATCAAGGGGAAAAGTAGCCCCACTGATAGCACTCAGCATCCCTAGACTCGAGTTGATGGCAGCCATAGAGGGACTACGGCTAACGGTCACCGTATCATCAACACTAGAGATATCCATCAAAGAAGTCGTATTCTGGTCTGACAGCATGAACGTCCTGTGGTGGATCAGAGGAAGGAGCCGCAAGTTCAAGCCATTCGTCGCAAATCGAGTCGGAGAAATACAGGGTATAACATCGCCAGAACAATGGAGACACGTGCCGACAGATGTCAACCCTGCCGATCTAGTCTCTCGAGGAATGGGAATAAAAGATCTACTAGCATCCAAGATATGGTGGTCGGGACCTGCCTTTCTACAACAAGGAACAAGTGAATGGCCTGAGAATAAGGTGGACGACCGCAATATAGCGATAGTAGAACTAGAAGTGAAGAAGACAGAGAGAACGCACGTGACCACAAATGAAGACACATCTGAGCAGCCCATCGAGGAAAATAACGTTTTGAGACTGGAACCATCACATTTCTCTAGCTGGATGCAGTTATGCAGGAGACAAGCCTGGGTTCGGAGATTCATCGACAACTGCAGAAAATCGAATGAAGATCGTCAGATCGGAGAATTGAGCCCAGAGGAAATAGAAAGGTCAGGAGACGTGATCATCTCCAAGGCACAACAAGATACGTTTGCTGAAGAATGCAAAGCATTACGTTGAGGAGGTAAAATTCACAAGACAAGCAAGCTATCAGACCTGAACCCAAGGATCGATGAAAATGGTGTCCTTCGAAGTGACGGACGACTGACCCAAGCGGAATTCCTACCGTTTGAGACGAAATACCCAGTGATACTACCTAGAGGACATCACGTCACAAGATTGATAGTGAGATACTATCACGAGAAGGGACGACACGTACAAGGAGTAAACCACACGCTAGCTGAATTATCTAGTCGCTATTGGATAATTTGCGGGCGGGAGGAAATCAGAGAATGCGAGAGACAATGTCCGATGTGTAAAAGACGGAAGAGCAAACCAGGTACACAAATGATGGCACCTCTTCCGAGAAGTAGACTACAATATCAATTACGAGCCTTAATAATGTCTTCCACAGATTTCGGAGGTCCGTATTATACAAAGCAAGGACGCGGAAATGCGCAGATGCGCCGGTACTTATGTCTATTCACGTGTCAAACAACCCGAGCTGTTCACCTGGAGATGGCATACAGCCTGGCTACGGATTCATTCCTCAATGCATTCAATCGCATGATCAATAGACGTGGCATCGTAAAGGAGATGACATCAGACAATGCAGGAAACTTTGTAAAGGGGAACCGTGAGTTGCGTGAAATCGTTGAGCAGTTCGATCAAGAAAGAAACCTCTACGCTTGGAGTGAGATGGCATTTCAACCCCCCATTAGGACAACACCACGGAGGAGTACACGAGAGCCTAATCAAATCTGCCAAAAGGGCAATTCAAACAGTTCTTGGGAAGGCCGACATAACAGACGAAAAACTGATGACAGCTTTCACTGGTGTCGAGGCTCTATTGAACTCAAGACCTCTGACGTGCCAGTCAGCAGATCCGACAGACAACATTCCGTTGACGCCAAATCACTTCCTCCATGGACAGTTAGGAGGGCAATTCGCACCAGAGGCGGTAGACGTTGTGCAGTACAATCCAACGAATCGGTGGAGAGTAGTACAACAATTGATCAAGCAAGTTTGGGAACGGTGGATGAAAGAATTCATCCCAGAATTAAATCGGCGGAAGAAATGGAGAAAGGAAGAACCAGATATGGACGTAGGAGACGTTGTACTGGTCGTGGATAGTAGCACAACGCGCGGAAACTGGAAAATGGGACGAATCACCGAAGTCTTCAAGGGAAAAGATGGCCATACACTAGTGGCAAGAGTGCAGAACGGAAACTTGAGCCAGATACGCCCAATTACGAAACTGTGTAAACTTGAGGTTTAGTGACAACGTAAATCAAATTCAGAACATTTTTGGACTTTTCAAACCGGACAATGTGAACCGTATAGAAACGACAACATGAAAAAATCGAACTATTATCGTGTAAATACGTTTTGTTTCAAGAATTTTGAACACTAAAATGATGAAGAACTATGTCTTATCATGGGAAGGGGTTATGTTCCGAAGGAATTATGACGTCACGGCCATCCGCGCGTCATCGACTTTTGCGTCATACTTCAGCGTCAATAGAAAGGACGTTACGGAACTTAAGGACAGAACGACTTCAGTAACCATTCGGATCGGACGACAAGTCTTTGAACTCCTCTACCATTTCTGTATATTATATTGAATAACACCCGATTTTCCTTATTATATGAGTTTTCTTATGTTCACTGCGGAACAACTACTATCTATCTCATGGAAGTAATGTTTATGTGACGCTATAAGATGCCAGTCGTGCGTTCGACAGAATTGAATATACCAGGCTGTTCACTTTGTTAGTAAAATAGAAATGTTGTCCATTGATTGCGAAATTCTTGGCAACGCTGTACATGTGTCAGTATGTTCAAGTGAAATGGAAGGACACTCTCAGTAGGATAATCAATGTAAAAAATGGTATAAAGCAGGGCGGAGTGATGTCCCCTATTTTATTTTGCATTTATTCGGATGAAATGCTTCTGGACTTGAAAAAGTTGGGTGTTGGATGTTATATCGGCCAATTTTTTGTAGGGGCATTGGCGTACGCTGATGATGTAGTTCTATTGTGCCCCACCAGACATGGCATGCAGCAAATGCTTAAGATTTGCGATAGATTTTCCGAGGTGTATAGACTATTGTTCAATGTCATTAAAACACACATCCTATTTTATGGAACAGAAGCAGCCAATGCATTTATAAGATGGCAAAACAACCGACTTCTGGCAGAAGATAGAGCAAATCACCTGGGTCATATCATAGGCCCCCACGCCGAGCAGACACTTATTGACGAAGCTATTAGAAACATGATTGCCCAAACTAACGCATTGGTCTCCGCATTTGGTCATGGCGACATTGATGTAAAATATCGCCTGTTCAAAACATATGTTATGTGTTTATACGGCAGCGTGCTCTGGGAGTTTTCTTCTACGCATATGGGTAGATTGCTTACGACCTTGAGGAAATGTATAAGGAAACTATTTAAATTACCATATAGGCTTAGGCAAAGCTAATGCATTAACTTTTGGATTTAATGGGAAATTGAAATCAATGTAGAGAAAAAAGTAAAGCAAACATCTTTTTGATATTTTTCAGGTATAAGAAGGGTACTAAGGAGATTTTATTTTTATACTCAATAAGCGTATACAATGTTTCATTTCAAGGTCACATGACCTTGAACTTGGCCAAATCAAGCAATTTCACCATAAAAATTAAAGGTGTGACCATGTGATTTTTTCAATCATTGCAATTTCTGACAAAACAAGGCTAAGAAATTGACCAAAATGGTGAATTTGGAAAAATAGGCAGAATTTTCGTTTCAATATTTGTGAATTTTGGGGGGAAAATGAGTTTTTTTATGTTTTCTCTCAAAAAGTGAAGAATTCTGACAAAAATTGGATTATATTCAAATTTCACCAATTTGATGCAGATTAACAGCAGAAAATTCATGAATAAGGTGTTTACTACTACTATTTACAATATTTAGGCCCTGCCAGTGCCTGAACATGTGTTTTGGGTGAAAAAATGCATTTTTCTTCAATAATGCATGATTTTTGCCGAAATGCACAGAACTTGATAAATTTGCCAAAATAGCAATACAAACCCACATAGAATTGATCTTTATATGCATATAAGGCAATCTTATGCAACTTTGTTGTATCAGGATGTGACTGGGTTGTTGTTTTGGGTGAAAAGAAGCATTTTTCAACCAAAAAACACGATTTCTGCCGAAATTTTTGAAACTTCATAAATATGTCCAAATAACCAGATTAACCAGGATAGAATTAAACTTTATGTACATATGATACCATTTTTGTCAGATAAGAAGGTGACTCAACCACCATTTTGGGTGAAAAATATGTGTTTTTCCACCAAAAAGTACAGTTTTTGCCGTAAATAAAGTGAGAGAGAGTCTCTGTTAGACAGCCCAGTTTCTTCCTCCACCTGCAGGAACTGCCAGACTTTATTGTTTATGCTGAAAAGAAAAAAACAAATTCATTTGAAACTAAAATATTGCCAGTAAATGCCAATAAAGAACTGAATATGACTTCACAATTCAAATCTACTGTCAATAAAATAAATTGGAGGGGGTTCAAACAATAAATGGGACCAGCTTTTCTTATGTATTTTACGTAGGAACGGCTGCTCGCATCAATTGTTTGCCCTCCCACCGCACCAAAAAATATAAAACGGCACTTACGCCCTAACTGGGATTGATATTAATAATATTTTTCATCTGGTCTACTTCCATTAATCTACACTTTGTTTTTGTCAAGAATATTCCTCATAAATACGTCGATATACGGAAGAACTACGATTTATCAATTTGGGGAAGAACAGCCCAGTGCCAATCTCGCCCGCAGGACGTTAATCGCGTTATGCCATCACAAAATGTGTTGCGTAGCGACTGTGAATGGCTGGAGACGAGATCGCCACAACACTGCAATTGAGTCATAGAAAAATTACGCGGGGTGTCATGGAATTTCCCTCGGCGGCGGCTTATTATTGGGTCTATTTCAATGGAATTTCATATTCGTCCTCTCCATTGATTGCTTTGTCATTCTGGGGGGGTTAGCTGTAATGATTACTCACCGTTTGGCTGTAATTTATCCTAAAAGAGCGGCCGTTCCGTTGCACTGACGGCGGCCATTCGCCCGTGTTTATTTCCCATCGTTTTGGCGGCTAACCACGTGATATATGTGTAAATTTAGTGACGAATAAAGGGGATTCCAAATTTTGATTGGATCAGACGATAAATAACACGGCGCGGGAAGTTTGAATATGCATATTTTTCCTGCATAATTAGGTGAAAACATCGATGACGTCAAAACGTAAACACGGCTTGAAATGGCTTACGCGGCGCTGATTTCTGTGGTTTTGGCATGGTTTCAAGTCGCGATTGTGGAATAAAAACGCAAAGACATTCCATCAAAACGATGTATTTATTTAATAAAGGTATGAGGAACAACATGGTAACAATAATTAGGGATGTTAGCAAGGTTTATATGGTGAATTTGGCGTATTTGTGTGACTATGATTTCGTTACGGTTCACATGGTCACACGCATGTAGGGTGTTAATGCATAGGGTTGCCTAAGCCTATACCATATAGGACTCACCCAAATTTGTTGTCTACTATATGCCGGGATAACAAACCGGAGTTTCAGTTGTACAGCTAGTTCTTAAAATTCCTTAAGACTGCTCTGAGAAGCAATAACGAATTGGTTGAAATGTCTGCAAAATTAGCTTTTTACGGGAGTACTTCCTCTGTCGGGGGAAACATCAATGTACTTTGTGAGAGGATAGGGACAACCTGATTAAAAGGTGTAACCAAGTTGGCGAAATCGAAATGAATGACATAGGTAGCGTGCTCAGGGATCTTCTGTTGATGAGGGACAGGGGTGATTATCACTTCTTTGATAGAGATGAGCTGTCGGATGAATTACGCATCTGGCATGCGCATGAGTGGCCGCCCCACTATGCTATATATATATGTAGTTTGTTATTATACAACAGTGTTACATCTCTCATTTGTCTTGTTCAATGCACCTAATCATGTAAGCGCACAATGCACAATTTCCTAAAATGTACGAGAGTACGAGAAATAAATCAATAATAATAATAATAATTATACTTCTTTTTGAAGGTCAAGAGAACACGTTATACCACTAAATTTTCCAATGCAGAGCTGCCAGCTGGATGAAATATGACTGAAATAATCATCCATGGTATGTAAATATTACAGGCAGCAACAGAAGATATCCCTAGTTTAGTATGTTGTATCGGTAGCTTTACAGACAAGAAGTGTCAGAGAGGATGTGACTTCTCCATGGATAACTGTAGTATGTCCAGGCTGGGTTGTACAGCACAAGGATACAAAATGCTGTCTGTAATTGAGAGGTATCCTGATAACAGAGGTCAAAATAAATAGAAATGACCAGTTTGGGACTAACACCACTGTCTTTTTTTTAACTCTTTCAGCCCGTAACCTGTTTCGCGCCATTTAATCCGAAAACCGAGGCAAATTTCTGAAAATTAGAGTTTTTCAAAAAGTTGTCAAACAAAAACTACTCACCTTACCTCAACAAACTTGGTGCCACTGATAGCTCTTCCCTTCAGCAATAAAATGGTGTGTATAAAGTCCTTTTATCCACAATACAAAAATTTCACTAATCACTGACAAATGTCATGTTTTCGGTCCTCAATTTCTTTCCGAAGAATTGACGGAACATATTTACATCCACAAACTTGAATAAAATACTTGGAAATACTGCCCAAATGTTATTCTGATACTCCGTAACTGTGTGTAAATTGAATGTGAACACCTAATAAAACAGTAACTTATTTACAAGAGTGTTTTGACTTATTTTGTCTTATCATCCCCTGTAGTAGTAAATCAGCATACGATTGTAACTGATTCCAGCGCCGTCTAACAACTCCCAAACACACCACAATTCATTGAAAAGATCGTCGATGTACTCTGGCATATCTTGCTTGAGTCACTATATTTGTTTATGCGGTTTACATGTCACATGACAGTGCGGGAAATTCGAATTATAAAAAACCGTGTATATATGGTTTTCGGCAGTGAAATCAAACATGGCAAACCGTATATATACGGTCTCCAGGCTGAAAGAGTTAATAAGGTAGAGATTACAGGAGTCAACAAAATTAACTTTATTGAGAGAAATTGACCTGTCCTGCAGGTGATTGGAATTTACAGAGGGTCGTTTTTCATGACATTGTGCTCTACTGCGTATCCCTAGTGAGTCGATCGGGAACCCATCTATTTTTTATTTAGACCAGCGATGACGTCATTTCTGGTGATTCCCTACCTTGTCCAATGAGCGCTTTTTAAAGTGTGCCATTTGGCATGCATTAGCATGCAATGTATTTTATCAGCGCTGCCAATTGCCAAACAGAATGCCGTAGCTCCGTTAATTTTGAATCAATTTTTATGGGAGTAACATTATTGTGTTGCTTGGAATGTCTACTTCTTACTCATGTAAGAATCATAGTGCTAAAAACTAAAATGCAAACAGAATCATGCTGTTTCACTGCACATACTGTGGGAATTCTCCACTTCAAAATAATTCGCGAACAGAGCGTGCACTTCTAATATCGTTTTCACAGAATTGTGGCCAAATTTTCAAGAACTGATTTTTGAAAGTAGTCCCTAAAGACCTTATGACTACCCACTGAAAGGAACTAGTGATAACATCGTCTACTTGACTTCTTTTTAGCAGAAAATTGGTTACCGTGTTGCAAAATCAATCTTCCGTCTTTAGACTGGTCACAGTGGGTATGCTGAAATTTAGCCTGGTTCCTTGGCCAATTCCATGCGCAGAATACAACTGCGCAACTATACGTCATAGCCCGGGCTTTTGAATCATCAAAAATTCAGTTAAATGTGCCTGTAGCACCAACTGGTGGTGAAAACTAAACTAATTCCATTACAAGTAAAAATGAAAAATTATCAAAAAATATTCGGCCAGATGTGAAAACAATATTTCCTCTGAGGACCGAGGTATAAAGGAATGAAGTTTAAACTTCCCGATGACCTCATTTGCTTAATGTAGGTCGGATCGCGCTGATTTTTGGTTTCTGAGTTCATCTTGGGTTACGCCTAATTTAGCACTGTCAACGAAGTGCCTAGGCCTTGCGGTTACAAAATGCCCAAAAGCGTCACGGAAGGAAGGACAGACACCATTCCCTTAGTAATATTACCAGCTTCGCTGACTTTGTCAGCTGAGCTAAAAATGATTGTAGCAGGTAGGCATTGTATTTTTTCTTCTCAGTGATCCCCAGTCAGCATTTAATATCTGTGAATGCATACTTTCTTACAATTAAAGTTCCCTCTTCAGTACACTACAATTAAGATCATATTCTATTTGATATTTCAGCAAAAGCAAGGTGCTATGTGGTATGTTCCCAATATGACAAACTAAGAGTGGTGTATTCGGCTGCCACAGCAAGAGAAAATTATTCTCAGGCAAGCACCAGAATCAACAGATTATTCATGTTGTGGTCCATTCCTTCCACAGGATTCACAGTACTGCGAGAAGTTGGTGGTCAGAGAAGGACTTTCATGTGAAGTTCCGATGGAGACTACATACTTTCTTTAAAGAATAGGTTCCCCCCTGAGATTCACTGGTACAAGTAGAGCAGTACTGGTTAAGTGAATAATATAAAAGCATCTGTACTCCCAATGTCCTTGATTTTTATTTCAAAGCACTCAACACCTTTCTTTTCAGGAGTTGCAAGTGTTCGATCCTGCGTGCTTCTACTGCAGGAGTTTGGGAAACTTTGATGAAGTCACCATGGTGGAGAAGCGCGAGAATTTCTTCATTGTCAGGCCTATCTGCTTGAACTGCTTGGCAGCAGGCAAGGAACCTATGACAAGTAATGCAAAGCAGATCAAGAAAAGACGGGCATAAAATTTGACGATTTCATTTAAATCGTTGATGGTCACTATTCAGATAGCTTTTATTATCAAATGTACAATACTTAAATTTGGTGATCAGAAGAAAGTCCTATAAGGACTGTTGCAGTATGTATGTAAAACCTAGCTAGTCCAGTCCAGGTTAGAAATAAACAAGTGTTTTGATATTAAAATTATTTTTAAATTTCTTCCTCCGCCATGTCCGATCTACACATTTATAACATTCCCTTAAAAAAGGGTTTTTTTCCCCCTTCCGACATTGGTTTTATCAAGAATTATCCCGTAAACCAACTAATAAAAAAGGCCTGAATTCTTTTCTTGTCTGATTTCTGACATAACCATGCCCGTTTATAATCCCAGTTGAGGCCTAGTAACCATAGTCTTCACGCACATCAGTGTAGGTGTCAATAATCCCAATGGATCAAACACTCTAGATGGTTCTGAAAGTAACTGGTGCTTTATCACAATATCAGGGTTCTTGTTTTCACTATCACCGAAATCTACACTGTACAGAAATGAATCAGATGAAGAGTCCCATACAACTCCCAGTGTTTTTCTCACTAGATTGTCCAGTGTATGAAGGTCCATATCCAAGACACCTTGATCAGAATTTTGTACTGTCTGTAGCACAGCAGAATCATTACAAATCCATTTCCTGACCTCAAAGCCACCACTCTCAGTAAGTCCATGAAGTTCCGATTTTAAACGGACCACCCTAGCAGTATCATTTGCCCCAGAAACCAGATCACCCATATAGAAATCATCCTGAAGCAAATGTGCTGCAAGGGGAAAATTGTTCTTTTCATCATGTGCCAATTGCTTTAGCACCCACTGCGCTTAATGTGGAGACGATGGTCATCCGATAGTCGATGACGTCAGGGTTACGCAACACGAAACGACTATAGTCTTTATCAGTACCTGCAAACCGAACTCGCCTGTACAAATACAGTCATCCTGAACTTTTGGGCTGACCATCAAGCGATCATTAAGTGATACACCAGTTGACGTCTTTGTAGACGCTTCAAACACAACTCATAACTTTGTTGTGGCGCTAGAGTCTTTGATTACACAATGGTGAGGCAAATGATACGATTGGTTCTGAATTTCATTTTCAGGTACTTTTTTGGCATAATTCATTTGAAAATGCTCATTGACAACGTCACTGTACTCTTTTTGCTTTTCCAGAGAACACGCTTTTTTTTCCTTTCCATCTGCTACAGCCGCAAAAATGCCCTTTCACTTGCTCTTTTATTAAGATCACTTGCTGTTCGATTGCCACTTATCGTTTCACTAATTTATCTATTTTGACATTCGGTTTTGTTCATGTTCAACAACTATCAGCTATTTTGGTTCTATCACTAATACCTATCAAAAGGCTCGAGTCAGTTTGTTGAGTCACCACTTAAATTCACCATAAATCATTTATTTCGCCAAATTGAAATACCACTAGTACCTTTTCAAGGCTCGAATTGTTTTGTTTCGCTCAACACTGAATTCACCAAAATGAATTAACCATATCATTTTCCACAAGATCCACCAAGGGTCGAGTCATTTTGTTGACAAAGTCAAAGCTATTCAAAAGTTCTTTCGTTCGCACTATCCACGAAATCAAAAGTAGGCACTCACAGCACTATTCAGTCCATCCGGTCGGAGAGACCATGTTCGGGTTCAGGGCTCTTTTTCTCACAATGCACGTCTAATTAGGTAAACACCTGAATTCGGTCCAAGACAGAATGGACCGAATTCAGGTGTTTACCTAATGGCCAATTCACAAGAAGTGATTATCTATCGAGCAAACAAAGAAGCGTCTAAATTACAAAAGAAATTTAACTGCTCACGAGGGAATGTTTAAGTTGCTGATTAAGCGTTAAGATCAGACATCCAATACTATCAGTGAGGAAATTTGTGTTGGCATGTAAGCATTAGCTATTTTGGAGCTTGTTCAGGATGAGCAGGCTGAAGAAGACGAAGAGGTGTGCCCCCGTGAGGCGAGGGTATTTGACATTTGAATTAATCCCTTGACAAAATACAGTGATAGAAATTCAGTCGTCGATATCATGTTTCGAAGGATATGTTTCGATGGCTTGTGGATCTTTTAACACCTGACTAGTTGTCTCCTACAGACAGAAATCAGGCTCTCACTCCGTTGGAGCAAGTGTCGGTAATGTTGCGATTTTATCAAAAGCGTCAATACAACTTGACATTGGTGACATGTGTAGCGTTTCCCAAGCGACGGCATGCCATGTCATTCATTGTGTTTCTGCTGCAATTTGTGTATGGAAGAGGCTATTCATTAACTTTCCACTGCTGAAGGCTATTACGATATTGCGCAAATTCCTGGAGTAGTAGGTTGTACAGATGGTTCTCACATTGCTATTGTC
The DNA here is from genome assembly GCF_910592395.1 of Lineus longissimus. Lineage (NCBI taxonomy): Eukaryota > Metazoa > Nemertea > Pilidiophora > Heteronemertea > Lineidae > Lineus > Lineus longissimus. The sequence goes on along the minus strand of NC_088323.1, from coordinate 11,029,256 downwards.
CATCCTGGTGGAAACCGCGCACTTTGCTTCATATGCAAGAAAGGATATTACAGTATCAACTGTCAGTTTGTGATTGACAACGAATCCCTCTTCACCAACGTTGTTGCGAGAAGGTATGGTTCAGCGCATGACTCTCGTATCGTTGAGTAATCGCAAATATTCAGAAAATTCCTGGCAGGCGAATATCAAGGCATTTTGCTTGGTGATCCTGCTTACATGTGCCGCACATTCATGCTAATTTCAATTCACAACCCAGCTTTCAATTATTTTTCACGCAAACTTATGGCCTCGATAAGGCCCATCATCTGCTCGAGGGAGAAATTTTTGGCTCTCTTCACCTTAGACATTTTGCAGCAGTAAGAGATTCCTGAACATAGGCCTAGTTTTGTACACTGTGATTTGTGTGATTTTGGAATGCCATGGCACAAAAAATGAATCGGTACGAAATTAATCATGACTTGTACGCGGGTGGATAAAACGCCGCTCATGGTAGATTATGAACAGCTGTTTAAACAGTGTTTAACACGCACGCGTCTAAAGTCTGTTTTAAATATTGTTTACCGGGTAAACGCTGTTTAACTGTACGGAGCATTAAACTGCTTGATGAATTTGGCCCTATATATTTAATTGATTGCTAAAATCATACATCTTAACCATGGCACGGTTGGAACACTGAATATAAGGTTCAAGACTATAACACATTCACAATGCGCAAAAGGGTTACTCCAAACACATCCATTTCATTCAAACAAGTACAAAATAGTCCAAGCCAGATTGGCCTACGTCTTTACCCTTTCAGGTTCAACACATGTAATGCCACTATTCAGGTGCAAACAAACAAGTGCCATTGTGCCTTTTGACAGATCTGATCAAAGCCATCATCAAAATTTCGTTATGATAACTGCAACGATAGGCTTTCAAATGGCAGTAAACATATTTTCACAATGGCTGCCTGGAGACCAGAAAGTAGGTCAAATTATGACAACCAAATTTCAGTCCAACAGCTTTTGCGGTTATAAAATGTGCCCCTGTGGACAGTAGGACAGACTTGCGGACTGGCAGACTTTCGTCAGCTGAGCTGAAAAAGGCTGCACTTTCTCAGGCTTTGTCTGATTTGGGTTGTCACATCAAGTCAACCATGAATGCATACACTGCATTGATTGCATTGAATGACAATTGGGTCAAGGCAGATCTGACATCAGTGAGACATCAACAAAATTGTCATGCCGCACGGTCTTGGTTTCGCAGTGGCCCAAGGTATTACACAATCACTGAAACCAGCGACCTGGGCCACTAGCACGTCATTTCCAGTGCATCGTGCATCATGAACTATTATCGTGTATTAGCACTTCGACATCACGAAGGAGAGGGAAAATGTGGCCAGTGGGAGTCATGATCTCAATATATAATAATCATCTAAACAAATATGCCCAATTTGTATGTTAAAGTGTCCATTTCGCATTTAATCTACCTTAGGCACAGAAAAGGGCTCTGAAAGTTAATTAGATGAAGGCATTCCTTCTGCTCTCGGAACCTTGGAGCTCAAAACATACCTTAGGAATGATATTTTTTCTCTTCTGTTGCATAGCTGACACTGAGACGAACCCATTGATATATTGGTCCATGAAGATTGCAAAATATTTGTTCTATTTTGAAGCATTTTTTGTGCAAAAATTTAATATATTTCATTCCTTGACTACATTATGTGATCAACCAATGAAATAAATGAAACAGCCAGGGTCCATCGTGCTCACCGTACTGATATTTGTTTGTTAGGAATTCATCGTGGTACATGTATAGAATATAGTTCAAAGCAAAGTCAGTATGACAGGTGAAGTATCCTTGCTTGGAGTACCTACCATAAAAATATAATCGAAAACAAGTCACTAATAAGCGAGATTAGTTTTGGTCTCCTGGTGGCCAAGTCGAGTGTCAGATCGGATCGAAATTGGGTGTCAGAGGTTACATGACGTAGGGAGTCATGTGTACTGAATTTCAAATTCATAGCGTTAGCGGTTAAGAACTGTGACACTGTTTTTGAAACAGGATCCAGACGACGACGACGACGACGACGATGGACAACGGACCAACTACGACGGACACATCGGTAGTGTTTAGACTCCCCTACGCTGAGCCAAAGATAAAATAGTAAACATCAATTTTCATTGTTGCCTTCAAAAGTTTAGCGCATGCATAAAAACATTCACATATTTAGATGTGATAAGGGAATGATGGACAAGGTCAAGATATTTAGGTATGGTTCCTTGGACTGTCTCAACCCAGTAGACAACCAGTAACAGCAGTCTGAACCTTTACATCAAATCCTTTGAAGTTCAGCATGAGACAAACCAGTCCATCAGGTGCATGGTCACAACCTAGGACAACTAGTGAATGCAGTCTGGACCTTTGTATCAATTCCTTTGAAGTGCAGGTTGAGACAAACCAGCCCAGTAGATACATGGCACGAACTTGGAACAACCAGTAACAGTCTGGACCTATAAATCCATTCCTTTGAGGTGTAGGTTGTGACAAACTAGTCCAGCGAACATGGTCCAGCCAAGCCCAACAAGTGAAGTATTGACCTCACATCAGGGACAACCAATCAGTAAATGCAAGGTCAGGACTAAGTCCAAGGGGTATGATGGATAAATAATAAGTGAAAACATAACATTTTGTAAACCAACTGCCAAATCATGTTTTCTTTATTTAATCTATTTGAGTTAAGTATTAAAGTGAAAAAGCAAGTGTTGATAAGTGTTGCTCAGCTCCTCTCTCTCTCGGTCCTCGGTCGTCTGTGATGTCATCCCCGAAAAGGCTGAAATGCAGCTGTCCATCATCCCTGTAAAACATAATGAAAAAACATTTTAATTTTGCTTAGTAAGTTATACAAGACCAACAGACAGTGATACAGTGCTAATGATCAAGGAAATTCATTGATATGATTGAGAATATAGACTTAATACCTTTGATGATAATTTAGCCGGTTTGTAACTTTGTATGCATTTGTATGTACGTTTACACTGCGCTTGTATCTATACTTGCTGAACAGTACATTTCGGCTTATTCTAAACCGCGAGATGCGGAATGCGAAATCGCGAGATGCCAACCTCGGTGAGAGTACCATTCGCCACAGGATGTACTGCAAATATAGAACCTGAAAAGACGAACATTAATGAGACCGAGGCTGTAGAAGGGAGCTATCCTTCTTTTGATTGGCCCATTGAAATAGACTCCAATGTGGGATGTGTGAAATTTAACCTAATTTATGGCCTAGTTTCAATGTTAAGACTATCCCGCGCTATTTTTAGGGATGACCAGACATTCACCAAGTGCATGCCCTGTGTTATCGGTCAATTATGTGACGCCATGCATAATGGGAAAATAATCTTGATACATGCAGCATCCTGAACCTCGTAGTATTATACTCACAGTATATCTTGATAAGTTGAAAAAATAGCATCGCAAAGCGAGCATAACCCCTCAGCCTATTAAGTTTGAAGGTGAGATAATGTTGAAGTTGGCTTAGTGGAGTGGCTAGTTTGCATATGGAAATCAAAATTGTGGAAACCTATTTTGAGGATGCGAGTGTGGCGGTTATATTGAATTTCGAATCGCGCTGATTTTCGAAAGAAACCTTCCCCTTACAAAACTGCATTAGGTCTACACCCACTAAAAATTTATTCCATCCTCCAAGCCGTTTTTCTTTGAAATTGACAGAAACCGATTTCAAGCACGTTGCCCTGGTGACCATATTGAGAATCAGAACGAGCCAGTTTTCGAAAGAAACCTTCCTCTAGTCCACCCCAACGTACATACCAATGAAATGGCCAGGGCCATTGTGCTCACCTCTTGTGAAGGGAAGATGGATGAAGCATTAGCATGGTTTTAAATGTAAGAAAGAAATGAAGTAATGTTTTAATATGAAATTACATGAGAGATAAAATAATGCGTAAGTTGAATTTAATTGAGGTGACTACAGGTATGACAAAGCAGAGTAGACAATTTTGTGATCTGACCAGTAATCGTTAAAACAGCAGCAGAACAAAAGCTTGAAGTAGCAAAACATGCAAGGCATGCCTACCAAAAGAACAAATAAGCAATTCCATGCAACAAGTCATCAGCATTAACACACCTTTTTAAAAAAAGTCATTTGGTTTACAGATGACCCATTATGGAAATGCTTAGGAATAGGATAATTATGTTGTTTGCTTGTGTCTAGTACAAGAAACAACCATCATCTGAAATTCCTAGGGCTCTGTAGAGGTTAATTAATCCTGCATTTGCCTAGGCTTAGACTATGACATCCCACTTAGCAGCATTTCAAGGCACCCTTAGGGGAGAGTCCACTATTAACATTTGGGGCCCTGCTGGCCAAACTGAGAATCAGAAAAAGACTGCAGTTTAGTCTAAGAGTATAGGGGTACATTCGTACCAAGTTAGGGATCTGTAGCTAAAGCAGTGACAAAACGTGCCGTCATTGTAAAATGGCGGTGCCATAGGAAAACGTTGACCTTTGTGACCTTGAGAAGTAGGTCAAATCAAAAACCCACATTTATGAAATGTATCCTTGCTAGGAGTACCTACCATAAAAATGTTATGAAAATCAGACCACTATTAAACCAGCAATCAAACATTTTAACTTTGGACATTAAATTTGGCCCCCGGGTGGCCAAACTAAGAATTTTTCAAGATGCCCCCCTGGCACCCATATTGGCTATCACATTTTTTAAAAAATCAAGGATTTAGTAGAGAGTACATAGATATACATCCAGATCAAATTTGGTTGCAATCCGATCATTAGTTTCGGAGTAATAGTACTGTGTTTATATTTCAAGATGGCTGCCTGGCGGCCATATTTGATGTCCAAACGGCCGAAATTTTAGGGGTGGAATAGAGAATCCCCAGATACATGTCCACACTGGTTTAAAACCTTCTAGCTAAAATAGATAGGAAACATGCTACTGTTCAGTGAATCAGCAAACTTTGACCTCTGTGACCTTGAAAAGGAGGTCAAATCAAAAACCCGGAGGATATATGATGCACCTTTGCTAGAAGTACCTACCATATTTTTTTCAAAATTTCCCGACTACTATTAAGGGAGATATTGCATATTTTCACTTTTAATGTTTGGCCCCCTGGTGGCCAAACCATGAAACGAATCGGACCGAAACCTGGTCTCCAAGGTGTCATTACATAAGGGTACATGTGTACCAAGTTTCAACTGTATAGCTCTAACAGTTACGAAACGTGCCCTGCTAACGGACGACGGACGACGACGACGACGACGACGGACGCCACGGTATGGGATAAGCTCACCTCTGCTAAGAGGTGAGCTAAAAATGAATTTAATCGGACAAACGGTTCTCCTCAAAATTGACGGAAACCGATTTCAAGCACGCCGCCTTGGTGACCATATTGAGAATCAGAACAAGCCGGTTTTCGAAAGGAACCTTCCTCTAGTCACCCCCAACGTACAAACCAAAAATGAATTTGATTGGACGAACGGTTCTCCTAGAAATTGACAGAAACTGATTTCAAACACGCCGCACTGGTGGCCATATTGATAATCAGAACAAGCCCGTTTTCAAAAGGAACCTTCCTCTAGTCCCCCCAACGTGCATACCAAAAATGAATTTGTTCGGACGAACGGTTCTCCTCGAAATTGATGGAAACCGATTTCAAGTACGCCGCCCTGGTGACCATATCGAGAATCAGAACGAGCCAGTTTTCAAAAGGAACCTTCCTCTAGTCACCCCCAACGTACATACCACAAATGAATTTGATCGGACAAACCGGTATCCTCGAAATTGACGGAAACCGATTTCAAGTACGCTGCCCTGGTGACCATATCCAGAAATAGAACAAGCCGGTTTTCAAAAGGAACCTTCCTCTAGTCACCCCCAACATACATACCAACTAGAGCTGGCTACTGCCAGCGAACTCTCTGCCGAATTAATATCTGGGGGTACCTGCTATGTTGACAGGAAGTTTTTGGGGCATGGTTTTGAGGGAGGTACGTGCACTTATGTACATTTGGGATAGGTGATGACCACAAAATGAGTCTAAGATGAAGATGTTTATCGAAAATGTCTATCAAAAATAGTCCGGCTGGCACTCAGTGCTGCAACGATTTAGCAGGTCACAAAAATCTAGTTTTCTGGGCGGGCGAAAGTACAATATCCGAACAAAACACAACATATAAAGGCTATTTTTTTAAAAGCACAGTCTAGGCATAAAGAATATTTTGTACAGACTATTTTCATGCAAAATGTTCCGAGTATCGCGGACATTAGAGAGGTTGCGAACCGTCCCCACTCCCACTCACACTCCGAGTTCAACTCGAGTCGTTCTCGGAACTCGTGACGTCGAAAAGTAGGTTGCGCGCACCAACGGGAACCGAGTTGGGAGACGTCATTCAGCCAGCCTGCGAGTCACACGGCCAAACTGGAAATCAAACAAATCAACGACGTATGAGAAAAAAAGTAAATAAAGCAGACGAAATATTCTACAATTTTGGTGATTTACAGCTAGTAAAAAGCTGTTTCCTCTGTAGCATGTGCGTATTTCTATCGTAAAACTACGAATTACTTCAGTCCTAAGATAACTAGATCCAAAAAGTACAGAGGGGAACAGAGTTTCAAACAAACCAACACGTAATGTACATGTGTACAAGTACACGCACAGTCAGTACACGGCCGTTCTACACAATTTTGAACACTTCAAAAACAACAAGTTTTCTACGTCTTTTACACAAAAAATCTTGTTACAACTTAGGTGACGTGCTAGAACAGTGTGTAAGGGATATTGCTTCTTCATTGTCACTTGATTTAGATGTCTAAAAGCTAAGATAATGCAAGTGGGAGAACACTTACGAGTTTGCGGTCTCCAACTCGTAAATCGTCCGAGTTCATGGAGCAAGACGGGGAAATCCCTCGTGAAGTGATGACGTAATACGCCAAAACGGAATCACCTCGGAGTGGGAGTGGGAGTGGGGACGGTCCGCAACCTCTCTCCTACGAACTGGCGCTACACAAGATAACTGGTTTGTTTCACCCATGCTTTTTTGCCCTATTTTGGTAACATTCGTACACCATTGGTCGTTACATCAATTCATCTTCATTTTACCAACTTTACGGCATATTCCTTGGGCATATTCAACCAAACCTGCATTGCTAAACAATAAATCTACTGAGGGCGAAACAACCACGCTGCAACGGCATTAGAGCGAAACTAAATCGCTGAGGGCGAAACGACCACGCTACAACGGCATGAGGCCGAAACCATCGTGAAGCATGTACACGTGCGAAACTAAAAATGGCATTTTTTAATTACTACGCAGTACAAAGATTTATATTCAGATTTTTATTTTTCGAAAGTCCGTAAATTCTGGGTAACACAGATGGACGCCGATTCAGAGTTATTAATATTCAGCATGCAATACAGTTAATAAATACGCCAGTGGAACTTGTGAAGTGAACACTCTGGGGAACTACATGATGGAGGTGCGCTGTTCGGTCCGGCACAATGTTTACGACTTCACAGACTAACAGACGTCATTCTGTACCACCATATAAACTCTCTGCTATACGCAGAGAGTTAAAAATGATTTTGATCGGACGAACGGTTCTCCTCGAAATTGACGGAAACCGATTTCAAACACGCCACCCTGGTGGCCATGTTGATAATCAGAACAAGCCAGTTTTCGAAAGGAACTTTCCTCTGGTCACCCCAAATGTACATACCAAAAATTGAATTGATTGTCAAAGCCGTTCTCCTAGAAATCGACGGAAACGAAGTAGCAGACGCCCGCCGCCCAGACGGACAGCGCACGTGACGACAATACCCCTCTGGCCGATTTCGGCTGAGGGTAAAAACCTTTGTGGTCAAGATGCATTTGCATGTAGCCTTTGTATTGTCTTTGGCCCTTCTATCATTGAATGGAGAAGTGGACAGTAGCATCAGAAGGTGATTCTCATTGTCCAGGAAAGTAGAAAATCTTGCTGCAGAAAATAATGATTACTCATCTCGTGATTTCACGATTTCTCATCTCGCGGTTTATAATAAGCCGTACATTTCTACAAGGGTGATCGAGAGAGAGGAAAAAGTTCTTTAAAATGATAAAATTCAGCACTCAAGACATGTTAACCGAGGTTTCAGCAATTATTTTCAGTAGCAGTATCTTCTATATTATAAGCGAGAAACACCATTTCTTGCGCACATTCTTTTGAGAGTATGGGCTCATGTACTGTACCACTGTGGGTGAATATATATTGGTTGAGTATTAATCTGGGGACGTTGCGCAAAATGAAACGGCCAGGGGCCATTGTGCTCACCGTAAGTATTTTTAGTAGACAGTTACAGAAAGTGCTACAGTATGTAGGCCTCTCATAATTTATACATGCATCTGTGACCAGTTCAGAGCCGGCCCTGGCCAAGTGGTGAATCCGAGACTTGTGGTTCCAAGCTTGTAGAGTCTAGGTTAAAATGATAGTGAAGAAACGTGCCACTCCATGACAATGGTGAATATATTTTTAACTTTGACCTCAGTGACCCTGACAGGTAGGTCAAATAACAAACCAGGGTGATATGTGATGTAGACACATTCACCTGACCATAACAATTTCATCACTCGTTACACTACAGCAATCGGCAAAAAAAGATTTCCAAGATGGCCGCCTAATTAAATCTATGGCACCAAATAAATAAAAAAATGAAGAAAATGTAAGATAGAACTCAGAAAAGAAAAAAGGAAAAGATGAAAAATAAAAATATTTTTGGCTGTCCTTGACCGGGGTTTGAACTCACGACCTTTGGATTGCCACAATACGAGGAAAAACCCACAAAACATGCAATTTCGGCCATATTTGAATTCCGATCTGGCTGAAACTTGGCATACAAATAGTGGCTTCTTAGATGCATCATTACACAAAATTAAAACTCTTTACATTGAACAACGACAAAACGTACCAAGAACGGTAAAGTTTTCAACTTTGACCTCTGTGAACTTGAAAGGTGAGTCAAATCAAAAACCCGTAAGATATGTGATGTATCCTTGCTGGGAGTACCTACCATGAAACTTTTATCAAAAACAAATCAGTAATAAGCGAGAAATCACACTTTTTGAGTTTTGAGTTTGGGCCCCCTGGTGGCCAAGTCAATAATCGAATATAACTGTAGTGAATGGATGTTTTTTGAGGCATTTTATCCGTGTGAATGCTACAAACTATTTTTAGATGCAATGGGATTTCCTGTTGGAATGATATCATGAAGGGAATTCCTGTGAGATTCCAATGGGGTTCTTTCTTGGAATCCTGGTGTCTTATGGTAGCCTTACAGTTGTGACTGCTTGTGGTTTTTGGTTCAGAAGATTATCAATATTAGTGTTAGAAGATTATACGGTGGGGAGGCACTGAAATAATTTGATTGAGTTGGTTTTATTTTAGATACTAGAACTCTGAGTGCCCCAATCTATTTTTAATTCCTATGACATCATCACCCAAAGGACATAGTTTGTGGTAATTTATAAGAAACCAGGTGTTTTTGTTTTACGTCAGTGTCATAGGCGGATGTCTACATCAATAATGAAAAGGCCAGGGACCATTGTGCTCATTGGTATTTAGGTAACGACTTAGTTGACAATGAATGTTCCTTGAGATATGACCAAGGAAGACTCTGATGTACTACTAGTATCTGTAATCATAGGGCACTTCATATGTCCATGTGGAAGTCCTGAACTTAGGCCAACCTTACCTTTGGGATAAGGTGCAACAAATGTTAACTTAATTGTCATTGCAGTTAAGAAACATGCCATAGTTAGGCCCCCAAACAGCAAATTCACGGCATTTGACCTCTATGACCTTGAAAAGTAGTTCAAATCAAAAGCCTGTATAATATGTAATGTATCCTTGTTGGGAGTACCAACCATAACAACTTCATCGAATACGAATCACTAATGAGCGAGATATCACACTTTCTAGGTTTTCACTTTTTGCCCCCTGGTGTCCAAGTCGAGAAACAGATCAGACCAAAATTCAGTGTCAGAGGTAACCTTACCTAGAAGATCTTGCCAAACCAGTTACGAAACATGCCACAGTTAAGCTCTAACGGCAAATTTACGCCATTTGCCCTCTATGACCTTGAAAAGTAGGTCAAATCAAAAACACGTATGATACGTGATATATCTTTGCTAGGAGTACCTACCATAAAAATTTCATCAAAAAAAATCACTGATAAGTGAAATATCACACTTTTCAGTTTTGGCCCCCTGGTAGCCAAGTCAAGAATCAGACCAGACTGAAAATCAGTGTCAAAGGTCATTTGACCTAGGGGGTCATGCATACATAGATTTGAGTTCATAGCCCTAGCTGTTAAGAAATGTGCCACTGTTTTTGAAATAAGATACGCCGAACGACGACAACGATGACGACGAAGGACGACAGACACTTCGGCGTTGTATAGACTCACAGTACCGGTGAGCCTAAAAGCATCAGTTATATGAAAATGGCAGGATTAAGACACCATTGAAATAATTGTGCACCCTGGCATGCATAGACCACAGCTCTGCTTTATTCGACTACGCTACGGTATAGCTATGCAGTATAATATAGCCTATAATTGTGCACCCTCGCATGCATAGACCTCAGCTCTGCTGTATTCGACTACGCTACGTTATAGCTATGCAGTATAATATATAGCCTATACAATGCATAGCTGTCCACGGGGATGGTGTCGGGCTCTCCACCTGTCTAGGTTGGGGGCAGAGGGATCATGTTAAAAGGGCTCTCCACCAGTCTCGAGGGGGTTGGGTGGTGACAAAAGGGCTCTCCACGAGTCTGGGGCTGGAAGGGGATGGTGTTAAATGGGTTCTTCACCAGTCTGGGGGGGGAGGGGGGTCAAAGGGTTATTCCAGCAGTCTGTGGCCAGAAGGGGATGGTGTCAAACAGGTTCTTCACCAGTCTGGGGAAGAGGGGGGTCAAAGGGGCATTCCACCAGTCTTGGGCTGTAAGGGGCATCAAAAGGGTTCTTTACAAGTCTGGGGATGGGGGTCAAAAGGGCTCTCCTGTTTCTTGTAGTTGACATTGGGGGGGGGGGGGGGGGGGGTGATAATGACAAGAGGGCAAACTTTTCACACGTCACTGTTTTGCTGACATTAACCCATATGGAGGCAAGCACTTAATATTTCTAAACCCTGAACGGGGCAAGGCATTTCAGATAGTGGCAACCAATTCAGAATGAAATGGCCAGGGCCATTGTGCTCACCTCATGTGGAGGAAAGATGTATAAAGAGCATGGTATTGTGTCAAGTAGTGTTAGGTTTGATGTAGGTCCAAGCAATTACAAGTTCCCCAAAATGGCAAATTTACAGTACATTCGACCTCTGTGACCTTGAAAAGTAGGTCAAATCAAAGAAGACCCGGGTGACACATTGAATGGTTGTTAGAATTAGATGTACCTATGATATAAAATTGGTGCCAATCGGGCAAGTCATTACTAGGAATAATGGCATTTTGAAGAATTTAGGATTTGGCCCCCTCCCTGGAGGCCAAACGGCAAATCAGATCGCACCAAACTTCGGTACCTAAGATCACCTGACCAAGGGGTACATGTGTACTTAATTTGTGATCAATAGTCATTGCAGTTAAGAAACGTGCCCTAGTTACGGCCTGACGGCGAATTTACGCCATTTGACCTCTGTGACCTTGACAAGAAGGTCAAATTAAAAACCTGTGTGACATATACTGTATGGTGGTTAGATGTACCCATGATATCAAATTGGTGGCAATCGGGCAAGAAGTTAAGGAATAATCACATTTTTAAGGTTTTTGGATTTTGCCCCCTGGTGGTCAAGTGGTGAATCATATTGGACCAAACTTCGGTCCCTGAGATCACCTGACTAAGGGGTAAATGTGTACCAAATTTGGTATCAATAGTCATTGCAGTTTAGAAACGTGCCATCGTTACATCCTAACGGCCAATTTACACCATTTGACCTCTGTGACCTTGAAAAGGAGGTCAAATCAAAAACCCGGAGGATATATGATGCACCTTTGCTAGAAGTACCTACCATATTTTTTTCAAAATTTCCCGACTACTATTAAGGGAGATATTGCATATTTTCACTTTTAACGTTTGGCCCCCTGGTGGCGAAACCATGAAACGAATCGGACCGAAACTTGGTCTCCAAGGTGTCATTACATAAGGGTACATGTGTACCAAGTTTCAACTCAATAGCTCTAACAGTTACGAAACGTGCCCTGCTAACGGACGACGGACGACGACGACGACGACGACGACGACGACGACGACGACGACGACGACGGACGACGGACGCCACGGTATGGGATAAGCTCACCTCTGCTAAGAGGTGAGCTAAAAACAATGATAACAACACAACAAACCAAGGTAGACCCAATAAAGTATACATTTTCCGAAAGCTCATAATGTTATCTAAATATTCCTAATTTGATATTGAGAAAGAAACCGAGTTTAACCACTAAAAAGGGACTTATTCACCCAAAAAGGGCCCAAGGGGGATCGGCCAGCCAAACCACCCTTCTACGTCAACAGACATTAACCAATACGCACTGTAGTATCTGGATTAAAACTAGAGATGACATACTATCAAATAAAGTCATAAACTAACCCCTATTCCCTATACTGGATTTTATAATTCATTCATGTTTCCGTAGCATCCTCCACCTGGTCCCTCCCTCAGAAACCTTACCAAAAAAAAATACATCGAATAGACGAAATCAAACACAAAATGGCGAGAAAAACATGCGTATTGGTCATTCTTCGCAGCTGCACGGTGAAAAAAAGTGATGACGTTATGTGGCGGGTGATTCAAATAACATAAGGAATTAGCCGTAGGTCCGCATTTTCACCTTTTTAAAAGGGTACGGCATTTTCCGCAGGTGCCCCCATATAGGTTAACTGAGTTGTGGTTGAGATTCTGCGTGTGCGTGCGTGTGCCTGTGGAGGGGGGGGGGGGGGGTGCTGACCATCACACCATTCAATCAACACCACTCATTATTCAACACTCCTCAAGGCAAACTCTCCTCTGATATGTCCAAGGGAGCGGTAACCGCTTGATCTATTATAATCATAGTAGTGTAGGCGAATAATTCGTTGTTCTTGAACTACCCCATCTCAAAATGCCTGCACCAAGGGTAATTTGTTAATATCTCATGAGTGGAGCCTGGGTGATTTTGAGTCATTCATAGGTGTTTCGAATGCACAATTATCATGATTCTGATGAAAGTTTCAGGCCTGAATTCGTTTATGACCATCCACCATTGCCAATTTCTCGGAACTTTCGTATCATCATATGTGATGGATATCGCATAAATTCTGACGGATACTGTTAAAAATCATCATTGTTGTTCAACTCTGCTTTATTCACCCGACGGAAATAGAACAATTCACTCACCTACAACACACCCCAGTGTTCAGCCTAAATTTAGTCAGCAGCTGCCTGCAAAGTCAGCACGCCACGGACCACCTCACTCATCATATCGCGCGTTCTTCCTCAAATACAAACTAACACAAACTACCATTGTACTCAACATTATATTTATTGCTTACAACAAACATTACGATAGCAATGCAAGAAAACACAAAAATTCAATAGAATTAAATAGTTCATGTCAGTGCTACGAAATATTTATATGAGCGGTAGAATCAGTCATCATGGCAGTTAAGCAGCAGCAACCTCCAATCCGTACTACGCTCAATATTAGTATCTTAATCTCTGGATCGGCCAATTATTTACATTCCGCAAAGCTTACATCTCTTTTGCTACTCATTAATAAAGACCAAGTTTAAACTTAGCCAACACGAAAACACGCATTTCAGCGAAATATATACGATTGTTGCAGAAGGTTTCCTTAGTGATATTACCTAGGTATTCAGTCTATGCCGATGCAGAGCACAGTTGTACACTTCTAAACCTGGTGTTGAGCATGCTGCGATCTGTCCCCTCAAGACGATACATGAGATTCGTCTCCCGTTGCGCATGTGAATCAAGGAGGAGACGAATCTAAAAATTGGCTATTCGATGTTTGAAAACACATATTCCGCGCAAATCTCCCCCTTTGCAGATTTTCAGAGGCCCAAGAGACTAATTGCCAAGCCAATGGTCATACTGTGCTAACTACTTACTGTTTCTGAAGTTCCGTTCACCAACCTGCAACCGATTCGAGATGATTTCTCCTGGTTTAATAGAAGGTGCATCAGTCACATCTTCAAAATTAAGAATGAACATAATAACTTCCCCATTTTCATTTTTTACTGGTGCAATAAGGACACTGCTGAGAAACTTGATTCCTGAAACGATATAAGAAGAGAACAACATCAGATTGACACTGCACAATATTCTAGGATTATAACATGAAAAAGGCAAAATGAGTCTTAACAAATGGATAAAAGTGGTCTTTAAAATAGTATCAGTGTGGCTATTGTTATTTTTCCTGATGACTACTTTTATGCTAGTTTTGACAGCACATGTGCATTATGGAAATTTCGGACAATTACTTTGTGTGAAACCGGCTTAATCACCAAGAAGCGATTTTAAACACATATAGATATAGTTTGCATATATGAAAAGGCCAGGGGCCATTGTGCTCACGGCATAGATATTTGGTGGTTAGGATTCATGCTGGTTAAGAAACATGCCTCATGTACAGTATATAGGTCAAATCAAAATCGGTACGGCATGTGATGTATCCTTGCTAGGAGTACCTACCATAGAAATATCATCGAAAACAAGTTACTAATAAGCGAGATAGTGCACTTTTTATTTTTTTTATTTTGGCCACGTGGTTGCCAAGACAAGAATCACATCGGACTGAAATGCAGTGTCCAAGGTTACATGACATATGGAGTCATGTGTACCAAATTTCTAATTCATAGCTTGAGCAGTTAAGAAATGTGCCATAGATACACTCAAACGGCCAATTAACACCATTTCACGCATGTGACCTTGAAAAGTAGGTCAAATCAAAAACCCCTGTGATGTGATGTATCCTTGCCATAAAACCTAAAATAAAAATTTTACCGAAAACGAGTCAATCATTAGAGATATATCGCACTTTTAGGTTTCCTCTTCTTGCCCCTGGTGGCCAGGTTAACTATTTGAGATCGCATCATTTTTTCTGTCGCAATACCAGGTATGTGCGATTATTCTTGAAAAACACTATTTTCAACAAAAACTAGAGGCCTGGCGGCCTGAATAGCTACGCTGGCGGAATTGAATAGCAAGGAATGAGATGAATGACAAGAAAATGTAGCAAGTTGTATATACGAGTACCAGAATGTCGTTTTATAGTAAACGTCTCCAAGTAGATCAGTTTGTAATGAAAATAGGTCAGCACGAACCTACCGTTCATTATCTTTAGTTCATCACCAAACACGACTTCTTTAGCTATAACAGTCTTTAAAAAAGGGCAGAAGGTTATAAAAGTAGGTCATTGCAAATCACTCCTTCATCACCTTGAGTTTAGATAAGATCTTGTGACACTGCCCTATTCCCTCCCATAAAATGCAGTCTCTAGAGTGTGACATGAGGCATGATGCAATTTTTACATCACCCTCTACTCTCATATCAATCAGGCAACAATGCAGTCTCTTACTTGATTGTGACATGAGGCATGATGCCGTCTCTTGCATCAGCCGCTTCTCTTATATCAATAAGGCTACAACAAAGTCTTACTTGATTGTGACATCAGGCATGACAACGTCTCATACATCACACTCTTCTCTTATATTAATAAGGCTACAACAAAGCCTTACTTGATTGTGACATCAGGCATGATACCGTCTCTTACATCACCCTCTTCTCTTATATCAATCAGGCTACAATGTGGTCACTTACTTGATTCTGACATCACCCTCTTGTCTCATATCATTCAGGCTACAATGCCGTCTCTTACTTGATTGTGACATGAGGCATGATGACGTCTCTTACATCACCATACCCTTTGCCTGACATCTTCTGAAAAAGTGCTTGACTTTCAGTAGCAAGTTGCGGGAAATTTTCATGCAGAAACAATTTGGTTTCCTGGTATCAAATGATCAGACGCTGTGCCGCCTTTACAATGGCATATAAACTAAACATAACGACTCCAATTGCGCCATGGATAATTTATTTTCTGAGGCATTACCCTCTCTCGACCCAGGGTCGAGCAAGGCAGTAAAGGGGTAGGAATTTTAACTCGACCTGACCCTAAAGGGTTAAAGGTTACATGTACAAGAGTTTAGGTTTAATAGACAAGCTTTTTTTTAACATTATAATAAATAACAAGAGGCCCAAGGGCCTGGCGCTCAGCTGGATGACCTAATAACACAGGACTGAGGGTGTAAAGTAGTAAATATCGGCTTTATACTAGTATTTGAAGGTCAAGAGAACACATTATACCACTAAAATTTCCAATGCAGAGCTGCCAGCTGGATGAAATATGACTGAACTAATCATCTATGGTATGTAAATATTACAGGAGGCAAAGGAAGATATCCCTAGTTCAGTATGTTGTATCGGTAGCTTTACAGACAAGAAGTGTCAGAGAGGATGTGACTTCTCCATGGACAACTGTAGTATGTCCAGGCTGGGTTGTACAGCACAAGGATACAAAATGCTGTCTGTAATTGAGAGGTATCCTGATAACAGAGGTCAAAACAAACAGAAATGACCAGTTTGGGACTAACACCACTGTCTTTTTTTTAATAAGGTAGAGATTACAGGAGTCAACAAAATTAACTTTATTGAGAGAAATTTACCTGTCCTGCAGCCGAATCGGTAGATGTTGTCCTGGGTACCCCTAAAAGTTACCCAGGGCGATCCTGGGTACCTTTTAGAACACAGTTTGAAATTCGCGCACTTTTGAAACCTGCCGACGAGGTTCTTGAAAACGGTACTTTAGCGTTTTGCAGTGCACGAATTCATTGGAATTTTTTACACCTGTCAAAACACACGTGGTCAAAATGCGAGTTTCTGCCGATGATTTAGATGGCTATTCACAATCAATACCGTCGTTTAGAGATGCAAAATTTGTTTCAAAGGGAAGAGAGATTAAGTAGAAGATAATTGAGGTCGTGGACGGCAAATACAAAATCTGCGAGGGATCCAAGCAAGATCAAAAGATGAAATGGTTATCATCATATTGCCGTATTAAATCCATTTCAATCCATTTCTGTGCAAAAAATACGATTTCAACAGATAAACAGATGATCCTTCTTGATAAACTGAGCTGATTTCGTGCACTGCAAAATGCTAAAGTACCGTTTTCAAGAACCTCGTCGGCATGTTTCAAAGGTGTGCAAATTTCAAACTGGGTAACTTTTAGTGCCCAGGTTGGTCCTGGGTACCTTTTAGGGGTAGATGTCGTCCTGGGTACCGATTCGGCTGTCTGCAGGTGATCGGAATTTACAAAGGGTCGTTTTTCATGACATTGTGCTTTATTGCATATCCCTAGTAAGTCGATCGGGAACCCATCTATTTTTTATTCAGACCAGCGATGACGTCATTTCTGGTGATTCCCTACCTTGTCCAATGAGCGCTTTTTAAAGTGTGCCATTTGGCATGCATTAGCATGCAATGTATTTTATCAGCGCTGCCAATTGCCGAACAGAATGCCGCAGCTCCGTCAATTTTGAATAAATTTTTATGGAAGTAACATTATTGTGTTGCTTGGAATGTCTACTTTTTACTCATGTAAGAATCGTAGTACTAAAAACTAAAATGCCAACAGAATCATGCCGATTCACTGCACATACCGTGGGAATTCTCCACTTCAAAATAATTCGCGAACAGAACGTGCACTTCTAATATCGTTTTCACAGAATTGTGGCCAAATTTTCAAGAACTAATTTCTGAAAGTAGTCCCTAAAGACCTTGTGACTACCCACTGTAAGGAACTAGTGATAATATCGTCTACTTGACTTCTTTTTAGCAGAAAATTGGTCACCGTGTTGCAAAATCAACCTTCCATCTTTAGACTGGTCACAGTGGGTATGCTGAAATTTAGCCTGGTTCCTTGGCCAATTCCATGCGCAGAATACAACTGCGCAACTATACGCCATAGCCCGGGCTTTTGAATCGTCAAAAATTCAGATAACTGTGCCTGTAGCGCCAACTGGCAGTGAAAACTAAACTAATTCCATTACAAGTAAAAATGAAAAATTATCAAAAACATTCGTCCAGATGTGAAAACAATATTTCCTCTGTGGACCGAGGTATAAAGGAATGAAGTTTAAACTTCCCGATCACCGCATTCGCTTAATGTAGGTCGGATCGCGCTGATTTTTTGGTTTCTGAGTTCATCTTGGGTTACGCCTAATTTAGCACCGTCAACGAAGTGCCTAGGCGTTGCGGTTACAAAATGCCCAAAAGTGACACGGAAGGAAGGACAGACACCATTCCCTTAGTAATATTACCAGCTTTGCTGACTTTGTCAGCTGAGCTAAAAATTCAGAGATGCCTTTTCAATTTCAAGGCTTCTTTATTCAATCGACTTGTATAATACAGTAAAACAAGACCAAAACGTGAAGGACAAATCAGCTAAGATACAGCGTCTTCTTCCCCGACCCTTTCAATCACATGGCTGACTGGTTAATTGGTTTCGTGTCACCAGTTCCACAGCATGCAGAGCAACACCACTTTGCCTGTGGAGACCAACGGAATGACTCGTAGATAATAGACTGCATCATCCTGTAAACATGAGAAAAAATAGCACTTTGTAAAAAAAAAACACCATCAAAATAAGATATTCATTATTAACATTCCCGATTGTGTTACAAAAACAATGAGTAGTCTGTGCTGATACGCGAAACCGTGAGAGGATATACAACCCTGTATGGCTCGCTGTTCATGTTGGTGGTATGGTAAAACATAAATGTACCAAAAAAGATCAAAACTTGTGTGAAAAAATAGTGAACTGGTGAGGGGGGGGGGTTCAAATAAAATTGGCCTAGCCCTAAATTATCAAAGAACTTATAAACGTTAAATTTGAAAAAGTTCATCCTTATTTACTAAAGTTCACCTTGGTAGAGTTTGGACACATGGCTTGCAATGCATACTTTACTTCCATGCACATATGTTGCAGTGCATTGCTTTTGTTCATGTACTGGTATCGGGTGTATAATGTATGGTAATTAATGTAGGCCCAGTTCATGCAGCTCCTCACTGTTCATCAGCATAGACTGAGAATGGCAGTCTTATTGTTCGTTGAAAATACCTCGCAATTCCAGCAGACTACTTCGTTGCTATTCTTTGTGTACTCTGACCAGTGTCACTATCAAAGGTCTACGATATCATTAATATTTTGACAAGAAACATGAGAAAACGTCAACTTCTTGTGAAGCGGTCCGCCATGTTTGTTCATCTAGCGTTCGGGTTTGTTTTGATTATGTCAATGATGTTTATGAATACAAAGAGGCTATTCTTATAACAAAGTTTTGTCTGGATTTCAAAGTCATTCTCCTGTAGTTGTTATATTAAAGGCCATAACTCCAGGTATTTTGCCATTTTCTGCTGTAAGACGATTTCAAAAGTGTACCTAACACTTTATACAATACAGAAAACCCAATACAATTAGCTCCATCCATTTTGAAGATATAGCCATTTATGTGTTTGACAACTTGATTACCTAATCAGGCTAGCAACTGGCTCGTTAGAGCCAGGCGGCGGGTTCAGCAAAAGTTGTGACGTAGATCAGGCTATTGCCCTACTTGGGAGGACAAATATCAATGAATGCTCTTAAAATTGATATATGAAGTCTGTTTTTCATTGACATTCGATATACCCTATAATAAGGTAAGGTAATACAGACAAATTTATACCATTATAGTAAGAAATCAAACATCAGTCTGATCTATGTCAGTAAACTTGCCGCCTGACTTCACTTAGAAACCAAACCAAGGCTGTTACATAACATGTAAACAAAACAGTTAATCTTGCTTTATCTCTGGACTGGGTGCTTCAATTTTGATCAAATTTGATTTAATGCGGAGCTTTAAGTCTACTCTTTGAGGATCTATACATGTCATGCAATCATAAAAGCAGGAGTCGTGGCCTTTAATGTGTAATAGATAATTGTGAAGTATTGCGATCATTTCATTCTGATGATCGGGAAGAATTTTTTGAAACACTGTTTTGTGTATAAAATGTACTATGGCGTTCATGTGTGTTTTGATCTTCGACTTCGACTCAATGACTAAGGAAATTTAACGAGACAGAAAGCCAAAAATGGTAACACTTCCTATGTAAACAAGCTACGGGAGTCATTCTATACTATGACTTTTCAAATAACAGTTGTCATGGCCAATTGCACCTAGCAAATCAAGAGAAAATACAGAGAACAAGAGGCCCATGGGCCTGGATGCTCAGCTGACTTATAATCATAGGATGATTGAAAAAGTGGGAACAATGATTTTGGCAGTTATTATTGAAACTGTATTTGAAGAGTTTGTGGATGGGGTTGTATATCTTCATATGTAGATATTTAATACATATGTGGATGGATGTTGAAAAATATAAGAGGGATGGATTAATCTCTAGAAATGGCAAGAAAAGACACTGAAGAAGACATAATGCTGAATGGAATTTTATTACAAAATGAAATGGAAAAATATATATGTATGTAAGTAATGCTATACATATATGTAATAGGTTTGTAATGATTATCTTGTCGAGCAAGTAATTGAAAATCATATAGATTCATTGAAAATCACAGAGATGAATTATATTCTAGATATTGAGTGAAGTGAAGATGCTGGAATGTTTACAATGATTATTGTCATCCAGCTAGTGATTAATGCTCTTTTTATTAATTGGATTATGGATTTTTTTAAAGCTTGGAATGCATGTGATATACAGGAAAAAAAGGAGGAAAGGGGTATTGTGACATTTAGCAGAATTTGAATGTTTTGCAGTGACGAGATATTGTAATTCAAGAAATAAAAAAAACGTTGCTTAAGTTCAAAATGCTGACTTGTTTACAAAGCAATGAAACACACGTTAGACTACAAGGTGGTTCAGAAAAAATGTATCATCTAAAAATGTTACTTAAATCTAATGATTTTGGGGTATAAATGTTTCATGAAATAAAGTGAGTTATAAATGATCTTATTTTTGAAATGTTTGTTCTGATTGCAAAATGCATTAAGCACAATAGGCCTTTATGTGAATGGGTTGAAAATGGCTTGAATATTAACTTAGCACTGGAATAAAAGGTAGAATGGACAATGTCTTAGCAATTTCATAATGGTTAAGATATATACATGTATTACGTTAAAGCAATACATATCTGTAATGTTTGAAATGTCAACTGCCACAAGTTCTGCATTGATAGTTTAATAACTACTAGTATTATGTAATAGGCAAGGTATTGGGCATTGTACCATTTGTCCACAGTGTGAGGTTGGTTGTTGCATTGTTTAGAATCTATTCAGGTAAAGGCGTTTTGTGCAATCATGCAATAAGCCATTAGAGTAAACATTTGAAGAGTAGTCTTTCACATCTACTAGTGTACAATTTGTAGACCAAAATATTTCCTAGTTTTAGTGTTGGGGAATATTTTGTAGGTGAGATGTTTTCTGAAACACCCTGCTGTACATACATGAGGTATAACATCAATAACAAAGAATGACTACAAAATAATAACATGATTGGTAAATCAAAATATACAGAACACAATAATTTGTTTGAGTCGTATCTAAAATCGAAGAAACCTTAACTTAACAGCATAACATAATTACAGAAAGAGGAATCTTACTCTCCAGTAAGTTGAATACATGTTGGGCATTAAGCAAATAGCAAATCTCAAATCTTGTGGATATGACACTTTGAACATATCTGTGAGGATAGGGCTTACTCACAGGGAGTACAAGAAATAATCGTTGCAGTGGTTTTGTAGAAAACAACCTCAAAATTGCTGTTGTAATCCAGTAAGAAGGATTCAATGTCCTGTGCTGATAGTTGGTTATTTGCCTGTTGAGCTGCTTTGATAGCATCTACTATTTCCGAGACACAATTCTCACTGAAGTTCAATTTGAAGCATTGTTTTCCTTGTAGGAATGTACCTTTACCTTTGTAAAGGTTTTTGACTTTTGTCAGTTACAGTTTTGACAACAGTCATATGGTGAATCAACATGATTGTTGCGAGTGGAGCAGGTGTTGCATAGGTAAGGCTGGGTTCATATCAAGCTACATGGTATATAGACAAGCTGACAAACAATGGCTTGATGGTGGTGAACACGTCACTGTGTTCAGCCATTGTTTTTTGGCGTGTCTATATACGGTGTAGCTTGATGCGAACCCGGCCTAATGCTTTGAAATGTCAACTGCTATAAGTTTTGCATTGATAGTTCTGCATAGATACATGAGGTTTACATGTCAATAACAAAGAATGACTACAAAATAATAACATGATTGGTAAATCAAAATACAGAGAACACAATAATTTGTTTGATTCATATCTAAAATCAGAGAAACCTAAACTTAACAGCATAACATAATTACAGAAAGAGGAATCTTACTCTCCAGTAGGTTGAATACATGTTGGGCATTAAGCAAATACCAAATCTCAAATATTGTGGATATGACACTTTGAACATTTTTGTGTGGATAGGGCTTACTCACAGGGAGTACAAGAGATAATCGTTGCAGTGGTTTTGTAGAAAACAACCTCAAAATTGCAGTTGTAATCCAGTAAGAAGGATTCAACGTCCTGTGCTGATAGTTGGTTATTTGCCTGTTGAGCTGCTTTGATAGCATCTACTATCTCCGAGACACAATTCTCACTGAAGTTCAATTTGAAGCATTGTTTTCCTTGTAGGAATGTCCCTTTACCTTTGTAAAGGTTTTCGACTTTGGTCAGTTTTTGTTGGCAGTTACAGTTTTGACAACGGTCATATGGTGAATCGACATGATTGTTGAGGGTGGAGCACATGTTGCATCTGTAATGCTTTGAAATGTCAACTCCCACAAGTTCTGCATTGATAGTAGCAGTCTCCATTTTTATGTACTTGGTTAATTGTGTAACTGGAGTGATGATTGTTTGTGCAGTTGTTGACAAACTTTTTTCCTCATTGAATTCTTTGACAGAAACATTGGTGAGTTTGAAGCTGTTTCCAACCTCAAGAGAATGAATGTGGTCACCCCATGATGTCAATTTGATCAGTCCGCTAGCATCAGAAACATACTTGTTCATTAGTGTCATGGGCCCTGATGTTGTGTTCTTTGTTTCAGTATTATCCTCTTGGGCAAGAACAATGACCTCTATGTTTATCTTTTGAAACGCTGGCAAGTGGTGAATGCTGTTGACTGCAGTAATTACAGTTGATGGCGGTTTGTGGCAGAATGTGAGTTGCTTAGGAAGTGAAGTGATTTTTGTTTTAGATGTTAGTTTCACATCCATTTGTTTTGAGTTTTTGGACTGAATGAATCCATGGTTTTGGATTTCAATAGGAAATGTGTTTTCCATGTTATTGATCAATGTGGCTTTGAATTGTTCAGGTACGAATGTGATGACATGCTGGTATGTATTTTCAGCAGTTTGTAATTTGAATGTGAGGTGTTTGGACTGGGTCACTACATCATGCACATAACCAGTTAGTGTGATGGTTGATGTTGAAGGTGATGCTGTGGTAGCATCCAATGTTGAACATGTCTTCGTTGGCGTAGCTGAAAGGAAAAAGAAGTTTTGTAAAAATATGAATCTTTGTGCAATTCATGTCATATGGCATACAGGAAATATGACCCTGTTTTATTTAGCAGTGCACAGTGCACACTGTTTGAGCCCTCCCTCAGTCGTTTTTGAAGGATTTACATTTTGGCTGAAACACTAGGTTGTAGAAAACAACTGATAGAATGTACTGTATATTACCTAATCTTTTCTTCATTTTTTCTGGAGTGAAGACAATTTTCCTCTTTGCATCAGAGACAGTTGGTTTAGATAGAATGGTGGGTTTGGATGGAATGCATGGAATGGAGGTGGATGGAATGGATGTTTCTGCGCCTGCCCCTAAAACAGAATTGAGAATATAGAAGTACAAATTTGAAAATGACAATTAGTAGAAAGCAAATTTTAAATTTATGAAATTAATATACAGAAGAGACACATGAAAGTTTTGAATGGAAATATTCTATTTAGCTGAATCTTTTTTACTAGTAGAAATGAAAGTTATGTAGGCCTAGTTGTGTTTGAATTACCTTTGACTTTTGTTTTGGAAGAAGGTACCTTGCTCATTGAAGACGTTGGTTTACATTTGTCAATGGTGGATGGCTCAATGGAGGTAGTCCTACGACCATTGTCCTACGACCATGTTAGCATAGATCGTGTTAGCAATCATTGACAGACCGTGTTATGTTTGCAAACATAAATATTCGGCAGGTCGGACGATCAGATCATCGGGAAGTGGAAGCAATCTATCATCGACATGACAGAGGGATCCGGATAGGCCTAGCCGAGGCCCAACTACTATTGGCTAACACACCACTCAAAACTTATCTAGGCCTACCAGTGCCAAGCACCAGACACTACTGGTTTTAATAGACCGATTCTCTGTGAAAAAGCCACAGTATTTTTTGCAAATATTGACGATCTACATGTAAGCACTCACCGTAACTGAAATCGTGCTTCTCTCCAGTGACACGCGCGCCATGCTGTTTGCCATCCCATAATATTACAGCAATCAGTCATGCGCAGAGGCTTTTCTGGCAACCTCATTTGCATACTATTTGTCCCTACGATATCGCCCTCTATGTTTAGAATGGCACCGACGCGATCAAAGTAACCGCGTCAAAAGTGTGCCTAATTTCTAATTTCTCGTCAAATACTCAATGGATTTCTTTTAAATTTCCGAGAATGACAGATGAGGTTACTACTTACCTTGGGTCTTCTTGGTTTTTCCATACATCATCGATTAAACCACGAAAATTAATGATCTTCAACACTTAAATTTTTGATATACAATCGAGTTTCACAGGCACCACTACAACCACGCTAGTGGGGAGCTTGAAACCAGTTGATTCCGTGAATTGCAATTGCATGACCCTACCAGCACATATTGATTTAATGTCATGTTTCTGTGCCTGCCCCTAAAACAGAATTGTTAAATGGTGTTTGAGAATATAGAAGTACAAATTTGAAAATGACAATTAGTAGAAAGCAAATTTTAAATTCATGAAATTAATATACAGAAGAGACACATGAAAGTTTTGAATGGAAATATTCTATTTAGCTGAATCTTTTTTTACTAGTAGAAATGAAAGTTATGTAGGCCTAGTTGTGTTTGAATTACCTTTGACTTTTGTATTGGAAGAAGGTACCTTGCTCATTGAAGACGTTGGTTTACATTTGTCAATGGTGGATGGCTCAATGGAGGTAGTCCTACGACCATTGTCCTACGACCATGTTAGCATAGATCGTGTTAGCAATCATTGACAGACCGTGTTATGTTTGCAAACATAAATATTCGGCAGGTCGGATGATCAGATCATCGGGAAGTGGAAGCAATCTATCATCGACATGACAGAGGGATCCGGATAGGCCTAGCCGAGGCCCAACTAATATTGGCTAACACACCACTCAAAACTTATCTAGGCCTACCAGTGCCAAGCACCAGACACTACTGGTTTTAATAGACCGATTCTCTGTGAAAAAGCCACAGTATTTTTTGCAAATATTGACGATCTACATGTAAGCACTCACCGTAACTGAAATCGTGCTTCTCTCCAGTGACACGCGCGCCATTCTGTTTGCCATCCCATAATATTACAGCAATCAGTCATGCGCTGAGGCTTTTCTGGCAACCTCATTTGCATACTATTCGTCCCTACGATATCGCCCTCTATGTTTAGAATGGCACCGACGCGATCAACGTAACCGCGTCAAAAGTGTGCGTAATTTCTAATTTCTCGTCAAATACTCAATGGATTTCTTTCAAATTTCCGAGAATGACAGATGAGGTTACTACTTACCTTGGGTCTTCTTGGTTTTTCCATACATCATCGATTAAACCACGAAAATTAATGATCTTCAACACTTAAATTTTTGATATACAATCGAGTTTCACGGGCACCACTACAACCACGCTAGTGGGGAGCTTGAAACCAGTTGATTCCGCGAATTGCAATTGCATGACCCCACCAGCACATATTGATTTAATGTCATGTTTCTGTGCCTGCCCCTAAAACAGAATTGTTAAATGGTGTTTGAGAATATAGAAGTACAAATTTGAAAATGACAATTAGTAGAAAGCAAATTTTAAATTTATGAAATTAATATACAGAAGAGACACATGAAAGTTTTGAATGAAAATATTATATTTAGCTGAATCTTTTTTACTAGTAGAAATGAAAGTTATGTAGGCCTAGTTGTGTTTCAATTACCTTTGACTTTTGTTTTGGAAGAAGGTACCTTGCTCATTGAAGACGTTGGTTTACATTTGTCAATGGTGGATGGCTCAATGGAGGTAGTCCTACGACCATTGTCCTACGACCATGTTAGCATAGATCGTGTTAGCAATCATTGACAGACCGTGTTATGTTTGCAAACATAAATATTCGGCAGGTCGGACGATCAGATCATCGGGAAGTGGAAGCAATCTATCATCGACATGACAGAGGGATCCGGATAGGCCTAGCCGAGGCTCAACTAATATTGGCTAACACACCACTCAAAACTTATCTAGGCCTACCAGTGCCAAGCACCAGACACTACTGGTTTTATTAGACCGATTCTCTGTGAAAAAGCCACAGTATTTTTTGCAAATATTGACGATCTACATGTAAGCACTCACCGTAACTGAAATCGTGCTTCTCTCCAGTGACACGCGCACCATGCTGTTTGCCATCCCATAATATTACAGCAATCAGTCATGCGCAGAGGCTTTTCTGGCAACCTCATTTGCATACTATTCGTCCCTACGATATCGCCCTCTATGTTTAGAATGGCACCGACGCGATCAACGTAACCGCGTCAAAAGTGTGCGTAATTTCTAATTTCTCGTCAAATACTCGATGGATTTCTTTCAAATTTCCGAGAATGACAGATGAGGTTACTACTTACCTTGGGTCTTCTTGGTTTTTCCATACATCATCGATTAAACCACGAAAATTAATGATCTTCAACACTTAAATTTTTGATATACAATCGAGTTTCATGGGCACCACTACAACCACGCTAGTGGGGAGCTTGAAACCAGTTGATTCCGCGAACTGCAATTGCATGACCCCACTAGCACATATTGATTTAATGTCATGACGCAAAGAATTTGGTCCACTTCGGAACTTTGAGAGCCTACCAAACGATTATTTTATAACCATAATCACCACAACCTGATATTTACAGGTTTTCATTGCGTTTCTATTGAATCACATTGCTACATTTGAAAAATAAGCTGCAGAATGTGGTTTTTGGAGGATGAAATCTGAAGCCACTTGAAGAACCAACAGAGTTAATGATGACGTCATACAGCGGGAAATTCAAATAATTTAAAACCATTTTTGGCCAAGAGCTCCCTCTAGTGACAGATTTTAGAACTATTATTCACAAAATTTCAATAAGAAAAATTTACTCATTAAATTTAGCCAAGGTTTGCTGTAAAAAGAAATAGCCATTTTTAAAAAAAGGATCTCGTAATTTGAATATAGGTCAAATGGCGGAAACTTTCGGTGTTTTTTGTAGTACACCAATAGGCCTTTCAGCATAGCTCGTTAAAAAAGTGCTGCCTCTCAAAATAAAAAAACGTGCCACCAAAACAATAGTGTGACAGACAGACAGACAGACAGACGGACAGACATTTCTTAGTTATGTGTAAAGCTTAGCTGACTTATGTCAGCTGAGCTAAAAACTCACCCTGGTCTTCTGTCAAAACGTCTACCGTATGTAGATGAACTGAGCGCATGAATCTGGGTTTCTCTACGTGTCTTTTATCGGCAATATTAATAAGAATTAGACAAAATAACCCAACAAAACGACATGTTGACATTGAGAATCAAAATATAGGGAAATACCACTTTCTAACTGCTCGTTATGAAAAATTTAGATTGGAACTATGTTTTGAAATGAACGTATACACTCTATATACATTCGCAAAATGGCCATCACATTATCAGCCTCGACTGCAATGACTTAGGGCAATGCCTTATGTGTACCGCATTCAGTACATTACAGAGACAGGTAGGATCGAGGCCGTTTTGCCAGTTTTTAACAGATGATAATTTCCAGCTTAAAATCTGCCAATTACTGCCAATTACGGGGCGTTTAGTCTTTCTGCTGTGAATAGCTATAATCCTATCGAAACAAGAGTTTAAAATATTGGTATCCTGGCACATTTCCTGGACCAGCTACAGCCAATTCTGATGAAATTGCAACTATTTTGCTGGAACTACTTTCAGCCAGCTCAATTACGAACCATAAGCTACGCAGCAAAACCAGTGTAGCTAATAAAAAAATTAAACCAATCATCAAAGCTACTTGCATTATATATCTCCTGAAAGGTCTTTCTGAGTACTTTTCTTTGTTTCATAACATTCCAATTGATGTACAACCCCTGACTTACAGTATTTTGGCAGAAGTAGACATTTCAATATGATTCTTCTAAAAGCCACAAAAAGTCATACAAACAACACAGAAAATATTCCTAGACCTCCCCATCAACAAACTGCATAATAAAACATTGTCTAAGGCATCCACATCACAAGTGACGCATGCGCGGAAACCATTGCTCAGTCACTTGTGTGTTAGACGTCCACCGGATCGGACGGTAAGTAGAGTAGCTCTGTGGATTTCTGAAATTTCTCGATTTATATACCGAGTATGGTAAAAGCCCGGGGGGCAATGCCGAGGATGGCAATGAGATGAATGCCCGGGGGGCAAGCCGAGTATGGCAATGAAATAAATGCCCGGGGGTCAAGCCGAGGATGGCAATGAGATAGGCCCAGGGGGCAAAGCCGAGGATGGCAATAAGATATGCCCAGGGGGCAAAGCCGAGGATGGCAATGAGAAAAATGCCCGGGGGGCAAAGCCGAGGATTGAAAATGAGTGGCGATAATGCCAAAACTCCGAGAATGGAGATTTTGGACAAGGCGGTAGTGTGCAACGTGGGTACGCCATGTTGGTTTTTGTTTCAGGCACGTACACATGTAGGTGCATTGTTTAGGGCGATAGGTTGTATAGTGGTAGATTTGTTTTCCCCTATAGTGAGGTTATCTGTAGTGTAGGGTAACATGCAAGCGGTTTGTTTGTTGGAATACGTTTTCCGAAGGGGCCTTGTATGTTGTTAGTGAAGGAACTTGTGGAATTTTCTCTTCCCGTATGTTTTTGGTTAAAGTGGACGTCTAGCGTAGGCAGTTGCAGCTCGAGTACATTTTGTGTACGTTGGTGGTTTGTTAGGAAAGCCGGGAATGTGTTCCTTGGGTCAGTTTTTTCATTATGTGTGGGTATCATGAATATGTTTTCGTGTTTTCAGAAATGGTTCTCCCAACAGTGTTGAGAAGGCGACACACCTTGAAAGGGGAAAACTTGGTGCCTCTAGTAAAGAAGTTGAAGGAGGTTAAAGTGGATGATGTCAGGCAGTTTGCCAGGTGGGATCTAGACGTTCCCACAGAAAAGCGCACAGTAGAAGAGATGGAAGAATTTCTCAATGGTATAATGGAGTCGCCGCCAGAAGATGTGTTTGAATTGGCAGACGTAGAGCCGAATATCTCGAATTACAGACTACTCGTACATTTGGCAGTCATATATGCGAATGAGATTGGACACCCAAAAGGACAACAGTTGAAAGTAAGTAGTGGCGCGTGTTTTATTTATTTCATGGTGCTATGTTATGGACTCAGTATTGTATTAGAGTGGTAAATGATGGATCAGTAGTATTGGTTTTGATCTGCTGGCTAATTTGGTTATTTTATGTTTAAGGATCCATTGGTGATTGGATGAGCCTCCCGCTAAAAGACCGAGAGGAGATGCAGTAGCAGTGCCGAAAGAAAAGCCGGTACCGACACCTGATGCTCCAAAGCTGAACGATGTTGAGGAGATAAAACAGAAGGCTAGATCTCTAGCTACGCAGATTGACCCGAATGAATCATTGCTGTTATTGCTACTACATGGTCTTGAAAATGTATCGTTGTCGAGTGGTGTAAAGGACGCACAAACGTATCAGGAGTTGTCGCGACAGGCGCGTTATAATCAAGAGAAAATAGATCTCCCGAAATTTGTATTGAATGTTTTAGGCGGGGGTCAGGATATAGTTGCGAAGGCTTTGTCCAAGTCACTCAAAGTTTCAAAGGTGAAAAATGATTCGGACTCTGAGGCAAGTCCACCCAGGAAGAAAGCGAAATCGTCTTTACAAGATTTGTATCCTCCTCGGAATTTTCAACCGTATCCTTACCCTCCGTATAACCCTTATGGCGGCCGGGGGTATAATAGGGGATATTCGAGGCCTTACTATAGAGGAAGAGGAAGAGGTAGAGCAGGAGCCCAGGCAACATCTGGATGTTATTTTTGCAATGCACCGGATCACTTCGTCGTCGATTGTGATAAAATGAGAGAAGCCAAACAGAAACAACAGTAGTAATTGAAATGTATATGGATTTGAATCATGTTTGCAACGATTAGTATAAGGGGGTAGTTATGTTCAAGATTGATTTGTCAATCCAAACCCAGGGATACTATGTCCCTGGTGAGATTTATCTCACGTGGGTTGGGATTGAAGGTTTCTTCCCTGTACTTCCTTCTTACTCTGAATTTACTTTTCAGAGTAAAAATGTGTTAGGTTTTGAAATACCCGATTGGGAATTAAGGTGCTCTTTTGACCCGGTAATGGCTATGTCAGAGGTGAGCCAAGAAGTACAGTAGACGACGCTAAGTCAGGGAAGTAGCCTTCAATCGCCAACCCGCGCAGTCCCATTTGAACGAGTGTTGGGAGATAAGATGCTGAGACGTGATAGTGTTGAAACCCTGCCAGTACGTGATCCTGATAAATTTGTTGCTGGTGAGTTACATCGCCATTATGAAGAATGGGATGCTGTATCAAATCAGATAGAAGATTCGGATCTTCCAACCGATGACATAAGAAAATTGTTATAAGATGGAGTGAATGCCAAGGAATTCTTCAAGTCCTTTAAGGGTAAGTTCAGAGGGGAGAAATATGATTCTCCTGAGCCGCCAAAACAATTCTTTCCGAATGCTTCCACTTGTGTGGGTTTTGAGGAATTTATTGCAGAAAAGCTTGAAGAAAATATTAGAAATGGTGCCATTAGTTTGGTGGGAAAAGTAGGGGAATGTACCATGCCCCATATTATAATGCCCTTGACAGTAGAGCCAACGAAGCTGCGTCTTTGCCATGATGAGAGATACCTCAATTTATGGATAAAAGACAGCCCCTTTAAAATGGAAACATTGCGGGATGTGCATAGAATTGTGGGTATAAGGATGCCAAGATGATTGTGCTTGATGAGAAATCGGGTTACAACCATGTGAGGCTGTCCAATGATTGTAGGCCCTATTTTGGCATTCAGTTTGGGGGTTATGTCATGCAGTACAATACCCTACCGTTTGGTTGGCGCGCATCTCCCTATGTGTACCAGACGATTGGAATGGTGCCGACAGTGTACCTAAGGCAGAATGGGATTTGTACAACACAGTACATTGACGACAGGTTTGGTGCTGAAAACATCAATCAGATCACTGGCCAAATTGTGTGTGATAGTGATATGACCAGTTATGCTCTCCTTGAACTCCTCACTAGATTGGGTTATTTCTTTGCTTTGCATAAGAGTACCTTCAGTGGTGTCACATCCTTGAGGTATTTAGGATTCATTGTTGACTCGAGTAAACAGGCTTTCATTCTCCCAAATGAGAAAAGAGACAAATTTAAAGAGTTGAGGGTAACTATTCTCCAGTTGCACGAAATCCATTTGAAAACTCTTCAACGGTTTCTGGGGAAGTGTGTTTTCATGGCATTGGCAGTGCCTGCTGCGAAACTATAAGCTAGGGAAGTAGCGAGAGCTATTTCATTGTGTACAAGTAGGAATAACAAAATTACAATGTACCCCAAGCTAATCGCAGAAATCAAACACTGGGAATTACTAGATGAATGGGATGGCTACATGTCGTGGAGGAAAGAGTCTCACAAACAGCTTATCCTTGCCACTGATGCTTCAGTGTACAAGTATGGCGCCGTGGTATTGTCGGGGGAACAAACTGGCCATCAGTTCTCTGATTTCTGGGATACCAATGATCAGAGGGCAATACATTTGAAGGAAACTGAGGCACTTTTACGTTCATTACAGTCCGTCACATCTCAGATTGAGAATAGTAGGGTGGATGTATTAACTGACAGCATGATATTGGTTGATACCTGGAAAAATCAAGGTGGCAAGGATCAGGCGTTGAATGATTTGATAAAGCAGATTTTCACAGTGGTTTTTTCGTTGAATGTTGATCTGGCCCTTTTTCATATCCCATCCAAGCAGAATCCGGCAGATAGCCCGTCACGGTCATTGAGTAGGTCAGATATGATGTTGTCCGAGGAGTCGTGGTCTGTGGTTGAAGCACACTTTGGCCCCCATACGGTGGATCTAATGGCGCTAGACAGTAATACTATGACGAGTAGGCACTCTACTCCTGCACCTAGCCCGAAAAGTTCAGGTGTGAACGTATTTGCCCAGAGTATTGCAGATGAACAGAACCCGTATGTGTTCCCGCCACGGACCATGGTTTTTCCAGTATTGAACTTTTTAGTTCAGAGTGATGTCAAGTATTGTACTATGGTTGTACCAATGATGGCAGCAAATTCAGTATGGCAGCCAACGTTGTCGTTATACTCGAGACAGTCTGTGTGTTTAGGAAGACGCAATCAGCGTGATATTGTTAAGATACCATCAAAGAAGGGTTTTGTCCTTGATAAAGGAGGCCTTTGTGTGCCATGGATTGCTCATAGGTTGTGTTTTAAGTAAAGGGTATTTTTCTGTTTTCCAGCAGACCAGGAATGGAAAGGATCCCAGGGTAGACATAGATGCTATTGACTCCAGAATATCGTATCTCAATGATGTGTGGAATAATTCGGATAAGAAGAAGTGGCAGGATAATATACAAAACAGTTTGGAAGGATTTTACTGTCAGTTACTTCATCGTCCGTCAAATATCATCATGTGATCCTGGAGATCTTCTTCGATATTTGGTTTGGAAAGACTCGTTTGGGAAAACGAAAGTGCATAAGATTTCCTGTCCATATTTAGGTGATAAGTTAGCTCTAGAATGTTCATGTCCAATGCGATTAGCTGCTACTACAGTAAATAACATGATTCAGAAATTAGTGGATATTTTAACCAAGCAGGAAGAGGGCGAGTATGGGATGTCAAAAGGAATAGTGGTAATCCAGCATGTTCCCCAATTATAAAAAACTATAGTAAGCCGGTTTCCTATGAACAGGCTAAATCTCATGTAATTCCAAAACAGGCGAAACCAGTATTTGTTGAGAAACTCCGACGTATATTCAAATACATTGATAATCAGTTGAGCAGGCCAGATCTCTCTCCTAGACAAAGATTTGTGTTGATGAGAGATCAGGCATTCCTAAAAATCCAGTTTTTTGCTGGTGATAGGGCATCAGATCTCTCATCCATTCCCACTCAGGAAGTGAAGCGCTTGGACGATAATTCGGGAATGAGTTTTTGTCATACACTTACAAAAACTATAAGGGGAGGCAAGATGTCAAATAGAAGTTACTACTCTACTATTCGGAATGAGATAAGACTGGCGTTTGAATGTTGCCAATGAGCTCTATGTGACTGTGCCACACTTCCGGTCGTCGATGAATACATGTCTCTGCCCTATAGGTAGTTATATTTTTTATTTGTTTCAAAAAAGGTGCCCTGCGGGGGTAGGTGCCCTGCAGGGGTACCTGTGGGTGCTGAAAAAGATCCTATGGAAAAAATAAATGCCATGATATTAACTAATCAAGCTTTATTCTATCTAAAAGGAGGAGGATGGATGAATACAGTACAGTTCACTTTGGAGCTACCTATTCCAGTTTTTTGGCTCACTTCTGTGTCTGTCATCGTCATCGTTATCTGTATCCTATTTCAAAAACAGTGGCACATTTCTTAACTGCTATAGCTATGAATTTGAAACTTTGCACACAGGACCCCCAGGACAGGTGACCTCTGACAATGAATTTCGGTCCGATCTGATTCTTAATTCTTTGAGACTGTTGAACTGCATAGGTCGTTTGGGTAAATCAGGCACCAGTAACGTTGAACGACCTATGCCGTTTGCATACATTACTTTCTACACACGGTTTAGCTGTGCTCAGCACTGTCTGGAATTGATCTGAGAGACATTCGGTTTATCGCCATTTCGCCTACAATCATTTCGCCTACAGCCATTTCGCCTACCAAAAAATGCCATTTTGCCTACAGTCATTTTGCCTACAGCCATTTTGCCTACAGCCATTTTGCCTACCTGCCATTTTGCCTATTTCTCATTTCACCTACTTGCCATTTCGCCTACCTGCCATTTCGCCTACCAGCCATTTCGCCTACTCGCCATTTCGCCTACATACAGAAAATGCCATTTCACATAATTCTGAATATATTTGTTTTAAATCCTACATATTGATATCAGTATCAGTAAAAAATACCTACTGTTGCAGAGGATTTGCAAATCCACCACATTTATTTGGTATCTGTCAAAAATATATGTTTGGCCCTATGTAGGCCTACTGTAGCAGAGGATTGTATCCCATTTCCCTTTTAGAGTCCCAATCATCATACACTAATCTGTTGTTGTTGAAGCTCTAATTTGGTTACTGGATTAATTACTGGATTAATTGGATCACTATAAAGAGTGTCACACAATATAAGCAAACTAACTAATTTTCTGCTAATGTATAGTGACCGTACTCCTATCTGCCAGCTAAAAATTCGCCTCAAACCACCTCTGTTCAATACAAATATCCAGAAAGTCCTACTTTCCTTCCAATTCATAAAACTAGAAATATATAACGCAATTGGGGCAAATTGCGAATGTATGCCCCCGCTCTGGTGTGTTCGGTGTGTTAATATGTTCATTGCGCGCGTTATTTAGCCTATAAATATGAAATTGTGGCTATAAGCGCACCTCGAATATAAGCGCAGTGCGATTATAAGCGCATAAATACGATAATATCTTCTCTGTGGCTGTTTATGAAATTTTGCGGAGGCTCTCAAATAACATCCACAATAATATGGCTGTTGACTGGGCTAGTTGGTCTGACAATAGACATGCACGTGAACAGCAGAGGTTGGTTTTCCCATTTACTCACTACAGAGGTGAAGCGTGGTCTATACTATTTTCGCCGTTGTCATCTCCTTGATCTTTTAAGTTTTTGCCGTTTCCAAGGCGATTGCCTGCTAGCAATTTACACAGAAGATCAGTGGGCAAGGTGTTGACGCTGTTACTGGAACAGCATCAATTATGCGATCGCCTGGAATCAGTGACAGAATATCTGGTACTCAGGAAGTTAAAGACTAGTCACTGCCGGGTAGCTAGTGCAATCTGCTAGAATCAGTCACAGAATATCCATTGCTTACATGCTAATGAATAACAACTGTCAGGCTATTTATCCCTTCTCCTGGTGTCAGTCAAAGAATATCCAATGCTCGGATATCAATGAATAGGAATTGCGTGTAGACATGCGTGGCTATTTATCTCATCTCTTATCTTATCTCATCTCAGCAAAAATCTAAGATGGCGGCTGGAGGCCATTTTGGATTCTGGAATGCGCCCAAAATCGATAGAGAAACTCCCCTACTGAAGACCATTACACCACAAAAGTTTGAAGTGTGTCAAACCTCTAGTTCTTCAGTTAACAATCGAAATACCAAAATCTAAGTTGGCTGCTGGCAGCCATATTGGATTTTGGAACACGCCCAAAATTGATAGAGAGCATCCCCTGAATGACCATTGCACCACAAAAGTTTGAAGTGTGTCAAACCTCTAGTTCTTCAATTAACAATCGGAATACCAAAATCTAAGTTGGCTGCTGGCAGCCATATTGAATTTTGGGTCAGGCCCAAAATCGACAGGGAACCTCCCCTACACAACCTCATCACACCACATAAGTTTCAGGTCTGTCACTCACTTGGTTCTTGAGTTACAGGTCGGAATGCGAAAAACCAAGTCGGGCCTGGCAGCCATCTTGGATTTCAGATCGGGCCCAAAATCGATAGGGAACCTCTCCTACACTAGGTAATAACACCACATAATTTTCAGGTCTGTCACTCACTCGGTTTTTAATTTACGGGGCGGAATACAAATCACCAAGTCGGGGACCTGGTGGCCATCTTTGATTTCGGGTCTGGCCCAAAATGGATAGGGAACCTCCCCTACCATAGACCATTACACCACAAAAGTTTGAAGACTGTTGGACCTCCGGTTCTCCACTTAACGAGCGGAATGCCAAAATCTAAGATGGTGGCTGGCGGCCATCTTTGATTTCGGGTCGGGCCCAAAATCGATAGGGAACCTCCCCTACCATAGACCATTACGCCACAAAAGTTTGAAGACTGTTGGACCTCCGGTTCTCCAGTTAAAGAGTGGAATGCCAAAATCTAAGATGGTGGCTGGCGGCCATCTTTAACTTCGGGTCGGGCCCAAAATCGATAGGGAACCTCCTCTACCATAGACCATTACGCCACAAAAGTTTGAAGACTGTTGGACCTCCGGTTCTCTAGTTAACGAGCGGAATGCGAAAATCTAAGATGGTGGCTGGCGGCCATCTTTGATTTCGGTTCGGGCCCAAAATCGATAGGGAACCTCCCCTACCATTGACCATCACACAACAAAAGTTTGAAGACTGTTGGACCTCTGGTTCTCTAGTAAACGAGCGGAATGCGAAAATCTAAGATGGTGGCTGGCGGCCATATTGGATTTTGGAACGCGACAAAAAACAATAGGGACCCTTTGACACACTAGGCCTACACCCCCTAAAAATTTCAAGTCAGCCGAGCAAGAGGTTCTTGAGTTATAGTCCGGAATTCAGTGCGGCGGACGCGGCCGGAAACCACCTAAGAACATAATGCCCCCACTTTAGCGGGGGGGGGGGCATAAAAACAACAAGAGGCCCAAGGGCCTGGCGCTCAGCTGAAATGGATAGGTGAAGGCAAGGGTCAACTGTGTGTCGGTACCGTTATTATGAGGCAACGAAGAAGATAAAGAGTTGGTTAACAAAATGAACTTTATTGGTGCGGCAGATATTTGATGCCTTTCGGCAGATATTGAAGCGCCTTGCGGCAGATATTTGTTGCCTTGCGGCAGATATTTGATAACGCTCTCCAGGAATGGAAAGCAGTAAAACGAGTAAGCACACCTTACTCTAAATGTGGGAACAGCAAGTGCTTTCCTGGACTTGAAATGTGCCAACGACTCCTCTTGCAAAAACCAACAACAGTTAATCTGTAAAAAAAGAGAAGAGAAATTAACACTGACTGAATAAAAAAGGGTGACATAGACGGGGAAATGTACACCACCGGATACAGTCTGTGCTTGATCAGGCATCGGTCAGATGATATCCTGAACAAGGCATCTATGGAAGCAAATCCAGAAAGAGACTTAACCTTCGAAGGGCACACTTATCACTCAGTGAAAAGTCAGTCCTGGGGGTTGTTTTCCAATTCAAAATAAAAGTGTAACCTCTTTAAATTAGTCTCACAGACTGAACCATAACACTCAACAGCCAACCGTGCCCACATGATGTGAGCCGTGAGCGAGTGGTGTACTACATTTTGAAAATTGTCTATCATGTAACAGAACAGGATCTAGTGGACTTAATGATGAGGTACTATCAAATAAGGTGTCCATCAAATGAATCATGAGGGCCTGTTGAGTTATACTCTAAGCCTGCACAGCGCAGTGTACAGACAGTACAGGATTGCCAACCAAAAACATGAGCATTGCTGCGTAAGGAAACTGCAGTGGAATTCATACTACGATGTCATAGGCCTAATGTGACTTTCAAAATAATTGTAAACAAACGTAAATGGCGAGATTTGTTGACCGTCCCAAAATGGCCGACGGCGAATTCTCCGGTCGCTAGCGCAGTCCATAAACAAGCATCAATTTTACCAACTTTGGGTGCAAGCTTGGTCATAAAAGTTACAGAACTGTTAGAAATACATCTAAACAACATATATATACAGTTAAAAGTGCATAAAAATCCCGTTTCAACCTCCGGGCGCTACCTTTTTTTCTCCGCCACACGCCGGGCCCTACCGGTCGTTATTTAGTGCGACCGCCACCAGAGTGTTTATCACGATCTTTCGCCGTTTTAATTGCGCGTTTTAGGTAGATTAATCAATTATTACATGCATGCATTATATATCACCGAAATGATGATTGCGTAGGCTATTTTAAACTAAGTTCAGATGTCATTTTCGATCTTTGAATTGAATTTAGGCGAGTGATTTTTGACACCCGGTCGACATATCAGGACTTGCAAAATTCACGCGAGATCGCTTGCATCATCGGCACGTTTGAAAACCGAATTTCACAAATTCCACAAATATTTATCACATACCATATGTATCACCACAAAGGTAACTCTCTAGACTATTTGAAACCAAGTTCAGATACTTATTTTCACAAAAATTCTAAGCTATGCAAGCGATTTTTCAGTGGTAGAGATCGACGGAAACAAATTTCTCGCTCTAAAATGACATGAGACGAGCACCAACTTCCGCTGATTTGTGCACAAAATTTCCGGAATATTATAACAAGAGGCCCAAGGGCCTGGCGCTCAGCTGAAATATATGAACATGGAAAGTACCCGATAGATCTCTTTCAACCTCAGTTTTGTCAATATATCAGGCAAACATACCAAAGTAAAAAGACTTTTAAATGGTGACAAATATGCCACTTATTAGTCAAATCTAAGTGCCTGAGCCAGGCTGACCTTGAAAAGTAGGTCAAATAGAAAGCCCATGTGATATCATGTAAAGGAGACTTATTGTACACCAACCATAAAATTCATGTCACTCTGGATACAGCAAAGGCTTTAAAATAGAAAAAAAAACCAAGATGGCCGCCCACCAAATTATTCAAAAAAGTAAAGAAAATGTATTTACAAGTGAAAAAAGTAAAAATTAAAAAAAAAAAAAATTGACCCGAAGTGGGATTGGAACCCACAACCTTCAGAGTCATACAAGAGCGGGAAATTCAAATCAAGCTTAAACTAGGTCAACACAGATTTTGCCTCAGTAACGCCAACTGGTAGTATCAATCAAAACTACTCTTAGTAGTTTCAAGACCTACATGCATGCGGTCCTTTTCAACTTTGTTTCAAGCTTCTATCTGCTTGAATAAAGCGCCAAAAAATTGTTTTGTGATTTAGGCTTTTTGCCCCCTGGTGGCCAAACTGTTAATCCTGCCGGACCCACACTTGGTCTATTCAGGAGTCCTGAAGGGTCTAAATGGCTTATAGGGAAAATCTATCGCCTATCCGCCATAGTTTTGAAACGTGCCTGTTTAACGGACAGACAGACAGACAGACAGACAGACAGACAGACGGACATTCATTCTACCATTTACTCATATGAATAGCTCAGCTTGTCAGCTGAGCTAAAAAACTATTGATAAATCTGAATTATATAGACTCTTTTCAGTACCTAAACAAATTTCAGGTACATGGTCATGTTGATTAAAAGAGTATCAACCGATTGAACATGAGAAAGTTCACTCACCTTCATTGAAGCAGCGACTACCGCCATTTTTAAATGGTGGCATCTCTTCTATCGATCGGCCAATCAGCGGCACTGCTTGCAAAAAAGTTAAGCCACCGCCAAATTTGAAATCGCCAAAATTCAGGCAATGTGCCTGCAGCGCCAACTGGCGGTGAAAACTATATTAATTCCATTAAAAGTAAAAAATGAAAAAATATTTAAAAATATTCAGCCACATTTGAAAACAATATAATTTGCTCTGTGGACCGAGGTAAAAAGGGAAAGAAATCTAAACCTAGTAAACGCGAAATGACCTCATTCTCTTAATACAGGTCGGATCGCGCCGATTTTTCGTTTTTTGAGTTCACCTTGGGCAACTCCTAATTTAGCACCGTCAACGAAGTGGCTAGGCCTTCCTGGTCAGAAATGTCCAATTTTGTCCACAGATGGGTCCCTAGATGGATGGATTGCAGGACGGACACCATTTGAACAGCTATACTACTAGCTCCGCTGACTTTGTCAGCTGAGCTAAAAATAGCAGTAAAAGTAGGCGAAATGGCTAGTAGGCGAAATGGGTAATAGGCGAAATAGTTATAGGCGAAATGGCTGTGGGCGAAATGGTTATAGGCGAAATGATTGTAGACGAAATGGCTGTAGGCGAAATGATTGTAGGCGAAATGGCGATACACCATTCAAGAGGCTTCAATCAAACCCAATATCTCGAAAAATGAGAAATATACATTTTACATTTTACTCAGTGAGGATTATTCCATTACTACCCTCGTTGGTTAAGGCTGATTTTGGGGTTGAAACAATGCTAGGATTAATTGAGACCGATTTTTAAGCAGTGCTTAATCGTTAATGCTATGTCACTGAGTATCCCCTGTGTATTACGATATGTCAACAAAAGACGCGAGATAATAATGAATTTAAAACAGCGTTTGAAGTATGAAATGCACAAATAAAGTAATAGGAAATTCTAAATCCTTTCCTTCAAATTTTGCCAATTTTTTAGAGGAATCCATTCATTTCGTGGCAATTTTTTTATTGTAGAAGCCTTGAATAGAAATTTATTACGCCTGCTGTTTCATCGATTCGAAAATGATACCGTAGATGGCTTCAGAAAAACATCTTTTTGACATACATGCATGAATCTTTTCTCAAGGATAACAAATATTACCTCTTTTCAAAAATGTTTTCTTCACCCTGAGGGGATAAAATAATACCAATGGCATCAATAAGGTGGGATTTGGGCGGATTGAAAGTAGGTTGCCATTCACCTCTAATGATTAGCAAAACATGATCACCATTTTGAAGAAGGGCTGAACTTGGCTAAATGATTGGTCGCAGTTATAGCTTTTATTTTATGCTTTTAGCGCCATCTCGTAATAAAAATTTGAACTATTTTGTACAAAACATTTTTTTCATTAATCACTGAACACGTAGAAACTGATTTCAAACTGATTTGACCGCAGGTCACAGACATACAGAGATTCATCGAGATTTGGTCGACGCCACCTGATGAGCTAAATGTAGGTCTTATCACAATGATTTCCGGTTTCTGATCAGAGGTCGACCAGAGTCACTCGATCACCAAGTTTCATGACAAAACGTTGGGCATAAAACCAAAAAGTTGCACAGATGGACCGTCTGACCGACTGACTGACTGACATACACATGCCATTTGAATAGCTATTAGACTAGATCCGATGACCTACAGGACATTCTGGCCAGAGCCAAATTTACTGACACCGCACAACAGTCAGGGGGACCTCTAACCTCAACTGCTGGAAAAACCTGTTTGCCACTGCAATGTGTACGCCAGAGCCAACACCTCTTGTCGCTACTGCCCTAAACTCAACCTCACAGGGAAGATTGGCAGTACAGTATAACAACAACGGGCACATACACGGCCATGAAACACATCACATGAAAATGCAACAAGTACACATACTGCATTACATGTACAAGATGCAGCAAACAATACGTTGGTCAAACCAAGCTCAGTTTCGTGGACAAATTTTTAAAACATTTTTACAAGGGCAACAAAGATAACACTTTTGGCCAACATTTCACCCGCTAAAACCACGCAGGCATTGATTATGTGTCCATATCAATTCTGTCTTTCATCAATGCCCAACCAGAATCGCCACAAGGTGCCAAACTCAGAGATACCATTGAAATAAAATTGATCAACAGATTGCGCACTACAGCTTCTTTGGGACTCGACATCCTTGATTAGTGTAATGTACATATACATTGCCACATCATTTAACCCACATGGAGGCAACCAATTCGGCCCCACACTGTCTGACGTGCATAACACTTGCAGGTCAACTAGATGCAAGGCCTTTCACTCCCCACAGCCGCACTTCTAGGATGTGAACATTTTCCCTATTGACAGTCCCCGGCCCACCTATCAGGGCCACCCGTCTTGATCAATAATGTATCCGAGTGTCTTATTAGCAAATCCTGCTGAACCGTTCATACCACCCCTGGCAAAACGCTCATGGTGCACTTTCCCACCGTTCCACGCAACTTTGCCCCAGTGCTCCGTCAGAGCATGAAGTCATGCCCGTATCCAAGGCATGACGTCACACAGCGGACCAAATCAACATCAACTGCTACACCTTGATGTAGGTTCCAACCACAGGCCACTGAATCAAGGGTCTGTATGGGTTTAAAAGACTGTAAAATGTCCATGAAGTGTTACCGAAGAAGAAGGAGAAAGAATCCGCTGAGGTACCATAAGTATACTAGAGGCCTATCGGCCAGAGAGCTTCACTTGCACTCAGTCCAATTGGTTGTACATATGAATACATATGAATGCATCAAATGAGCACGATTACGATTTGAAGGTTGTAACAGCAGGTAAATCTTACTAGTAGCAATGGTGATCCTTGGACTGTCACAACCCAGTAGATACATGGTCACAACTATTCACTGCAGTCTGGACAATTATTACACCAAATCCGTTGAAGTCCAGCCGGAGACAAACCAGTATAGTCACAACCTAGGGAAAGCCAGTAAATACAGTCTGGACCTTTATATCAATTCCTTTGAAATTGAGGTTGTGAAAAACAAGTCCAGTCAATGCATGGTCACCACCTCCAGGCAAGCAGTAAAGGCAGTCTGGACATTTACATCAAATCCTCTGAACTTTACATCCAATCCCTTATAAAGTGCAGGTTGAGACAAAGCAGCTCAGTAGATGCATGGTCACAACATAGGATAACCATTGATAGTCTGGGCCTTCACACCAATTCCTTTGAAGAGTACGTTGTGAGAAACTAGTCCAGTGAACATGGTCCAGCCTAGGCAGGGGCGACCAGTAAATGCAGTCTTAACCTTTACATCAGTGACAGCCAATGATCAAGAAAGTACATTGATATGATTGAGAATATAGATTCAATACCTTTAATAATAATTGCGCAGATTTGTATACATTTGTGGGTACATTTACCAGTCATACACTTCTGATGCTATACAGTACATTTCTACAGCTACACTACAGGGGTGATTGAGGGAGACGAAAACGATCTTTAAAAGAGTTGATTTCAGCACTCATGACATGTTAACAGAGGTTTCAGCAATTATTTTCAGTGGAGGTATATCCCATGAGTGGAGTCTGGGTGATTCTGAGTCATTCATAGGTGTTTTGAACGCACATTGTGATGAAAGTTTCTGGCCTGAATTCGCTATTCTGTTGAATGGCAATCCGCCATTGCCGATTTTTCGGAATTTTCGGATCATCATTTGGGATGGATATCGCATAAATTCGGACAAACTCTGCTAAAGATTATCATTATTATGTTGTTCAACTGTAATTAACTCCAGTCAGAGATTCGTTGGGTGGTTTTGACACAACCACACTTTGCATGAATATTTTAAACTGAGGATTCGGCAAATCTAGAAACACAAAACCTGCGACACCGCAACAAGTGCACGTTCTCCCCATAATCACCCAAACTGATACCCAAAATGTATTCTTTAGACCCTTTTTCCTGGCCTCTGATGAGTTGATTTTGTCTGATGCAGTGTTTTAACATGATTTGAGGGCAATTACTATCACGGAAACTCACACTCACCGTAGTTTGTAGAAAACTGGCCTGACAGTCTTCTTCAAATAAATACATGATATCAATTTAACATAATTTTCATTAGGCTGACTTACATCAAAATTACTGACAGAATCATGGCAAGTAAGAATCTTAAAACACTGCAGATCCTTTTACAATCGTAATGCTTTTAATTTTGCCAAGTGAGCGCTTTGCAGCCGCTCCTTGGGCCTCTCCACAAAGTCTACAAATTTTCCATGGATACATTCTTCATTCAGGCTTAGTATCACCAGTTGTGACTATGAGTGCTGTGTGACCATGTTGTTGCATTTCGTTTGGAGAAAAAAGACATTTTTCATGTCTTTTCTGGCATTGACTTTTTTACTTCTTCTGGACACACATTTGAGGACTGGCCATTTTAATCTCATGTACAG
This sequence comes from Lineus longissimus, assembly GCF_910592395.1. Classification (NCBI taxonomy): domain Eukaryota; kingdom Metazoa; phylum Nemertea; class Pilidiophora; order Heteronemertea; family Lineidae; genus Lineus; species Lineus longissimus. Next base: position 10,985,067 of record NC_088323.1, on the reverse strand, counting down.
TGGATGTATAGGGAACAAAGGTATTGTACACAGTATGTACACCAAGGCTGTCCTTTGTGATCTCAGATCAAGTGCAAGGAAGGAATCAGTTTCACCTAATCTTGTGGTTACTTTAAAAGAACATGGTATATATAGACAGTGTTTAACCAGACGTGGAAAAAGGGCTGGCAAACATATCTCTATGGGCCAGGCATTCATGAAATTCAGTCTCTGGAATGCGCGATCAATTCCTGGAAAAACGACAGCCCTGTCTGAATCAGTCCTCAGAAACAGAACTGATTTTGTGGTTTTGACTGAAACTTGGTTGAAAGGTGACGATTCAGATAACATTACCATATCCAGTGTTACAGATCAGCTGATCGGATACAACTTTGTGCACCAACCCCGTTTGTCAAAAACTGGTGGCGGAGTTGGGATTTTTCTCAAAGGTGGCCTGAGTTTTAAACGAAATAAACTCCCTCCAGCTCGACATTTTGAAGGTTTGGACATCTCTGTGACGTCAGGTTCGGACTCGTTCCGGGTTATCGCTGTCTATAGGCCCGACCCTTACCCACGATTGGTGCAGGAGTTCACTCAGGAGTTTGCCTCACTTCTGGAACGTGTCACGCCAGAAACCAAACATATCATGATAATGGGGGATTTCAATGTTCACATGGACAAAGAGTCTGATACTCATGTGCGCAATTTCAATGAACTGCTGGATTCCTTCGGCTTGATTCAGCATGTGCGGGAACCAACGCACATAAAAGGTCATTGGCTCGACCTCGTTATCACTCGAAAGGACGATGCTTTGGTCAGGTACCTCATCGTAGACCCCTCATTGTGGACCCCACCAGACCACTTTGCCGTGCATGGTGGACTTCAGATGGCAAAACCACCCCAGCTGAAAAAGTCGTCTACTTTCAGGCGGATCAAGGACATCGACATCGAAGCCTTCTGCAGAGACATTGAACAATCAAGTTTGGTCTTGAATCCTTCGCATGATCTTGATGCACTTGTGGACCAGTATAACAACGATCTCCGGGATACTCTTGATAAACATACGCCTGTGATCACAAGATCGGTTATTGTGAAGCCAAAGGCACCATGGTTCAGTGCAGAGATTCGTGAAGCCCGTTCAGACAGGCGAAAGCTGGAGCGCAAGTGGCGAAAGGAGCGCACGGAAATCAGTCGACAGCTTTTTCGTGCACAGAGTCAACTTGTGACTGATCTCATTGACAATGCCAAGTTACAGTACCATAAGTCGAGGATTGAATCTAGCAACTGTAAAGACCTATTTTCCGCAGTAAATGAGCTCCTGGGTAAGAGGAAAACATCTCCCTTATGAGACCACGATGACCCAAAGGAGTTGGCTGAGAAGTTCTGCAGTTTTTTCACAAGTAAGATCAGTAAGATTCGGGAAAAACTCGTTTCGAGCAATGCTGTGTCGACACCAATTTCAGAGGACTCTGTTGAAGGCTGTGTTCCAGGCCTGTCAAGTTTCACCCATGCAACTGAGGATGAAATAAGGAAGCTGGTGTTGTCAATACCCGCCAAGAGTTGCACTCTGGATCCGATCTCGACTGTCCTACTGAAAAAATGTGTCACCCCCCTTGTGCCAGTGCTCACATCTATAATCAACAAATCAATGCAGCAAGGGCATGTATCTAAAGACCTCAAATTTGCCTTAGTGAAGCCTTTGTTGAAAAAGCCAACCTTGGACTGTGATGAACTTGCCAACTATAGGCCAGTTTCAAACCTGACCTATTTATCCAAGCTAATCGAAAGGGTTGTAGCTGTTCGTCTACGAGAGCATATGACAGTGAACGAGTTGTATGACCCGAATCTGTCGGCCGATCGAAAAGGCCACAGCACCGAGACTACACTTCTTAAAGTTACCAATGACATACTCACATCCTTGGATGTAGGACATGAGGGTCTCTTGGTGTTACTCGATCTTTCTGCGGCCTTTGATACGGTTGACCACACCATTCTGCTTGGCAGACTCCAGGAGAGGATAGGACTCTCGGACACTGCCCTGCACTGGTTCAGCTCATATCTCGAGGACAGACAACTTTCTGTGTGTATACAGGGTTTTACATCAGCTGCTGTGTCACTGGAGTATGGAGTGCCGCAAGGGTCTGTGTTGTGTCCAGTACTTTTCACGATATATACAATTCCATTGGGCGACGTCATGAATAGAGCATGCATTCCATATCAATTGTAGGCTGATGATAATCAGTTGTTGACTTCTGCTCGATGTGGTGACAACGCCCAGTGTAGCGCCATGGTTGCCTCCACGGAGGGTGGAATAGGCCATATCCAGTCTTGGCTGTCAACAAATTGGCTCTGTCTTAATGCCCCAAAAACGGACATGGTCAATTTTGTGTCAACGCGTCGACAGGGATCCATTCCCAGTATCAGTATCAGCGGAGTTCAGATTCCAAAATCTGAATGCGTTAAGGACCTGGGAGTGTGGCTCGATGAGGGAATGACTATGCAGACTCAAGTGAAAATGACATGCAAAGCTGCCTATGCCAGCCTCTACAAAATTGGGAGGATAAGGAAATACCTAGATCGTCACTCAGTAGTAAGTCTGGTGCACGCATTGGTTGTCTCCCGACTAGACACTAACAATGCCATACTCTATGGTCTACCAGATAAGACCCTGGCTCCTTTGCAACGTTGAAAATGTTGATCCTGGAGATGTTGGTTTGCCCAGCTCTCCTGTACCTGAACCTGTATCAAGCCCTGGCCCTAGATCACAAAGGGTTAACAATCACCAAACTGAGTTGAGACGATCCAGTCGTACAACCAAGGGTAAAATGCCAGAAAGGTTCAAGGATTTCTTGACTGACTCGATTGTTAATAAGATGAGTGAATATGTGACCTAGATTGTGTGTAAGACTGTGAAGACAAAGCTCTAAAGGGTATTTTGATTTGATGTATGTTTTGGAAAGTGACTGAAAGACAGAAGAAGTTTATTGTGTAAATGAGACAATATTTTGCATGAGTTAAAATTTGGCATTTTTCGTGATTCATTATCTGTTCCAAAATAATTTGGTGTTACTTATTCTGTATTTCAATTTCATGTGTAGGTGTATACTGTATGTGTAACTTGTTTCTGGGTAGTTAATGTCCAAAATACCAGCAGAATTTAAATTGTTGCTTCCCCTCACTTGGTTAAATTGAAAGGAGACCTGTATTGAGTTTTGGTCAGTAGTTAAAACCTACACTACTACAGTTCATACTAGGTAAAGATATTTGGGATAATTTGCTTAGAGTCTGAATAGTGTGTTACTCTAATATGAAACTTAATTATAGTTTGTTCCAAACTAAAGGAAAGGGATGTTACAATATTGTGTGTACTATCACTTTAAGTGTCTCATTGTAGTCCTGTACTGTAACGCCAGGTGGCGTGGTTACTGTAAAGATTGAGTTCTAATAAACATGCCGATTATTCTACGTCTGACTTCACGTCCAATTTATAGATGGAACAGGCATTGAAACAGTACTAGTATACAAACATTCTTTTTTTAAAAACTTACTTAAGTCTTAGAATGGTTACAATTCCTGTTCTCACAATGTCATCCCAGTAGTTAAAGTGTCAAAAATTTCATTTTTTGGTTTGATGCAGAGCGTCCTGGGACAGTTTACGCAAAGAAAACCTCCGAAAGTGATGAAGTGGAATTCCAAGTTCTTCTGCCTGGTGCTGCATTCCCACAGGGTGAACCAACTGTGATCACTCCACCTGGCCTGCCACTTCAAAGGCAACAGTACCTTTACAAGAGTATTCGAGAGTTTGTTAACGACCCATTCAAAGACATTGTATGCCCGAGGCCAGAGGTAATGCCTGTTGAGGATTCAGATGATGAAGGTGTTCAAAATGTAATCGGAGAGGAAGTTGCTGGTGAAAATGGACACGGGCATTATCGAGGGCATGGGCGTGGGCGGGGGCGGAGACCTCAATGCTCAGCACATCCCCATTCAGGACAATGGTGAAGGCATAGTCCTTGTTTCGGTTGAGGATGAGTCCTTGTTTCGGTTTCGGCGATGAACGCAGACGGCGCGGGCGCGGGTGTGGGTGTGGGCACCGCGCAGGGGAAGCACAAGGGATAGAAGCCGTAGTCCCTTCTAACTACATGTATTGGAGTTTTCAAATAAAAGTTGGTGTACACAAAGTATATCTTGTTGTTATGCTGAAATTTACAGTTCAAAAGGTGGAAAACAATGTTTATTGCTAAGGATTTTATTTGACCATGTTTAAAGGCAAGTTTCTCCTCTTTTACTACAGTTTAGAGGCCAGTCATCTTAAAGCTTAAAGCTTCAAACGTCTATAACTTCGTCAAACAAAGTCCGATTTTCATAATATATACATTGTTGGAAAGCTTATTTAATATACATTCACATTAGCTCATAACCTCAGCTTTCAAATTTTGACCCATCAGCCTGGTTTTGTAGTAAATTATAATTATCATTTTAGCTATGCCATAGACCTAAATTGAACGCTATTCTTCCTCCAGTCAGTGAGATAAGCTTTTATAAACAAAGCCCTGTTGCATGCTGAATGTAGGTCAAATTGGACGAAATAGGGCCTATACATGTAGCTGGATGCAATGCCAACATGACAATTTTCCCGGCATAACATTTTTCACAAGCATGACCTACTCATGAAATTTGCAAAAATATCCTGCACGCAAAATTTTTCTCTACTACAGTAAGCCTATATAGCACACAAAGATGAGCATTAATTAGAGAAGTTTATGAACAGGTGTGAAATTAGTGTCTGTTTGGTGTAAATATGATATGTGATAATTTCCCAGTGTATACATGGTCTCTTTTATCACCTCTTAACAGTATATGGTCTACTAATCTGAGATTAACATACTTGGGCCCAGCTGGATGCAATGCCCCTGTAGAAACAACGTAACAGTGACATGATATTCTTGCTGAAAAACAAGAGATGCTTGCAGCAGAATATTTTTGCGAGCAAGACCTACTCGAAAATATCCTGCATGAAAAGTTTTTCTATTCTACAGTATTAATTGTAACACAGAAACATTGCAGAAGAAACATAATGATTTTGGTCAAATTAATAGTGTTTTGGGTTAAAAAACCATTTTTCGGAAATTTTCAACATCAGTGATTTGATCTGTAAACTACAACTCAAAATTGTGCCAATATTAACTGAGACAACCCTATGAAATTACTTCAATCCATCATTTGCAGGGCCAGCTATCCGTAAGGAAATGAACTAAGCGGAGAATACCAAAGGACTTTGGCATCAAACCTTAAGGGGGCTCCAAAGGGTTAACAAAACAGCCCCTTTTATCAAAAACGAGTTAATCATAAGCGAGATATTACAGTTTTTAGGTTTCACCTTTGGCTCCTGGTGTCAAAGTCGAGAATCTGATCAGACTGAAATTTAGTGCCTTGATTTTAAAGTAATATAAGACCAATGGGCCCTCCTTCATCCCAGGGAGAACCCTGGATTGTATGTCTGCATGAACTAGCTTGCAAAGTACTAGAATTCCTGGTTCTTTGCAACACTACATATTAATATTTGAGGGTCTGCCAAATGGAAATAAAAATGGTGGTCCCTTGTTTCTGAGTATCTTTCCCATAGCAAGTAAAAAATCACATACATGTACAGGGGACAGTAGCCTGTAGTCGACTCCATACCTCAAGCCACAATCCCAAAGGGTTACAACACCGGTAATAATGATGGTGATGAGAGGAATAATAAGCTACTCACCATCTTTCTTATAATATAAAATTTCCACCTGCTTTTCCTCAATTCCACATAAAGCTTCTTTAATCTGCCGTATCGACGATGCAGATGTGAGGGGTCCATGTAAAAAGTCACAGGCACATGGCTTCTGCATGACTTCTGCACGTGAGTATCCGCCAAGTTCACAAAATCCATCGTTACAGAATATAATTGGTCTGTGGTCCACCTGAGCATTTGCTATCACAAACTTTCGGTCTGAAACACAGAAGGAAAGATAAGCATTGTTAGTAATCAATTGATAAACACCATAGGCATCATTAGTGATCGATATCAGGTGTGTCATTTAAACAACAACAACAACACATTTTCAGTTGAACATAAGTTTTGAGCAGCACTTTATAGAGAACTTGCCCTTGATCTCAGTCCAACAGATTCTGAAACAAAAACGAAAAAGCAAATCTTCGAAGAAGTTGCAATTAGTCATGGCCGCAATGACCTAAAACTTGCCTCAATTCAACCAGTTGTTATATCATGAAAATTGGTCTGAGTGTCTTACTCTGGACGCGGCTCTAAACCACCATGCCAGCAAAAACTAGCAGGCCCCTAAACCTGCCCATAATATAATTATTCATAACCTCTTTTGTGCCATAGGAACCAATGGAAGGCAACAATCTGTGAAATGGCAGGGGAGCAATGGTCGGGTTAATGTGCCATGGTCTGGGAAGCCATGTCTCTTACATTGATTAGTAGCAAAGCCCAGATCCACGAAAAATGATAACCAGTTTTTTTAATCAGAATTGTAGATAGTAACATATATTGCATGACAGTAAGGGATGAATACCACATAGGCCCTTTTTAAACATTGGTCATTGAAATTTATTCGTTCTGATAGGACGAGACAAGACAAGAGTTATGTCGTAGACAGGCTTTAAAATGTTTCCTTTTGGCACTATTTGCAGTGTTGATTTGGCAGTGAGCTGAGGCAGTACTGAAGAGCATCCCCAGTGAAGAAAATGGAGACATACATTCTGTGACATTCTGTATTGGTCTATTAGTTTTGAACCAAAGAATCAATTGCAGGCCCGGTCACTGTATCCTAATTCCTACCGAAGCTACCCCAAATTAGGCCAAATTGAACATTGAAGAATTACGGTGTGCGTAACAGTTTATAACCACCATCGACAAGGCACGAGATTTCATAATGTTCAACAACATGGCCAGTCATTCAGAGAATCCCCATGAACACTCGTGAATTCAAGCCAATCGAGGCCTACGATGAAACCTAACAAAGGAATTACAATATATGTCTCCATGAATAAATATAATGTGGGTAGGTTTACTTGTTTTTGCTGACATGGTGGTTTAGAGCTGAGTCTAGAGTACTTGCGATTTGAAGGTTGTATGTTCAAGGAATGGGCAGTTCTATCTGAACTCTCTTTGTTTTCATTCTATGCGTATTATGTTGTGCTCTACTGGAGTTTAAACTGTATTGAATCTGAACCATCGCCTTGATTCCAACCAGGTGTTTCCACCAGACCTAGTAGAGGAGAGTGGGGCAACTTGAACATAGGGGCACCTTGGACCATGGGCCTTTCTCATTTAGTACGAATCCTTCCACATTGATGTCTCTACTGTATGATCACCTGGTGGAGGTTAAATAGCCCACAAATTATTGGGCATGTCCGTGTGGTTTTTAAAAAGTTCTATCAATTTCTTCGATATAGGACCACAAAAGTTAATTTTCGGAGGTAAGGTATATTTCTTATTCTTCTATAAGTATAGACATTCCTAGACCAGTAAACCTCGATCTTGTCAGCTGAGTTTTGCTGCATATGATATAAACAATTCTTCATTGTTGTAGCATACAAGATGCTGTGCATGCACTTTCAATGTAAATAAACCATTGGGGCACCTTGGACCAGTGAACGGTGACTGTTACGCACACCGTAATTCTTCAATGTTCAATTTGGCCTAATGTGGGGTAGCTTCGGTAGGAATTAGGATACATTGGCCGGGCCTGCAATTGATTCTTTGGTTCAAAACTAATAGACCAATACGGAATGTCACAGAATGTATGTCAACATTTTTTTCACTAGGGATGCACTTGGGTAGGTTGAACCATGGTTCAAAGTGCCCCGGCAAGGATCAACTGCCCCTGTTTTTGCAAAAGCTCAAAAGGAACTACAATGTACACTCTTCCTTTGCAGAAAATGGTCCATAACTACAAACCACAGACGAACAGGGTAAAGACCAATGGTGATGTCATAAGAAGAGCTGTGAATGAGGTTGAAGCAGGGAAGTCAGTTTGTCAAGTTGCACGTGATTTAAAGATTGAAAGAATCACCTTATTAAGATATGTCAAGAAATGCTAGTTGGGAGAGAATGGGACAGATGGTCTACTTGTTCTGAACTTAAACACTTTGAAGCCCAGGTACGGACTTGTCCGTGATGGCCAAACATGGCTAAATGCCCAGTCACGGACATACTCGTGATAGCATATTAGCCTATTTTCAATCTGTCCTGACAATCTCCTGGCTTTCAGTATCGCCTCCTGTACATTACTGATGAAACTAACGATGACTTCCAATAAGTTGCCAGCCGTAGCAGACGACATTTAGTTCTGTGGCGGCCGTAAGGGCCTCCATGACACATATCAAAATCCTGTGTATCATACAGTCGAACACTACCATTTGATGTTGGAGGACAATTTGGGGGCCAGAACCACAATAAACTTTGTATATATGTTTGAACATTGTTTCTCTTCCCTTCGAGTTGTGTTATGAGTTACAAAATGCAACTATTTTCACAATCTGGTAACTTTATTGGCTAAAAACAGTTTTTGATAACTTTCGCAAACATTCAAATTACACAATTTCACAGGAAATTTGGACAAAACATACATGGTGACAATGAAGGATATATATAATTATCATACATCAACAGAAAGAGCTTGGATTGCTGATTACAATGGTGTAAAGTTTTATTGGATAAGGAGAGCAGAATGTTTTTAATGTTTTGTTGAATATCAGCACTTTTTCAGAAACTCGCCCGGGAATAACTGACTGCGCTGGAAAAAAGGCACCAGGGCCTGAAAGAGTTAAGACGAGACAGGTAAATATGTGCAGCAGTTTCCATACTTGTCCTCAGGCGTGTTCATAGCCTTTCAATAGGTATTGAAGCCATATCAATAGCATAATCCGTATTGAGTGATCTCATTGCAAGTGGTCTGGCACATTGCTAACTGCTTTAGGAACCAGTTCGGAATCGATTTGAATGTGCATCAGGATGCATTACGAAGAACAAGATGTACTATGGCGAGAGCTAACAGCCTTTATCTTTGTCATTCATTTGGCCTGGACGTTCTCATATCTCATAAACGCCCAAACACCTGTTGATACAACCCCCTTTTTTTCTGAAATTAACATTTGGTTCGTACACACAGTTTAACTGAAAATCTTTATCTTACTCTTTCAGGTCTTCACAGATGAGGAGGAAGATGCCTTAGAAGAGTATGTACTGACCTGTTCACTCATATTTCATGGATTAGGATACAACCAAGTCAGACAACTTGAATTCGAATTTGCCACAAAGAGAGAGAAAAACATCCCTGTAGCGGGAGACATAATGCCTTTGGGTAGACTGGGCGTATGGTTTTATGAAGTGGCTTCCGAATATTTCGCCGAGGACTCCTGAGGCTACAAGTAAGTATCGGGAGGGTCCAGGGCTTCAATAAGAGAGCAGTGACAAATTTCTTGGATCTATGGACCGACCTATAGCCAATTAAGCCATGAAATACAGCAAAATAAGTTGTTCCTTCAAATGCTTATCCATAAATAACCTATTTTCAGACAAGACTTTCTCAACTTTTTAGTTAAGAGGCCACATATTCTGAAGTTCATATCTCAGCCCATCATCAAGAGATCATCATGTATCAGACATCATTTTAAAAACAACTTTATGCAGAATAAGCCAGTACCAATAACTCATTTTCAAGAATTTTACTCAACAGCCTCCTTTTGTCAGAGTGGGTCACATTCACCACTTACATTCTATCATTTTAAATTTGATTTTGTAGATATCCAAACATAGCTAGATAATGAGGATATTGACTCCAGACTAATGGCAAAAGTAGAGCTGATCAAAAAACTTCATCTAAAAATTTTTAACTTGGACACCCAATTCCACAGGAAGGGAGAAAAGCATATCAATCCCATTTTATTTCAATATTGCATGTGACAGTCGTGGGCCATGTGGTTTAACCACAGGGTGGAGTGACGCGTCTAGTGCTTTAGCGTAGTGTAGATACGTTTCTCGCTTTCAGCTACAGCCGCTGGCTAGCCCTCGGGTGAAAAGAGGAGCAGATGTACGTAAGTCTCCTCCTGCCAGTACACAGCCTCTCCTCTATCAAGACTCCAGCAGTACCTCCTCGTGGTGGCCTGCGGTAACTGGACACCTTGCGGCTCCAGGTAGAATCTGCTGGGGATCTCGGAGCAGATTGGAGCCCCAGAAGTGCAGTGTGCAGGCCCACTGGCATGTGGACACGCCCTGGCACTCACTAATCCAATCCCCAGCTATGGGTTAAATAGCATGCTGAAGTCGGATGCACTGGGCCAGCGCCCTGGCGCCTAACCAGCGGTGCTGGCGCCTAACCACAGTGCAACGCATCCAAAACGCTATGACAGACAACCAATCAATGATACGAGATGGTGCTCGACCTGTGGAGACCCGCCAGGCTGGAAGAGCACCGGGCCCCAGGCCTCGAAGGGGTCCACCCAACGCGACTGGTGGTCCCGTGACCCCGTCTCGAGGAGCCAGGAGACGGGCAGGGAAAGCTACTGGCCAGACCAATGTAGAGATCAGAGCCCTCAACATCCTCCAATGGAATGCAGAAGGCGTGTACAACAAGAAAGTCGCTCTCACAGAGCGCCTGCATACAGAGAAAATAGACATCGCATGCATCCAAGAGACTCATCTTACTGAGAATCGAAGATTCACGGTGAGGGGGTACCAAACCATCAGGAAGGATCGCATTGAAAGATCAAAGGGCGGTGTTCTAGTCTTAGTACACAACTCCATCCCAGTTCAAGACTTTGAGGTGAACACCAACAGAGAAGCAGAGATCAATGGAATCAGGACAAATATCCAAGAGGAGGACATCAATATCTATAACATCTACTGTCCCAATGACAAAGAACTATCCCTAGAGAAGCTTGAAGTGCCGGAATCCAACTGCCTGGTACTCGGAGATTTCAACAGCCACTCTGAAAGCTGGGGATACACAGATTCAGACGAGAGAGGGGATGAAGTGGAGGACTGGCAGATCGACAACAACCTGCTCCTCCTAAACGATGCCGAGGATCCACCAACCTTCTACTCAAGAAGGTGGCACACAACATCGAACCCGGACCTCGCCTATGCAACCAATGACCTGTATGGAAGAACAACAAGATCAGTTCTGAAACAACTAGGAGGTAGTGATCAACGAATACCAACAAATCAGTGACATCAAAATACCACCAGAGAGGAACAGAGAAGTTCTGGGAGCCCAGAAGTCGTTTCGTAACCAACAGAAGAGTGAGGATGAGAAGATGACCAAGAACTTCACCAAGAAGGAACTGAAAGAAGCCCTATCCACGCTGATATTGAAGAAATCGCCTGGACCAGACGACATCACGAACGAGATGCTTCTACATCTAGGAACGGTAGCAGAAGATAGGTTGCTACACATCTACAATACCAGCTGGAAAACAGGAAAGGTTCCACAAATATGGAGGGAAGCGGTTATGATCCCATTACACAAGCCCGGCAAGGACAAAGCTAAAGTCCAGAGCTACAGACCAATCAGCCTCACGAGTAATGTCGGAAAGGTTATGGAACGGCTGATTAACAAACCGGCTGACATGGCACCTAGAAGAGAAACAAGTCCTCCGTCCAGAGCAAGCAGGCTTCCGAAGCAACCGATCTACAGAGGACCAAGTAACCTACATAGCCCAGGAGATCGAAGACGCCTTCCAGGACAAAGAGGTCACGCTAGCTGTCTTTGTCGACATGGAGAAAGCATTCGACAAAGTCTGGAAGGCCGGACTCAAACTCAAACTACACCAGTGTGGGATCAGAGGGAACATGTACGCATGGATCTCACAGTATCTACACAACAGAAAGGCTAGAGTCAAGGTGCAGGGACAACACAGCAGGAAGAAGCTGCTGAGACAAGGTGTACCCCAGGGAGGAGTACTGTCCCCCACACTCTTCCTGGTATTCATCAATGACATACTAGCCGGAATGCCCAAGAAAGTCAAGGGAGCTATCTACGCTGATGACCTAGTTCTGTGGTGCTCTGAAGAGAAACTAGATGTGGCAATATCACGCATCCAGGCAGCTCTGAACACACTGCAGAAGTGGGCCGAAACCTGGCTTGTTACTGTGAACTCCGCCAAGACAGCCTACACGATCTTCTCACTCTCAACCAAGCAACAGAAAACCCGCCTCACTCTAAACGGGAAACCTCTTCAACAAGAACAGACCCCCAAATACCTCGGAGTGACCTTTGACCGTCGAATGACATGGAGGAACCACATAGAGCTAACCACTCTCCGGGCAAAACGGCGACTCTCACTCATGAAAAAGCTGACATGCAGCCAGTGGGGGGCAGACACCAGTGTACTGAAGAAACTCTATGTCGGAAGAATAAGGCCAGTGATGGAGTACGGGACAACTGCAATGGCCAATGCAGCCAAGTCCAACACTACAAAACTCAACCGTGTGCAGAACCAAGCCAAGCGCATCATCACCGGGGCCATGAAATCTACGCCAATCACTGCAATGGAGACCATAACCAAGCTCCAACCACAAGAAGACCGGAGGGAAGTGAAGGTGATCACACTGGCAGAGAAGTTCAAAAGGATGAAAACCCACCCAATGCACCAGAGAGTCCAAAAAGGAGCTCGGAAAAGACTGAAGCGAGGCAGCTTCATCAGTCAAAGCAAGGCACTGGAAAGGAATCACCCTGAACTGAAAGTCAGCACTCCAAGGGATATACCATCTAGCAGACCCAAGCCAACACTCGACCCCCGAATGTCACCGGAGATCAAGGAGACAGTCCCTGGTATCCTCAGCAAACACCTCCAAACTGATGAGGCACGGAAAGCTCTGACAATGGAGCATATCCAAATGCAGTACCCAGACCAGAAGTGGACCCATGTGTATACTGATGGGTCAGCAACCGACGCAACCAGAGATGGAGGAGGAGGCATCCTTATCAAGTATAAAGACGAGGAAGAGACAATCGCGATATCTACAGATAGATACTACAGCAACTACAGAGCTGAAGCCGTCGCAATTGAAGAGGCAACCAAGAGGCTGAAGCAGAAGAGGAACAAGACCAGACATCGAATAGTCATATTCACTGATGCCCTTTCTGTCCTGAAAGCCATGCAAGATCCGAAGAAGGAGGAAATGCAGAACCTCACCACATCTCTAAAAGCCCTATGTTCATGCAGGAAGAAAGTCGTTCTCCAGTGGATACCAGCCCACTGCAACATCAAGGGGAACGAGAAGGCCGACCATCTGGCCAAGGAAGGAAGCCAACTACACCAGAGCGACCTGTCCCTAACATATAAGGAGGCAAAAACCAATATCAAAGCTGCCTACTGGACCAAGTGGAAGGAAGAGCACGAGGGATATGATGCTAATGACAATTACAACAAACTCACCAGAAGGGGCCAAGTCATCATATTCCGACTGTGAACCGGCCACAGCAGGTTACGCCATCACCTGTTTACAAAGTTACGGATCGGAGACAACGACTTGTGCCCATGTGCCACGGAACCGATGACCGTGGCACACATCCTGACAAGATGTGCGAGATTGGCAGCTCTGAGAAAAGACATCTGGCCAGAAGGTACCAGCCTACAAGACCAGCTCTATGGAGACCTCCAACAGCTGCGAAACACCATAGAATACATCAGAAGATCAGACTTGACTGTCTAGAGCAAACGAGAAGAAGAAGAAGAATGTGACAGTTGAATTTTATGGGTAACAAATGCGAAAGTAATGGCCTAGATTAGCTATAGGTAACCAATGAGAAAGTAAAGGCCTAGATATGGCACGATATGCAACAGGGATCAAAGTTAACTTTTTTACCAAGGCACACCGTGCGATCACATCTCGAAAACGTGGTCGCATTTCACTTTTCCAGTCGCAATTATTTTCCCGCCATTTTTCGCAGTCGACAAAAATCAAAATCTTGATGAAATATAAGTGTATTTGAGCAAATATAATGTCGAAAATAGCGTTGTATTTATGCGGTATATAGCATCGTATAAACCGACCAAATGCGCTCCTTGATTACCACCCATGGCACCAGAGCAATGATACACATATCATGTGCAGAAGAGCGAAGCGAGCCACACCGGCTGCAGGAATGCACTGGTCTTGACGGAACCTAATTTACGCATGACGAGATCACTTGCAAAAACACATATTTAATAGGCCTTCAAGCTCGCCAAAACATCATGCAAGCCTTCCATTAAAGTAATACAAAATGAAATGGCCAGGAGCAATTGTGCTCACCGTATACATATTTAGTGGTTAGGAATTCATCCTGGTTAAGAAACATTCTACATGTATAGTATATAGGTGAAACCAAAGTCAGTTTGTCATGTGGTGTATCGTTGTTTGGAGTACCTACCATAAAAATATCATCGAAAAAACAAGTCACTTATAAGCGAGATATTGCACATTTTACCTTTTTAAGTTTTGGCCTCCGGGTGGCATAGTCGAGAATCAGATCAGATCGAAATTCGGTGGCCAAGGTAACATGACCTAGGGAGTCATGTTTACCAAAAATCAAGATCATAGCCTTAGCCGTTAAGAAACGTGCCATAGTTACATTCAAATGACCAATTTAAGCCATTTGACCTATGCAACCTTGAAAAGTAGGTCAAATCAAAAAACTGTAGAATGTGTGATGTATCCTTGTTTAGGAGACCCTACCATAAAAAATTTCATCGAAAAGGAGTTGCTAATGAGAGAGATATCACACTTTATAGGTTTCCACTCCTGGCCTCCTGGAAGCCAAGTCAAGAATCAGATCAGACCGTAATTCTTAGCTTTAGCGGTAAAGAAACGTGCCATAGTTCGACTCAAATGGCCAATTTACACCATTTGACCTCTGTGACCTTGAAAATTAGCTCTGAATGGTCCAAAAAGGACCTACATGTAAAAGGGTCTAAATGTACATCCGATTGTCTAAAGGTAATGAGTTTCATAATGACTTAGGAGGTCTATACAATATGAATCGAAACAAAAAAATCCATTGGAAGATACCCATTTGACAAGCAAAATGAGTCAAAAACTAAAAAACACTCGCGACCCCCAAAAACCGAAAAAGGGCCCGTTTTTTCATTTAGGCCCCAAAATTTGACCCCTTGTCAGATTTGTTTCAAACTACCTCCTACAGATAGATAATCATCTATACTTCAACCCCTTTGTACATTGCAACCATGTATAGTGGTTGCTTCTATTTTTTCTGACAAGTTGATTTATAAATTTACACACATTTTTCAGGCAAAAATCGGACAAAAAGGGTTGATTTGACCCCTATGGTGACCTTGACCACCCAACAAATTTGAAACTCATTATTTTTAGAATCAGTAGACCATCCTCTATACCTAGGTGCATTTTTGATAATATCTACAAAAAAATAAATATTTTACTGCATGATAAACAAGATATGGCTAAATACCCCAAAATAATTCCGCAAGATAGGGATGTTCTGGAAGAAAAATATTCCGCATGGAAAGAGTTAATCTGTGATTATTCACTGTAACAAGAGGCCCAAGGGCCTGGCGCTCAGCTGAGTTAATATCATTAATATCTTCCCGGTGTTTAGTTCACTATGCATGAAAATGGCATGCTCCATGGTATTTGATATCCTTTTGCGTTCACTACGGTACCAATGTTTTTGGTTGACATAATTATGCCACTGTTCATTCCTCAATCCTGACCATAATTCGGGTGAAATCATCGTATGAAAATATTTACCGAAACATGAAGTTTATGCCATGAATGAGGATACTCATTGTCATAGCCTCGTTTACAAGTACGAAGTATTTTCCCGCGAATATTCAAAACTGCTTGGCTCCTTGCCAGTTAAATAACATGTGACTATACACAAAATAGAAAACTTTGATGGAAAAATCATTTTTTTATCTATCAGGGGAAACAAGCTGATGATGATCAAATAAATCATTCATGAGAAATCGTTTTGTTGCTGAAGCTTGCATGACGAAGTTAATGCTCAACCTTTTCTTGTGCTCTACTGCGCCACCGTAGTTTTCTATTTAGACCAGCGATGACGTCATTTCTGGTGATTCCCTACGTTGTCCAATGAGCGCTTTTTAAAATGTGCCATTTGGTATTGTACAGTATGCAATGTATTTTTTCAGCGCTGCCAGTTGCCGAAGAGAATGCCGTAGCTCCCTCAATTTCCAATCAATTTTTATGGGAGTGACATTATTGTATTGCTTAGAATGTCTACTTTTTACTCATGAAAGAATCGTAGAACTAAAACATAGATAGGCGAACAGAATCATGCCGATTCACTGCACATACTGTGGGAATTCTCCACTTCAAAATACATCGGCGATGTCATCGCGAACAGAGCATGCACTTCCGATATCGTTTTCACAGAAATGTCGCCAAATATTCAAGAACTAATTTCTGAATTTAGTCCCTAAAGACATTATGACTACCACTGAAACGAACTAGTGATAATATCGCCTACCAGACTACTTTTTAAGCAGAAAATTGGGTACTTGAGTGTCATTGAGCTCCAAGATTATTGCACATAGCGTAAACAACATGCCGCCATTTTGTCTCCGCTTCGGTATTTCGTACGCCGCTTATAATGCACCTTCTCAATTAAAACCAACATAATAAGGCCTTACATCGTTGATTGAATAGGAACACCACACAAAACACAATAAAGTGGGGGTACAATCGATTACGAAGCTGAAGTGAACAGTGATTTATTCCTGGAGCTACTGCTTTTGTTGTGTAGCTGCCATGTTTTGAGAACTGGCAAAAAGGAGACTTCATTGATGGCTGACGTCATCGGGCGGGAATTTGAATCGGCAGAAATAATTAAAAGGCAGGTAGCGCCCTCTCCTGTTAAAATTTTGAACTTTTTCTCAATAAAATAGATTTTCAAGAATTTTATCTTAATATTAGAGCATATTTCGACTAATTCTGCTGCTCCTAGGCCGATATAGGCCAGTTTCCTTCATGCACTCTCGCTCGCAGGAAGTAGGTCGAATGGCGACAAATTTTGTTTTGAAAGTAGAGTTTGACCAGAAGTATCCAGAAATGCAAAATTGAAGTCTCTAGGTCTTACGGTTACAAAATGTGCACCATGGGTTTAACGGACGGATGGATGGATGGATGGATGGATGGATGGATGGATGGATGGATGGACAGACGGACGCCACTGAACAACTTATTTGACAAGCTCGGCTGACTTAGTCAGCTGAGCTAAAAATGTACCGGCATGACCGACCGGTAGTATAGTATTAGGATTGTACAGAATGTTTTTTTTCAAGTCACTGAAGCCAGGTTGTTTACGATACTAAGTTGTCAAGAAAGGGTTAAATCACAGGTTATGTCTTCCATGGGGTGGATAGTACACCTGGGTTTTTTTCTCTAAATATGGCACTTGGCTCCATTTCAGTAATAATCTGCATAGTTCTGTCAGTGTCCCTCTTAGTTACAAAGATTACGTTGTCAAGAGTTCCAAAGTTTGAAAACAATATGCCATTGATACAGTCCAAGTCACAAATGTCATTGCTAAAATCGCGTCACTGTTGCACAAATGACACGCTACAAAGTGCGTAGGTCGCGCGTCATTCGGCGCAAAACTCGCCTGAATGTCCTGCGTCCCTGACGCGACGCGAGAGGGGTGACATTTGTGACTTGGCCTGTAGTTCTAGTGAAGTGAATGTACATATCGTTTTTTTTGCAAGGCACTGAAGGTTGTTTCCGATACTAGCAAGTTGTCAATAAAGGGTCAAAAGTACAGGTTCTTTCTTCCATGGGGCGGACAGTACACCTGTATTTTTGCTCCAAATTTAACACTTTGCTGCATTTCTTTAATAGCCTGATTTAGTTCTGTCTGTGTCAGTCTTATGGTGCCTTGCTTCTATCTATCCTTGGCATCCACTGTAAATCAAAGTTGAAACTTCACATGTTTTAGAGCATTGATGGACTTGTGAACTAAGATTGTATATACTTTAAGGGTTATTATAAATTGTGAATATCAGCATTCAATTGATATCTTGACTTTTTCATTTTTAGCTCACCTCTTAGCAGAGGTGAGCTTATCCCATACCGTGGCATTCGTCGTCCATCGTCGTCGTCGTCGTCGTCGTCCGTCGTCGTCCGTCGTCCGTTAGCAGGGCACGTTTCGTAACTGTTAAAGCTATTGAGTTGAAACTTGGTACACATGTACCCTTATGTAATGACACCTTGGAGACCAAGTTTCGGTCCGATTCGTTTCCTGGTTTGGCCACCAGGGGGCCAAACCTTAAAAGTGAAAATATGCAATATCTCCCTTAATAGTAGTCGGGAAATTTTGAAAAAAATATGGTAGGAACTTCTAGCAAAGGTGCATCATATATCCTCCGGGTTTTTGATTTGACCTCCTTTTCAAGGTCACAGAGGTCAAATGGTGTAAATTGGCCGTTAGGATGCAACGATGGCACGTTTCTAAACTGCAATGACTATTGATACCAAATTTGGTACACATTTACCCCTTAGTCAGGTGATCTCAGGGACCGAAGTTTGGTCCAATATGATTCACCACTTGACCACCAGGGGGCAAAATCCAAAAACCTTAAAAATGTGATTATTCCTTAACTTCTTGCCTGATTGCCACCAATTTGATATCATGGGTACATCTAACCGCCATACAGTATATGTCACACAGGTTTTTAATTTGACCTTCTTGTCAAGGTCACAGAGGTCAAATGGCGTAAATTGGCCGTCAGGCCGTAACTATGGCACGTTTCTTAACTGCAATGACTATTGATCACGAATTAACCACACATGTACCCCTTGGTCAGGTGATCTCAGGTACCGATGTTTGGTGCGATCTGATTTGCCATTTGGCCTCCAGGGAGGGGCCAAATCCTAAATTCTTCAAAATGCCATTATTCCTAGTAATGACTTGCCCGATTGGCACCAATTTTATATCATAGGTACATCTAATTCTAACAACCATTCAATGTGTCACCCGGGTCTTCTTTGATTTGACCTACTTTTCAAGGTCACAGAGGTCGAATGTACTGTAAATTGGCCATTTTGGGGAAATTGTAATTGCTTGGACCTACATCAAACCTAACACTACATGACACAATACCATGCTCTTTATCCATCTTTCCTCCACATGAGGTGAGCACAATGGCCCTGGCCATTTCATTGTGAACTGCCACGTCGGTAACATATGGAATACTATCTTCTTGTCAAGCATTGGCACTCAACACAACTAACCTGGTTGTGAAGGAGACCTGGTGAGGGATCTGGAACCACTTGTCCCATCTTGCTTAAACAGGACTGCTTACATAAGGGACACCAAGCCAGATGAGAGGGTCACATCCCTTGCCCATGATAATTGATGATGTTACATTCATGACATGTCCTATACTAGTCCCATCTTGTTTCAGGGACACTATAACCAAGCTGGATGAGACGATCACATCCCTTGCCCATGATATTGGTTATGAGGTGTCCCATAGTCCCATCTTGGTTCAGGGACACTATAACCAAGCTGGATGAGACAGTCACATCCCTTGCCCACGATATCGGTTATGAGGTGTCCTATAGTCCCATCGTGGTTCAGTGACACCAAACCGGGTAAGATAGTCACATCTCTTGCCCATGATATTGGTTATGAGGTGTCCTATAGTCCCATCTTGGTTCAGGGACATCTCTTGCCCATGATATTGGTTATGAGGTGTCCTTCAGTCCCATCGTGGTTCAGGGACACCAAGCCGGGTAAGACAGTCACATCCCTTGCCCATGATATTGGTTATGAGGTGTCCTATAGTCCCGTCGTGGTTCAGGGACACCAAGCCGGGTAAGACAATCACATCTCTTGCCCATGATCTTGGTTATGAGGTGTCCAATAGTCCCATCGTGGTTCAGGGACACCAAGCCGGGTAAGACAGTCACATCTCTTGCCCATGATCTTAGTTATGAGGTGTCCTACAGTCCCATCGTGGTTCAGGGACACCAAGCCGGGTAAAGACAGTCACATCTCTTGCCCATGATATTGGTTATGAGGTGTCCTACAGTCCCATCGTGGTTCGGGGACACCAAGCCGGGTGAGACAGTCACATTTCTTGCCCACGATATTGGTTATGAGGTGTCCTATAGTCCCATCTTGGTTCAGGGACACCAAGCCGGGAAGCAAGTTATATCCCTTGCCCATGATATAGGTTATTGGGTGTCCTATGCTTGTCCCATCGAGGTTCAGGACACCAAGACGAGCGAGATGGTCACATCCCTTGCCCATGATATAGGTTATGACATACAGAGTCCTATACTGCATGTCTCATCTTGGTTCAGGGAGACCAAGCTGGGTGTGTGACGGTCACATCCCTCGCCTATATGTTGGTTATGACATGTCCTATACTACTTTTCGCATCGGTTCAACAGGACTATTTGCATCATAAGGTGACTATTTGCATGTGTGACTATGTCTTCAGTTTGCATCATAACTTCTATACTAATCTGACATTCCAGTACAGTCTGCATCATAACTTCCATATGGATCTGGTCTTCAGTGTAGTATAAAGAAGGCAGGTTTAGTTGTGATTTTGAACAGCAGGTATAGCCAATCATCATTTTAACCCCCACACATATATCAATATCAGGTTAAACCTTTTTTGGCTAAAGAATTGCATCAGATTTATAACACTTTACAGGTACCATATCTTATGAGAGAATAATATATCTTTCAAAAGCACATGAAAAAAGTGTCATGAGGAATCAGTAACAAGAGGCCCAAGGGCCTGGCGCTCAGCTGGATGACCTAATAACATAGGACTGAGGGTATAAAGTAGTAAATATCGGCTTTATACTACTGTTTGAAGGTCAAGAGAACACGTTATACCACTAAAATTTCCAATGCAGAGCTGCCAGGTGGATGAAATATGATTGAACTAATCAGCCATGGTATGTAAATATTACAGGAGGCAACGGAAGATATCCCTAGTTCAGCATGTTGTATCAGTAGCTTTACAGAAAAAAAGTGTCAGAGAGGATGAGACTTCTCCATGGACAACTGTGGTATGTCCAGGCTGGGTTGTACAGCACAAGGATACAAAATGCTGTCTGTAATTGAGAGGTATCATGATTTAACAGAGGTCAAAATAAATAGAAATTACCAGTTTGGGACTAGCACCACTTTCTTTTTTTTTTAATAAGGTAGAGATTACAGGAGTCAACAAAATTAATTTTATTGAGAGAAATTGACCTGTCCTGCAGGTGATTGGAATTTACAATACAAAGGGTCGTTTTTCATGACATTGTGCTCTACTGCGTATTCCTAGTCATAGTGAGTCGATCTGGAACCAATCTATCCTTGGCGCAGACAGGTTCAAATTGGCTATATCTTGAATAGATCGAATTGCGATGAAAATCTAATGCAATAAAGGAGCAATATCGAAGAGACAAATTAATCAAACCAATTGTCCACAGACTCGGACCCTGAAATGGCACGATGTATGCGTGCATATAAAAGTATATCAATTGGTCCCATAGAGATGATGAGGCAATGTCAATATGCCTTGTTCCTTAGTCAGCAATATGCCCCTTTTTATACGGAGAAGAAGGAGAACCTAGATAGGCCTTCACATGTCGGCTTCCAAATGGCTCGAACCAACTATCACTACTAGAACTTTAAAATGCGTGCTCCTCCTAGTCCTACATGAAGCAATGTCTCAGCCAAAAAGGCAAAGTTAGCAGCTCCTTGGTAAGGCCATGTCAGGTTCCGCGCGCCTCTTCAGATACACCAAGTATTGAAAGCTGTGGTGAGCTGAGCACATAAAAGACTATGGTCACCTTAATTTGAAAATCCCTTCATAATCAAGGGCTACCTCTGACTAAAACAGCACAATAGACCACCAATTTGATCCAGCTCCTAACTGCGGGAAAACCCAAAGCAACCAAAGGTACCAAAAATACATTTTTGTTTACATTTGAACTGCACACATGCGTTTGTTTACAATTTCATTTCCCGCGAAATCTCGAAAATCAGGTGACCTGCAATCGTGGATTGAAAATAACATTAACCTCGGTTCAGCAGGTCAGCAGGTATACCGGCTGTTCCAATCATCCCCCTACAGCCAGCTGTTCAAAAGGTAATGTTATTCACCCCACGTGGAGTGCAAGTAATTGATTAAGCCCCTGCATAACTTAACAGCAATCGCTTGGCTTCTGTGAGTGGTAAGGAGAATTGACAGTTTTTTTATGGGAGTAACATTATTGTGTTGCTTAAAACGTCTACTTTTTACTCATGTAAGAATCGTAGTACTAATAGTAACTTCAACTTATTTTCCAGTTATGATAACACAACACGCATCTTCATGATCATGATCTTTCTCAAACTAACTGAATGACCTAATCGCCTTGGACGCACAACCTAACCACATATCAATCCGCCCCGACGATCGACACATCCATTCGATTCGATAACCCTCGATAAAGTTTGATAAATAAACTAGAACTGAGATTTCACAGGAGCACCTGTGAATTCATGACTCCAGGGTTGTTTTGAGGGCGATATTGTAAGAGTTGGTCTAGAGTATGGGGACGTGAAGGTCCGTGTGAGGCACCTGGGCTGGGGAGAGAAGACTAGTTGAACGATGTGATCATGATGGGATCTGACACGGACACTACTATTGATCTCATTATATGAATACCATTTAATTACAAAAAAGTGAAAACAGATCATAGCATATTCCTTGGCATAAAGTAAAATAGGAGTGCGGGAACAAGGTTTTTTAGCAGGAGGAAAGCGAGAACATTTTGCGCCGTCGTATTCCGATTTGGCTGGTTAGTGGTGAAATCTGCTTTTAATTTTGCAAATTAACATATTCGTTTTCTAGTTCTAACGTTGTCTGTAAAGATGCTGGCAAGAGACATTGCCAGGAAAACGTGACGTCATTTTGGCCATTCTTCTTACCGCACGCCCTCTCTCTCCGTAAAAGTTCCTGACATGGTGTGAAGTGGGAGGGCGCACAATGGGAACCACACTGCCGCGATGTTAATAGTTTCTATTTATAGAATTCAGCGGCAGAGATTTTAGGCACGGAAAAAGTGGATTAACTCGGCTAATCTCAATGGATTTTACCCAGGAATGTTTTCAA
This sequence comes from Lineus longissimus, assembly GCF_910592395.1. Taxonomy (NCBI): domain Eukaryota; kingdom Metazoa; phylum Nemertea; class Pilidiophora; order Heteronemertea; family Lineidae; genus Lineus; species Lineus longissimus. The sequence goes on along the minus strand of NC_088323.1, from coordinate 10,961,931 downwards.
GGCGAGAGAAACATCTGATTTAAGTACTGCGCTTATTAGATTTCATGTTCAGGCCGAAGATTGGCCTAAAACGTGGACGAAAAGAGTGCATTATCGAGTGTTGGAGAGGTCACGTGATTGGACGAGCAACCTGAACAAAGTTTTCGTGCTTTTAGCTGTCAACATCAATGGCTATAATATACTCCTGCAGAATAGGAGAACTAATAGAACTAATTTCCGAAGTTTCCAATAGTTTGAACACAAATCAGAACATCACCCATCAGCTGGACTCGGATCTGCATAAATTACGATAAATAATGAGGTCGTCGCTTCAATTTCGCAAAGAAAGTTGACTCCATTCGAAGGTTGTTTTGACCAAATTTTGTTGAACTCATCGTTATGAGGGCATTTGAACACATTCTCGTTGATCTTTTCTATAAACGTGTGAAGTTTCGTACCAAAATACGTTTCCGTAAAGGCTTAAAAAAGAAAATTCGTCACTTACAAAATCATCGCTCCGGTGGAAATAAAAATGTCACCGCCATTTTTTGACGATAGTACTCCAGGTAACCTCGGCGGAAATTTAAAGCGGGGTCATCCGGGGTCAAACAACAGTTTTGCTCACTACCGCCAACTGGTGATATAAATCGACACTAATCTATTTTATATCAAAACTTCTGTATCATGAAGACCTTTTCAACTTTATTTTAAGCTTTTATCTGCTGGAATAGAGCGTCAAAAAATTGTTTTTTCATTTACGCATTTTGCCCCCTGGGGAGCTGAATTTGAGTCGAATCGCCCAAATTTTTTTCTGTAAGCAACATTTTCTGCGGTGTTTATAAGCAAGACTAGATTTGAAGTGCCTCGGTTGTATGATTACAAAATGCCCAACTTTGTCTACAGATGGCATGATGGAAGGATGGCAGGATGGGTGGAAGGACGGACACCAATCGAATAGCTATTTGACTAGCTCCGCTGACTTTGTCAGCTGAGCTAAAATGAAATGGCCAGGGCCATTGTGCTCACCTCATGTGGAGGAAAGATGGATAAAGAGCATGGTATTGTGTCATGTAGTGTTAGATTTGATGTAGGTCCAAGCAATTACAATTTCCCCAAAATGGCAAATTTACATAACATTCGACCTCTGTGACCTTGAAAAGTAGGTCAAATCAAAGAAGACCCGGGTGACACATTGAATGGTTGTTAGAATTAGATGTACCTATGATATAAAATTGGTGCCAATCGGGCAAGTCATTACTAGGAATAATGGCATTTTGAAGAATTTAGGATTTGGCCCCCTCCCTGGAGGCCAAACGGCAAATCAGATCGCACCAAACTTCGGTACCTGAGATCACCTGACCAAGGGGTACATGTGTACTTAATTTTTGATCGATAGTCATTGCAGTTAAGAAACGTGCCATAGTTACGGCCTGACGGCGAATTTACGCCATTTGACCTCTGTGACCTTGACAAGAAGGTCAAATTAAAAACCTGTGTGACATATACTGTATGGTGGTTAGATGTACCCATGATATCAAATTGGTGGCAATCGGGCAAGAAGTTAAGGAATAATCACATTTTTAAGGTTTTTGGATTTTGCCCCCTGGTGGTCAAGTGGTGAATCATATTGGACCAAACTTCGGTCCCTGAGATCACCTGACTAAGGGGTAAATGTGTACCAAATTTGGTATCAATAGTCATTGCAGTTTAGAAACGTGCCATCGTTACATCCTAACGGCCAATTTACACCATTTGACCTCTGTGACCTTGAAAAGGAGGTCAAATCAAAAACCCGGAGGATATATGATGCACCTTTGCCAGAAGTACCTACCATATTTTTTTCAAAATTTCCCGACTACTATTAAGGGAGATATTGCATATTTTCACTTTTAACGTTTGGCCCCCTGGTGGCCAAACCATGAAACGAATCGGACCGAAACTTGGTCTCCAAGGTGTCATTACATAAGGGTACATGTGTACCAAGTTTCAACTCAATAGCTCTAACAGTTACGAAACGTGCCCTGCTAACGGACGACGGACGACGACGACGACGACGACGACGGACGACGGACGCCACGGTATGGGATAAGCTCACCTCTGCTAAGAGGTGAGCTAAAAAGGACCAGTGAATTTACTTTTTTTCAAGGAAAACTCAATTTTATTATAACAAGAGGCCCAAGGGCCTGACGCTCAGCTGAGTTAATATCATTAATATCTTCCCAGTGTTTAGTTCATTATGCCTGAAAATGGCATGCTCCATGGTATTTGATATCCTTTTGCGTTCACTACGGTACCAATGTTTTTGGTTGACATAATTATGCCACTGTTCATTCCTCAATCCTGACCATAATTCGGGTGAAATCATCGTATGAAAATATTTACCGAAACATGAAGTTTATGCCATGAATGAGGATACTCATTGTCATAGCCTCGTTTACAAGTATGAAGTATTTTCCCGCGAATATTCAAAACTGCTTGGCTCCTTGCCAGTTAAATAACATGTGACTATACACAAAATAGAAAACTTTGATGGAAATTGTAAATCATTTTTTTATCTATCAGGGGAAACAAGCTGATGATGATCAAATAAATCATTCATGAGAAATCGTTTTGTTGCTGAAGCTTGCATGACGAAGTTAATGCTAAACCTTTTCTTGTGCTCTACTGCGCCACCGTAGTTTTCTATTTAGATAGACCAGCGATGACGTCATTTCTGGTGATTCCCTACGTTGTCCAATGAGCGCTTTTTAAGATGTGCCATTTGGTATTGTACAGTATGCAATGTATTTTTTCAGCGCTGCCAGTTGCCGAACAGAATGCCGTAGCTCCCTCAATTTCCAATCAATTTTTATGGGAGTGACATTATTGTATTGCTTAGAATGTCTACTTTTTACTCATGAAAGAATCGTAGAACTAAAACATAATAGGCGAACAGAATCATGCCGATTCACTGCACATACTGTGGGAATTCCCCACTTCAAAATACATCGGCGATGTCATCGCAAACAGAGCATGCACTTCCGATATCGTTTTCACAGAAATGTGGCCAAATTTTCAAGAACTAATTTCTGAATTTAGTCCCTAAAGACCTTATGACTACCACTGAAACGAACTAGTGATAATATCGCCTACCAGACTACTTTTTAAGCAGAAAATTGGGTACTTGAGTGTCATTGAGCTCCAAGATTATTGCACATAGCGTAAACAACATGCCGCCATTTTGTCTCCGCTTCGGTATTTCGTACGCCGCTTATAATGCACCTTCTCAATTAAAACCAACATAATAAGGCCTTACATCGTTGATTGAATAGGAACACCACACAAAGCACAATAAAGTGGGGGTACAATCGATTACAAAGCTGAAGTGAACAGTGATTTATTCCTGGAGCTGCTGCTTTTGTTGTGTAGCTGCCATGTTTTGAGAACTGGCAAATAGGAGACTTCATTGATGGCTGACGTCATCGGGCGTGAATTCGAATTGGCAGAAATAATTAAAAGGCAGGTAGCGCCCTCTCCTGTTAAAATTTTGAACTTTTTCTCAATAAAATAGATTTTCAAGAATTTTATCTTAATATTAGAGCATATTTCGACTAATTCTGCTGCTCCTAGGCTGATATAGGCCAGGTTCCTTCATGCACTCTCGCTCGCAGGAAGTAGGTCGAATGGCGACAAATTTTGTTTTGAAAGTAGAGTTTGACCAGAAGTATCCAGAAATGCAAAATTGAAGTCTCCAGGTCTTACGGTTACAAAATGTGCACCATGGGTTTAACGGACGGATGGATGGATGGACAGACGGACGCCACTGAACAACTTATTTGACAAGCTCGGCTGACTTAGTCAGCTGAGCTAAAAATACATAGCTAAGTCAGATGTCATGGATATAATTGTCATTTTCTGAAGATTTAGTGGAGTGTAAACAATCATCAACGTTTGCACAGAAAAATGCCATCAAAGTCATCCTTTAGCTAACTTTGAAATGCTGGCCAAGGCCTACTGTTCAATCAAGATGGCAGACGAAATATAATACACAAAACTTGGTTCACGCCAAGTTGATTCTAATCAATACATATAATCCTAATTACTACAGCAAAACTGAGGGCATACATGGGTGAATTCAGGCCTATTATGTAATCTTCGCACGTTCTGAAAGCTGTCTGGGGTGAGGAACTGGGCTGTTTATTGGGATGGCAATTAAAACTTTGGTGTCGCACCTCCCTGTAGAGCGTAATCTTGTAAAACTTGCACATCAATTCTAGCTGAAACAGCTATGTGTTGCGACTGGGGCTTTAATGCAGGCTAGGTGCTACTTAGACCGTACAGTGTCTCCATCTAAAACATCTGGTGTACACTAATATGCATATGATTGTGCTCCAAATCGAGGCTTGCTCTCATGTCATGGCACTTGAATAACGTTAGATTGAATTGATATCTTCTCCACTTTGAGTCATCCTACGAGTAAGATCTACACTGACAAATCACCCTCTGACATGCTTTTGGGACATCCGGTAGTGTTCCCAAACCCAAACCATGCCTTTGGCTGCAGCATACCGAATTGCCACTTTGCTCTTTGCCAATGCCAATGCCAATGCCAGGTTATGAACTAACCCAATCCATATAACACCACTAGGCAACGTCACCTGGCTCAGATGCATGTCACGTGACACCATTCACAGAAATTATTAACTGTATTAACTACATATTGCCCATTGAAATAGCTGAAGTCCTCCAAATATTACGCCTATGTGCGGCCTCCGAAAACTGAGGAGAATCCGGGGGAGAGTCCCACAGTAATCACAATCTAGCCTACTGCGCGAGCCGAAGACAAGGCTCTGTAATGTATTATCCAGGGTATTGCCGGTGGTACCAGGTAAATATTTCCCCACGTAATAATCCCCCTGGTAACAATCCCCAAGGTAAAAATCTCCTTGGTAAATATCCCCTACAGTAGGTCTGTTGTAGGCTATAGCAGAATCATTATGAAATAAATTATCCCATTGTTTTTATACAAATTTACTAGTTCACTTCTTTTACTTAGGCGGCAAAGAAAACGTTTACCCAACATTAGAATCCGGCTGTTATAAAACGTGGATTTCCGCGGAAAAATCTAACTTGGCTACAGGGTGGCTACCTGAACCACATGTGAGAGTTTTTTATATTAGTAGTGTGCATTGTTGTGCGCATGAAGTACTCCTGGTGACAAGGTCTTTGAGAATCTCCGTTATATGGTATGCTGTATGCGCCGTAAATCACAAGCACCTCGTAGTTAGAAATAAACTTATACTCCAGACAGGCCGCAAAGTAAGTTTTTGTGATTGCTAAAAATAGACTCTAATGTGCAGTCGCATATGGTTATATATATATATATATATATATATATGGTTAGGTTCGAGCTGCAATGAGATTGTCCTAAAAAATGTTTCGTAGAACCAGAGTTCTGTTCGTCATCGATTTTTATTGGAAGGAGGCATACCGTAGTTCGTACATCAATCCGGGCATCAATCACACTTGAAAGCAGCCTCGTAATGTTCCGTTAGGGAAGGAACCACGGTAGTGTCGAAGATAACATGCAAAGTTTATCAACACCAAGAAAAAAATCACCAGGGAAGAATCAATCAGAATGGCATGAATGGCGCTCCACAGGATTCAAATCTGACCGATGAAATGTGCAGATAACTGGTAGTTCTTGCCTCCGATATATGATTTATGTTGTTATTTGTATAATATAATTATCAATAAATATCATGCGCGTATTTACTGGCGGCTTTGTGATTTTTCCGAGGATTTCCGCGGAAATCCGCGTTTTATAACTGCCGATTAGAATCGGGTAATATACGTAATCATGGAAAACAAGCCTGAGCCTAAGCTATAGGCCTAATGCACAATACACATTCTTGAACTGTAGGGGGATATTTACCGGGAGGATTTTTACCTACATTCATTGCCGGTGAGTGGAGCTTTATCTAAGGATAGCTAGTCGGAGCATACACATGGAATCCGGGTGCTATTTTTAGTGAAGAGCACATGTTCAATCAAAACGCGAATTATGATGTGTGACGTCAAGTGTCAAGAATAAATTTTGTTTACTTTCGGGTTGGCGAATGAAATCCTTCCATTTCGACCGGTCTGTTTGTCCCATGTGAGAGCACTCACTGCATGGGTCGCCGATCGGCGTTTTTCCGGTTACCATACATACCTTGTTCAAGCATCAATAGATTAAATCATACATTATAATCAAACCTACAAGCTTTTCCATAAGTCCAACGGTTTAGGAGTTACAAGCATTTTCTTCTCACAATTCTTTCTCATCAACCATTCAATTAATTTTCTAAATATCCAATCAATAACTTAATAACAAAATATGCGGGTTTCCAATCTTGATTTCGGGGAATCACAGAGAGAAATCACCATGGGGAATCCCCGAAATGCGGGCCTTATGTTATTGTGAAGCAAGATCGCAACTTGCTTCTTTCTATAGCGACGAATGGACTTTGGCTCCGAGATCGGGAGGAATTTATGATATTGCTGAATTTTGGGGTGAAAGCCCCAGGACTAATTACATGGTCCAATTAGCCTACTCATAAATACTGCTGTTTGCATTGCTTTATACGATGCCTTCTCTGTCCCCAAGAGCATTAGTGTAAAATGAAATGGCCAGGGGCCATTGTGCTCACCGTATAGATATTTGGTGGTTAGGAATTCATCCTGGTCAAGAAACATGCTACATGAAAAGTATATAGGTCAAACCAAAGTCGATATGACAAGTGATGTATCCTTGCTAGGAGTACCTACCATAAAACTAGAGCCATCAGGTGATGGCATAGATTCGTCTCCAGGGAACTGACAGATGGACAATTTTTAGATGCGATTTGGAAATGATGGACAAGGTTAGGATATTTTGGGATGGCGTTCCTTGGACTATCACAACCCAGTAGATACATGGTCAGAACCTGTTACTGCATGCGTTTAAATTTGGCGCCATCCGCTATGTGGCGGAGTCTGGACTTTTCGATGAACTCTCAATTGGCACGAGGATATTTTTTGATGAAAACGACGAGGACAATATTTAGTTTTGGCGACGATTTGGCGAATTTTATAGGACTTTAAAGGAAAGGGGAAGTTAATTCCGAACAAATATGTGACGCGATAGTCAACTGAGGAGCTTAATCGTTGTAAGGTTGTAAGGAACTGGTGTTTTGACAAAATTTTATGAGACGAAATAGAGCTATAATTTGTTGTTGACATTGTCACAGTTCTCATTTTATTGGAATCGCCAAGCAACTTTATTCCCCTAACCTACGTGTGCTGGACAGGCCAGCCACACAGTCACATATTTGGAACATTTGGAAGCATTTAAAGGCATACATGTAGTTTGTTCGCCGTTTGTATCAAACCTTGTCCCCGGAAGCTAGAAAAAACACAGGCCTCCGTCGCACTATTGTTGGACTCTCTCTACGCTACGCTTGGACCTGTAGTCAACCTCGTCCACAGGCAAATAGGAAATCACAGGAGCTAGTTCTAGGAACTGTACCAGTGCGTCATTCAACATATGCTTTGTGTATAAAAAAAATAAAGGTCTAAAAAGGGTGAATACAGGAAATAAAGACTTGAAGTGTCAAAAATAACTCTGGACACTCTCAAATAAACCGAAAGATAGGAACCAGAAGAGAGTCTTTGAAATAGTCATGTCGGAAGAGGAGCCGTTACAGGAAAACATGGGCGAGCAAAGGCCCGAGGAGTCTGAGGACACAAATGAGGAAGCAGAAGGAAATGCAGCAGCTAACCTTCAAGATCAGGAAGAGGAAGAGGAGCAGGAGAATTGGATTGTGCAGCGTGAGAGACTGCATGCCAAAAGGTCTAGGTCAGTTTACCAGGGTAAAGTCAGTGCATATTGTAAAAGGCTTAAGGACGCAATGGGTAATTGCGATACAGCATTAGTGGAGAAGCTAATGGAGGAGACTGCAGAGTCAGGAGAGAAGCTGGAAAGGGCACACAAGAAGTACCAAGATCTGCTACCTCTCCAGGAGAGACGCAAGGATGATTCTGAATGGTATCAGCCAAAGATATCAGAGTATGAGGACCTGACATCCGAAGTTTCAGGTTGGCTTGAGGCCATGAAAGAAGAGGAGGAAGAAGAATCCAGGCCTGGCAGGATATAACAGGGGCAGGAGTTCACTACGACCACGTCAACTGGGTCGACACCAGGACATTCGCCTGCACAATTGCAGCAGAGACAGATGAAGCAGCCGACAGCTAGTAATGTAGGGACTCCTTCATCACAAGCTAGGACAACTGAGAGACAAGGGCCACCCATGGGAGCAGCTATGTCCTTGTCGCCTCATACTACTTGCAGTCCCGCATATAGTACACCAATCTCGTCACATGCCAGGCAAGGCACACATGATATGACCTCACACCCAGAGAACAACCAGGTCTCTTCCCACCCACATGGAGCAACTAACGGCAGTTACACCCTATCAGATTATAGCAGTTACTCTCAGTCAGGCAGCCAGCACGTCCTGGAGAGAATGGCACAGCTAATTCTGTTACCTCCGACCGACATCCCGACATTTGATGGAGACTTCACGAGATACCGCGAGTTTATTGAGCTGTTTGAGACAAGAGTGGCGAGTAGGGCCCCAGATGACAGGGAGAAGCTCAATTATTTAATGCAACTGACAACAGACAAGGCCAAAGGAATAGTCAGAGGATGTGCCCACCTAGGACCAGCAGCAGGATATCTACGGGCTAGAACGCTGTTAGGGGAAAAGTTTGGAGACAAGTATGAGATAGGACAGGCTTATCTAAACAAAGCCTTAACTTGGAAACCAATGAAGGCGCATCAATCCAGCGAATTGGAGCAATATGCCATTTACCTTCGTAAATGTGCAAACGCCATGCTAGGTTTAGGCAGGTTGTCGGAATTAGAACACTATAGCAGCATGAAACAGATTGTGCAAAGACTACCATTGCACCTGCAGAGAAATTGGATCTTGGAGGATACGGAGACACAGCGAAAACATGGTGTCCCAGCGACATTTGAGGCTCTTGTAAACTTCATTGAGAGGCAGGCCAGAGTTCTGAATAATCCGAGGTACAAAGCAGAGAGGCCAGATGACAACACAGGCAATCAAGGCAAAGAACTCCCAAAGCCGAGAAGGCCTACATTCGCTACTAATGTGAAGAATTCTGAAGGAGCTGATAACCAGACGTCAAACAGAGTGTGTGGATTTTGCAATCGTGGAAATCATGACACAAGGGCTTGTAGAACTTTAGGCAGCAAACCACATCAAGACAAACTCGCATGGTTGAAGACAAACCGTTATTGCTTCTCGTGTATTCGTAAAAACCATAGGAGCGAAAATTGTCTAGATAAGGCAACATGTCGAGAATGCAGTGGTAAACATCCTACCATCCTGCGTAGGAACAAAACTGATTTCGACAAAAGGCAGGACAAAGGGTCTGGAGCAAATCAGGACTCATCAAGGCGAGCCACGGCGCAGACAGGCAGTATGAAGAAGACTGATGATCGAAAGGAGCGAGAGACTAGTGTTAAGTATAGGAACGATGAGGAAGGAAAGGAGGCAAAGTCTGTCAGAAATGGACGTATAGGGGCCGGCAGTAAAATCAGCATGTCAGTTGTACCAGTTAGAATAAAATCTCAGGAAACTGGAAAGGAAGTCAAAACCTTGGCATTTTTAGACAACGGATCAGGAGCTTCTTTCTGTACAGATGATATTTGTAGTTCACTTGGCTTAACAGAAAAAAACTAGCTAGAGTAAATCTTTCAACCATGGCATCTAAGGACCAGTTAGTCCAGCTGAAATTGGTGAGAAACCTGGAAATCAGTGGATTGGAGCGTCAAAGCCAGATTCATATCCGAAGCTTGTATGTATACCCGGAGGTGCCCATTTGTAAGGAGGATATAGTCACACAACATGAAGTCAACGAGTGGGAGCATCTTAAAGATATTCCAGTCCCAAATACAGACTTACAAGTTGGACTGCTTATCGGAAATGATCTACCACAAGCCATACAGCCCATAACCGTTATTGCCGGAGAAGGAAATGCATCGTATGCAGTGAGGACTAGGCTTGGTTGGTCAGTTAGTGGACCGCTTGGAGTTGGAGGTCAAGATCGCAAGTCGGTAAACGCTACTGGAGTAGTCCCATCTTTACATGGACTGCTTCAGCAGTACATCAATATGGACTTTGCAGAAACTATCAATCAGGAGGATGAAGCTATGTCAAGGGAGGAACAGAAGTTCATGGATTATGTCTTATGATTAGGAAAACATGGAGTATAACGGAGAGCGATACCAAGTTGGGTTACCCCTCAAGACATCTCCAGAAGCAGGACTTCCAAACAAAAGGGAACAAGCCGTGCAAAGGCTTAAGTCTGTGGAACGCAAAATGCAAAGAAATGCGCAGTTCGCGGAGGATTATCAAGCTTTTATGAATGAAATGCATAGAAAACGCTACGTGGAAGAAGTAGAGGAAACCAGTGGAGAAGAGGGCAGAATTTGGTATCTCCCCCACCACGGAGTTTACAGTAAACACAAACCCGGAAAGATTCGAATCGTGTTTGATGGATCAGCGACTTACCAAGGACAGTCCCTCAACAAGTGCTTGCTGAAGGGCCCTGACCTGACCAACAGGTTGGATGGAGTTCTCTTACGATTTCGTCAAGGCAAAATAGGGATAAAATCAGACATCAGGAAATGTTTTTATCAGATCCAGGTCACGGAGAACTGTCGAGATCTCTACAGATTTCTTTGGTACCGAGATGGCAAGATCAGGGATTACCGGTTGACCATACATGTATTTGGATCCACGTCAAGCCCTGCTATTAACAACTATGCACTGCTAAGGAATGCAGAGGATAATGCTGGTGACTTTAGTGATTGAGGCAGCCAAGAACTCGTCATATGTGGACGACAATATTGACTCCCAAGATACTTTAGAGAAGGCGAAGGAGGTTGCAGTTGGTCTGATGGAGCTGACAGAACGAGGAGGATTCCAACTTGTAGGATGGCACAGCTCAGAACCAGAAATTTTGAAGTCTCTGCCAGAATCAGCTGAAGTAAAGTCCACGGTGAATTTGAGTCAAGGCACAGCAGTTAGAGACACAGAGTCAACTCTCGGGATGGTTTGGAATCACAAAGAGGATACAATCAGTTACAGAAACCCAGATCTGAACAAACTGAACACAAGAAGGGGAGCGTTGGCTGTAGTTTGCTCAATCGTCAATCCCCTCGGACTTATCTCACCGATAGTTCTAAGAGGCAAGATGCTGATACAAGAAATGGTGAAGGAGAAACTTGAATGGGACACCCAACTTCCACAGAGTCTGCTAAAGCGTTGGAAGGAATGGAAGCAAGAAGTGGATAATGTCAGTAGCTGGGAAATAGACCGATGTACAAATCGACTCTTAGGAACAGTGAAGAGCCGCCAGTTGCACGTCTTCAGCGACGCCAGTGGATTAGGATATGGCGTGGCCGCATACTTACGAGAGCAGGATGAAGAGGGTCAAGTTGGTGTTAACTTGATTTACGGGCGCAGTAGGGTGACACCCATCAAGGCTTACAGTATTCCAAGAATGGAGATTCAAGCAGCCGTCACGGCAGCGAAGGTTGTGAGACTCATAATTGGAGAACTCAAGGGAGAGATCGATAAAGTTAGGCTGTGGACAATTACCTCAACAATGAGATGAAGAACTTCAAGGTGTTTGTTGCCAACAGAATAGCTACCATACAGAGATTGACAGAAACTAGTCAATGGGGTTTTGTACCAGGAACAAGCAACCCAGCAGATATAGCTTCGCGCGGTACGAACATTCGAGGTCTCAAATCCAGTCTTTGGCTTCATGGGCCAGGATTTCTACAGGAGGAGGAGGAAACATGGCCGACCTTTGATTTGCACCAAATGCAGAAGAATTTGGAAGGAGATCCAGAGATCATAGTGTCAAGCATCGCGACAAACGAATCTTCAACCATCGAAGTGCTTGAAAGAATGTCAGACTGGTGGTCCATCATCAGGTTCGCTGTTACAGTGAGGAACGTTAAGCTTAAGAGTGATAAAGGACCATCAGGTGGAACAAGAGCTAAGGCTGCTGAGCAGAAGGAGTCTAGAGTCAAACAGGTTCAGGAATCTAAGTTGGCAATCTTTAGAGCCATCCAGAAAGCCTACTACAAGGATGAAATACAGAGGCTTAGCAATCACCAGGCACTTGCTAGGAACAGTCCTCTTAGGGATTTGAAGCTTGTCATGTCAGAGGATGGGCTGCTCAGAGTTCAAGGTCGACTTGGACGATCATCGCTATCTCAGAGCACCAAGGAACCTATAGTACTTCCTGGACAATCACCTATGGTACAGAGTCTTATCAGCAACACTCACAACCTATTGGGACATGCAGGCAGGAATCAGGTCATGGCTGAGCTACAGAAAGAATACTGGATAATCAGAGCTTCATGGGCAGTTAGGAGGATTAACAGTAAATGTACAGTCTGCAGGAGATATCGAGGTCAGAATATTGAACAGGAGATGGCAGAGTTGCCAGCAGATAGAGTTGAGACCGATCAGCCGCCGTTTCCTAAAGCAGGGATGGATTACTTTGGACCCGTGGGTAAAGATCAAAAGAAGAAACAAGTGTGTCAAGGAGAAACGTTATGGCGTCATTTTCAGTTGTCCAACTAGTCGGGCCGTCCACCTCGAGATAGTACACAGTCTCACAACCGATGCTTGTGTGACATGTGTGATGGCCATTCAGAGATTTCTAGCTAGGCGAGGACATGTAAAAGGGATAATTTCAGACAATGGCAGTAACATTGTTGGTGCAGAGGCAGATATTAGAAACAGCATCAAGGAGCTGAATGCGGAGATAATCGAAAACAGTATGGCAAAATTAGGTATCGACTGGAGGTTCAATACACCCACTGCCAGTCACCAACGTGGGATGTGGGAGCGGATGATAAGGTCGGTGCGGAAATCTCTCTATGGAATTCTAAAGGGTCAAGTCACAACCGATGAAGGTTTACAGACAGCATTTGCAGAAGCCGAATACATCATAAACAGTTGCCCGCTCAATATAGTTCAAGGCTCACCAGAGGATCTACTACCTATAAGTCCTAATGTACTCCTTACATCTAAAACGGGAGACAACACGCTGTTACAAGTTGATGGAAAGGACTACGGAAATAGACGATGGAAGCAAATCGCAAACATTTCTAACATGTTCTGGAATAGGTTAAAGTCAGAATATCTAGTGCAGCTGTTAAATCGCAGTAAATGGCGAAACGCAAAGCGCAACATCAAGGTTGGAGATATTGTACTTGCTAAGGACGTCAATACTTATACAGGAGATTGGCCGCTCGCAGTCGTCACGGATGTTAACCAAGGGGCAGATAACATGGTCCGCAACGTAAGGATTCGCACTGCAAAGGGTACATATCAGAGGCCGATACAAAAACTTGTGATGTTAGTTGAGAGCGACTAGTTTGCATAAACCATTGACAGAGATGGGTCAATATACGTTACCGAGTTCAGTTTATAGAATGCAAGGACATTCGAACTTTGATCAGTTCTGTCTAAGGACATGAGTTTGATTTTCAGGACATTCCGTTAAGAGAACCAGTGGTTTGATCGAGCATAAACACTATCTTTAAGTTTTAAGGACAATCTTTCCGAAGCGCGCGAACATTCGTGAAGATTTAGTTATTGAGTTTCTAATCGTTAGTTTGTTGAAGTTCACATCACAACTCGTTATCTTTAGAGTTTGGACTGTTATTGGTTAGAATCAACCATACCGCAATATAGTTGAAGCATCAGTATATATATACGTTTCCTTTAGAAGTTCACGTGGCAGTTTCACCTTGTAAGTTTTCGCGAGTTAAGGATATTGCGCAAATGTGCAGAAAGGACTGTTTCAGTTTTGGAGGTGAATCATAAGAGTTTATTGTGTTGGGTTTGGTAAATTCTTTGGAAGAATTTAAGGGGCCGGGGTGTAACTGCATGCGTTTAAATTTGGCGCCATCCGCTATGTGGCGGAGTCTGGACTTTTCGATGAACTCTCAATTGGCACGAGGATATTTTTTGATGAAAACGACGAGGACAATATTTAGTTTTGGCGACGATTTGGCGAATTTTATAGGACTTTAAAGGAAAGGGGAAGTTAATTCCGAACAAATATGTGACGCGATAGTCAACTGAGGAGCTTAATCGTTGTAAGGTTGTAAGGAACTGGTGTTTTGACAAAATTTTATGAGACGAAATAGAGCTATAATTTGTTGTTGACATTGTCGCAGTTCTCATTTTATTGGAATCGCCAAGCAACTTTATTCCCCTAAACTACGTGTGCTGGACAGGCCAGCCACAGAACCCATGGACAACCAGCAACTGCAGTCTGGAGCTTCACATGAAATCCTTTGAAGTTCAGCATGAGACAAAGCAGTCCATTAGTTGCATGGTCACAAATAATAGTTAATGTAAGTGCTACGAACTATTTATATGAGCGGTAGAATCTGTCATCATGGCAGCCAAACAGCAACCTCGTATCAGTACTACGCTCAATATTAGTATCCTAATCTCTGGATCGGACCCGTCGGATATGTGATGGTTCCTTGCTAGGAGAACCTATCATAAAAATATCATAGAAAATGAAGCAGACAGCTTTGAATGGGTGTTTGAAATTGTGTGAGACGAGTGTTTGTGGGTAAAAATCGGGTCCACGATTCACACCAGCTTGACGCAAGGACCCAACGCGCCACGTAGCGGCAAAATAGCGAAGCTGGTGAAACATTTATAACAGGTCACCGTGATCTCATCATGGACTTATAGCACAATTATTGGGATGTAACTATTTTGCTGTTTATTGTCATGAGGAAAGAAAAGCACGCGACCAAACGCCAACCAATTTATGTAACGTGCTAATTAAAAGGTATATAGTTCAGGAATTGTTAATTAATAATCATTCCTTATCGTCTTTTGAGAGCATTTTCCATTGCAACAAGAGCAACGCAAGGCATGGCATATGCCCCCTTTGGCACACTGAGGTGTTGTATTAGGAAAGTGAAGTGTTTTTCAGACAACCCCGGGCAGCTGGTGTCATAGCTGACTGGGTTTAGTTGATATCATGAAAGAGTTATTGGTCTGCCTGCTGTACACTTTATCTTTTTCTACCAACATAAAAAGTTACATTGTTTTTACTCAAAGCGTTCTCGTTAAAATGAGCGGAAACGAAAACTTCACAGATGGCTAATGGATGCACAGACGCACGAACGGGACGAACGGACATCGGTAAAACATAATGCTTCCGCAATGCAATACGAATTGGCGGGGGCATAAAAATGAATTTGATCAGAGAAATGGTTCTCCTCACAATTGACGGAAACCGATTTCAAGCACGCCGCCCTGGTGGCCATACTGACAATCGGAACAAGGCAGTTTTCGAAAGGAAACTTCTTCCAGTCACCCCCAATGCAACTACCAAAAATAAATTTGATCGGACGAACGGTTCTCCTCGATATTGATGGAAACTGATTTCAAGCACACCGCCCTGGTGGCCATATTGACAATCGGAACGAGCCTGTTTTCTGTTCTCAAAAGGAACCTTCCTCTAGTCACCCCCAACGTACATACCAAAAATAAATTTGATCGGACAAACGGTTCTCCTCGAAAATGACCAAAACTGATTTCAAGCACGCAACCCTGGAGGCCATAATGAGAATCAGAACGAGCCCGAGGAACCTTTCTTTAGTAAGGTCAAACGACAAAAAACGTTTCGTGGTTATTGCTGAAAGCGTTCTCCTTAAAATGAGCGGAAACAAAAAGTTTTCAGACGCCTGACGCCTGATGCCCGACGGACATCGGTAAAACATAATGCCTCCGCAAAGCTTTATGCATTGGCGGGGGCATAAAAAGTATATGCCAATGTCACAGAGTCTCTGCAATGGTCATTTTTATCTCAGTAGTCTCGCACAGCCAGACTTCTTCATTTACGGTCTGGCGCAAGCCAGGCGTTCATTGCACTAGACCTAGACGTTTTCGTCCACAATGTATTTATGGGCCGAAGAAACACTGCGCAAGATTACCTCGAGCTGGAGCTAAGAATAGATTATGCTAATGAGCATACTTCCCCATTGAGTTTTCCCAGAATGGTGCATATCGCGCGAAGCTACTTAGCCTAATATCATAGGCCCCGCGTAGTGGTTGAGTCACTCTATGTTATGACGGCCCTAACCAAAATTGCTTACATTTTCGCATTGCTACAATGAAAGACCTAATACTGAAACCACATGTCTGTTGACTGTGCTTTAAGAGAGACTGGCATCATGCCTAGTCTTTCTTAAAGCACAGTCAACAGACACCACTATACCCCCTCACACTCAGAAACCACAAATGCCCACCCCTTCCTGCTATCTTAATACTTCTGGGTTGGTATGATGGAAGAGCGTATGAAGGTTTAACTGTGCCTGTCAACGTTTTGCATAATATCTCATACATATGTAGTTCTGACAAGACACACAGGTGGTTCGCATTTTATATTGCAGTCTTCACAGCAGAGATAAGACAACTAGCATGGCTCGGAACTCAAAGTATCTCTTCTTCAGTGTTATGCACGTCGATGTACAGTAGCAGTGCAAACTGCCTGATATGTGGCTAGCTACATGATTTTTAAATAAACAATCTACCAAGAACAATAAAGAACCCAATGTACTTACAAACTTTTCATGAATTCGAGGTAAACTACCTTTAATAATGCTAGAAATAGTATTTTCGTGAAGATTATAACGCTTCCCTTTTCAAGCAGATTCACAAAATGGTGGTATCCTGAGAAGGGTCAACTTAAAGTTTTTGGTTTCATTGGCATTGGCAGTGTGGGCAACGATTTCATGGGCTGACCGGATTTTACAAAACAAAGAAATGAAGGAATTTTTTACGGGGCACTGCATTTACGGATTTTCTGTATCGCTCATGTCTAGCCTAACCCTTTATTCTCATAAATGTTTTTACCATTCACCTTACATCATTGTAAATGTGATACAAACCTAAAGAGTGTCTTTATAATTGCCATTACCAAGGGATCATCTCAATTTAAGGGCCATTACAGCCATATTAAAAGTTCGATCATGCCGAAATTTCGTGTACACAAAGTGGGCATCAAGATTCACCAAACACACCAAATCTCAACATCAATCAACAACAACATGTATCGACCGACGGCAAAATTTTTTACTTTGACCTTTGTGACCTTGAAAAGTAGGTCAAATCAAAAACCCGGGTGATATGTCATTTAACCTTATTAGATACAACCAACATAAAAATTTCGTCCCTTTATGTACAACCAACCATTAGCTTCAAAAAGGCAAAAGACCAATTTCACAGATGGCCGCCTGGCAAGATTTAAACTTCAACCTTTGTGACCTTGAAAAGTAGGTTAAATAAAAAACCTGGGTGATATGTCATATAACCTTATTAGATACACCCACCATAAAAATTTTGTCACTCCACGTACAACCATAAGCTTCAAAAAGGCAAAAAACCAATTTTCAAGATGGCCGCCTGGAGGCCAGAAAGTAGGTCATATCGCAAAAAAGAAAAGTAAGTCAGGGCATATTTTGCTTAAAGCTACCATCACACCAAGTTTTTAGCCATCTAGCCCTAGCAGTGTCGAAAACTGCATAGCTAACGAAGACGAAGGACGACAGATGCCATGGTATTGTATAATCGCAGAGGTGAGTTAAAGATCAGCAAGAAATGTTTTATTCAGGTATTTTCCGTTTTTGAAAAGAAAATGAGACTGATTTTTAACTATAACTATGCTTATTAGCTCATTAGCATAAATTGGCATAATTGGAAAATGAAATGGTCCAGGGACCATGTGCTCACCTGTGTCGAAGGGGAGGCTATGGAGTCAGTGATTCTGACATTGGTAAAGCTGTATATATCATTTTATGGTCAGACCAGCAATTGTCAATGATCCCTGTACGGTGCACATGATGTGCATTTGTAAATACAAGGTCTAATTTGGTGTGGTAATCAGTTGTTGACCTTTGGCCCCCTATTGGCCAAACCGTAAATCGTATGACACCACGATTCAGTCTCTGAGTAAAGGTCACCCAATGGTATATATGTATCAAGTTTGAGTTCAATAGCCTCAGCGGTTACAAAACGTGCCACCATTGACTAACAGCGGTGCCGTCGGCGAACTTTGACCTATCTTACCTTGAAAATTAGGTCAAATCAAAAACCCGGAGGATATGTGATGTCTTATTAGTAGAAGTACCTACCATATTTTTTTCCAATTTTTCGGACCAGTAATAAGGGAGAAAACGCATTTCTTCATTTTTTACCTTTGGCCCCCTGGTGGCCAAACCGTGAAACATATGAGACCGCGTTTTGGTCTCTGAGTAGTGGTCACCAAGGGGTACATGTGTACTAAGTTTCAGTTCAGTGGTTTAGCGGTAACAAAACGTGCCACCCATGTCTAACGACGACGGACGACGACGGACGCTGCGTGATGGTAAAGGCTCACAGGTGAGCCAAAAATTGGAAAACATAATCACTACTATAATAATAGTAGAGCTGAAATAGTTTGTCAGTTCAGATCGGATGACCTCGAAACTTTTCCTGAAAGTGAAAGTCGTGGTTGATATGGAGATGGTCCTCACCGGGTTAAATGGGTAAACTTTGCAGCGATCTCGAAGAAATAGCAATTTTAGTTTTTTCTATATATGGGCATTCTCATTAACATAAGAGGCCATTTCAGCAGGTCTGAATTTGCATATGGGGCCATCTATTAAATCAAAAGTGTGGGATTACACGAAAATAAGCCGGGAAAGTATTGGGGCCACTATATGTTTAAAACATTCATCCATCTCCGCAATTTTCCCCCTTTATTTTGGTCGTACTCTTTCACCTTACGTTGTTAATCGCTCTTAAATTTTCAAAGTACCGTATGGGAATTAATCACATGATACACGTCACATAATAACAAAACCGCCTCACCCGACCCAAGCACTGGGTGCAAAGTAGCGCACAGCTCCCTATATGAATACCCGGGGGAAATATAATATAAAATCCCAATTAACATTTCTTTACTTGCAATAAAAACAGGCTAACCACTGCAGATTAACAAGTAAGTGAGTGTTCCGGAACGAGTGAAGTCCGTGCGGAGGGTGTCGAAAAAACCCTAGGCGAACTACTTCCTCCGTCTGGTGCTGCCACCCACTATGCTCACGGCATTTGTTGTACTAACTTCGTAACTTCACCATTCGCGAAATAGTTGATCAAAATAACTCGAGACCACTTTGAAGAGAGGTGGAGCACCCAGATTGTCCCAATCATCAAAATCAAGACAACATCACAACCTCCAGACATATCATTTCATTTCACCCAAATTGCCCCAACCCCACAGTAAGCCAACACCCTAAAACGACCCGCGCCATGGGTATTATTCTAGTAATAATAAGTAATAAGTAATAACAAGCCCTTCGGCGACATAGGCTCACTGGTTTAATGATGGTTTAGGTGGTGCACTGATCACTTTCTGGATGTGCGCTTGTTTTCGATGCGTGGAATTCATTTGAGGTGAGGGAGTTCAATTGTTGGGGTGTGGTAGGGACAGGGGCCTGTCAGCATTAGGAGGTGTGAGGGCCAATATGAGAAATGTGCAGTTTGGTTGTGGGCGAGGGGAACTCGAAACTGCTATTGTAAGGTACCCCACTCAAGCCTAAGGCCCTATTGACAAAGTTAACTGCCAGGTTATAAAGTGCCATGCCGGGGGGGGGGGGGGCAATCACTGTCAATTACAGTTATATTACATCTTTATTAGGTACCAGTAATTATTACTTCATTAGGACTTAGAGTAACCATCACTGGTACCAATTTATAGGGCAAGTAACTTCACTGACTTTTTATAAACCGTCACAGGGGTAATTAGTGAAGGTTGGGGGGGGGGGGGCATGTTTATGCAAGAACGGAAATTGTCCAAATAACCTCCTGTTCATTCTAGTGAGTGAAGAAGTCGGAGATAAATGTCTATGGCAAGCCCGTTTCTTCATATCTCAAATAAAGCAGGTTCTTTTAATGGTTTCTTTTCAAAGAAACGTAGTGTCTTCATGGACCTATGAACTAAACTTTAGTTTATAAGGTCCAAGTGTCTTTTCAAAAAGGTTTCTTTTTAAAAAACTTTTCAAAAACTTAGTTTCGTTTCAAAAACCAGGTTTCTTTACAAATAAACTTGTTTTTTATAAACATGATCAAAGAAACGAAGTTTCGTTGAAAAGAAACCAAGTTAATTTAAAAGAAACCTGGTTTATTTGAAACTGATGAACAACGGCTTGCCATAAACGGCCGAGCAATCGATAATCTGTAGGTCAAGATGATAAGGCCCACCCAATTACAAGACATTGTGAAGGCATCAGATGCACAGGAACTTGACGCAAAAGAAGAAAAAAAAGAAATATGTAATCATATAAGATATTCTCTTATAATTACTATTTTTTTGCATGAAGTTCCTGTGATCAGATGCATCCTGCATCATCTTTTAACATATATGCTGAAACATGAGCATCTGTAAAAGTAACGGGAATTGATACAAATTTTTAATTGACAAGCCCAAGCCTTCTCATGAACGAAAAAAGTTCTAAGTCCAAAACGTAAACAACAACACGTGCTTATGATCTTTAAAAAGATACGGACACGGAATTCTATGTGACGTCATTCGCGCCAAAGAACGGCACTATCTTGTCTGATTTCCCGCGCGCTTTACCCCACAGACGACAATTGAAGAAACCTGAAATTGCCATTTTTCTTTGAATGTTTATGAGAACAATTATAGAATAGAAATATGCAACAGGTTTTATGTCTTTGTTGAAATGACGTACTAGATGTTTTAAGTACTTCTTTCGTGTGCGATTCGCTCTGGGTGGTGGAATTAGTGGTGCGGAGGCAATATCATGAGATGCCGAAAGCGTAGTTACCTCGTTCGGAATGCTCACAACAACCTTCTTTTCATACAGTCATACATGTGCAATACTTCATCGATCCCAGGTTGATCAGATAAATCGTCCCCACATCATGACGTTCCAATTTAATTTCTCTACATTTGATTTGCAATATCGTACATTTCTGTAGAAATAAGACGTATTATATATGTTCTAAACACCATAAACCCAAATAAAACCGCATTGAAACAGCCAATTTTGAGCACATAAACATTACATCAATTTAAAGCATGGCCGAGGAGACGAACTGTCAAGGGGTCGGATTGTACCAAGGACGATTTGACCGCTTTGCTCGTGCCATGCATAAACTGGCACGAAATTCATTCCTTTCTCTGCATATGTTTGTCAGCCGTTTGTATAAATATGAAATAGCTAGTTTGTGGCGATGACGCCAACACTCGTGGATTTGCACTGCTCAGGTCTTTCAAAAAATATTCGAAATTGCGAAGGTAATGGATTCGTTGAAACATAGAACGCTCGTCCCCATGCACGAGCTTACGTACATAAGACCATAATAAATCCATATAACTCACCCCTGGACAAGGGGCGTTCCTAAATTACATGGCAAATCGACAAAAACGGATATATTCGGTGGTTTATGGTCCAAAATCACTTCATGAGACACAACTACGAAGCTGAACGCAGACACTGATACCAATTGCGCCCACATCGGTCAACGCATATAGACAAATGGTGTAAACGCAAAATGAGGTTGAAAATCTGACATAAAAATAATGGTCACTATGGGACAGTGAGCCAATAATAAGTAATATCCCACAAAGTTTTCAATTAGCTCCAAGTCTCGCTCTTTGTGGTTGTAAATTGACAATGATGTTGAATATGATATTATCTGGTTCACGATCATTTTAAGCTTAGCCACTTTGGGAAATGCCCTCAATTTTGGCCTCAGCACCGAAATGGTTAACATAATCTAACCATCAAGACCGCAAGGCATTGCCAGCAGAGGTACTGTGGACATGATCTAACCAGTTATAATTTTGTACAGGCAGATTCTACCACAGACAGGTTATAGGTCCATTTGTTGTTACCATGGCGACAGCTCCCTCCTTCTCTAGTTACCATGGATTTCCCTGTCTTCCAGATTCATCCTAACTTTTCATGACATTGAGTAATCATGTAATGTTGGCTGTGACAGACTTGTAGCAACAGGGGTTTCCAGATTCCCCAGCTTATCATTAAAATCAACAATGACTAGCATGTGGATATCATCTTCATTGGACATGTATCATCTGCATTGTACATGTCTTTTCTTCTGCTACATCAAAGAATTTTTTCGCTGTTTTATCAGTTGTATTTTGAGCTGCTCAACCCTTTATCACCCAACCAGTATTTCCATAGCCTGTATTGAAATCCCGGCATTTTACCTTATTACCATTGTTTTAGCCCAGAAATTAATGAGTTTCAGTAAAAATGATCTAAAGCGAAAACCATTGGAAATAATGTACCACAAAGTTTTATTTATATGTCTTAGAATTAAATTATCTCAGAAATGATATTTTGTTCATATAGGTGGCGCCACCTGGTGATGCGTACGGTGAGGATTAAGTTGGAATTTGGTGAAAGTAACCTGCGCCTTGAAGATTCAAACCATTTTTTCACAGTGAAAGTCAGTGATGACATATAGATTGTTTGTATTTATCTGACAGCGCAAGCCTTTAGCTTCAAAATGCTACCACAATCATCTAGATGTGATATATACTTTTATTGTAATGGTGGAAACAAAAACCTAGCTTTCCGATCTATTCATGGTCTGGAAATGGGCATAAATTTGGATGTAAAATATTATCTGAAGTGAAAATTGTTAAACATAATGATTACAAGTTTCCTTCATAGGTCTTAGAATGAAATTATCTTCGAAATGAAGTATTTTTTATAAAAGTGACGCCACCTGGTTGTAGTAATATCGCCAGTGTCGCCATCTATCATAAGCTTGTAGAACGAGACAGGTTCGTCACTGTACAAATGGCTGAATAAACTCGATTTGATGTTCTTATGTTACACACTCATTAGGTTTTCGTTTTTCTCAAAAAACGAAAACCTATTGCTTTGCTTGTGTTTTTTCTTTCTTTCTTACTTTCTTTTTTCTATGGATTTTTGTGCAGAGCAAATCTCAGAGATGGTGATAGCTGTAGATGTGGAACTTATTTCATATGATAGGCCCAAGTCTGAAGTTGATCCTCCTTGCCCTAATTACGAAATTCATTGAGGGGGTCGGCCGCTAGGGGGCGCTAAGTGAAAATCTAATAATGGCTTTTTCTCCATAATGCGCACTCCGATTTGAACGAAACTACTTTCAACTGATGCAGAATCTTGTTGCGCATAAAATATATATGGTGGCGACCCAATTGACGATAGATGGCGCTGACTGAAAAAAGGGGGCAAACACCAAAATGGTAAAATATCGGCACTGCGAGCCTTTGAGTTTATTCTAGTGGCATAGAACAATGCCTCCCTATGATGCCCAGGGAATATATAGGTTTTGGTTGCGATCGGATATTCAATATGGCCTCCAGACCAGCCATCTTGTTTTTCTTACAAGAGCTATAACTTCCGAATGCGAACTCCGAATTGAATCAGATTAATTTCATCTGATGCAGAATCTCATTACCCACCAGATGTTACCGACGAAGTCACGTTATAGTTACAGGTTTTGATAATAGGTGGCATTTAATGCATTTTTTTACTTTTTTTCGCTAACCGCCCTCTATCGTCGAAACCGTTGACAAAATCGGGGTGACGTGTCTCCTGATGTTTTGTGCGTATTAGAGTTCCGCTTCGGATAAAGAAAGTTTCATGCAAATCGGGGTTGGCGTAAGGGAGAAAATGCAATTTTAGCATGAAACAATATATATTAAGTGGCAACGCAAAATTTGTCAGTAGTTTTGACGATAGATGGCGCTGACTGAAAAAGCGACAAACGCCAAAAGGGTAAAATAACGGCACTGCGAGCGTTTGTGGAGCTTACTCCTTTAACGCCAGGTGGCGTTTGGTTTCGGCGAATGGTAGATCCTGAGCAAGCCTAGATACCTACCCTTCTAGCCCTAGCGGTGGGTTCTGAAACCAAACTAATGACGCGAATCACATTGGGTCTTACTAATTTGCGACCCTATTCGACACTCTAAGACAACTTTCCACAACAGTTTTTTATTGCAACAGGTAATCCTTATTAATTTTTTAATAATCTTCAAACTGGATTTTAATAAATTGTATACATTTTGTGGCATTTATTGATAGTTTAGATAGTGATTTGAATCGAGAGCCATGTTGTCGGTTACTGTCGCAATTTAGTAGGCTGTCATTAACAATTCGCCATTTTGCATTCGACATTCGATTTCGACTGGGTCGGTAGGTAATTAAGTTTTTTCTCGAAAGAAATCAGCAATTGTGGAAGTGCAAAGAGGCACAGGCTACTGATTTTACTTTTGTAGTATTGACCAGCAAAGTTAACTTCGTCGCTTTTTTAGCGGTTACCCTAGGTTAGGTAGGTAAACCGCAGGCTCTCCAACGATGTCGCGTGGCCGGGCAGCGTCGGACAGCGTCTTCGTCACTTGTGCACGTGGTCGTGTGTGTGTGTGTGTTGTGGCGGCGTGCTGCGTGCATTGCACTGCACTGTGCGGGATCATACAGTCAAACCTACTGTATTAAACCAGAATTGATGAATGCACCAAGAACATCTTCTTCAAAATAAAAAGTCAACAAGTCAAATCGAAAGCATCAAGAGATTCATGGTTTTATTCATGAGATAATTATACATAAATACTGTGGGTATGTGACAGTTACCTTTTTAGACGTAATACATTAGACGCATCATCCCAACTGTTCTTTCGCCAACTTTTTACTCTTAGCACAGTCAGAATTCACTCTGCTCATTCGAAATCCTGTTAATTGACCTCAAGCACAACAAAATGACGGTTTAAAGGGGCACTGCATTCAATCGCGAATCGATGTAGTTCCATCGTTTTACCGATGGGCACCTCCCTCTACGGTGGTCGTGCTGAAACCTATTCGCGATTGAATACAGTGCCCCTTTAAATGACATTTCATATTTTGACATGCAGACAAAACACACGTGTTTACAACACTACGTAGATCGCTTTTTCTCCTATATGCTACATCCGATTGAAATGGGATTGGTTTCATCATGGAGGATGCAGAAATAAGAAGGCGCACAAAACATACTGGTCTGTGTCACACTGAGCTCCGAAAGCCAAATTTATTGAGCAATAGCCCACTGGGTTCTGGTGTGAACATCAATCTCTCCATTCTCCTCTGACATGTTACATCATGTGACCTCCAGGTGCCAATACCAGTTTCCCCAAACAAAACCGTCGATCTGGCTTTGCCAGTTCTAGTTTACCCTCATTATTCGTCCTCATCCTAACAAAGCATGGTGTCAAGAAGCGGCGAGTGTGCATAAGAGACCAAGGAACGCTGTCACTACGCTAAAGTTGCAGCATAAACGAAAATAAGGGTGAAAAGTCGAGTTGGAAGTGCGGGAAAGCATACGGGAAGTGGTAAATACAGAACTGTATGTGCGTTTGATGCACAGCGATGTACACGGCAGTGCATAGTGTATCGAAATGGCGACTTTCCATGTCCCTCCACCCGAAAACTTCGACTTCAT
This sequence comes from Lineus longissimus, assembly GCF_910592395.1. Lineage (NCBI taxonomy): Eukaryota > Metazoa > Nemertea > Pilidiophora > Heteronemertea > Lineidae > Lineus > Lineus longissimus. The sequence goes on along the minus strand of NC_088323.1, from coordinate 10,936,306 downwards.
GAAGCCTGTTGACTGGCCTAAATGGCTGCAGAGGTATGAAAGGTTTGCTTCAGCCTCTGGACTTACTGACAAAGGTGAGGATGTGCAGGTGAACACTCTAATATACTGTATGGGACCGAAAACTGAAGAGATATTGGGTACCTTTCGGCTATCTGCTGCTGATTCTAAGAAACTGAAGCCAGTCAAGGACAAGTTTCAGGCACATTTCATTGTGCGTTACAACGTCATTTACGAATGCGCCAAGTTTAATGCACGTAAACAGCAACCCGGAGAAACGGTTAACGCTTTCATCACGGCTTTGTATAATCTTGCTGAGCACTGTAAATACGGTACACTCGAAGAGGAGATGATACGTAATCGGATTGTCGTAGGTCTACGAGATGATAAACTCTCAGAAAAGCTACAAATGGACTCTGAGACATTGATCTGTCCTCTAGCCTGTTTAGGCTGAGGGGTAAAAAACTGTTCCCAAAGCCCTTCTCAGGATTGGGTTTGCTTGAGGGAGCTTACAAAATCGATCTGAAAGAAGGTGTGGAGCCTTTTGCAATTAACACTCACAGAAACGCTCCGCTACCGCTCTTGGCAAAGGTCAAGGATGAGTTAATGCGTATGCAAAAACTTGGTGTAACTAGACCAGTTGATCAAGCCACTGATTGGTGCGCAGGTATGGTGGTCGTACCTAAAGCCAACTCAGAACGCATGGGCATATGTGTTGATATGCAACGATTGAATGAGGCAGTGCGTCGTGAGCAACACCCTCTACCGTCTGTTGATCAAAATTTGGCACAACTGCGCAGAGCTTAAGTTTTTTCTAAACTCGATGCCAATTCAGGATTCTGGCAGATTGAACTTGATGAGGAATCGCAGCTCCTCACAACTTTTATGACTCCATTTGGTTGATTCTGTTTTTGTAGGCTACCATTTTGGATTTCGTCCGGACCTGAATATTTCCAGAAACGCATGCAGAGAATACTCGAAGGGCTAGACGGTGTTGTCTGTGAGATGGATGACACTCTAGTTTTTGGAGAGGATCAAAAGCAACATGATAAACGGTTGATGGACGTTTTACAAAGGTTAGAAAAAGCTGGGGTAACCCTCAACACTGAGAAGTGTGTGTTCTCAGTCCGTTCTGTAAAATTTGTAGGCCATATTGTCGGTGAAAATGGCATCAGTGCTGATCCAACGAAGGTGAAAGCAATTGTTGATATGAACAAACCAACTAACATAACAGAACTGCGTAGATTCTTGGGCATAGTCAACCAACTGAGTAAATTCATGCTAGACTTAGCAGAGACTACTAAGCCTCTCAGAAACCTTCTTGCAAAGAAAACTGTGTGGTATTGGTCAGATGTGCAAGAAAATGCAGTTGCAAAAGTGAAATCGCTTCTTAGTTCTACTCCTGTGCTAGCTATGTACACTCCGCATGCAAGAACTGTTCTATCATCAGACGCATCATCATATGGCGTAGGCGCAAAAGCAACCTGATGGGCATTTGAGACCCGTTGCTTATGCATCGCGTGCTATGTCAGAAACAGAACAAAGATATGCGAAAATTGAAAAAGAAGCACTGGCCAATACGTGGGCGTGTGAGAGATTCAATTATTGTATCCTAGGACTTCAGTTCCATATCGAGACTGATCACAAACCTTTGGTACCATGGCTTGGAACCAAGGGCTTGGAGGATTCACTCCCCAGTGTTCAGCGTTCCCGACTCCGACTCATGTGGTATTCATACAGCATTTCTCATGTTCCTGGGAAAAACTTAGTAACTGCGGATGCTCTCTCGTGTGCCCCTGTGGAATCGTAATCACAGGCAAGTGAATGCATACTGCGGGATGAAACTGCGGCATACGTAAATGCAGTGTACCAGGGCATACCAGCTTCCCCATCGCGACTCCAACAAATTCAAAGGTGTCAATCAAATGATCCAGTCTGCCAGGTTATTAGACAATGGGTGATATGAATAAAGACCAGCAAATGCTTTTACTCCGGTTTTGTACAGGAAGGCCTAGTGTAAATGTACATGGAGATTTAGATAAAAGCATTTGCTAGTCTTTATTCATATCACCCACTGCATCAAGAATGGATGGCTAGAGCGGGCAAAAGTTGCTTCTATCACAAAACCGTACTGGTGTGAAAGAGGAAAACTGAACATTTTTGATGGGCTATTGTTGAAAGGAGCCAGGTTGGTTATTCCTCGAGAAGTGCAGGGTGAAATGTTATAGAGAATCCATGAGGGCCACCTCGGCATATCCAAATGTCGAGCACGCGCAAAAACCTCTATTTGGTGGCCAGGACTAAGTACCGAAGTTAACGATCTTGTGAGAAACTGTGAGACCTGCATCAAACATCAGAAAGATTGTGCAGAACTAAGGGTTATGATTTTCTATACTTTTATTGACCACATGAAGGGTATATCATGCTCTTTTTAATGTCCTGAACCACTGGATTTGTTTTTGTCACTGAATGAACCTCAAAAACATCACAGTTTATGCTAGTTCTGGACTAAACTGATCATTAGATCTGTTTCAGTCTCAACTTGCTCAGAGATGTTTGGGTTAAGAAATTCAGTTGAAGTAGAAACAGGTTTCACATCCAGTTTATCATCTGCACAAGTATGGTGATATTGCTTCAACACGTATATGTGACATAACCATTTTTTCTTTTTCTGATCAAAGGTGTTCATAACAACGTAGTCTACAGCCCCAACCCTTTGATCAACAGGGTTCAGAATATATGGCTTGCAGACAATGCCCCTGACTAGGTAACAACATCAACAACTTTTGACCTGGTTCTAATCTTCAACCTCTGGTCTTTTAACCTTTTCGTTACTGGCCAATTGGGAGCAGTTGATCGACACCCCACAGGGTGTACTGGTAGGCAGCAGAGGGTAGATGCAGTAAAGCATTGATTTCTTAAAATATACGGTGCTGCCATCTTTGAATACCATATGGAACTGAAATCGAAATCATGACAAATCGCTTCGTAGCTTTCCTTAGGGGCTCGGCCAATTTTGAGGGGTCTTCCGCTCGATTGAAAAAGGGCAAAACTGCGCAAGTGTGGGGTGTTCTTGGGGGTAGTCTATAGTAATTTATCAGCTATATAGGCTATATAATGAGCCCGGATGCATGTCACAAGACAATAACCTGTGTGGGATACCTTTGGTTTACTAGGAACAATTTTATTCTGCTAACAAGAGGCCCAAGGGCCTGGCGCTCAGCTGGATGACCTAATAACATAGGACTGACGGTATAAAGTAGTAAATATCGGCTTTATACTACTGTTTGAAGGTCAAGAGAACACGTTATACCACTAAAATTTCCAATGCAGAGCTGCCAGCTGGATGAAATATGATTGAACTAATCAGCCATGGTATGTAAATATTACAGGAGGCAACGGAAGATATCCCTAGTTCAGTATGTTGTATCGGTAGCTTTACAGAAAAGAAGTGTCAGAGAGGATGAGACTTCTCCATGGACAACTGTGGTATGTCCAGGCTGGGTTGTACAGCACAAGGATACAAAATGCTGTCTGTAATTGAGAGGTATCCTGATTTAACAGAGGTCAAAATAAATAGAAATGACCAGTTTGGGACTAACACCACTGTCTTTTTTTTAATAAGGTAGAGATTACAGGAGTCAACAAAATTGATTTTATTGAGAGAAATTGACCTGTCCTGCAGGAGATTGGAATTCACAATAGAAAGGGTCGTTTTTCATGACATTGTGCTCTACTGCGTATTCCTAGTCATAGTGAGTCGATCTAGAACCAATCTATCCTTGGCGCAGACAGGTTCAAATTGGTTATATCTTGAATAGATTGAATTGCGATGAAAATCTAATGCAATAAAGGAGAAATATCGAAGAGACAAATTAATCAAATCAATTGTCCACAGACTCGGACCCTGAAATGTCACGATGTATGCGTGCATATAAAAGTACATGTATATCAATTGGTCCCATAGAGATGATGAGGCAATGTCAATATGCCTTGTTCCTCAGTCAGCAATATGCCCCTTTTTATACGGAGAAGAAGGAGAACCCAGATATGCCTTCACATGTCGGCTTCCAAATGTCTCGAACCAACTGTACTATCACTATTATAAATTTAAAATGCGTCCTCCTCCTACATATAGCAATGTCTCGGCCAAAAAGGCACTTAGTCGACAGGCAAGCTAGAAGTTCAGCACCGTGAGCAGCTCCTTGGTAAGGCCATGTCAGGTTCCGCGCGCCTCTTCAGATACATCAAGTACTGTGGTGAGCTGAGCACATAAAAAGATTCAGCAGGTCAGCAGGTATACCGGCTGTTCAAATCATCCCCCTACAGCCAGCTGTTCAAAAGGTAATGTTATTCACCCCACAGGGAGTGCAGGTAATTGATTAAGCCCCTGCATAACTTAACAGCAATTCATGACTCCAGGGTTGTTTTGAGGGCGATATTGTAAGAGTTGGCCTTGAGTATGGGGACCTGAAGGTCCGTGTGAGGCACCTGGGGAGAAGACTAGTTGAACGATGGGATCTTACACGGACACTACTATTGATCTCATTATATGAATACCATTTAATTACAAACAAGTGAAAACAGATCATATCATATTCCTTGGCATAAATTAAAATAGGAGTGCGGGAACAAGGTTTTTTAGCAGGAGGAAAGCGAGAACATTTTGCGCCGTTGTATGCCGATTTGACTGGTTAGTGGTGAAATCTGCTTTTAATTTTGCAAATTAACATATTGGTTTTCTAGTTCTAACGTTGTCTGAATTAAAGATGCCTTCCCAATGCTTGACTGGTCTGGCAAGAGGCATTGCCAGGAAAACGTGACGTCATTTTGGCCATTCTTCTTACCGCACGCCCTCCCTCTCCGTAAAACTTCCTGACTTGGTGTGAAGTGGGAGGGCGCACAATGGGAACCACACTGCCGCGATGTTAATAGTTTCTATTTATAGAATTCAGCGACAGAGATTTTAAGCACGGAAAAAGTAGATTAACTCGGCTAATCTCAATGGATTTTACCCAGGAATGTTTTCAAGGCGAGAGAAACATCTGATTTAAGTACTGCGCTTATTAGATTTCATGTTCATGCCGAAGATTGGCCTAAAACGTGGACGAAAAGAGTGCATTATCGAGTGTTGGAGAGGTCACGTGATTGGACGAGAAACCTAATTTCCGAAGTTTCCAATAGTTTCAACACAAATCAGAACATCACCCATCAGCTGGACTCAGCTCTGCATAAATTACGATAAATAATGAGGTCGTCGCCAACGTCTGGTCAACGTACATACGCACTTAGTTTGAGACAAATCCATCCAGCTGTTAATGTAACAAGAGGCCCAAGGGCCTGGCGCTCAGCTGAAATGGATAAGTGAAGGCAAGGGCCAAGTGTGTGTCGGTACCGTTATTATGAGGCAACGTGAAGCTATAACGTCTAGCACGCAGAGGTGCTGATGCGAAAGACCTTCTTGCTATATCAGTGCATGCTGAAGTACTGAGTTGACGTCACCCTGGTATTATGACGTAAAGTCATTTCTATTGCCGTTGCAGTAGTGGGGTGTGTGATGACGTCAAGGAGTTGTGTGGTGACGTCAAAGAGTGGAGTCCTTGTCTTCATGCAGCGTAGGTGGAACTAATAACATGCACATGGACACAAGGTACATAATTATTACAGTGTATTTTGTGAGGTGGGGCCTGGTGCTTTACAATGGTCAAATGAACCGACTGTTGTCTGGACATTGATGAAGTGGATGCAGCCAAATGTTTGGGACGGTCTTTTTTGTATGTGAACAAAAGAAGATAAAGAGTTGGTTAACAAAATGAACTTTATTGGTGCGGCAGATATTTGATGCCTTTCGGCAGATATTTGAAGCGCCTTGCGGCAGATATTTGTTGCCTTGCGGCCGATATTTGATAACGCTCTCCGGGAATGGAAAGCAGTAAAACGAGTAAGCACACCTTACTCTGAATGTGGGAACAGCAAGTGCTTTCCTGGACTTGAAATGTGCCAACGACTCCTCTTGCAATAACCAACAACAGTTGATCTGTAAAAAAAGAGAAGAGAAATTAACACTGACTGAATAAAAAAGGGTGACAGAGACGGGGAAATGTACACCACCGGATACAGTCTGTGCTTGATCAGGCATCGGTCAGATGATATCCTGAACAAGGCATCTATGGAAGCAAATCCAGAAAGAGACTTAACCTTCGAAGGGCACACTTATTACTCAGTGAAAAGTCAGTCCTGTGGGCTGTTTTCCAATTCAAAATAAAAGTGTAACCTCTTTAAATTAGTCTCACAGACTGAACCATAACACTCAACAGCCAACCGTGCCCACATGATGTGAGCCGAGAGCTGGGCTTAAAGATGAGCGAGTGGTGTACTACATTTTGAAAATTGTCTATCGTCTACGACATGTGACAGAACAGGATCTAGTGGACTTAATGATGAGGTACTATCAAATAAGGTGTCCATCAAATGAATCATGAGGGCCTGTTGAGTTATACTCTAAGCCTGTCCTATAGGGCTTGGCTATGGTTTTTGTCTTTTTTACAGCTACAGTACAGCCATGCACAGCGCAGTGTACAGACAGTACAGGATTGCAAAACAAAAACATGAGCATTGCTGCGTAACGAAACTGCAGTGGGATTCATACTACGATGTCATAATGTGACTTTCAAAATAATTGTAAACAAACGTAAATGGCGAAATTTGTTGCAAAATTGCCATCCACAACAACTCAGGGACCGTAGCCAAAATGGCCGACGGCGAATTCTCCGGTCGCTAGCGCAGTCCATAAACAAGCATCAATTTTACCAACTTTGGGCGCAAGCTTGGTCATCAAAGTTACAGAACTGATAGAAATACATCCAAACAACATATATATACAGTTAAAAGTGCATAAAAATCCCGTTTCAACCTCCGGGCGCTACCTTTTTTTCTCCGCCAGACGCCGGGCCCTACCGGTCGTTATTTAGTGCGACCGCCACCAGAGTGTTTATCACGATCTTTCGCCGTTTTAATTGCGCGTTTTAGGCAGATTAATCAATTATTACATGCATGCATTATATATCACCGAAATGATAATTGCGTAGGCTATTTGAAACTAAGTTCAGATATTATTTTTGATCTTTGAATTGAATTTAGGCGAGTGATTTTTGACACCCGGTCGACATATCAGGACTTGCAAAATTCACGCGAGATCGCTTGCTTCATCGGCACGTTTGAAAACCGAATTTCACAAATTCTACAAATATTTATCACATACCATATGTATCACCACAAAGGTAACTCTCTAAACTATTTCAAACCAAGTTCAGATACTTATTTTCACAAAAATTCGAAGCTATGCAAGCGATTTTTCAGTGGTAGAGATCGACGGAAACAAATTTCTCGCTCTAAAATGACATGAGACGAGCACCAACTTTCGCTAATTTGTGCACAAAATTTCCGCAATATTATAAAAAACTATCGATAAATCTGAATTATATAGACTCTTTTTAGTACCTAAACAAATTTCAGGTACATGGTCATGTTGATTAAAAGAGTATCAACCGATTGAACATGAGAAAGTTCACTCATCTTCATTGAAGCAGCGACTACCGCCATTTTTATATGGTGGCATCTCTTCTATCGATCGGCCAATCAGCGGCACTGCTTGCAAAAAGTTGAGCCACCGCCAAATTTGAAATCGCCAAAATTCAGTCAATGTGCCTGCAGTGCCAACTGGCGGTGAAAACTATATCAATTCCATTAAAAGTAAAAAATGAAAAAATATTAAAAAATATTCAGCCACATTTGAAAACAATATTTGCTCTGTGGACCGAGGTAAAAAGGGAAAGAAATCTAAACGCGAAATGACCTCATTCTCTTAATACAGGTCGGATCGCGCTGATTTTTCGTGTTTTGAGTTCACCTTGGGCAACTCCTAATTTAGCACCGTCAACGAAGTGGCTAGGCCTTCCCAATCAGAAATGTCCAATTTTGTCCACAGATGGGTCCCTAGATGGATGGATGGATGGATGGATTGCAGGACGGACACCATTTGAACAGCTATTCTACTAGCTCCGCTGACTTTGTCAGCTGAGCTAAAAATGCCCAAAATCTGAAAATCACCTGCCACGCCCACTTTTAAGAGCGCTTCAGCTTGGATGTTCCCAATTTATGTCAACACAAAAAATGAAATGGCCAGGGCCATTGTGCTCACCTCATGTGGAGGAAAGATGGATAAAGATCATGGTCTTGTGTCATGTAGTGTTAGGTTTGATGTAGGTCCAAGCAATTACAATTTCCCCAAAATGGCCAATTTACAGTACATTCGACCTCTGTGACCTTGAAAAGTAGGTCAAATCAAAGAAGACCCGGGTGACACATTGAATGGTTGTTAGAATTAGATGTACCCATGATATCAAATTGGTGGCAATCGGGCAAGAAGTTAAGGAAAAATCACATTTTTAAGGTTTTTGGATTTTGCCCCCTGGTGGTCAAGTGGTGAATCATATTGGACCAAACTTTGGTCCCTGAGATCACCTGACTAAGGGGTAAATGTGTACCAAATTTGGTATCAATAGTCATTGCAGTTTAGAAACGTGCCATCGTTACATCCTAACGGCTAATTTACACCATTTGACCTCTGTGACCTTGAAAAGGAGGTCAAATCAAAAACCCGGAGGATATATGATGCACCTTTGCTAGAAGTACCTACCATATTTTTTTCAAAATTTCCCGACTACTATTAAGGGAGATATTGCATATTTTCACTTTTAACGTTTGGCCCCCTGGTGGCCAAACCATGAAATGAATCGGACTGAAACTTGGTCTCCCAGGTGTCATTACATAAGGGTACATGTGTACCAAGTTTCAACTCAATAGCTCTAACAGTTACGAAACGTGCCCTGCTAACGGACGACGGACGACGACGACGACGACGGACGACGGACGCCACGGTATGGGATAAGCTCACCTCTGCTAAGAGGTGAGCTAAAAAGGTTCAAATTTCATAATCTAACACAAACTTTTTACCTCTGTGACACTGAAAATAGGTCAAGGCCAAAACCTGTACGATATATTATGTCCCCTCATAAGAAGTAACCACCTTAAAAATCTCAGTGAGCTTTGATCAATATTTATGCACCCGTCAAAAAGTATCTTGACCCCACCCCCCTCAAGCGTTCACCCTCTATTCACTTTTGCAGCAAAATAATTGGGTCAAGATTCACCTTTGATTCACAACAAAACATGTAAAATTAGGTCAGGATTCACCATTGATTCACACCATTTCTTTTTAGATTAGGTCAGGATTCATTCATCTAAAAAACATCTTTAGTCGGGATTCACCCAATGTTTTTATTCACTTATAAGGGACCGAGATTCACCTGGTGTGAAGATTCACCTCATCATGTAAGATTCACCTAATAGTGCCAATAGTGCCCTTATCAAGCCACTTGCATTCGTCATCAAATCAGTTGTCAGTATGGTACGCATTGTCTTCTCTATTATAGCACTAGCAGTAGCATTTTCCTGGGATTTATTTATAAAGCAGACAGCAAGTTGAATCATCAATTAGGCCTAGTTTAGCCATTGCCAGCTAGGTGGCACGGCACTATGGTACAACCTCGTCAAGCGGGGGCGCAACCAGGAGGTCTGTGTAGTCATGGCAACAGCTAATTGGGTGCTATAAGCACAACTTTTTGTATAGAGAACACCGCCTCGCTTTTGACTATAATGGGCTGGTTTATAATAGCTGTTTTGTAGTAAGGAAGTTATTCCATAGCCAGTTATATAACTGGTTGTGATAACAGAGGCCTATTCACAGGTTGAAACCTTATTACATGCGCTAGTGTGTGCTTTGCGCCTTGAATTCCTTGTCTTCTTATACTGAGATCAGTAATAAATTTGGTTTAGTTTGAAGTGTGGTGTGCATCAGAACTCAAAATGTTGACTTTGAAGAGGTTTTTTTTACAAAAACTCGAGGGCTCCAGCCACTTCATATTTTAAGCTGTGGCTTTGAAAATTTCACAGCTTGTTGTAATAACCCTTCTGCCTCGGCAGCTAATGCGAATCCTTCAAGTTGAAATTATTTCTCCTATAAAAAAGTGTCTTATTGACTTGAATTTCTATCATACATTCTAAAGGAAAATCCGTGATATGATGCATGAAATACATTGTAGCCTGTTTCTGAAGAATGTACATGCCTTATGTTTTTGTACAGCACTGATGGTATGTTCAAAACCAATGTCTTGCCATGAGCAGTCGACCCAAAGAACTGGTATAGGCCGTGTAGAAGTTTTAAGTGTCCTAGGATAGAATGTCTAGGGATGATTCTCTACCATGTGCTTTTAAAATCTCTGAGCTATTGTTGGCGGTAATGGCCTCCAGACTGACCCATTTGCCATCCGGCCATACCGAATACGTCAGAACACAATAGGACCAGACACTTTTTCCAGGCGGACATTTTCTACTTTTGCGTACACAAGACCGGCGCCCCACGTTGGAGTTGGGGAGGATCATCATACATTGCTGGTAAACAGATAGGCCTTCCTGGGGAAGGTGGACTGGACAGGTGTCCGCGTCCCATTCCAAAAAGCATAACCTACTGCCCCCCCCCCCCCCGGACTGAGCGAGGAAAGTTGCAAGTCATGGGGACCAGTAGGTTGTACCATCCCTGTTTATCATCTTTGTGTCTTTCACATATACGTACTGTGGAAATCCTCCACACAATGTCCCAATAGTACGCTGTTTCTATTGCACTGTCGTGGTGAAATTGGATGACATTGTATCAACCTAATCATGCAGTATTCTCAAAAACCCAATTGTACACAATATCATGTTGAAATGTTACACCTTAAGACTGTACAGACACCTGAATCAGTTTTGTTATAGGCAAATCTGTTGTCACCAGCAAAACAGTAAAACTGGTAAAAGGGCAACCAATAATTGGGTGTAATCAGCTATAGTTGCCCTGTTGGGACTAGTAGCGTCTTATCACAATCACCGGCCAGTGATTCAGACAATATTGAAAGACAGCATCGTGGTGGTGCTGTCAGGGCGTCAGGACAGTAGGTACAGTCAATCCGAATGGGAATATTTGAAGACAAAATCAGAGGAGCATTCAACAGAGATGGAGCTATTGTTGCCCTGTATTGGGACTAGTAATGTTTTGTCACAATCAATCCCAGTGATCAGACAATATTGAAAGACAGCATCGGCGTGATGGTGCTGTCAGGATGGTAGGTACAGTCAATCCAAATGGGAATATTTGAAGACAAAATCAGATGAACACTCAGCAGAGGAGCTGTCTCGTCAGTAGATTACATGTAGTCACAATCAAGGCAGCCATGAAGGCTATCCAAGTGCCGCCTGGCACAGTGTGGAAGGGTGGTGTGTGCAAGCTATTGGATTGTCAGAGAGTCCCATGCCTCTGGAAAAGGAGAGGGAACACCACCCTATCCAATTATTTATATTTCAGGTTGCTTTCTTTGTATGGGAAATTGATGACCAAAATGAAAGCAAGGATGGTCTTGTTGGTCAAAGACAGTCATCCCTCCAATTATCGCTTGTCCAGTGTCCAGACAACAGCATAAAGTATGGTACCGTAAATGCTGGGTACCCAGCTCCTATTGGGATGATCCGAAGCCACATCATTGGTATTGCTGCTATGCCAGGAGGGGTAATCTCATGGTGATGGCCAACCTTTGCCTGATGCTCATTTTCTATGACATACTGGCCTGTAAGTGAACTGTCCTCCATACATGTACCGGGCTTGCACAACCAAGTCGAGTTTGTGATGCAAAGGACTCCAAGTCTGAGCTGAAGTCGTCCCAACATTCAGATAAGCTGTCATGTGTACCTCAGTATGCACAAGTGCAAACGAACCACATCATTTCATTTCATGCTACAGTCCCAGTCACAATTGACATACCCACCAAAATGCTCTCTTTGTGTTCTACACTGTATCATCTACAAATCTGTCATTTATCAATGGACATTTCTCTTTGATAAGTGCGAATATTTACCTATTTCGTGACGAACGACAATCGCAAATCGAAGTTTTAAAAACTTGTAATGGTGCTCAATCCATTCTCGGGACGAAGATAAAGCCATAGTGTGTATAAGTGTACAAATGAATAGGGAACAGGGATGGGAGCCGAGGTCGATTCTAAGATAGTTGCTGCGCATGCGTGAGGAGAGTTGGCGTTTACCTCTCTGCAATACAGACACCACCATTTTGTACAGATTCCTGACAATAACCGATTCGACGCACAAAGTACATTTTTTAGCACAGATAGTCCAATTATTTTTCATCAAAACAAATTTCAATTTGCAAGTGCTATTTATTACTGAATAATGACAATAAATTGGAAAATTTTGTAATCTGTATAATTTTAATAGCGCGATTCGTGTGGTGCGCAGAGTTGAAAAGTGAAAGACGAATGACGATCCCGTATATCGAAGACAGCGGCGCGTTAAGATTCTTAGATTTTCTTCTTGAAAAGATTCGACGCTTATTCACCTCGCACATTATTTTGTTCGTCAAAGATTCGACGCTTATTCACACTCATAATGCAGTTATTCGTCCAGGATTCACCATCAGCTGTTCTTATTTCGTTTGAGATTCACTTTTTTCCCCGACCTGTTCGGCAAAGATTCGGCGTCGACTCGACGTCGAATCAACGTCGATGCCTGAGGGGAGTGGGGTCAAGATACTTTTTGACGGGTGCATTAGTGAGATATCACACTTTCTGTGTTTTCGCATGATGCCCTCTGGTGGCCAAACCAGTAACGTTTCAAGGTTGAATGTCAGTTTATGAGTTACTGTCACTTAGGGTACACATATACAGAGAATGGGATCAATAGCTTCAGTGGTAATAAAATGTGAACATTACATCTTGACCTCTGTGACAAAAAGAAGGTCAAGGTCAAAACCCATAAGAAACATTGGCATTTTTATGGTAGAGGTATCTGCCATAAAAATTTCAGGAAGCTGCAATCGAAATTGGTGGAGTTATTGCATTTTTTGTGTTTTCACATAGTGCCCCCTGGTGGCCAAACTGTAAATGAGAACATGCTAGATTTTGAATTCAAAATTACCAGTCATCTGTTCTTACTACCAAAAAAATTCAGCACGCTGTGACCAATAAATAATAAGTGAGATATCGCACTTTTTGTGTTTTCGCTGGTGGCCAAACCAGTAACGTTACAAGGCTGAATGTCGGTTCATGAGTTACTGTCACCTAGGGTACACACATACAGAGACTGGGATCAATACCTTCAGTGGTTACGGAATGTGAACAATTCGTCATTTTACACGAACTTTGACCTCTGTGACCTGGAAGAGAAGGTCAAGGTCATAACCCGTACAACATATTATCTCCTCTCTCAAGAGGTATGTGCCGTAAAAATTTCAGCAAGCTGCGATCAAAATTGTTGGAATTATTGCATTTTTGTGTTTTCACATAATGCCCCCTGGTGGCCAAACCATGAGTGAGATAACGCCAGATATTGAATTCAAATTTGCAAATCCCCTGTTCATACAACCAAAAAAATTTCAGTGAGCTGTGACCAATATTAAGCGAGATGCGAGATATCACACTTTTTGTGTTTTCCCTAACGCCCCCTGGTTGCCAAACCAGTAATGATATGAGGTTGAAAGTTGGTTTATGAGTTACTGTCCCCTAGGGGTACACACGTACAGACACTGGTATCAATAGCTTCCATGGTTACGAAATGTGAACATTTCGTCATTTTACACAAACTTTGACCTCTGTAACCTTGAAAAGAAAGTCAAGGTCAAAACCTGTAAGACGTATTATGTCTCCTCTCAAGAGGTATCTTCAATAAAAATTTCAGCAGGCTGCGACCAATATTAACTGAGATATCACACTTTTTATGTTTTCACATAACGCCCCCTGGTGGCCAAACCACTAATGATATAAGGTTGCAACTTGGTTTACAAGTTACTGTCACCTAGGGGTACACACATACCAAGACTGGTATGAATAGCTTCAGTGGTTACGAAATGTGAACATTTCGTCACTTTACACGAACTTTGACCTCTGTGACCTTGAAAAGAAGGTCAAGGTCAAAACCCGTACAATATATTATGTCCCCCCTCAATAGGTATCTACAATAAAAATTTCAGCAAGATGCGATCAAAATTTGCGGAGTTATTGCATTTTTTGTGTCTTCACATATCGCCCCCTAGTGGCCAGTCCGTAAGTCAAAATGGGACGAAACCTTGACGTGGCACGCCTACCCACCAGGGGGAGTCTACATATGAAATATGAACTTCCTAGCCCAAGCTGTTACTGAGAACAGCCCCGGACAAACTTGGCAGCCGCCCGCCCGCCCACCCACCCGCCAAGGGGACGACAATACCCCTCTGCCCAATTGGGGCTGAGGGGTAAAAAGGTCACCGCCATTTTCTTGATAGTACTCCAGGTAACTTCGGCGGGAAATTTAAAGCGGAATCATCCGGGGTCAAACAACAGTTTTGCTCACTACCGCCAACTGGTGATATAAATCGACACTAATCTATTTTATATCAAAACTTCTGTATCATGAAGACCTTTTCAACTTTATTTCAAGCTTTTATCTGCTGGAATAGAGCGTCAAAAAATGTTTTTTTCATTTACGCATTTTGCCCCCTGGGGAGCTGAATTTGAGTCGAATCGCCCAAATTTTTTTCCGAAAGCAACATTTTCGGCGGTGTTTATAAGCAAGACTAGATTTGAAGTGCCTCGGTTGTATGATTACAAAATGCCCAACTTTGTCTAAAGATGGCTGGATGGAAGGATGGCAGGATGGATGGAAGGAAGGACGGACACCAATCGAATAGCTATTTGACTAGCTCCGCTGACTTTGTCAACTGAGCTAAAAATCATATTCGGGAGGCGGTGTGTTGGGGCACGGGGTGGGTGTCCTGGGGATAATATTAACATTTTGTTCATGTTTCCAATTTTTTAGCAACTGATTGCATTTTCTATCATTCAAATACAATCAGAATACTACGGCGGCCCGGAGGGGACATCGAGAAAAAAATAATAAACTCGCACTGCAACTTTTTAAACACGCACTGCGACTTTTTAAACTCGCAATACTACTTTTTAAACTCGTACTGCGACTTTTTAAACTCGCATTGCTACTTTTTAAAGTCGTACTGCGATTTTTCAAACACGCACTGCGACTTTTCAAACTCGCACTGCGACTTTTCAAACTCGCACTGCGACTTTTCAAACACGCACTGCGACTTTGCAAACTCGCACTGCGACTTTTTTTTATCCAATCACAGCCGTGTTTACAACGACATGTGTTGCTGCGCTTGAGTTGTAAGAGTTCATAATTCAGGCAAGATGATCTCTTCTAATGGCCTGACAACAATCAAAGTGCACCAGGGCTTGGTTTTGACGGACTTAATTACCATCTTTAAAGATGGTAGCATCATGGAGCAGGATATTACATGCAAAAGAATTCTTCTGAATGGGGAAGAAGAGTCTGCAGTTGGTGTCGGTGTCCTAAGAGACACCTTAACGGAGTTCTGGAAGGAATTCTATGACAAGTGCACGCTGGGAACCAAGTATAAAGTGCCTTTTCTGAGGCATGACTTCCAAGAGGACGAATGGAGAGCAGTAGCGAGAATCCTCGTAAAGGGGTATAGAAGTGCCAGCTACTTCCCAACATCGATTGCTCCCACATTCATGGAGGCTGCGCTATCCGGGAACGAGAGTGAAACAGATGTAGTGTCTGTATTTCTGAATTTTGTGGGTGACAGCGAGAGTGAAACACTTCGCAAAGCGCTAGATAATTTTGATTCAGTGGACCAGGAGGAGTTGATAGACATACTCGATGCACACGAGTGTCGCCGAATGCCATGTGCCGCCAGCATTGAACGAATCGTAAGAGAAATAGCATTGAAGGAGCTTGTACAGCAGCCCTGCTTCATCATTGAATGCTGGAAGCCCGTTCTGGCATTTATATGTAACATCAACTACAAGAAAATCTGTAAGAAACTGGTGCCTACGCCAAAGGCCATTCTCGCGACAAAGCGGCTGTTGGGAATCATCTCAAACGGTTCATTCGGGAGTTATCCCCACAGGACATGGGGAATTTTCTCAGATTCTGCACAGGATGTGACCTTCTAATTACAGACGCTGTAATTGTCGATATGAGCGGCAATGGGGGGTATACGCGTTGCCCAGTTGCCCACACCTGCGGCTGTGTTCTGAAATTGCAGACAGACTACGACAGCTTCCCAGACTTCAGGTCTGATTTTACCAACATATTTAAAAGTGGGATTTGGGTTATGGACATTGTCTAATTCAATGTGGTCTTGAAGTCCAACAAACTATAGAGTCGCAAAGTATGTTGGTGGCCTTTCGGCGTTTTTTTGATATTTTACTATAATCCAGAACCAGATGGTCGCAAAGTTGGTGGTCGTTAAACGTTTTTTATACTTAATCAGAGATTGTAATCCAGGAACTATATGGTCGCAGAGTTGGTGGCCGTTAAACGTTTTTTATACTTAATCAGAGATTGTAATCCAGGAACTATATGGTCGCAGAGTTGGTGGCCGTTAAGTGATTTTTTTAGAATATACGTTAACTTACTAGAGTGTACCCAAGATGTAAACAGGGTCAAAAGTTGTTGGCCGTAAAGCGTTGATGATATTTTGTGTGCACGGGATAAACCGTCGGCTTTCGGGAAAACAGTTCAAAGCATTATACTCCTATTGTAGCCGTTGTGGTATTCTCAGAAGAGGACGCCTCGGCAACAATAAAGGATAACGGGTATATAGCCCTTTTCATTTGCCAATGTCATCTCCTGGCGACATCCGACGGGCTATCCCATGCCAACATTCACCATTTGTTTGTGGCTGTTATTCAGCAAATATGGCCGTGTTTGTGTTCTTGAAAATTGAAACCAATAGAACATGTACAAGGACAGGATTGATTCAGTCCATATTTTTCCTGCGCCTGTATACATGGTATATAGGAAATATAGAGTAAATTAATTACTGGAGTAATTCTCAATTTCTTTAATACAATATATATTGTGTAAACATTGGTGTCGAGTCCTTTAGTCTAACATATTTGAGCAGAACTTATTCGAATACATGTATTGTATACATTGTAACTATACATTTATTAAACTTCCCTATTCATTACTGATTTCCTCATCGAACTAGGGACGAAAATTGCCGCCGATTTCGAGTTGCAGTTACAGTTTTCAAATTACATTGTCCAATAAAGGGAAAAATGGTGTTCGCATTGTGAACACATAATGGTGTGGGTCCTACTTCCCTAAAGTCGCAATTCATTTCGAAGAAGCCGTCGCAAACATGTGTACAGATTTAATCTCTCGTATGCGTCGGTATCGTCCATATTAAGGTTGTTCTCCTCCATCAAAATGCTACATATTTCAGAGATGTCACTATCGCAAGGCGCATTGTGGTCCTTAAAGATGCAATCAGGAATGCACACGTTTAACTAATTTTGGCCGACTTCCTGCAAGTAATCATCCACGTCATACATCTCTGGGACACTGTACATAACAAGAGGACGTCCAGACGGCACGTGTGCGTTCCGACTTGGTCGAATAAGGTGGTTGTTCCACACATCTACCACTTCATCAAGCTCCGTCTAGAAAAGATTGAAGCAGATTGAAGTATTACAACAATGCCAATGTACCACTGCCTATACTAAATTTGCAGTTAAGGTAGCTGATGAGTACTAAACATGACTTGACTTCTCCAAGAGCATTAGATAATCGTGTTAAGAACCACCCATTCCCTGATATAACTTTGGTCCCCGCAGTATAGGATCGTTTCTATTTTACGCTTGTCGCTTAAAAACGCTGCACTCACCTGGATAACATCCATAAAGCAGAACTGGAGAATATTTTTTTCAATGAAGTCTCCGTCGTATAAGCCGTCAGATGACAACTGTTGGAAGATGTCCATCCAGAATTGACCACATTCTTTGCGTAGGACACCCCACCATGATTCGATCTGCTGGTTTAGCTTGCTGGTCCCAGTCACAAAGGGAAGTTCGTTGTCGTTTGGTTGAAGGAATGTCTGCATTGCTTCGACGTGTCCGTTTTCCGTGCCTAGATCTGAACGAATACGGCAAGGGCATCCCCCTACCTTGTCAACAGTTTCAAGGAAGTATCCAGCTATAACTCTCGGGTCATTGTTAGTAGTATAAACGTTTAACCACATAATATTTCTGGAAAAACCATCCACACACCCATTTATACAGAACCCGTAGGGTTTCAGTTTATCGTACGAGTCTAAATGCCATATATAGTTTGGACCCTTGCTGAAGTAACTTCTTCGAACGAGTTTACCACATCTTCTCGAAGCGACTCCCATAGGGTCCAGCAATAGCAATAACAACCGAACAGTTTCTCTATTGGTGCGAAGTCCGTTTTGTATGCACTTCAGATGCATCCATCGGTACCCATGCTGTCTACCAGAGCCCCGGATCTGTGCTTCTACGTATTCAGCAACTTCCAATATATCAGAATACCCTTTCCGCCTGCCAAGGTCCAACTTTTTGAGTATCCGTTTTAGGTGGCGGAGACTTATCCTGGTGTTATATCGATACCAAAGTAGGCCTTGAATTTCAGCATAATTCCAGCCGAGATGGAAATATAACTGTGTGACGTCATCCATGGGATAAAATGTGAAAAGGAGGCCCTATAGATGCGAATAGGCTACGTCGCAGTGTAGTGCAATTTTATATCAAAAAACGATGTGAACAGCCACGGACAAGGTCCTGCATAGCTTCCTATAGCTTCAAAGCCGTGGCGAAGGAAGTGGTTTAGTATGCCTTGTTGGAGTTCAACAACACGGGTATCGTTGTAAGCACGGCTGTGATTGGATTAGAAAAAGTCGCAGGGTGAGTTTTGAAACGTGCAGTGCGAGTTTAAAAAGTCGCAGTGCCAGTTGGAAAAGTCGCAGTGCGAGTTAAAAAAGTCGCAGTGCGTGTTTAAAAAGTCGCACTGCGAGTTAATAAGTCGCAGTGCGAGTTTAAAAAGTCGCAGTGCGTGTTTAAAAAGTCGCAGTACGAGTTTAAAAAGTAGCATTGCGAGTTTAAAAAGTCGCAGTGCGTGTTTAAAAAGTCGCAGTGCGAGTTTATTATTTTTTTCTCGATGTCCCCTCCGGGCCGCCGTAGAATACAGCTTAGATGCAAACGAAAATTGCATTATAGTTATTTTTTACACTTTGTCAAAATTTGTGAATTAGTGACTTGTTTTCAATGATATTTTTATGGCAGGTACTCCAAGCAACGATACATCATATGTCATACCGACTTAAGTTTGACCTATGTTTCTTGACAAGGATGAATTCCTAATCACCAGATATCTATATAAAGAGCATAATGGCCCTTGGCCATTTCATTTAGTTTATTCAGAATAAGATCGGATAGAAATTCTGTGTCAATCGGCCACATGACACAGAGATTCATGTGTACCACATTTCAAGTTCATAGCTTGAGCGGTTAAGAAACGTGCCATAGTTATAATAAAACGGCCAATTTACATCATTTGACCTCTGTTACCTTGAAAACTAGGTCAAATCAAAAACCGTTGGATATGTGGAGAGCACTCTGGAATGTTTGTGATATGTATTTGGATCTTCTAATGAATATACCCATTCTCCCTGTGTACAACACAAAAGCGAGGCTTTTCTGCAGCGAAAGCTTTCAGGGATCAGTATAAAGTAGAGGTGTTTGGAGTTTGCAGGGCAAACAAGGAAGCTTCCCCACAATATTTGATATTTATTGTTGCAAATCATCAGATCCATCTTCCCTGAAAATTGCATGACGATAGCATTAATAATTAGAGCTAACGAGGTAAAACTAGCTTTACCCACTTAAAAAATGAAATATTGAAATATGTTGTTTTTATGGTTTCTTAGGCAAACCAGTACGACAAGGATTACAAAGCTGTTTGAATTTTCAAAATCGGTCAACAACTTTTGAAGATATTACGATTTCTGTGCCTGAAATTTGACGCCCTTTTCTAATCAATCAACTGGAAAACAATGAAAGGATTTTACGCCACAATAAAGGGACCTTTGAGGTCAGAATGCATCATATCATTACCAATTTACTAGGGAAATACCAGCGGCTGCAATTACTTAAAAAGTCAGTCCCTAGACAAAACGTGTGTGCTGAAACCATTTTTAACATCAAAAATGGCGTCCGACGCGTTTGTATCCATTAAATGGCGGCCATCTTGGATTCCCATTGAAAATTGTATAAAAACCTCTTACAACCTATATACAACTAATTTTTGCGGATATAATCAATAAAAATAATCTTAATCTTATTCTATATAGGTTCAAGGACAATAATTGACACTTCTGTTGCTATTTTCAGCAGATTGGCAGCCATTTTGAAATTCAAGATGGCCGCCGCCCATCCTAAGAGAGGAAATATTTTTGATACACGAACCATGCCGTGTAACATATCTATGGAAAGGTATGACAGAGTAGATTAAGAATATTGCATTAATTCAGTCATTTGTTTACATTCCAGAGAGAAAATCTACAAATCTTCCAATTTCACAGTTCAGGAATTCAATGTTAGTCATTGAAAAGAGCCATAAAGTGTCATTGCACACGTGTATTAATTGGCAGCTTTATATCCTTATATTTCAGCAGCTGGGAGGCTGTTTCTTTTTCTTCCTTAATGCTGACATCAGTACCTGAAGGAAAACAAGATTTTGTTAATTCCTCAATCTAAATTTACTATAGTAGTTCTTTATTGTTCCGCCTCCATCAATCATTGAATCAATATGATTATTATGAACTTCCTGGCTAAGGTAATTTTGTATGCCTGTGCCTATGCCTATGGTGACTAAGAGTACACTTAACAGAAAACATTAGAGATTTAACCACTAATTACCATAGGCATGTTGAGATTCTTTAGTCATAACCCAAGTGGAGAAAGGAATACTATGCATAATATGTGATACTATGCATAATATGTGATAGGCCTAGGCTACTACTCAATGTTGGGACAAACCAACCTAAAGAAATTCTGAGTAGGCCCATCAGGCTAACACTAACAGATGTAACTCACTAACTGATAAGGGACTAGACCTTTAGTGTGTCATGTCATGCCAAGGCAGCAAACAACAATAATTTCATTCTGCAGCTCTTTAAAACAAGTGACAAACACTAAGAATAATAAAGAAGACATATCTGGTTTGGACCCAGAAATCTGTCATTAGTTGTTGCAAAAAGGACATCGCTAGCTGTAATCTAATTGGGAATCCCAGCCATGATTTGACAGAGGAAAACCCCCTAAAAAATCAATATTTCAAAATTGCAAGCTCCAACCCCCATTAAAATAATCTCTGAACCGATACATTCAATCAGAATAGAGAATCACCATCACGTGACCAACTACGGATGACGTCACGGAGAGGGAGACGACAATCGCAAAATGGAACGGCCCAATTATCGCGTCACTGTGTTGAGTTTCTCCATTGACGCGAATGTCACCGGGCACTCCCAAGTTTGCCAGCTGAATGCGCTATCAAAACAATTTTCTTTTTCCAAACAAACCATGTAACTCAGATCTATATATATTCAAAAAAGTACTCACTGTGCTAAATTTGTATCCGCGGAACGAAGTTTGGAAAAAAGTCGTCACCAAAAGTTCACATGATCGTAGGATAGCCCACACTTGACCTAGATTGACCGGGTAAGTCGCGGCTGCTTGCGGGTGGTCCACTCTGATTGGTTCTAAAATCTTAATGACGTATGACCCGGGGATTTCTTGCTATTAATAATCTAGTAGAGGTCACCCTTCAACTCTGAGCGCGCTTCGTGGAAGAACGTCACATTCGCAACGTTATTTCAGCTTTTTGCGAGAGGCGTCAAACTGGCGCCGTATGTTGTTTTAAACTCGCTTTTTCAGGTTTTTATGAATAAAGAAGTTACTCATAAGTCACATCAATAAAAAGTTTATTTCAGCGGCAATAAGATACATTTTTTTTCAAAACATTTACGGACACGGAAATGTTTACTTAGCAATTATATTCAATGGCTCTGCTTGGCCGACTGCCGATGACGGGTTTTCCCATTAGAAAAATGACGTCGTCATTGGGTAAATCTAGTAAAACACTATGGAGCTCATTATTATGCAAATTAGTTACATAACTGAACAAGAGGCCCAAGGGCCTGGTGCTCAGCTGGATGACCTAATAGCACTGGACTGTGGGTGTAAAGTAGTAAATATTGGCTTTATACTACTGTTTGAAGGTCAAGAGAACACGTTATACCACTAAAATGTCCAATGCAGAGATGCCAGCTGGATGAAATATGACTGAACTAATCATCCATGGTATGTAAATATTACAGGAGGCAACGCAAGATATCCCTAGTTCAGTATGTTGTATCGGTAGCTTTACAGAAAAGAAGTGTCAGAGAGGATGTGACTTCTCCATGGATAACTGTAGTATGTCCAGGCTAGGTTGTACAGCACAAGGATACAAAATGCTGTCTGTAATTGAGAGGTATCCTGATAACAGAGGTCAAAATAAATAGAAATGACCAGTTTGGGACTAACACCACTGTCTTTTTTTTTAATAAAGTAGAGATTACAGGAGTCAACAAAATTAACATTATTGAGAGAAATTGACCTGTCCTGCAGGTGATTGGAATTAACAAAGGGTCGTTTTTTCATGACATTGTGCTCTACTGCGTATCCCTAGTGAGTCGATCGGAAACCCATCTATTTTTCACTTAGACCAGCGATGACGTCATTTCTGGTGATTCCCTACGTTGTCCAATGAGCGCTTTTCAAAGTGTGCAATGTATTTCATCAGCGCTGCCAATTGCCAAACAGAATGCCGTAACTCCGTCAATTTTGAATCAATCTTTATGGGAGTAACAATATTGTGTTGCTTGGAATGTCTACTTTTTACTCATGTCAGAATCGTAGTACTAAAAACATAAAATGCCAACAGAATCATGCCGATTCACTGCACATACTGTGGGAATTCTCCACTTCAAAATAATTCCCGAACAGAGCATGCACTTCTAATACCGTTTTCACAGAATTGTGGCCAAATTTTCAAGAACTAATTTCTGAAAGTAGTCCCTAAAGACCTTATGACTACCAACTGAAAGGAACTAGTGATAATATCGCCTACTTGACTTCTTTTTAGCAGAAAATTGGTTACCGTGTTGCAAAATCAATCTTCCATCTTAATTAGACTGGTCACAGTGGGTATGCTGAAATATAGCCTGGTTCCTCGGCCAATTCCATGTGCAGAATACAACTGCGCAACTATACGTCATAGCCCGGGCTTTTGAATCGTCAAAAATTCAGTTAAATGCGCCTGTAGCGCCAACTGGCGGTGAAAACTAAACTAATTCCATTACAACTTACAAGTAACAAGAGGCCCAAGGGCCTGGCGCTCAGCTGGATGACCTCATAACATAGGACTGAGGGTGTAAAGTAGTAAATATCGGCTTTATACTACTGTTTGAAGGTCAAGAGAACACGTTATACCACTAAAATTTCCAATGCAGAGCTGCCAGCTGGATGAAATATGATTGAACTAATCAGCCATGGTATGTAAATATTACAGGAGGCAACGGAATATATCCCTAGTTCAGTATGTTGTATCGGTAGCTTTACAGAAAAGAAGTGTCAGAGGGGATGAGACTTCTCCATGGACAACTGTGGTATGTCCAGGCTGGGTTGTACAGCACAAGGATACAAAATGCTGTCTGTAATTGAGAGGTATCCTGATTTAACAGAGGTCAAAATAAATAGAAATGACCAGTTTGGGACTAACACCACTGTCTTTTTTTTAATAAGGTAAAGATTACAGGAGTCAACAAAATTAATTTTATTGAGAGAAATTGACCTGTCCTGCAGGTGGTTGGAATTTACAATACAAAGGGTCATGACATTGTGCTCTACTGCGTATCCCTAGTGAGTCGATCTATCCTTGGCGCAGACAGGTTCAAATTGGCTACATCTTGAATGGATTGAATTGCGATGAAAATCTAATGCAATAAAGGAGCAATATCGAAGAGACAAATTAATCAAACCAATTGTCCACAGACTCAGACCCTGAAATGGCGTGATGTATGCGTGCATATAAAAGTATATCAATTGGTCCGATAGAGATGATGAGGCAATGTCAATATGCCTTGTTCCTTAGTCAGCAATATGCCCCTTTTTATACGGAGAAGAAGGAGAACCCAGATATGCCTTCACATGTCGGCTTTCAAATGGCTCGAACCAACTGTACTATTTATTATAAATTTAAAATGCGTGCTCCTCCTACATGTAGCAATGTCTCGGCCAAAAGGGCACTTAGTCGACAGGCAAGCTAGAAGTTCAGCACCGTGAGGAGCTCCTTGGTAAGGCCATGTCAGGTTCCGCACGCCTCTTCATATACATCAAGTATTGAAAGCTGTGGTGAGCACATAAAAAGACCATGGTCACCTTAATTTGAAAATCCCTTCATAATCAAGGGCTACCTCTGACTAAAACAGCACCCATAAACAATTGACCACCAATTTGACCCCAGCTCCTAACTGCGGGAAAACCCAAGTCCAGCAACCAAAAGTACCAAAAATACATTTTTTTCACATTTGAACTGCACACATGCGTTTGTTTACAATTTCATTTCCCGCGAAATCTCGAAAATCAGGTGACCTGCAATCGTGGATTGAAAATAACATTATCCTGGGTTCAGCAGGTCAGCAGGTATACCGGCTGTTCCAATCATCCCCCTACAGCCAGCTGTTCAAAGATAATGTTATTCACCCCACAGGGAGTGCAGGTAATTGATTAAGCCCCTGCATAACTTAACACTATAACAGCAATGGCTTGGGTTCTGTGGTAAGGAGAATTGACAGTTTTTTTACGGAAGTAACATTATTGTGTTGCTTAAAACGTCTACTTTTTACTCATGTAAGAATCGTAGTACTAATAATAACTTCAACTTATTTTCCGGTTATGATAACACAACACGCATCTTTATGATCATGATCTTTCTCAAACTAACTGAATGACCTAATCGCCTTGGACGCACAACCACATATCAATCCGCCCTGACGATCAACAACAAAGTTTTCGTGCTTTTAGCTGTCAACATCAATGGCTATAATATACTCCTGCAGAATAGTAGAATTAATAGAACTAATTTCCAAAGTTTCCAATAGTTTGAACACAAATCAGAACATCACCCATCAGCTGGACTCAGATCTGCATAAATTACGATAAATAATGAGTTCGCAAAGAAAGTTGACTCCATTCGAAGGTTGTTTTGACCAAATTCCGTTGAAGTCATCGTTATGAGGGCATTTGAACACATTCTCGTTGATCTTTTCTATAAACGTGTGAAGTTTCGTACCAAAATACATTTCCGTAAAGGCTTAAATAAGAAAATTTGTCACTTACAAATCATCGCTCCGGTAGAAATAAAAAGGTCGCCGCCATTTTCTTGATGATAGTTCTCCAGGTAACCTCAGCGGGAAATTTAAAGCGGGGTCATCCGGGGTCAAACAACAGTTTTGCTCACTACCGCCAACTGGTGATATAAATCGACACTAATCTATTTTATATCAAAACTTCTGTATCATGAAGACCTTTTCAACTTTATTTCAAGCTTTTATCTGCTGGAATAGAGCGTCAAAAAATTGTTTTTTCTTTTACGCATTTTGCCCCCTGGGGAGCTGAATTTGAGTCGAATCGCCCACATTTTTTTCCGTAAGCAACATTTTCTGTGGTGTTTATAAGCAAGACTAGATTTGAAGTGCCTCGGTTGTATGATTACAAAATGCCCAACTTTGTCTACAGATGGCTGGATGGATGGAAGGATGGCAGGATGGATGGAAGGACGGACACCAATCGAATAGCTATTTGACTAGCTCCGCTGACTTTGTCAGCTGAGCTAAAAATGAAAAATTATCAAAAAATATTCGGCCAGTTGTGAAAACAATATTTCTTCTGTGGACCAAGGTATAAAGGAATGAAGTCTAAACTTCCCGATGACCTCATTCGCTTAATGTAGGTCGGATCGTGCCGATTTTTGGTTTCTGAATTCATCTTGGGTTACGCCTAATTTAGCAGCGTCAACGAAGTGCCTAGGCCTTTGTGGATACAAGCACAACTAATCGATCATTTCGTTTTGTCATTTCGCCATTTCATCATTTTGCTGTTTTTATACAGCTGTTCACTAAATCAAGCTCTACTTGAATGAGGAAGAGCCGCACCGACCCAGCATTTTTTTATCGGATTTAGAAAAAGTATTTCAGGTGAAAATAAATATTTTTTCATGTTATGTCTTTGACCGGACACACTTCAGCATCACAGCGGGAACTTTCGTTTGTAGGATTTGGGTGTATCAAAGGTGGCGCCACCTATTGGTTTCGTATCACATCAAATCCGTCCAAATTGCTCTAAAATGTGTCGCTGAGTCTAATTTAAAAAGGTGTAGGGTGTGGCTGTTATAACAATATCTCGCCCACACAATATGCAACAATATGGTTGTTGCTTTACGAAGATATAAATATCATTTCACCAATCTATGACTTGGCAAACTTGACACACATTAGGTCTATTTTGAACCAATCTCACACCTTTTTCTAGGACCCATGTGGTACAAACTGTGGGGCCACTTAGAGGCAACTATCAAAAATCCATTGAAAGTGCTCTAACCGTCTCCCCTGGATCTCTGCAAATCTAAAAATGAATAGGTTGTAGTGATTATGGATTGACAAAGGATTGACCTCAGATGGATTCCAGAACATGCCTCGCATCCTAGACCCGGGCCTCCTCGTTGACCCTCAGCTGGGGAAGTATGTAAACACTGAAACATTTCAAAAGAAACAGGTCAAACGAAACGAGTCAAAAATAAAAATATGGCATAAAAATGAACATTACTGAATAATTATACTCATGATCTGTTATAATGATTACAATAATTCTGTTTACGTACTTTGACTTTGATAGTCTGGATCGATTTTTAGGCGATGAATTTGGTAAATTGTTTGCAACACGGCGACCCGCCTTGGCATTCCACATTTTCAGTGCAATAAGTAAATCAGCCTCGTCCCCGTGCCAATCTCCAAAAGCAGAGTTAATATTTAAAATATTATCTCTGCCCGAATTGGCTTCCATGTTGGCGAATTACTGTACATTATGCATTGCGATCGCACAGTGTAATTGAACTGAAAATGGCCACGGCCACAGATTCGTACTCACTTTGGGGACGAAATAATAAAAGGTTATGGCGTTTAAAATTAAACAATTACAATTGAAATGTTTGAATGAACCACCCTTATCATGTCTTTTAAGTTTCGCATCAATATATGCTTTGAACATCTTGTAATATTGAAATGAGTGGATCCAGCACATTCGGCAATAATGGCGGCCAATTAGGGCAGGGAAATGCCAAATGAAATGCGGAATAACATGAATAATGCTATGACCTCTGATCTGCTGATGCTCCGTGTCTGAGTGCTACGTTCAAAGAGTTCAAGGCAAAATTGGACATGTTCAATTCAACGTGTTCCAATAAATCGTTGTTATTGTCGTTAAAGTATACGATAGCGCTAAATATTGGGGAGGGTACGAGGTTACATGGGGAAATACCGATTTATCTAAATTGTGAAAGAGCTGAATGGACCGTGGAAATCTATTTATGATTAATCGCTTTCTGTTTGAATTGCTGTGGCTTTTATGCGGTAAAATTACAAAACAGAGCCTTGAAAAACGACACATCCACAGTGCATTTTCAATTTCACGTTTTGACCATTTATTTGACTCGTTTCGTTTGACCTGTTTCTTTTGAAACGTTTCAGTGTTTACATACTACCCTCAGCTGGAGGCATTCTCCAGACTGGCTTGTGAGACCAAATCTAGCAAAAGTGTAAGCTGGGATAGAAATCATTCCTGATGCCGAGGTTACCATTTTGGTTGGAACGTGAAATCCTAAAGCAATAAGAACAAGTCCTCCAAAATCTTAAAATCTCAGCGGCTGTTCTCTGGAAAATGAAGAGCAGACTCCCATCCTTTAAATTGACATTCACTTTGTTTTGAAAAGGCTCTTATTGCTTAAGGATTTCATGTTCTAGCCAAAATGGTGGTGCCAATGGTCAACCCTTAAATGATAGGTGTCATCTAAATTCCGCAATTGCAATAACTACAACATTTCCACCTTTCGGTGATCCATGGGCATTAGAAACGACCTGCTGAAAATTTAAGTTAATACAGAGTTAGAAACAGCGAAAAATCATGCTTTTATTACTGCCTATGAAGACATCCATTTTGATTCAAATGTCTCTCTCCGATGACGTCACACATGCAATGGGGATGCACTCCAGATCAACACAATGATCAAGGTCACCATTAGTCTCTTCCATTTTTGCGGTGATGGCATTGATATCCTGGCAGCAGTCACATTCAAAGTTTGTGGGCATCACCATGCAGCCATGGCACATGCACCATTCCTCCACAGGCATCTGGGTGCGATCCTCGTGGCCTTCGTCATCGAGTGGTACATCATCTTCAAGCTCCACAGCAGCCACACCACCATCAAGATCACGTTCAGCCAGCACTTCGGGTGTGTACTCAAACGCATAGGGAGCTAGGCCTACTTGTTCTCCTGCCGATGCACGGTTTTAATCGGCAGAGTTGAAGGATTCCTTTAAAGCACGGACTCTTGAGAAAATCAGATCAGCATGTATATTCTGCCTGCTGAACAAAAGGCCATGTCTGAGCATGTCTGATGTGGCAGTAGGAAAATAGTCTTCAGCAGGCTCTCGCTTTTGAGGGGCGTGAAATTGGAAAGATTGCACTCCAAAATTTTGGTTGAAACGGCGCTCCATTGTCCAATTTACAGGCCAGGAATCATAGATGGTGATGAGTGACTGTCATATGGTAGATACATAACACGGTACCAGGTAAAAATCCCCCCGGTAAATATCCCCCCCCCCAGGTAAAAATCCCCCTGGTAAAAATCCCCCAGGTAAAAATCTCCTTGGTAAATATCCCCTACAGTAGGCCTGTTGTAGGCTATAGCAGAATCATTATGAAATAAATTACACCATTTTTTTTACTAGCATATACCCATGGGGCGGGCAAAGTTGAAATGTAATATACATTAGTTAAATGGGCACGATGATTGAACTACATTAAATTTCTAACGTTACTGAAGTTTTATTAAAGGTTAAACACGCAATGAACTGCATTTAGGGACTTATTGCTGCTATCTACATGCAACCCCCAATAGATTGATTGGAGTACGCTATTTTACACAATGCATTGAGACCAGTGACAGCAGGTCCTGTTCCAAATAAGGCCCGCACATATTAGGCATATCACCCACCCCCTCGCCCGTACCCAATGCCACTGTCGGACCAAAGCCAGGTGCATGGAGAGATGCAGAACGCAATTCAAACTGACAACATCAGTCAGTAAAGAATAAATCAAAGAGCAAGCGCTGGCCACTGTACATATTTTGTCCATCCTGGCATAACTGTTTATTGATACCCTGACTGCATGTTCCGGTAGGCCACTCTGCAGAATTTGCCTAATCACTCAGGTCAGTGTTTCTCGAATAGAACTAAAATAGAATAGGCTTATCATTAATCTCCCTGCTAATACCCTGCACCATGGACCAGGTTGTGTAGCACTACATACGTGCTGTAAGCTAATAATGATGTGGCAGGGAGAATATGCGTGAAGTTTGCGTATGCTTTTGAGAATGAGCGGAGCTCTCCAGTCGACGTGCTCTCTGAAAAGTTGTTATTTATTCTAAAACCACGAAGATATTCGACATATGACACCCTCAGTGACACTCTTACGTATGATCCAGACCTACGAAGCCAAAGGTTGCAAGAATTCGACGCATTTCCAAGGCCCAATTTTGAAACAATGAAACGGCCAGGGGCCATTGTGCTCACCGTATAGAGATTTGGTGCTTTGGAATTCATCCAGATTAAGAAACATTGTACATGTATAGTACATAGGTCAAACCAAAGTCGATATGACACATGTGATGTATCGTTGCTTGGAGTAAGTACCATAAGAATATCATCAAAAACAAGTCTCTAATAAACGAGATATTGCACTTTTTACCTATTTTAGTTTTGGCCTCCTGGTGGCCGAGTTGAGTACCAGATCAGATCGAAATTCGGTGTTACATGACGTAGGGAGTCATGTGTATCAAATTTCAATTTCAAAGCTTTAGTGGTTAAGAAATGTGCCATAGTTACAATCAAATGACCAATTAATGCCATTTGACCTCTGTGACCTTGAAAAGCAGGTCAGATCAAAAACTCATATGATATGTGATGTATCCTTGCTAGGAGAACCTACCATAAAAATGCTATTGAAAACGAATCACTAAAAATAAGCAAGATATTGCACTTCTTACTTTTTCCATTATGGCCCCCTGGTGGCCGAATAAAGAATCAGATCGGGCCAAAATTTGGCATCAGAGGTTATCTGATGTAGGGGATTATATGCACCAAGTTTCAAGTTCATAGCTTTACTGGTTAAGATTATAAGAAACGTGCCATAGTTTACCCTCTAACGGCCAATTTACGCCATATGACCTCTGTGACCTGGAAAAGTAGGTCAAATTGAAAACCCTTAAGATATGTGATGTATTCTTCCTAAAAGTACCTACCATAAAAATTTTATCGACAACAAGTCACTTATAAGCAAGATATAACACTTTTTAGATGTCCACTTTTGGCCACCTGGTGGCAAAGTTGAGAATCAGATCAAACTGAAATTCAGCACCAGAGGCTATGTGATATAGGGGGTTATATGTACCAAGTTTCAAGTTCATAGCTTTAGTGGTTAAGAAACGTGCCATAGTTAACAGTCTAATGGCCAATTTACGCCATATGACCTCTGTGACCTTGAAAGCGAGGTCAAATTAAAAACCCGTATAATATAAAATGTATATTTGCTATGAGTACCTACAACAAAAGTTTTATCGAAAACAAATCACTTATAAGCGAGATATCACACTTTTTAGATTTCCACTTTTGGCCCCCTGGTGGCAAAGCTAGGAATCAGATCGAACCAAAATTCAGCACCAGAGGCTATGTGATATAGGGGGTTATATGTACCAAGTTTCAAGTTCATAGCTTTAGTGGTTAAGAAACGTGCCATAGTTTACACTCTAATGGCCAATTTACGCCATATGACCTCTGTGACCTTGAAAACAAGGTCAAATTAAAAACCCGTATAATATAAAATGTATATTTGCTATGAGTACCTACAACAAAAGTTTTATCGAAAACAAGTCACTAAAGCGAGATATCACACTATTTAGATATCGACATTTGGCCCCCTGGTGGCCAAACAGAGAATCAGATCGGACCGAAAATCAGTGTCAGAGGTCAGCTGACCTAGGGCATTCTGTGTACAAAGTTTCAAGTTCATAGCCCTAGCAGTTAAAAAACGTGCCACTGTTAGGATACGACGACGACGACAACGACGACGACGACGACGGACACAGCGCTATCATATAGACTCCCCTTACGGTGAGCCAAAAATTACCTCCTAAATAGCGGCCACAACGCGCATTATAGTATAGATACAAATTTACTTGTTCACTTCTTATATGGTGTGTTCACACTGGATGCGAATTGAAACCGAATTCCGTAGAGCGCTCTCCGGAATACGAATTGGTTAATCCAGTTTCAGAACGGTCGCGTCACACTGGCCCGAATACGCATTCAAATCGGTTTAAAACGCGCCACACTCAATGCATACTAACGACGCGCCATCTATTATCATTATTATTATTATTTATTAACCTCCCTTAAGGGAGAATAAAATTTACAAGTACAAAACATATAAGTATAATATCACAGTAACACACAGTCATTATTAACAAGTTAAAATCGCGTAAGGTGCTTGACCATTTCCATCTCCTGGCCATGCCTATTGCCAAAGTTCGGGTCAAAGAGGAGTGTCCTCAGCGAGTCAACACCACCGTCGCTAAATGCGGAGAATCCCGGCCTCGCCCTCGAAAACGAGGCCAAAACCGGGGAAAACCCCGCCGCGACAATGTTGCTGACCAGCGTACCTTTGACCAACGAACCGGCGGCAACATACCTTGCCAGGAAATGGCAATGCAAGTCACGTGCAAGGGAGTTGATATTTCCCTATTCTATGGCATAACGAAAAACGATTTGAGTTAATGAGATCATTTAAATACATCAGTTAACTAGTTCGGATCACTAGTTCCCGCGGTCAAAGGTCACTTTCCATGCGCCGGGCGCATGCGCAGTGCGATCGAAAACCTTAATTCGTATCAAGCGCGTCACACTTGAAATCTCAATACGGTTTCGTTGATTCGGATTAACTGATTCGCATTCAATTCGGTTTAAGAACCGTGTTGGTTAAAGCGGATTGAGATCGGTATGAACCGAATTGAGTGTGACGCCCCAATACGTATCAACGTTTTAATTCGAATTCAATTCGTGTTAAAACCCCAGTGTGACCACGGCATTACTTAGGCGGCAAAGAAAACGCTTACCCAACATTAGAATCGGGGGAATATACGTAATCATGGAAAACAAGCCTGAGCCTAAGCTATAGGCCTAATGCACAATACACATGTTTTAACTGTAGGGGGATTTTTACTGGGGGGATATTTACCGGGGGGATCTTTACCTTGGGGGATTTTTACCGGCGGGGATTTTTACCTACATTCACATAACACCGCTGCTAAGGCACGTATTTCAAGGGCGCTGACAATTGCTCTCCTGGGTTTTTCAAATGTAAGAGCCTGCTTCAGCTTCATGCTACTTCTTGGTATTGGAAAACTATTGATTACAAAAGACTGGACTGAACAGGGAAAGTCTGGACTCACAGTCATCACTGGGTCTGTTCATAACCAGGCACTGGCACTCTGGCACTGGCACTGGCACTGGCACTGGCACTGGCAGCGTTTTTGCAAGAAAATACAACAAAATATATAGGTTTTACGTCCTATAAAGTGCAATTGGTGAAAACTGATGAGGATTGCAGCTTATTGTGTCTGTAAAAGCCATTGATTTTTAAAACTTAACCAAATTCCTTTCTCAAGCCCCCAATGCAAAAGTGGCTGCCGGCTGCAGACAATCCCTTATGCCATGTGCATAGCCTGACATTTTACAAAGGAGTGTGCATGCATGGATCTCTAGCTCTGGAGATCATGTTGTTTCAACTGGAAGAGGACAACCGGTATATACTTGGGCCAATATTTGTGTCAGAACTAGGCCTACTGTGATCAGGCATGGATTACGATCACTATGATTCAGATTTATGCCTACTATCAATGTGTTTTTATGTCCGAAAACATATAATCATCGTCATCCGATAATCGTATGATGATTTGTACATGGATGTACACGATCATAATAGGCCTACACGGAGGCATACACCGAGTACACACCAGTGTCGGCCAGGCCCAGCCCCAGGGTCCCTGCTTGCAACCCTTTGAGAATAAAATGATTACTGTATAAGTTTTCTGTACTTCACAACACTTGACCACAAGGGTAGTTGATAAAGCTTGGAATCAGTGAAACCTTGGAACCAGTGATAAACCTTGGAATAGGTCCTAAAAATGCATAAAAACATGAAATAATGCGATTGGAACCTAAGGTGGTTACGAATCACTATTTGGAGATTATTTTTACATGATCAGATCGGAATTTGACAGTAGTTTAGAAATCAGTCGCATATCCGATTCAACAATCTATATTTCAGAACAACCCAGTCATACCTCGCCTCCAGTGTACATTACTGATCTCCCAAAATATGGGCATGCACGTCACGACACGCCCACCACACAACCATAATATAGACCAATCAGCGCTCCGCTTACTACCCCATCACAGGGGGCCTATTTGAATTACGGAGCGGTGTGATCATACAGGGTGATACAGAGAAGACTGACTACATCATGCAGTACCGGCTGGCACTTATCCGTACATCATCTTAAACATGACAAGAATCGTAGATGAAGGTTTTATTACCGAAGGTTTTAGCCGGGTTTGGAGATGAAAAATGTGAACAAATTCCTTCGCTGTGAGCCATTTCGTACATCTTCATGTACACATCGAGGGATGTAGATATCTTTTCGTGATGTCACCAGTTCTAAGCAAACACATTTTTTAGTGATTTCCGTGTGCATGTTTGTCCAATCTACCAAGCTTAATCAGAGCATTATATATACAAAATGATTCTTCTAATAAAACGTTTTATTTCAGTATATGGAATACAAAACAATCACAAAACCTTTCTTTTGCTTTGATTGAAAAGAAATCATTAGATATTTGCAATTGCGGCCCGTCATGAATATAAGTTTATATTTTAACGACAACAACGCATTTCAAATGCATTCCATGATGATGTCATCCGCCAAAAAAGGTGGTTTCTGGAACTACTGACAAATTGCTATCAATAAAGTCAGCTGGGACGAGATTGGCAGTTGGAAGGGTATAAATCGTGGAAGGAACGCACCCGATTTCACGCGGTACTTGCACAGTGATACCACGGCTTAGTACTGACAATTCCAAGGTTTATCACTGGTTCCAAGGTTTCACCGATTCCAAGCTTTATCAACTACCGACCACAAGGGTATATTGGTGCTGCTGTGTTGTTAGCAAAATCTAGTCTGCAGACCAGAAATCACCTTGGGGCCAGTGCCAGTGCCGCCGAATCGGTAGATGTCGTCCTGAGTATACTTAAACATTACCCAGGACCAACTTGGGTAATCCTAAAAGTTACCATGGATGGTCCTGGGTAATGTTTAGGACACTAAACATGTGCTCTGGCGACATTCATGACATTGATCTGTTGATGTCGTATTCATTTCTCACACAAACGGAATGAAATGGATTTAATACGGCATTATGATGATGACGATAAAGAAGAGCCACGCCACCCTGACCTGCTTGAGATACGAAAGCAGTGTGCTGTAGGTGGCCTAGAAGGACTTCTCGCAAAGACTTTGCCAGGTGTTGAACTTTTGAAAAACAAACTTACAATCTCAAAGTATGCCACCGGCAATTTCCCGCCCCATTGCAAATAAATTCATCCTTAGCCAACCACTGCAGCTTAGACTAGAGTCTTGTTTTGCCCCCTCGCGGAGTTTAACTTCACCATTCATGACTTCAATCAATTTCTTTTTAATTTCTCTGCCTTTTTACGATCTAAACGACGGGATTGATGCTTAATACGCTTTTCAACCATCAACAGAAACTTTGACAGCCATTTCGACTGCAAAAAGCTAAAGTACCGTTTTCAAGAACCTCGCCCGCAGGTTGAAAAATGCACGGATTTCAAACTGGGTAATGTTAACTGTCCTAAAAGTTACCCAGGACGATTCTAGGTAACTACCCAGGTTCGTCCTGGGTAATGTTTAGGTATACCCAGGACGACATCTACCGATTCGGCGCCAGTGCCAGCGCCAGGTTTTGAACCGACTCGTCATCGCTATCCACCCCGGTGTGCTCTCAACATATATGATATCCAAGTGGGAATTGGGAGCTGAGAACATGTGCTAATGTTGGTAGTTGAGGAATTGGTCGTTGGGTAAGGCACTTGGTATGCAGAATGGTCACAAAGTGTGAGGTGTAGGTCTTTGGGCAAGGAATTTGGCAGAAAGGTCACGAAATGTGCCAAGGCGTGGATTGGCATTTGCCTAGGGGGCAAATTGGCATTACGTAATCAATTATTTCTCAGGCATAATGGATTGTGCTATTAAGGGCGTGCGTATCTTTGTTCACAGAGTTCTTGTTCCCCCAATTGAAAGGCCAGTGTTCTGCAAGTATAATGTTGAGCCCAGCTAGTCACTCGGTCACTCAGTTTTCAGTATGTCTTCAAATGATGCACATCCAACACATGGCAAGTTCACCCATACAGCACCCTGCCATTCAGATTGGTACCCGGGGAACATTGGGATAACACCTTAAAAAATGGCCAGGGCCATTGTGCTCACCTCATGTGGTGGAAAGATGGATAAAGAGCATGGTATTGTGTCATGTAGTGTTAGGTTTGATGTAGGTCCAAGCAATTACAATTTCCCCAAAATGGCTAATTTACAGTACATTCGACCTCTGTGACCTTGAAAAGTAGGTCAAATCAAAGAAGACCCGGGTGACACATTGAATGGTTGTTAGAATTAGATGTACCTATGATATAAAATTGGTGCCAATCGGGCAAGTCATTACTAGGAATAATGGCATTTTGAAGAATTTAGGATTTGGCCCCCTCCCTGGAGGCCAAACGGCAAATCAGATCGCACCAAACTTCGGTACCTGAGATCACCTGACCAAGGGGTACATGTGTACTTAATTTGTGATCAATAGTCATTGCAGTTAAGAAACGTGCCATAGTTACGGCCTGACGGCGAATTTACGCCATTTGACCTCTGTGACCTTGACAAGAAGGTCAAATTAAAAACCTGTGTGACATATACTGTATGGTGGTTAGATGTACCCATGATATCAAATTGGTGGCAATCGGGCAAGAAGTTAAGGAATAATCACATTTTTAAGGTTTTTGGATTTTGCCCCCTGGTGGTCAAGTGGTGAATCATACTGGACCAAACTTCGGTCCCTGAGATCACCTGACTAAGGGGTAAATGTGTACCAAATTTGGTATCAATAGTCATTGCAGTTTAGAAACGTGCCATCGTTACATCCTAACGGCCAATTTACACCATTTGACCTCTGTGACCTTGAAAAGGAGGTCAAATCAAAAACCCGGAGGATATATGATGCATCTTTGCTAGAAGTACCTTCCATATTTTTTTCAAAATTTCCCGACTACTATTAAAGGAGATATTGCATATTTTCACTTTTAACGTTTGGCCCCCTGGTGGCCAAACCATGAAACGAATGGGACCGAAACTTGGTCTCCAAGGTGTCATTACATAAGGGTACATGTGTACCAAGTTTCAACTCAATAGCTCTAACAGTTACGAAACGTGCCCTGCTAACGGACGACGGACGACGACGACGACGACGACGACGACGGACGACGGACGCCACGGTATGGGATAAGCTCACCTCTGCTAAGAGGTGAGCTAAAAAGGAACCCACAAAAATACCATCGCAAAGCGAGCATTACCCCTCAGCACACACATGTTGAATGTGACATGATAGTAAAGTTCGTTAAGTGGACAACGCACATGAGATAGCTGAAAGTAGTTTCTGAATGGAACGGCCAGGGGCCATTGTGCTCACTGTATAGAAATTTGGTGCTTTGGAATTCATTCTGGTTAAGAAACATTGTACATGTATAGTATATAGGTCAAACCAAAGTCAGTATGACATGTGATGTATCGTTGCTTGGAGCAAGTACCATAAGAATATTATCAACTAGAGCCTGGCGGCTATGATAGCTTCGCTTGGTGGACAGATACAGTGTGTCAGACATGTCAATCAGATTGCTTGCTACATACAAACTTATTCAATTGACGTCCTGATTTGACTTCATGATCAGGTTGTGGTTCTTTGATACATAATACCATAAGCAACAAGTGCACTTGTCTCAGGTCAGCATGGTCTTGAATGAGCCATGTCACCTGCAGGTTATTTAGGTCATTTATAATCAAACCAGCCGGGCGTTCAGTGTTAGTCTCGTGCGTAACGCATGAGACTAACATTAGTGCAACTCACAATGTATACACGTGGGAAGGAACGGAATAAACGGTGACTACAACAGCTCTTCTATTCTCTGTACGTCCGCCTTCTATATAACGATATAGTGCAAAGTGTGTAGTGGAAAGGCCAGCAGCAGAGGTGAACGCGGCAGAAGTTTCATTCATGCACGCAAACACCGCATGTTTTTTGGGGAATACCTCGAATGACGTCATGTATTTTGTAATTTAGCGCCCTAAAAGTAAAGATCGAGGGCTTTCCGGTGATAAGCGGATGAACCACCAATGCACTTTTCCGGCATCCGCCATTTTTTCTCGATTTCATTTTTCGCTCGGAAGGAATTTTATTACCAAATTGGACAGGTTAGGATAATCGATTCGAGACTTTAGACCTGCATATGAGAAGTATTTAACTTTGTAATCATTAAGTTTTAACTTACGCAGGATCAAGCACTATATATCCGTGCGCATGAACAAATTTTATTGCAGGTTCGTACGTTGATAGAGAAAAAGATACTACGCGTCATCTATTCTATGTACATGCAGCTGTATGTAAACTCCGTCTTCGGGGTGATCAGATTTTCGGCATACTACTTTCCTAATGGTTTCAACGATAGAAAGACAGTATGCGATAAGCTTCGCTGGCAATTAAAAATTGCTAGCGAAGCTAAAATAAAAACAAGTCACTAATAAACGAGATAATGCACTTTTTACCTATTTCAGTTTTAGCCTCCTGGTGGCCAAGTTGAGTACAAGACGTAGGGAGTCATGTGTACCAAATTTCAACTTCATAGCTTTAGCGGTTAAGAAACGTACCATAGTTACACTCATCATGTGTGATGTATCCTTGCTAAGAGTATCTACCATAAAATCTTTACCAAAAACGAATCAGTAATAAGCGAGATATGTATGGCACTATTCAAATTTTTGGTTTTGGCCCCCTGGTGGCCAAGTTAAGAATCAGACCGACCAAAATTCAGTGTCAAAGGTGATCTGACCTAGGGGATCATGCATACAAAGTTTTGAGTCCATAGCCCTAGCGGTTAAGAAAGGTGCCACTGTTTTTTAAATAGGATATGACGGACGATGACGGAAATGACGGACAACGACGACAACAACGACGACAGACGACAGACACTGCGGTGTTGTATAGACTCACCGTACCGGTGAGCCAAAAAGGTACCATTTGGCTGATAGAGCATCCCAACTCATGATGAAAATTCAAGAATCAATAGTTACGGAGACATGCTGACTTTGAGAACAGATGGGGTGTTGGGAAATGAGCTGGGACAGGGCCCAGGCGGTGAAGAGTGATGACTCTCAGTCCATACATTCCCAGTCCAGTCCAGTGTTTTGTAATCCATAGTTTTCCAATAACTGCTATTTCTGGCCATGCAAATTGGAACATCGTATGTAGCCATGGCGCGGTGCATGTGATGAACAAAAGATGTACAGATAATAATTGTTGGTGGTTGCAACCATCGATTGTTTAGATTATGTCTAGGCCCCTATAGCATGTATAGCCTATGTACAGTCAGGACTTTTTGCCCAATGGAGCCCAAATCGCCCGATAGGGAGTACCTACAGCCCAAAGGGGAAGTTAACAAAACTGATGATAGCTTGATCGCGCGTACTGCCCTTCAAATCGCCTGATCGGGATAGGAAATCGGTGCATCACGAGACGAGCACCAGTGCTGCCATCTACATGTACACAGTATAGATTTATCTGAGCACAATGGTGATGCGTGCTTGACTGAACAACATTCATGAAAGACAAAATGAAAGACCGGCTTGTATGTTTGTGATGAGATTTTTTCTATTATTTATTGCTAAATCAAATAAATAAGACAACATCAGTTTTATACACAACCACACACTTGAAAACATCATGTGCTTTACATGTGCCATGACTGAAGATTGGCTATGTATAAAAAAATGATTTAATTTTTCTTGTTAGAAGCGGGTTTTATTTATATAGAAACTTGACACTCTTCCCTTTGTTTCTTGATCAACTGAGCATGAGAAAATCCCCCAATCAATGCTCAAATCTATTTTAAGATTTAGTACTTCCCGATCTGGATGCTGCAGCTGCTTCTCCTCTGGCAGCAAAAACCGCATCCCCTTCAGGATATATTGCCCCAGGCGAAGAGTCCTGATTTATCTTGTTTAGACCAGCATCTTTTATTAGGGTGTTCAGGTCACGTGACTTTCGAGGTTCCGTAAGCGCATTTTCGCGTCACGCACAAAAAAATGACGAAAAAAACTTTTCACACCTCTTGAAGATCGGTTAATTTCGGTGTCTTAATGATGATGCATGAAGAAACCAGGAAGACCCAAGGTAAACAGGTATCTTAATCTTTCATTCTCTCAAATTTCAATGAAATTCATCGAGTATTTGGGGAGAAATTAGAAATTACGCACAACTTGAGCT
Source organism: Lineus longissimus (assembly GCF_910592395.1). Classification (NCBI taxonomy): domain Eukaryota; kingdom Metazoa; phylum Nemertea; class Pilidiophora; order Heteronemertea; family Lineidae; genus Lineus; species Lineus longissimus. Next base: position 10,896,228 of record NC_088323.1, on the reverse strand, counting down.
GCAGTGGCGATCATCACGTCCGCCATAACGTTATGCTAATGAGGACGGCGGGAGGCGTGGCCAGCTGTCACTTGCTCGTCAAACCTTTGGCGCCTTTTCCGCAAAAGGGCATGTGACCTATGGAAATTATCTAGCCGGAAATGAACCCTACTGCTAAAACTCTTGCTGTTCGTCAAAAACCGGATGAAATTCCGTCAATATTTACCGATTTTAGGCATTTTCAAGATTTGACACTCCTAAACAACACCTAACTTCTGAAATCTTATAGAAATGTCATTTATACGTATCTAGTGGTAATTGTAAGTATAAACCTCTGTTTTGATGAAAATAATATGACATCTCCAGCGGAATCAAGAATTTATAATTTATTTTGTAGTTCCAACTTGGCCGATGGTGGCGCATGCCCAATTTTCGTAACATCCGGGCACTTTTCCAATTAAATAAGCATTAGAATAATATATATAATAAAATAATATGATATCCCAAAGCGCTTTGAGCGAGAACTATAGTGTCACGGAATTGCGCTATATAAAAGACTCATTATTATTATTGTTAGAAAATCAGTTTGGGTAGGTTTATTGTATATTTTGACAATGTTTTCATTCTCGTTATCTCGTGACAGTTGACTAATGTTGTTCTTGACAGTCCTGAGACACGAATGCTCTGAATGTAAAGGTTTTGTTGGGTAGTTTGGTGAAAATATCAATATTTTTCTTTTCATTTCCTGGTTCATGCATTCAGCATTGCATGGTTTTAGTGACAGTGTGACAGTGTTCTGTGAGTGACCAGGCCATGTTTGGCTATAGCTGTGTGTGCTATAGTACCATCTGTAACTCTGAACCAATAAAGCCTTGGGGAGATGTCTCATTGACATAAATGATATAATCGAAAGTACCAATACCGACTGATTTAAGGTATTATTATTCTTTATTTTGAGGTATTATTCTTTATTTTCAGATCTGGCTGGAAAGAGAGAATTGAGGCAGATTCAGCACAGTGAGGGATTGTGGTCGTCAAACAGCGAATACATTCGATGGTACTTGAGATGTATTATCCGTTACTTTCATCTGTAATTTGCAAATGAGTTGAATAATAATGTGTGAACTTGATTTATAACGCTTCTAGTCTTTCTATGTCTGTTAATAGCCACATTTCAAACAGTCGACTGGCGTCCTTACTCTCATCCGATCATTTTGATATACATGTATTACAAGCATGGTTAGAATATTAATGGTGTTGGCAGAATTTGACAGCCATCTTGGTTTCAATATGGTGGCCATATTGGTTTCAACATGGCTGCCTGATGGCGGTTGCATCAAAGTGGATAAAGATAGACTGACCTCGAGCTGCATATCATACCAGTGTCTTAGTTTAAGAGACTGAAATGATATCTGCCAACATCCTTATTACCAGCGGCCATATTTCAATATTTGTCCTTGGTGGCCATCTTGGAATGCCGCCATATTGAATTACAACCCGAAGATCCATAATCATCAAGTTTTACTACTCCTTTGGCTTGCAATCGGAGTCAGAGCTGCAGAAAAGGTTGCCAAGTTGCATAGTTTTGGTGGCCATCTTGGATTATTGGTAGCCATCTTGGATTTTGGCGGCCATTTTGGATTTGTTAGGACGGACATCATAATATGACTCCGTTCTATAAATTTTGCTGAAAAATATTCATAAATAAGATTCCTACAGCTAAAATACTGATCATTTTCTCACCCTGGCAGCCATGTTGGAAGCCATTTGACCTTTGACCCTGTAAGGCATTTTCCCTTTGGAGCCCTTGGTCAAAATGTCCCAATCTTGCGAAGTTCAAATGCCTATAACTTAGGAATTTTTCCATTCTGTAAAAGCCATAATGCTCATAATAGCTGATACTTGAATTATAGCCTGCAATAATAATTATATGTGCAATGGTTTATTTTGACCTGAACACCCTACTATTATTGCACTTGATTGGGGGAACGTTTACCATTGTTTTCGAATATTTATCGTCACGTCACATGTAAGTAACATAAAACCGACAGAGGTGCAACGCATCGTGACGTGACGACAGCCATGCGGCCAACACTTTGTAAACGTTTTCCCAACCCAATCAAGTGCATGCATCTATAGTTTCACCTCATCAGCGGAGATGCTACGTCGTCACCACTAAAAGAAAAAAATACCAACAGTACTCACTTTGTCCGTCGAATTTCCTTATAATTGTATCAATGAACGTGTTCTGGGGCGCAACATGTCCCCTTCTTACCGGCATGATGACAATAATCACATAGAAACAGGCACAACAAATACAATAATTCCACAAGATTTCACAATCTACAGTGAAAACGCTCTATCATTATGCTATGACTTTACTGTATCATACATGTCATAACTAGTGATAACGGGCTCTTCTAATCATGCTAGTACAACCCCACTGCGCAACTCGCACTATCGATTTTGTTTGGTGAATACAAAACGTGGCGAATAGGCGAATGGCGAATGGCAAACGGAGTTTTCGATTAGCGTGGTGCTCATCGTGTATCAATGTGCAAAGGCCAGACTCCCTGGGCACCCCATTGCGTATCCTAATAAGGTCTGCTTATGTGAAGAACGAGGCTGGTCCACTGGGATCGAGGTGTAGCAAAGGCCAGATAAGACGGCCACTGGTCGTATTGGCACTTCACCATGGGCGGTATCTAAAACCACATACTACATACCCCATACCCACATGTCAATTTTTTCCAGGTGGGGAAATCCAATGACGGTTGAGGCTTTTTCTTCACAACTATTGTTAAAGGAAAATCTGTCGAGCTTTCGAACTTAAAGGTCGCCACCGCCAGCAACTTATGTTAAAGGGGAAGTCTATTGTTAAAGGGGAAATTTGTCGATATTTCCACCGGATGTGGTACTCTGCCAAATGGGAATATTTTGGATTTCCCTTAACAGCACAAAGCGACGTTGGCGTTCTCTAGGATTCGACTATCGACAGATTCTCCTTTAACAGGAGTAGCCTACCTTATGTTGGAAAGACTAGTCGAAATGTCGAAAGACTTCCCCTATAACAGAAGTTTATACTTGCAGGTATAAGGTAGAAATATAGCCTCGATCCGCTACGTCAATACATCGAGCCTATGCGCTATCTCGAAAAAAGCCAGGAATTCCAGCCCAAACGCATTTAAGCTTAAGCAATGATGAAACAGGAAATCCACACAGGGTAAAAATAGTTTGACGTCACAAGGCTAGCCAACTAATCAGGCCATTGTTTCCTTAACCAATCATTTTCGCAATAGGCACCTCGCACTTCGTCCCTTTTGGGGACGAAGTATTCGTCTAATCCAATGCGATCATAATTGTCCTATCTAAGTTTAACTGATATTGTTTTTAGTTCAACTGTAATTAATATGACTAAACCTAAATTAATTTGGGTATAACTGCGCACTGCTAAACTTCCCGCCAAAAGTCAGCGATACATGTACTTGTTATGTTCTGATTTCTCCGCAAAACACTCAAATATAATAGTGAGAATAGTAATCATGCACTGCGGTATAGGCCTATATATAGAAATCATGCTCTCCAACGGTGGAAGACATAAACGCATATTAATTAAGATAAACGCATATTAATTAGGTTTTCGTTTTTCTCAAAAAACGAAAACCTATTGCTTTGCTTGTGTTTTTTCTTTCTTTCTTTCTTTCTTTTTCTACGGATTTTTGTGCAGAGCAAATCTCAGAGATGGTGATAGCTGTAGATGTGGAACTTATTTCATATGATAGGCCCAAGTCTGAAGTTGATCCTCCTTGCCCTAATTACGAAATTCATTGAGGGGGTCGGCCGCTAGGGGGCGCTAAGTGAAAATCTAATAATGGCTTTTTCTCCATAATGCGCACTCCGATTTGAACGAAACTACTTTCAACTGATGCAGAATCTTGTTGCACATAAAATATATATGGTGGCGACCCCAAATTTGTCAACAGTTTTGACGATAGATGGCGCCGACTGAAAAAAGGGGGCAAACACCAAAATGGTAAAATATCGGCACTGCGAGCCTTTGAGTTTATTCTAGTGGCATAGAACAATGCCTCCCTATGATGCCCAGGGAATATATAGGTTTTGGTTGCGATCGGATATTCAATATGGCCTCCAGACCAGCCATCTTGTTTTTCTTACAAGAGCTATAACTTCCGAATGCGAACTCCGAATTGAATCAGATTAATTTCATCTGATGCAGAATCTCATTACCCACCAGATGTTACCGACGAAGTCACGTTATAGTTACAGGTTTTGATAATAGGTGGCATTTAATGCATTTTTTTACTTTTTTTCACTAACCGCCCTCTATCGTCGAAACCGTTGACAAAATCGGGGTGACGTGTCTCCTGATGTTTTGTGCGTATTAGAGTTCCGCTTCGGATAAAGAAAGTTTCATGCAAATCGGGGTTGGCGTAAGGGAGAAAATGCAATTTTAGCATGAAACAATATATATTAAGTGGCAACGCAAAATTTGTCAGTAGTTTTGACGATAGATGGCGCTGACTGAAAAAGCGACAAAGGCCAAAAGGGTAAAATAACGGCACTGCGAGCGTTTGTGGAGCTTACTCCTTTAACGCCAGGTGGCGTTTGGTTTCGGCGAATGGTAGATCCTGAGCAAGCCTAGATACCTACCCTTCTAGCCCTAGCGGTGGGTTCTGAAACCAAACTAATGACGCGAATCACATTGGGTCTTACTAATTTGCGACCCTATTCGACACTCTAAGACAACTTTCCACAACAGTTTTTTATTGCAACGGGTAATCCTTATTAATTTTTTAATAATCTACAAACTGGATTTTAATAAATTGTATACATTTTGTGGCATTTATTGATAGTTTAGATAGTGATTTGAATCGAGAGCCATGTTGTCGGTTACTGTCGCAATTTAGTAGGCTGTCATTAACAATTCGCCATTTTGCATTCGACATTCGATTTCGACTGGGTCGGTAGGTAATTAAGTTTTTTCTCGAAAGAAATCAGCAATTGTGAAAGTGCAAAGAGGCACAGGCTACTGATTTTACTTTTGTAGTATTGACCAGCAAAGTTAACTTCGTCGCTTTTTTAGCGGTTACCCTAGGTTAGGTAGGTAAACCGCAGGCTCTCCAACGATGTCGCGTGGCCGGGCAGCGTCGGACAGCGTCTTCGTCACTTGTGCACGTGGTCGTGTGTGTGTGTGTGTTGTAGCGGCGTGCTGCGTGCATTGCACTGCACTGTGCGGGATCATACAGTCAAACCTACTGTATTAAACCAGAATTGATGAATGCACCAAGAACATCTTCTTCAAAATAAAAAGTCAACAAGTCAAATCGAAAGCATCAAGAGATTCATGGTTTTATTCATGAGATAATTATACATAAATACTGTGGGTATGTGACAGTTGCCTAGACGTAATACATTAGACGCATCATCCCAACTGTTCTTTCGCCAACTTTTTACTCTTAGCACAGTCAGAATTCACTCTGCTCATTCGAAATCCTGTTAATTGACCTCAAGCACAACAAAATGACGGTTTAAAGGGGCACTGCATTCAATCGCGAATCGGTTTCAGCACGACCACCATAGAGGGAGGCGCCTATCGGCTAGGAATGAAACTAAGAAACACGTTATCTAAATTGCCATTGTTACCTGTATTAAGTCTATTAAACTTTCTTCAGGAAAGCATAATATCCCATTAGAATGTTTGAAGAAGCTGTGTGGAAGCGTTGACGGCAATACATCACTGAACAAACTGCATTGCTGGGTATTTTAGATACGTTTCCTGTAGTTCCATCGTTTTACCGATGGGCACCTCCCTCTACGGTGGTCGTGCTGAAACCGATTCGCGATTGAATACAGTGCCCCTTTAAATGACATTTCATATTTTGACATGCAGACAAAACGCACGTGTTTACAACACTACGTAGATCGCTTTTTCTCCTATATGCTACATCCGATTGAAATGGGATTGGTTTCATCATGGAGGATGCAGAAATAAGAAGGCGCACAAAACATACTGGTCTGTGTCGCACTGAGCTCCGAAAGCCAAATTTATTGAGCAATAGCCCATTGGGTTCTGGTGTGAACATCAATCTCTCCATTCTCCTCTGACATGTTACATCATGTGACCTCCAGGTGCCAATACCAGTTTCCCCAAACGAAAACCGTCCATCTGGCTTTGCCAGTTCTAGTTTGAGTTGAACATAAATAGGACAATTATGACCGCTTCGGATCGCCATAACAGAGCCTACTCTAAAGTATAACGTCGTACGATATTGTGTCGCCATTGTGCTTTTGGCTTACCAAAGGGGAGTTTATATGTGTGTTTATGCGTCGAGAAATAGTTCTGACACATGTGGTGCATTTACAGAGTTGTGCTGGGTGCTAGGTGCTTGTTTACAACGATCTATTTACATATCCGTGAAAAATCAAGGTTCAACGAATTTAACTAGTGCACAGAAAATCAATCATTTCTGTTAATTCCCTATGATTAAACGCCGCATCCCCTACGTCTCGCATGACCATCAATTCGCTAATCTGTTCCGCTAACCTATTTTGCCCGTTCTTATCATTCACTATATAAAAAACCCTCAACATATCTCCCCAGCTGTCCACATTGTTCCTATCTAACCCATATTTTGCATACAACATGTTGACACTTCTCCCCAGTGAGATTCACTCCCCTGACACACAAGTTTAAAACACAAGCTGACAAATACATTCTTAGATGAAGACATACTACCCATAAAATTCATTAACCGTTTTTCTAATTCAATTTCAAAACAAAAGTCGTGAACAATGCACGGTAGTAAATCATGAGTCCTGTATGGTAGATTTAAAACCCGTCGCAGACACTTCCGCCACGCAACAAACAATTCCTCCATATAAGGCTTAGACAAGTCCAGAAGCTGGGAACCATAATATGTAAAGAGCAAGCTCTAGTGAACTCACACAACTGTTTGACATGGGGGAGCCCCCCAAACCCCCGTCCTTCTGACATATTTATCCAGTACATTGGGGGATGAGTCCCCCAAACCCCCTCCCCCGTTCTCTGAAAGTGACAGGTTTTAGTCAGTACATTGTTTGAACGCGTTTTTTTGGATTCGTTTGGCGCCAAAATCAACAATGGCAAATTTACGATCTTGACACTAGAGGCGCTGATGTCGTTCCGGAACGGTAGATGCTAAATCGGATAGCCAGGCGGTACGGGAACTCCTGCACTCTGACCACGTGACCTACATCATTACTTCACAGTTCCGGCACTGGGTCGAGTTTGGCAGTTACTAGAAATCACGTGACTGGATCTGGATTTAGTAGTGTTAAAACTGACTTTTTTGAAGTAAAGTACGTAAATCGAGAAGAAGAGGACGTTTGCTTTGTCTGCAATGAAATGTCACAACTGTCTCCGTCGACGTTGTCCTGTATGTTCTAGCAGACGATTTTTAAATACATGATGTCCCACACCCGCACTTCAGTGGCGCCGGTGTGAATAAATCTACTTGTATGAATGGTCAATTGCTCATGACGTCATGAAATAATTGCGTCACGAGGAAGGAAACAATGGGAATCATGGTAACTGTGGGTGCGGTGCGTCGTGAATGCAGGATCGGCCAGCGCGCGGCCCGTATGGAATGCGACAAACTGTACCGGAACCAGAATTGTCATGGGTCTGCACAAATATTTTCAGATTCGATGGACATGATGGATATATGAATTTTGTTTACACTTTATACATACGTAACCATAAAGACATACAAAAACTTTTGAAAAGTGCGTACCTTACATGCGCATGGGCAAATCTGAACTGTGCCATTAACATGTTAGTTCTTTTGTACAAGTCATCACTATTATAATTGACGAGTTGCACTTAGCGTTGAACACCTTAATAAGCCTGGTTTTACCTCTACTGTCATCCATTATCAACTGACATGATGTAGTTTTACACAAGGGAGGTTAATAGGTATGTTTGAGTACTTTGAATGAAGTCATTGCGACAATATCATGCATTTTGTAGTCCAGTTTTCATGATCACATCATGTACAGTGATTGGTAGTTGCAGTAGTTGTTTGTTGTTGTTGTTAGAAGTATAAATAAGTAGGGGATTCCAGTAAGGCCGCATCATAGTTTACTGTTAGCAACAACAACAACACTGGAGATATTTTACACAGAAAAACAGTGGAAATTTTATGACTCTGAGTAACATATCATCTATCAATATCAATATACCACTGTCGCCATTGACGTAAATATAGATAGCGCCCGGAGATTTTACTCACAAACCAGCACCCCATTTACACCAAACCCACAACATACCAGCACCCACACAATCCGATTTTTATACCTCGAACAGCCCGCGCCACGGGTATATGCTAGTTTATTAAAAGCTCTACTCTTCTCCGATCAACACGAGGACCCAAAACAATACCGAGGTGTTCTTCCTCCATAGATATGAGTATATGTGTGCCCTCAAAAAACAATGCCCTTGGTGGATCATCTAACCCAAAAACTAAAAATCTACTTTTTGATGCATTGAACGAAATATTAAAGTCAATTGAAAAACAACTTGCTGTACTCAACATTTTCTTCAACCCACGTAATGAGGGTGCAAGCAGGATTAGGTCGTCTGCGTAGGCAAAGACGCCACAAAAGAGGTTACCAACATGGCACCCAAAACCAGCCTTTTTTTAATTCGCCACTAGCTCATCTATGTAAATACCAAAGAGTACAGGAGACAATACGCCACCTTGTTTCACACCATTAGAGACAGCAAATTCTGCTGAGACACATCCCCCCCCCCCCCCCCCCCCCATTGAACTCTCACCCGTTGTTGGGTGTATAAAGATGCCAGAAACCTTGCCGCAAACGGGCACAACCCTTTTTTAGTCAAAAGACGGAATAACTTGACAAAATGCACGCAATCAAAAGCCCGGCTAGCGTCCAGCATGACACAATATACTGCAGTGTTACAGCTTTCATAATAATTAATGACCTCATTTACAATTGAACTGCACGGCGCCGTAGAAATACCAGTCTTAAAACCAAATTGAGCATCCGTGGTCTGTAAAACCTTCTCATACTTTTTAAAGAAAATGTTGTCCATAATTTTTCCGATGATGCTGCTTAAAGAGATACCACGATAATTATCTAAGACATTTTAGACATTTTAGTTTAGATACCGCAGTGTCCGGGGTCCGTCGTCGCCCGGCGTCTGTTACAAAAACAGTGGCACGTTTCCTAACCGCTAGGCCTATGAATTTGAAACACTGTACACAGGACCCCCAAGGTCAGGTGACCTCAGACAATGACTTTCGGTCCGATCTTATTCTCAACTTGGCCACCAGGGGCCAAAAAAGTGCGATATCTCACTCACAAGCGTTTCACATACCATACGGGTCACATATGATACCGGTTTTTGATTTGGCCAACTTTTTCAAGGTTTGGGAGGTCAAACGGCGTAAATTGGCCGTTTGAGTGTAATTGTGGCACAAAGCTATGAACTTGAAAATTTGTACACATGACCCCTACGTCATATTACCTCTTACGCCGAATTTCGGTACGATCTGACTCTTGAATTGGCCAACCGTAGCAGGGCTAAAACTGAAAAGATAAAAATAGCAATATCTCGCATATTAGTGACTATTTTTCGTTAAAATTTCCATTATATTCCAAACAGGGATACATCACCTATCCTACGGGTTACTGATTTCACCTGCTTTTCAAGGTCACAGAGGTCAAATGGCGCAAATTGGCTGTTAGAATGTAACTGTGGCACGTTTCTTAACCGCTAAAGCTATGAATTTGAAACTTGGTACATATGATCCCCTACGTCAGATCCTGACGCCAAATTCTTGTCCAAACTGATTCTCGACTTGGCCTCCAGGGAGCCAAAACTGATAAGGTAAAAAAGTGCAATATCTCTCTTCTTAGTGACTCGTTTTCGATAATATTTTTATGGTAGGTACTCCAAGCAAGGATACATCACATGTCATATGGGTTTTTGATTTAGCCATTTGAGTGTTGACACCGAATTTTGATCCGATTTGATTCTCGACATGGCCACCTTTTTATGAAAGTGCACTGGATAATTTTGAAGCAATTATTGGATTATTGTGAAATAATCCAGTAAAAGTAATATGAAAAGTCAAGGACTTAGTGCGCCCTCATTTAGGTCGGAGGAGCACCCGAACCCCCCTACAATAGCGTAACGTTTTTACCCAGTACAATGGCGGGGAAACCCCCTCCCCCCCCCCATTTTGGCCTCGCGGCAAAGCAGATTGTTCACCTCGGACACCGTTCCTTCCCTCCAGTTCTTAAAAGTAGTTCATATTTGTTTCCAATCATGGCAAATAGGTTCAATGATGCTACAAGCCAATACCAGGCCTAGAAATGAAATTCACCGCTATGGATCTCTTATGCCATGGTTGGGATTTTAGACTGAGGTGATTTAAGGGAGTCAAATCCTTGTTGTTGCATTTCAAATCAAGAGCATAGTTTGTCCGTTGTCCGTTAGGTTGCAGGAGTTCGGTCATTCATCGAACTCTAGCCAATTTGCTCGCGCAAGCGATGTTTGTTAATGATTATGATTATGATTTTGCTTATGAAACGCTACTGAATAGAACCAGTTAAATCGTTAAAAACGTGTTGAATGTTCAGGCTTAGAAACAAGACAAAATTAAATTCCTAGTCATTAAGGTTTGTGTTCTTTTGAAATCACCCGTTTTTGAACGTTTTATGATTGATCGAGTTTTGTTTATGTCACTTCACCTCGGGAAAAGTCAGAATTTGGACAGGTGTCCAAATTTGGATATTGAGAAACTGTCCAAATTTGGAAAGGCCGCAAAAATATCTGTCTATAATTGGAAATCTTTCCAAATTTGGAAACATCCTGGTATTTAAACTTCAAAGCTGTCAGAAATCGGAAAGGTTTGGACAACATGACAGACGGTCATATTTGAATGAATCTCCAAATTTTGAAAGGTTTCCAAATTTGGAAATATTCGGGTAACACATGTCCAAAATTGGTCCATTAAAAAGATTGATGAGGAGACTTCGAAGCTGATTCGTTCTTTCCCAGACGGGGACACTGCAGAATCCTATAAGAACTTGTTTGCCGAGCTGAAGGGCCGTACGAAGAAGGATCACATCTCATTTTACATTGAAATGAAATTAAAGCAGAGCTAGAGGCTCAATCAAGTGCCGATGTCTTGGACGAGGCACTTGATTGAGCCTCAGACTTGACAGCAATGATGTGCCATCGTAGGCTTCCTACATCATGACTATGGTTAGAGCGCCGGGCTCAGAACCGAAAGGTTGTGGGTTCGACTCCGGGTAGAACCACAAAACTGATTCACTGTCTCTGGGCAAGACACTTAACCCTGCAGTTGCTTCTCCCCACCCAGGTGTATAAATGGGTACCGGTTGAAATGAGCAGTTAGAGCGCTGAATTGACGGCAGTCTTTCTGAGTTCTACTGAAAAGTTTCAGGAGAGACCGGGGAATGATTGTGAAGCGCTTTGAGACTGTTATACAGTATAAAGCGCTATATAAGAACTCACATTTCATTTTATGTAGTTTCTCCGCTGTTAGGCCAAGTCGTATCTTCGTGTGGTCTTCAGTGCTATCTTGGAATTAGGGGATCAGACATGATTATTTCAGACGATTTAAGAAGTGTGAAAACTATTCTTGAGATTACTAAGTATGCTTGGTTGACACCAATAGTAATATGATATCAAAAGAAATGTAAAAAAGAGAATTTCAAATTTTACAAATGCAAATTCATTTTATTTTATGAGTTTACATGTACATGTATTACAACATGATTTGTACACGCATTGACATTGTGCCCCCACCCTTACGCAGACTTGCTCTTCTTACCCCTTCCCGTTCCCCTTACCACTTGACCTTCGTTTTGGTGGTGGAGGAGGGTGCCTCATACAAAAGAAAGGTACCACATTGAGTTCCTCCTTGGTTTCATAGTGCAGCCCAATACACTTCTGGTGAATCCAGTAACAGCAATTTTGGCGCTTGGTCCCTGGATTTACATACCCACAACCCAACCACATCTCTGCTGGGGTGTCCTTCTCATCTTTATGGCAAACGCGGCACTTAGCCGTATTCGAATCCGAGGGCAAGTCTTCCTCTACAGCCGTCCTGTACCTCTTGCTGGGACTCGGAGCCGATGGACCAGGCATCATGGGATCAGGCATCATGGGACCAGGCATCATTGGACCAGGCATCATGGCAGTTGGGGCCGGCAACTCAAGGGCAGCAGCAGGTTCAGAGACGTCGGTCGGCATGTCTGGAGGTGACGACTCATAGCGCCAGGTTTTGGCATTGGATTGAAGGCCAATGGCAGGTTTGATCTTGATGTTAACTCTGGAATGAGTCCCTATCGCCAATTCTTTCCCCAGAAGCACAAATAGAATACCGGTATTTTATGGGCGACTTGCATGACCACCACCAAGGGAATTTCGGTAAAATATATTCTGAATAAATTGAAACCGTTTGTAAAGTCAGTCACTATAATTAATAATTTCCATAAATCATGTGCTGCCACCTAGGGTTAAGGTCAAGAAGTAACACATGTCCTGAGACAAGAAACTGTTTTTTCCCAAAGCAGCCCTGGTTGGGCCCTCTGCGAATTCACCCTTTTTTGATGTAAGAAATAGCTGATTCAGTGGGATCAAAGAGGTAATTTATAGACCTTGTTGTATAGTTCCCCTTGAGTATATTTCCCATGCTTTTGAGTGATCTTAGTTAGGAGAAATTCCTTCTTAAAAACTTGTCAATCAAAGCCCGTTTTCTACTGTGGCTTCCATATTGGATTTACCCCTCTTCTGGGGTTTACCGTGTTTGTAGCTGCCTTTCTTGATGTAGGCCTATTATCTTAGCATTTTCAGTCATTGCCAAAATACAGGCAGATACTTGATAAACCTGTCTTACGGTGATTCACCACCACCTTTGTGGGTGTTGTTATTAGATTGTAGACAATTTCATGCAGGAGTGAGCTCAATGCATTGCCTAGCTGGCCGTACACTGCTGACACCTTTTTAGTTAAACCTGTACTAACTGTATTCATGTTAGGCTGAATTCTGATTATTTCTTCAAGTCAAAACTAAGTGTGTTTTTGATCATGTTATTAATTTTGTTGTTTAGAAATCTGTTTGAATATTCGATTCCGTTATATTTTGTAGATTTTACGAAGCCGAGTGCAGTGCGAGAATAAATCATCTTTAAGAAAAGATACGCCTTGCCGCTTCCGTCAATCCCAATTGCTCGCTGTATCAGCCTTAGATTACGGTGTTCCTGACACCGTTACTTCATGTTCATGTTTACTTCAATTTAAGAAGGTCTTTTGAGAAATGTCGAGTACCAATAATTACTTACCTTGCAGTAATGGTGTTGTCAAGATTTTAACAGTTTTCAAGAAAAAACCATAAACATAACGAAAAGAACAATGCATCATGAAAGAACAAACAATTTTATTTTACATATACTTACATATAACCAGTATGCTACAATGAAATTGAAATAACACAAATAACAAGAATGAACTGGTCCACTCCAATGCATGAATGGGAGAAACCTACGGTGGCTCCTAAGTGCCAGAACAAATATTTAGCCACAAAATTAAAAAGAGATGCTGAAAATAAAATAACTTAGGTCGAAAAATATTTTCATACAATCGAGAAATATTTTTATCGAAAAAAAATTACACAAAGTAGCAAAAGTAAACAAAATCCGCACGTAAAATATATCCTAGCCCACTGAAACAAAATTAGGGCACACACAAGTAATCTACGGCAAACAAATACATAAAGTAGAACACGAAACAAAATAAGAGCACGGACGCACGAAATTAACTCACAACGAAACAAAATAAGAGCATGCGCGCACGAAATTAACTCACAACGGAAGTCAATGCTACACGAAATTAACTCACAACGAAACACAATTTGAGCACGCACGCACGAAATTAACTCACAACGAAACAAAATAAGAGCATGCACGCACGAAATTAACTCACAACGGAAGTCAATGCTACACGAAATTAACTCCCAACGAAACACAATTTGAGCACGCACGCACGAAATTAACTCACAACGGAAGTCAAACACAGAACGGAAGTAGAACCCAAAAACGGATATGCGCATGGGATATGCGCAGTTGGGTTCTCGTCATGTGATCTATCATGGCTTCTTTGTCAGCACCACTGCGGAATATTCGAGATTTTGATGGTGCGTTACGGGCATATTTTAGTGCGGGCTTTCAATACGATTATATTTTGATGTAGGGTACCTGAATAAATTCCATAATGTTAACACGTCGCTTCGGACATTGAAAGACGCTTAAGCACAGTAGTTGCAGTACATTATTGTCTGCCACTACCAACATGACAAATGATCGTGGAATAGTGATGTGCATAGCCAGACTCAAGTTACGCAATCTGGCAGATGTGCGAAAAAAATAGGTCAGTCGAAGATTACAAGCATCACACAATGTATGCTCGAGAGAATTCTTCTCTCAAAGACCAGTGACCTATGTCTGGCGAAACAAAACTTTAATTACAGTTTATACAGGCCGTCGGAATGGGTCGAAATCAGAGCTGAAGATCAGCCAACAAAGGGCTTCGAGGGTTCCTTTTTTGAGGGTGACTAATCTGTATCAACAAACCCACGCATACTGCTTGCGGCTGTTTATATTTAATTAAATCTACCCCAACCCTGATACTTCCTGTCCATGTAATGTTATATAAGGATGAGTCATGGATTGATTTGGTTGATACGAATAGTAGGCTACAGTTTCTTTATTGATGCAAAAAAGCACAGTATAGAGTACTCGTGCGTTGGTTTGTCTCAGATGTCCACGAACTTTCGTCAAAATATGTGTATAAACAAAATTTCTTGCTCGTTGAAATTGAATTAAAGTGCGTTGGGTACGACATCAGCGCCTCTAGTGTCAAGATTGTTCCCTCACATATACAGCCCCTGACGTTACAACCGAACTGCGCATGTCCCACGCGCATATCCGTTTTCGAGTTATACTTCCGTTCTGTGTTTGACTTCCGTTGTGAGTTAATTTCGTGTTGCCTTGACTTCCGTTGTGAGTTAATTTCGTGCGTGCGTGCTCAAATTGTGTTTCGTTGTGAGTTAATTTCGTGTAGCATTGACTTCCGTTGTGAGTTAATTTCGTGCGTGCATGCTCTTATTTTGTTTCGTTGTGAGTTAATTTCGTGTAGCATTGACTTCCGTTGTGAGTTAATTTCGTGCGTGCATGCTCTTATTTTGTTTTGTTGTGAGTTAATTCCGTGCGTCCGTGCTCTTATTCTGTTTCGTTGTGAGTTAATTTGGTGCGCGCGTGCTCTTATTTTGTTTCGTTGCGAGTTAATTTCGTGTAGCCTTGACTTCCGTTGTGAGTTAATTTCGTTCGTGCATGCTTTTATTTTGTTTCGTTGTGAGTTAATTTCGTGCGTGCGTGCTCTTATTTTGTTTCGTGTTCTACTTTATGTATCTGTTTGCCGTAGATTACTTGTGTGTGCCCTAATTTTGTTTCAGTGGGCTAGGATATATTTTACGTGCGGATTTTGTTTACTTTTGCTACTTTGTGTAATTTTTTTTCGATAAAAATATTTCGATTGTATGAAAATATTTTTCGACCTATGTTATTTTATTTTCAGCATCTCTTTTTAATTTTGTGGCTAAATATTTGTTCTGGCACTTAGGAGCCACCGTAGAAACCACCCATTCACTAATGGCTTAAATGATTGATCAACTCCTCTTCGAGTACATGGACTGCCTAGCAGCTGCTGAGGCCTTGTAACCAAGATCCTTCTTGGCTGTCCTCCACTTGTTATCCTCCTTTTCCTTGTTCACAGATTCTTCTAGGTTCTTGTAATATATGTGTTTTAATAACTTGTAGGTCTTCCAGCTTAATCAGGCTATCTTCTTTTTGCACTGTATGATTAATATCTAGAAAGAAAACCATGACCTGTGACTTAAAACATAGTTAAAGCATGATGTAAAAATGTGATATCGTTATTGGGTCGGAAAATCATGACCTTATTCAAAAAAGTGACTACACCAAAATGGCGCCAAAATATGAAATAATGAATGCTGAGACGACCCCTTAGAATAAATTAATGGGATTACACTTGACAATTATGACATAAAATCGATCTGAAATTCAACTCTGGAGATCCATTGTATGACTTGACCGATATGTAACCTCTGGTAAGTCTTTATTCAAATCATAATACGCTGCAGTCATCGATTTATTGGCCCAAATGTGCGAAAAACGATCGTAACTCACAAAAGCCGAGGCAGGTCATTGTACATGTATAGTATATAGGTCAAACCAAAGTCGGTATGACATGTGATGTATCGTTGCTTGGAGTAAGTACCATAAGAATATCATCAAAAACAAGTCACTAATAAACGAGATATTGCACTTTTTACCTATTTTAGTTTTGGCCTCCTGGTGGCCGAGTTGAGTACCAGATCAAATCGAAATTCGGTGTTCGAGGTTACATGACGTAGGGAGTCATGTGTATCAAATTTCAAGTTCAAAGCTTTAGTGGTTAAGAAACGTGCCATAGTTACAATCAAACGACCAATTTACGCCATTTGACCTCTGTGACCTTGAAAAGCAGGTCAGATCAAAAACTCATATAATATGTGATGTATCCTCGCAAGGAGAACCTACCATAAAAATGTTATTGAAAACGAATCACTAAAAATAAGCAAGATATTGCACTTCTTACTTTTTCCATTATGGCCCCCTGGTGGCCGAATAAAGAATCAGATCGGGCCAAAATTCGGCATCACAGGTTATCTGATGTAGGGGTTATATGCACCAAGTTTCAAGTTCATAGCTTTACTGGTTAAGAAACGTGCCATAGTTTACACTCTAACGGCCAATTTACGCCATATGACCTCTGTGACCTTGAAAAGTAGGTCAAATTGAAAACCCGTAAGATATGTGATGTATTCTTCCTAAGAGTACCTACCATAAAAATGTTATCGAAAACAAGCGAGATATCACACTTTTTAGATTTCCACTTTTGGCCCCCTGGTGGCAAAGTTGAGAATCAGATCAAACTGAAATTCAGCACCAGAGGCTATGTGATAAAGGGGGTTATATGTACCAAGTTCCAAGTTCATAGCTTTAGTGGTTAGGAAACGTGCCATAGTTTACACTCTAACGGCCAATTTACGCCATATGACCTCTGTGACCTTGAAAAGTACGTCAAATTAAAAACCCGTATGATATAAGATGTATATTTGCTATGAGTACAACAAAAGTTTCATCGAAAACAAGTCACTAATAAGCACGATATCACACTTTTTAGATATCGACATTTGGCCCCCTGGTGGCCAAGTTGAGAATCAGATCGGACCGAAATTCAGTGTCAGGGGGTGCCGTGTACAAAGTTTCAAGTTCATAGCCCTAGCGGTTAAGAAACGTGCCACTGTTTCTGAAACAGGATACGACGGACGACGACGGACACAGCGCTATCGTATAGACTCCCCTTATGGTGAGCCAAAAAGCCGAGATCAAGATTAATCTGCTCTGTAAATTTTATTTTACACAGGAAGAATCCATACTAGGTATTACAATATTTCATGTCTATTGGTGTTTTTGTGTACAGGAGCGCACCAGACAGTGAGACGTGGAGATGTCTTCAGCGCTGGTGCTGTCAGTAAACTGAATCTCATTGGCCATAGCGATCAGTAATATGGGATGTGATCACGTGATGTGACGTCAACGCGGTATCCTCCTTGAGCCGAGATGGAAATCTTTATCTATTGTCCTGCCATCTAGCGGTAGCAAAAAAAGACTCCCGATCGCAAGTCTTCACATCCCGATCCCGTTTCGAAAGTTGCCTGTCCAAATATGGACTACCTTTGGCACTCCAAATTCGGACACCTAACATTTGGACAGTTTAAGTGTCAAAATTTGTGTGAGGATTTTACAATGTTAGTGTTATTGTTGATGTAAGCGGCAAGTATTGATTGGACCATTTTTGGACATTTAAATAGCTTCCAACTTTGTTTTACCTTGTTACCATGTGTTAAGTTTAATGTCAGTCCGTCCAGCATATTGCTAGGTTCGTTCGTTGTAAATATGAGGTAGTTAACATAATTATTCCGTCCGTAATTGCCGATGTTTCACGTTTCTTTGGTACACGTTTTCTTCGAAGCCGCCATGCGCCTCATCGCCTCTCGTGAGATGACGTCATCAAGATGGTCACGTGATGTTGATCAAAGCAGACGGGCTGGCTGTTGTTTAGCTGTTTCCGTCACCGCTTGAGTGGTCATTGTAAATACTCGAAGAATGTACTGAAACTTAATGTGTGACTTACCAGACAGAAGCTAATATTGGGTGATAACTCCATGTACATTTACACTAGGCCTTTCTGTACAAAATTGAAGTAAAAGCATTTGCTAGTCTTTATTCATATCACCCATTGTGCTACATGTCTTATGTTAATTAGAGCCGCGTAAGGCGATTTTTATGATTAATTGTTACTAGAATTAATAATGTTTGATGTTATCTTGTGAACAAATCTGTCACTCAGCAGCGGGGGGGGGGAGGGGTACAACCGACGTCATGACGTCCGTTGTTGACGGTTGGGAGCGCGGGACGGCAGACGGGTTTCACACAGCACTGTGAACGGTCTCGCTACTTTTCCTCTCCTTTTGAATGCCATACTAAACTAAATTTGCAACTATATAGATGCCAGGGTATATATTTAATTATAAGGGTGCACACTTCCTAAGGGTGAACACTTGTCCAAGACTTTCATGACAGTACTTTGGGCACACTTTCACACCGAGGATACTTGCATCAAGTAGTTAGTACGTTGCTTTGGCAGTAAATATATGTGTATCAGATTAGGGAACTTTCCCGTTGATTTAACCCCTTTACAGTTATAATATATTATTGGTCCCCCAAGTATAGTCCCTTTTCAAGGAGGATACCGCGGTGACGTCACGGCTTTTCCAAGATGGCGCTGCATATTGTAAACAAACTCGATCCACGGCCAAGGGAAAATCAAGTCATCAAAAAAGTTAGATTTTTCGCATCAAATCAGAGTTATTAGTTCTTTTCTGCTATGAAATAAGTCTTCAGACAATAAGCTATCATTAGAATAATGAAAAGTGCTGTTTTGATGGGGAAAAATAGGGTTTTTTAAACCAAATAGCCGGGCACCGATCTTCCAAAATTAGCGATGGTTTCAAAACAGTCTCCCAGATATGGGGCAATTTCTTCATTATCATAATGGGATTTGGAGGCATGTTTACAGATTTTACAAGTTCGAGACCTGTAATACCTAAAACTCGCATAGATCCCGATAGATCCCCTCTATTTGTCGAGTTAGCGCCCCTGTAAGATCATGCATTTTCGGACACTAGAACGAAATCTTCCTGCGGATATCGCGGTTTCGGTGATGTTTTTAGGAGAAATTGACTGTTCTTAGAGTTGTATGGGACAGAAATGAGTTCATACTTCATGAATACATGAATATATTATGATATGGGCGGGCTTCTAAGTCAAAACAATAACAAACTCAACTGCATCTCTACTGTATATTGCGTAGTGCATTGCCTAGTGTATTTCGTAGTGTATTTTAGCGGAGACATTATTTCCGCACTTTGGCCACGCCAAACGTCTTTTTTATTCGTGGAAGTTAATCTGCTCTGTAAATTTTATTTTACACAGGAAGAATCCATACTAGGTATCGCAATATTTCATGTCTATTGGTGTTTTTGTGTACAAAAGCGCACCAGACAGTGAGACGTGGAGATGTGTTCAGTACTGGTGCTGTCAGTAGACTGAATCTGATTGGCCATAGCGATCACTAATATGGGTCGGGATCACGTGATGTGACGTCACCGCAGTATCATCCTTGGTCCCTTTTAGGACTCTTTCTCCTTCGGTGCGCCCTTCCCCCGCAGCTCCTGTTTAGCCATAGACTGCTCGCCAGGGAGGTATCTGAGGATATGCGAACTCAGGTGAACGTGGCCGAGTAGCTCTTAAATTGAATAGTTCTGGGACTCAAACAAAATAGTGCAAGAATATAAAAGGCATCGCCATTGAATTAAAGTAAATACATGTTCAGACCTCATTACTTGAATCCTCCAAGACAGTCTCCGTGACGTAACCTATAATTTATGCGAGCATTGATTGACGTCAGGACAGATAGGCACGACATTTGGACAGTTTGCTAAACCTGTCCGAATTCTGACTTTTCCCGAGGTGAACGGGGGGGGGGGGGGGCTGTAGCAGGCAAGCAAATTTAAAGGCTAAGCCAATAGGTACACTTTAAGGGGGGGGGGCTGTAGCAGGGGTGCAGAAAGTTTTTTGCATTCCTTTACATGAGATTTTTCCTATATATTTTTACTTGTTCAGGAGTCTTAAAATCCTATCCTCAAGACAGAGTCAGTCACATGCTCCTCCCCTTGCAGAATCTTTTCAATTTCATTGTATTATGATGAATGCTTGCCTCTTCTGCAATGGAAGTGTCGACAGTGATAAATAGGATAATATTACCACTCATGGTTATTCTTGTACGCAATAGTACTTGCAGCTGATCAGCAGACTATGAAATAATAAGTTTCGCGAATTTGTCTAAAGCAAGAGCATAAACGTCAAAATTCCCGCGAGAAGAAGGACGTCACATGACATACATGTGATCAAATAGTTGATACACACTAGATTTACAAAGTGCAAATCGACGGCTGCGGCCAACTAAGAAATCCCGGGAAAAGAGTCATGAAATAACCTTTTGTGTATCTATATCATAAGGCGGCTCGATAAAGTGCCATTTGGGGGTAGTGTTTCGGCTCGAAATTTTGCACGTTTGCAGGTGATATGTTATCCTGATGCAACGTTATGTTTATTTTCGGAAATTTACTTCAGCGGAGCAGTAATGAGGGATTTTTAATCGGACACTGTCAATTCTCCTTACCACTCCCAGAAGCCAAGTCATAGCTGTTTAGTTATGCAGGGGCTTAATCAATTACGTGCACTCCTATGGGGTGGCTAACATTACCTGTTGAACAGCTGGCTGTAGGGGGATGATTGGAACAGCCTGTACCTGTTGACCTGCTGAACTAAGGTTAATGTTATTTTCAATCCACGATTACAGGTCACCTGATGTTCGAGAGTTCGCGGGGAAAGAAATTGTAAACAAACGTATGTGTGCAGTTCAAATGTAAACAAAAATGTATTTTTGGTACTTTCGGTTGCTGGACTTGGGTTTTCCCGCAGAAAGGAACTGGGCTCAAATTGGTGGTCTATTGTTTATGGGTGCTGTGTTAGCCAGAGCTAGCCCTTATGAAGGGATTTTCAAATGAAGGTTACCATGGTCTGTTTATGTGCTCACCACAGCTTTCAATAATTGATCTGAAGAGGCGCGCTGAACCTGAAATGGCCTTATCAAGGAGCTGCCTTGCCCGAGACCTGGCTACATGTAGGAGGAGCACGCATTTTAAAGTTATAGTAGTGATAGTGCAATTGGTTCGAGCCATTTGGAGGCCGACATGTGAAGGCCTATCTGGGTACTCCTTCTTCTCCGTATAAAAAGGCATTGCCTCATCATCTCTATCGGACCAACTGATATACTTTTATATGCACGCATACAGCACGCCACAGCTAGGTCCGAGTCTGTGGACAAATGGTTGGTTTAATTTGTCTCTTCGATATGGCTCCTTTGATATTGCATTAGATTTTCATTGCAATTCAATCTATTCAAGGCATAGCCCATTTGAACCTGCCTGCGCCACGGGTACGATGCTAGTAGTTCCATATAGCCGCTTCACTCTTTTCGCCTGAAGCGAATCGTGTAGCCTTGCGCAAATAGTGCAATTAATTTTTTTTTTTTTTATTCAATTTGTAAAACGTAACTAAGTTAGGTATAAAACCTGGATTGGAGAAAAGTCAGTCTGGCTGGGGTGTGTGCGAACTGAATGTGCTGTGTGAGTGCTTACGTTGGAGGGAACTTCCTCCAACGTGACGCTTGACTGTGGTCACCTCCAACTAAAGTTTATCATTAAAAGGGGTCTCTTGCTGTTCAATGGTGGTGTGAACTTTCTGCTATAGGTGGCGCTTGACTAGGCTGACTTCGCGCAATATCATTTAAAGGGGTATCTTGCTTAAAGTTGCTGATAAAGGGTAATGGAGCTGTGAAGTTCCTGCTATAGGTGGCGCTTGACTAGGCTCACCTCAGCCTAGTCAAGCGTCACCTATAGCAGGGAATTCACAGCATCATTACCCTTTAACTACTACGTCATGGGATACGCCACCCTTCAAGGCTGCATCGCTTATTCTAAAATGTGAGTCGGAAATAGCCGGAATCAGCCGGAATAGCGAACGTGTAGTTCCACGGGAGAGGCTAGATCATCAACGATCCGAGTCTATGTATTGAGCATGCGCTGAATTAATATAATGTCAGTGTTTACCATCGATTGCACATGCGTTGAAATACCACGTGTCATTGTCTTTTTCTATATTTAAGCTGCATTAAACATAACCACGTGCTATTTCTTGGCAGATGCATTCATTACGGAGTGTCTAATCATTTTCATTCATCAAATGACATTAGGATCAAGTAAATGATGTGTGCTAGTATATCATAATCTTGATTGGTACGTCAAGGCGGTAGGGGATTCCTGAGGGGGGGTGTGAGTCCCACTGAACTCCCAGTGTTCCAGTCTAGTTGTATTCTCACGAAAAAGTACATTTTGTCTTGGCTATATCTTGAAGGTTTACTTTCTTCCTAACTTCTGTCTGGAGGTAACCCATCCGCAGAGGGTAGAACGGCAACACCATTTATCTCTCATTCGCTGATCCTTGTCAACTTCTAGCTGGTTTTGTGTCAGTCCTGTTACGGCCACATTCCTTCAAATCCTTTGTACAGTTGAGGTCAGAAGTTTACATACACCTGGGTCGAAAACATTCAACTCAAATTTTCAAAAGGTTTCATTGTACTTACAACAAGAGGCCCAAGGGCCTGGCGCTTAGCTGGATGACCTAATAACATAGGACTGAGGGTATAAAGTTGTAAATATCGGCTTTATACTACTTTTTGAAGGTCAAGAGAACACGTTATACCACTAAAATTTGCTTAAAACGTCTACTTTTTACTCATGTAAGAATCGTAGTACTAATAATAACTTCAACTTATTTTCCAGTTATGATAACACAACACGCATATTCATGATGATGATCTTTCTCAAACTAACTGAATGACCTATTAGTAATCGCCTTGGACGCACAACCTAACCACATATCAATCCGCCCCGACGATCGACACATCCATTAGATTCGATAACCGGGTAAACCTCGATAAAGTTTGATAAATAAACTAGAACTGAGATTTCACAGGAGCACCTGTGAATTCATGACTCCAGTCTCCAGGGTTGTTTTGAGGGCGATATTGTCAGAGTTGGTCTTGAGTATGGGGACGTGAAGGTCCGTGTGAGGCACCTGGGGAGAGAAGACTAGTTGAACGATGTGATCATGGAGGTATAAATAATTATTTATACCTCCATGATGGGATCTGACACGGACACTACTATTGATCTCATTATATGAATACCATTTAATTACAAATGAAACGGCCAGGGGCCATTGTGCTCACCATAAGAATTTTTAGTAGACAGTTACAGAAAGTGCTACAGTATGTAGGCCTCTCATAATTTATACATGCATCTGTGACCAGTTAAGAGCCGGCCCTGGCCAAGTGGTGAATCCGAGACTTGTGGTTCCAAGCTTGTAGAGTCTAGGTTAAAATGATAGTGAAGAAATGTGCCACTCCATGACAATGGTGAATATATTTTTAACTTTGACCTCAGTGACCCTGACAGGTAGGTCAAATAACAAACCAGGGTGATATGTGATGTAGACACATCCACCCGACCATAACAATTCCATCACTCGTTACACTACAGCAATCGGCAAAAACGATTTCCAAGATGGCCGCCTAATTAAAACTATGGCACCAAATAAATCAAAAAATGAAGAAAATGTAAGATAGAACTCAGAAAAGAAAAAAGGAAAAGATGAAAAATAAAAATATTTTTGGCTGTCCTTGACCGGGGTTTGAACTCACGACCTTTGGATTGCCACAATACGAGGAAAAACCCACAAAACATGCAATTTCGGCCATATTTGAATTCCGATCTGGCTGAAACTTGGCATACAAATAGTAGCTTCTTAGATGCATCATTACACAAAATTAAAACTCTTTACATTGAACAACGACAAAACGTACCAAGAACGGTAAAGTTTTCAACTTTGACCTCTGTGAACTTGAACGGTGGGTCAAATCAAAAACACGTACGATATGTGATGTATCCTTGCTAGGAGTACCTACCATGAAACTTTTATCAAAAACAAATCAGTGATAAGCGAGAAATCACACTTTTTGAGTTTTGAGTTTGGGCCCCCTGGTGGCCAAGTCAATAATCAGACCGAACCAAAATTCAGTGTAAAAGGTCAACTGACCTAGGGGGTCATTTGTTCAAAGTTTCAAGTTCATAACTGTTGCGGTTGAGAAACGTGCCATAGTTACACTCAAACGGCAAATTTACGCCATTTGACCTCTGCGACCTTAAAAAGTAGGTCAAATCCGAAAAATCGTGCAACATCTGAGGTAACCTTGCTAGGGGCCCCTGCCATAAAAATTTCATCAAAAACAATTTGCTAATAAGCAGGCTATTGCACTTCTTACTTTTTCTGTTTTGGCCCCCTGGTGGCAAAGTCAAGAATCAGATCAGGCTGAAATTCAGCACCAGAGGTTATCTGATATAGGGGGTTATATGTACCAAGTTTCAAGCTCACAGCTTTGGTGGTTGAGAAACGTGCCATAGTTACACTCAAACGGCCAATTCACGCCATTTGACCTCTGCGACCTTGAAAAGTAGATCAAATTAAAAACCCGTAAGATATATGATGTATCCTTGCTATGAGTACCTACCACAAAAGTTTTATCGAAAACAAGTCACTAATAAGCGAGATATCACACTTTAGATATCCACATTTGGCCCCCTGGTGTCCAAGTAGAGAATCAGATCGGACAGAAATTTAGTGTCACGGGTCATCTGACCTAGGGGGTCATGTGTACAAAGTTTTAAGTTCATAGGCCTAGCGGTTAAAAAACGTGCCACTGTTTTTGAACTAGGATACGACGGACAACGACGACGACGGACGACGGACACTGCAGTATTGCATAGACTCCCCTACGGTGAGCCAAAAAGTGAAAACAGATCATATCATATTCCTTGGGATAAATTAAAATAGGAGTGCGGGAACAAGGTTTTTTAGCAGGAGGAAAGCGAGAACATTTTGCGCCGTAGTATTCCGATTTGGCTGGTTAGTGGTGAAATCTGCTTTTAATTTTGCAAATTAACAAATTCGTTTTTCTAGTTCTAACGTTGTCTGAATTAAAGATGCTTTCCCAATGCTTGACTGGTCTGGCAAGAGGCATTGCCAGGAAAACGTGACGTCATTTTGGCCATTCTTCTTACCGCACGCCCTCTCTCTCCGTAAAAGTTCCTGACATGGTGTGAAGTGGGAGGGCGCACAATGGGAACCACACTGCCGCGATGTTAATAGTTTCTATTTATAGAATTCAGCGGCAGAGTTTTAGGCACGGAAAAAGTGGATTAACTCGGCTAATCTCAATGGATTTTACCCAGGAATGTTTTCAAGGCGAGAGAAACATCTGATTTAAGTACTGCGCTTATTAGATTTCATGTTCAGGCCGAAGATTGGCCTAAAACGTGGACGAAAAGAGAGCATTATCGAGTGTTGGAGAGGTCACGTGATTGGACGAGAAACTTTTAGCTGTCAACATCAATGGCTATAATATACTCCTACAGAATAGTAGAACTAATAGAACTAATTTCCGAAGTTTCCAATAGTTTGAACACAAATCAAAACATCGCCCATCAGCTGGACTCAGATCTGCATAAATTACGATAAATAATGAAGTCGTCACTTCAATTTTGCAAAGAAAGTTGACTCCATTCGAAGGTTGTTTTGACCAAATTCTGTTGAACTCATCGTTGTGAGGGCATTTGAACACATTCTCGTTGATCTTTTCTAAAAAAGGTGTAAAGTTTCGTACCAAAATACGTTTCCGTAAAGGCTTAAAAAGAAAATTTGTCACTCACAAAATCATCGCTCCGGTAGAAATAAAAAGGTCACCGCCATTTTCTTGATGATAGTACTCCAGGTAACCGGCGGGAAATTTAAAGCGGGGTCATCCGGGGTCAAACAACAGTTTTGCTCACTACCGCCAACTGGTGATATAAATCCACACTAATCTATTTTATATCAAAACTTCTGTATCATGAAGACCTTTTCAACTTTATTTCGAGCTTTTATCTGCTGGAATAGAGCGTCAAAAAATTGTTTTTTCATTTACGCATTTTGCCCCCTGGGGAGCTGAATTTGAGTCGAATCGCCCAAATTTTTTTCCGAAAGCAACATTTTCTGCGGTGTTTATAAGCAAGACTAGATTTGAAGTGCCTCGGTTGTATGATTACAAAATGCCCAACTTTGCCTACAGATGGCTGGATGGATGGAAGGATGGCAGGATGGGTGGAAGGACGGACACCAATCGAATAGCTATTTGACTAGCTCCGCTGACTATGTCAGCTGAGCTAAAAACGATTTTGATGTGATAATATACCTCAGAGGTCTACTTTATTTTCTTACTGCATTCGTTTATTTCAGTTTCTTTATTTCAGAATTATTTGACATAATTTGATATCTCTATTAAAACCAGTGGGTCAAAAGTTTACATACAGTAATACTTCAATACTTGGTAGCATTGCCTTTTACAGCAATCACCTGACTCAGACGTTTGGGATAGCCATCTACAAGTTTCATACAATACTCTTGGGGAATTTTGGGCCATTCCTCCTGGCAGAAGTTATGTAATTCAGTCAAATTTGTTGGCTTCCTTGCTCTGACCCGCTTCTTAAGTTCAGTCTAAAGATTTTCGATTGGATTTAAATCTGGGCTTTGTGAAGGCCACTCTAAAACCTTCACCTTGTTGTCCTTAAACCATTTGGTGACTACTTTCGCCGTATGCTTGGTATCATTGTCTTGCTGAAAACTCCAACCCCGACCAAGCTTCAACATTTGGGCAGAGGCCTTGACATTGTCATCAAGAATCTGGATGTAGTGTTCGTTTTTCATGGTACCATCTATTTTCTGGAGTCTTCCCATTCCTGATGCAGCAAAGCAACCCCAAAGCATGATGCTGCCACCACCATGCTTTACGGTTGGGACGGTGTTTTTAGGGTTGAAGGCTTCACCCTGTTCACGCCATATGTACCGCTGGTCATTATGACCAAACAGCTCCATTTTCGTCTCATCAGACCACATAACATTCCTCAATGAAATGGCCAGGGCCATTGTGCTCACCTCTTGTGAAGGGAAGATGGATGAAGCATTAGCATGGTTTTAAATGTAAGAAAGAAATGAAGTAATGTTTTACAATGAAATTACATGAGAGATAAAATAATGCGTAAGTTGAATTTAATTGAGGTGACTACAGGTATGACAAAGCAGAGTAGACAATTTTGTGATCTGACCAGTAATTGTCTATTATATCGACCAAGTCAATAGTGGCAGATGGAGTAGGATTGGTACATACAAGGTCCAATTTGGACTGATAGCTGGTGGTGTTTTTGGACACGTTTTGTCTGAAGTTATATGCTTGAAACATAAAGGTTTCTAACTTTGCATTATAGTTTTCACCTTCACCTATTGATTTCATGTTAAAATCACCCATAACAATGTATTGTTCATTCGGTTCATAAGATGAAAGGCAGTCTTGTAGACCATACACAAGATTTTGGAACGTTGATGATGGCGCTGCATATATTGCAATGATATGGATGACTGAGTGATGATTTGGGGGATGAATGCAAACTGAAAGCGCTTCAAAGGAATTTCCATGGTTATGATTTTTTACTTCCATTATTTTGTATTTTGTACTAATGTACATCATCAGTCCATGTGGAGGTCTGAGGTCTTTTGTAGTTGTTTGGTCATTACGCAGCAGTTGGTGGTTTGGTAAACGTGCCGTCATTGTAAAATGGTGGTGCCATAGGAAAACTTTGACCTCTGTGACCTTGAGAAGTAGGTCAAATCAAAAACCCACATTTATGAAATGTATCCTTGCTAGGAGTACCTACCATAAAAATATTATGAAAATCAGACCACTATTAAACGAGCAATCAAACATTTTAACTTTGGACATTAAATTTGGCCCCCGGGTGGCCAAACTAAGAATTTTTCAAGATGCCCGCCTGGCACCCATATTGGCTATCACATTTTTAAAAAAATCAAGGATTTAGTAGAGAGTACATAGATATACATCCAGATCAAATTTGGTTGCAATCCGATCATTAGTTTCGGAGTGATAGTACTGTGTTTATTTTTCAAGATGGCTGCCTGGCGGCCATATTTATGTCCGAACAGCCGAAATTTTAGGGGTGGAATAGAGAATCCCCAGATACATGTCCACACTGGTTTAAAACCTTCCAGCTAAAATAGATAGGAAACATGCTACTGTTCAGTGAATCAGCAAACTTTGACCTCTGTGACCTTGAAAAGGAGGTCAAATCAAAAACCCGGAGGATATATGATGCACCTTTGCTAGAAGTACCTACCATATTTTTTTCAAAATTTCCCGACTACTATTAAGGGAGATATTGCATATTTTCACTTTTAACGTTTTGCCCCCTGGTGGCCAAACCACGAAACGAATCGGACCGAAACTTGGTCTCCAAGGTGTCATTACATAAGGGTACATGTGTACCAAGTTTAAACTCAATAGCTCTAACAGTTACGAAACGTGCCCTGCTAACGGACGACGGACGACGACGACGACGACGACGACGGACGACGGACGACGGACGCCACGGTATGGGATAAGCTCACCTCTGCTAAGAGGTGAGCTAAAAATGCTGTCGGTTTGTATTGATGTTTCTTTGCAAACTCCTGTCTTGCTTTTCCGTGCCGATCTTTAAGCAGTTGCTTCTTCCTGGGGCGATATCCCTTCAGTCCAGCTCGATGAAGAATGCGCTTCACTGTGGATCCTGAGACACTCACTCCTGCATCGTGCAGATGTTTGCAAATCTGCTTTTTTGTTGACCTGGGGTTGATCTTCACCTTGCGCACCACGGTCTGTTAATCTTTGAGGGTCAGTTTCCGTTTTCTTCCGCTCCTTGGCTTGGTTAATGTGGTCCCGAGGTCCCTGTACTTCTTGACGATGGTCTGAACGGAAGACCTGGGTAGATTCAACTGCCTAGCAATGTGGCCTAGTGAGGACCCTGCCTTGTGAAGATCAACCACACGTCTTCTAAGGTCTTGGCTGTGCTCTTTGGATTTACCCATCTTGTCTCAATGCTTGTGAACACTGGAATGGGCTATACACTATAGAAACGCCTTTTTATATAGCCCCTAAAGAATGCTTGGGTTATTACATAATTTCTGTAGTGGCCAATGGCCTGTGAAATCATCTATGAGGCCATAGATGTCAATTTCTTGATGATTCAAGGTTGTGTTTTTAGAGTTTCACTTGGTGTATGTAAACTTTTGACCCACTGGCTTTAATAGAGATATCGAACTATGTCAAATAATTCTGAAATAAAGAAACTGAAATAAATTAATGCAGTAAGAAAACCTCTGAGGTATATTATCACATCAAAATCGTTTTTGTAAGTACCATGAAACCTTCTGAAAATTTGAGTTGAATGTTTTCGACCCAGGTGTACGTAAACTTCTGACCTCAACTGTATATACTTTGCGTACTCAACATACTCTGTGGTGGTATCTATCTCGTAGCTTCTTTATTATCATATTCTCAACAGTCAATAAATCATTCACGATTAGGAGTGTTTCAAGGAGATTATTTTCCAGTAAATGTTTACGACTTGATAGGAAATCCATCACCAGAAGACTGGATAAAGTAACAAAAGTCACTTTTCTTTTCAATAAAGTAGTTCTCCCAATCTGAATTTGGCGCCGCCTTCAGCTTCAGTCACATAACTGTCACTTGCGAAACGTAGGCCATGTGCTTTTCTATTTATAAGCCAACCTCCTTGAACCACTCCAGATCTAGCCTTACCATTACGGAGAACCCACCATTCTTTTCTGACTTCGACAACTCACGCCATGTCGGTCAAGTTTACTTTTACCCGCCAATAATGTAGGAGTGCTTCTAGAATTTCGCCATAACATCAATTGGATCGTTGATGATCTAGACTCACCCGTAGTTCGCTGCAAATATAGCAATAGTGCGAGTTTGTCTGGCACCAAATGCATTCTTAGGCGGCACTAAACAGTGCGGAGGGCACCGTCAAATAGGCCCCTGGCAAATGACACGAGGTAGTCTTTTTAGTGTTTCAAGGAGGTTGGCTTATGAATAGAAAAGCACATGGCCTACGACATGAACTACAACACAGTATACAACACAGCTGTGTCCGTCGTCCGTCCCCATTGTTAGATTATTAGAGTCACCTGTGAATCACACCTTGTGATGACTGCTTTTACTATGTCATCTGCATATTGATCATGCGCACTGTTCACGAATAAAGTACTTCCGACCACGCTACACAAGACTTAACTTCATTACTTTACATGGTGTCAGAATTGTTGAAATTATCGCGAAAATGGAAGGTCTCAAGCAGCCTAAGGAGATGATCCTTGAGGGTAACCTGTCAGAGAACTGGAAACGGTGGATACGAAATTACGAATGGTACGCCACGGCGACAGGGACGGCGACGAAAGCCGAAGCTTTACAATGTGCTACACTACTCCATTGCATCGGCGAGGACGCCGTGGAGGTATATAGCACGTTTACATTTGAGGAGGGTGAAAAGGACAAGATCGTGCCTTTGAAAGCTAAATTCGCGGAATATTTCACACCCCAAAAAGAACTTAACGTATGAGAGACACCG
The DNA here is from genome assembly GCF_910592395.1 of Lineus longissimus. Lineage (NCBI taxonomy): Eukaryota > Metazoa > Nemertea > Pilidiophora > Heteronemertea > Lineidae > Lineus > Lineus longissimus. The sequence goes on along the minus strand of NC_088323.1, from coordinate 10,865,249 downwards.
GTTCAATTCTCGAATACAGTTGGCAGGCGAGGGCATTGATGCCTTCGTCATGGATTTACGAAACAAAGCCAAGTCATGTGAGTTCGGCGGCCTTGCCGAATCGCTGATAAAAGACAGGATTGTATACGGAATATTGGACAATAAGTTACACGAACGCCTCTTGAGAGTTACCGACCTCACTTTGACGAAGGCAGTGCAGATATGCCAGGCAACTGAACAATCGAAAACGCAGTGGCAGATCTAGTAAGCACACCCCCTCCAAGGGAGGTACACGCCGTGTCGTCAGGATCGAAATCGAGGCTGGGCGGAAATGCCAATTATAGACAAGGTAAACAAACAAACTTCTACACTTCTGCCGCTTCGGAAAGTTCAGGCCCTAGCTGCCAGAACTGTGGGCGAAATCACCCACCAAAACAGTGCCCGGCATTCGGCAAAACATGTCGGTCTTGTGGTGTAAAGAACCACTTCGAGAAACTATGCAGAAAGTCGCAAAACAGAAGCCGTGGTGGCAGTAATAGCAAGAGACATTATCATGGCCCCAGATCAAACACGTCAGGAGGTCGTCGCTCTGTGTATGCAGTGGAACAACAGAATAACGACGACTATGCCTGTGGATATACTGACTCATTTGAGGAACTTTTCATTGGTGCCGTAGATGCAGTGCCTACCACTGATGACACACAGTGGCACATCACGCTGCCGCTAGGTCCCAAGCAGGACAAACTTAAATTCAAGATTGACACTGGGGCACAAGCCAATGTCATTCCCTACCGGCTGTTTAGGAAACTACGCCATGTCCCTAAGCTATCGAAGGCAAAGACTCAGTGGGTATGATGGCTCACAGATAGGATTACGGGGAAAATGTGTGCTAACATGTTCATACAAGAACCGTGACTATGACATTGAATTCATGATTGCTGACGTACACTCCGAGCCAATCATAGGCTCCAGAGCAAGCATCAGGTTAGGACTGATAAAACGCATATACAGCTTGAACTCTGAACACATCCTAACTAAGACGTCAGGTGAGACGGATCCTACCGTACAGGATGCCGTATCTAAGGCTATGCTAGGCGAATTCGAGGACCTGTTCGAGGGTGTGGGTTGTCTAAAGGTGCCGGACCACCACATAAGTTTGAAAAGTGACGCAACCCCAAGAGTGTACCCTCAAAGGAAAATGCCGGAGTCAATCAAACCGAAGCTAAAAACTGAACTCCAGCGCTTACAGGAGATTGACATTGTAGCCGGGGTGGATGAGCCCACCGACTGGGTCAATCCCATAGTTTGTGTCGAGAAACCCGATGGAAGCATAAGGATATGTCTCGATCCCAAGGAGTTAAACAGATCAATTCGTAGGGAGCACTACGAGCTACCAACAGCAGATGAAATCGCAGCAAAACTGGCTGGGGCCAAGTACTTCTCAGTGCTTGACGCATCTTCATCTTTCTGGCAGATAAAGCTGGACCTAGAAAGCTCGAAACTGACAACGTTTAACACGTGCTTTGGTAGGTTTAGATTCAAAAGGCTTCCGTTTGGCATCTCCAGTGCAAGCGAGGTGTTTCAGAAAACACTCGCACAAATTCTAGAAGGACAAGATGGCGTATGCAACTCAGTAGATGACATTCTTATATACGCTGACACGAAACAGGAGCATGATATACGATTACGGAAAGTACTGAACCGACTACGTGAGGCTGGTTTACGACTCAAACGCAGCAAGTGTATTGTAGGCGTGAGACAAATAATATATGTAGGACTGTTACTGACACAACACGGTGTCAAACCCAATCCAGCAAAGGTCGAAGCCATTATCAAAATGCCTCACCCACACGACAAAACCTCGCTCCAAAGATTCATAGGCATGGTGACCTATTTCGCAAAATTCATTCCGAACCTGTCCGTAATCACTGCGCCTCTGCGTGAACTCTTACAAAAGGACACTCACTGGCATTGGGACGAACCCCAAAGAAATGCCACTGAAACACTAAAGCGCAGGCTCACCGAAGCTCCTGTGCTGGGTTACTACGACCCAAAGAAGGAAGTAACTGTTACCGCAGACGCATCCAAAGATGGTATTGGAGCCGCCATTATCCAAGAGGGACACCCAATAGCTTTCGCGTCGCGCGCCCTAACAAGCGCTGAGCAGAATTATGCTCAAATTCAGAAGGAAACGCTAGCAGCAACGTACGCTTGTGAACGGTTTTATCAATTTGTCTATGGCCGAGAATTCACGATCGAGTCGGACCATAAGCCACTGGAAGCAATCGTCAACAAACCACTCTATAAAGCGCCACCTAGGATCCAGAGATTCTTGCTGAGATTGCAAAAATACTCCTTCACACTCATTCATGTACCTGGGAAACAGATGTTAGTCGCAGATGCACTGTCGCGCGCAAACCTGCCCGGACAGACACACTCAGACATGGAGAAAGAAGTTGAGGTACAGGTGCATTCTCTGGTACAATCACTGGCCGTGTCAAAGTCTAAGCTAGATGAGCTCCAAGCAGCGACAGCCCAGGACAATGAACTTAAGCTTCTAGCCAATGTCATACAATCGGGATGGCCAACCCATCGCCGTGACCTAAACAACGCCTTAGGTCCGTATTGGGAAGATAAAGAAGAGTATCACGTAGCCGAAGGCGTCATACTCAAAGCAAGCCGCATAGTTGTCCCAAAGGCTATGAGGGCTGACATGCTCACAGTGATCCACGAAGGACACCTCGGAGCAGAACTTTGCAAACGCAGAGCCAAAGAAACTTTGTTCTGGCCAGGGATGCTGGGACAAATAGCCAATAAAGTATCACGATGCGCCACATGCCAGCGCCATGCACGCAAACTACAGAAAGAGCCGCTAAAACCTCACGCTATTCCGTCACGTCCATGGCAAAACACAGCGAGTGATATTTTCTTCTTTCACTGCAAAGACTATCTCCCAGTAGTGGATGCATACTCAGGATTCTTTGAGGTCGAACTCCTTGAGAACACTACGTCAGACACCGTTATAGCTCACCTAAAGAAAATATTTGCGCGTCATGGGATACCGGAAAATCTTCTCAGTGACAATGGACCTCAATATTCAAGCCACAAATTCAAGGAGTTTGCGGACAAATGGGGTTTCACCCATAAGACATCGAGTCCTCGCTATCCGCGTTCAAACGGATTAGCCGAACGGACGGTACAGACAGCTAAAAAACTCTTGAAAAAAGCCAAAGAATCCGGCAAGGACCCGACCCGTACCTTGCATTGTTAGCTTATCGGGATTCACCACGGGGAGATGGACTAGAGTCGCCAGCACAACTCTTATTTGGCAGAAAATTGCGTACACAATTGCCTGCCGCCTCTGCCACATTGCAGCCACAGATTCCTGATGGGGTCGCTGCAAAGCTAACAACGCGACAAAATATTGCCAAGTACCATCATGACATGACATGCTCGCAAACATCCATTGCCGCAGCTCCCGACAGGAACGACTGTCAGGATGCATGACAGTAAATCCTGGATACCAGGGGAAATCCTCAGCACAACACCGCACCGATCTTACCAAGTGCACACTGAGGACGGAAAAATCCTCAGGCGAAACCGCTCTCATATCCAAAACATTCCGCATAATAGCGAGAAAGAACTCCCAAAACCAGACTATTCAAACGAGGACAATATAGTGAACGACGCACCACTACCAATTGCTGCCCCACCCGCAGGGACAGTGACAAACAAAAACAATCAGTCAACTGACAATGTTGTCACCACCAGATCAGGCCGTGTAGTAAAGCCTAATCCCAAATACAATGGGCCGTATTCAATATGCTGTTTTAGCGACTGTTTAGTTAAACGGTGATTACCTCTTAAGCGCCGTTTAAATAGATGTTGTACGCGGGCGTATAAACGGAGGCCTAAACGGCCTTTCAAAAGTCGCGATCATCGGACATTTAGCTGTACGCGGTCAAATCCCCGATCATCGCGTAACTTTCATTGTCGACACCAGACCAAGTTTAATGAATTGACGTAATTCGAGACGGGTAGGGATATTTAAATGGGCTCGATCAGGCCTTGCACACTTTGTATGGTAGTTGCAACTATGGGACCGAAAAGAGCGGAAAATTTTACGCACGAGCAAAGGATGGGCCTCATCCAGCTCATTAGACTGCAGGTGAAGGTGATAGAAGACAAACGATCGGATACCTCCTCCAACAGAAAGAAACAGAAGGCGTGGGACGAAATCGAGAAACAAATGGCGGCGAATTTTCCCGAGAGGGCGAGGGCCTCTGCAAAGGACCTCAAGGAATTATGGAGAAGGATGAAAGGGAAGACCAAAACGGTCGCACGGGATAAGAAAATAGATATGGCCAAGACTGGCGGTGGAGCACCGGAAGTTGACGACCTCGACGAAGAAACAGTCGCAATTTTGTCCATTATAGCAAAAGATTTGGAGCAGATTAAGAACACTTACGACGATGATTGCACTGGAGCGGTCACCGACACTCGCGATGAGGATGTTACTGCAGGCACCAGTTCAAGCGGAAATACAAATAAGAGGCAAGTATGCCTTCTGATGATTATTATGAAAAATACACATTTCTGAGTTGCAGGAAGTGCGTGTATTTTACTGTCATTACAAGATACAGAGTGGCATCAGTATAAAACAAAAATATCTGGGATGGTTCTCGTGATGTAATGAACTGCAAAGCAAGTTACGAAAATTTACAAGCACTTGATTAACCAATGTTCTTTTACAGTGCATATCATTTGCCCACTGAATACGATGATGACACCGAACCAGATGTCGAGTTAGAAGAAGTGAGAAGCAACGAGGATCAATTGTCAGTTTGGTAAGAGAATCGTTGAAAATGGTGGATGAAAATTGTTGCCCTAATTTTCCTTTCAACAGTCATTAAAATGAAAAATTTCATTTCATCTTTTGAACACGATAGTCCTGTACTTTCTGATTTGTTAAAATGCCACTCCTTTTTCAGCGGGAATAACAAGTCCTCAACTCGTGGAAGGCTGTCGCCGTCCTCGACAGTCTGCCGTGAGCAGACAACCCACACCAGTTCACGTCAGCAGACACTCGTTGCCACACATCAGCAGAGAGCCGTCGCTCCGAGACAGCCGACAAGTTCAGCATTACAGAAGACGACCGAAGCCTTGTCTTATCTGAAAGAGGAACACGACATGAAGATGGAATTATTGGAACTTCAGAAACAGGCAGCTATATGTAAACGAAAGGCCTATGAAGCAAAAACTGAATATTACAAAGAAAAACTTAAACAGAAGCGAATCGACCTTTGAATTCTGAAGGGACAAATCCACTTATTAATTCATCCATTTATGTTGCTCTTACTGATTAAAATGCTGCATGATGAATCGTTGTCGGAATAAGTTTCCTCTGAAATTTACTTCAGCCGGGTTGATGGGTCGTTCTGGTTCACCGATTTCACGTCGAGGAAGGTCAGCTTCTGGCTCCGGTACAGGATCATTCATTCGTGTGGCGAGATTATGTAAGCAGGTGGTCGCAACTATTATTGCCATGTTGTGATCCAACTGAAAAATGAAATTTAATATCAGAGTCAGTTTATCTGTGTTAACGTGTTTTTTTGGCAAAGCGTACAACACAAGGGGGAGTAAACCGTTTCCATCACCAGTGAACCGTTTATGATACTCACTGAACACCTCAGATGCATTCCCTTGGAGACGCAGGGAAATCTCTTTTTCCAAATCCCGAATGCTCGTTCAACCACTCCCCGGGTACGTCGTTGGGCATTGTTGTAACGGTTCTCCTCTGGTGTTGTTGGGTTGCGAACCGGGGTAAGCATGAACGTGCTGCAAGTGTAGGCCGGATCCCCTAGCAAAATGCCTCTGTATTCCCCTGCTTGAAATTTACGGAATAGTTGTGATTCTTGAAATATCCGCGAGTCATGTGCCGAACCGTACCATCTGGCAACAATGTTAGTGAAAAGAAGTTGATGGTCCACAACACCCTGGCAGTTGATACTATACCAACCTTTACGATTGATAAAATGGGCCGCACGCTCCCCACCAGGATTAACTATAGCAACATGGGAACCGTCTATAGCACCAACGACCCCAGGGAATTGGGCAATCTCATAGAAGCCTTCGGCAATAGTTCTCCTTTCTTCCGGTGTGGTTGGAAAGTGAATGAATTGCTGACGTCTGGCACAAATAGCAGAGGAAACGCGATGAACCACCCTGCAGACAGTTGCCTGGGATACGCCACACATATCACCAATGTCCATTTGGAATGATGCCCTGGCATAAAAGCGCATGGCAACCAGCACCTGCTGCTCCGGGTTCAGAGCATGATTACTCTCCTTTAGTGGCATCAAATCCGGGGCTAAGAAATCTACTAGCCAACGAAATGTGTCCTTGGAAACCCGGAATCTGCGGATAAATTTACTGTCGCTATACTTTCGGAGCGCATCCACTCGGACCTCAAATACTCTTTCGACACGAGGACGGCCCAACAGTACCTCCTCCTCCTCCTCCTCTTGTGCAAACTCAAGAATTTGTAAAACCGCCTCCATGATGTCTAAACCTGTGCTGCATGTACTTGCGTTCCACCTAAACGCGGACATAAACATGCCCAGCCCGGCGATTAAATTTTCTTTTGTTGCTTAGACGTCGGCTAACCGCATGTTGGATAATAGCTTATTCTGAATTGGCGTATAACTTTAGACAGGCGATGATCGGGCGATCAAGAAATTTGTACGCGCGTAACCCTTAAACAGTCGCTAAAACACCATATTGAATACGGCCCTACGACTTTGTCTGAAATGCGCCAAGGACAATCAACCCTTTCACAACTCGCGCTAGAAACCATATCCGGTGAATAAGGGTTGTAGTTGTTGCATAATCATTTGAGTATTTAAAAAAAACTAAGTCAATCATAAGTCATTATTAGTCAACAGAGCTACCTCAAAAGGGGGATGTTAGATTATTAGAGTCACTTGTGAATCACACCTTGTGATGACTGCTTTTACTATGTCATCTGCATATTGATCATGCGCACTGTTCACAAATAAAGTACTTCCGACCACGCTACACAAGGGTATACTAACATTCGACAATATATTCAATTATAATCTTTATCAATATCAACATAATCCGTTTTGTATGAATACCTGTTGTAGTTGTTGCATAATCATTTGAGTATTTAAAAAAAACTAAGTCAAGTATCATAAGTCATTATTAGTCAACAGAGCTACCTCAAAAGGGGGATGTTAGATTATTAGAGTCACTTGTGAATCACACCTTGTGATGACTGCTTTTACTATGTCATCTGCATATTGATCATGCGCACTGTTCACAAATAAAGTACTTCCGACCACGCTACACAAGACTTAACTTCATTACTTTACACCCATCGTATGTATCCTGTTTCAAAAACAGTGGCACCTTTCCTAACCGCTAAAGCTATGACATTGAAACTTTGTATACATGACCCCCAGGTCTGGTGACCTCTGACAATGAATTTCGGTCCAAGTTGATCCTTGACCTTGCCACCAGGGGGCAAGAAGTGGAAACCTTTAAAGTGTGATATCATGGTGCCTGTATGCTGCATGGTGATGTATGATTAGGAACTGAAAGACTACCTCGTGTCGATTGCCAGGGGCCTATTTGACGGTGCCCTCCGCACAGTGTAGTGCCGCCTAAGAATTCAATTGCCGCCATCCTGGATATCGGCAATCCTACGTCACATTATGCGTCACCAGTTCGGACTGTAAATCTTATTCAGGCCGAATTAGTGCCACTTTTTCTGATAAAACGTTTTATTTTATTAATTAATTACAAAAGGTGATCTTTAAAGATATAATGTAACACTTACTTGTAGGGTTTTAAAATGATTTCATGGAGAACTATAAACGCAGCATTGGGCAGCATTCCGTTTCTGTATCTCCGGTACAGCTTTTCAAGATGGTCCAGTATTGCCGAAGTAGATACAGGAATCATGGGTTAGAGGTCACCTGACCTAGGGGGTCCTTTGTACAGTCTCAAGTTCATTGTCTTAGGGGTTAAGAAACGTGCCACAGTCACGCTCAAATCGCCAATTTACGCGACTTGACCTCTGTGACCTTAACAAGTACGTCAATTCAAAAACCCGTATCACATGTAATGTATCATTGCTGTAACGACCAGCGGTCGTTTTTATATTTGGCGCCTTGAGTGAACTTTTGTTTTAGGGGTTGTTTATGACGTCACTGGTTTTAGTGGTCACCAACCATTAGCTTCTTAGAGAAATTGACACAGAATAATTTTTGTATGGACAAAGCTGGTAATTTTGGACAGCTAACTGCTACTTAGGGTCCATATAAAGGAGGTAAGAGTTAAGTTAAATCATTCTATAAGTGTGGTTTAGAAAACCTATTGATTCATGTAGTATTATAAATAATTACTTTGAAAGTAAGGCGTGGTCCAGGTCTCAGTTTGGCATGGTCACGTGATGTACAGGGTTGAGGTCTTGATCGTTTTCATCCTCTGTTTATACCTAAACCTTGTAAGACAGGCCTATTTTGTATCATTATACCGTATTCTCAGTACTGAATGTGTTGGTTAACTTGTAAGTGTGTTGGAGGCCTATAATTTGAAGAAATACCTGTTATACCTGTAACTCGGCCAGCTTAGTGTAGATGGCAGTACCATCTGGTCAAAAACGAAAACGTCTGAAGACAGTGGATGAGACTTGAATGTGACAATTTATTTTTATAACCTTTCCCTATTGCACTAGTAGTACACGTTGTAACGTTTGTATTTTCAGTGGACATGACTAAAGAGACAGAGAGACAATAAACAAGAGCTGAGAGAGACAATAAACAAGAGCTGAGAGAGACAATAAACAAGAGCTGAGATCAACTTGATGAGCTGTCGTTATCGTTGGTCTGTCGTTATAGTAAACTCCTATATGGCAGCGGTTGCTGAAAGGTAATGATCTAGCACTTACGAGCAAAGGATTCAAGAATGCCAGCAGCGGAGGAACGGCCAAAACGTACCATGAAGTTAACAGAAAAGAGTCGAGATTACCAGCTTGGTATCGAAAAGAACAAAAGAAAAGAAGGATGGAGCGACTTAGCTGTATGTGAAAGTAGACTAGAAAAGTTAATGCAGAGTCCTCCTGATCATGGTATTGTTGATGAAATAAAACATGAGCATAGCCAGTGGTTTGGTCTGTACGAGGCCATTTTGAACGCAAATGACAATGTCAAAATTGCAGAAATCCTGCAGAAAGGCAGGATGATCAGAACTGTTTTACGGAAAGAAATGTTATAGCAGGACAGTTCAAAGAACATTTGGAAACATACATGACTAGTGTGTATGAACAACTGGTGAAATACAGTGAAGACGGTGAAATGGACAAGGGCTGGATTTCACACCCTGCAAGTGTGAAATCATTATCGCATAAATCCAGCAGTGTGAGTTAACGGGTGAGCTCAAGCATTTCACTGGCGAGAGCGCGTGAGGCTCAAAAGCGAGTTGAACTTTTGACTAGAGCTACTGCATTGGCTCAGAAGGAGAAATTAGAAAAGTAGAAGCTCGAGTTGAGACTGAAAGAGGAACAGCTGAATATCAAGACTGAGATCCGAGTTTTAGAAGAAAGAGAAAGGGTTCTGAATGAGATGTTTCAGGATGAAGGCAGCGACGACAAGAAGTCGGCAAAGGAAGTGAGCAGTTACACAAACATCTACGTCACGGGACATGTCGAAAAGGTCAAGGACAGTGCAAGCAATATCCGGGATGTGCCAAGCAAAGGACATTCAACTGGTGTCAAGACTGTTGTTGATCGTGCCAATAGTAATGCATGTAATATTGATATTGATGTTGACACTGATAGTGGTAGGCCTATAGGTGAGACCCTTTAGCAGGAAATGGTGCTGGTTATCAGGGTCCACAGTTCAATGATGGGTTATGGGCTGTTACACGCAAAATGAAAAAGCCAATAGTTGAAGTTGCAAAGTTCAGTGGTAAACCTCTTGCTTATCTTTCTTTTATGCGTCAATTTGAGTCGCGTATTTGTACTAACACACTTTCAAGTGATGAGCATTTCAATTACCTCCTTCAGTTCACGGAGGGCGATGCACATGATGTGGTCAGGGGCTACTCTCATTTACCCGCTCATATGGGTTATCAAGCAGCAATGGCAGAGCTAAAAGAGCGGTATGGGGATGCTGACGTTGTCGCCAATGCCTATGTTGAAAGAGCGTTGAACTGGGAAATTATCAAGCCAGATAATGTAAAGGCCCTGGACAACTTTGGTATTTTTCTGAGTGAATGTCAGTTTGCAGTGGAGTGTGCCGGCCAAGGCGCTGGAGTACCCTGACAACGTTAGGAAATTGTTAGCCAAGCTACCGTTTTATTTGCATGACAAGTTTAGGAACATTGTAGACAGAACAAGGGAACAGGGTAACACGGTGAGGTTTTCACTGTTTGTAGAATTTGGCCGAAAGGAAGCGAGGAAGGCAAGGATCAGGTATATGGGCGAGCAGCCATGAACACAGGCCATTCTAGCAAGGGTGACGCATTTAAGAACACAGCCAGTAAGACGCAGACGAGACAAGATTCAAGCTGGCCAACAAGGAAAGCATTCGCTACTAATGCTGCAGAAGTTGAGGCTGAATCCAAGGGGGGCAGGTGTGAAAACAAGTCCAGTGGTCAGCCTGTACATGTTCACATGCATTTGTTTCATGCAAAGAGTTTATGAAAAAGCCTGCTGGTGAAAGATATACATATGTCAAGGAGAAAAGGTTGTGTTTTGGGTGTTTGGTTAGTGGGGCTCACATCAGTAAGTTTTGTAAGAATAGAATGACCTGTGACACATGTAATCGTAAGCATCCTACAGTATTGCATGATAGTGCAAAGGTCAGCGAGGTTAAAAAGGTCAAGGAAAACACAGCTGGTGCTGTACCGTTAACCAGGATGAAGGGGTACCAGTTGCTATGGGGGCTGATACAGGGGATTGTACCTTAGCCATCATACCAGTTCGCGTCCTCAATCCCAAAAGTGGGATAACTGTTGAAACATAAGCTTTCCTTGATACAGGGTCAAGTGTAAACTTTGGTACAGATAAATTGATGACGTCCCTAGAAGCCAGTGGGAAGAGAGCTCAGATTACAATGGACACAATGGGTAAACCCCTTACCATGTACACTAACATAATCAAGGACTTGGAAATTACTGGGCTCAATGGGAACGAGGTTGTTCATATCCCATATGATTACATCAGAAAATGGCCACACCTGGAGGAAGTTGATGTTCCTAACATAGCAGCTGATGTGGGTATTTTGATTGGGAATGGGATACCCGACGCCTACTCACCATTGAGGACAATTACGGGGCGACGGGGCAGTCCCCATGCTACAAAGACTTGGTTAGGATGGGTGGTATGGAGTTTGATGAAGGATAAGGGCATTGAACATACTAGTAATCGAGTGGATGTTGTAGCGGTGACCCACTTTGAGGAGATAGAGAATTTAGAAACACTGGTGAGGACTGCAATCAATCTCGACTTCCCGGAGTGATTGATCGACACTAGGATGGAACCGTCATGACAGGACAAGGTCTTTGATGACAGGGTGGGTAAAAGTTTGAAATTGGTAAATGGGCGCTACACTATGGACTTGATGTTCAAGGATAAAGAACCAACGTTGCCTAATAACAAGGTCCAAGCTACCCAGAGATTGATGGCACTTCGAAGGAGAATGGACAGGGATCCCAGGTACAAGGGGGAATATATGGAGTTCATGACAAATTTGTTCGGTAGGGGTCATGCTGTTAAGGTCCCGCCTGATGAAACTGAAACAGAACCAGGTCGTCAATGGTACGTTCCCCATCATGGGGTGTACCACCCCAGAAACAGAAGCTACGAGTGGTGTCTGATTGTTCGGCAAAGTTTCAGGGGACATCACTAAACGAGATATTGTTACAGGGACCAAACTTGACCAGGAATATCTTCGACATTTTGATAAGATTTCGACAAGAGAATGTTAAGTCCATCAGGAAGGATCAATAACGAATATGTCTTTAATTGTACGGGTGCATCTCTTTTATTCTTTTTCTTCAGCAGTTACTGTTAATACACCGTAAAAGACTGTAAAATACAAAAAATACAATTTCTAAGTAACACTGTTTTGTTAAGGTTCAGTGCACACGCATATAACAACACAGTAATTAATACTAATCACATCCTTTCTGGATATTTAAGTATGCTATACAAATTACATGTACACATGCATTCTATATGCATGTATATGGCATGGTCTAATACTGCAGCTTGGGGAGAAATACTCCTACAAAACATACATGAACTGCACACCAGTCTTTCAGGATCAAATATAAGTACAGGAGGCACAACTCCTTTATAGAAAGTACAGACAGTTTACATATACAGCAGTTTCATCTGACACTAAACATATGACTGGATTTAACAAAGAAATGGCCCACATGTGTGAGGGTACAACGTTTTAACCCTTAATAAAGTCTGCATTTTTGTATCTCATATCAAAATAACATATTCAGTAGGTGCTATGACTAGTATACTTGTACATACCATTGTCTCACTTGATAGAGATCCTGTGAACTTATGGATTTGACCGGATTTTAAATTGAGACAAGATGCACGCTGGGCGTCGCAAATAACCAGGTTTTCGAAAATTATATGTTTGTTTAGATTGCAATATGGAATAGGAAGGGTTGGGAGAGTTGAAAAGATGTGCAATATGAAGTAAGAAGTGTTCAGGTTGAAAATGGTTCTGGGAATGATTTTTATGCAGTCAAGAAGAAGAAGTTAATTTCAAAGTTGTATATGAGAAGTTTTTATTTAGAAGTTACAGTACCTTCATGGAGTTAGCATAACTGAAGTTATACAGGCATAGATATGTGATGAAGACTACAAGCATCTGTATTTAATCATTGATGCATTTTGTGTACTAGTATATTAGAATGTGTGTCATTTCTCAATTATTCATCGAGTCTGAAAACATTGAGAATGAACTGAACTGAAGTGTAACAGCAAGTACCTTACTGTAAGTAAATGGTGCATGATGAAGATGGCTGTAGTCTTCATTGCATATGTATGGCTGTATAAGTAGCAAGACTCTCTTGAGAGTACTAGTATATACCTGAACTAACTAGTGATGAATTGTTGTACCGTGATGCTGATTTCAGCCAGTGAAGATTTCAGTATAAATCCGAGGGGGTGGACATCTTCATGTTTATGGAAACAGTGGTGATTAGTGCTTGGAGGTGGCATCCCGTGAATGAACGACTGTTAGTATTTCCAATATCATAAGTTATTTTTTTCGGGTTCAATCCAAGTAGACATGAGAATGCAAAGGCTATGGCCATGATGCCACAAATAGGGTCACTTGATTGTTGCGTCACATCAACATATTCCACATTATCATTGTTTATCTGGTTGTAGACAAGGCATAACTGGAGGAATGTTTGTTGCAAATGTTCCGAGGACATTAAAGAATCGTAGATGTAAATTCTTTTAGACGTAGAATGATAGTATGATGTACTCCAATGGTTTTTTAGAGGATGGATTAATATTGAGTCCTTGTCTGCTGGTATTGGTGGTGGACGTTTGTTTGAATCTTCACTTTGAGATAGAAAGTGCAACTCTGCTGGAGAATAGTAACCGATATGTCCTTCGTATTTGAGGCGATTTGCATAAAGATGCATAAGGTTCATGGCTGCCATGATGACATCATCAGTGATATCAGTGTTGCCTACAAAATATTCAACTTTCTAGTAGTTCTGGAAAGAAAAAAGAAATTGTACAATGGATTTGATGAAGGTGTGTGCGAGGTCAGGGATGATAGTGAATTGTCTTGGAAAAAATGGTTGACAGTGCTATTGGTGGAAGAGGAGTTGAGGAAGTGGATGGTTGGAAAAAAAGGACTTTAAGCTGTCATTTATATCATCATCTCATTTTTGTGTTTAAAGATAAAGTTGAGAATGAAATATTGTAAGGATGAGTCATGTCATAGTTATGATTTGAAATGAATGAACTGACCTGTCTCTTTTCAGCTATATAAATGGCATGACGGTGTGCTTTCATAGTATTTGATGTTTTCTTCAGTTTTGGCATGATTATATATCTAAAGAAAGGAGTTAGGGTGTACCAATATCTATTGCTGTGCCCAAGGGCCATGGATTCTAACATGACTGTGACAAGAAACAATAAAAAATATCATTGGTATGGCCTTATCTGCTATGCTAGGGACGAGAAACCAATATCCATTGATGTGACCAAAGGACTAATGGATTCTAACTGACTGGAACAAGAAACAATAAAACACATTCATTGGTATGGCCTTATGTGCAATGGTAAGGACAAGACACCAATATCTATTGCTGTGCCCAAGGGCCATGGATTCTAACATGACTGGGACAAGAAACAATAAAAAAATATCATTGGTATGGCCTTATCTGATATGGTAGGGACAAGAAACCAATATCCATTGATGTGACCAAAGGACTAATGGATTCTAACTGACTGGGACAAGAAACAATAAAACACATTCATTGGTATGGCCTTCTGTGCAATGGTAAGAACAAGACACCAATATCTATTGCTGTGCCCAAGGGCCATGGATTCTAACATGACTGGGACAAGACATAATAAAAAATATCATTGGTATGGCCTTGTAACTGACTGTGACAAGAAACATTGAAAAAAGTCATTGGTATGGCCTTTATATGATGTCCAGATTTAATCCATATCTTACTTTTATTCGTGTGAAAATAGGTGCTAACGGAACAGTAAAAACAAAGAACGGGTAGGCCTACCATTCGATCTCGGTTCAAGCCGGCAACTGTCTTCCTACATGAATGAGTAGCGTGACCAAATAAGGAATCCCATTGACAACATTTTTACGCGGGCTTTTATTTCATTGGTTTAAAGAAGTATGACGCATAAATTATTCATCGAGACCCGTGAAAAGCGTTCTACAACTCTGGATCGGCGGCGTCAATTTAAGCCGCGATTTCTATGAAATCTGACACTTCTGGGAACTGAGAAGACATGAACTTAAGACCCATCTCGCCCCCACCTCCCCCCACCCCCTAGATTTTAAATTGCAGATCTGCACAAGTCTCAGGACCCAAGTTTTGACCACCTAAAAAGCCAGAATGCAACTACGCAGTTGAGTTACCGTACGTTGTTAGACCAAGCTGCATTTTGGATCATCTTTCAACGATCGTCGACAAACTATTTCTCAAATCAATCTCAATCAATTGAACAATCCAAGCCTTCCCTAATGTTTCATCAATACCTGCAATAACACAGGCAGCCAAAATCGCCCATGAAGTTGTGAATTCGATGAGAACTTACCTCTTGTATCTGCGTATAATAGCTAGACACGAAGCGTTCTCCGGCACTGTCTCCTTGCTTCTGAACTGCGCAGACTCCGAGACGTGACGTTGGCTTCACGTGGGACTGCACGTGGGATAACTCGCGCAAAATTTAAATTGCCCCCCCGATGGGGTGCTCACTAAATTGCGCTAGTAACACCACCTGGTGCAAAATTCATGAACTACGCTTATTGATAATGAAAGAGAAAGCTTTGCTCTCTATGATCAGATTTGTTTCATGATCCCCAACTTAAAGAATTGGGAGAAATCAGCTTCTGGAACAGTTTTTGGAAAATTTCGCTCTGTGCCACCTAGTGGCCAAACCGCTCATCCTGCGGAACCCACACTTGGTCTGTTCAGGAGTTCTAAAGGGTGTCAATGGCTAAAAGGGAAAATCAAAAAAAAATCTCCAGTCGTTTCAAAGTTATCAGTGTGACGAGAATCAATACGAGTTTTTCATAACACGCCACCTATAGGACTAAAAAATTGATGAAATAAAAAAATCGTGTGATATATCGTGTGCCATCACCTGTAAAGCCTACCATAAAAATCTGGTGAGAAACCCACCCTTACAAAGGGACTTATGGTAGATTTTGTTTTTCACAAAGCGCCCTCTGGTGGCTAAACAATGAATCAAATCGAGTTGGATTTCGAAAGGAACCAACGTCTACTTACCAGCAGTATACAAAAAAAGATTCAACAGAAAATCTTCAGTCGTTTTAAAGTAATCAGTGTCACAAGAGAACAGCGACCGCCCGACCGCCCGACCGCCCGACCGCCCGACCGTCCGACCGCCCGATCGCCCGACCGCCCGGCACTTTCGGTAATTTAATAACCAGGTATTTCTTCGAAAACCTGGTTAAAAATAAAATGATCTTTCTTGTCTGGAGTATGAGCTTCTTAGGCGTAAGGATATAAAAGGTTCATGTTTACATGATAAAATGTTAGAAAGACTGTTCATAAAGTCTATAAACTCTAAATAAACCTCCAATTATCTAAAACATACTAATAACTACATTTTACTGACGAAGATGAGAATTATAGGTAAAGCTTTTAACCTCTTAGCAAGGAACTACCTTTTGTAAGGGAGTAAAAAAGAAGGCCCAAAAAAGGTACTTGCTATATAGCAGATCCTGAAAATACTAATTGTCTCAGTGGCTGCTTCACTCCCACCCAAAATCCCTGTGATTTTTTTTTGAACAAGGATAACGAGAAGGAAAATCGCCGAACTAAAACATTTTTGGTCAAAGCGGAATCAGTCTAAATGCCAAAAATACCACGCATCCAGCACGGACATCCGATGATGCTCAGCAACCAAGGCTGGGCCGGGCCCAACTGCTGATTCTGCCTTTCTATCAAAACTGTGACCTTATGTATGGGTCTTTCCAAAAATCGTGGGTTCTCGCTAACACGCTTTCCTTGTCTCGTTAGTTCTGAGGGCATCCTAAGCTTGAGTTTGCGGATCAGCCCATCACTGCTCTTGAAGGCTTCTTCTACTATTGCCATTTCCCAGTTTCCACGTGGAAGCTCTTGATCATGCAGAATGACCACATCACCAACTTCAATCTCTCGCTTGGTCTTCTGCCATTTCTGTCTCGATTGGAGATTTGACAGATATTCAGCTTTCCAACGAGTCCAGAATTGATTGGCCAAATACTGGACTCTTTTCCATCTTTTTCTGGCGTATACATCCTCTTTGACGAAGTTACCAGGTGGTGGTAGAAGGACACTTGATTTCATTGTCAAGAGGTGGTTGGGGGTGATTGGCTCAGGTTCGGTAGGGTCGTTGATAGTGTCTGTGGCAAGAGGTCGGCTGTTAACAATTGCCATGGCTTCGTACAGAAGGGTCCTCATTGAAGATATATCTAGTCTTCCCTGAGCTTGGTTGATTGTTACTGTGAGAACACTACGAATTGATCGTATTTGTCTCTCCCAGACACCACCCATGTGACTCGAATGTGGGGTGTTCATCTGAAAGTCGCACTGGTCAGCTAGTTGTCTTCTAATTTCTTCGCTGTCAATTTCCTTTAATGCATCAGCCAACTCCCGCTGCGCTCCAACGAAATTCGTCCCATGATCACAGCGAATCTTAGAGACGTTCCCTCTGATAGCTATGAAGCGGCGAAGGGCGTTAAGCATGGCATCGGTTGACATGTCATCCAGTAGCTCGATATGGACGGCTCTAAGGGCTGGGCAGGTAAATAGCAGTCCATAGCGTTTGTGTTGCTTCCGTCCGTCTTGGGTGTGGAATGGCCCAAAGCAATCCAGACCACAAAAGGTGAATGGCGGGGCTGGTTCTAATCGATCACCTGGCAAGTCACACATCTTCTGGGATGCGGCTTCTCCACGTAACTTGCGGCACACCACACTTGAATATGTAAGATGCCACTTGGGCTCTGGCATTCAAGATCCAAAATCAACTGGACCTTAGTCTCTTGAGAGTCATGGCGCGTCCTTGGTGTGCAACCAGTTCATGAATGTATCGGATGAATAATTATGTTAGATGAGTTCCTTTTGGCATGATCACTGGGTGTTTCACCTCGAAAACCTCTGATGATCTCCTCAATCTTCCTCCCACCCGTAGGATCCCGTATTCGTCTAAGAATGGGTCAAGGTTGAAGAGGCTGCTCCCCTTTCTTAGTTACCTTTTCCCCTTCAGATCCTTAATCTCATCTTCAAAGTACTGGCATTGCATATTTCTAACGACCAGCCTTTCGGCCCTGCTCCTGGACTCCTGCAGTGATAATGAGGGTTCA
Organism: Lineus longissimus; assembly: GCF_910592395.1. Classification (NCBI taxonomy): domain Eukaryota; kingdom Metazoa; phylum Nemertea; class Pilidiophora; order Heteronemertea; family Lineidae; genus Lineus; species Lineus longissimus. The sequence goes on along the minus strand of NC_088323.1, from coordinate 10,847,130 downwards.
CCCAGTTTCCTTATGCACTTGGCTTGGAGTGCCTCAATAGCTGCTAGCAGTTTAGACCAACTGGAGAATTTGCCGAATCTGTCTAGGAGTGAGGTCACTGCTTGGCTCTTCGTCTGTAGAGTCTTGACCCTTTTGACTTCGGGGTCAGAAGGTGACAGAGTTATTGGTGCTGTGACATCTGCAGTGTTGGGGATCTCCTTTTCCAAGAGGAATGTCGGACCTCTGAACCAGTTGGTGATCTGAAGTTCTTGTGCTGCAAGACCTCTTGATGTGAAATCGGCTGGATTCTCTTCTGTTCGAACGTAGTTCCACTGGCTTGAGTCTGATGATTCTTTGATCCTTTGCACTCTGTTAGCGACGTAAATGTGAAATTTGCGTGCTTCGTCCTGTAAATAACCAAGAACTACCTTGGAGTCTGTCCAGTATACATTCGTGATATTCGGGATGTCAAGCTCTCTATTCAAAAGGTCGCTGATTCTGATCGACACAACGGCAGCTTGGAGCTCTAGCCGAGGGATGGTCACTGGTTTTAGCGGTACAACTCTTGCCTTTGCCATGACGAGGGTATTATGCACGTGGTCTTCAGCATTTATCAAGCGAATTTAGCTGCACTGGCCATATCCACTGAGGGACGCATCTGAGAAGTGATGAAGCTCTGCCTGTACAGCTGTACCGAAGTTCTCTGGCTTGTAACATCTAGGAATTTTGATCTTCGCTAAATCATGCAAGTTGCGTCTCCAGCTTTCCCATTTAGGGTGCAGTTCTTCAGGTAGGGGTTGGTCCCAGTCAGCGCCATTCGTGCAAAGTTCTTGTAAGATCTGTTTACCCTTGAGGATGAAAGGTGCCAAGAATCCTAGAGGATCAAAGACTGAAGAAATCATGGAGAGAATACCTCGCCTTGTCAGGGGTTGTTCCTTCAGGATCACCCTGAAGCAGAATTCATCCGACTCCACGCACCACTCAATCCCAAGTGCCCTTTCGATAGGCAGGTCGTCTAACGCAAGATTAAGGTTCATAATATCCTTGGCACGCTCTGAAGCAAGGACAGATTCCAGTACCTCGCGACTATTGGAGGCAAACTTGTGGACTCGAATATTCCCTTTGCGGCATATTTCCGTGGAGCCTTTAATAAGACTGCAGGACTTCTCTGCGCTTTCTTCACTTATCAAACCGTCGTCCATGTAAAATCCACCAAGGATAAAGGAGGCGGCATCAGGGCTTAAGTCTTTGTATTTGTTAGCAACATACCGAAGGCCATAAATGGCACATCCGGGAGAAGACGCTGCCCCAAATAGGTGAACTTTCATCCGATATTCTACCGGTTCTTCTTCAATATTGCCATCACTCCACCACAGGAAGCGAAGATAGTCACGGTCTTCCTTGTGCACCAGAAACCGGTGGAACATCCTCTCTATGTCGCACATCAGTGCGATGCTTTCCATTCGGAAGCGGCAGAGTACTCCCACGAGGGTGTTCATTTGATCGGGACCTTGGAGGAGATGATCATTAAGGCAGGTGCCTTTAAACTTGGCTGCACAGTCGAACACCACCCTGATTTTTCCGGGTTTTTTTGGGTGGTACACTCCGTGATGAGGAATGTACCAGACTGGTCCTTGGCTTTGATGGTGACCCTCAGATACCCGTTCTGCCTCTCCGTTTTCTATAATGTCGAGCATGAAGGCCTTATAGTCAGAGAAGTATATTGGGTCTTTCTTGAAACATCTCCGAAGGTGTCCTAGTCGCACTAGTGCAGTGGCTTTGTTGTTAGGAAGGTCTGGTTTCTCTTGTCTAAACGGCAAGGGCATGGTGACAAACCCATCCTCCTGCTGGTAGGTCCGGTTTCCTAATATTTTCATGAATCTTGTGTCTTCCTGTGACCAAGTTTGCTCTTTTGGCTCTCACTCGTGGAAATCAGAGGCGAGGATGTTGCCAAGATCTTGTGGGGTCAAGGGTTCTTCTTTGATCGATGTCTTCAAGACGAACCTTACTTCACTGATCTGGTTCTCTGGTGAACAAACATCCTCGGAAACCGCCTTGGCGACTATGGAATGTGTAAGGCCGATCGCATCTCCGGAATCTTCCTCTTGTTCCCCGCCCCCAACAATACTCCATCCTAAGTCTGTTTCAATTGCGAATGGCTGATTACCCTCCCCTTGACACAATTTCGAGGTGCTAGGGCTCTGGGGCAGTTGTATCCTATAAGAAGGCCAATTTCACAGTTTAGGAGGGGTTGCATGTGATGAGCAATCTTGGCAAGATGGGGCCATCTGTTGGCTGTCTCCGATGTGGGATTCTTCCACAGGAATATATTCTCTTGAATATGTTAAAGGCAATTTTATTCTGGAGTTGGACTTGAATCCTCTAACTTGCAGATTTTTGAATTTGCTGCAGTGGATCATCTTATCTTTGGCTGTCATTGTCGTTAGTTTCAGCTGTGTTGGTTCGCCACAAGTCTCTAGCGACTCCACAGTCTGTCTTGCCACAAAGGTAGTGTCCGACTGGGTATCAATGAGAGCGTATACGACGAGCTCCTGGCTTGGCTGCTCCAAGCTGGAAATCCACACTGGGACCACCATGGATGACATCGAGTTGGCTCCCGAGGCGGCATTTCTGCAGATTGCCTCCTTGGCTTTATCTGTGTCGGTGGCGCTTTTTTCCTCAGTTTCCTTTGCTTGATGGGGCCATGTAGTTGCCGGGTCATTCCTTGGTGTAGTTTCTGTCTTCGGCCTGTCTTCATGCAGGGAGGTCGGATGACGCTTCTGGCACTTTGTGCACGTAGCCTTTGCTGGACATTCCTTTGAGAGGTGACCCCGTTTCAGACAACCATAACAGTACCCATTCTTTCTTATAAAGTCTTGTTGTTCAGACTTGGGTTTATGTTGAAGTGTTCTACACTCCTGAACAGAGTGGCCAGGCCTTTGACAGAAGTCGCATGAAGTCTTTGTTTCTGGTTTCTTTGTATTTGGCTTTGGTTCACTCTTGCCACCAGTGGCCAAAGTATTTGCACCCTTCCTACGCTTCAGGGGTGTGCCTTGTTTCTCTCTTTTGTCTCCATCTATCTTTAGGGACCCTAAAGAGGCGATAGGGTCACATGCAATATCTGCTTCATCATACAGAAACTTGGCAAAATCGGCAAACTGTGGGTGGCGGCCTGTCCTCTTCTTAGTATTCGCAACAATACGGCTCCATCTGTTTACCAGCCAATCTGGAAGCTTGAAAAGTATCTTCCGATTTTCTCTGCTGTCATTAAGGATCTGTAGGTCAGGGATAGCATCCATCGCGGTTAGGCACTGCTGCAGGAAATCCGACAGTTTCCTAAGGCCGATGCTGTCCCTTGGCTGGATTTTCGGCCATGAATCAAGCTTGTTTCTGAAAGCAGCTTCAGGGATTGCAAAGTCACTCCCGTATCTCTCTTCTAATATGGATTTGGCTTTCTCATATGCCTGATCACTCCGGAGAAGGAAACAGCCTCCGACTGCTTCTCCTGCTGGACCACCTAGATATCTTTTTAAGTAGTGAATTCTTTCACTTGGGGGTACTCCTTTGTTTTCAATCAAGGCAGTGAATGACGCAGTCCAGGCGGGGTACTGAAGTGCATCTCCGCTGAACACAGCTGGCTTGGGAATGGGTGGGCATCTCACTTTGATGACTAGGTTGTGGTTGCCACACTGCGGCTTCTGGTCTTAGACAGGACTGGGTGGTGGTAGCTTTGTTCTCTGGAAGTGGCGTCAGGTCTGATTTGGCATCTTGAAGTCTAGCAGGCTGGACCGATTGTGGAGATGGAACGATCATTGTGGGACGTGGTTCCGGATTCGGTTTTTTAAGTATTTCCTCGTGCTCTGTAAGGATGGGGAAACGTCTCAGTTCTGAAGATGTTTCTTCTTCATCCAGAGCCCGCAATTTGGCTTCTTCCACCATTAGTCGCGTGGCGAGTCTTTGGTTCTCTATCTCTTTCTTCTTCCTGGCTAGGACAGCATCTGCCTCAGCTCTTCTTGTTTTTTCGAGGGCAGCTTTTCTAGCGGCCTCTGCTGCTTGCTCAGCCTCATCCTGAGCACGTCTTCTGGCTTCTTCGAGCTCCATTTGCACCAATTCTTCTTCTTTCTCTGCTTCTTTTTTCTTCGCCTTGAGCTCTGCCTGCAATGCTGCAGCCTGAGCAGCCGCTTCTCTCCTAAGTGATGATCGGCTAGATGCTCGGCTAGATCGAGGTGATCGATGGGATCGAGAATCCTCTGACCGGCTACCCCTGAGTAAACCAGCTGCCTCTGCAGTGAGGGCACTGATGGAATCTGCAATCCTACGCACTTCTGAGAGGGGAAGACTGTAAGATTTCCTTACCTCAGCATAGGCTTCATTTAGTCCTGCGTTACTCTTTTCCAGCTCTTCTAGAAGACTTCTTTGCAGCTCCAGGGCAGTAGCTTGACCCGTGGTCTCCTTGACGTTCTTGGCAGAAGCCTTGCAGTCCTTTGCTGACTTCCAAAATCGTTCCAGTACTTCTTGTCTTTGACTTTCTCTGGCCTTCTCGGTGGGCTTCCTCTCTCTGGAAGATCTCCGGAAGGGTTCCACTACCTCAATCGTTTCAGGGGGTTTCTCGGATTCGGGTGTTCCTGAAGGCTCATTGACCTCAGCTGGCTTCTCACCCTTACCTTCATTTCTCTTCTCAACCTGGCTTTGTTCTTCTGACTGCATCCTGCTCTCTTTATCTTCATCTCTCGTGGTTTCTGCGAGCTCTGGCTCCTGCTGATCCATGGCGGTGCAAGACGCAAGATAACCTGGCAATTAGACTGAACCTGTAGTTTAATCAAATTCTCTAATCAGTAATCTCTAGTGACCCAAGCTAAGAGGTCGGTTCTCTGCGGTTCATCTAAAAACCTATTTTATCTGCAATTTCACAAGCATGACCACAGGGCAATTTGAGAAAGGAAGTGATGCAGCCACTAAGAAATGTCCTATAACGTGGTCAAATCAAAGCATGGAAGGTAGTAGTGTCAGCAGTGGGTCATTAACTAAACCTGAACATTTATCCGAGGTATCACTGTTTTGAACAACATCGGGCCTATTGCGTAACTGAGCTGATACAAAAGGCATTCATGTAGATTGTAATACATATAGGCGACCAATTCAACCATGAAATATTTCAATCTATAAACACAAGACCTCAAAGGTAATGGAGATTAGCATACAATAATCAATACAATTTCAATAGAGTGTCTCTGTAGCAATCACTTCTTCGTGTCTCTGCGTGAAGTCCTCTCGTCTCACTCGATGTGGTGTTGTCACTCTCTTGTGGCTTGATGAGGGACGGTCATGTCGATGGATGATCTGGAATATTCACTTGCAGTTCTATCATCGTGTTCACACAGGCGTAGGCCTTTTACTCGTGAGGTACTGATTGGAATGCATTAAATGTTTATATGTTGTACGACGTGTATTTTAAATCTTACTTGGCAATGTCCACATGTTGCATGGCACATACTTTTAGTACAAGTACATTTATTCTGGATCGTTAGACTGTCACTAGCGGCATCTCGGCTCTGGACTTTCATTCGATATGAGAATGTCTTTTACTGTTAAGTCCATCAGGAAGGATCAATAACGAATATGTCTTTAATTGTACGGGTGCATCTCTTTTATTCTTTTTCTTCAGCAGTTACTGTTTATACACCGTAAAAGACTGTAAAATACAAAAAATACAATTTCTAAGTAACAATGTTTTGTTAAGGTTCAGTGCACACGCATATAACAACACAGTAATTAATACTAATCACATCCTTTCTGGATATTTAAGTATGCTATACAAATTACATGTACACATGCATTCTATATGCATGTATATGGCATGGTCTAATACTGCAGCTTGGGCAGAAATACTCCTACAAAACATACATGAACTACACACCAGTCTTTATGGATCAAATATAAGTACAGGAGGCACAACTCCTTTATAGAAAGTACAGACAGTTTACATATACAGCAGTTTCATCTGACACTAAACATATGACTGGATTGAACAAAGAAATGGCCCACATGTGTGAGGGTACAAAGTTTTAACCCTTAATAAAGTCTGCATTTTTGTATCTCATATCAAAATAACATATTCAGTAGGTGCTATGACTAGTATACTTGTACATACCATTGTCTCACTTGATAGAGATCCTGTGAACTTATGGATTTGACCGGATTTAAATTGAGAAAATAAAATGATCTTTCTTGTCTGGAGTATGAGCTTCTTAGGCGTAAGGATATAAAAGGTTCATGTTTACATGATAAAATGTTAGAAAGACTGTTCATAAAGTCTATAAACTCTAAATAAACCTCCAATTATCTAAAACATACTAATAACTACATTTTACTGACGAAAAGGAGAATTATAGGTAAAGCTTTTAACCTACCTTTTGTAAAGGAGTAAAAAAGAAGGCCCAAAAAAGGTACTTGCTATATAGCAGATCGTGAAAATACTAATTGTCTCAGTGGCTGCTACAGAGAACATTGCACTTGCTGCAGACATAGAAAGTATGTTCTAGCACGTTGGGGTATCGGAGGGTTGCACTGATTTCTTGTGGTTCTTGTGGTGGCCAGGGGGTGATTGTTCAATGGAACCTGAAATTTACAAGATGGTTAGAATGCCTTTTGGAGCTGTTTCCAGTCCCGCATGTGCAAACGTAGCACTACACAGAACTGACGAAGTGGTTGATGGCTTACTGTGGTCATTTTATGTTGATGACTTCATTAAATCAGTTGTTAATGTGACACAAGGAGTATCCACTGCCAAGGTTATTACAGAACTCTTTGGCAAAGGGGGTTTCAGGCTCACAAAGTGGTTGAGTAACCATGCAGAAATCAACAACTATATTCCAACCTCAGAGAGGGCGAAAATCTTGCAGTTGGATATTGATACTGATAGTGGGGACACAACAGTTGAGAAGTTGTGTGGTCAGTAAAAGATGATACTCTGAGCTTTCAGACTAGATGTGGGGAGAAACCAGCAACCCGGAGAGGAATGCTATCTGTCATCAGCTCCGTGTTTGATCCTTTGGGTATAGCATCACCATTTGTCCTGCCAGCAAGAATACTGCTACAATCATTGTGCAAGAAGGAAATAGGATGGGACGACCAGATTGGTGAAGAGAACACTCCGAGATGGCAACAGTGGTTGGAGGATTTAAAGTTGCCGGATATACTGTCTGTGCCCAGATGTCTCAAGCCAATAACCTTTGTCGACGTAGTTTCATGCCAGCTACATGTATTTTCCGATGCTTGCGCACAGGGATACGGGATAGCCGCATATGTTAGATCAGTGAACACTGATGCTGTTGCCAATGTGGAACTTCTCATGGGGAAGGCAAGGGTGGCACCCTTGAAGAAGGTTACTATTCCAAGAATGGAGCTCACGGTAGCTACCATTGCTGTAAAATTCGGATACATCATCATTCAAGAGATGGATTACAAGTTTGACCAGATACGGTACTGGACCGAGAGTATGTCTGTTTTAAGATACATTCAGAATACATCGAGTAGATTTCACACGTTTGTGGCAAATAGATTGACGACAATTCATGAGGCTAGCATCCCAGAGCAGTGGAGTTATGTCCGTACAAATCACAACCCAGCAGACATGGCATCCAGGGGACTTATTTTCAAGAACCAAGGAGATACCAAGATGTGGTTGAAAGGGCCAGAGTTTCTACAAAAGGAGGAGTCTGCTTGGCCACATACAGATGTCACTAACAACATAACAGAGGATGACCCAGAGATCAAGAAGACCAGTGCCGCAGCGGTAGTTGAGGACAGACTGGCCAGTGAGACAACAGTGGATACATTGTTCAAGCGCTTCTCGTCTTGGAGCAAATTGAAGAGAATTGTTGCATGGATTCTCAAGGGCAAAGGACAATCTGCGACAACGTCTTAAGGGCAAGGTAGCGGTAGATCAAGGGGATACAAAGTTGAAAGGTCTTACCTTCATGGAACTGAGGAGAGCAGAAACTGCTATAGTCCGATATGAGCAAGCCAAGTATCTGAACAAGGACATGAATACGAAGGAAGCCAGCATTCACATGCTTGATCCATTCAGAAATGAAAATGGGATGATAAGGGTTGGAAGCCGTCTGGCCCGAAGTTCTCTACCAGTTGAAACAAGACACCCTCTCTTGTCATCCAACAACGCTGTTGTCACTAGATTGATGTTAGATGAAATTCATAGAATGTTGGGTCATGTAGGTCGAAATGCTGTGCTCAGCAGACTGAGAAAAAGATATTGGGTAATCAGGGCTACTAAGCTTACTGGTAGTGTTATATCAAAGTGTGTCAATTGCCGTAGATAAAGAGCAAAGGCCTGTGAGCAAAAGATGGCCGACTTACCAGTCACGCGTCTTCTTGGTGGAGAAAAGGCTTTTCAAAATACTGGCTGTGACTATTTTGGCCCGTTTGAAATAAGGCAAGGCCGCACTACGTACAAGAGTTACGGAGTTCATTTCACTTGTTTCTCCATCCGGGCTGTGCATTCAGAAGTTGCTCATTCTATGGATTTGAACTCATGCATGCATGCTATCCGTAGGTTCGTGGCACGCAGGGGTGCTGTTTGGGTGCTTAGATCAGATAATGGGTCTAACCTGGTTGGGTGTAAGTTGGAACTTGGTAGATCTATTGCAGAATGGAATCAGGACAAAATTAGGACAGCTTTGCAACAGGAGGGCATTGAATGGGAATTTGCTTGTCCAAAGGCCTCTCATTCATCAGGTGTTTGGGAACGTATGATCCGAAACGTGAGGAAAGTGTTGTATGGGCTTATGAAAGAGCAAACGATCAGAATGGATGATGAGGGTCTACAAACTTTATTTTGTGAGGCTGAAGCCATTATAAATGGGAGACCCATCACCATGGCTTCTAACGATCCAAACGAGCCAGAGGCATTAACCCCCAACCACCTACTCATTCTGCAAACTGAGCCGCAACCACCACCTGGTCAGTTTGTAAAACAAGACTTATATGTGCGCAATCGATGGAGACAAATTCAGTTTTTGACCAACTTGTTCTGGAAAAGATGGCATTAAGAATATTTGGCATCACTCCAGCAGCGTCAATGAAATGGCCAGGGCCATTGTGCTCACCTCATGTGGAGGAAAGATGGATAAAGAGCATGGTCTTGTGTCATGTAGTGTTAGGTTTGATGTAGGTCCAAGCAATTACAATTTCCCCAAAATGGCCAATTTACAGTACATTCGACCTCTGTGACCTTGAAAAGTAGGTCAAATCAAAGAAGACCCGGGTGACACATTGAATGGTTGTTAGAATTAGATGTACCTATGATATAAAATTGGTGCCAATCGGGCAAGTCATTACTAGGAATAATGGCATTTTGAAGAATTTAGGATTTGGCCCCCTCCTTGGAGGCCAAACGGCAAATCAGATCGCACCAAACTTCGGTACCTGAGATCACCTGACCAAGGGGTACATGTGTTCTTAATTTGTGATCAATAGTCATTGCAGTTAAGAAACGTGCCATAGTTACGGCCCGACGGCGAATTTACGCCATTTGACCTCTGTGACCTTGACAAGAAGGTCAAATTAAAAACCTGTGTGACATATACTGTATGGTGGTTAGATGTACCCATGATATCAAATTGGTGGCAATCGGGCAAGAAGTTAAGGAATAACCACATTTTTAAGGTTTTTGGATTTTGCCCCCTGGTGGTCAAGTGGTGAATCATATTGGACCAAACTTCGGTCCCTGAGATCACCTGACTAAGGGGTAAATGTGTACCAAATTTGGTATCAATAGTCATTGCAGTTTAGAAACGTGCCATCGTTACATCCTAACGGCCAATTTACACCATTTGACCTCTGTGACCTTGAAAAGGAGGTCAAATCAAAAACCCGGAGGATATATGATGCACCTTTGCTAGAAGTACCTACCATATTTTTTTCAAAATTTCCCGACTACCATTAAGGGAGATATTGCATATTTTCACTTTTAACGTTTGGCCCCCTGGTGGCCAAACCATGAAACGAATCGGACCGAAACTTAGTCTCCCAGGTGTCATTACATAAGGGTACATGTGTACCAAGTTTCAACTCAATAGCTCTAACAGTTACGAAACGTGCCCTGCTAACGGACGACGGACGACGACGACGACGACGACGACGACGACGGACGACGGACGCCACGGTATGGGATAAGCTCACCTCTGCTAAGAGGTGAGCTAAAAATGGTTAAACCCGGAACGAAATGTCGCTGTCGGGGACATTGTGTTGCTTGTGGATAATGATGCACCAAGAAACCACTGGCCTATGGGTAGAGTTGTTGAAGTTGACACCCAGGATCTTGTTCGCACAGCGAGGATTAAAACTCAGACTGGTGTCTACCGGAGACCAGTGACCAAAATGGTCATGCTTCTAGAAGCTGATGGATAGATGAATATTGTTCTAGTGGAACTAGTAAGACTTTACTGTATCATGTACAATGCATTATTTAGGCACCTTTTTCTAGAATTTCTGATTCATGTTAGGGTTTTCTGTATCTGACATTTGCTTCAGTACTATTCAGTACTACTTCAGGTCTAGTTCTGGTACCAGTTGAAATTTACTCTGATTCATGTTTGTGCACTTCAATGCTATTTCTTGCAGTTACTAGAATAGGTACTTTGTATTTTCATGTAGTTCTACATGTAAGTTTTTGGAGGCTGCGCGTCAACCTTTTAATGTTGCATCAATTTCAAATTTGGCGCCTTCAGTAACTTGGCTCTTCATAATCTGGAGGCTGAGAATTGTTCCGAGCATGGCGAGTCAAGCACTCGCACACAAATTTCACAATCATTAAGCAAATGTAAAATCAGTTTTTGACCCTTGGGAACCTTGTAAGATAAGAACGAAGTAATTAAAGAGAAGAATTAACATGGAAACCGAGGAGTTAGACTAGAATTTGTCCGAAGAGAGTAGTAAATTTACACTACATGTGTGTTTCATTTTAGAGAGAGATTGGTTTTAAGTGTTTAATGCTAATTACTACAAATAATTATTTTGCGTAATTAGGGGGCTGTTGTAACGACCAGCGGTCGTTTTTTATATTTCGCGCCTTGAGTGCTCTTTTGTTTTAGGGGTTGTTTATGACGTCACTGGTTTTGGTGTCACCAACCATTAGCTTCTTGGAGAAATTGACACAGAATAGTTTTTGTATGGACAAAGCTTGTAATTTTGGACAGCTAACTGCTACTTAGGGTCCATATATAGGAGGTAAGAGTTAAGTTAAATCATTCTATAAGGGTTGAAGTTTTGATCATTTTCATCCTCTATTTATACCTAAACCTTGTAAGACAGGCCTATTTTGTATCATTATACCATATTCTCAGTACTGAATGTGTTGGTTAACTTGTAAGTGTGTTGGAGGCCTATAATTTGAAATAATACCTGTCATACCTGTAACTCGCCCAGCTAGGTGTAGATGGCAGCACCATCTGGTCAAAACGAAAACATCTGAAGACAGTGGATGTGACTTGAATGTGACAATTTATTTTCATAACCTTTCCCTATTGCCCTAGTAGTACACGTTGTAACGTTTGTATTTTCAGTTTACATGACTAAGGTCTCGTTAGGGAGTTTTTCCCAAATGTACACGATGATGACGTGCCCCATTAACAGGACATAACATCTATTTTAAAATGCGTTTCCAAAGTGAATGCATGAGGACAACCCATTTGTGTCGTATATCACTGGAAACACCCGATTCCCCTGATTCTGCAGGTTGTTAAATTGGGCATTTTATTTCTTTAAATAAATCATGAGCGTCGCATTTGCTCCGAGCTCTGTTCACCATCCCAAATGGCAATATTGCCAATTGGGCCGGACAATCACGAAAAACCCCAAATATTATACATTTCTTCCTGAATAATTCTTACAGTGACCATTCTCCCATGAAAGACAGTTGCTTACGCTACACAAAAATCCAAAAAAAAATCGAGGGTCAACCATTGAACTTTTGAGATATGTTGAATTTTGCACAAATCAGCGAAAAACGCACCAACTGGCACTGGACGGCATTTCAACACGGGGCCGACGCACATCCCAAGTTCAGTGTACACATATGTCGGCAACAACAGTAAATGCATAGTTTCTTGTTAACTGCCTATTGAGTAGCGCTCTAGGTTTCAGAAACTCCAAAAAAACATGTCTTTGCCAAAACAACTGCTGACTCAACACTGACATACTGTGAGGCCCCAGAAATCAATGATTTTAGGAACTACGGTGAGGGGGGGGGGCCGCGCATGAATAAAAAAACAACTCCCTAATGAGACCTAAAGAGACAGAGGGACAATAAAGAAGAGCTGAGGTCAACTTGATGAGCTGTCGTTGTCGTTGGTCTGCCGTTATAATTGCTACGAGTATTTACCATAAGAATATTTTTATAAGGGAGGGGACTAGCAAAATCTGCAAATATGTGAATAAAGATCCAAGTTAGATAATTCCATTTATTATTGATCAGCACTCCAAGTTAAAGTCATCTAAGTGTTACACAAGTATAAGTTTATGAAATACAAATAATTACAATTGCATCACAAATCTCAGATTCAATATCAAGTCATGATTACTCATAGTCTGTCAGGTTACCAGACAACCTGACTGAAACTAAGTAATTTCTGTAGCAGCATGTGCTGTATCAACATTTAAATTAAACAGTAATGTTCAGTGAATGATATTAAGCAATCCCTCACCGAAAGGCAGTGCACTGAAAATGACTGCATCACACTGCTTTTGACTGAAACCCCCACTGCATATGACTGTCTTAGGCATATCATTTTTTCTTAATGTTTTAAAACCACTGATTTTGACTGAAAGACCACTGCAAAGCACTGCCACTTGCATATCATTATGAACGACGTATTTCAAAAACACTGCCTATGACTGAAAGACCACTGATTTCCACTTCTCCAACTCTGATCGAAACCCGTGGCATTTTCAACATGACTGAAAACCACTGCTTTATGACTGGTGAGATTAAGACTTGATGGCAGTGTAAAGCAGTGGTAATTGCAGTCAAATTCAGTGTTAAATATCACCCATAATGCAACCTGAGACAGGAAGCTAGTAAGTTTGAATTTGATAGTCAAACATTCAAGAAATCATGGTAGCTCTTCATATTTCTCGATATTTACCCGAATTTCAATATGAGAAGAGGGGAGTTTTAGTCAGTTTGAATTGGAACACATAAGGAGACAAATGAATGCAAAAAGGGTAATCTAGACAGACACTGAAGTTGTATTTTCAGCAAATCAAGACGGCTGTAGGCCCTATAGGTGTTGTAATGCATGCATACACTGCAAGATATCTGCATGTATCTTCATGCATCTACTGTAGGCCCTATAGGTGTTAATTGTAATGTATGCATACACTGCAAATTATCTGCATGGGAGCTCAATACACATCAATCAGTAGATCATTATTCTACAGGCCGCGTGCAGTTACTTTATTTGGACGTCAATTTGATCTAGCTTCAATCCCTGACATCACTGACAGTAGCTATGTGCCATGTGTCATTTCAATTGTCTAGTAACCCATGTGACCACTGTCATTATGACAAAGTTTGCAATGACGTAGGTCAAGGACGTGAATTTTTCATCTTTTTACTGTGTCACGTCATCATGCAATGGCGATGTCCTCTATTTGTGATCACTGCCATATTGGACGCAAACACACCGTCTAAAATAGGCCAGCAAAAGTAACAGTTCGCTAGAAGTTTTTGCTTTTTCGAACAATTTCTTTGGTTGTCATCAGCACAGGGGGGTCACGTCCCCCAAACCTCTCTCGGCATCCATGCCTGCATGCCATTAAATAAATTATTCATATTAACACTAAAAATGACTGCTTCCTCCAAGAGGTTTTGGAAATGGCAGTCAAAATCAGTGGTGTTTCAGTGTGGATTCAGTGTGCTGCGAAATATTTAAATCAACACTGAACCCCACTGCCAGCCCTGTGCATGATGCATAGTGGGGAGTCATTTTCAGTGTCAAAAGCAGTGGAAAATCAGTCAGCCTAAATATTTAAATGAGCACTGCTTTTGACTGCCTTACCACTGATTTTGACTGTCTTACCACTGCTTATGACTCCCTAACCTCTATTTTTGATTGCTGTATAACTGTATGCTTTGGTATTGCGTGACTGAAAAACACTCCCTATGACTGCTTTCCACTGATTTCAACACTGCCATAAAAATGTGAGGTAAGACTGCAACCTGACTGAATCCTGACTGATATCACACTGCTTTTCGGTGAGGGATGTTCCCAAATTATCCAACAAATTGAGTTGTCTAAATACACAAATATTAGAACTAAGTTAAAACCTACTAAACATGAGATACATGTAGAAAATATAATAAGTTTGGCTTACCTGCAAATATGTGAATAAAGATCCAAGTTAGATAATTCCATTTATTATTGATCAGCACTCCAAGTTAAAGTGCTTCAAAACCCAAAGCATTTAACTTATATGGAGGATCCTGACCAATAAGAAAGGGCCTTAACCAACCTTGGAAACTTATGCGATATAGGTCAAGCCAATCAGAAATGCCGTATCATCTGACCATGATAGGTCGTGTCCCAGGAAGCCGTTGTTGTTTACCAAATATGCATGAGGTAACCACATCAAATATTACCTACTAGCAGCAAAACAATAAAGAACTAATTTAAATCTAGGCTGAGTTAGATTATCCTAACTACAACAATGAACAAATCAAATAAGCCAGAGAACACAAGAAATGATGAATGGTCTTCCAGAAATAGCGTCTCCAACTTGTATGAACAGCCATTGATTAAAACAATGACACCTTACAGTGAAAGAGTTAAACCCTCAGTAACCATTGTTTTCAGAAATGGCTGACCAGTTTTGTGTTTTGACCTGTTTGAAATATTATAGATTCACCTAAAACATTATGAGAAAAGATAACTTGTTAATTTATACTTTTGATGAAAAGTACGCCATAAAAGACTCCACTTGTTTTAAAAATCAAATTCGCTCCTGCGAATTACTGATACGCATCGCTAGGTACACAAGTGATAATACAGAGGAATAATGAGTGCTTATTTAAACTTGGATTTCCAATTTTAAAATGAAGATAGATTTTATAAAGTTTGCTTGCTGCTGGAGCCAGTGAATATAACTTCACTTGATCGGAGTCTCGAGTCATAAGGACAATTACCTACACATGGATATACACATGATACTAGTGACATAAAAGTTGCTAACCAGATTGGTGTTCCGATCAGTCATAAGCATGATAAAATTGATATACAATGCACACTACACACTATTTACACAAATCTCAAATGTTCAAAAAAATTTGAGAGAAACAAAATACCAAAGACTATGGACGTTCCTGTACTCTTGAAAAGCTGGGTTACAAGTTCTTCTGAGAGATCTTATTTGCCCCTAGCAAGAAGGTTTCATTCATAGACTTTGTTTACAAAATACAATATGATCAATTTCAATACAACAATGTCAAAATTTGTTAGTAACAAAAGATACATGTGGTTAGTCTTGCCTCAAGAACTGAATGTGCTGCTCATTTGAAAATTCTTGCTCACTACCTGACACGTGAGAAAGAGAAAATTTGAATTGAAGAACGGAAAAATGGACACAATGTGGTCAAATGTGGTACTTTTGATACACCAAAATACTCTTGCTAAATGCTAAATGCTAATACTCTTGATAAAGTACTTTTCGCCTGAAAAGTTTGTATGAAGTATTGAGGACTACTGTCCTTTGAAGAAACCACTGAGATTAGGCCAGACACTTTTAATTTGTCCTGACTTTGTGCTGGAAGGGATGTACTGATACATCCCACAGTGTTGAATTAAGAGATGAACTGTGAATGGTTTATTTGTAATTGTGTTTATTGTTTTTGCTTGGTGAGGCCAGAGTTGAATTGTTGCAGGAATGGTTATTTGTTGTTCATTTAATGTGTTCATTACTTTTAAGTTCATTAACTGATAACCAAGCTGTGGAGCCACACAGCCTATGATTTGAATGTCCGCAATTTCCGTTGGAAATGTTATGTTTAAACTACCTGGACATACTGGTAGTTGAGCAATTTTGAGAATAATCGCTTGATAACCGTTGGTTATTTCCATGGCTAAGTAAGTAGCGCAGTTATTATATCTTTTGTAAAGTATGACCAAAAGACAGATAAATGACACGAACAATAGAGCTTGTAGAAACACAATTGCTGTTGCCAAAATGACCTCCAGTGTGAAGAGTGATGATATAGGCTCACTTGGCGCTGTTGGACTGTTGATTGAGTCATAATGAAATGATAGAGGACTAAAAGTGGATTAGCTTTAGCTGAATTGCCTTGGCTTAGAATGAGTAGCATGGCAGCTATTCTTTTGAGTTTGAGATACATCCATACGAAACCAATGAAAGCTATGGATGCAATGGCTAAGGAAGCTATGGTAATGATGGACTTGGGCTTAAACCAGCTATCTGCCATGGGTAGTTGACCCTCCATCATTGGTTCTGCCAGACTTTGATATATGACTTCGCAACCTTTTGCACGATCGGCCATTTTCTTAAAGCTCAGGTGACGTTGTTGGTCTTGAGCCAATAAATCAGAGAAGTTTGTTTGAAACAGTTTAAAGGGAGGCACTGTGATGTCAATTGGTTGTGTGAAGGTTGAGTTTCCGAAGATTTTGTCAGTCATAGAGTCTGAGAAGAAAGATTGTAATAATGCTAAATTGACTGGATATTGAATGGAAGATCCATTGTCTAATTCTGTAGAACAACTTTGTATCCTAGGGGGTAGATAGTGAAATTTAGATGAAATGGAACATTGACAAGAGACGTTCATCATACATAACGACCATCCACTAGTTGTGTACGTGTCATTTGGACAACTGACTGTGAGCGAGGGTGTGTTATAAACTAATACAGATCCTGGGGACATCTCAATGAGTTTGGGTGTGAGCAGGTCTTTGCGAAAGCAGAAGTCACATGTAGTGTCAATGTCAGGTTTACTATCCTGATATAATGCCAACGCACAAGACATACTAGTGATTGGATTGAGTGCCAGGTTTTCACGGCAGTACATGGGGTAGCCCTCGCTACATGAGGCTAGTTTATCTGAGTTTAGAGGTAAATACCTACCCTCTTCTCCATTTATGGCCAAGTAATTTGGTAAGTTCATGAGTTGAGTAGCCTGGTTTGACGTAGCATTGATTGGAAGTGGTAGAGAGATAATACGGAACAGTCGCATTTTGTTTTGAGTTGAGAAAGGGAACTTAATAGTGATATACAGCATGTTGGCTTTGCGTGCAAAGAGAAAGTCTGCCTTCTTGAAGTAATCTGAAGGGTGCGTTTTAGTCAGTTTGAAGTGTGGAAAACTCCGACGGAAAATGATATTGATGTGATTCAATGTTGAAAGCAATATATTGGGTTGTAACAGAGTTGGTGATAATTTACCTTGAGACAATTGGATTATAGCTTGTAGCAAGGAATTAGTCTGATCCGACACGATTTGTACTGTGCGTAAGACTTCAGCCAAATACATGATTGACGATGTCGACATGACCTGTGTGTCGGAAGCAGAACTCTTCCATTTGCTAGCTAGATAAGAGATAGCCTGGTTGTTTGAGGCCAGTTGTGTAACAATATCGTGAAAACGATGGTCTGAGTGTGAGATAAAAGAAGAAAGTCCAGATTCATGTTCACTCATAGCATTTAGGGCTTTGTTATTCCTGACCTCAATGGCTGTAATATGCTTTGCTAAGACCTCCAGGTCACTCATTGTTGCGGTCCCAAACAAACTTTTCGAAATGTCGCCGACAAATGAGCGAATGGCGAGTTTAGTTCTGCCCATCTGGAATGTTGGCTGAGAAGTGTGGGGTACCAAAGCATGGATTAGATTTACGCGGGCTAAAACTTTGGTGGCTGTAACCTCAGTCATGCTTCGAATGTAATCTATCATGTTCATCAAACGTGAGCATGATGTGGTGCTAAGTGGACATGTAAAGTGTTGGAACTTTATGCGATCAATACTCGGAAGTTGCACCTCGAATGTGTGTAACCAGTACTCTGATGTGATGAAAATCGAGTTCATTTCTTTGAACAGTACTCCGTAGTTCAGTCTATTTACTACTTCTCCATCGATCATTGTTGACTGCGTTGAGTCTGAAGACACAGGTCCACACATCAATAAGAGCATCAGCATGGTCAAAATGGGTTCCCAGCGGATACCTAGGATAAAAAAAACACAGTATGTCAGAAATTTACTTGACAGGATGTCTCCTCTTATAGCACAAAGAAAGTGTAGAGGATTTTCCGAACTGTCATGAGAGTTTCTGACATAGCTGGGAGCATATCCAACCATGGTAACAATCCCATATGAATGTGAATCGTGTTTTAATGTACATTTACTTGTTTACTTAAAGAATTTGTGAGGCCGCTTGCGCCTTTTACCTGAATAGGTGTGTTTTATGTGAAATTCCCGTTTGAGGGTGTCGCTTATGTTATCTTCAACCACCCACTGTGATGGAGATTTGTCTTTCCATTTTACTCTGTACCATTTCTTCCCTTGAACTCTTGATACTTTGATCAAGCGTTCGACCTCTCGTCCATCAGTTTGTGTGTTCTGTGGGAGGGTGTGGTCAGGTTGACTTGGTTCGAGTTGAGGAGCACTATCCTCTACGCACTTTTGAGTTGAAGAGGCAGGCGTAACCTCTGGATCGTTGACGATATTTGTTACATCTGAGCCAATTGGTTGTGTTGGCTGTTGCGTGTTTGGCATTTGAGTTATACTAGGCCTATCTTTGGGATCAAAGAAGCGTTTCAATCTATTGGCATGCACAAGTGACTTCATGAGTTTATTGTTATCACATTCCCTCAACTTGTAAGTAAAGTTTGGACCAAGTTGAGTAATGTTATAGGGTCCTCTCCATTTATTGTAGAATTTAGGAGACAAACCTACTGGTACCTTTGGACTGAATAACCACACTAAGTCACCTACTGCATACTGCGGATCGACTGCCTTTTTGTCGTGACGAGTTTTGCTTTGTGATTGTGCCCGTTTTATGTTGTCTGTTGCAATGTCCTTTGACATCTTCAGATTCTTGAGAACTTCCTCCATGTGGCGTTTAACTTTAGGCTGCAAGTTATCTTGAGGAATCATTGCTGCATCGAAAGGCAATGACATTTCCCGACCAAAAACCATGAAGTAAGGAGACAGCTGACTGGACTGAGTTGATGGGGACATGCGAAATGCCATCATGATACCTGGTAAGAGACTAGGCCAATTGTTTTGCTGATCATCAATGTACGCTCTAACTGCCTGTTCAATAGTTGAGTTAGTGCGTTCACACGCTGAATTTGTCTGAGGATGGTAGGCACTGGTGTAGTGATGCTTTACTTTGAACAATTCACACAAAGCATTGACAACTTGTGACATGAAATTCCTACCTCTATCAGATATCAGAGTCTTTGGAGCACCATAACGCGAAAAGATTTCCCGAAACAAAACATGAGCAACCTCAGTAGCTTCTTGTGTTTTGAGAGCAAAACATTCTGGCCATTTAGAGTAGCTATCCACCACTAAGAGGAGGTGCTTGTAACCTTCTGGTGTTTCATGAACAGGGCCAATGAAGTCAATGTGCCATCTTTGAAAAACATCTTGTACTGGCATAGACGTGAGTGGTGCCGGATGTTTGTGGCGGGATGACTTTGCCTGCTGACATTCAAGACACGCCTCGATATAATCATGAATGAACTGATACATATGAGGAAAGTAGTACCTGAGTCTGATAGCTGCATATGTGCGTTGTATGCCAAGATGGGCGCCGCCCGCTATTGAATCATGAAAAGAACGAAGTACTGATGTTCTCATATCAGTGGGGATAACCAATTGCTTCAACAACCGCTCATCTGGGTTAGCATGCTTGCGACGTGGCTGATAGAAGTGGTATAA
Organism: Lineus longissimus; assembly: GCF_910592395.1. Lineage (NCBI taxonomy): Eukaryota > Metazoa > Nemertea > Pilidiophora > Heteronemertea > Lineidae > Lineus > Lineus longissimus. Next base: position 10,827,194 of record NC_088323.1, on the reverse strand, counting down.
GACACCATTCAGCATCTCGTACTGATTAGATGTAACTGAAATGCGCTTTGCTGCTTGTGGGTCATCAGGAAGAAAACCGCTTTCCAGAAACTCAATGATAGGCGCGGAGTCTGGACACAACCTCTGAAATTTGCCAATGTCAGAACTATCAGGTGCCTCTGGCACAGAACTGGACTCAGATTCAGTGGACACAACGTTAACCTTCTGATGTTGCTGGGACTCGTATTCAAAAGTTACTTCAACAGTAGCCACATCACAAAGTGTTTCCTGGGAGATGCATCGCTGTTCTGAGTCTACTGAGCTTTGGGTTTGACTAACAGTTGTAGATGATGCGACTTCTGAATGGACAGGTGTTACATCATAAGGCCTACGGCTCAAAGCATCAGCCACTAGGTTGTAACGACCTGGAGTATGAGTTATGGAGCAGTCATACTGCTGAATTTCAAGGACCCACCTATGTAACCTAGGCGATTTGTGTTTACATTTAAACAACCAGGTGAGCGATTTATGATCCGTAAAAATATCGAAACGACGATGAGACAAATATTCCTTGAAATGTCTGATACCTTCCAGAACCCCAAGACATTCTTGTTCTGACACTGTCCAACGCTTCTCACCCCCTCTGAGTGCTCTACCTGAATAAGCTATTGGATGATCTTGACCTTTGTCATCCAATTGACTCAATACATAGCCTATTGCCTGGCCTGATGCATCAGTTGTGAGACGGAAAGGTTTCTCAAAATCTGGATATGCTAAGACTGGTGACTCAATGAGTTTTTGTCTGATGCGACAAAAAGCGGTTTCATGCCGATCTGTCCAAACATATGGTGCGTCATGGTGAAGTAACTCATTCAATGGAGCAATGATGTGGACATAACCTTTGATAAACTTTCGCAGATAGTTAGTCAAACCTAGAAATGACCTCAATTCAGACTGCGTTTTAGGCTGTGGATAAGATCTGACTACCTCAACTTTATCAGGATCAACCTTTACACCTTCATCTGAGAATATGTTACCAAGATACTTGACAGATGTCAATGCAAAATGACACTTCTTGGGCTTCGCTGTCAACCCTGCTTTCTGCAATGTTTTGAAAACCTCTTCCAAATGTTCCAGATGTTCCTCAAAATCTTTGGACATTACCAACAAATCGTCAACATAGATGAGTAAACACTTCCAATTCAAGTGACGGAAGACATCTGACATTATAGACTGAAATGACGCTGGCGAATTCATGAGACCAAATGGTAAAACCTTCCAAGTGAACACCCCCTGGTGAGAAATGAACGAACTCTTATAAGCTGTTTCTGGATCAAGCGGAATTTGCCAATAAGCGTTACCTAAATCTAGAGAAGAGAATATCTTGGCCTTATTTTGCCCAATCATATCACTCACATCACTCAATCTCGGCAATGGAAAATTTTGCGGGATTGTCTTTTGGTTGAGATCTCGGTAGTCGATTGCAAATCTGTACTCTCCATTCTTCTTACGGCACAAAACAATGGGTGAATGCCAAGAGGAGAGAGATGGATAAACCAAACCATGATCAAGTAATTCACCAGTCTGACGCTCAATTTCACCTTTTGCGATGGGACCATTTCTGTAGAATGGCAAACTTGTTGGTTTTGCATCAGGATATGTGTGGATTGTGTGTTGATAACCTGTTGCTTTTCCCAGAGTTGACAGATCAGTTGCAAAGACAGAATCATATTTGTGAAGCAGTTGAAGGAGTTGTTCCTTCTGAGAGTCATTAATCTCAGATTTTGACAAGTCAAACTCCAATTTAGAAGTCCCAGTGTTGTAATCAGTTGGATGGGGCAAATGAGCCTCAAATTCCTCATCATTGTCCTGTGGATTGGGATTAGTAGCTTGTGTTTGGTTGACTGTAGGCCTACACACATTAGGATCAGATTTGTTTGTCACACCTTGTTCCTGTACTTTCTCAATGCTGTTGAGGTCAATACATGAAACACTAGCAATAGCCTGATTTGTTTTTAGTGTAATTGGATGGTCTGTTGGATTCATAACAGTTACTACAGTTTGATGGTTGTTGACATTTGTCACTGCTTTAGCTACAAGTAAGCCTATCTGTTGTACACAAGCAATGGGCTCAATTAGCATAATTGAGTTTGAGTGAACTTTGGAGACTTTAGCCTGAAAGATAGTTTCAGTCTTTGAAGGAATTGTTATCCTTTTGACTGTCTTAACTAATGCAGTATGAGGAGCTGAGAAACAAACGTTAACTTCACCACCTAGAAGTGACAACTTATTACTGCCGTAGTCAATGGATGCTTTGTGCTGTTGAAGAAAATCGACTCCCATGATTATTGGAACACTCATTGCTGGTAAGATATGAAATGGATATGGGACTGTGCCTTGACCAAAGCGGAGTGGTATTGGAACTTTACCTTTGATTAAGTGCTCAGCCCCACCTACACCAACTATGGCTGTTATCTTTGATGGTAAAATGCTATCATTTGACATTTTGAGTTTTTGAAAGAAAGTTTCTGAAATGCAGCTGATTTGTGCCCCTGTGTCAACAAGACACCTGGCTTTATTTCCAAATACTGTTGTGAGGATGATGTTTTCATTAAGTGCTGTGGATGTTTCATTAAAACATGGTATCTGGGCAACCTGCCTGACCGTAGGTGTCTGGTTCCTTGGGACAGGCGCGCACCCCTATTGAGGATGTGACCAATTTTGACCATTCTTATGTGAATTGAATTGTTGAGGAGGATTGTTTGGCACATTTTGAGACTGATGGTATTGGGGAGCACTATTGTTATACCCTGACCGATTATGCTGTCTGGAGTGAGACCTGTTGTCAGTCCATGGTCTAGACTGGTTACCTGACTGGCTTTGTGAAGAATTGTGTTTGGTCTGACATACCCTGGAATAATGATTGGGTTTACCACAGTGATAACATAGACGGTTCTGAGCAGGACAAACAGATCGAGAAGGGCAAGACTTACCACATCCTTGACACTTTCGTTGGCCATCGTCCATCGTGTTCTGGTCCGCCGCACGCCCTCTCACAATCCTAGCACCATCTCTTCCGTGTTGATCACTGTCGTTGTGTCGGTTCGGAGCACGAATCTCAAGAATAGCCTGTGTCAGCTGATCTATTCGATTGTTTATTAAGTTCAAGTCAGGCATATTGATTGCTGCCACTGTTGCACATTCAGTCTCCTTCAAAACCTCTTCAGCCATCCTGGCTTTCTTGAGGAGATCCTCAAAAGTTTGGTTTCATCCCCTTTAACACCACCATCAGCAGCACCGTCTCTGGAATATTGTGGCCCTCCATTGAAACGCGCATCCGATCTACGTAGGTGCCGACAGCCTCCGTAACTCCTTGGGTATTCGAAAGTATGGACATATTTAAGGTCTTTTTCGTGAAACGAGCCTTGAAGGCTGCTTCGAGTAGAGCACAATCTGTCCGTGTGGCCTCTGGCAAGCTGCCATACCACATTGCGGCCGACTTCTCCAAGTAGAGAGGAAACCAGTTCACTGCTGCTGGGCCATCCCATTTCATCGCCGCTTTAAGGCGCTCCCACAGCGATATCCACAATTCTGCATTCTGCTGACCATCGAATTTTGTCAGCGATACTGGCGCCATCATTGTTGCCATTTCGACTTCTGCGTCTGGTTCTTCTGCTTCTGATTCTTCTGACTCTGGATCTGCTGCAGGTATAAGGTCTTCTGGTGGTTGGCCTCGTTCTTCCTGGGCTGACCTTGGTTCTCGGGTTGTTGTGCTGGCAAAGGTTCTTGGTGCATGTGTTGCTTTGCAGGTTCTGCAGGTACCTCTTGTCGTCATACTAAGCGGTTTTCTGGTTGTTTCCGCTCATACATGGAATCGCTTTGGGTCTCCACCAATTTTTATAAGGGAGGGGACTAGCAAAATCTGCAAATATGTGAATAAAGATCCAAGTTAGATAATTCCATTTATTATTGATCAGCACTCCAAGTTAAAGTCATCTAAGCGTTACACAAGTATAAGTTTATGAAACACAAATAATTACAATTGCATCACAAATCTCAGATTCAATATCAAGTCATGATTACTCATAGTCTGTCAGGTTACCAGACAACCTGACTGAAACTAAGTAATTTCTGTAGCAGCATGTGCTGTATCAACATTTAAATCAAACAGTAATGTTCAGTGAATGATATTAAGCAATGTTCCCAAATTATCCAACAAATTGAGTTGTCTAAATACACAAATATTAGAACTAAGTTAAAACCTACTAAACATGAGATACATGTAGAAAATATAATAAGTTTGGCTTACCTGCAAATATGTGAATAAAGATCCAAGTTAGATAATTCCATTTATTATTGATCAGCACTCCCAAGTTAAAGTGCTTCAAAACCCAAAGCATTTAACTTATATGGAGGATCCTGACCAATAAGAAAGGGCCTTAACCAACCTTGGAAACTTATGCGATATAGGTCAAGCCAATCAGAAATGCCGTATCATCTGACCATGATAGGTCGTGTCCCAGGAAGCCGTTGTTGTTTACCAAATATACATGAGGTAACCACATCAAATATTACCTACTAGCAGCAAAACAATAAAGAACTAATTTAAATCTAGGCTGAGTTAGATTATCCTAACTACAACAATGAACAAATCAAATAAGCCAGAGAACGCAAGAAATGATGAATGGCATTCCAGACATAGCGTCTCCAACTTGTATGAACAGCCATTGATTAAAACAATGACACCTTATAGTGAAAGAGTTAAACCATCAGTAACCATTGTTTTCAGAAATGGCTGACCAGTTTTGTGTTTTGACCTGTTTGAAATATTATAGATTCACCTAAAACATTATGAGAAAAGATAACTGGTTAATTTATACTTTTGATGAAAAGTACACCATAAAATATTATCAAAAACAAGTCACTAATAAACGAGATAATGCACTTTTTACCTATTTTAGTTTTAGCCCCCTGGGGCCGGTTGCACAAAAGTTATGGTGATAAAAGTATGTTAGTTTATCTTTTTATGTTAAAGTTAGCTAACATAACGCTAAAATTGAGTTTCACAAATCAATGTTAGACCCAATGTTAACTAACGCTACTTTTAAGTAAATCAGTGTTAGTTGCTAGGGACATTTCCCATAGTGCATTTGGTCCTCATATTGAAAGCAAGACATGCAAGATGGCTGCCTCCAAAGAGAATCATTCATCTCAAAAGACAAAAAGGGAGAGAAAACCAAATTTTTTACACTCAGAAGCCCAAGTTTTAGTCGATGTTGTTATAAATGAACTTGGGATCTTGCGATCCAAGTTTTCGTCAGATGTGACAAACAAAACGAAAAAAAACAAATGGGATGAAATTGCCCTAATGGTTAGTTCCTTGGGAGTGGCCACCAGGACCGGGGATAACTGCAGGGAAAAATGGAACCAGCAGCTTTCAAAGGCGAAAGAGCACCATAAGCGTCTTCTATTGTTGAGCGTAGTATAAATTGAGCTCCCGGGCCAAGGAGAGACCACTTCGTATTTCGCTTTCGTCGCACTCGGACCGGGCTTTATTCCTTTGGTATTCTTCGGTGTAAGTAGAATTTCTGCCGCTTTTGTGCTCTCGATTTCCTTTGTCCGTATTTCGGCTACGCCTACTGTGTAGTCTCCGCTTTGTGGCCTACGTGCTCTGGCCTCTACTATGCTTCTGTGCTTTCGGATCTTGCTTCTCTTGGATTTGGTGTTCGTCTTTTCCCGTATTTCTCGTTTATGTCTATGTTTTATATGTTCTGTTTGTCTCTGCTTAAATTGTTGGTCCGTGGGTATCAACAAGCCCGTAGGGGTGCAATGTGTAAAGCTTAAATTGTTGGTCCGTGGGTATCAACAAGCCCGTAGGGGTGCAATGTGTAAAGCTTAAATTGTTGGTCCGTGGGTATCAACAAGCCCGTAGGGGTGCAATGTGTAAAGCTTAAATTGTTGGTCCGTGGGTACCAGCAAGCCCGTAGGGGTGCAATGTGTAAGCTTGAGTTGTTGGTCCGTTGGTATCAACGGGCCTGTTGGGGTACGCTGTGTAAAGCTCAAATTGTAGTTCCGTAGGTATCGGCAGGCCCGTGGGGGTGCAGTGTGGCTTGCATAGTTGTTGCCCATGGGGGTGCCATGTATGGAAGTATAGTTCGTGGATGCTCTATCGGCGCGTGGGGTATAAACGTGTCAAAGTTTGTGTCAAGCCATATGCGGCTCCAGTATAGCAGAGTGCGGTTGTTGAGTGCTCAAATATCAGGGGTTTGTTTTGTAATGTATTATTTCTTGTGTTGCAGATGGTTCAGCCGACTACCCTAAAGAAAAAGCATTCCCTGGTGGGGAAAAGTTTGCTGCCGCTGTTCGCACGGTTCAATGGTAGCCCTGATGAGCCCAGAGAGTTGGCTAGGATGGACAAGGATCAACCTTTGGAGAATCTGGATTCCGATGGTATCGCCACAGCCTTCAAGAAACTCACCGGAGAAAACATCGGAGACGTCCTTGCCGCCCTCGGCAAACAAAGTGGAGCTGGAGTGGCTTTATTGCACCATGCAATTGTGCTAGCGAACGAAATCGGCCAGCCAGTAGGGCAGCCCCTTAGGGACCCGCCCATCACTCCACCGGGTGTTTCGGATGATGTAAGTGAGCCACCGAGGAAGGTGCAGAGGATAGCGTGCCAGGCGACCGTAGCTGATCCAGTGCAGAAGGCAAAGGCGAAGGTGAGGTCCTTGGCATTACATGAAGAGCCCAATGAGTCGTTGATGTTGCTGTACCTGGAGGATTTAGCGGCGGCTGCTACTTCTGTTTCGCATAAGGACATGGAGTTGTTCGACGATTTATATCGTCAGGCAAGGCGTTACCAAGGAAAGGTGGACATGGCTAATGTTATCTTGACGGTGTTGGGTGGTGGTACGGGTGAGCTTATCACCAAGGCCATTAGTAAGTCGCTAAAAAAGGTAGTCGAACCGAAGCCGATTGAAACCGTGAAACCTGAAGAGAGCCCAAACCCAAGCCCGTCCATTCAACATAGGTCACCTTTAACGGATTTGTATAGCCAGGTTGCTGCGGTTGCATCTTTGCAGCAGATGATGAATCCGCTCTTTGATTTCCTATAGGGGTGGGGCGTCAAGAGGTGCCCGGCGCGGCAGGGGTAGGGGAACGGATTCCTCTCCTCCAAATAATTATCAATGTTATTTTTGTAACTCACCAGATCATTTTTATCGTGATTGCGATAAAATGAAAGAGGCATCGAAGATGGCAAAAACGAAGTAGGTCCCCTCCCGGAGCATTCTGCTCTAGTGGAGATTTACATCTTCACGTGGGTGGGGGGCCGGGCTTCGCGTCCGTCGGATTTGTCTGCTGCGACTTTTAAAGCTACTGCTCTCTTTGTTTTAGGGTATGGACATTTTGGGTTACGAAATCCAGGATTGGGAATTCCAGATTCCGTTTGATCCGCAGAGAGCAGTAGCATCCAAGCATCTGTCGCCGCAGTGGACAACTCTGGATGGGCGTGAACCTCGGCTTTCCACCCACCAATGCCCGGATTTTGAAAGCGTTATAAATGACGGTGTATGTTTTGATTTGAACGAGCTGCCACTACGAAACCCTGATCATTTTGTAGCAGGTCAAGTTCATCAAAATTTAGATCAATGGCGGGAAGTCATTGGCCATGTTTCTGATACTTGTCCTGTTTCTAGCCAAGTATTATCATGGCTAACAGACGGTGTTAATGTGGATGATTTTTTCAGGCCATTTAAGGGCAACTTTAAAGGTGAATCGTTTGACTCGGATACCCCGCCTTCTCGATACTACCCGAATTCCAACAGTTGTCAGCAGTTTGGGGAGTTTATAGCCTCGGAGCTTCAGCAGCGTGTTAAAACGGGGGCAATGGAATTAGTTGGTCGGGTGGGCGAGTGTCAATTGCCATCCATCATCATGCCGCTTACTGTCGAGCCTACAAAACCACGGCTTTGCATAGACAACCGAGGTAGCGTTTGTAATTGATAAACTCTTGTCAAATGGGTTGAAGGTTTATATTTTCTGTAATTAAAGCAGATATTATAAAAGTTTCTTCTTCAGTCTATGTAAGTTGTCGTTCCTGCCATCCCATGATACCATGAGCTTTGCCTGTGGACATCCATTTGCTGTTCATGGTTTTGGGTGTTGTGGGGTGATGGGTGATGGGGTGATGGGGTATTGGGGGAAAAAGCTGGAATGGTGATATGGAATGTTTTCGGGAATCCATATCAGGTTGATATTCAGGTTTTCCTCCCAATACTTTCAGCGAGATAATGGAAGACGCTTAGGATGTGTTCACACCATAAGCGTCTTCTATTGTCGAGCGTAGTATAAATTGAGCTCCCGGGCCAAGGAGAGACCACTTCGTATTTCGCTTTCTAGGATCTCTGGGCAGAAGCTTTTGCCCCGTATTCTACGGGGATTGAGCGTATGGCCGTTGGGTGCCATGTTGGTCGCCTCGGCCCCAATTTTATTAGCTTACGTTGTCTTTTGGAACTTTGGGCTGTGGGGATCGGAGGATCCTTTTGCCCACCCCACCCCCCCTTTGCGGTCTTTTATTTTCTCGCCCCTGAGTATCAGGTTGATATTCAGGTTTTCCTCCCAATACTTTCAGCGAGATAATGGAAGACGCTTAGGATGTGTTCAATCCATTCCCTGCAGCAGAAACATCAGAGAGGGACTGGCGGAGGGGGAAAGATGCCACAGGCCAACCCTACACTGCAGAGAATAATAGAAACATTTGAAAAAGATGCAGCATTCAGAGGCATCACTGGTGGATTTGAGTCTGCAGGTAGGTACACCAGGCTCCGATTTAGCCTAATTAGGCCCTAAAACGCTATCTACTTCTACCAGCATATATTTCTGAACATAGGCCTAAGCCTTACATATAGGTCTAGATTTCATAGCCTGATGTCAATCTTCAAAAACATTGGTTGAATTAGGCTCAACTCGACCCTACCCTGGCTAAGTTCAAAGTACGTCGTCTGGTGCCTGCATCGATATTGGCACTCTGCCAGCCATATCTGTTGGACTTCCTGTGTGTATAGCGACCATGTGTACATGCTGACATGACAGTGCATGCATGCATTTTTCAAGGGCCGAAAGTACAGCTTTTCATGACCGTCACTTAGAAATAGTACCATAGTAGTTGACTTCATAGCTCTGTAAATCAAATTCATCAGCAGATAAGGCAGTTCAACTACACAAAAGTACAGAAAATGTGGTTATTCGCTGCTCCAAATACGCGCTTCCAAACTTCCCGACTCCATATTTCTAAGCGCACTGAGCATGCCCAGTAATTGTATGGAACGCAAAGTTTGCAAATAGTACTGTACAGGGTGAATCAGAAATAAGTTCCAATATAAATATTTGTTAATACTTTATTATTATTTATTCAATAAGTCATGAGAATTACCTCAAAGAATTAACAAAATGATAACAAATCGCAATTGTACACATAAGGCCTATTGTTAAGCTGACATCACCCTGTTTTAATGGAATATCATAGAAATTTGGATTTTCAATGGATTTAGAATTTATTGATTTTTCCCGCCAACTTCTGTGATTCATTCCCTTTAACTATAAAACTTTCATTTGTTAATATTTTCAGTAACCACACCTATAAAGGCTACAGCAGCAGTCTCCCTCCCTGCTACATTACCTGATCTGGCTGGTTGGACTCCTGGTAAGTTCAATTTAAAGGTGCTGGAAGCTCGATGATAAATATGCCCAGGTCAATTAAGAGCCGAGTATTTCTGAGACTATGATACATTACATTGGTACCGGTATACAATGGAAGAAATACAAGTAGGCCTACTGAGCCAGCAAAAAATATCACAGAAAGCGACTGTAGTGACCCGGTTAGACATCATGCGTCTTTAATTTAGAAATAGTAAAATTATTTTTTATGATGATTTTATTTAATTTTTCAGTAAATCAAGCTGCAGATGTTGATGTCGACTGCTCAGATGCAGTGGTTGTGACAACCTTTGATCGTCAACCACACGAAACACACATAGAGGAGCCACAATAATTCTTGGTATGCTATTAGATACAGGTTCGGTCTTTCAGTAGGCTATTAGGCCCGGGGTCTAATACTGTATCGATGCTGATAGCCTATTATAGCTAAAATGCATTTTCACATTGTTTCAATGAATCTTTTCATGAACTTAAGCAGTTTTCTGGAGATTGCAATCATCATGATCTCTTCTTTCACAATGCATTATGTACATGATGTAGAGAAACCCATAGGCCATATACAGGGTACCATTGTATGTGATGCTGTGAAATCATTAACCTAATATGCAAATGTTTGTGTCCTTGGGCAGAGTAGAGACTTTGAAAAAAGCTGACACATGATGTTTGATATCCTTATGAAGTATATGTGATACTATTACTAGCTATATACCAGTACTGATTATTATTATAAATTTCATTACAGAAGATGAACTGCACCGCTTGACAGAAAAGGCAAGTGCTCCATGGTCATCTGAAAACTACTCTACCCGTGAAATGGCACGTGATATTTGTCGTGTCCAGTTTCCACTTCTAGGCCGAAGACAGTTTACTTGTGCACCTCCGGCGAAGACGGAGCTGGTAACAACGCTTATGCCATTTTTCTCTCATGTAAAACTTATTTGTCCCGGAATCTTTGTAATAATGCCTAGATATAATGCTACTTGTATATGTACCGTCTACTCAGGAGGGACGTCGATACAGATGTAAGTCTAGTGCCCTTGGAGAATGTCTTATATTCTTATATATTTCAATAGCTTGCTCACAGTAGGCACTTTTAGTAAGCTCGGCATAGCCCGTTGTCCTTTCTTCCCGCCACGTGGGTCACGTGGTTGTCCGAATCTCTTAAAATGAGTTTATGCCTTTGTAATGTCTCTAAAGGAACCCCATTTAGGTATAAGCATAAAATGTAACAAGTAATAGCTAATTTGGTAGGATTTGTGCTGTTGGTGGAGCTGTCAATGAAGGTTTAGACCAAGAATTTAGTGATAGCTTGCATTTGCAGGTGGCAGCACTGTGCGGTTGTCTTCAAGGTTGTGACATTGCCGTTGTGTTAGATTTCTTTATACTAGAGGCCTGGCGGCCTGAATAGCTATGCTGGCAGAATTTAATAGCAAGGAATGAGATGAATGACAAGAAAATGTAGCAAGTAGTATATGCGAGTACCAGAATGAAGGTTTATGGTAGATAGGGAGATGTGGACAGACTAGATGAAATCAAGCTTAGACAAATGGGGCCAAATTCATGAAGGGCGTTCAGCTTAAAACAGCGTTTAAGTGTCAGTCCATGATACCACCATGCAGAGGGTGGCAAGGTGGGGGTCAACCGTTTTTAACGAGATTAGGTATGCAAGATCCTTCCACTAAGACATCATTACACAGCAATTGATGACTCTCAAATATCACTAGCAACCGAGTTAGGGGCAGGCCTAGTTAGGGGGCTTGTTTTAGCTTTTTTCCCCCTATTTTTTGTGTATTTTTGGGTCAATGTTGGGCACTCCTGCAGAGACTAAAAAAGTAGCTGGATTTTCCCCCTTTGTATGATGGAAGTATTTGATGAGATCTTCCATTCTGCAACAGGTCATTGAGTAACACTTCATACTTTGGTCGTGCTAGGCCTAGTAATTATGCATACCTAGGGGCAGTGCTTAGGAAGATCTCTCTATCGACGCTCGTATCTCCAACACTGCAGGTCTTTGAATGCTGTGGCTTGCACATGATAAAGGCAATGATACCTACTTTCAAAATCAGAAATAAAATTTCCGGCCGCTTTAACTGTTTTCCCAGGATAAACCAAGGAAAAAGTGCTATTTTCCACCAAAATGACACTCATTGGCTAGTGCTGCCACCTTGTGTACACTTGATGAATTATAAAATAAATGCATAATGAACACATAATTCATGCTTGGTGCTGGCCATGAGGATTAGTCGTTACTGTCAACAACCATGATCACCCCCCCCCCCCATGCCTAGGCCTACTAACCTACTTTAAGTAGGCCTACCGGTAAATAACTCCACTTGCATTTTTCCCCCAAAAAAAGAACAAGCTCATCACTACAAATTTGCCCTTGATGAAAGCCCTTTGGGGAATTGGGCCCCATAGGTCCTGAAATGCTGATTTGAATTTCAAATAACATTTCGGCCTTGGCCTACCTGATGGCAACGTAATTGAATAAGATACATGTAGCCTTCTTACAGTTCGAAAACCTAAAGAAACCCCCCTGTTGGTGAGGATGCTAATGTTGACCCATTCATTAGCCTGTGTCATGCTGCCAGAGCATGTTGTAAGGGTTGGACCCCCCCCCATGGCTAAGGCACCTGAAGGGCATGTGGTATGACCTACTAATACATCTTTATCAACCCATGCAGGGATCATCCTATTCCTAAGAACCTTGCAGAAGTGCTCATTTCACATACTAGTAACACCTTCCATTGCTAAGGAGCCAATTGACCAAAGGTGCAGTTCCTACTGTAATTACTGTTTGATGAGGACAACCCTGCAGTTGGCTGCACCGTCAGAGTACTGCTATTGGAAGTTTTTAGCTCCTTGGTTGGCGGTGAAATGTTCTCCTGGAGTTGCTCTAGCATTGGCTAAATTGTACATATACATGTACTGGAATGGAGAAGTTTTTCATGAACTGAGTTACGGTACTGTCCAGTCCCTTAGGAGAGATCACAACTTTCCACATGCTACACTTGTACCTGTCTGCAGAGGACAGTGCTGCCACCTAAGAAGCAGGGACACTTTTTTTTTACAAATGGGTGATTTATTTACAATCTAATATAATGATACATAGAAAAAAGGCTATTTTGCAGACAATAGCCAAACCACTACTAACCACTACTAGGGAGGGACCAATACTAGTAACACCTCATTTACGGTACTACATGTCAGGCCCAAGTGCAGGATAGTATCAGGAGAGAGTCCCACTTTCCAGTAGCAGGCTTGGTTGTTCAAAACTGACATTAGCGCTACTAAGTATACTGACATTAAAAATCTATCTTGGCATTTACAATTGTTTACTGAAAGCCAAAGTTCAAATTTATCCCAAGATATCGCTATAAAATCATTTTTTAACCAAGCCCCGCATTTTACCTGATGAACCATCCGCTAGATATACTAGAACATCAAATCTGGATGTCCTTCATATTGCAGGTTATGTTAGTCAAGGGAGACAAAAACACAGCATGTAACAGTTTTAGGAAATTCACCATGTATTTATTTTAGAAAAAGAGAGATGTATTGTAGAATGCGAACAATGCATTTGCAATCAATGGCGTGGAAAATCTCAGGTCAAGCCTGATGAATGTACATCCAATAAAGTCGTACCCTTTCATTCTAAATCAAGAATTCTTGATGTGTAGCTGACAACTTTCACTGGGCTAATTCTGCCCAGTCATGACTCAAAGACCAACATTTCAGAAAATCTCCACCCTGTTATCATTTCTCTCTCCCAGCTCAAGAGTGCTTGACCAGCAGTCCTTATGATACTGTTGCAACAACATTACCCATCAAATTTGCCCTTCTGTCCCGTCTGCTGGGTTTTCTAAGGCGTCGGCTGGTTGAACAGAGGAAGAGGCAACAGCGGACTGAAAAAAGATATTGATGGAGAATCAGGTTTGGCTTAGAATCCCTCATTGCCAAGGAGATGGGAGCCAGAATGGCATCAAGGTTTTCAGCTTAGTCCCTCCTCTCTCATCAGTGACCTTCTTACATGTAAGTCAGTCGCTGCAGGCAGAATTAACCGATATTCACTTTGGCTTGCCCCGAATCTTTCCCCTTTTTTTCATTCAACTCACCTCTGTAGCCATGGGTGCTGGTTCTACTTCTGGTTCTACATTTACCACAGATACTCGATGTTTAGCCTCACATCCTTTACACAGAGCTGAAAAGGCACCAGATTATGGGGTAATGATAATATGATGTGCAATATAATAGTGTGAGGACATGATGATGATGATAGACTTGTTTTGATAATGCGACCGGCCATGCTGATTTTGTACGGCAGTGAAGCATCACCTCCAGTGGCACTGGCAGGGAGTCATAACTGGGACTTCCTGATCATCAAGCCAAGGCTCCAATCAACTTTCTAGGAAGAACACAAGTGAAGTGGTAAATCGTTATCACTCAGTTGGTTTTGCACCAAAGTTAGGTTTAGTCAGAGTGGGTATCATTACAGGCCTACTGCTTCTTTTCTACTTCAGTGATTTTGAGACTGATCCCTTACCTGAGCCAACTGGGACAAAAACTCCCCACTTGATGTATATTTCCCGAGACATCACTCGATGAACTGAACCACCATCTTTTCTGGGCTTCCGACTTGTTTTAGAGGGTTGATGAAGTGGGTGCTGGCATCTCCTTTGCTGATTCCATGATAATAAACTCAACTTGTATCGGTGGTTCGGGCATATTGTGGTGTCCAGAACTGGAGAACTCATATCAAACACGCCAGCACGAAGTGCTATGAGCTCCCATTCACTTTGGACTTGACTGGCTTTCCTGGAGGACATCCAACGCATCAAATGGGAGTGCACGTCCTTCTTACATTGTTTCAAGGGGATCACACTCTTGTCATTGGGGTATGAAGCGTCAGTACCACACTCGATATCCTTGGATATGACAGCAAATCCACATTTCAACTGTGATTTTTCAGGTTCCATTTTCAATAGACTATCACACAATGTACACGTGCATGTACACAATGCATTGTAACTGTAACTGCTGTTGTTGTTGTCGTTGCTGGTGTTCGTTTCCGCCTAGACCGCTAAGCCTCCACAGGGGTAATAAAGGCCTCTAGGTTGTTTGAGGGAGTGTGTGGGAGGGGCAAGGGAGAGGGGGGTTCACTAACATCTAAAAATGTAATTTTATTTCGAAAGCATGTGTATTTCGTCAGTTATCTGAGGGAATGGGCAAAAAATGGGCACCAGTGAGAAGGGCGCGACTCGACCCCCTCACTGGAAAACCGTAAGGGCGGCCGGATTTTTTTCCTTTGCAAATTAAAAAACAGCATTCTGACTTCCTTACCTGGAAGTGGCATCACCTAAAAAACTGCAGTGTTGGAGCTAAAGGAGAGTTAACATTACCTTTTTACTGAAATTTGAGATTGCATTGTTTTTGGGACGAACTGTACCTGTCATTAAAATGTACCTGGGGCAAAACAAAAGGCATAAAAAGGTAGCTCAGATCATGTACTTTCAATTTCAATAGGCGGTGTTTAGTGATAATTCTGTTTGATGCACGAAAATTGACAAAAGACTTAGCCTATTTTGAGGGATAATGCATGTTTTTTTAAAAGGAAAATGAGTAGGAAATGGTTAACAGCCGTACCCCAAAACTGTGGGGTTATTTTCGAAACCAATCCACCAGCCTTCATAGTACCCTCGGACAGGTCTGTGGTAGAAATTACAACTAGATCTGTTGACCCCCCACCTTGCCACCATTTGCATGATCCTGCATGGTGGTATCATGGACTGACACTTAACTACTGAATAGACAGATTCAGGTCCTTCATGTAAATCTTCACAGAATATATGAATAGGCCCTATAACTAATCAGGGAGAAGTTACAGACATCTAATGAATTTGGCCCCTAGGGTGGATGACAGTTGTGAAGGTTTTATTTGAACTGCAGCGAATGAAGTAGTTAAGGGGTTCTTTTGTCACATCCGCTCTTCAATACCTTCAGTGCCTTTGCTTCAACTGTGTTTAAGCAGGCCTGCGCAAAACTGCTCTTTCAATACCTTTAGTTTGATAACATTAACTGACCAAAATTCTTAGTTTTTACATGCTCTATCTCCTCAATATGGTTTTCAACATTTTCAGGGAAGTTGGAAATTAAGTGGTTGTACCTAGTATTGGTGCTGTGGTACTGTTTTCTACAGATGAAGGCAGACTCATATGTTGGCCTTTGCTGTCCATCCTCATTCAAGTCTCTGTACCTTTGTGGAGCAGAGGGGCCCTGAATCTTCACATGTGACCTGTCAACGCAGCCAATAACATTTGGAAATCCTGCCATTTCGTAAAACCCAGTGTGGATTCGGTTCCTCTCTTCAACAATTAATGGTCATTTAATGAAAGTATCCTGCAAGGCAGCCAAGGTGTGTAAACTAGGTTTACAGGCCACCGTAGACAAATTCACTGTAGTGAAATATGACATGCATTTATGGAGTCACGTGGTTTATATGTTCACCCTTATAATAATGTTGTAATAAAGATCACTTCGCATGTGGAGTCACAAGAAGCACGTAGTTCCTCTTGCGTTTGTCCCTGTGGGCTCTAACAGGAATCTGGTGTTTTAGTATTGATGTTTACAAATGGTGCCGTGACCAGGATTTCTCGTTAGCCTTTCAACATGAGCAAACCCAAGGGAGAACCAGGAGTCGAACCAAAAGAACTCGTGCAGACAATGAAACAACAGAGGACGAACAAACGACGCAACTTCACACGGTGATGCTGCTAGAGATGCCGAGGACGCTTGTGAAAAGTCCGTCGATAATCAGATGAATATCGTTAAAGCCAAGAACTTTTTAGCTAAATTCAAGTCAACAAGGGATAACCCAGTAGTACCAGTGCCAAAAGGTCCAGTGACTACTTCAAAGTTACCAAAATTAACGCTTCCGACTTTCAATGGTAACCTCACTGATTGGCTGCCATTCTGGGAACGATACACAGCGGAAATCGACAAAAATTCGAACATTTCTGATATAAATCGTTTTGATTACCTATACGGTTTGTTAGAAGGTGAAGCTTTGGACTCTGTTCGATCACTCATACCCTCAGCAGCGAATTACGTGATTCTCAAGAAAACATTGCTAGAAACCTTCGGAAAAGACCGAAAAATCATTCGTGCGCACGTGTTGCGACTGTTTCATTTGAGGAACCCAAACATGTCCGGAGCTGCACTTCGTTCGTTTTATAATCAAGTAATGACGGACCTGCGGAGTTTGGAAGCACTAAACATTGACGTTGATAGAGCAGCTGGAATAATTGTACCTATTCTCGAGGAAAAACTACCTGCTGTTATTCGGGGAAACATGGCTGATCTTGACAGGACAGATGTGTACAATCTTAAGACATTCACAGACGGGTTAAAGCGCCAGGTCGAACGTTATGAAACACAGACTGAGGATATTGATATTACAGAGAGGAGAACTGTTGAAATCTGTCAAAAGCTATCAAATTCATCTGTAGGTGCATTTATGGCACACACTAGTAACTGCGAAATTTGTGGTTCACCGAAACACCAACCAGAAAAATGTAATCTTTCTGCAAAACAGAAACGTGATTTGGTGTTTGCAAAAGGTCTATGCCGATTGTGTTTGTTGCCAGGACACTTTTCTAGGAAATGTACAAGTTCACTACAGTGTTCATCTTGCTGTGGACTACATCATACGTCACTGCATGGAATCGATTTCGGAAATCGTTCACGGTATCGTGCTCAGTCAAGAAAACGGTATAATCGTGGGAATAGAAATTCGATCACGGAGATTACGCAATCGGCCCAGGAAACGCCAGGACCGACGTCGTGCTGCAGTTTGGTTCAGAATAAATCTACGAGTGCCGGTATGGATACGTTGGTGGAAAGTGATTCATACGCGGATATTGTTACGTCATCGATCATAGCTGATAACCCAGTGTTGGTGAAAACGGCCAGGGCTAAAATGGACTACAATGGTACGCAGGTAGAGGTTCGAATCTTCATTGACGAGGGTTCAATGTTAAGTTACATGCGTCAGGATGTCGCGTTATTACTTGGCATCCAGCCTAGGGGTTATATTGATCTCGGAATTCACGGATTTCAGTGTTATACGAAGGATCGCTATGGTTTGGCAACAGTAGGGATAATGACGTCTGATGGAATGACACGTGTTCCATTGTTGATCTCACGGGAGATAGTTGCACCCATCAGCCAACGAGGTTGGTGTGAGGCTAAGTCACTACCACACATTCGAGGTTTGGAGTTAGCAGATGACTTTCGTGGAGAGCCATTTGTTGTGGATGTGCTGATCGGTGCTGACAATTCTTGGCAGTTTATGAACGGTGAGACCATTGATGGCAATGGCCCAACAGTGTATAAGTCAAATCTCGGTGCATTGTTGTTAGGACCAGTTCATAAGGATAGGCCGATTGTGGCAGCTGATATCAGACCCATAATGTGTTTCTGCGGAACTCAACCGGGAGATGTGGACCTTTGTGGAGCGTTGTCCAACACGGATTTAGACAATCGGTTGTTGACATATTTTCGGTGTAGTGAAGTGGGTGTCAATGACGTCACTGATGACGTAGGTGGCGTAGATGAGAACTTTAAGGCAGCATATAGTGAAAAGATCGAATTTCAGGATGGGAAATACTCGGTGCCTCTACCGTGGAAAGAGGACCATGGGGAATTGCCATCCAATCTACGATTGTGCAGACGTCGTTTGGATCAGATTGTTGAACGTTTGCAGAAAACAGGGTTAATGAACGCTTATTGCAAGGTCATAAAAGAACACATGGATAAATGCTACGTAGAGGAAGTCAAGGGTAATCCCTGGGACGAAGAACATTCACATTACATGCCACATTTTTTTGTGCTCAAAAACTCGGAAACCACGCCTGTTCGCATTGTATTCGCGGCGAATACAGGGCGCGTGAGCTTGAATGACTGTTTGATTACCGGTCCATGTATGATTCAGAACTTACACGATCTACTGTTGTTGTTTCGGGTGTCGCGCATTGCACTGGTGGCTGACATTGCTCGTGCCTTCTTATCCATTGGTCTATTGGAACAGGACAGGAATTATGTGAAATTCTTGTGGTTTCGCGACAACGATCCAACCAAGGACATTATTGCGTACCGCTACACCACCGTAGTGTTCGGTCATACTTCATCGCCTTTCTCTTTGGGCATTGTATTAGAAAAACATTTAGCGAAGTATGAGTGTGATGTTGCAATCGATCTGACAAGGAAGTTATACATGGATAATCTATTGACCAGTGTTGATCAAGATAACGAGGCAGTCAATTACTACTACAACGCACGCGCAATAATGAAACAGGGAGGTTTCAATCTTCGCCAGTGGTTAAGCAATTTGCCAGAACTGAATAGAATTCTTGAACTTGAAGGTACACAAATGAAGGAGAAAACCGTCAGTGTTTTGGGACTCGTTTGGAATTCAGTGACTGATCGTCTGGGATTTCCCAAAAAGGGACTGATAAACACTTGCCGTGACGTCACAAAACGTCGCGTATTGTCAGTGGCTGCTTCACATTTTGATCCGTTGGGACTTGTAACTCCGGTGATAATTAGAGCCAGACAGTTCATAGCTCAGCTCTGGCGTCAGAAGTATGATTGGGACACTGCTTTACCGATCGAGGAAACTAAAGTGTGGTTTCCGATCTTGAGAGACTTAGAACAGGTTCATGAGATTGAACAACCTCGTTATTACGGCATGGACAAATATCTACCAGTGCAAATACATAGCTTTTCGGATGCGACACCTGCAGCTATTGGGACTGTAGCTTTCATAAAACAGGGGTCAACTGTCACATTACTTGGCTCCAAGGGCAAGATTGTTGGCCCAAAGTCGAAGATGACCATTCCTCAGTTGGAATTAAGCGCAATGGTACTTGGTGCGAAGTATACTCGTAATTTGATGGCGGTGTTGGAACCTTGTTACCAGCAGGTGGCGGTGCATTTCTGGTCAGACTCAGAAATAGCGCTGCATTGGGTAAACTCTGATAAGACATTGAAACGTACGATTGCCATGAAAGTTGATACAATTCGTAAGTTGAGTGACGTCAGTGATTGGCGACATGTCGCAAGTGGCGATAATCCTGCGGATTTGATATCACGCGGTTGTGACGTTAAGCATTTGATAGCTTCTAGTCTATGGAACTCGGGTCCAGATTGGCTTGCGACCCAGGAACAATGGGACCTGTGGAAGTCTGGATTTAATTCAGAAAAATTGCTTGCCGCTGCTATTGAAATTGACACGTCTGACCCACCTCACATCACAATGGATATAAGTAAAGTGATCGACATCAGTAGATTCAATAATCTCGAGCAACTACTACATGTTACTGTCTACGTTCTAAGATTCGCACGCATTAGCCGGGAGACACAACACATAACCGTAGGAGAAATGGAACAGGCCGAAACTCTTTGGGTGAAAGCAGTTCAATCTTCATATTTTTCTGAGGCCTTGGATTACTTAAATCAGGACAAACCAAGCGGACGGATTCCGTGTATTGTGCAACAGTTGAATGTTGTGTTAGACACAAAAGGTGTTCTTCGTGGCGCGGGGAGATTAGGTAATGCTGTGTCACTAGACAGTAATGCGCGTAAACCTGTGTTGTTACCTCGGAAATGCCACTTTACTAGACTTGTGATCAAAAGAGCGCATGCGCGCGTTCTTCATGCTGGATTAGGTTCAACCGTAGTTGCTGTGCGAAAACGGTATTGGATTACTGCAACGCGGGCAGAGGTTAGGTCAGTGTTGAAATCATGTGTAATCTGTAAACGTGTTACCGGCACTGCGTACCGGTTACCACAGAGCCCTGATCTACCCGAATACCGTATTGATGCGACCAAAGCGTTTAGTAACATTGGTATGGACTTCACGGGACATCTTCTAGTGAAAGATCGCGATGGACATGTGTTCAAAGTTTACGTGTGTTTATTTACATGTTTAGGCACTAGAGGTGTAAACCTTGAACTGGTCAATGATTTGAGCGCCGATTCGTTCATCAAAGCATTCAGAAGGCATTGTGGCACTTATGTTGTTCCAGATAGGTGTTTCTCCGACAACGCAACCAATTTCAAGTCGGGAAGTAGTGAAATCGAAAAGTTACTAAGGCGTGTGGCGAGTTCAGAAGTGCAAGAGCATTTTATTGCAAAGCGCATTAGATTTGATTTCATACCGGTACAGTCCCCCTGGTGGGGAGGTTCCTGGGAACGTCTCATAGGCGTAATGAAGTCAGTACTTAGGAAAGTGTTAGGCCGGGCATTGATTAGTTTTGAAGAAATGTACACATTGATCAAAGAGGTTCAGTCCGTCCTAAACAATAGGCCATTGACGTATGCAAGTGGATCAATAGAAGATCCCAAACCTCTGACACCGTCAATGCTATTGTTTGGCTACGAGACTGATGAGTTGCCACACGAGTTGTTTGATGAAACTGACCCTGATTGGTCACAAGTTGGGACTGCTGACTTCATTACGAGGGCAGAACGTAGGCGCGCTCAATTACACACTCATTTTGTGACAAGGTTCAAGAATGAATACCTAAGCTGCTTACGTGAGAGACACGCTTACCAAGTGCGTAAACATTGTCCAAGTGATGATATCATTAGTGTAGGTGACGTAGTACAGGTTCATGAGGACAATATACCCCGTACACGTTGGAAACTAGGCCTTGTAACTGAGCTATTGTTCGGCTCTGACAGTAGAGTCAGAGCAGCCAAAGTAAAAAGTGGGAATTGTTTTACTAGCAGAGCAATTTCGAAGTTATATCCGTTAGAAGTCAGATCAGAATCTGTTAGACAAACTGTGTTAAGTGAATTAAAGTCCGGGGAACCTGAGCTAAGATGTAGCAAGCGCCCTTCGGTGGCAGCGACGAGAAGCAAAATTGCAGCACAGTTGGCCGGGGTGGAGGATGTGTAAACTAGGTTTACAGGCCACCGTAGACAAATTCACTGTAGTGAAATATGACATGCATTTATGGAGTCACGTGGTTTATATGTTCACCCTTATAATAATGTTGTAATAAAGATCACTTCGCATGTGGAGTCCCAAGAAGCACGTAGTTCCTCTTGCGTTTGTCCCTGTGGGCTCTAACAGGAATCTGGTGTTTTAGTATTGATGTTTACAAACAAGGCATCTGACTCCTTCACGACAATATGACCTGCGGTCCTTTATCAAATCCTTGCAAATCGCCCACTATCTGAAGAAATGATCCTGATACATAGAACCTCAAGGCCAGCCTCACCTTGTATCATATATGATGTAACTTTGGTCTCTGCACCTACACTAGAAATATGAGCATCTTAGCTCAAAGGATATGGGAGCTAGACCAGTTTTAAGTTTTTCAGAAAAAGCCACCTAGCGAGCAAACTAAGAATCACACCGCACCCAAAAACGAATTCGACCTAGATTTTTAGGGGTATATTCATACATATGAAAAATGAAAAGGATCCGTCACAAACTAAAGACGCTAGAGCGCTGCTGACAAGGGCATCAATAAGCAATCAGCCATTTTCGTCCATTTGACCTAGTTTGCCCTTAAAACGAGGCCAAATCGAAAACCCGTATTATATATGAATATATGATTTATCCTTAATAGAGTACCTGTGATAAAAAATGGAGCCCCCTAGCTCAAGCATGAGTAACAAACAGCCATTTTTAGATATTTTACAAAATGCCCCCTGGTTGCCAAATTAGGAATTGAATTGCGCTCAAAATCAAACTTGGCCAAGATCTTGGGCCCATATATGCACTCATGGAAGACGAAAATGATCTGTCAAAAAGACAGTAGAGCGCTGACAAGGCAAAGAGTTAACGGATGAACGGACGGAAAGACCGACGGACGGACGAACGGATGCTCAACAGACCACCACTAACCACCCCGAGCACAGCGTTAGCCCTATTTGTCAACCACCAAGCGGGCTAAACAATTTTATCTAAAATCCACAACATCCACATTTGTGATTTTATTTCAGAAAACGATGACGACTTGATGGTGCTGGCGACGATGAAAGAGGCCGAGTAAAATGTACTGACTTTCCTTGCACCTGGTGCCTATGCCATGGATAAGAATGAAATGGCCAGGGCCATTGTGCTCACCTCATGTAGAGGAAAGAAGGATGAAGAGCATGGTATTGTGTCATGTAGTGTTAGGTTTGATGTAGGTCCAAGCAATTACAATTTCCCCAAAATGGCCAATTTACAGTACATTTGACCTCTGTGACCTTGAAAAGTAGGTCAAATCAAAAAAGACCCAGGTGACACATTGAATGGTTGTTAGAATTAGATGTACCTATGATATAAAATGGGTGCCAATCGGACAAGTAATTAAGGAATAATAGCATTTTGAAGAATTTTGGATTTGGCCCCCTCCCTGGAGGCCAAACGGCAAATCAGATCGCACCAAACTTCGGTACCTGAGATCACCTGACTAATGGGTACATATGTACTTAATTTGTGATCAATAGTCATTGCGGTTAAGAAACGTGCCATAGTTACGGCCTCACGGCCAATTTACGCCATTTGATCTCCGTGACCTTAAAAAGTAGGTCAAATTAAAAACCTGTGTGACCTATACTGTATGGTCGTTAGATGTACCCATGATATCAAATTGGTGGCAATCGGGCAAGAAGTTAAGGAATAATCACATTTTTAAGGTTTTTGGATTTTGCCCCCTGGTGGTCAAGTGGTGAATCATATTGGACCAAACTTCGGTCCCTGAGATCACCTGACTAAGGGGTACATGAGTACCAAATTTGGGATCAATAGTCATTGCAGTTTAGAAACGTGCCATAGTTACATCTTAACGGCCAATTTACGCCATTTGACCTCTCTGACCTTGAAAAGTACGTCAAATAAAAAACCCGTATGATATGTGATGTATACTTGCTAGGAGTACCTACCATAAAAGTTTTATTGAAAACGGATCATTAATAGGAGACATATCACACTTTTAATGTTTTCAGTTTTGGCCCCCTGCTGGCCAAGTCATGAACCAGACCGGACCGAAATTCAGTGTCAGAGTACCTCTGACCTAGGTCATGTGTACAAAGTTTCAAGTTCATTGCACAAGCGGTTAAGAAACGTGCCACACAGGGTACGGACGACGACGAAAACGACGGACACAGGGCTATCGTATAGACTCCCCTAACGGTGAGCCAAAAAGCAATGGAAGTGTTAAAATAATTTTGTTAATAGTGTAAACTAGAGTCCTTTCCCTGGTTACATGTAGTTAGATTAGGGAAACCGGGAAAAACCCGGAAACAACCTTGTAGCTGTACAAATTTTGTCTTTTTCACACCGCAAGTGTGAGGATACTCTTGGCCAGTGGTAGAATTTGGTGCCGTGACCTAGTCATGCACCGTTGTCACAATTCTTGTGATTTGGTGGAATTACAGATCGCTTGAATTGAGGGCAACCTCATGAGAATAAATGTTAGACACACTCTCAGTGACACCTTTGTAAATTTGTAATATTTCAGTAAATAGTGCCAGGCATGTAAGGAGCGTCTGGCATAACCAGCCATGATAGTCAAACAGATTCGTTGTTAATGGTGGTTTAAGGTCGTTACCAGTGGCTAAGGTAAACACCGTGGAACACACTATCGTGACTATTTATGGTGATGGTTAGTATTGGGAAATTGAAATTGTCTTTGTGACTATAATTAACTAGTATTTATAGGTTGAATTTGTCAATGTCATCTTGACAACAATTGATACTAAATGATGCTGAGACCTGCTTATAGATTGTCTCTGTGACTCTGTCTTTGTAACTTTGTCTTTGTGACTTCGACTTTGTGATTTTGATGTTGTCCATTTAGGAAATGGAATATTGGAACCTATGTCAGGTATATGTTATGTATCCGTGTGGATGGTCCACAATTAGAAGTTTAACAGACGTTTCCCTTGTCACAATATATAGTAATACCAGCCATTTGATCATTTCAGAGTATGGTTTGTGGTAACCACCAATAGAGCAGCTATTGCCCCTTTGTATTAGCCTTTGTATTAGCCTTTGTATTGGTATTAAGCCTTATGGGCCTTATTTCTTTATCATATGTGAATAAACTTCAGTCATCAACGAAGATCCAGTGATCGCTTGCAGTTCTTCCCACATCATCGGAACTTTCCACCATGTCACACACTCTTATCAATATCTCTATGGACAGCTGCCTGGTAGAAGACTGTTTCATGCCAGGATGATAATCTTGTGTCAATGACTTGATTCTTTTATTCATCATGGAGAAATGAACACCTGATTACGCTAGGAGGATGTGAACTCACAGGCATACTAAACAGTTATGCGATATCATTCCTGTCCATAATTGTTCTTCTTCATGTGTTGTATGATCTAGTTCATAAGTTTACCTTAGTAACACTCGAGATCAGTGCAGCCATCTAATATCATCAGCTAACACTACTGTATAATTAGTATTTGTAGGCCAACTCCCCCACGCTATCGCTTCTTCAACCTGGCTCCAAGATATAAGCATTTAACAGATTGTGTGTATCAATAAATATCATATATAGGATCACTGACCTTATTATTGTCATGGAAACTGGACAGGATAATATAACATCATGATTTGAATATTACATTCAAGGTACTTCACGATGACGATAGCACGCAATATTTTACCATGGGTGTTGTTAGGTCTAACAAAGAGAATGTCATCAAACCTGAAATTCGCCAAATATCTTTCAATTCGCATAGTTTGTGTCTAAATCTCATACATGTAGAATTATGTGTAGTTAACTCTTACTTTGTTACTTTAGAATTGAAGCCTCAGATATGGGTTCTGCATTTTCGGTCTGTCTAGATAAGAAAACTAACTACCAGCTTGGTATCAAAAATTCCTCTCTCTTATTCCAGATAAACACCGATTTTGAGGAGCTTCATTCTGAAAAAGGTGTGATCTTGTTTTCAAATTTTACTGCCGATTTCAAGTTCAAGCTGATGAAAGTTGCCAAGGCCAAGGAGAGCAATATAATCAACTCTTTGATCAGCAGGTTTGAAAAGACAGTAGATGCCCAAGGTTACTAAGCTAACTATTGTATTAAAACTTATGTCGATATTGCTAAAATTTTCGCCTGGAAATTTATAGAATATTTAGTTGAGAACTTAGCGTAAGCTATACATGTAGGTCATTTTTAGCCATTGTTAGTTTTTAGTGATTTGTCAGGCAATGTACTCAAGAGAAAACCAGAGACTCCAGCATTCACAATGGTATCTGCCCATTCCGCCTTAACCTTATTCGCCTTATCCAATTTTGCCTTCTCCCATTTAGCCTTCTCCTAACTTGCCTTTTCTCAATTCGCCTTCTACGATTTCGCCATCGTCTTATCTCGCCTTTGTTCCAATTGGCCTTCTTCCTAACTCGCCTTCCTCTCATCTTGCCTCATCCTAGTTTGCCTTTTCTTATTTCGCCTTTGTCCTATTCTGCCTTGGTTCCATCCTGCCTTATCTCATCTTGCCTTTTCTTGATTGACCTTTATGTCAATTCGCCTTCTTCCCATTTTGCCTTCTCCCGTTTCGCCATATCTCCCCTTGCCTTTTATCAATCCAAAAGTTGGTTTTGGAGATACATGTAAGCTTACATGTAGATGGTTCAGAAGTTATGAAGATTTGAAAATATTGGTAAATAAGCAACAGCCTTGGGTAGGGTACCAAAACATAATTCGTGGAAACACTCTTATATGAAAGATTGGCCCCACAAACATGGGTAAAACATGGGTAAAAGAGACAAAAGTCTTCTGTAATATGGTATGTAATGTAATATGACTATAATGGCTGAGAAGTTATCTACACTTGTAATTTTGGCAATGTCCACCGGGTTTTGGTTGCGGGTACCCCCGAATGGACCCTACAAGCCCTTCAACACTGTTGAAGACACTTTCACATGAAAGATTGACTCAACAAACATGGGTAAAGACACCAGGTTTGTTGCAAAGTAGGAAGAAGGCGAAATGGGAAGAAGGCGAAATAATACAAAGGCGGGGCGGGTAAAGGCGAGATAGGATGAAGGCGAATTAGGACAAAGGTAAATTAGGACAAGGTGAAATAGGAGAAGGCAGATTAAGACAATGGCAAACTGAGACGAAGGCAAGAATGGATAAGGCAACTTGTGATAAGGCAAGATAAAACAGAGGCAAAATAGCATAAGGCGAAAAATGAAAAGGCGAAAAAAGACAAAGGCGAGATAGAATAAGGCGGATTGGGAAGAGGCAAAATTGGAAAAGGCGAAATAGGAGAAGGCGAAATGTATATTTTTTAAAGGCAAAATGGGAAAAGGCGAAAAAAGACAAGGCGAAATGGGCATGAACCTTCACAATACTGTCAAAGAAAAGAGAGTACTTTTGATCTAAAATTGGTATTTCACATTAAATTTGATCGTTGTAATGAGGACACCTCTGGATTATGGACAGCATTTGTCAGTCCCAAGAGTGCCCTTGTAGAGAAGTCCATCTCGTTTATTGTATGAAGTTTTTTTAAATGAAATTTGCATTTCAGGTACTCGAATAAAAGGTGGGCCTTACTCAATACATTTACTCCCTGCTGGTTCTCCAGTTCTTCATGCAGTGGGCTATTTATTTTGCAGCAAAAACGAGCTATTCACTTAGTTTTAGTATGTAAACGAATGCCCCTATTGCTAAAAGAAATCACAAGCAATTATAATAAATTACATGTTTACTACATCATCTTAGAATATCTCAGATTTTGTAATGACACTCTTTATATGATAAGAAGGGATTTTGACCAAAAGAGCACATAACCCTCTCTGGCAAGTAGCCTTCACACCATAAAATATCCTGGCCATTTGTAATCTTATCATTGGAAAACTAAGGTTTTTTAAAGTTTATATAATTTTATATGTACTTTGAATGATATTTTGAAATCATTATACCATAGAATGTCCAATTATTTGCAACCCATATCATGACATCTTAACTCTTTCACTACGACGAGCCGCTGTCAGCGGAACACAATATTTTACCATTCATTACGGCAAGCCGGTGTCAGCGGCTTTCGTGACGTCACTAGGAATATCCAAGGGAACCCCCATAATTTATGTGAACACGTGAATCCGAACAATCAGAATCAATGATGACATCATACTGACCATACCCTCACCGAAAGGCAGTGCACTGAAAATGACTGCATCACACTGCTTTTGACTGAAACCCCCACTGCATATGACTGTCTTAGGCATATCATTTTTTCTTAATGTTTTAAAACCACTGATTTTGACTGAAAGACCACTGCAAAGCACTGCCACCTGCATATCATTATGAACGACGTATTTCAAAAACACTGCCTATGACTGAAAGACCACTGATTTCCACTTCTCCAACTCTGATCGAAACCCGTGGCATTTTCAACATGACTGAAAACCACTGCTTTATGACTGGTGAGATTAAGACTTGATGGCAGTGTAAAGCAGTGGTAATTGCAGTCAAATTCAGTGTTAAATATCACCCATAATGCAACCTGAGACAGGAAGCTAGTAAGTTTGAATTTGATAGTCAAACATTCAAGAAATCATGGTAGCTCTTCATATTTCTCGATATTTACCCGAATTTCAATATGAGAAGAGGGGAGTTTTAGTCAGTTTGAATTGGAACACATAAGGAGCCAAATGAATGCAAAAAGGGTAATCTAGACAGACACTGAAGTTGTATTTTCAGCAAATCAAGAAGGCTGTAGGCCCTATAGGTGTTGTAATGCATGCATACACTGCAAGATATCTGCATGTATCTTCATGCATCTACTGTAGGCCCTATAGGTGTTAATTGTAATGTATGCATACACTGCAAATTATCCGCATGGGAGCTCAATACACATCAATCAGTAGATCATTATTCTACAGGCCGCGTGCAGTTACTTTATTTGGACGTCAATTTGATCTAGCTTCAATCCCTGACATCACTGACAGTAGCTATGTGCCATGTGTCGTTTCAATTGTCTAGTAACCCATCTGACCACTGTCATTATGACAAAGTTTGCAATGACGTAGGTCAAGGACGTGAATTTGTCATCTTTTTACTGTGTCACGACATCATGCAATGGCGATGTCCTCTATTTGTGCAGATGACGTCATCACTGCCATATTGGACGCAAACACACCGTCTAAAATAGGACAGCAAAAGTAACAGTTCGCTAGAAGTTTTTGCTTTTTCGAACAATTTCTTTGGTTGTCATCAGCACAGGGGGGTCACGTCCCCCAAACCTCTCTCGGCATCCATGCCTGCATGCCATTAAATAAATTATTCATATTAACACTGAAAATGACTGCTCCCTCCAAGAGGTTTTGGAAATGGCAGTCAAAATCAGTAATGTTTCAGTGTGGATTCAGTGTGCTGCGAAATATTTAAATTAACACTGAACCCCACTGCCAGCCCTGTGCATGATGCACAGTGGGGAGTCATTTTCAGTGTCAAAAGCAGTGGAAATCAGTCAGCCTAAATATTTAAATGAGCACTGCTTTTGACTGCCTTACCACTGATTTTGACTGTCTTACCACTGCTTATGACTCCCTAACCTCTATTTTTGATTGCTGTATAACTGTATGCTTTGGTATTGCGTGACTGAAAAACACTCCCTATGACTGCTTTCCACTGATTTCAACACTGCCATAAAAATGTGAGGTAACACTGCAACCTGACTGAATCCTGACTGATATCACACTGCGTTTCGGTGAGGGTATTTATTTATTTATCATAATTAGATGTAAACTTGAAAAGGACACTAGGAGACGGGTTTTTCCAACTATGACCATCTTGGCATTAAAAATGGCGACTGGCTCAACACGCACAACGAGGGCGCACAGATTGACGGTGGAACAGGTCGCTCAGCGAGTCGATAATTGGCTTTCTGATGATGATAATGACTTGATGATTCGGATGATGATCCTGATGCCAGTGTAAGTGGTGATAGTTGGGATGAAAGCGATTATGGTGGTGAACAGGCCGTGGACTCCGAGTCTGACAGTCACGACAGTGATGGCCTACATTCTCCTATAAGAGGCAGGGGCGTGCTAGGGTCAGGAATGTAAACAATCGTGGTGCTAGAGCACGTGGCCGTGGAGGTAGGCGTAATGCTCAGCCTGCTGTAGTGAATAACAACTGGAATGATGTTACTGGGGCTCAGAATGACACTGCTGGTTTGACATTACCATTTGAGCCAGCCAAAACTCCAGGGGTACTCGCTGACCTGGACGAAAACTCTCGTGAAATGGACTGTTTTTTTATCAGCTGATATTTTGTAACTTTTGATTCAACATATAAATGACCAGGCTGTACAAAAAATGCAGAAGAATAACCCTCCAAGGCGCAGATCTGTGTACGCTTCATGGAAACCAGTCGATCGGTATGAACTTGTGAAATTTTCGTCCATTTTGATTGCGATGGGTATCGATAAGCGGCCAAGAGTAAAGGATTACTGGACAGAATTTCAATCGATGCATACTCCTTGGTATCACAAGATCATGAGCAGAGAAAGGTTCGAAGTAATCTACCATACAATGCTGCATGCATCAGATGTCGGTGCCAAGTCGAAAGAAAAAATTTAACCATTCTTGAACAGGGTTCTTGAAAAATTCCAAGCAACGTCGACCCGTTCGAGGATCTCGCAAGCGATGAGAATTGAGATGGTAATACGTTACAAAGGTCGATGGAAGTACAAACAATACAATGCAGCTAAACCAAAGAAGTATCATATAAAAACCTTTGGGTTATGTGACAGTTTGAGTGTATATGTGTACAATCTGCTTGTGTACTTTGGGAGAGAGACTTCATATCACCCAGATCTAGATCCTGACAGTGGCCAGTCCGAGAAAGTATTTGAATATTTGCTAAGACCTCTAGGTAAAGGACACCATGTGTATGCTGATAGGTATTACAACTCTCAAACTGATAAGAGTATCTGAGTGGAAAAGGCACCCACTACACTGACACCCTGATGGCAAACAGGAGAGGGTTTCCTGCTCAGCTGAAAACTTTGAGACCAGAGCACTGCGAAGCAAAGTGGTTTAGACGTGACGATGACAATGTTCTTTGTGTAACCTGGAAGGATAAGAAAGGCAAAGCCAAAAAAGAAAAGAAACCTGTCATGATGGTGTCAACAAAGGCCACAGTGGGAACAACTCAGGTGACAAGAAAACGTGGTGATGTGTTTCCGATGCTAACTGTTATATTTGACTACAACAAAAGCATGAATGGGTGTGACCGTATGGACCAGTGTGTTTCATTCTATGGCCAGTTCCTCAGGAAAACTGTTAAATGGTGGAGACGCATCTTTCTCTGGTTGCTTGAAGTCTGTCAAATCAATGCATACATTTTGCATTCTCTAACACGTCCGGATGGCAGTCCCAAGCTGAGCCTCAAGAAATTCAAACAGCAATTACTAATTCAACTTAAAAATGATGCTGCATCTATTGCTCCTCCTGACCTTGCTCTGGCAAGGCAAGGTCCTGGTAGACCAAGTGTATCAGAAAGGTACCAAGGAAACAAGCATCTTGTGAAATATGTGAAGGATGACAGAAACTGTATAGTTGTAGTATACCGGGAAATCGCAAATGTACAAACTTTGTTTGTTCAGGATGTACTGGAAATCCACACCTGCACCCAAAGAACTGCTTCCAGAGGTATCACACAACTCAGTGATTGCTTTGATGGAGAGTCACACCTATCGTAATACTGCGCATGCCGGTGGAAAGAAGGTGGAAAGATTTCTGCTGAAATATTCGTTCAAATTCCCGTTTTCCCCACAGCGAACCGTTGCAACCAAGTAACCGGAGGAAAAGTAATTTTTATAAACTTTTATAAACTCTGTCGATATCTGTAGTGATAGAACAGGTTTTATTCCTGTGGCACAAATCCAAAGAAGTTTCAGTGTGCAGGATTCTATAGGCCCGTGTTCGTACATCGAGCTGTACATCGACGCCGCTATAGTAAAGGTCAGACATCTTACGTAACCTCTCGAGGACTCGAGGACTCGTCACGCTCGACCCGTCAGGTGTTATAGACTATGAAGTGTGCGGGCTTACCCACTGGGCCGTGTCCACACACGCCGGCCCCCACAGAGATTGTGCTAAGGCAAGGGGACCTATTTCTATGCACAAAATGTAACTGTGCGCGATTCCCGGATGCAACGGGCACTAAAGAAGCTGCCAAAACCAAAGACTCTGGGAATATTCTTGTGGACATTGCGAACGCGGCTGTAGATGTAAACTTCTGCCAGCTATTCATAGATTCACCGGACAGAATCTTCCAATACGCGTGGGGTGATATTAAGGTCACTCTTGCGAATATCGATAGCCCTGTCCTGCAAGAGGTGCGTAAAAAACTGGCTGAAAGGTGTTATGAGTTGTTTCCAGCCCTACGGGACAGAAAACTTATTAGTAGGCAGGCAAAGCATAAGATTATTTTGGACATTCTGCATCTTGGTTCCAGTGTTATAAATGGTATAGAAGCAAAAGATTTTGAAAAGATATTTAAAAAAAGTGGTGACCCTCTGGACAATTCAGTTGCCACAACCCAAGGTGACATTGAGAACGAGGCAGAGATGCGGGAAATTCTGCAAACTGTTCTCGATTTGCAGAAGAGGTTATGCGCATTGGAACATGACGTTAGTAAGCTGAAATCTGAGAACATGGAACTGAAAGCTGAGTTACGGGATTCAAGAAGTAAGACTGGTGCGCTGCCTATAGACAACGCTATTCTATCCAATCAGGCTGATCGCACAGACCCACCAACATCCAGCGATGGGGGTGCCACGACGTACATCCCCGTCGCTGACGATGCTGCCAGCTCTAGCTCAAATTCTACGGATAGTGACTCAGATAACGGAGATGCCCAAATTCTGGGGGAGGATAATGCTGATGTCTTTGAGCTACCGCATAGCCAGGTGCGGAAGTTACGTAAGCGTGAAAAGAAAGCAGCAAGGTCCGCAAAACGTGAGGCCACTGGTGCTGTCACCCAACCTGCACCTAGGCTTCAGAGTGTTGTGAACATCGTTAAAAGGCCTCTAGATCTCCGCTCTGCATCAGTGCAGAAGACCCAGCCCATTTATGTCGGTCGTGTTGATCCTAATTATTCTGTTAATGATATCAGGGAGTATCTCAACTCTCTTGGTCCCTGGAGTAGTGAAATTACCGTTGTGCAGTTGGCATCGAAACCGCACTATAAGTCGTTTCGCCTGGATACTCCGACGTCATTGTGTGATTGAATCATGGACTCCCATATGTGGCCATCTAGTGTAATTGTGCGGCCCTTTCGTGTGGGCAAACAACTCCGTGCAGCGAAGGTGCAGTCCGAGTTTAGTACGCACCACACGAGTGGGCAGAGTACTAAGCCATCATTCAAGAGGACGAGGTATGGTCAAGGTCGGCGCGCGGCACAGGGACACTCGCGTCCGTACAAGCGGTGGAACGCTAGTGCCACCAATCCCGGCAGACACTGGGACAATACACAGCAGTACTGGGACCAACGGGACTCTGACCGGTTCCACCGGGACTCTGACCAGTACCACCAAGACTCTGACCGGTACCACCGGGACTTTGACCGGTTCCATCGGGACTCTGACCGGTACCACCGGGACTCTGTCTGGTACTACCAAAAATCAGACCGGAACCAACCCGGCTACGAATGGTCGAATCAAAAGTGGTAAGAACCTTGGCAATAGTATTATGTTGCTTAGTGATACGTATAACTGTCATAGCTTGAAATCGAATGCCTTTCATGTCGCACGTAGGTTAGGCGACTGTGACGTTTTATGTCTCACGGAAACGTGGCTAAGACCACACGAACTGCAAAGCCTTCCTATGATACTTGCTGGTGCAAACCCAAACCTCGACATAGGTACATACTAATTTTTCACAAAGTCTGCAATGTCTGACTTAGATCCAGAGTATTCGGGCCGCCCCATTGGGGGAGTCGCAATTATTTGCAAGCGTCACGCAGAACTGAATTTTCATTCTATTGAAATGGATTGCGATTGGCTTATTGGTGTAACTGTGACTGACAATAGTGGTGCAGTGCGCCAGGTTATCTTGAATGTTTACATGCCATACAATTCGAGTAGTGCTGAGAGTAACTGTCTTGAAGAATTTATAGAATGTCTAGATCACCTGCAAAGTTGTATAGATCATCATGGTACCCCGGTCCTGCTCTGTGGTGATTTTAACGCACAGCTACCGAGGGAGGAGAAGATTGGGATATTCTGGTATAAAGATAAAGGTTACTCGCCACTCTCTAAGGCTCTGTATGACTTCTTAACCTCAAATGACCTAATTGTTGCTGACTTCCTGTTTCAGCAGCCGGTTGACTACACGTTTTTCTGTATTAAGCGTAACTGTTGGATTGATCATGTTATGATGTCCAGCGCGACTGCAGGTAACATATTAAGACTGCAGGATTATTAGTCTCGATGACACTTATTTGAGTGACCACCTTCCTATCAGAACAACCCTTAAGATAAGTATGTCATCGCTGTCACCTTGTACTAGTAGCCCTGATGTGAGAGATGCCCGCGTGTCTCCTTCCTACGAATGGGCCAATCGTGTTCGCTGTGCAGCATATTGTGCGGATGTTGGTTCTAATCTTAACACCTTCACGCTGAGGCAGGCCGAAAATTTCGTACACCGTGCTGAGGCCCAAGCATATGTTAATGATCGGTTCTCATACCTTAATACAGTTCTTCACTCTTTTGCGCCTAAAAGAAGTTTCTTTAAGAAAGTGTTTGAGCCTAAGTCGTATTGGTGTAATGAATTGAGTCGGTTAAGTGATGTAAAGAAGTTTTGGTGGCATATGTGATATGTGGGTTGAAAATGGTAGACCCCGGTCAGGGGCTGTCTTTGAATGTTGGAAATTTACCAAAAGGCGATTCCGTCAGGAAACCCGGAAGCTGGTGCATTATACTGTTTCTCAACCTGTTAGTAATCTGAATAAACTTTTCCGTCTGAACAATAGCTCCGCGTTTTGGAAGGCCCTGAAGAAAAAGGGCTCCGATTCCGACTCTAAACTGTCAGAGGAAAGCTTCAAGAAATGTTTTAGTGACACTATGCAGGATGATAATAACCTTGATGATGATCAGCATGAAATTGGCAACTTTGTGAAAAAAGTATTTAGGGAAAATTGCAACAACTTTACTAAATGTGACGTCTCCCCCGCTGATATCTGGGGTGAAATCCCAAAATTGAAGTGTAGCAAGGCGCCCGGCATAGATAACATTATGGCGGAGCATCTTAGGTATGGATTGTGTGATGAATTATGCCGTGTTTTGAGTAATATCTTCACTGTCATGATGAGTTGGCATGTGGTCAGGGATGACATGGCAGTTGGCACCATTATACCGGTTTTGAAAAAAACATCAGCAGATCATAATGACCCTGTTAATTACCGACCGATCACGCTTTGTACTGTGTATTCTAAGTTACTCGAGCTAATGCTTCTGCCCCTGGGTACTTTAAAGGGTAACACCCAATTTGACTTTAGAGAAGGCCTTGGGATCGACCAAGCCTGCTCCTTCGCCAATGATACAATTTCTTATTTTAACTCCAAGAGTAGTTCGGTGTATTTGTGCAGTCTAGACGCGTCCAAATGTTTTGACCGGGTATGGCACGACGGGCTCTTTTTTAAGCTTTTACCTCGTATTGGGTTCGAAAAGTGGCTTTTACTGTACGAGTGGTACGCACACCTAAAGGCACACGTCAAGTGGAAAGGTACGCTTAGCGATCACTTTATGATAACGAGAGGTATATGACAGGGGAGCATCCTCTCTCCTGTCATGTTTACTATTTTTATTGATGATTTACTATGCTCTCTATCCCAGTCTAGCTATGGTCTCAGAATATGTGAATTCTTGTTCAATAACTGCATATGCCGATGATGTTAACCTCTTAGCAGCCACTGTGCCTGGACTTCAAGGTTTAATTAATATATGTGAGCAGTACGCTAAGAAGTGGCGATTTGTTTTTGGCTTTTGTAAATCCCGCTGCACTATCTTTGGCACTTGCCCCTTTTCGAAAAGCCCTAAATGGTCTCTAGGAAATGTTGTCATTGAAAATTCTGTGGAAGTCAATGTTCTCGGGGTGTTAATGAGGAACGATCTGAAGTCAATGAGTCTTGTTGAACATAAAATTTCCTCTGCGAGGCGTAGGGCGTTTGGTCTTATGAATGCTGGGCTGTCTTACCCTGGTCTCGATACTGATGTGAAAACTTACCTGTGGAAGTCTGCTGTACGTCCTAACCTTACTGTGAAAGCCGTAAGTAATTAAAATCTCATTTTTAGTGGTGTTTAAATTTGCCGCCAAATCTTGTGTTTTTCCCGTCCGAATTTGCTAGCGTGGGTTCAAAACAAGGCTGGTCCATGCTTTTGCCATTTTCTAAGTTGTGAGAGAACTTCGTGAGGTTCGCCTCCTCTTTGTTTTTCGTGTGTTTCGGGCTGTCTAACAGGCAGTGGTCTGTAGCAACAGAGGTAATTATGATAGAATATGTATAGATCGTGCAGAATGCTTATTTGATAAATAACGAGGCCTGAATATTGCCTTATTTAGTTTCAAAACGAAGTGATTCAACACGCAGTCAGGACTCTGCAGCTAGTTTGTAAATGGCCGGTCCGGCCATGACGGCGCCACTGTCCATGCTGCCCAGATGTAAACCAGGAAATGATAATGCAGCGCTGTTTTAGAATGATGTTTACGTCTAAATAGAGGAGTTTCGTGACTAGAAAGTAACTGTAATGAACAACTCTGTAAGACCACGAATTGAGATTATCTTTATTGCTGATTTCCGTAAACTGGGTTGACTTGGACAACCTTTGAACTTAGCATTCGGGAACATTGTGTATTATACCGATTTACCCTAAAGTTTCACTGCGCCCTGATCTGCTGTAACTGTAGAATGAGGTATATGATAATTGTAATAGCCAATATGGATATTTTGATGGTTTACTTAGGACACTGTATTCTTTTTACAGTCTTTACAAGCTCTGTGGACAATTATGAATAAAGGATTTGAGGCGACGCCAAACAAAGCAGTTAATTGAATTCTTTCGATCTACGATACGATTTGGCGTGGCCGCCACACTTACCTTTGGTATGAATTGTCAAAACCTTAGTGCTAAAGATATCCGTTTACTAGAAAAGTGCCAAAGTGATAATATCAAACATATTTTTGGTTTTTCTAAGAGGTGCCGACACTCTAAGTTACTTTCAGCCCTAAATATTGGCAAAGTGTCTGATTTTATCAACAAGCAAAAGGTCCTTTTATATGATCGCATTTTTAAATTTGATTAGGAATTTGAATATGGTGTTCCTTAATCGTTACATAACAACCAGCAGTTTTAGCCCCAGCATGCTGATTAGCAGTATTATTAGAGGGGGTTTCTCCCCGACACACACAGCCCTGGCTTTTAATAAAACTGCCCTACAACTACAGAAAGTGAGCGTCCCTGCGGACGGTGTTGTAGATAGCTTGAGGGCCCTACTACACTCAGAGAATTTTAATCACTGCACTTCCAGGGAAAAGCAACTGGCAAATCTCTTATTGAAATCATTTTAATCCATATATATACTATTGCCGTGTTTACTGCTGGGCGTATGAAACGTGTTTGAAACGGCTGTATGTTATTAGTAAGTTTAGCTGTATATAATGTCTTATCCGGTCTTTGTATCAATAGTTTGTATTGTTTTCTTGTGTTGTTTTCTTCTTCAAAGGAGGTAAATAAATTATTATTATTATTATTATTATTATTATTATTATTATTATTATTATTATTATTATTATTATCATTATTATTACACATGTGATTTTCTGACTGGTATTTGTAAATAAGATGTTGTTTAGTTCTGTTTTCACTTTTTGGATTACCCGTCATTCGAAAACCTTGGACTGAGACAAGAACAGTGGTCAAGCTATAAGGACTATGACACTTCTTGAGTTAGGATATGCACTTTATTCACTTATGATATGGAAAACAGATCAGAAACACACAGTTGAGAATGGTGAGTTCAACTTTTTGTCATATTTGCAGTTATAAAAGTTATAAATAGATGTTACAAAATAGCGTTTTTCAATTTTCAGAGTGTTTTCAAAGTTCAAAGCCTTGGAACATCTACCTACTGCATATTAGAACCCAAATCATTGCATAAATAGATGGGATAGGTTCCAAGGATTCAGAACATTTATAGGTTTATATACTTTACTAGATTTCTATCGATAACAGAGGGTTTTTTCTAATACCTAATATTTCGGTAATTTCCGTAAAAAGTATTCCGTCTGGGCGTGACCTAATCATGAAAAAGTATTACGTAGCCAAAGAGTTAAAGAATATTGGTCGTTTTGTGCATTGTTTGTACAGGCTATCGTTTGAATGATCCCATTTATTTCTTTGTACATTGTTAAACACTGAGTACAGTCATACAGCATAACTTTTCATGTGGAAACAAGTTGTAAATTTCTTTTGGCAAACACTGTGAAAATTTTGTGATAATTCTGCATTGACATTTGCGTGAAATTTCTTTGTAAGATGCCGGAAGAAGGTACCATATTTTTATTTGTTTTAGAAGGATTCGTTCGTGATGAATATGTATCATTTGGGTATTTGATGAATTATTATTATTACATATCCAGGCAATTGTGCATGATATGCATTTCTTGCAAAATCTAGCTGTATTTGAAGGCAATTCAATTTTTTGAAGGGAACTCAATTATATGAAATGTGTATTATTTGGTATTTGTACTTCGTTTGCATGGTCAGTCAGTTATGAAATTAGATGGTGAGTCAGTCAAATTTTTGAACTTTTTTAACTAAATAGAACCTCCTATATGATGTGAATTTGTGAATACCATGTTTACCTATATCTGAAGACATGTACTTTTCCATGGATTGATTGGCATGTGAGGACCTTTCTCAATGCTTAATGTAGATCTCCAAATGATTTGACAGCCAAAATGATTCTCCAATGAAAAATTGCTTTATTTTGTACATAACTGCTCATTGTTCTTGTGTTTTCCGAGTTGTTTGCTTCTGCCTGGTGTTTGTGTTTTTTTAGTTCAAGAATTGTATGAGTCACATTGTTTTCATGTGGATTAAATACAAGACCATTCAGGATAGAATTATGGAGTGCAAACTGACTAGACATGGCGTAAAAAGCAACTCCAACAGAGCTAGGAATGAGGTTGTCCTTTTGAGTGGAAACCCACTAGATATGGAGTGAAAAATCACTACAAGAGAGTGAAAATAATGGACATCTTATGGAGAGGAAACGCACTAGATATTGAGTGAAAACTCACTCCAGGAGAGTGAAAAAGTGGACATCTTATGGAGTTGTAACACACTAGATATTGAGTGAAAACTCACTCCAAGAGAGTGAAAAAAGTGGTCATATTATAGAGTGGAAACTCACTAGATGTAGAGTGAAAACTCACTCCAAGAGAGTGCAAAGATATTGTCGTCTAATGGAGTGATATTCACTCTGAAAAGAGTCATGTTCACTCCTCTAAAAGAGTGGTTTTTTTTTACTCCTATTGAGTGAAAAAGTTCACTCTTAAAAGAGTGATTATGTTTCACTCCTTCTAAAGAGTGAATTTCACTCTTTTTGGAATGGTTACTGGCCCACTCAGAAAAAGAGTGAATTTTCAAACAATTCGAGCGAAGTTGGCCTGACTTGAATATCCCCCACATTGAAAACATAGTTCCAGGTGTATGAACAAAAATAAGTATTTGGTTTCTTTTTTTTATTGCTCTTGTACCACCAGCCCACCGGCCCACCGGCCCTCCCTCCATGCCGTCAGTGACACATTATTTCGTCACATCTACGTTCACGTCAAGGATGCTTTTACGCGGTTTTTTTTTATGGCTCATGTCACCACCGGCCCACCGGCCCTCCCTCCCGTCACTGACATCATTGATACATTGTTCCATCACATCCACGTTCACATCAAATATGCTTTACGTCACCAGCATCTTCTGGTCACCGACGGAATTACGTCATTTTGATTCAAAACCTCCATCATTCAACAACTCAACAACATATTAGTATGGCCTCCGAACATTTCTCAAAAAGTATCGATAATATCCTTTCGTCAGACACGGTAATTCCATGGGAACCCAGCTATCAGTCATCTAGATCATCCACCGATATCATTACCCATGGACAACTCCTTTCAACCATCATTCTGGACAAGAAGACAACCCTAAAATGGTGTAACCTGTAACATGTAACCTGTAACATGAGAATGACGCTGCAGCTGGACCGGGCCAAGAAATCGTCTTCACACATGCTGCTGTGGAGATGTCGTCGGACAATGGCTGGAGTTCCCAAACATGACAGGAGCCTGTCCATAAAGAAAGGAAGTTGGTTTGTCGGGTCTAACCTAAACCTAGCGGAGGTTCTGCACTTAACAAACGGCTTTGCGCATGGCTGGACGAACAACTGATGCGCAATGAGACTGGCCTTTACGACAGGACGATCGTCGACTGGTGCAATTTCTGTCGAGAGGTAACAACTCACTTTGCACTCAACAGCAGCGGTATGCTTGGCGGCCCCGGGAAGACTGTCGAAATCAACGATCGAAATTCGGAAAAAGAAAATACCATCGCGGTCACCACGTGGAAGGACAATGGGTTTTTGGAGGAATAGAAAGAGAATCGGGTAATATCTTCATGGTTCCTGTTGAAAAACGTGATATCTTAACATTGATACCGATTATCAAGGAATGGATTCTGCCTGGTACCACCATCATTAGTGATTACTGGAAGGCATACGACTGCCTAGATGACGAGGGTTACCAGCATCTAAAGGTCAATCACAGCGTAAACTTCAAAGACCCGGAGACAGGAGCACACGCCAACACAATCGAGGGTGCATGGTTGTATGCCAAACGCAGCCTCCCCCGATATGGAACCAAGAAAGCCTTCATGGAGGGGTACCTTGGCACGTACCTGTGGCGGAGGATGGTAAAGACAAGAGCAGGATCTGTTCGTAGCAATGCTGGGTGCCATCAAGTCTAGCCATCGTCCAGACGAATGGGATGTCCTGTACTAATCACGACGACACGCAGTAAAGTTATCCATTGGACTTCATCGCTTACAAACATTTGCTTGTTAGGCACGCTTATATGCTACGTGCTTCACAATTATCGTATATGTTAAATATCCTCGGAAAACTCTTGTAACTGTCAATGCTCTTTGATGTTGCATGTTTTTACAAGTTTAGTGTAAAATATCTATGTGCATTTCATTACAAATATAACGCTTTACATATATTTGATACGCGTCTTAACTTGTCCCCCGTCTTCTACTTTGTGGAAAAATAAGATCTTACCAGCCAAACGTTGCAAATACAATTCAACGCCGAGTGGCATACGCGGTAACCATTGGTAACACTGCGGAGCCCGCCAAATCAGTATCGCGTCTGCTAACGTCACCGCGAATGTTACATCATCACTGTCGCAGCAGCCCAAACTGTTTCACAGTGACGTCAAAAAGACAGTCACTTTGAATCACACTCGCAGCGCGCACAGTCTCAGCATCAGTATCTTCTTCGGCCTTCATACTTTTCCTGTTTCCAAAATGAATAAGAGGTCAAGACTAAAGAGTAGCGATGTTGACAGAGTTTACTGCCAGGCAAGCGAAGTTGCCATACCATGGAGCGAGATTCTGCCAGAGAAAACGTACAACTGGATCACAACTTTTTCGAAGGCAACCAACTGCACGTTGGATCTTATTATGCCATCGGTACTTTCCTTAACGAGTACCCTCTGTGGACCGTCGACAAGAGTATCATCTACTACAAGCGGTATGTACTGCTCCCCTTTAAACCTCTTCTCGGTGTCCATCAGCGCGCCCGATGAGTGGCAAATCTAACGTGTATGGGCGCATCATCACACCAGTGATGGATGAGTACCAGAAGCATAATCAAGGGCAGACAATTCACATCGAGAACTACACAAGCACAGGAATACAAGAGAACAACGGTTACGGCATCCATACCTCAGACGAGGGCATGCGACTCATATCAGCTATTAACCTCAAACAAAGCAAAGGAGAGGCCGAGCGTGCTATGTTGTGCAAGCTTTGGGGTGGTGTTGGGGACAAAACCATATTAGCCACAGGAGAACGGACATTCGGAAACACCAGTATGTCCATGTGCTGCTTCGAACAACCGGCACCATTCCTAAATGAGCTCTGCTCCATGGTAAACATGGAGGACAGTTTCTTGGACAAACTACTCTTCTTTATTAACAAGCCACAGCTCTACAAGACCGTCATGCAACTAGCCAATATGGAGGCCCTAGAACATGAGACCCTCAAGAACTTCACTCCGGTTTTCAATGATATTGAAATGGCCCACAGAAACACAACCACAAACTACATCCTGTCCGAGGACGCTAAAAAGATGTACCATGCCTACGCTGACGAATTCATCGACTATATTGCAAGATGGAACAGCAGCCAAGGTGAAAATTGGGTAGGTTGGACACTTCCTTTTTCTGCTTCTTAACTAGCCTAACTACAAGCATTGCGGCAACTCCATTATGCAATAAAAATTTTATAATTTGAAATAATCTTTTCTTCAGAACATATAGAACAACCTCCATCAAGTCATGATGGTGCGGGTGATGCAGCTTCCTGCACAGAAAATCTGTGTTGGTCCAAGGACGCATTGCCCGTTCTCAGGATTGCGGGCAATCTCCATGTGCTGACCTATGACCTATGTCCTCGGATAGTGTCAACGTCATCTCCTCATTCCACCTGTGACGTCATTCATTGCTAGCACGTCGCATGGCAACATAACCTCTGTTTAGATAGGTCGGCTTCTGTTTGACGTCACAAGTAAGCGTAACGCCCTTAGCAACGGGGGATATTCCATGGGCACTAAAACGCTAGTTCGTAAATAGGCCCTATATATATATATTCCTATTTTAAACAAAATAACATGTTTTTTTCAGGCTGCACAGACCTCTGTTGGGGAAGCGACAATTGCTATTCCAAATATAGTAACACTAAGACATCGAATCTGCAGGGCAGTTGTCAGCGGCTCGGGGCCAATAATTACTCCTAAACAAATTGGAAAGAAATTGAACAAGATTGGTACGCAAACTATCATTGATGAGTAAGGCTAACTAAAATAATGAAGTGTTCAATATCTTTTTTTTCAAAATTTAAAATGTACCATGTATAATGTGTTCGTCGTCATTCTCTTTTTTGGGCATTCTTGAAGATCTTACAAGGGACAAAATGGGTACTCTGAAGGAGATTGTCGGCCGCAATGGCAAGAAACGCTCAATATTCATCAAATTTGTTCACGACAACGAAGATGCCAACAAGAGGCCCAAGGGCCTGGCGCTCAGCTGAGTTGATATCATTAATATCTTCCCGGTGTTCAGTTCATTATGCATGAAAATGGCATGCTCCATGGTATTTGATATCCTTTTGCGTTCACTACGGTACCAATGTTTTTGGTTGACATAATTATGCCACTGTTCATTCCTCAATTCTGACCATAATTCGGGTGAAATCATCGTATGAAAATATATACCGAAACATTAAGTTTATGCCATGAATGAGGACACTCATTGTCATAGCCTCGTTTACAAGTAC
Organism: Lineus longissimus; assembly: GCF_910592395.1. NCBI lineage: Eukaryota > Metazoa > Nemertea > Pilidiophora > Heteronemertea > Lineidae > Lineus > Lineus longissimus. Next base: position 10,783,855 of record NC_088323.1, on the reverse strand, counting down.
GAAGTATTTTCCCGCGAATATTCAAAACTGTCAGTTAAATAACATGTGACTATACACAAAATAGAAAACTTTGATGGAAATTGTAAATCATTTTTTTATCTATCAGGGGAAACAAGCTGATGATGATCAAATAAATCATTCATGAGAAATCGTTTTGTTGCTGAAGCTTGCATGACGAAGTTAATGCTAAACCTTTTCTTGTGCTCTACTGCGCCACCGTAGTTTTCTATTTATACCAGCGATGACGTCATTTCTGGTGATTCCCTACGTTGTCCAATGAGCGCTTTTTAAAATGTGCCATTTGGTATTGTACAGTATGCAATGTATTTTTTCAGCGCTGCCAGTTGCCGAACAGAATGCCGTAGCTCCCTCAATTTCCAATCAATTTTTATGGGAGTGACATTATTGTATTGCTTAGAATGTCTACTTTTTACTCATGAAAGAATCGTAGAACTAAAACTTAATAGGCGAACAGAATCATGCCGATTCACTGCACATACTGTGGGAATTCTCCACTTCAAAATACATCGGCGATGTCATCGCGAACAGAGCATGCACTTCCGATATCGTTTTCACAGAAATGTGGCCAAATTTTCAAGAACTAATTTCTGAAAGTAGTCCCTAAAGACCTTATGACTACCACTGAAACGAAGTAGTGATAATATCGCCTACCAGACTACTTTTTAAGCAGAAAATTGGGTACTTGAGTGTCATTGAGCTCCAGGCGTAAACAACATGCCGCCATTTTGTCTCCGCTTCGGTATTTCGTACGCCGCTTATAATGCACCTTCTCAATTAAAACCAACATAATAAGGCCTTACATCGTTGATTGAATAGGAACACCACACAAAACACAATAAAGTGGGGTTACAATCGATTACGAAGCTGAAGTGAACAGTGATTTGTTCCTGGAGCTAGGCCTACTGCTTTTGTTGTGTAGCTGCCATGTTTTGAGAACTGGCAAATAGGAGACTTCATTGATGGCTGACGTCATCGGGCGGGAATTTGAATCGGCAGAAATAACTAAAAGGCAGGTAGCGCCCTCTCCTGTTAAAATTTTGAACTTTTTCTCAATAAAATAGATTTTCAAGAATTTTATCTTAATATTAGAGCATATTTCGACTAATTCTGCTGCTCCTAGGCCGATATAGGCCAGTTTCCTTCATGCACTCTCGCTCGCAGGAAGTAGGTCGAATGGCGACAAATTTTGTTTTGAAAGTAGAGTTTGACCAGAAGTATCCAGAAATGCAAAATTGAAGTCTCTAGGTCTTACGGTTACAAAATGTGCACCATGGGTTTAACGGATGGACGGATGGATGGATGGATGGATGGATGGATGGATGGACAGACGGACGCCACTGAACAACTTATTTGACAAGCTCGGCTGACTTAGTCAGCTGAGCTAAAAAACTCATCAGAGAAAGTGGACACACAGAGCTTAAGTACCAGGAATCATTTCGTCAAATGCCAGAGGATGAGCGGGAGAGGAACACCATGGACATGATGATCGCGGAACACCACCCCCAAGAAGATCTCATAATGGACATTGTCGACGTCGCGGCAGACAATGTTATCCAATACTCTAGCACACCCAGCCATGCACACGTGCGTCACAATGATCGAACATTGTCTAAAATTAGGCTATAGGCCTATTATTCATTATTCATTATTGCCATTGGCAAATTCTTGTAACTATGAACATTTTTTTACATTGCATTTTTTTACGATGCGAGTTATGTGTAAAATACCAATGTAAATGTTATTATAAATATATAACCTCACACAAATTACAACAAAAAAAAGTGTTAAATTGTCTTACGCCTTCTACGCTTGTTAACCAAACCAAACGTACAGTTGCATCCGCGGTAGCCCTAATAACCATTGTTGCGGAGCACGCCAAAACATCGACACATCTTTACATTGGATTGGCAATAATGTTTGATCAAAACGTACTCTAACGTACCGGTACTCTTATTATGACATAATTAAATCCATTTCAACCTATTCTCCCTACTTATTACCCATGGTCGTAAGTGCCGATTGTTAGTGAAGGGCCGGTGATCGGTTAAAGGGTCGGTGGCCGGTGCAGGGCCGGTGGTCTGTGAAAGACGGTGGTCGGTGAAGTGCCGGTGGTCTGTGGAAGACGGTGGTCGGTGAAGCACCGGTGGTCTGTGAAAGACAGCGGTCGGTGAAAGGCCAGTGATCGGTGAAGGGTCGGCGGCCAGTGAAGGGTCGGTGAAGGGTAGATGGAGGGTGGAGGTAGCAGAGCTAACACTCCGTTGTTAGTTGAACTGCGTATTAATCCCGATCAATGTTATTAGGTTCCGATCGGCCTATTTGCCGTATGTAAATGTGGGGATATTCAAGTCGCTCCGCGAAGTTTCACTCTATACTTTTTAGAGAGTAGCAATCCATGCCAAGTGGCCACAGAACAGGAGAAAATCCCTGTTGAATCTGACACCCTTTTTAAACTTGTTTTTGTCGTCTGCTAGTGCTATGGCCACTTCAGTGAACAATGCCTTGTTGACACAGTATGAATCCTAACAATGATTTCCTTGCTATTCTGACTTGAAAAGCCAGGGCCATATGGTTAAAAAATGCCAAGTGTGTCAACAGATGGATGGATAGATAGAATGAACAACACTCAAATAGCAATTAGACTACTAAAACTGCATTTGAATGATGCATTTGAATGGTGTCTTTGAGAATCTTCCTCCTAAGTTATTTCCCCCTGATGTGTTCATCCTCGAGAAATAGATGTGAAACTTCGTACTACACACTATCAGATGTTTTTACAAAATTGTGACAATACTGTTTGATTTTTTTAACATCCTGTTTTTTCAAAACTTTGTGAACATGGCATCTGGATACTCCAGTCACACAGCTATGTCAAAAGTCTCCTCTCAATGCTACTTTCTAATTGGTTGATGCAGACTTGATGTCTGGTTACTGGTGGTTCATTGCCTCAAAAAGATCCACAATCCCCTTTGTGAACATAATACCTGACGTGTGCCCCCTCTGGAAGGTCTGTGCTTTCTCCGAAGTCCATACAGATGTGACGAAGCTCAAAAGACCATTTCAGAAATCATCCTAATTACTTGCTCCTGTTTCTTTATGATGAACTATTCCTTTACTTATTAAATCTGGAATCTCTACTGCTAACCATGGTCCCAACTGAAAGAAAAAAGAAACTTGAATAGAAATGAAGAAATATAGCTGGCAAAGTAAAATGAAAAGGCCAGGGGCCACTGCGCTCACCGGTATTTAGGTAACGACTTTATTGACAATGAATGTTCCTTGAGATGAACTCTCCACTGGCTTCCGATACCATATCGCATCGATTTCAAGGTTTTACTCATGGTGTTCAAAGCCAAAAACAACATGGCTCCATCATATATCTCGGACATCCTGCCATCGTATGTCCCAGGGCGATCCCTGAGATCGGATAACCAAGAGTTGTTGGTGACTCCCAGGTATCGCCTTGAGACTTTTGGTGGCAGAAGCTTTACAGTTTATGCCAGCAAATTATGGAACTCGCTGGACACTAACACCCGCAACAGCTCCACCGTCAGCGAGTTCAAAAGAAGATTAAAAACCAAACTATTTGAACAGTGTTTTTGTTAAGCGCAGCTGAGCAATTTTTCTAATTGGATTTTGCGCTATATATATGCTATTTGTATGTATGTATGTATGTAGATATGACAGAGGAAGACTCTGAGGTACTTCTAGTATCTGTATCCTAATCATAGGGCACTTGATATGTGGAAATCCTGAACGTAGACCAACTTTATATTTGGGATAATGTTCAACAAATATGAACTTAATAGTCATTGCCAATTGTCAATGCCATAGTTAGGCCGCCAAACAGCAAATTCACGGCATTTGACCTCTATGACCTTGGAAAGTAGGTCAAATCAAAAACCTGTATAATATGTAATGTATCCTTGCTGGGAGTACCAACCACAACAACTTTATCGAATTCCAATCACTAATGAGCGAGATATCACACTTTCTAGGTTTTCACTTTTTGCCACCTGGTGTCCAAGTCGAGAAACAGATCAGACCAAAATTCAGTGTCAAAGGTAAACTGACCTGGGGGGGGGGGGGGGGGCCTTGTGTACAAAGTTTCAAGCCCATAGCCCTAGCAGTTACGAAACGTGCCACAGTTACGCTCAAACAGCCAATTTATGCCATTTGACCTCTATGTCCTTGAAAAATAGGTCAAATCGAAAACCTCTACGATATGTGATGTACCTTGCTGGGAGTACCTACCATCATCAAAAACAAATCACTAACAAGTGAGACATCACACTTTTTGTGTTTTCAGCTTTGGCCCCCTGGTGGCCAAGTCAAGCATCAGATTAGACCAAAATTGGCTGTCAGAGGTCATCTGACCTAGGGAGTCATGCGTAAAAAATTCCAAGTTCAAAGCCCTACCAGTTAAGAAACGTCCCACAGTTACACTCAAACGGCAAATTTATGGCCCCCTGGTGGCCAAGTCAATAATCAGACCGGACTAAAAATTCAGTGCTAAAGGTCATCTGACCTAAGGGGTCAAGCATACAAAGTTTTGAGTCCATAGCCCCAGCAGTTAAGAAACGTGCCACTGCTTTTGAAATAGGATACGACAGACGACGACGACGGACTACAGACACTGCAGTGTTGTATAGATTCACCATACCGGTGAGCCAAATATGTCCTCGGAACATTGTACTAGGGGGTCACAGAAAAATTAAGACATGTCAATATCTATCTGAATTTGAGTGTATTGGCTTGAGCTTGAAGAAAGGAACACAGCAGTTTTTGATTTTCAAAATCGACCAACCAGTTATGGAGAAAATAACCAAAACCCACGCTTGTCATTGAGAGATTTTTGCAATTGTTTCTAATGGTTAAGGTCAATTAGGTATCGCTAATTGCTGTTCTAGTCTAGTATTCTAGTTCTAGTATTTTCAAAGTCCAAATATTTACTCTGGCTAGAAAGTTTAAATTCTGAATAATTCCTTTAATAACCATCAAAATCAATGAAATGCCACACCTTACAGGTTTCAGGGGTGCCCGACAACATCGCGACATCAGATTTGACCTTCGACCTCTAGAAAAGGTCAAATGGCGCGCATGCTGGTGGCCATCTTGAATTTGGATTAGTTTTCATTGAAACTGCTTTAAAAATGAATCTTGTCAATTATTCAACGGCAAATACACATAGATAAAGTATGAAAATCATACGTGGCGGGCATATTGGTCATTTGACGGCCATATTGGTCATATGACAGCCATATTGGTTACATGGCAGCCATATTGGATTTTCGGCGGCAATATAAATTTGGCGGAAGTACATTTTCAAAGAAATACCAAGTGTGATACATCAAATCACAGTCAAACAGGCATGCTAATGACAAATACTGCATTAAAAAGTCAATAAATGGAAAATTTATTCACAAAACAGCCTATTTTCAATTCATTTCAACCTATTCTCAACACAGTAGGACAGCAAAATCTGACAAATGGACGAAAGTCGGTTATTGCATGACTAACAGGTAAGCATGAAAATAGATCACTTCACATCATCATAAAATTTTAAAACAATACAACATGTAAGAAATAAATCAGAACAGTAACACCCCCAACCTGCTCTACCATTGCAATGGGTTGGGCGCAGAAATTTAGTTCCAAATTTATCCAACAGTTCTGCGGCAACCCCATTTCAAACCTTGAAATATTGATTGTAATAGAGACTGTATTTTTTATTAAATGAAGCCACATTTTCTACCTTCCATTGTCTTCCAGACGATGTAGTTGACAATTGCAAACTGGAAGCAATGACAAACTGATTTTCTGTTTCCCCATATCAGTTTTGGATGGCCAAATGAATCCATCTTGCGACTGCCCAGCACGACACATGTATTTTACCTCACCAATATTATCACTTATCACTTTATTAACAATTCCAGGGTACCAATTGTCCTCAAACGACAGCCACCATGTCATTCAAAACAAAGTGGTAATCAGTAGGCCCGCAAACTTTCATACGCTTAGCTGCAGTTTCACCATCAAAATCACCATTTTGCTGGTGTTCAGAATCAGAGCCAGGGAGCCAATTCACTAAGCCCGCGCAGAAGCGTCAACTCAATCTGCGTTTGCGTGGAGGTTGCGGGAACTTTTAGTTTGCGTTGCGTGATATTCATAAAGCTAACGCAACCATGTCACAACGCTAGCGCAAATTGCGTCCTGCACCTGTGTAGCGCATCTCGTATGGAGGAATGCATTCCATGTAATCATTCTGCATTTGTCTATTACACACGCATGATGGATGATCGGAAGAAGACACGAAAGCCAAATTTCACTCCCAAAGAGGTGGAGAAGTTGGTAGAATCATTTGAACAAAATTGGACCATCCTCAGCTCAAAGTTCAATGATTTGGTGACCATGCAGAGGAAGAATGGTATCTGGAAAAATATCTTTTTCCGGATCAATTCAATCTCGCCGTGTTAACGCACTACCGAGGAAATTAAAAAAAAGTGGGAAGACCTCAAGACAAGAACAAAGAAAAAGGCTTGCCAAGAGCGGATACAAGCCGAGAAAACTGGAAACGTGCCGCTTGAAACCGAAACCACCCAGACACCGGCGATGACGGATGCCGACAACCCCATCATCGGCATCCTGGGCAATATCAGGATCCATGGTATAGAAGGGGGGATAGACACGGCTGACACAGCTGTATATCATGATCAACCGAGACCTAACCAGCTGAAGGTAGGCCTACGCATGCGTTATGTTTTACTCTGTTATATTAACCCTTTGAACCCCGGCCAGAAGCCGATATACCAGCTTTGAGAATCCCGGGCCTTTTCTATTGTACAACAGCGTTATGCAGCATATTTTGTGGAGTTGTTTTTTTAATCGATTTCACTAAGAGTTTCACCAAAATGAGCCGGGGTCTTTTGACTTGGAAAATGAATTCTTATAATGGGAAAGCAAAGCCGTGGCATGTCTTGGTGGGGCGACTCTCCAGATCACAATAAATATTGTTTCGCCTATACCAGTGGCTATAATGTTGATGCATATTCAACTTTAAACTAAAGTTGAACTTGACTGTATGTGATTATGATCAAACTCCTATGATGCTTTGCAGACAATGGCAACCACGAGACCTACCGCAAGAGAAGCATCTGCCACTGCTAACGACGTTGACTATCCGATCGATGATGAATACATGAACTCCACTATTGATGACGATCACACGAAGACTTTCTCTTTATATGATGAAGGAACCGGTTTGACGATGTTGGATCTTCGTTGGATACCAGTGCATCCCTATCCTCTCACCAACCCAGGGTACCGCCTCGAAAGCGAAAGCTGTCACCATCCCCATCAACATGCGCGACCAGTCATGACAGTAGATCGTCATCACTGCAGGCCACTGCAACTTCCCCTGGATCGACCCCGTTAGCAGAGTCTCGCCCTTGCTTTCTTCCACCAGCTTGTCTGTGCAAGACCAACTTCTCAAAGTCGAGCAGGAACGGCTTGAGATTGATAAAGAACGACTCGAGCTTGACAGGAATCGGGCCCGGGATACATCAAGGATCGCCACTCTACTTGAAACACTTGTCCTTCTTCATCAAGAAAAATCTGACGGAGGTTCCAGGTACACGGAATTGCAGAAAGTAGTACCAGTGTCGGAGCGCGAGATGCCTCCTACAGGTCGCCAGAACATATTTGATCACATCTCTTCATTGTAGATCAATCATAATCCGTTGTATTGCGACTTTGATGCTTGGTATAAGCTATATTGCTGCAGTGATTATGATCCTCATAACTGGTATTTCTTTTCGAATTCTAGATCATTCATGATGAAAGTTTGTCAGTAATACATTTTGTAAGTTTTATTGAACTTTTACTGCATAATTTGCATCTTACAATATCGTAATACATGTACAGGTAATGTATGTACTGAATGTGTTTAGGCCGAATAAGGTTGTACCATTACTAGCACGAATGTCTTAGCGAGTTGAGACAAGTTTCACACTTCACAGAATTGATACCAACAACATCCACAACATAATGGTATGGCCGTCAGTTTTAATAAGCTTGGCTTTGGTGAATGGCTAATTGACCGGCAATTGTTCCCTAATCTCAAGATGACTTCACGATTCGCTTCACAGCTGATATTGTTCAGGGCATTTGCCGATGTCTGAGTAGCCATTGAAATAGGACTGACCGCCAAGGGCCATTATGCTCACCGTATAGATATTTGGTGGTTAGGAATTCATCCTGGTTAAGAAACATGCTACATGTATAGTATATAGGTCAAACAAAAGTCGGTATGACATGTGATGTATCATTGCACTTTTTACCTTTTTTAGTTCTGGCCAAGTCGAGAATCAGATCAGATCGAAATTCGGTTTACATGGTTACATGACGTTGGGAGTCATTTGTACCAAATTTCAAGTTTAGCAGTTAAGAAATCTGCCATAGTTACACTCAGACGGCCAATTTACGCCATTTGACCTATGTGACCTTGAAAATTAGGCCAAATCAATAACCTGTATGATATGTGATGTATCCTTGCTAGGAGAACCTACCATAATTATTTTATCGAAAAAACGAGTCACTCATAGTCGAAAGAGAGATATCACACTTTTTATGTTTCCACTTCTAGCCCCCTGGTGGCCAAGTCAAGAATCAGATCAACCCGAAATTCGTTGTCAGAGGTAACATGACATAACGAGTCTCGTGCCCCAAAGGGGATGGTCACTTAGCAAGTTGGTTTACATATGTTTTACCAAGTCAAATTTTACACAGTTGGAATTTACTTTTGAAAGAAAAATTCCCTTGGTATGGTGGATTATAGCTCCTAGTATCATATGGGCATCTGAAAATATTAATTTTTTCATTTGAGCGCTTTTATAAAGGCAATTTGATATGATTTCTTAAGTGCTGAAATCCTAAGTAAGAACCTTATATTATTCCAAACAAAGACCGAGGTGTATGGTACAACGTTTATGTTACTTATTTGGATCATAAAAGTCATTGCATTTTGATGTACAAGTCAGTGTACCATGCAGAAGGTAGAGGGTAGCCAATTTTGTGTCCAGGGGTAAGTCTCAGTTCTTGATCAGACGACTGACTGTATATTTGCAGATGGCAATGACAAAAGTTCTACCCCCAGTGATGAATTTTTTCCTAGTCAAACCGTAGTAGTTGTCATCTGTCATTGGCCAGCGATGTGATACACGGTGGTAAGTCATCATGGAATACAAGGTACCATGTTACATGGAGAAGCTAATGAATAATCGCACTATTGTGGATTACACAAATTTCATATTTGTGATGGATATATTACTACTTATAAGAGTTATGCGTGTTTCTTGCAATTTGGTTTCATATTTTTGATCGATATATTACAACTTATGAGAGACATGTGATTAATGCGTGTTTCTTGCAATTTGGTGAGTTTTGACTTTTATTTGAATTGGACCCATCATCTACCACACATACAATGGCTTCCCTTACGATATAATTTGCATAATTTGATACCTCCGGCAAATAGCTTTCCTCAGATGAAATAGATATTCATTTGAGAAGCAATAATTATCAATTGTGCTCAGTTCAACCATGTAACCTTAAAAGGACTTTTATCCGCGATCAGCCTATAACTTCATAATCTCAGTTTATGCAATATTTGGAAAAAGGCGCACCATAGACATCAAGAAGGTGACCAATTCTAAAGTTATTCAGACCCTATTTATTCTACATGGACATAACCACATTTTTAAGAAACTAGCCAAGCATGAGTCATAATAGAGAGCTGGACAACTTCAATTCATAATTGACCACAAACGGTGGCTGTTCCAACAAGGGTTTTCCCCTGTTCACATAGCTGCTTTCTGTCCAAGTTAATTAATTCTCCCTAATTTTTACATTGGATGTTCCCGCGCATGCGCATGTAACTGTTAGAAAGACTTGTCGGCGCTTCAAGAAAGAATGCCGGTTTTGCCACGCGCAGACATTAGGCGTAGGCCGTAACCTTGTCGATTTTAAACTGCCAAAATTGCTAGTACCGGTAAGGAAGACTAAGCTGAAGTACGTTGTATAAGGACGGTTAGGTCTAAAAGTATCGTATAATCGTTCACTACGTTCATGATTCTAATCAAGCTGATGTAACCACGGTAATCAAGTCGAGAAATAAACGCTGACGTTAACAGAGACTGAGTCGTTGATGGAATTATTGTTTCCCAAGGATCCGTACGAGGTGGCCCGTGCATGAGACGACGTATACCACTAAGAACATCAAGACGAAGAGACTATAAGAGAACGCATTTAATACGGCACTTGCCTAAGAAACCAATTTGGACAGCACATTCATTATACGATACTTATTGTAAGCAGATACCGGTACTTATTGTAAACAGATACATTTGTACTTATTCAGATATTAGATACATTTGTACTTATTTTAAGCTAGCAGGTACTTATTGTACACAGATGCTTATTGTAAAAGGATGCCTTTTGTAAACAATAATATGGCAGACTTCGACAAGGGTAAGTCAAAGCAAAGTAGAAAACCTACAGAGCGTGCTTTAGAATACGAGAAGAATAAGCTGACAATTGAGCTAAATTGGCTGTTAGCAAAGGCTGACAAGTTCGCTAATCGCATTCATGAACTTAGGAATAAGGGGGCATCCCCAAAGCTCATTCAATAAGAGTTCCAGCTTTGGGGGGACGTCTATGGAAAATGCATGACAACGCATAGCTCCTACAATAAACTCTTATCAACAGAAGCAGAAAGAGATGCAGATAAGGCTGACTTTGAGACATTTGCTGCAAAACCACTGCATACTTTTAAGTCAGAAATGGTCATATGGTTTAAGGACTCGGCTCCCGACCCAGATTTAGACGATATCAGGCCAGTGGATAGTGTGTCACAATCAGGGTCACGTAGTTCAAAGGCTAGCTCGGGTTCATCGAAGGTTAGCTCAATTTCGATGGCCAGGGCTAAAGAGGAATCGCGATGGGCCGGGTTGGCTGCTGAAGCATCTGCACTTAAGATCAGGCTAAACTAAGACTTGCTATGCAGGAGGCCAAACTTAAGATGGATGCAGAAGAGTTAGAACTTCAAACTAAATTAGCTATTTCAGGTGCTAAGGCTAAAGCACTTGAACAATTTGAGTCAGATAGTATCAGGGCACCATCATCTCTAGGCCGAAGATCACTTGGGGTACTTCGGCGTGAAAGTACTAGGGAGAAGGTCAAGTCATGGGATATAGTAAATGGAGCTACATCTACATGTAATAAGGAGTCTGGGAAGGAAGGAGATACAAGTTCACAGCACAGGCCGACTAATGCAACAGATAGTTTTAAAGATCTTGCGCATTTGACAGTTGAATGTGGAAGGGTTAAAGACAATGGTGAGAAATCACTAGAAGAAAAGGACATTATCATGGAGGAGGAAAATAGGAAAATGAGGCTCCGCGGATGGAAACTGCATGCCTGGAGAAGGAAGGACCAGCTTCCCTGGCCCATGGTGATTTACTTAACCCTCAGCTATCAAGAATAAAACCAGGAACCAACTTCGCTTTACCAGAATTCCACCAACATCGCCCTGAGGAAAGAACTCCACACCAGATCGGTTCACATCAAAACTCATCAATTGGTAACGGGCATACAGCTACCTATAGCCCAACGATGATGCCCTATCCAGCCATGATGCCTTATCCAACACCAATGCCCTATCCAGCAATGACGCCCAACCAAGCAATGGTTTTCGATCCAGGAACCATTCCCAACGAGGAGATGAATGCCAGTTCGGTAGGCCCACAGCAACAAGAACAGATGGTTCGCACTACGGTTAACCAAATGAAGAAGCCCGCCACAGAAATTAAGAAATTTAGTGGGGACCCCGCTGCAATACACCAGGTTCATGCGTCAATTTAATTCCAGGATTGTTGCATATACAAGTACCTCAGAAGAAAGATTAAATTACCTCGAACAGTTTACCACAGAGGAGGTCCATCGAATTGTGACTGGGTTTAGCTGTCTGGAAGCCGATGTTGGCTACCCTGCTGCCTTGAATGAGTTGAAAGAAAGATATGAGGACTCAGACAAAATTGCAAATGCCTATGTAAGAAGGGCACTCGACTGGCCACTCATCAAAGCAGACAACCCCAAGGCTTTGGATGAATTTAGTATCTTCCTCGTAGAGTGAGAGAATACGGTGAAGGGCATAGAAGCGATGAAGATCCCTGAATATCAAGACAACCTGACTAAGTTGGTAAAAAAGCTCCTGTATCATCTACATGATAGATGGCGTGGTGTATATCATAGACTTAAGGACAACGATAAAGCTGTTAAGTTCGGTGACCTGACTAGCTTTGTGAAGAAAGAAGCTAAGAAGATCACGGACCCATTGTACGGTAGAGCAGCACTTGAACGAGAGGAGATTGGGAACAAGGGCCGTCACAAGGATGACAGATCAGTTGGGCAGAGACAGGTCCGAGCTAAAGGGACGTTCGCAACGGTAGATGGAGCGAAGAAGAATGAGAAGAACGATATCTCAAAACCCAAGACTAGTGGTAGTACTACAGTTATGACTCCAAAACCTCAGCCGGCAAGCACAGTTCCCCGCAGGCCTTGCCTATGCTGTGACAGTGACCAGCATATCTTAATTCTTTGTGACAAGTTTATGACTCAGCCAATGGACGATAGGATGAAGATTTTAAGAGCCAAAGGAGCCTGTTTTTGCTGTTTTAAGACTGGGCATAGAAGCAAGGGCTGTAGAACCCGGTTGACCTGCAGAAACTGTCAAAAAAGGCACCCAACAGCATTACATAGAGAAGAACCACCTGAAGTAGGCAGCTCGTTCTTTATGGGAAACAAGACCCGGGAGTGTACATTGGCGATTATTCCTGTCGTTGTAAGATCCAAGATGAGTGGAGTAGCTGTGGAGACCTATGCATTTTTAGATCCCGGGAGCAGCGTAACATTCTGTTCAGAGAAACTGGCAAGACAGCTAGAAGCTACAGGGAAAAGTGCAAGATTGACCTTGGACACAATGGGAGAGCGCCACAACTTCATGACTACCATACTTAAGGATTGCCTGGAGATAGAAGATCTCCAAGGACAGAATGCACCCGTGGATCTACCATGCACCTACACGAAGGACAAGATGCCTGTAGGAGGATGTCATGTGCCGACCCAGGACGATATTGCAAGTTGGCCACATCTTCAATCTGTGACACTTCCATCGATCGACAGTGAAGTAGGCCTCCTGATTTGGAATGCAGTAGCTGATGCCTACAGCCCGATGAAAGTTCTAACTGGCCCACGAGGGAGTCCGCATGCCACCAAGACTACGTTGGGTTAGGTTGTTTGGAACATGGTACGCGAAGGAACTGAAGGCGAAGAACCACACTCAGTAAATCGGGCAGAGTTAGTGACACTAGAAGGATTGGAAAGTGATGAAAGACTGGAGCACCTTGTAAGGGCAAGCATTGAGATTGACTTCCCAGAGAAGGGTATCGACATGAAGAAGCAGCCGTCTGTTGAAGACAAGGTGTTCATGGAAAAGGCCAACAAGTCAATCAAACTTGTAGATGGGCACTATGAAATAGGACTGCCTTTTCGTGATGATAACCCGATGCTTCCAGATAACAGGAAACAAGCTGAGAAAAGGCTACAGTCATTAAGAGCAAAGCTACTGGGCAATGAGAAGTTCAGCAGTGACTACAAGGACTTCATGACCAAGATTATAGACAAAGGGTATGCGAAGGAGGTCCCGCAAGACGTGCTTAGCAGAAGTGACGGTAGAGTTTGGTTTATTCCGCACCACAGAGTTTATCCGCCAAGAAAGCCCCAGAAGATTAGAATAGTATTTGATTGCTCGGCAAACATCGTCACTGAACGATGTACTTTTGCAAGGGCCAAATCTGACCAACGACCTCCTTGGAGTGTTATTGAGTTTTCGACAACAACCGGTGGCAATAATGGCAGATATAGAGAAGATGTTTTTCCAGGTTAATGTTCCTGCTAATCAGAGAGACTTTCTACGATTCCTATGGTGGCCGGGAGGAGACATGATGCTGAAGCCAAAGGAATACCGAATGACCGTGCATCTATTCGGGGCGGCATCCTCACGGGCGTGCACAAATGTGGCGCTACAGAAGACCATCAGTACCAACTTGGAGTATGGCACTGCTGATCACCTACTACGTAGTTTCTATGTGGATGACTACCTCGACTCTGTCACGAAGCCAGCTGATGGAATAGAGAAGACAAAGGCACCAAAAGGATATTAGAAAAGGGAGGTTTTAACCTCACGGGTCGGTCTAGTAATGACATAGAGATCATTGAATCAATACCGACAGAGGACTGCTCTAAGGAGTTACAAAAAAACTTTGAAAACAGTGACACAATCCCAGAGGAGAGGATTTTAGGAGTGATGTGGAATCCTGCAAAGGACACTCTGGGTTTTCAGCTTTCACTCAACCACAAACCACCGACAAGGAGAGGAATCTTATCGCTTGTTAGTACCGTCTACGACCCAATAGGTTTGGCTGCACCGTATGTCCTACCAGCCAAGATGCTACTTCAGAAACTGACTAAGCAGGGAATCAGCTGGGATGATATCATAGACGAGATGGATTTAAGTCAATGGAACCAATGGCTCAAGGACATCATGCTACTTGAGAACTTAGAGATTCCTCGATCTCTTACACCTGCAGAATTCACAGACGTTTCATACCAGCTGCATGTGCTTGCTGATGTGAGCGAGAAGGCTTATGGTGTAGCAGCTTACGTGCGGATCAAAGACAGAGATAGCTCTCAGCTTCATAGTAGTCTACTATTTGGAAGGGCAAGGGTGGCTCCTTTGAAGAAAGTGACCATACCTAGAATGGAACTCACAGCTGCAACCATTGCTGTGAAGAGTGCCGCTGTTGTCTTGAGGGAGTTGGATTATGAATCTGAGCGAGTCGAATATTGGACTGACAGTATGTCAGTGTTGAGGTACATCAATGATACCATCAGTAGATTCCATACATTTGTAGCCAATCGTCTGACCAGCATCCAAGAGGGGAGCAAGCCGAGCCAATGGCACTACGTTAATAACAAGACAAATCCGGCCGATTTGGTGTCTAGAGGTCTGAAACTTAGGAATCCAGTGGATACAGCCTTCTGGCTAAACGGTCCGGAGTTTCTCGTCAAGGAGGAGGACGAATGGCAAGAGCAAGATATTCCCAAGAGAATTGGTGACGACACCCTGAGGTACGAAAAGGGACTGAAGACGTCGTAAATGCAGCAGTGGAACTGGAGGATCAACCTACAGGGCTAGAAGGGCTTTTCGAGAGAATCTCAAGGTGGCAAATCATGAAAGGAGCTGTCGCCCGTATGTTAAAATGGAGAACAAGACAAGCTCAAGATGGAACACTCACTGTTGAGGATCTAGAAAATGCAGAGAAGTGCATTATCAAGCATGAGCAGGAAAGGTTCTATAGGAGTGAAATAATGGCATTGAACTCTAGTGGAGTCAAAGGAACCAGTCAATCCAAAGGCTTGACCCATACATAGAGGATGGACTCCTGCGCGTAGGCGAGAGATTAGGAAAGGCAGCCTCCTTGACCAAGGAGCAGAAGCACCAGATACTGATACCAAGGAAGTCACCGGTGGCAACTAGAATCTTGGAGGATCTCCATAGAAAGGTGGGACACTTGGGCAGAAATGTAGTTCTGTCTCACCTCAGAGCCAAGTACATGTACTGGATACCAGGAGCAATCAACCTCATCAAGAAAATAGTATATAGATGCGTAATTTGTCGGAGGTAGCAGGCTAAAGCCATGCAGCAGAAGATGGCCGATCTGCATGTGGACCGTGTCACGGTAGGTGAACCACCCTTTACACGTACTGGCATGGACTACTTAGGCCCATTCATCATCAAGATAGGGAGGAGCGAGCATAAACACTATGGTGTTGTGTTCACATGCTATGCCATAAGAGCTATACATATTGAAGTTGCTCACTCTCTAGATACTAGCGCCTGCATACAAGCCATTAGAAGATTCGTGTGCAGGAGAGGAGCCCCTACGGTAATGCACTCGGACAATGGGACGAACCTGGTAGTTGCTAAAGCCGAGCTTCGGGAGGCCATCAAGACTTGGAATAAGGATCAAATAGTAGACTATATGCGGAACAAGAACATCACATGGGAGTTCAAACATCCGTCCGCTTCCCATTTCGGAGGACTATGGGAACGCCCGATCAGAACTATTTGCAAGGTCATGTACTCACTTCTGCACGAACAAACTATCAAGCTCGACGACGAGGGACTCAGAACGCTCTTCTGTGAAGAAGAGTGTATCGTAAATAATCGTCCCCTTACTCAGGCATCAGATGACCCACAGGATCTAACTCCTCTAACTCCAAATGCTCTGCTCACACTTCGCTTGGAAACTCCGCTTCACCCAGGTATCTTCGAATCTCGGGATTGTTACTCGAGAAAACGTTGGAGACGAATCCAATTCTTAGCTGACAACTTCTGGAGAAGATGGTACACGGAGTACTTGCAGACGTTACAGGAACGCCGTAAATGGCTCAGGCCATCGCGAAATTTGGAACCAGGAGACATTGTGTTGATAATAGATAACTCAGCACCAAGAAATTCGTGGCTTATGGCCAAGGTAGAATCCATAAGAGAGGACGGTAAAGGGCTGGTACGTTCCGCTGACGTTAAGACAAGGTTCTCTTCTCTCACATGCCCGATTGCGAAGTTGTGCCTTCTGCTAGAATCAGCTGAGACGTTTTTGATAAGTGATGGACACTCTGAGGGCATACCTGTTGCCAGTAGCTAAGTAGACTTCAGGAGACACCAGAGCTTGCGCATTCTTAGAGGATCGAGATAAGTAGATATTTGTGTCTGCAATCATTAGGACATTTTAGTGTTAATTAATTTGTTGAGTAATTACTTCGTTCAAGGACTATCTCTGCAATTGGGGGGCGGGGATGTTCGCGCGCATGCGCATGTAATTGTTAGAAAGACTTGTCGGCGCTTCAAGAAAGAATGCCGGTTTTGCCACGCGCAGACATTAGGCGTAGGCCGTAACCTTGTCGATTTTAAACTGCCAAAATTGCTGGTACCAGTAAAGAAGACTAAGCTTAAGTACGTTGTATAAGGACGGTTAGGTCTAAAAGTATCGTATAATCGTTCACTACGTTCACGATTCTAATCAAGCTGATGTAACCAAGGTAATCAAGTCGAGAAATAAATGCTGACGTTAACAGAGACTGAGTCGTTGATGACATTATTGTTTCTCAAGGATCCGTACGAGGTCGCCCGTGCATGAGACGACGTATACCACTAAGAACATCAAGACGAAGAGACTATAAGAGAACGCATTTAATACGGCACTTGCCTAAGAAACCAATTTGGACAGCACATTGATGTTGGTAAATAACGCTGCTTTTTATCATGTTAATGTTATCATATGGTTGATCCTATCACTGACTGCCTTTTGTTTCGCTGTGGCATCATTTTTCTTGCCTTTTTAAGAAACTTTATTTTTTCACATGATTTGTCTAATAAAATCATCAATTCTAAAGGACTTTTCCCTCGCACATGTTTTTTGTGAAACTCTTTTCAGTTATAGCCAATAGCATGAAATGAGAGACCAGTGTTGCCAATTTTCTAATTTCCCCACCGTTTGAGAATTTTTAAAAATACACTGAGCAATAGGTAATTTTTTAACTGATTTCGGCTAAATTTCAAAGTGGTGTATATCCTGTAATTCTTCAAAAATTTTAACAATATTTCATATAGTTCATGACCTAGGTTTAATAGTGAACCTATTCCTACTTCAGATTTTGTATTTTGATAAGTATCTTTGCAACATGATGGCTTTATTCAGCCGAACTGTCCATGGAATATGTTGTTTTTTAGAAGTTCACTCTTAAAAAATATTTTTTCAACCTATTTTTGACAAATTTATTATTGAAATACATAGCAGAGGTATCACTTTATGAGTTTCCAAAAGATGAGTTGATTGTACTTCCTCTAACTAGTCGAATTGTGAATAAGTAAGGGGGTAGTTGAGGCAATAATAATGTGCAAGAATGTTGTCATTTCGACAAGAAGGAACATTGGTTCGAGAGAGGGGTGAAGGAAGCTATCTACGAGAGACGGGAGTCCCCCTCTCTCAACCGCCATGGAGGGCTACGTTTTAACCTATCACACGCTTGCGATACAGAAGACGGACACAGCATTGTTGTAGACTCCCCTACGGTGAGCCAAAAATTAATAGATTAGATGGTTCCAGTTAGGGGGTCATCTGTACATGAGATCGACCTGTACTCGAGTATATACAGTAACTGCAGTCTTGATGTTTACATCAATTCCTCCAATATGCTGTGACAAAGCAGCCCACATAGTCACATCATACAGCATAGAGACAACCAGTATGCAATGTCAGAACTTAGTCGAGGGGTAGAGGGTTCCCGCCAGAGGGGGGATGGGGGGATTCATCCCCCCTAAAATATTTCAAGGGGGATATCCCCCCCTTAATTTTGAGCACTAAAGTTTGTTTAACTGTCAAATGAGTAATTTTAATGTTTTGATATGTAAAATAAGAGCATTTGGGAGCCCATTGTAGCGGTTTTGGGGCAAAAAAATGTCTCAGGAGGGGTCATACAACCTTTTAAGAAAAAAAAATTTTACAAAAATATTTTTAGAAATTTTTTTTTTTTTCCTCCCCTCAAATTTAATCCTGGCGGAAACCCTGGGGTACGATTGCTACTCAGCACTAAAAGAGAGTAAAAGATTTACAAAAGCAATGATATCTTTTCAAATCAACTGCGACATGCTGTTTTCATAATTCACTCCATTTTGAGGTTAGTCCTACTAGTAATAATTACAGTGAGAATCAATGAAATACTGGATGGACTCTATTGATTCTTCTTTCTGGTGGCTGAGTGAGCACTGATGTTGAATAGCCATTGGATGGTGCAAGGTCATTAGCCAGTTCTACGAGTGTGCCACCACTCTTCTCTGTCAATACTGCATGCTGGGTCTCTTGTGATGTGGTTACTGTTGTGGACATCCTTTCAGTTGTCCTATTGACATTGTCACAACGTCTTCTCTGATTGGTGGCACCGCCTAGGTTTAGGGCAGGACATCAAACACGGCATGGTCGCGGAGACTGCGTTTTCCAGTTCATATTTTACAAATCGGCAATTTTTGGCTGCTGTGGCCGCACGTCACCATCTGTGTTTGTGGGCGGCAGTAGACAAAGGAGTCAGCATCGTGTAAATAGATAAGAAACTTTATTGAGTAATTGTAATAAATCAGCATTTTAAGTGGATGGTCCTGTCATGAAAGGTTGACCTGGGCATCCGATAATTCGGTATAAGCAAATCCTGTAAGGACAGGTGCTGTCCATTTTTCCTTTTTGTCCGAAAATAGATCAGTGTGAATATTTGTCATGTCACACCATTTCTTCTGTTTTTATGTGTTTACAAAGTCTTCTTCATTGTTCTTAATGTCTGTCCTTGTTTCTATTGTTGCTTGAACCTCTCGCCTTGGGAAAATAAACGAGTGAGTAAAAAACAAGCTGAAACGTCTGCAATTCTTCAATCCACATTCACAGTTACTGCAAAATGCAGGCTAAGCATCCCCCTGATGAGCTGAAAAAGATGAGGAGAAAATATTCAACAACTCTGATGACAATAATGCCTAATGGCAGCAGTTTGTTTACATTCGAAGGTTGATTTCAGCACTCATTACCTATGTTTACCGAGGTTAAAGCAATTATTCTCAGTGGAGGTTTACCCCATAAGAAGAGTCTGGGTGATTTTGAGCTATTAACATGCATTAAGAATCCACATTGGGATGAAAGATTCCTGCCTGAAATCGCTAATCTGATGACATTTTGCCATTTTGTAAGATCCTTGAAACTTTTGGATCGTCAAATGGAATGGACATCGCATAACTTCTGACAAACTCTGTTAAAAATCATCATTTTAATATTCTTCAGCTATAATCGAACCCCACACAGAGATTCGTTGTGAAACTAGTATTGGCATTGAGAAAAACCAATCACAAGAATCAATCTAGACATCCCACCTGGTGTGTTGAGCGGATGATTGACTTATATACCATTGGCTTGAAGTGATTTTATTCCTTCCTATTTTTAAATTTATCATCATTTCTCTCCAACGAAAATGGCTGATGTCTACATGTAGCTTCAGGCGTACAGAACATAACTGCGCAACTATGACATTGCTCACAATTCCGAGGGAATGTCTTGAACCGCGAAATTCACTGCTGAGAATGAGCCAACTTACATTCTTGCCCAATGCCACCAACTGTGACACAATTGCAAACTCGTCCGAAAATTTGACAGCACCTCCCCTACAAAATGACATTACGGTTTTGATTTCTGGACGCAGCAGATTCAGCGCCGTCAGAGGGAATAGAACACTCATCATGCATATATATATATATATAAACCCACCTACCTTTTTTTTTATCCTGATAATGGTATGCTGCTCACTCATCTAATCACAGCCATTTTTTCTTCAGGATTCTGAGGAAGCACAGCAACATTTAAGGCTACTGAATGCCTCAGATAGGCTATCTATCTGGCTATAGGCCAGTCAAGTCTCAAGAAGAGTTATCTCAAAGTCATACTGCCCACAGCCTCGCCGGCATTTGAGAAGGAGTAGTTGACACCAGTTGACACCAGTTGTTTGCAATATACGCCGCCTCTGTCTTGATAATTCAAACGACGTAAAGCCTGATCTCAGGATGATGGATGCTCCCCTGATCAAATACTATCTAATTTTAAGACCAACTGCCCATGCGCTCTATTGAAAATGTACACCTCTCATAACTTCACAGATAGAACTTGTTTGATGGTGACACAATAAATGAAATGGCCAGGGCCATTGTGCTCACCTGTCGATATGAAAGGGAGAGTTTGAGGAAGAACTTGTCATTGTTAGGGTTTAATCATGCAATAGTTGTGAGATGGCGTGGTTTGTCTTGAACACAGCTGTCAAGACAGTCCCTGAATGTTTTTCATTCAGCTGCAGTCATGCAGGCACAATCAATGGACACGTCAACAATAAAGCCTGCCCTGGCCAAGGCTACTAAATATGGTAATAAATATAAGACTATAAGAAGAGTAAGATCATCAATTTAGTCAACTCATACTCCCGGTCAAGCATCGGCCCTACCCACTAGCAGATAGCGAAAATATCCATGGCATGGCATAGGCCTAGGCCTACTCAGCTCAGTACTCGAAGTGAAAATTGGGTTGTGGGGCCTAATTACTTATTACAAAAGATCTGCTTACAATCACAAGATTACCTATGAATATTACATTCAAATAGCTTGGATGACCGTTAGCAATATCATATTGTTGACCAGTTGACATCATGTGTTAATTTATTTACCCTTGGAGTATACATACTGTATGATACTCCCAAGATTTACTCGTTCACTGCACGCTCAGTGCATGCGTCTCCTGCATGCATTTGCTGTATAGTCCTGTTACATTAATTTATACAGCGGTGAACGCAGAACGGAGCATGGAAAAACCATCACTCACAAAAATGGTTGTTTGAGCACTCGTGACATGTTTACAAAAGTTAAAGCAACTATTTGTAGTGGATGTTTACCCAATGAGTAGCGTCTGGGTCATTATATGCCGTCAACATGAGTTTAACCCTTTAGCTACTGATCCGCCCGTAGCCGCCCGCCCGGCTCCTCACTGATCCGCCCGTAGCCGCCCCTGTTTAAATCTACCACTGCGCCTGTACCAATGCACATAATTCATTAATAACACCATGGGGACATGGTTGCCTACCTTATAATTCATTTAAAACTCGTTTCTAGGTGTGCTACAATGTATTTTCATAGAGAAAAATAGCTTTGAATGAACATCTTGAACTTTGGTGAAAATGCCGCCATGTTGGATTATGATCGAAAATTTCGTGACACAAATTGGGTCATTGTGGAACCAAAACTGGACAGATTTTCATCTAACTACTTTCAAAAGATTGTTAGGAGACTGGACAATTGGCATATGATGGTTTGGACATTCATGAAGTACGAACACAGGGAGTAATATAGGCCGAAAGCCGATGCATGATACCGCTTGGTCACTACAGTAGTCTTACATGTAAATGTACATGCTTATACACTGTGCGTGTTTATCACCTAAAAAAGTCAGTAAAAGTGCATAAATAGAAAGTTATTAGTGGAAGATCGATATGTTTTGCCAGTAACCTATCAATATATGACATTCTGTGGTGATACATTGACATTTTTGCTCATTTCTATCCATAAAAAGAGGTGTTTGTGCTGAAATTTTAGATTTGAAGATGGTGGGTTAATTCTGGTTCGTGGAGGGTTAACCCTTTAACCGGTGATCGTACGAATTCGTACGAATTGCATAACCCTTTTACTAATCACTCACAAGTCATGCTAATTGAATACAATTAGATCGTCTGCTGGCCAGGTACTACTGTCTATTCATAGATGGCGTGGTCGTGCTCTGCCAATGCTGTTGCTAAGGCCGTTGCTATGATCTAAGAATGCAAATGGCGGCGTCCTGCTTCAGTTGTGGAAGTGTGGAATTTGGTGAATTGTTTGGTCGTTTTCAGTGATTTTCGGCCAATGTCTTCAAGATATCGAAACAGACTAAGTCTGGTTGATGTGTTGGTGGATGTTATGAACAATAGAGATGGTGGTTTGTCAGATTCTGAGGATGAAGCTGGGGCTCCAGGTGATTCAGATGATGATGGCTGGCCTGACGATGTGAGTGATGATGGGAATGCAGACAATGTATACCCTTACAGTGACCAGGAGGCCTCAGAAAGTGAGGCCGATAATGCAGAAGGGGATGATGATTTCATTCCATCAGGTAAACAGACAAACAATTGAATTTCATGATAAGTTTTCAACGGCTCCGAGTTCTATACACTCCATGAGCGCTAGTGTATAGTAGTGTACTGTATACGATATGCTGATGAGTACACATTGTATGCGCATAGGGCCTACTGTTTTGTAAACAGAAGTACAAGGTGCATCTGGCATTGTTTACCTTTCTTTGATTCATGTTTTGTAGGTTTATGGGGGTGATTTTAGTATGATAATCAAAAGAAACAGCAAAAAAAGTATGATTGTATGCTTTTATTGAAAACATTGCAAATGAATTGTGTAATTCATACACTTCATATCCCTTTGTCCTTCATCACTCCTATCTTTTTTTCAGGCGATGAGGGCTCGGTTTACTCTGCCTCTGGTAGTCAAAATTCCAGCCGTAGTCCAAGTCCAGTAGATCATCAAGGCCTAAGGACAAGGACAGCGTCCCCACAGCCTGGCTGTTCGAATTCCCCCGAAGGTGATCGAAGAAATAGAGGCAGGCCACGTCAGAGGCCTGGTCATGGCAGATGTCAGGACAGAGGTCGTGGACATGCACCAGTGCGTGGTAGAGGCAGAGGTCAGAACAGAGGCCGTGCACCAGTGAGAGGTAGAGGTAGGGCTGGCAGGGGTGGTCAACGTGGGCGTCAAAATAATGACCAATTCCGTAATGAACAATGGGATGATCACTTTGATGCAAGGGACTAGGTTCGACATGATTTTACTGTGCCCAATCCGGGGCCAAATGTTCGATTTGCAGACCCAGCCAATAACAGAGCAAAATCATACTTCGACGTTTTCTTCACAGACGCTGTATGGGATATGATGGTAGTGGAAACTAACAGGTATCATGACCAACGGGCCCAGGCTGAACCAAATAAACATAAAAGGCCATGGACTCCTGTCACCAGGGAAGAAATGGAGGCATTCGTAGGCGTTCTTTTGCTGATGGGCATTGTGCATGAGCCACGATTGGAGAACTATTGGGCTGAGACTGACAAATTTCTGTATCATAAAGGAATAGCGGACATTTTCCCCATTGTAAGGTTTGAGCAGATATGGAGGTACTTTCATCTAGCAGACAATACACAGATGCCAGCAAGAGGTGAACCCAACTTTGACAAGATCTTTCGTGTCCGTACATTTCTGAATGCTTTGTCAAATTCATTTGCACAGAAGTACAGGCTTCGTCGTGACATTGTGATTGATGAATCGATGGTAGCATTCAAAGGGAGAGTTGCATATAAACAGTACATCAAATCAAAACCCACTAAATGGGGGATAAAGCTATGGGTGTTAGCCGAATCTGACACTGGCTACATTTATAAATTCCAGGTTTATCTTGGTAGGGTGGATGGAAATCCTGAACTTGGTCTTGGTGATCGAGTGGTGACAGATCTGACAGAGGACCTTGGTGGTGTATATCACCATCTTTATACGGACAATTTCTACACCAATCCCCAGATGTGTGTCACTCTTTATGAGAGAGGTGTGTACTCTTGTGGAACTGTACGATCAAATCGGCATGGTCTTCCTGATGCAATCAAAATTGCTAAGGCAGATGAAAGAAGAAAGCAGAGAGGTGACCTCTTATGGCGGGTGAATGGCAATCTTTGTGCTCTGTCATGGTATGACAATAGACCTGTTTATCTGCTTTCTACTATTCACCCACCTATACCAGTTCAGGAAGTTAGGCGCCATAGACCAGATGGCACAGAGATCATCATCCCTTGTCCACCAGGCATGCTTGCGTATCAGGAAAACATGAACGGTGTTGACCATGGCGATCAAATGATCAAACTGTACAATGCTGCCCGTAAATCACGAAAAGTATGGAAAAAGCTATTCTCATATGGCCTAGAGATGGCTGTGTTCAATGCCTTCATCATGGAAGATCACTTTCAGCCACACAGGAGAAATAATGGTAACGATAGAGACTATATGGAATTCAAAATGGATCTCATTCATGGTCTCATCCGCAACCTCTCCTTTCGCAAGAAGGCAGGACGCCCACCCTCTTTGCCACTGACTGATGTTGAGGAACTGAGACTGAATGGACTGTATCATGAGGTTGGGCACCTGGGGAAGAGGTTAGACTGTCATGTATGTGCTGAGAAAGTGAAAAGGCAAGGCTTGCATCGTAATTACAGAAACAAAGCAGTAACATGTTGTGTTACATGCAATCGCATTCCCCTTTGTATCACTGATAAAAGAAACTGTTTCCATGATTGGCACTCTCGGAGACAGTACTGGCATTAGTTTAGAACTAGTGGATTTCTTGGTGTGAACTTTGGGCGAGTGGAAATATGATTATGACTAACAGCATGTTTACTCACCTCATCTTCATGATGTCATACATACTGTAATTACTCTTTTAAACTGTACATAGAATAGGCATCAGACATGTCAGAATCCTATGATCCAGGCCGCTGCTTTTATTTGGGTCGTAGCACAGACCTATTCCAATATATTCCTGGGTACTGAGGGAACACATTATTTGAGACCATTCAGTTGTGGGGCAAAATGTCATTGTAGCCAGGAATGACATGCTGTCCGAATAGCTGGCTTACAGGAGCGATTACAGTACCGGTATGTACACGTGTGTGTAAGGTGCCGTCCCTTGACAGATGAAGATTTCAGTCTGGACACTTGTTCCCTATTCCATGTATTGCTCTCTGAATGGAATTTCATTGTAGTTATTGGATCTGTAGCACTTCACTACCAACACAGAGTATCAAAGAAGGAATATTGAAAAAAGTTTTAAAATCGTTTTGAATCCTCAAACCAATTCTGACCGGATGTGAGATAACTGCTAAATCTCGCGCACAGTTCAAAAATGTCAAAGTCAAGGTCATGACCTTTTTTTGACCTTCAGAATTTTTTGTTGTTGTAACACCTGATAGCTTGTACAAAGACCTTCATGAAAATGTATACTTTTGTAGAGTTATTAGTTCAAACTTATTGAGTTACAGCCACTTTTCCGAACCTGTACCAAATTTTCAGATTTTTCAGATTCTCCCCCCCTGGAATCAAAGACCCCCTAACCTGGAACCCCAATTTGCTCCCTGAATGGAATTTTGTTTTGTATCATCTCACTACCAATTCAGACTATCAAAAAAAAGGAAAGAGGACCATGTTTGAATTTTTTTGAATCCTCAGCCCCATTCTCACCGGAAGTGAGATAATTACTAAATCTCGCGCATGGTCAAATAGGTCACGGTCAAGGTCACAACCTATTTTTGACCTTCAGGAAATTGAAAAAAAATTCTAGCAACAGATAGCCTGTACAAAGACCTTTATAAAAATGTAAAGTTATACACAGTTAATACTTCAATTTATTGAGTTACAGCCAATATACTGCATGTCATAATTTCAATCTGTGATCAGCCAAATAAATTCACCGGTTAAAGGGTTAATTCAACTAAAATGGCCTAAAATCGTGTAAATATGAATGTATTCTACCAAATAAATAACACTTGTAGTGCATGAAATACAACTTTTTGTATCTCTTTTTTCAAAAGTTCTTTACCTAGTCAAAATCATGATTTGGCTTTAAAACTTCAGTGAGCAGCAGGTAGAAAATTGTAGGATCCGTAGTAGCTAAAGGGTTAAAAGCGCATAGTGTAACGAAAGGGTCAGGCTTGACGCTAATCTCCGATGACGGCATCCGGCATTTTGACGTATTATCGAAACTTCGGGATCGTCAATTGGAATGGACATCACATAATTTCTGACACACACTGCTACAATTCATCATTTTATTGTTCTTCAGCAGTATTATTACGCCACCCGTATTGGCATGGCAGCTTGAACACAACTGCGCTTTGCATTTACCAATATTCCCCATTCCAAACCGAAGGACAATCCGACAAGTTTGTCATTTTACCTTCCAATCATAGTCAAAATTTTCTGAAAAAATCGGCAATGAGAACAAACAAATAATTTTAAAACAATCACAAGAATGTTATCAACACATACCACCTGGTCTGAAGAGCGGATGATCAACTTATACCAATGATTGAAGGTGATTTAATTTGTTGTTCGTCTCGCTTCAAACTTATAAAATCTATTTGATATCAAAACCTCTATATCATGCAGACCTCTAAAACTTTATTTCAAACTTCAATCTGCTGGAATAAAGCAAATGGGCTTTTTTAACCTTGACCTACTTATAACTGAACTGTAGGTCACACTGACCTAAATCTGTGTCAGCATGTAGAGATGCATAATAGGTGTCTAAATATTGAATTTAAAGAGTCTATGACCAATAGTAAAGAAACGTGCCACCATCAAAGAAATTTTAGAGTTCGAACACTGTGACCTTGAAATGAAGGTCAAATCAAAAACCCGTATGATATGTGATGTACCTTTATTAGATACACCCAACATAAAATTTTCATCGCTCTAGCTTTAACCATAAGCTTCAAAATTACAATTGCCTAGGGGTACCCACACACCAAGTATGAACTTTCTGGGTCAAGCGGTTAAGAAACATGCCACTATTTTGTCAAAAGTTAACGACGGACGACGACGACGATGACGATGGACGACGATGGACGCCAGAAGCCGCAGTATCGTATCAACTCACCCGACAGGTGAGCTAAAAACGGCATAAAAGACACAATCAACATTCAACATTCTATTTTTTTCTAAAGAAAACATTTGCATTTACTGTTTTGTATAATCAAAACAGACTGGACAGATTTTCGGAGTGAGACCGAGAAGTGAGAGACTTTTGAATTTTTTACATTCAAATCAAATATCAAAAATTTGTGAAACTATCGGCAATGAGAAAAACAAGAGGCCCAAGAGCCTGGCGCTCAGCTGAAATGGATAGGTGAAGGCAAGGGCCAAGTGTGTGTTGGTACCCTGTTGTTATGAGGCAACGTGAAGCTGTAACGTCTAGCACACAGAAGTGCTGGTGCGAAAGACCTTCTTATATCAGTGCATGCTGAAGTACTGAGTTGACGTCACCCTGCTACTATGACCTAACGTCATTTCTTTTGCCGTTGCAGTAGTGGGGTGTGTGATGACGTCAAGGAGTTGTGTGGTGACGTCAAAGAGTGGAGTCCTTGTCTTCATGCAGCGTAGGTGGAACTAATAACATGCACATGGACACAAGGTACATAATTATTAGAGTGTATTTTGTGAGGTGGGGCCTGGTGCTTTACAATGGTCAAATGAACCAACTGTTGTCTGGACATTGATGAAGTGGATGCAGCCAAATGTTTGGGATGGTATTTTTTGTATGTGAAGAAAAGAAGATAAAGAGTTGGTTAACAAAATGAACTTTATTAGTGCGGCGGATATTTGATGCCTTTCAAAGATATTTGAAGCCTTTCAGCAGATATTTGATGCCTTGCGGCAGATATTTGTTGCCTTGCGGCAGATATTTGATAACGCTCTCCGGGAATGGAAAGCAGTAAAACGAGTAAGCACACCTTACTCTGATGTGGGAGCAGCAAGTGCTTTCCTAGACTTAAAATGTGCCAACGACTCCTCCTGCAATAACCAACAACAGTTAATCTGTAAAAAAAGAGATGAGAAATTAACACCAACTGAATAGAAAAGGGTGACATAGACGGGGATCCTGAACAAGGCATCTATGGAAGCAAATCCAGAAAGATTGGGGCACACAAAAAGATTGGGGCACACAACGGGTTAGTACCTAAAAAAGCCAACTCACCCCAGTTATTTCAGTGTCTACCGACCATAATCTTCTAACACTAATAGTGATAATCTTCTAAACGGCAAAAAAAGGCAATCACGACTGTAAGGCTACCATAAAACACCAGAATTTCCCCCAGATTCCAAAGGCCCTCCAAGATCAGAGAAGAAAGAGCCTCCTTGGAATCTCACAGGAAATCCCTTGATGATGACATTACAGCAGGAAATCCCATTGCATCTAAAAATAGATTGGAGCACCCACACATATGAAATGCCTCCAAAAACATCCATTCACTACACATATTTCAGCTTTTTTGTGCTAAGAACCCAGATTGATACTAATCCATTACATATGTACCGACATTGGTACAGTACATGATCCCAGAGTCTCAAAGGAGTGTGCGCAAGAAACAGTCTTCTCTCTTATAATATAGAAGATGCAGTCGAAATAAAACAGTCGCCATTTTTCTATCATGTGATCATACGGGTCAGCGGGCAAGCACACTCACCAACACAAGATCTCCTGTCAAATCCTCTGCCACTAGCTCCGATGTTAGAAAGTCACCCTACATTATACATTACGTTGGAGCACACTCTGCACTAATGGCGGCCAATTCTAGCAGGGGTGTAAATGTATGTTTATTTTGGGGCGGGAAATTCAAATCGGGAAAAAAACGTGGTCAAACGACATTTTGCTCACTACCGCCAACTGGTGATATAAATCGAAACTAATCTATTTATATCAAAACTTCTATATCATGCGGACCTCTTCAACTTTTTTTCAAGCTTTTATCTGCTTGAATAAAGTGACGAAAAAATGCTTTGTACTTTACACCTTTTCCTCCCTGGTGGGCTGAATTTGAGTCGAATCGCACTGATTTTTTTGCAAACTGATTAGGTGGTCTAGTTTTACCACCCAGCAAAATTTAAAATGCCTAGATCCTACGGTTACAAAATGCCCAACTTTGTCTACAGATGGATGGAAGGATGGATGGAAGGACAGGCACCAATCAAATAGCTATAGTATAGGACTAGTTCCGCTGACTTTGTCAGCTGAGCTAGAAATACTCACCTCAAAACAATCTAGACATCTTATCTGGTGTGTTGAGCGGATGGTCGACTTATACCGTTGATTTGAAGTTATTTTATTTATTTCTAATTTACGCTTCGAGACACTTTAAAATACATCAATTGCCACCATCTTGGATGTCAGCATCCTGACATTCAGGTTTTTATTAATCCTGCGTCATCTACTGCGTCACCAGTTCGGACTTATTCAGCCCTATTAAGTGCCAGATTCTTTCATAAAATGGTTTATTTCAAAAATAATTAACAAAGTGTTTTCTTTGTAAATAAAACCTGACACTTTTTGTGTATTTGCAGATGACTTTATGGAGAACTATAAATGACGTGTAGGGCAGCAATCATTTTCACAAATATCTCACAACAGTATATGTGCCTGTCACAATTTTGCCATTGATTACAATCTAATACTGGACTTTTCATAACAAATTGCAAACCGATCAGTGAGTACATGCAGCTTAATTGTGGTTTGATCATTGCCTTGTATGGCAATTAGTAGCTGATCAAAATTTACTAACACATCTGCCTAAACTGTTAGATCATTCACATCAATAATTGTTACTTGATAAATCATGTTTACCGCATGTGCAGACTCCAGAGTATATTTTTTCTTCAAATTTTGGTGGTTTTATTATTGTTTTGCACCTCAGCTCAGTTGGTAGCTGAATTAAAATTGGCTTCAAATTGCCTGAGAGCGGTGGGATCAAAGGAAACTTGCCGTGACCAGACTCATTATTTGCTAGACTCTGGTGTTAATAAGCAAACTATATCTCACGCTTAACTTTGATTTATACTCACTCCTAAGGCCATTGCATGAGCTATACCAAACTTCGGCACATTTCTTGCCCAAAGTGGCTTAAAGTGGTCAGTCAGACAGATTTTTCCACCTCTGTACATTTTAGCAGTTTTCCCATCAAGTTCTGGCAAGGCTATTTCTGGAGCTGTCGTGGGATATGTCACTGGGATCTGAAGCAAAAATGAGACAACTATCATAGGAATACAGGAAGGGAAACTACAAAAATTGTAATGAGCCTGTTGCCAAATTTGCACTAAGGATGGCAATGCTAACTGATTCCATCTATTTTTTTTTTAACAGATCACACATAATGTCTCCACAATAGATCATAATTTTTCAGATTAAGTATTTTCCACAAAACAGCAGAAATATTAAAGAGCATATTTTTGCCAACCAAGTTCCTGCCTTGCAATGCTCTTTCCACTCATGTCAGCAAAGGGGGCAGCACAGGTGTGGCTTGGCTACACATCATGAGGTCGGCATTGCCAAGCAGTCCCATGCACACGACATCACCCAATAGGCTTGAAGAAAGTGAGAGAGCCTGGGGGTCACTAGTCTCTAATGACAGTGCTATAATGACTTCGTAAGTTAATGAAATGGCTACCTGGCCATGCCATTGGATCACCTTCCTCACAGACAAATTATTACATATGATAAAAAGAGTTTACCAATAAGCAAGCCCTTAGTTTTCGATTATAGCAACCTGGTGGTAAAACCAGGAAATGAACCAGACCAAAATTTTGTCTACAAGGTTTCATAACATAGGGCTACATATGTAACAAGTTTCAACTCAACAGCTCCAGCTATTTGACTTCTGTGACCTTGAAAAGTAAGTCAAATCAAAACCTGTGATATGTCATGTATTGTCACTACATGAACCTATTAAAGTCGTATAACATACCAATAGTGCAATTTGTCAATGGGAAGTTTGTATATCAAACATCAATTAATGACATTTGATAATACATTTTGTTCCGTCGTTGTCAATATTTCGGAAACTTTATTCGCATAAAATTCCGGTCTAGCAGAAAAAGAAATTCCCAAGGAAGCACTCGGAAATCTTCGGAAGTATTCGGCCGTGACGTCATTGCAGGGAGATCCCTTCGAACCAGAAAGGGGCTATTGTACGCCATTGTGTACAAGATGCATTGATCGAGTGAGCAATTGACCCGATTTGATGACATTTATTCAATGAAAAATGCCGAACTTTTGTGTTGTCGGGGGGTGCAAGAACGTATCGGATGCACAGCTCGGGATATCAACGTTTGCATTCCCTGCTGATCAAGTAATCAGGCGTGCGTGGGTGAAATTCGTGCAGCGTTCTCGCCTTGGATTCGTCGAACCTGCAGCTGGGAACAGATCATCGGTGATTTGCTCAAGGCATTTCTGTGACAGTAATTTAATTCCTCCACCTATGGTATTCGGAGATAAGAAAAGGTAATTTGTGGTGCATCCTAATTTAGTAATTGTCAATAATTGTCTGTCCTTGAGTGGAATAAATTTGGCCCAATCTATGGATCTGATCACTGATGCTGGTCATTGGCATTGTCAGTGCATGTGCATGATGTGTGTACATGTACATGGTGGTATGCACATGCATACGATGACTAGGCCTACTGACAGTGTAGATGTGACCGGTCTACTGACTAGGCTGGCACTGTAGGACTATGTAGGAGGCCTGCACTGTCACCAGGGTAGGGTCACTGTTCATGCTGAGCACACCATGAGCATGATGAGGCATGGTATAGGCCTCTAGCCTTCCCTAGGGCTAGGCCTATTTGATCATGTTGATGCCTCGGCCTACCCCGGCCCTGCTCACTCAATGCCAGTCAGTCGAGGCCATGCAGGTACAGCGTGCAGGGACAGGGCTGGCTGCGTGCGGGGCCATGCAGTATAGGAGGGCATTTTGAAAATATAAACCTCTCAGTCTTTGATATATTTCCATTTCCCTCTCGATTTCCAGTGGTCCATGGCGCAAGAAGAAAGATGCTATTCCGAAGATCCTCTTTCCTAACCAGCCACGTCATTTGGAGGCTGAACCAAGCAATGTTGTCAAAAAGAGAGAGCGAAAGCGTGTAAGTTCACAACCCATTAATCACGTTGGAAACTGGTCACTCGTCATCTGGTCACAAAGTGGCAATAAAGATGTCAGAAAGACGTCTTTTTGACTAGTTTCTAAAGTGCAATTTTACATGAAAATATAGCGTACTACATCAGAGCAACTGACAGTAACATACATAATTCTTACATGAAGCTTACTTTATCATGTACTTAGAGTTGGAGCATTGCCATTAGAAAAATGAAACATCCTTCCATTTTCTTTCACAGCTGGTTGCAGATGCATTGTTAGAATATGATGCTTTGTACACTCATGTGGCTGACATGCCCAGCCAAGTCTATGCAATCCCAACCGAACTCGACATTCCACCAGTCCCATCCAAAATTGTAAAAGAGGGCCATTTGGCGAGAAGTATCAGTAAGTACCATGTATTGCAATTGTAGATCTACAGTATTCAAATTGTCTTGACACCATCCTTGGGCATAGGCTGAATAATCCATCCTTTTTTTCTATGTTGGTTGGGCAATTATTGTGAATGTAGTATATCGTATGATAATTTTTTAAATTCTATTTCTATTGCAGTTTGGCATGAAGATATTCTCCCGATTTCTCCCACGTTGTCAAGTACTCCAGTTGTTTGTGTGGAATATCCACCCGCAGTTGTCTCAAATAAAGGCACCCAGGTGAGAATCCGTGTTCCAAAACGGTCCAAGGCAACGCAGTATGAAATGGATCATGACCCACCTCGTCCTATGAATATCACTGAGGAGCCGCAGCCAATTATAAGTTCGACGCCGAAAAAGAAGTCAGAGCCACCCGTGCCATTGGTTGAAAACCTCGACAGCTCCGTCCCGTTTGACGCTTCGATGTCCTATGCCGACAACGAAAAGAAGGATCCGACATGGAATATTGATATGGAGGATGATGATGTGTAAGTATTTTGATTGATAACTCTCTGTCTATGGACCTGGAGAATCTTAACTGTCCATAAAAAAATATGCTATAGCTGGTTTCACTGTTTCAGTCTCAAGCCTTGCACCTGCTTTATTGTCTGATGATTTAATGACCATTCCACAAATTACTATTTTGCAGGAATGCATCCGTGGATTCACCGCAGCAATCAGTCCTTGAAACGGTGAAACTTTTTGTTGTGCAGGAAACAAACCTGATGCGACTTTTTAGGCGCTGCCTGGCCTGTGGAAGCGGTGCTACTGAAGCAGACATTTGCAGCCGCAATGGAACGATGATAACAGTGGAGCAGCTGTGTATTGACTGCGCCACAACCACGAGATGGTACAGTCAGGAACTGATTGCATCGAATTCAATTCCTTTGGGGAATATACAGTTATCAACGGCCATGATATCCACTGGGGCAATTCCCATACGATTTCTCAGAACTTTGGATTTTTGGGGATTGTATGGCATCAACCCGTCGACATACTTTAATCACCAGAGACGATTTATACATCAAGCAGTGAGGAATCTGTGGGAAGACGAGAGTATCGACTGCCTTGCGAAATTGGAGGATTCAGTCCAGTTTTCAGGAGACGCCCGATGTGACAGCATGGGCCATTGCGCAAAGTATGGGTCATACTCTCTACATGACACTGACTTGAACAAGATAGTAGCAATGGAGTTGGTGCAGGTGAGTTCATGATTTTCTTCATAAGACTTTGCTCCTGTGACAACAAATGTTTGTCTCATTTAGAAGCTACAATTTAAAGCAATAAAAAGCAAAACTTTATGCATGTTGTATTTTTCAGGTCTCGGAAGTGAAAAATAGCTACCACATGGAGCTTGAGGGACTTGACAGGGCGTTGACATATGTGGAGCAAGCACTTCCCCATGTCCAGATCAAGCTGACAACTGACGGGCACAAGTCCATTGCCAAGTGGCTTCGAGAGGATAAATCAGAAACAATCACTCACTACCTAGACATTTGGCATGTTGCTAAAGGTAAATATATTGTTGTACTAACTACGTACTCAAAATACTTTAGTTTTCTTGATGAAGTGTGTTTAAGGTACATTTCCTGAATTCTCACTAGGCCGTTACTACTAATAGTATGCTTAGTGATGGCATTGATTGCTGATATATTATTCCTTTTAGGCATAAAGAAGAAGCTAAAAAAGTTGAAGAAGTGTCCTTTGGTGGATCAGTGGCAGGGAAGCATTGTCAACCATCTCTACTGGTGCGTGAAAACAAGTGGAGACAATGTTGATGAAAGGATTGAAAAGTGGAAGTCGGTTGCTAACCACATAGCCAACATCCATAAACACGAGAGCAAACTATTCCCCAAATGCCTCCATAGTCGCCGTGTGTGCAAACGTGGTAGAAAAAAGAAATGGTTCGAAGCAGGTAAGTGAGAGAAGTACAATTATGATAATAATACAACCCTGTCATCCTGTGCATCAGTGAGTACACATTAAGTATTGGGTTGACAACTTGGATTGTGCTAGGTTTCTACCGTAAATGGGATTGACATGTGATATCACTTTATGCATTCTTGATTTCAATTTCAAGGTTAAGATAACTTCCTCCATTTGATTTCAGGTTCTGAAGATCATGACAAGTCTATGGTATAACAAAGGACAACCTGGGTCAATACTGAGAAAACCTCTGCAATTCCAATTGGCATGTCAATTCAAATCATTTTTTTAGGTTACAGATAGCCGCATTGCACTTCAACGAAAACGCAGGCAGAGACTAACGCATCACCAAAGACGGAAAACCTTACTTCAACATGACGAATCCAAGGAGTAGAGAGAGATGTTCCATTGTGGTGCCTGTGAAGAAGGTTCCAACATTTGGTAAGTCCCTTTGACATTGCCAAGGTTATAACAATTAACATCATATAAACAAGCAGCCATCTGATAGCAATACATGGAACTGCTGTAAAAACTGCGCCGACAAAGCGCGGTCGGCGCTTAAGGGCTATGACCATGGAGGCATTATCCTTCAGGTTATGCATGACTGTGCCAATGAAATGGCCAGGGCCATTGTGCTCACCTCATGTGGAGGAAAGATGGATAAAGAGCATGGTCTTGTGTCATGTAGTGTTAGGTTTGATGTAGGTCCAAGCAATTACAATTTCCCCAAAATGGAAAATTTACAGTACATTCGACCTCTGTGACCTTGAAAAGTAGGTCAAATCAAAGAAGACCCGGGTGACACATTGAATGGTTGTTAGAATTAGATGTACCTATGATATAAAATTGGTGCCAATCGGGCAAGTCATTACTAGGAATAATGGCATTTTGAAGAATTTAGGATTTGGCCCCCTCCCTGGAGGCCAAACGGCAAATCAGATCGCACCAAACTTCGGTACCTGAGATCACCTGACCAAGGGGTACATGTGTACTTAATTTGTGATCAATAGTCATTGCAGTTAAGAAACGTGCCATAGTTACGGCCTGACGGCGAATTTACGCCATTTGACCTCTGTGACCTTGACAAGAAGGTCAAATTAAAAACCTGTGTGACATATACTGTATGGTGGTTAGATGTACCCATGATATCAAATTGGTGGCAATCGGGCAAGAAGTTAAGGAATAATCACATTTTTAAGGTTTTTGGATTTTGCCCCCTGGTGGTCAAGTGGTGAATCATATTGGACCAACCTTTGGTCCCTGAGATCACCTGACTAAGGGGTAAATGTGTACCAAATTTGGTATCAATAGTCATTGCAGTTTAGAAACGTGCCATCGTTACATCCTAACGGCTAATTTACACCATTTGACCTCTGTGACCTTGAAAAGGAGGTCAAATCAAAAACCCGGAGGATATATGATGCACCTTTGCTAGAAGTACCTACCATATTTTTTTCAAAATTTCCCGACTACTATTAAGGGAGATATTGCATATTTTCACTTTTAACGTTTGTCCCCCTAGTGGCCAAACCATGAAACGAATCGGACCGAAACTTGGTCTCCCAGGTGTCATTACATAAGGGTACATGTGTACCAAGTTTCAACTCAATAGCTCTAACAGTTACGAAACGTGCCCTGCTAACGGACGACGGACGACGACGACGACGACGACGACGACGACGACGACGACGACGACGACGACGACGACGACGACGACGACGACGACGACGACGACGACGACGACGACGACGACGACGACGACGACGACGACGACGACGACGGACGACGGACGCCACGGTATGGGATAAGCTCACCTCTGCTAAGAGGTGAGCTAAAAAGCAGCAAAATGTGCCCAAATTATGCTGAAATGGGGTGCCCAAAATAGGCTTCAAAAAGAAAGGGTGTAAAGGTATCTGTGCAGTGGAGAGGCCTGATCTCATCCTTGCCATACAGCATAGTGTCCACCAAAGGCCTTACACTATGCCATGATGGCTTCAATTACTATGTAAATAAATAAACAAGCAATAGCAACTCGTATAATGTACATGTATGATTAAATTATTGCATTATCATCAATACATAATTTCAACTTCTGTATGTAGGTTATGCACACAAACTTTCTGTGGAGGTGAAAAGGTTGGTCATCAGCGGAAAGGACAACATCATCTCCGAGGACCCAGCCCCAGTGTGCTCAAGATTTGAACGCCCTACAAAAGCAGAAGCAATACAGCAGATGAAGTCGCATAAACGCTACTAAAGATAATGTCACTGGGCCAAATTAGCGTTCATATCATACCAGGAGTTAGACTTTTGGGCACAATGCCAAGTGGTCATGTGATGTCCTTTTGTTAGGTGCTGTAACTACTTCCACCGCGATGACGATCGGACTAACATCACTCATCAACATGATGAAAACCCTCGATGTTCATGTTCTCCTCGATACCAGGTGGTGGATAGAAAGCACGTATCTTGCACACTACACATGCTGGCACTACAACTCTAATGTCCTTGCCGAGATATCCGTGAGACCATCGCACAAACTGCCGATATGCTATATGTCGCAACTTCTTGTGTTCAGGTCCTTCATAGGCGTTACGTCCATACTGTTGTTTGTATGCCAACCGAGCAACATTCAACACGCCAGTGTGCAGGCAAATAGCATCGAAGTCTGTATGATCTGTGACACAACCAACGTCAACCATATCCTTTACCCGTATAGCCTCTCTACAGCATACACACTCTGTCCTCGAAGGCAGAATCTGGCATTTGCCACAGGAGCACCTGGAATGATAGACAATGTTTCTGATGTAAGCAAACATGTCATCTCTATGCGCATGCATAGCCTATTGGGCTAAGAAGGCAGCTGGTTTAATTTTGGTAATTAATGTAAATAAAAACAAGTTCTGACATGATTAAAAACAATCAACTTTCTTTATTGAATTCATTTGCAGGGGTCCTTTAACCAGTGTGTAGCCTAAACATGATTTATGGGGCCTACCATCACGATCATGAGATGACATGTCATGATGTGTTGGCTGTTCGTTGCGTGCATGCAATGGCATGCATGCACAGATGCAATGCATGTGTACATGGTGTACATTTAGTATTAGGCTAGGCCTACACCGTCATATCGACAACAAAGGAAATAAATGATTCCACAAAAGGGTACAATATAGCTGGCCAGCAGCTATGTATGGGATGTCGCGATGTGAGGGAATCTGAAGGATCAGTGTGTGATCGTGAGCTGTCCAGAGCCACAGAGGCAGAGTGTTTAGGGCCTACTTTACTTGCCAATTATCCAATTCTAACGGGGGCTCGTCATCCTCATCCTGATCCATTTCCGACTTGTCAGCAGATTCCTCTCCACTTTCATCTGTCTCTGGCTCATACTGGTACGGAGATATCCCAAGCTCAGCAACTTGTTGGTTCTCATCCAATTCTGCACTGTCTAACTCGTCAAATTCGTTATATTCGTCCGAGCTCCAACTGATTTCACTAAACATCGACGCCATTTTGAAAACCTGATTCCCTGCAACGCATCACGGCTCTCATTTACATATTGACCTATATTCATGCTATTTCTAGGGCAGCATTGAGATTTCTCGGGGAGAAGGAATTTCCATCAGATAAATCAACCATTTCCGAAAAATCGCCTTAGAATCATAAATGAACAATACCATCTGATAAAATGCAATATCATCACTTTCCTGTGTGTGGAAGATAGATGGTAGTCGGGTTTTGGTCTGATATACGACTTTAATAAACCTCACTTACAGAGATATAGCAGTTTTTGTGTTTTCGGTTTCAGCCACTTTGTGGCAAAATCAGGAATCGAACCGGACCGAAGTTGATTACACAGGGGAACATAGTATGTACCTATTTGACTTATGTGACCTTGAAAAGTAGGTTAAGTCAAAACCTCCTGTGATATGTCATAACAAGTTTCAAGTTACATTTATTTGTTTATTTGAGTGTCATATGTATTGTAATATTGGGTTGTTCCTCCAAGGTTATTCTAGGCTCTTTGTGCTCACGAACGAGTCATAAAACATAGTTCAAGGAACGAATATACAGTGACTACTTAGTTAACTGGTGCTTGGTCTAAAATTTTCTAAGTCACTAATAGAGGCCCAGAATGGGATATTGTCGATTTACGACCATGTAGGGCCTATACTAATCACATTTCAATGAAGAAAATGACAGAGTTTTGATTACATGTTCATTTCTTGATCTGGTCTTCTGTGGCCAATTTTATCAATCAATGGTTGGTATGAAAGGCAATTGCAGTTGTGTAATTTCCTAGGCCCTTT
The DNA here is from genome assembly GCF_910592395.1 of Lineus longissimus. NCBI lineage: Eukaryota > Metazoa > Nemertea > Pilidiophora > Heteronemertea > Lineidae > Lineus > Lineus longissimus. Next base: position 10,744,659 of record NC_088323.1, on the reverse strand, counting down.
ACCCTAACAATCATATTGGTCATTCCTGTAGAAAGTTCAAATCATGAGGAACACAACGTTGTTGTTACTGCTGATGCTTTCGCTCTTTGTCATGTGTCAGTCAATGATGGATGCTGGCAATGATGACGATGATGATGATGATGATGCCGATCAGCAGAATGGTGCTGCAGCAGTTGGTCTCCCTCGACGATGTAACAGTTACACTGTTGAAGCCAGGCTGCGACATGCCTTGGATTGCCAAACAGCAATTGAACATGGCCGCATTCTAAATGTCAATGAGTATGCTAGGCGCTATCGACTATCCCCAACAACGCTCAGGAGATGGATACAGAACATCGATGAAATGACGGATCAAGTGGAGGAAAATGCAGAACGCCGGCGAGTCAGAACCGACCATGATGGTTGTTGGCCGGAAGTTGAGAATATCGTGCACCAGCATTTTCAAGAACGGAGGAATAGTGCCCTGCCCGTTTCTCGGTCGGACATTGTTAATGATGCAACGATTGAATTTCAGAACTGGTGGGGCCAACTCCCACACAATGAACTTGAGGACATTGCAGCACGTCGCCCCGAAAGGTCCCAGTTTTCTGCATCAGTGGGTTGGGTTACAAATTTTATGAAACGGAAAAAGATTGTTTTCCGCCGTAAAACGAAAGATTCCACCACTGTACCGGCTGATGCACCACAGAGAGTGAGAGAATTTCAGACTGGCGTTAGGCAAACTGTAGCTGACAACCATGTCCACACGCTCTTGAACTTTAACGAAACGTTTGCTCAGTTGGACTTCCCTCCGATGTATACAGCTGAGACCAGAGGTACAGTAGATGTAAATGTGAAAACATCGCGAGGAAATGCCAAACTCGGGTGCACCGTTGGATTGACAGTTGGCTCCAACGGAGAAAAACCGCCTGCTCATGTTGTTTTCAGGCAGCCGGGCTTCGTGCGTCAGATTAGAGATTTGAACAACATTCCAGATAACGTACGGGTCACATCCTCGAGGTCTGGTTGGGAGAATGGAGAGACACTGCAACATTGGTTGGACAATGTTCTTTTCCCTTACATTGCCGATTTTGACTTTAATGACATCCTTTGCTTTTGGACAGATTCCGACCGCATCAAGCAGAGGATTTCTGTTACCCAATGGTTGAAGCAGGCATACTGTTAGACAATATTCCTGCTAGGTGTGCATCGCTGGCTCAGCCGTTAGATCTCACTATTATGAGGGGATTTAAAGCTATAATGCGAAAGTATTGGAAGTTATGGAAATGTGATGCAACTGAGGCTGACGGAAATTGCCGCAAAATTACATTACAGGATGTACTCGGCATTATAAGTAGAGCATGGAATGATGTAGCTCCTGAGTCTGCGGCTAAGTCATTTCAAGTGGCTGGCTAAACACCTCAACCAGATGGTCATTATCGTGATGATGTTGCAGATGATTTATTGCTTGGTGAAAACGAATTGTCAGACTCCGATAATGATGATGATAACTTAAATTTTGACGACAACTTGGAATTGTAAAACAGTTGTAGTGCAAAGTAGTGAATAAGTAAATGTTGTTAATGGCATCGGTTATGTAAGTGTTAGTTACTTTACCCCCCAAGTTAAACTTTTGGGCAAAAATCTCACATCCCCTCCCTGATTCAAATGCCACTTTTTTTAGGGTTTACCCTGTAAAAAGCTTGTAACGACATTCATTTTCCATGAAAAGCACTGGCCAGTGATCGTAGTCTTGGATGGACTTTCTGCATGTCGGATTTCAAGCTATTAAAACTTTCTGAGTACTTGATGAAAGTGATCATAGTCAATAGGTATCAATGCCGACATGTGCAGTAGGCTCAAGTTGTCATTATTAGCCCATTCATGCTTCTCAAAAGGAATGTAGGCCCTGCACAACCCATCTGGGCCTAAAATGCATATTATAATGACCTATTATGGACTTAGAAAATTTTAGACCAGCACCAGTTAACTAAGTACTCACTGTATATATCAATTATAAATCATGTATTGTACTCCAGATCCGATACACACACTGCCAGTATCTCAATCCAACTCCCTCACGGGAAACTGTGCGGGCTACCTCTAGCAACCTCATGGCTATTACGTAACAGCTACTGGCATGGGCAAGCCAGGCTCATCACTTATTGGTCAGCGCATGGGTGCTCTAGACATCTCATTTTAATTTACATATCATTACACAACATCCCCCCGTTTTAAGGAAATTTTATCAAAATTTTATCAATTAAAACCAAATGCAATCAAGTTTTCCCCAATTAACTCTATACTTAATCCAAAACTTATAACATGACATTTAAAATCTGCGGCTGCAACCTCGTTAAAATAAACAAACGTTCATGTAATCATCATAAAGTAATTTTAACCTTCAAAGTACTCATTTAAACTCTTATGTATAAATCTTACTAATGTAGGCGTAGTAGAATATCATTCATTCTCACATCACTACACAAACAAACAAAAAACTCATTGTGTGTATGCCAAATCCTATACAAGATGCACGCTGGGCGTGGCAAATAACCAGGTTTTCGAAAATTATATGTTTGTTTAGTTTGCAATATGGAATATGAAGGGTTGGGAGAGTTGAAAAGATGTGCAATGTGAAGTAAGAAGTGTTCAGGTTGAAAATGGTTGTGGGAATGATTTTTATGCAGTCAAGAAGAAGAAGATAATTTCAAAGTTGTATATGAGAAGTTTTTATTTAGAAATTACAGTACCTTCATGGAGTTAGCATAACTGAAGTTATACAGGCATAGATATGTGATGAAGACTACAAGCATCTGTATTTAATCATTGATGCATTTTGTGTACTAGTATATTAGAATGTGTGTCATTTCTCAATTATTCATCGAGTCTGAAAACATTGAGAATGAACTGAACTGAAGTGTAACAGCAAGTACCTTACTGTAAGTAAATGGTACATGATGAAGATGGCTGTAGTCTTCATTGCATATGTATGGCTGTATAAGTAGCAAGACTCTCTTGAGAGTACTAGTATATACCTGAACTAACTAGTGATGAATTGTTGTACTGTGATGCTGATTTCAGCCAGTGAAGATTTCAGTATAAATCCGAGGGGGTGGACATCTTCATGTTTATGGAAACAGTGGTGATTAGTGCTTGGAGGTGGCATCCCGTGAATGAACGACTGTTAGTCCTTGTATTAGTCATTTCGTTATTTGCCCGATGAGTAATAATCTGGTCACTGCATGGACATGAGGAATAAACATTTGCTATTCTAAGTCAAGTATGTAGTGTACATGTACATGGTTGGCATTAGTAACAGTTTAGATTTGTAGCCATACCATTTTGTGGTCACTCCAATATGTTTCCAGGACTCCTGACTGAAATTCTTTTATTGAAGTATAAATATGATCTAGTCCAGAGTGGTGATCAGTTGTTTCTTGCAAGCCTGTGGATTTTGCATTGAAGTTTGTATGTAGGTACTGTTGAAGAGGCTTTATATTAGTATTTTTTAAGTGGTCTATGTTTAAGTCTCCTAATAGTGTCATATTGGGTGTTGAGTGTGGAAGGTTTGCCATTGTTTCCTTGACTTTGGTAAGACTGCCAGGAGGGTGGCAATAAATTGTTCGAAGTTCCAAGTCCTGTTGTGGACGAGTGACTGTCAGGCTGATGGCTTCAACACCTGTTGAAGTATATTGGTGAGATGAGGCGACTGACACATGTGGCTTGAGGTAGATGAAGATTCCGCAGTGTGGCCGATGATCCACTTGGGTTGAGTGGTAAAGTGTGAGAAGGGGCAAGAATGATGGAATGGTGTAATAGTGCAGTGAATCAGTGTGAAGTGCCCACGTTTCCTGAATGATGAGGACATCTGTAGTGTGGATTCTGTGATCAGAGTTTAAGTCTCCAATATGTTTATGCAGTGATCGTGCATTATGACACACGATAAGCATTGTGTCATCTGTTCTTGGAGGAAAGTGGGCAATTGTGAGTTGTTTGTCTGTTCGAAGGCGCTTCATTTCCTTTTGTACTCTTTCATCAACTTGAATTTTCGATGGGGGAAAATCAAGAAGATGCAGGCCTTGGAGTGAGGTGAGCCTACTGAGAGCAACATATATCATCTGTCTCTGTATTCTACCTTGAAATGAGATGGCAGCTTCTGCTAGAGACATACCTTCGGATTTGTGAATGGTAATTGCTGCGGCTGGTTTGATTGGAAATTGTCTGCGCATTACTCTTACATTTTTGTACTTTCCAACTTGAAACTGTCGAGTGACTTGAAATATTGGAGTCCAGCTTCGATTGATGTTAGTATCTGAAGCATACAAATGTTGATTTTCTTGCCTGGCAGCTTTACCCATGTTTGGGTCAGGGAAAGTGAGCCACACAATTTGAGGTTTATCCTGATTTGTGGTTATGTACTCAAGTGTACATGTGGCACCGTTGGTCAAACCGTCTTCAGTATCAACATTCTGTATGATCATGTACTTTGCTGAAACTTTGAGAAGTAGATTTGTCTGGAGATTCTGAGTTTTTTGTGGTGGATATTCCTTGGCAATATCAATGATTTTCTCATTGACCTTTTGTGACACATCACCGATCGTGTAGTCCACAGCTTGAGATTCTGTTGAAAATGTTTCAGTGATACGAGAAAGAGCCAAGTTGTTGTGTTGATCGACAAGGGCATTAGAACTGTAAAGGTGAATGACCTCATGGATGTCTTTTTGTTCTGAGGTGACTATTCTTTTTGAGATAAGTGACAAATCACTCTTTGTATGGAGATTTTCTCGAAGACGATTTAAAGTTTGTGCATAGTCAGCATCTTCTTTTTGTCGCATGATTGTTTTAAGTTCGTAGAGCTGGATGAGGTTTTGCCAGTGATTTGTTTGCAGCTGCCCATAGAGTTTGTTGGTTTGTAGAAATATCCACTGATCTAGGATGGGCTGTAGTTGATACAGATCACCAACTAACAGAAGGCTTATTCCTGCAAATGGTTGTGGACTTCCAAAGATTTGACGTAGGCGGCAGTCGATCAGATTGAACATCATTCTTCCGACCATCGAAATTTCGTCAATTATTAGTACCTGAAGTTTAGTGAATAAGCACCGTAGACTGTTGAGAGTACTCTGATCTAAGGTGTTGCATAACTCAAGTCCATGGTTTGCAGGGATATGTAGTAGAGAATGAAGTGTTGAGCCATTAACTTGGAAAGCTGCTTTCCCAGTTGGTGCTGCAATGAAAACTTTCTTTTCATCAGGGTTTTCACCAGGAAGAGTGTCAAAGTAGCGACTGAGTGCTTGGTAGGTTGCCTTCAACAGGTGGCTTTTACCAACTCCAGCTCCACCTGACAAGAAGATGTAAAAAGGTTGTGGAGAAACCTTTGTACAGTTTAGTATGTGGTGCAGGAAATCCTTTTGTTCTGAATTTAGTGCTCTTAGTAAGTTCAGGTACTCTACGTCTGAGAGGCGATTTTGAATCACAATGTTAGAACTCAGTTGAGATCCATCTGATCATTGCTGTGCCCAAGGGCCATGGATTCTAATATGACTGGGACAAGAAACAATAAAAAATATCATTGGCATGGCCTTATCTGCTATGGTGGGGACAAGAAACCAATATCCATTTATGTGACCAAAGGACTAATGGATTCTAACTGACTGGGACAAGAAACAATAAAACACATTCATTGGTATGGCCTTATGTGCAATGGTAAGGACAAGACACCAATATCTATTGCTGTGCCCAAGGGCCATGGATTCTAACATGACTGGGACAAGAAACAATAAAAAATATCATTGGTATGGCCTTATCTGCTATGGTAGGGACGAGAAACCAATATCCATTGATGTGACCAAAGGACTAATGGATTCTAACTGACTGGAATAAGAAACAATAAAAAACATTCATTGGTATGGCCTTATGTGCAATGGTAAGGACAAGACACCAATATCTATTGCTGTGCCCAAGGGCCATGGATTCTAACATGACTGGGACAAGAAACAATAAAAAATATCATTGGTATGGCCTTATCTGCTATGGTAGGGACAAGAAACCAATATCCATTGATGTGACCAAAGGACTAATGGATTCTAACTGACTGGGACAAGAAACAATAAAACACATTCATTGGTATGGCCTTATGTGCAATGGTAAGAACAAGACACCAACATCTATTGCTGTGCCCAAGGGCCATGGATTCTTACATGACTGGGACAAGAAATAATAACAAGAGGCCCAAGGGCCTGGTGCTCAGCTGGATGACCTAATAACATAGGACTGAGGGTGTAAAGTAGTAAATATCAGCTTTATACTACTGTTTGAAGGTCAAGAGAACACGTTATACTACTAAGATTTCCAATGCAGAGCTGCCAGCTGGATGAAATATGATTAAACTAATCAGCCATGGTATGCAAATATTACAGGAGGCAACGGAAGATATCCCCAGTTCAGTATGTTGTATCGGTAGCTTTACAGAAAAGAAGTGTCAGAGAGGATGAGACTTCTCCATGGACAACTGTGGTATGTCCAGGCTTGGTTGTACAGCACAAGGATACAAAATGCTGTCTGTAATTGAGAGGTATCCTGATTTAACAGAGGTCAAAATAAATAGAAATGACCAGTTTGGGACTAACACCACTGTCTTTTTTTTGATAAGGTAGAGATTACAGGAGTCAACAAAATTAATTTTATTGAGAGAAATTGACCTGTCCTGCAGGTGATTGGAATTTACATTATACAAAGGGTCGTTTTCATATTTGAAAATCCCTTCATAATCAAGGGCTACCTCTGACTAAAACAGCATCCATAAACAATAGACCACCAATTTGACCCCAGCTCCTAACTGCGGGAAAACCCAAGTCCAGCAACCAAAAGTACCAAAAATACATTTTTGTTTACATTTGAACTGCACACATGTGTTTGTTTACAATTTCCCGCGAAATCTCGAAAATAAGGTGACCTGCAATCATGGATTGAAAATAACATTTATCTGGGTTCAGCAGGTCAGCAGGTATACCGGCTGTTCCAATCATCCCCCTACAGCGAGCTGTTCAAAAGGTAATGTTATTCACCCCACAGGGAGTGCAGGTAATTGATTAAGCCCCTGCATAACTTAACAGCAATGGCTTGGCTTCTGTGAGTGGTAAGGAGAATTGACAGTGTCCGATTAAAAATCCCTCATTTCTGCTCCGCTGAAGTAAATTTTTGAATAAAACCAAGACGTTGCATCAGGGTAAGGTGTCACCACCATTCATGCAAAATTTCAAGGCGATCCAACGCCTCTAAGTGTGACTTTATTCGTCCCCCTTCTAATATTATTATATAGAAGATTTAGACCAGCGATGACGTCATTTCTGGTGATTCCCTACGTTGTCCAATGAACGCTTTTTAAAGTGTGCCATTTGGCATGCATTAGCATGCAATGTATTTTATCAGCGCTGACAATTGCCGAACAGAATGCCGTAGCTCCGTCAATTTGCAATCAATTTTTATGGGAGTAACATTATTGTGTTGCTTAAAACGTCTACTTTTTACTCATGTAAGAATCGTAGTACTAAAAACTAATATGCAAACAGAATCATGCCGATTCACTGCACATACTGTGGGAATTCTCCACTTCAAAATACATCGCGAACAGAGCGTGCACTTCCGATATCGTTTTCACAGAATTGTGGCCAAATTTTCAAGAACTAATTTCTGAAAGTATTCCCTTAAGACCTTATGACTACCCACTGAAAGGAACTAGTGATAATATCGCCTACTTGACTACTTTTTAGCAGAAAATTGGTTACTTGTTGCAAAATCAATCTTCCATCTTTACACTGGTCACAGTGGCTATGCTGAAATATAGCCTGGTTCCCTGGCCAATTCAATGCGCAGAATACAACTGCGCAACTATACGTCATAACCCGGGCTTTTGAATCGTCAAAAAATCTGTCAAATGTGCCTGTTGCGCCAACTGGCGGTGAAAACTAAACTAATTCCATTACAAGTCAAAATGAAAAATTATTAAAAAATATTCGGCCAGATTTGAAAACAATATTTCCTCTGTGGCCCGAGGTATAAAGGAAAGAAGTTTAAACTTCCCGATGACCTCATTCGCCGAATGTAGGTCGGATCGCGCTGATTTTTGGTTTCTGAGTTCCCCTTGGGCTACTCCTAATTTAGCATACAAACAAAGTGCCTAGGTCTTACGGTTACAAAATGCCCAAAATTGACATGGAAGGATGGCAGGAAGGACGGACACCATTCCCTTAGTAATATTACCAGCTTCGCTGACTTTGTCAGCTGAGCTAAAAAATATCATTGGTATGGCCTTGTAACTGACTGTGACAAGAAACATTGAAAAAAGTCATTGGTATGGCCTTTATATGATGTCCAGATTTAATCCATATCTTACTTTTATTCGTGTGAAAATAGGTGCTAACGGAACAGTAAAAACAAAGAACGGGTAGGCCTACCATTCGATCTCGGTTCAAGCCGGCAACTGTCTTCCTACATGAATGAGTAGCGTGACCAAATAAGGAATCCCATTGACAACATTTTTACGCGGGCTTTTATTTCATTGGTTTAAAGAAGTATGATGCATAAATTATTCATCGAGACCCGTGAAAAGCGTTCTACAACTCTGGATCGGCGGCGTCAATTTAAGCCGCGATTTCTATGAAATCTGACACTTCTGGGAACTGAGAAGAGATGAACTTAAGACCCATCTCGCCCCCACCTCCCCCCACCCCCTAGATTTTAAATTGCAGATCTGCACAAGTCTCAGGACCCAAGTTTGACCACCTAAAAAGCCGGAATGCAACTACGCAATTGAGTTACCATACGTCGTTAGACCAAGCTGCATTTTGGATCATCTTTCAACGATCGTCGACAAACTATTTCTCAAATCAATCTCAATCAATTGAACAATCCAAGCCTTCCCTAATGTTTCATCAATACCTGCAATACCACAGGCAGCCAAAATCGCCCATGAAGTTGTGAATTCGATGAGAACTTACCTCTTGTATCTGCGTATAATAGCTAGACACGAAGCGTTCTCCGGCACTGTCTCCTTGCTTCTGAACTGCGCAGACTCCGAGACGTGACGTTGGCTTCACGTGGGACTGCACGTGGGATAACTCGCGCAAACTTTAAAATGCCCCCCGATGGGGTGCTCACTAAATTGCGCTAGTAACACAACCTGGTGCAAAATTCATGAACTACGCTTTGATAATGAAAGAGAAAGCTTTGCTCTCTATGATCAGATTTGTTTCATGATCCCCAACTTAAAGAATTGGGAGAAATCAGCTTCTGGAACAGTTTTTGGAAAATTTCGCTCTGTGCCACCTAGTGGCCAAACCGTTCATCCTGCGGAACCCACACTTGGTCTGTTCAGGAGTTCTAAAGGGTGTCAATGGCTAAAAGGGAAAATCAAAAGAAAATCTCCAGTCGTTTCAAAGTTATCAGTGTGACGAGAATCAATACGAGTTTTTCATAACACACCACCTATAGGACTAAAAAATTGATGAAATAAAAAAAATTGTGTGATATATCGTGTGCCATCACCTGTAAAGCCTACCATAAAAATCTGGTGAGAAACCCACCCTTACAAAGGGACTTATGGTAGATTTTGTTTTTTCACAAAGCGCCCTCTGGTGGCTAAACCATGAATCAAATCGAGTTGGATTTCGAAAGGAACCAACGTCTACTTACCAGCAGTATACAAAAAAAGATTCAACAGAAAATCTCCAGTCATTTTAAAGTAATCAGTGTCACAAGAGAACAGCGACCGCCCGACCGCCAGGCACTTTCGGTAATTTAATAACCAGGTATTTCTTCGAAAACCTGGTTAAAAACTACAATCGAGCAAACCAAATAGAACTGAACAGGCCTTGAAATATCATGAATACGAAGAGTCCCGTCGACAAAGAACAAGAAAACCATGAATTTGATTCAGAAACTACCGGTTACCTACGCATAGGAATTACTCGAAAACAAAATCAGCAAATTGAGTTGAAGTATTGAGTCAAGAAGAAGAACGTATGCACATAATACAATCACGTTTCCAAAATGTCATAATAAAACCGCTAACGCAAAGTACAAACGTACGAGTAAGAAGGACATGCCAATTCTGAATCAGCATCAAACCTTGCAATCTTAGGTGATAACAAAACAATCCACAAACCTCAAACATAATACCACGTTCCATCCTAATGGAAGTGTGCTTGACTAAAATACAACAAGATTAGCAACTCAAATGGAATGTAAATTTCCCATATGGAACACAAACCACGGATAAACGCTGATGAGCTAGGATTAACCTCTACTGCAGACCGGGTGAACTATGATACCTGATGATTATCCACATGGAATGCAGAAATGCAAATCAAAACAGGCAAACAAACTAAATATACCGAAGTGAATAGCAAATTACAACACATGCGTTTATTTACACAGAGAAGTATCAAAAATTAATAATGTCAATGTACACTGGTCTTGCACGAGACTAAATATCCAGAACTGGAATATGCTAATGAACAAGCAACTCAATCACAACATTTAGCTGGAGAGGCTTCGTTCATATTTTGCTTCAGACCCTTTGCATCGCAAACCATGGAGGAGAACGTCTTCAACTGCGTCCTTGCATTCGGGGTAAAACTCTGATTTCCACCAGAATTTTGCGCTATGGTCATCCTGCTGTCCTTCAGGTGACACAAGAATTTGCAAGTTACCACGTTTGTATCTTGCTTTGTGCAATACCCAATTGGAACCTGATGCCGGAGCATCTTCAAGTGCCTGTATCAGATTCTCTTTCTGAAAATCAGACAACACGCTTGGCATGCGAACCCATCGTTGGTTTCGGCCAATTTCATATGTCGGTTCATGTCAACTGGTTCACACTCAGATGCCAACATTGTCCACTGGTCAATGCTGTCCACTGCACTTCTGTCTATTCCATTTTGGCCAGTACAATGAAGGTTCGCTGTCACATTTTCGCTCTCATCCATAGCCTTTCGGAGCTGCTGTAGGCTGGCGATTTGACCGGAGTCTGAATGTATGAATGCCGGTTTTAGGCGATTGAATACAAAAACATCCTGCAACACTTTACCTTCAAGTGTGCACAGAACGTAGTGCATTCTGTCTAATACCTGGTGGATCGCAAATGGACCACACCATACTGTTTTGAACTTTCGCGACGCTACTTGGGTACTTGCACTGCTGGGTTTATGTAGATAAACCAGCTGACCAACTGCATATAACGGACATTTCTTTAGCTTGTCGCTAATTTTCGCGTTTTGCGCTGTCTGTTGGTGTCGTTGCAACTCAATCATGCTTTTCCCAACGTGCTGTAACCTGAGATTCAAATCTTCAACATATTCCCTATAGGATCGAGACAACCCCAAATCCACCATCAATCGAATTCCGCTGATGTCAGGCGGGTCGCGTAGAAACATGAGGTAATGGGGCGAGTATCCACCCAACTGTGGTGAAGCAAACGAGTTGTAGCTGAATTGCGCAACTGTTACGTAGCGCACCCAATCATTGCCGTATGGGCTTAGGTGAGACTTGATCATGTCACCTACTGTTCGCATATGTCGTTCCACCATCATTGAGCCATGATTCTGCACACTAATGCAACGTCTATCAATACCAAGAGACGAACATAGCAGAGAGAAGAGTTTACCCGTCAGTGACGTGCCAGAATCTGTGACGACTACAGAGGGCGTGCCGAACATTGTTACGACCTTCTGTAGAAATGCTTCACAAACTGTCTCAGCATATATTGTCTTCAGTGGGACGCAAATCAAGTACCTAGTGATTGCACAGCTAACTAACATGATGTGTCTATATACGTTCTGATGGCCGCGCCCGACGACGCGAACGCAGATGCGTTAGCTGCACATGCGCAACGGTATTTCGACTTAGGTCCGGAGAAGGCCGCTGGTGCGAGAGAAGTTACGTTCGCCGCTGTCTCAGGGAGTACGCTGAGCCAGAAGTTAGATGAGAACGGTGCACAGGCAAGCATGGCAATGCCACAGTCTTTTCACAACGGGTTGATGCGTCACGAGGCCAGACGACATTAACCCCGCATGAAGTCGACGAAAGTGGTAGTCATGATTTGTTAGACCTGGAAGATCCATTCCCTAACAAATCAAGGTATTTGGGTGCTGAAACAATAGGGTTAAGACTTAACAGCAAGAATTTCATCAAGGGTCATTTACCGGATGGTAAACCAGTGGTAACGTTAGTTGATAGCGGTGCGACGCAGTCATTGATTAGTCAGACATGCGTCAATGCGTCCAAGTATCTGGCATCTTTGAAACCAGAAGAGATTGAACCAATCAGATAACGCATAGGTAATGGGGAATTTCTTGTAGCAAACACTGCTCTAAATATTGACGTATCGTTTCAAGGTAAAAAGTTTCGGATACATACAAGAATTTGGTTGGTCCAGACATGTTACTGGGTGCATCGACACTTCGCGAACTTGAGGGCATCTTGGATTGCACAACTAACAGATTTCGGGTAAGACCTAAAAAGATTTGGTTTGGTCCGGTCGACCAGGTTTACATTAAGCCCAACCAGACCAAATTTATCGGTATCACGTTTGGCCACAGGAAGTCATCTCATGCAAGTAGGTGAAAACGGTGTCGAACGATTGATAGCGTATCACTCGAAACGGTTACCCAAAGCAGCCAAGTCGTACTCAGTTTCTGAACTTGAGTTATTCGGTCTCTTCATTAACATCAAAGCGTTTGCCAGGGGTATTACGTAATTCAGAAGTGATTCTTGAGTCCGGACCACACCTGGCAAAGATTTGTCCAAATCGCTTGTGTGTTAGATTAAAAAAGGGGAGAACAACAATCCGTGTGAAAAATAACACACCGGAAACGATTCGTTTGCAGAGACATAGGCCAATTGCATCCCTAGATACAGCCCACCTGGTGATGGCCAGTGAAAGTCTGCAAACTCCAGCAGAGATTTCAGCCCCGGGAGTCTCAGACATGACTAATCAACCTCAGATAAACAACGTACAGTGTGAGAATCTCCACCGTTATCCGCATCTTACAGAGTATGATGCAATCTCTAGGTTAACTGAAGCTGAGGTAATCCGCAAGTATATTGATCTTTCTGAGAGTGTCTTGAACCCAGCCGAGAAACAGGAAATCATTAATCTCATTAAGGATAATCGCCAAGCTTTCAGTTTGTATGGTGAAATAGGTTCTTGTCCAGACATAGAGGTAGATTTTGAGCTTACTGACCCAACTCCGTTGTACATTCGGCCGTATCCGGTTACGGAAGAAAATAAGCGAGTTATTGATGCTGAGTTGAATAATTTGGTTAAGTTGGGAGTATTGGAAAAAGGTCACACCTCATATACGTCTCCAGTGTTCCTCATTGCCAAAAAGGACACATCTGAAAAGCGTCTGGTGGCCTACCTACGCCACTTGAACTCCAAGATTAGGAAGATTAACCATCCATTCCCATTGCTCTTTGGGAGTATATCACGGATAGGTAAATCTGGTTGCAAGGTTCTTAGTGTACTCAACATCAAGAGTGCCTTTTATTCATTATCATTGAGTGAGAGAGCACAGAAGTTTGCTGGCATCAGTTCTTACAGTGGGGGGTCTTCATATTTCTACAAGAAGGTTCCCATGGGTTGTACTGTTTCGCCAAGCAAATTCCAGGCGGCGTTGTCAGAAATACTTGAAGAGATTCCTAATGTGCATGATTTCTTGATCAACATTCATGATGACATAATCTTGTTCTCAAAATCAAAGGCAGAACATAAACGTCACATCCAACAGGTTTTGGATACCTTAGCTAATAACGGGTTAAGAATATGCCCACGGAAGGTGAAACTGTTTAGGAAGCGTGTAGTGTCCTTAGGCCATATCATTAGGATAGATGAGAATGGTTACGTAAGAATAGAAGCCATGAGTGATAAGTGCACAGCCATTCGTAAGATGCCCATTCCTAACTCAAGTCGTCAGGTACGGCGATTCATTGGGGCAGTCAATTATCTTGCGATGTATCTGCCGAGGCTGCAAGAACATTTGAAACCATTACACGAGCTAACCCGAAAGAGTTACACTTTTCATTGGGAAGAGAAGCATCAGGTTGCTTATGATAAGGTGAAGGAGCTGTTGGTGTCCCCAGCCCTTCTGCATGCACCGAGACGTCTCGGTCGCTTTGTGTTGTATTCTGATACGTCACGTTTGGCCACAGGAAGTCATCTCATGCAAGTAGGTGACGACGGTGTCGAACGATTGATAGCGTATCACTCAAAACGGTTACCCAAAGCAGCCAAGTCATACTCAGTTTCTGAACTTGAGTTATTCGGTCTGTTCATTAACATCAAAGCGTTTGATCATGTTATAAAAAGTCACGATTTCGACGCATTCGTCGACCACTCAGCATTGGTTCAGATTGTGAAATCAAAATCAGCACCAAGCACGCCTGGACTTCAGAAGTTGTTAGAAAGGTTGTCGCCTTACTCTTTTAAGCTAGGTTACCGCAAGGGTATTGACATGCAATTGAGTGACTTTCTTTCTGGAAATCCGCGTGATGATGACGAAGATTTCGATAAGATTTTATCAGTTGCCTTAGTAACCCAACTAACTCCCGATTTTGACATAGCCGAGACGGACGGTGTTCACCCTGCCCAGCAGTCAGAGCGCATAGTAACACGTAATTATGCAAAGAAGATAGGATTCACGCCTGACCCTCTCTTTAAACCACAGGTGAGACCAGCGAGGAAAGCGCCCGCACCACGTGATAATATCGCAGCAGACCAGCAGCATGACGCACCACGTGCGCCAGCACCACAGGTTCCTCCACCCATGCCGACGGTCCAGCCAACCAGCATTGGTCTTGCAGCAGAACATAACGCCAGGATTAGGAGGAGCACACCCACTCATGCTAATTCGAAAGAACCAAGGCTTGCGGATAAGCCCCAAGCTCCGCCCAGCCAACCCAAGACGCCAATCACCCAAGACAACCCGCAGCATCAAAGTGAAGAAGTGTACCAGGAACCATCAGCTGACCAGACTAGACCAACTGCGCCGATTATTTCTAACATTGACGCAATAGTAGCTAAGCACATCCCGCAACAGTATGAGCTTGACCGCGTGCTAGAGATAATCAAGCGGAAGGTAATCAGGGATTATAATCTTCCAGTTGAAGTCAATGCTCTGCGCATGGCGCAACAAGCATCACCTTCTTTCAAAAGCGTGTACGATTATATTGCTCACACTATTCTTCCTAGCGATAAGCGTGCAGCGAGGTCAGTAATGCTACGTTCTGAACAGTTCATATTTGTAAATGACGTATTGTTTCGCCTCTTCTTTCATAGCAATGATGAGCATTTCCAGTTTCAGTTGGCAATTCCTGAGCAATACAACGATACCATAATCAGCAAGTACCATGACGGTCTTCTCAGTTCCCATTCAGGCGTGGTCAGAACATACCTGACTCTTCGTCGGTCATTCCACTTCGACAACATGTTTGAGCGGATAGCACAATATATCAAGTCATGCTCCCGTTGTCAGCAGATAAAGGGTAAAGTTGACAACTTGCGACCGTATCATCCGCGCATTCCCGACAACTACAGTCCGTTTGAGACAGTCAGCCTAGATTTCAAACAGACCGCAGACCAGATAGCATTCCGGATAGCTAGAGCATGAGGTAGTATGCTGAGACCTGTCCCACCATTCCACCATTCACCCTTTGGGCACAGAAGGTCTTTTTATGATACCTCCTTTCGGACCTAAAGGTATTTTTGATACCGTAATACATAGCAATCACAAAACTTCCAACACATTTTGGAAGGAGAATGACCAATGCAATTCCCTTGGTCAAAAGCATTTTTGTAGCATTTTCCCTTAAGTTTTTCAAAATACCAAGATTTCGTTACTTGGTGAATTTTGTCTCAGACCCCCAACATTGTTCCTCCTCACCTGATCAGGTAGACCTTGTACATGTATATTGTATACATGGCATAAATATCCAAATATCAACATCAGAGACTCACAGAAAACATCGACAGAATCATCATTATTTCTTCAAAAACATCTTTTACTGGCTTCACAGATGCCATCTTGACGAAATGTGCAGCCAGTGACCACTGATTAGCCATTTGAACAAGCAGCGTACCCAAGGACATATTTCCGCAGGGCCCAGTTTTATTGTGATGTCATTTTTCAAAAGGTCACTTAGGCAGCAGATTCACAAACAGTTCTTTTCAGCTATCTTACTCTCATCCCACCTATCCTGCAAATCGTTATTCCACCATGGCGTCTGCTGACACTTGCAAATTGTTTTGCCAAAGTACACTTTACTGTCCATGATCAGTAAAATATCATCGCTATAACATTTTTTAACAAATGCTTCGTAAGCCCGATCCACGTCTTCTTGCATGGTAATGTCATTAATCCTATGGATAACCATATTGTGGAACATTTCCTCAGGGATATTGTCGGTGTCATATGGAAAAGTTACCAAATATTCCTGATATTTAAATAAATATCTCCTTAGTGGGAAGGAATTAATTCCCCTACTATATTTCATTGGAAAGAGTATTCTCATCTCGGGTAATGTAATTCATGTCATTTGCAGTGGATATCGGGAGAACAGTTTCTAGCTAGTTTCCCCAGTTCTGATTCCATTGAATAATACTATTCTTCTCGGCTCAATGGCACAAAAGAAAATTACCGGTACCATCTCAGTATAGCATTTTGGTTATAAACTTGACTGAATTTCAGGGTTATTGAAGAGTGTACATGTCACATGGAAATCGGTTGAGGACTTTGTTGGATTTTCAAGATGGCGGCCTGGCGGCCATATTTGTCATGGGATTTGACTGAAAATTAGGAATAATGATTAGAGTAAATAGATACATAATCACAGCATGAAGTTTGGTTACAATCCGATCATTAGTTTCGGAGTAATAGGATTTTGTTTAATTTTCAAGATGGCCACCTGGCGGCCATATTGGTAGATGGATTTGACTGAAAATCAGGGATGTTGTAGAGAGTACATAGATATACAATCGCATGAAATATGGTTGCAATCCAAGTTTGTTTAATTCTTCAAGATGCCCGCCTGGCCGCCATATTACAATTCCGACCGGGACGAATTTTGGGGATAGAATAGAGGGTCCCTAGATACATGTCCTCAAGTTTAGAACCTTCTAGCTCAAATAGAAATGAAACGTGCCACCTATCACTGATTTAGTGAACTTTGACCTCGGTGACCTTGAAAAGTAGGTCAAATCAAAAACCCGGGTGATATGTCATTTAACCTTAATAGACACACCCACCATAATAATTTCGTCACTATACGTAGAGCCATTAGCTTCAAAAAGGCAAGAAAACAATTTCAAAGATGGCCGCCTGCAGGCCAGAAAGTAGGTCATACTTCGAAAAAGGAAAATATTTTTACCAGGCATATTGCTCAAAGCTAACATCACTGTTTTTACGTTTTAACTTTTGGACCCCTTTTGACCAAGTCGCACCGAAAGAAAGAGTTAGAGGTCACCTGATCTGGGGAGTTAGGTATACAAAGTTTCTAGAGCCTAGCCCCTGCGGTTAAGAAACGTGCCACTGTTTTTCGAAACAGGATACAGACAATGATGACGAAAACTATGGACGACGGACACTGCGGTGTTGCGTAGACTCCCCTATGGTGAGCCAAAAATCAATATTTCTAAAATTTTGCTATTTACTGCTCAGTGGGAATTTTGCCCGCCATGGTTTTTCTCCGGACCTTGTGCTCAATGTTAAGCGCCTTCCCTTTTCTTATGGAGCAGCCCAGAGCTCTCCCTAAGGGGGAGTATGTCGGCGCTTTTTTCCCTCTTACAGCGGTGGCTTATCTTTAGATCTTTTAAAATACTTTCGCTTTAAATTAGCTCCTTTCACATCCATTTGCTTTTTACTGTCACCACTGCAAACGGGCTGATTATTTTGACTGCATCATTGTTCGAGAACGAGGCTCGCAGCTTTTCCCCACCATTTTCAACGCTTTAAAAGCCGCCGTTTTTGCTCCTCTGCAAAAAGGGCTATATTTCCTTCCTTTTCCTTTAAAAAATCATCATCCTGTGCCTGTGTTTTGAAATCTATTGTTCCTATTTTCAGCGCAATGTAATGCGAGTATCATAAAAACTATATTTCATAACAAGAAGCCAATGAGCCTGGCGCTCAGCTGAATGTAAAGATGCTCGCTTTTGTTTCCTGGGTCACTTTACATAAATATTCCGTCACAAAACTGAGCTATAAATGGTTTCCAAGATGGCCGCGTGCCAAATTAAAACTAGAGGCCTGACGGCCTGAATAGCTACGCTGGCAGAATTTAATAGCAAGGAATGAGATGAATGACAAGAAAATGTAGCAAGTAGTATATGCGAGAACCAGAATGTAGGTTTATGGTAGATAGGGCGATGTGGACAGACTAGATGGAATCAAGCTTAGACAAATGGGGCCAAATTCATGAAGGGCGTTCAGCTTAAAACAGCGTTTAACTACTGAATAGACAGATTCAGGTCCTTCATGTAAATCTTCACAGAATATGAATAGGCCCTATAACTAATCAGTGAGAAGTTACACACGTCTAATGAATTTGGCCCCTAGGGTGGATGACAGTTGTGAAGGTTTTATTTGAACTGCAGTAAATGAAGTAGTTGAGGGGTACTTTTGTCACATCCACTCTTCAATACCTTCAGTGCCTTTGCTCCAACTGTGTTTATAAAGCAGGCCAGCGCAAAACTGCTCTTTCAATACCTTTAGGGATCACGTCCAAAGTCCGCACGCGATATTCGACGGCGAAATTCACCTAGAGTATTTCGCCTGCGAAATCTGTCCGAAAATCGACCAGTGAATGTGAGGCAATAATATGAAATTGCCGATATGTCATATGCGAAATTCGCCAACAATCACGCCTATTCTTCGATTTCACCCCAAAAATCGCTCTAGGCGATAGTGGAGCGATTTTACGAAATTGGTGGCTCTTGCTTGCTTGTCCGATATTCGGAACGATTTGATAACGACTTTCGCCTTGTTTTATCGGTGGAATAGTGCAGTCACGTGATGTAAACAAATCGGGTCATACTAAACAGCGTCCACCAGCGTCCACCAACTTTAAACACATACTTAAAGCCATCAAGGTAAAATCTAATCTATACTATAATGCGCGTTGTGGCCGCTAAATAGGAGGCGATTTTTGTTTCAAAATTGGGCCTCGAAAATGCGTCGAATTCTTGCAACTTTTGGTTTCGTAGGTGTGGATCATAAGTAAGAGTGTCACTGAGGGTGTCATACGTCGAATATCTTCGTGGTTTTAGAATAAATAACAACTTTTCAGAGAGCATGTCGACTGGAGAGCTCCGCTCATTCTCAAAAGCATACACAAACTTCACGCATATTCTCCCTGCCACATCAGTATTAGCTTCCAGCACGTATGTAGTGCTATACAACCTGGTCCATGGTGCAGGGTATTAGCAGGGAGATTAATGATTAGCCTCTTCTATTTTAGTTCTATTCGAGAAACACTGACCTGAGTGATAAGGCAAATTCTGCAGAGTGGCCTACCGGAACATGCAGTCAGGGTATCAATAAACAGTTATGCCAGGATGGACAAAATATGTACAGTGGCCAGCGCTTGCTCTTTGTTTTATTCTTTACTGACTGATGTTGTCAGTTTGAATTGCGTTCTGTATCTCTCCATGCGCCTGGCTTTGGTCCGACAGTGGCATTGGGTACGGGAGTGGGTAGGTACCTAATATGTGAGGGCCTTATTTGGAACAGGACCTGCTGTCACTGGTCTCAATGCATTGTGAAAAATAGCGTACTCCAATCAATCTATTGGGGGTTGCATGTAGATAGCAGCAATAAGTCCCTAAATGCAGTTAATTTCATGTTTAACCTTTAATAAAACTTCAGTAACGTTAGAAATTTAATGCAGCTCAATCATCGTGCCCATTTAACTAATGTATATTACATTTCAACTTTGCCCGCTCCATGGGTATATGCTAGTCTATACTATAATGCGCGTTGTGGCCGCTAAATAGGAGGCGATTTTTGTTTCAAAATTGGGCCTCGGAAATGCGTCGAATTCTTGCAACTTTTGGCTTCGTAGGTGTGGATCATAAGTAAGAGTGTCACTGAGGGTGTCATACGTCGAATATCTTGGTGGTTTTGGAATAAATAACAACTTTTCAGAGAGCACGTCGACTGGAGAGCTCCGCTCATTCTCAAAAGCATACACAAACTTCACGCATATTCTCCCTGCCACATCAGTATTAGCTTCCAGCACGTATGTAGTGCTATACAACCTGGTCCATGGTGCAGGGTATTAGCAGGGAGATTAATGAATAGCCTATTCTATTTTAGTTCTATTCGAGAAACACTGACCGGAGTGATAAGGCAAATTCTGCAGGGTGGCCTACCGGAACATGCAGTCAGGGTATCAATAAACAGTTATGCCAGGATGGACAAAATATGTACAGTGGCCAGCGCTTGCTCTTTGATTTATTCTTTACTGATTGATGTTGTCAGTTTGAATTGCGTTCTGCATCTCTCCATGCGCCTGGCTTTGGTCCGACAGTGGCATTGGGTACGGGAGTGGGAAGGTGATATGCCTAATATGTGAGGCCCTTATTTGGAACAGGACCTGCTGTCACTGGTCTCAATGCATTGTGCAAAATAGCGTACTCCAATCAATCTATTGGGGGTTGCATGTAGATAGCAGCAATATGTCCCTAAATGCAGTTCATTTCGTGTTTAACCTTTAATAAAACTTCAGTAACGTTAGAAATTTAATGTAGTTCAATCATCGTGCCCATTTAACTAATGTATATTACATTTCAACTTTGCCCGCTCCATGGGTATATGCTAGTAGTCATAAACGAATTAAGCAGGACATTTCCTGATCGTTTCGTGACATTTGTGTGCTAGATTAAATAGCGAGTTGTTGTCTAAAATGTACCAGCGTCCACCACTCAGTCGGCAGCCAAGTTGGGTTTGACTTGGAGGAAATGATAGGGCTTCCCAATAAAACAGGAGCCCTGTGATTTTAGACAACATCTCCCTTATCTTACGCCCAAAAGTCATGAAATTTTCAGGAAATGTTTTTTTTATTGTGTACTTATTACGTTTATGGCCACTAAATTTTATTTTGATGACTTTATACCCGACTTTAAACCTGGTGAACGCTGGTGGACGCTGGTGGACGCTGTTTAGGATGACCGGATACTACAACGATCTTGATTGGTTGGCTGAGACTCGGAAACATAAGCCTAACTGAGATTAGCTGTATGATTCGGTACATTCTGCCACAGTCCTTCAGAATGCATACCATAATACTAAGAACCTCAAACCTCTGTGCCAAATTTGTGTAGCTACTCATGGATAGATGTGATGTATTTGATTACTGGAGTCAGGTTGACCGGGAATTCCAGTTAGTGTTTTTGTTCAGTCTGCTATCAGCTGATGTCGGAATTCGCATACTACAACACATGTAATATTCGCCTCGTTACGATGGTTGGTGAGAGCGAATTAGATGCAATAATTTTTTTTGCCTGCGATTTTCATTCAGTCTGAATTTTCACCTCATCATAATAGAATCGCCGAAGCAGGGAGCGATTTCAAGGCACATGAGTGTGGCGATATTCGACTAGGCGAATTTTCGCCCGGATTTGCGCAGCGAATATTCGCGTGCGGACTTTGGACGTGATCACTTAGTATGATACCATTAAAGTGACTGCCTTCCTCTAACGGTGTTCAAGTTGTTTAGTGAGTCATAAAAGTATATCAGGGTAAATCTACTCTTAAACACTTTTAGTTTGATATCAAACACGGATGACACCTTTCGCTGTAACCGTCTCCAAGCAGGTCAGTTGGTAATGAAAATGGGTTAGCACAAACCTACTATTCATTATCTTTAGTTCGATACCAAACATGACTACTTTAGCTATAACAGTCTTAAACTAGTTAAAGTAGGGCAGAAGGTCATAAAAATAGGTCAGTGCAAATCTCTCCTTCATTACCTTGAGTTTAGATTAGTTCGTGTGACACTGCCCTATTCCCTCCCATAAGGCTACAATACAGTCTCTAGATTGTGATATGAGGCATGATGCCGTCTCTAACATCACCCTCTCTACTCTCATATCAATCAGGCTACAATGCAGCCTCTTACTTGATTGTGAAATGAGGCATGATGCCGTCTCTTTCATCACCCACTTCTCTTATATCAATCAGGCTACAACGAAGTCCTCCTTGATTGTGACTTCATGCACGATAACGTCTCTTACATCACGCTCTACTCTTATATCGATCAGGCTACAATGCAGTCACTTACTTGATTGTGACATCACCCTCTTGTCTCATATCATTCAGGCGACAATGCGGTCTCTTACTTGATAGTGACATGAGGCATGATGACGTCCCTTACATCACCATACCCTTGCCTGACCTCTTCCAAAAAGGTGCTTGACTTTCAGTTGCAAGTTGCAGGAAATTTTTATGTAGAAACAATTTGGTTTCCTGGTATCAAATGATCAGACGCAGTGCCGTCTTTACACTGGCAGATAAACTAAACATAAAGGACTCCAATTGCGCCGTGGATGATTTATTTTCTGAGGCATTACCCTCTCTCTCGACCCAGGGCCGAGCGCGACAGTGAAGGGGTAGGAATTTTTACTCGACCTAACGTCGAGCATGACACTAGTATAAGGGTTAAAGGTTGCATGTTCAAGAGTTTAGGTTTAATAGGCAAGCTTTATTTTCTAATATTATAATAAATTAAAAATTAAAAAAATTCAGAGATGCCTATTTAATTCCAAGGCTTCTTTATTCAATCAACTTGTATAATACAGTAAAACAAGACCAAAACGTGAAGGACAAATCAGCTAAGATGCAGCGTCTTCTTTCCCGATCCTATCAATCTCATGGCTGACTGGTTGTTTGGTTTCGTGTCACCAGTTCCACAGCATGCACAGCAACACCACTTTGCCAGTGGAGAGCACCGGAATGACTCGTAGATTATAGACTGCATCATCCTGTAAACATGAGAAAAAATAGCACTTTGTAAAAAAACACCATCAAAATAAGATATTTATTATTAACATTCCCGATTATGTTAGAAAAACAATGAGTAGTCTGTGCTGATACGTGAAAACCTTGAGAGGATATACAACCCTGTATGACTTGCTGTTCATGTTGGTGGTAAGGTAAAACATAAATGTACAAAAAAAGATCAAAACTTTTGTGAAAAACTAGTGAACTGGTGGGGGGGGGGGGGGTAAAATAAAGTTAAATTTGAAAAAGTCCACCCTTATTTACTAACGTTCACCTTGGTAGAGTTTGGACACATGGCTTGCAATGGATACTTTACTTCCCTGCACATATGTTGCAGTGTTTTGCATTTGTTCATGTACTGGTATCGGGTATGTAACTGTACTGTATGGTAAATAATGTAGGCCAATTTCATGCAGCTCCTCACGGTTTTCCGTATCAGCATAGACTGAGAATGGCAGTGTTATTGTTCGTCAAAAATACCTCACAATTCTAGCAGACTTCTTTGTCGCTATTATTTGTGTACTCTGACCAGTGTCACTATCAAAGGCATACGATATCATTGTTATTTTGACAAGAAAGATGAGAAAAGGTCAACTTCCTGTGTAGCGGTCCGCCATGTTTGTTCATCTAGCGTTCAGGTTTGTTTTGATTACGTCGATGATGTTTATAAATACAAAGAGGCTATTCTTATAACAAAGTTTTGTCTGGATTTCAAAGTCATTCTCCTGTAGTTGTTATATTTATGTGTAATAGATAATTGTGAAGTATTATATTACGATTATTTCATTCTGATGATCGGAAAGAATTTTTTGCAACACCGTTTTGTGTATAAAATGTACTATGGCGTTCATGTGTGTTTTGATCTTCGACTTCGACTCAATGACTGAGCAAATTTAACGAGACAGAAAGCCAAAAATGGTAACACTTCCTATGTAAACAAGCTACGGGAGTCATTCTATACTACGACTTTTCAAATAACAGTTATCATGGCCAATTGTACCTAGCAAATCAAGAGAAAATACAGAGAAAACTCACCCTGGTTTCTCTCAAAACGTCTACCGTACGTAGATGAACTGAGCGCATGAATCTGGGTTTCTCTATGCGTCTTTTATCGGCTATATTAATAAGAATTAGACAAAATAACCCCACAAAACGACATGTTAACATTGAGTATCAAAATATAGGGAAACACCACTTTCTAACTGCTCGGTATGAAAAATTTAGATTAGAACTATGTTTTGAAGTGAACGTACACACTCAATATACATTCGCAAAATGGCCATCACTTTATCAGCCTCGGCTGCAATGCCTTAGGGCAATGCCTTATGTGTAGAGCGTTCAGTACATTACAGAGACAGGTAGGATCGAGGCCATTTCGCCACTTTTGACCAGACAACAGCTTAAATCTGCCAATTACTGCCAATTACGGGGCGTTTAGTCTTTCTGCTGTGAATAGCTATAATTCTATCGAAACAAGAGTTCAAAGTATTGATATCCTGACACATTTTCTAGCCCAGCTACAGCAAATTCAGATGAAAATGCAACTATTTTGCTGGAACTACTTTCGGCCAGCTCCAGTACAAACCATGAGCTCCGCTGGAAGCCAGCGTAGCTAAAAACACGAGGAGCTTTGCTCGATCCATCTGATTGCTGTTCACACAGCTTCATATAATGAGTATGATTAACAGTTGAAGTTTGTTACAGAGATTAATCTTACTAGTTGCGATGGTTCCTTCAAGAGTCACAACCCAGTAGACAACAAGTAACTAAAGTCTTGACCTTTACATCAATTCATTGAAGTCCAGTCCATTAGATGCATGGTCACAACCTAGGACAACTACATCATGGAATAGTGTGTGGTCTGGACCTTTGTATCAATTCCTTCGAAGTGCAGGTTGTGAAAAAGCAGTCCATTCGATGCGTGGTCATAACCAGAAACAGTTTGGACCTTTACATAATTCATTCGAAGTGTAGGTTGATTGCGACAAACTAGTCCAAAAAAACATGGTCCAGCCTAAGCCGGGATAGCCATGCAGTAATTGCCATCGGCATTACATCTGGGACAACCAATAGTTTCAACATGCAAGGCGAGGATCAAGGGGTATGATTTTCATAGCCCGCATTGATAGCGAGCAAAAAATCAACAGACACACATTTTTTCAACAGCCACATACGGTTTTCTTTATTCAATCAATTTTTAGGTAAGTATTACAGTGAAAAAGAATGAAATACCAGAATTGACTGGTTCTTCTGATGACTGCACGGCTGAGCACTGAAGTTGGATGGGAGGTGCAAGGTGTTCATTTGGTTCTGTGGGTATGAGTGTAGCTCAGCTCCTCTCTCCTGGTGATCTGTGATGTGGTCACCAAAAATCTTGAAATGCAGCTGTCGATCATCCCTGTAAAACATGATGAGAACAAATTTGAATTTTGCTAGCCAAGTTTTATAGTACCAGACCAACAACAACTGATAAGGCGCTATGATTATTGATGAAGGTAAAGGTACTACTGAGGAAGTGCTTATCTCATACCTCAAGTGAGATTCCATGAATATGATTGGCTGATACACGTCACGTGACCTTGTTGTATTCGCAATGTTGTCCGCTCAAGCCGGTCGACATTTTGCCATGTCTCCCGGTGGGATGAAGTTCGGCATGTTATACTCCGTGGCAGGCAGTATTTATATAATAAGCCAAAAGTGTGTCGTTTTGTGTGACAAATTTGACATTCATACGATACTGCCAAATACACACTGACATCGCAAGCTTTTCTCTCGAGTTTTGATCGCATATTATAAGTTGATATGTGCCGAGACCAGTGTTTTCTGCGACGTCGGCATCTCTTCGTAAACAGCCGATATATCAACTGACGCGCCTTCACCTGGATGATGGTTAAACTAGTGTGCTTCTATTAAGCTTTTCTGGCGAGTTTTGATCGCATATTTTAAGTTGATATGTGCCGCGACTAGTGTTTTCTGCGTCCAATTTGTAGGTGAAAATGTAAAAAAATTAAATATATTGACTGCCGAATCATCAATGATGGACAGCAAGAGCTTGAACTAGAAAAACAAGCTGTGAAAAGAGGCAAAATTTGTCATTTTCATAATGTTGTTTTTACTGTACATTTCTAAAGAGACACTGCATCGTCACTTCGAAAAGAAAGAAGGTCGACTCGATTTGAAGGTTATTTTTACCAAATTGCACTGAACCCGTCGTTAACAGAGCTTATGAACAAATTGTGCCGAATCTTTTCTAAGAATGTGTGAAGTTTCGTACCATAATTAATTTTAGAAATGGCTTAAAATATAAAGTTTTTCACTTACCTATAATCAATCTGGTCGAAATAAAAAGGTTGCCATTTTTTTCAGCGCATGATATCAGCGGGCAAGCAAACTCACACACACAGTGCATCTCCAGCCTTATCCTTTCTGCCACTATCAGCTTCCATGTTCGAAAGTCACTGTACATCATACATTGTGTTGGAGACAAGACCACAATTGATTTTTTAAGCCTTTCAGCAGTTAAATTGTCAAAGTTTGACCGCGACGCATCAAATACCGCGTGCGGTTGTGAATCTGAAATTTAGATTATGTTATTCCGGATAGTCGGGCAAGTAAATGGTGAAAAATAAACTGGTAGTTCACAACAGAAATTTTTTGATAATCGACATTTAGACACACTTTGATACTTCCACTCTTTTCAGCCAACTGGCAGAAAAAACTCAAAACACGCCCCCTATTACCCAATTAGCAAAATTCGAAATTAATTTTTTCATCAAATAATTTCTTTATATCTGTAGACTTGCCACAACAAATATTTTTTCAATACCTCTCCAAATATGTACTTGAGAGTTAAAAACATGCACTCATCTAATTGATAGGCCTCGACCCTCCAACCTATGAATATTCATCAGTGGTCTTGTCTCAATGAAGGTACATTTCAGGGGTTAACATTTTGAGAAATTTTTCAAACTAATGTAGATGACATCCCACAACTCTCCAACAAAGGAAAGTGATATCTGGACATTTTTTGAGAAATGAGAGACATTTCCAAGTGTGGTAAACTGTGTCAAAAGCGACGAAAGAGGACAAAATCGACAAAAAGTCATGATTTTGCAGCCAACAGCACCAAATTCAAAGACCAGCCCTGACCAGAATAAGCAAGCTATGGAGCTGAAAATTTAGGATGTGATTTAGGAATATCTTCGCTACTTAGGGCACAACTTTCAGAATCAAGGCCTAAGTAGTTTCAAAGAAAATACACAAAATGAATGGCAACACAAGACTTGTAAAAATGAAACCGAACTCGGACCGGGGCTAGGTTGACTCATATTTGGGTCAAATTAAGTTTTTTTCTCATTATTTTAGTTTGTTTTGACCTTAAATCATCAGCAATACAATATTCTAAATGAATTAGAGTGATTTGAGCACATTAAAATTTTTCACTAAATTGACCCAAAATGTAGTGTAAATGGAGACAAGACCACAACTGATTTTTTAAGCCTTTTAGCAGTTAAATTGTAAATGTTTGACCGCGACGCATCAAATACTGCGTGCGGTTGTGAATCTGAAATTTAGATTATGTTATTCCGGACAGTCGGGCAAGTAAATGGTGAAAAATAAACTGGTAGTTGACCACGGAAATTTTTTGATAATCGACAAATTAGACAGACTTTGATATTTCCACTTTTTTCAGCCAACTGGCAGAAAAAACTCAAAACACGCTCCCTATTACCCAATTAGCAAAATTCGAAATTAATTTTTTCATCAAATAATTTTTTTATATCTGTAGACTTGCCACAACAAATATTTTTTCAATACCTCTCCAAATATGTACTTGAGAGTTAAAAACATGCCCTCGTCTAATTGATAGGCCTCGCCCCTCCAACCTATGAATATTCATTAGTGGTCTTGTCTCGTTGGAACAATCCAGCACGCGCTCGGCCATTATGGCGGCCAATTCTAGAAGGGATGCAAATGTATGTCAGTTCAGGAAGGGAAATTCAAATTAGGGTCAAGTGAGGTCAAATGACATTTTTGCTCAGTACCGCCAACTGGTGATATAAATCGAAACCAATATATTTCATATCAAAACCTCTATATCATGCAGACATCTTCAATTTATTTCAATGTTCTATCTGCTGGAATAAAGCAACAATATTTGAGTTATTATAGAGTTGAGTTATTTGTTTTGTAATTTACGCTTTTGCCCACTGGTGAGCTGAATTTGAGTCCCACCGCGCTATTTTTTTCTGTCAGCAGCATTTCCTGTGCTGTTTCACTGCTTTATAGTTTGTACTGCTGGAGTGCCTGATATTAGGTACCATTTGCTCATTGGGACCATTGTGATCATGTCAGACTATTGCAACATTGCAATCATAATGCTTAGTAGTGTGTCTGCTGTAGTCCAGGTGGAAACCCTGAAAACACCTAAATTTCTCTAGTGCATTTCTATGCATTTACATGCCTGTTGTTTGGGTTCGATGCTTGTCTGCTTTAATTTGCTCGCTGACCCATGTTTCCTCGTCACTTATAACCATGTTTGGTTTGGGCCTGCGCATCGCACCCCGGCCATGGCCCGCTCTATCTAAGTTACAAACCGAGGATTTCTTGGACCTTAAGCTGGATGATTTCTGGGATCTCAATCTCACTTTAGGACATTGCTATGTTCACTTGTAATTTACCTAATTAAATAAGCGGGCAAGTGCCAACAAGGAATTACGTCAAGGGATAGCGGAATCCAGAGCGAGGCCATGGCTGTGTTACTGTGTTAGCATTCACTAACTTTTGACCGGAGTCTCACGGTCACCCATGTGGGAAGCTCATATTATACTAAGCAGAACATTAACGAACAGGGCTGCTGCTATATAGTATAGGGTGTTCAGATCACGTGACTTTTGACGTTCCGTCATCGCATTTTCGCGTCACACACAAAAAATGACGAAAAAAACTTTTCACACCTCTTGAAGATCGGTTAGTTTCGGTTTCTTATCAATGATGTATGAAGAAACCAGGAAGACCTAAGGTAAACAGGTATCTAATCTTTTATTCTCTCAAATTTCAATGAAATTCATCGAGTATTTGGGGAGAAATTAGAAATTACGCACAACTTGGGCCGCCACAGCGATCATCACGTCCACCATAACGTTATGCTAATGACGGCGGCAGGCGTGGCCAGCTGTCACTTGCTCGTCAAATCTTTGGCGCCTTTTCCACAAAAGGGCATGTGACCTATGTAAATTATCTAGCCGGAAGTGAACTCTACTGCTGCAACTCTTGCTGTTCGTGAAAAACCGGATGAAATTCCGTCAATATTTACTGATTTTAGGCATTTTCAAGATTTGACACTGTAAACAACACCTAACTATCCCTTCGGAAATCTTATAGATATGTCATTTATACGGATCTAGTGGCAATTGTAAGTATAAACCTCCGTTTTGATGAAAATAAGATGACATCTCCAGCGGAATCAAGAATTTATAATTTATTTTGTAGTTCCAACTTGGCCGATGGTGGCGCATGTCCAATTTTCGTAACATCCGGGCACTTTTCCAATTAAATTAGTATTAGAATATCAGCTGATTTCAGTCAGTTTGGGTAGGTTTATTGTATATTTTTTAATTTTTGTTATCCCGTGACATCTGACTAATGCTGTTTTTGATAGTCCTGAGACTCGAATGCTCTGTATGCAAAGGTTTTGTTGGGTAGTTTGGTGAAAATATCAATGTTTTTCTTTTCATTTCCTGGTTCATGCATTCAGCATTGCATGGCTTTACTGACAGTGTGACAGTGTTCTGTGAGTGACCAGGTCATGTTTGGCTATAGCTGTGTGTGCTATAGCACTATCTGTAACACTGAACCAATAAAGCCTTGGGGGGAAAAGCCTCATTGACATAAATGATATAATTGAAAGTACCAATACCGTCTGAGATATTATTCTTTATTTTGAGGAATTATTCTTTATCTTCAGATCTTGCTTTATGAAGAGAATTGAGGCAGATTCAGCAGTGAGGGGTTGTGGTCATCAAGCAGCGAATACATTCGATGGTACTTGAGACGTATTATCTGTTGATTTCATCTGTAATATGCAAATGAGTTGAATAATAATGTATGAACTTGATTTATAACGCTTCTAGTCTTTCTGTGTCTGTTAATAGCCACATTTCAAACAGTCGACTGACATCCTTACTCTCAACCGATCATTTTGATATATTACAAGTCTGGTTCGAATATTAATGGTGTTGGCAGAGTTTGGCCGCTTATGGTGGCCATATTGGTTTCAACATGGCCGCCTGATGGCGGTGGCATCAAAGTGGATAAAGATAGACGGACCTCGAGCTGCATATTATACCAGTCTCTAAGTTTAAAGAGACTGAAATGATTTCTGCCAATGTCCTTATTAGCGGCCATATTTCAATATTTGTCATTGGTGGCCATCTTGGAATGCCGCCATATTGAATTCCAACCCGAGATCCATAATAATCAAGTTTTACTACTCCTTTGGTTGGCAATCTGAGTCAGAGCTGCAGAAAAGGTTGCCAAGTTGCATAGTTTTGGTGGCCATCTTGGATTATTGGTAGCCATCTTGGATTTTGGTGGCCATTTTGGATTTTGTTAGGACGGACATCATAATATGACTCCATTCTATAAATTTTGCTGACAAATATTCATAAATAAGATTCCTACAGCTAAAATACTGATCATTTTCTCATCACGGCAGCCATGTTGGAAACCATTTGACCTTTGACCCTGAAAGGCATTTTCCCTTTGGAGCCCTTGGTCAAAATGTCCCAAACTTGCGAAGTTCAAATGTCTATAAATTTGGACTGGATAGGAATTTTTCCATTCTGAAAATGCCATAATGCTTATAATAGCTGATACTTGAATTATAGCCTGCAATAATAATTATATATGCAATGGTTTATTTTGACCTGAACACCCTATAGCATTTACATACATGTATTTTGACACATTATCTCGGATTGAACATCAGGAATCGACAATCTTTACTATGAACTTATTGTGAACTTTGACCTCTCCAGTTGGTGTCACGGAATAATCAAATGCTTGGTACTTCTGTCATATCCCTGGTGCGAAGCCACAAATGGAATCGGCTGTTTTAGAGACGTTTTGAATTGACGTTTTCTACATTGCATCTATGCGGGTTATACACACTACAGTTCAACACACTGAGGAACATTCTGCTCAATTATTCGGTGGCTTTATCAGCTGAGGCCGTGCACTGGAATTTAATGTGGATTAGTAGTTCTTAGTTCTCAGATTAGTGATCTGTGGTGAAAATGATGTTTTCTGTCAACATGTTGGATCATTTACATGCTGTGAATGGAACATTGAATCTACTGATTGGTATATACATGTGAGTACAACTAAACTGTTGTGTAGAGACCCTGCCTACATACTTTCATTGAATGATTGCACATTTTCTGTATTATCCATGGGACATTGAACTTTGAAGGTGTTCAACTTTGGAATTATAGGAACTTTGTAGACCAACTTCTTTGGACATTACTCTTAGGCTTAAAGTGGAAGTACATGCATATTCATCTTTCCATTACTAGGGGACGCTGTTGATGGAACATTGAACCTATTGTTTGGTATACACCTATATGGAGCACCCAGTGACTAGGTCAGCCAGCTGGCTTGAACTTTTTCATCCGACGCACCCTGAAATTTCGGAGGCAAGGCACTCTTCAACTCTTCAAGTCCTTTTGCGGATTGCGGAAAGCTTCATTTCACGAATCGCCTTACGTAAGACGTCTTCAGCAGCCAACACCTCATCAAGCAGATCTACAGAACCGTCGGCCTTTGGTTTTCCAGTCATCAGAAAGTACTTGGGGCGCTGTTGAATTTCATTGGAATTTATTGAACTTTCTTACGCCAATGAGCAGACAGTGGATAGACCTAGCTTAACTGAGAAAGTTAAGAGCATGAGGGCCTCCCAGGCAGGATGGCTTACCAGGAGGATTGGTGCTGCTCTAGCTGCGATGTCACAGAGCCGGTCTAAAAGTCATCTCATCTCGCTTAAACAGAGGAAAGTATTTTGTCATCTTTGGAAGCACTACATCAGACAAATGAACTTTATACTATGCAGTTGCCGGATCAATCTGATCATAGATGATTGGTTCAAAGCTCAAGCAGAGTTAGCATCACAGTTTCTGAATGACATCAAAACATACAAGCTGAGGAATGCAATCCCATCAGTGACTGAATCATCATATGACTTTTCCGATTTCTAATCTCTCGAAGGAAGTGGCTCTCAGCCGGGTGGTAGTGAAGATGACGATGAGCCTCCCAAAGAAGAAGCTGATCTGGATATCCCAGGGGGGCTGCTGGTGTCTCTGAGGACTTGGCAACCAGTGACATGCATCATGGTGGTGAAGTAAATAAAGGCACGGACATTGGTTACTGGGAGATTGAGGATCAACCGGAGGGAAACAGGGACGGAATGAATCGCGACGTCGTCAATCAGGAGATCAGGATCAGACGAAGCTGATGATCTTGCCGAGAATAAACCATTGAATGATGGAAAGGATCAAGTGACAGGGCAGTCAGTTAAAGTTTAGGTCGAGGCCCATGTACGTTCGATGGTTAATACTGACATTCAGAAGAACCCTGCAACAATTCCAGCTTCCGGACTCGATACCGTCCAACCAAGCAACACAAATAAATCAGGAGTACATGTTGCAGCGAGATGAATGAAACGTCATATCACCAAAGCTCATGTTGGTGTGACGCCAGAACTGAGATTTGATTTGATTTGAGAGGAGGACAGACAGATATCAAAGTGGCTTCTGCTGATCCATTATGGAAGAGTGACATAAGCCTAAAAATGCCAGTATCCGAGAATACATCTACGAATTTCCTGCCAAAACTTAAGCCACAATAAGTTTATTGAGCTCTTCTTTGATCAGGTAGATGGTAAACACGGAATCACAGATAATCGGAGAAGTTTGCTCATCAGCCATTTCGAGGGAGATGCAAAGCGACTCATCAGAGGAATTGGGCATTCAGGGAGATAATATGCCCAAGCCCTGAAGGAACGCAATGTACACTTTGGACATAGACACAGAGTCGCCTCAACCTATCTGGAGAAACTTACGCGTCATCATTAAGGAATTTATATACTGGTGTGCGGGACTGTATAATCATGTTGAGTCGCTTGAATACCTTTCATATATCACAGGCACTGATGTTTTGATGAGAATGGCCAACCGAATTCCCGGAGACAGGGTGAATCATTGGAATAAATATATTGGCAGAGTATCTCAACAGCGACAACCTATATAAACCTTATAGGTTTCAGGGATTGGTTGGGACAGTGTGTTGCAACAGAGTACAATCCCTATGCAATCAGTACCAGTATTTGTCCCGAACAAGGGGATTACGGTCAAGACAGTGGCCTTACTAGACTCAGCTAGCGAAATCACAGTGATTCGGTACTCCCTGGCAGATCGTCTTAGCCTAAACTGGCGTTCTGCTCCACTCACCTTGAGGACCTTAACGTCAGATCAAACCTCGACTTCACGAATCGCTTTCTTATCTAAACTTCCGATGTGCGATGTCGATGCTTCCGAGTTCGAACTACTCATTGGCGTTGATGTACCCGAGGCTCATATCAGGAAGGAAGTTGTCAAAGGAGGTAAACACCAACCATATGGAATAAGGACTCAACTGGGATGGTCCATCATTGGGATGGAGGGGAAATCAAACTTGGATCGCATCATCCAGAGGATGTTTTACACCTTAAAGAAAGAACAATCAATTCCAGGAGAGTGTGGAGAGATTGTGGAGTTCAGAATCTCTTGAAACGAGTCATACAGATAATCAGTCTTTGCCTTGGTAAGATCTCAGTGCACTGAAGGAGCATACGAAGCTGATAGAAAATGTCTGATGCAGATCTCAGAAGTTGTCTAGAAGAATTTGACCAAGAACAAATAAGCTGATTCGTCACTCCGCTGAGGATTAGATGGTTTTTCAACCCGCCAGCAGCCCCACATTTCGGCGGCGCTTGGGAAAGCCTCGTCTAGACGGTGAAGAAGTGCTGACTACTGTGCTCGCTAGTGTCCATGTTAGTGAGACAGTCCTGAGACCGGCGCTGGTGGAGGTTGAGGCCAACGTAAATAATAGGCCTCTGACCTATGTCAGAGAAGACGTCAACAATTTCAACACTCTTACACCAAATAACTTCTTACATGGTCATGCCGATGTCCTGCCTCTGTGAGAAGAAAACACCTAATGAAAACAACAGCCGGCAGCAATGGAAACGTGTCCTAGTAGTAGCCAACCGAGTCAATCAGAGATGGTTAAAGAGGTATCTACCAAACTTGACGTTAAGATCCAAATGGCGATGAAATGGTAAAACTGTCACTGTGGGCGATCTTGTCATACTCGTCAATTAGAAACAACCCCAAGGTTCCTGGACCCTTGCTAGAGTGGTGGATGTATTCCCTGACGACTATGTAATCATTCCAACGGTGAAAGTGAAGACTGCGGATAATAGCTACGCCAGAGCTGCGATGACGGTTTGCATGCTCGAAGGGAGTGTACAGACGGAATCAAAATGGCCAGAAAAATTTATCAAACGTTGCTCAAATTCAGATCAAATTTCTCGTAATTACTGTTTCCTATTCTCGGCCATCATGTTTCATCCACCCATCTCTTTGAGCTCTAATTAATTCCATTTGTTATGTTGAACCTTTGGATGAGGCTGGATGATGAACACTTTTGTGCTATACAGATTATACGCATATGTGTATATATATAGATATATATATATAAAAACTCTTGGCAACCTCGTCATGAACTCATCTATGATATCCACACGAATTTTGCAAATCACCATGAACACGTTCATGATATCCGCATGAACTCTTGGCAACCTCATCATGAACTCATCTATGATATCCGCATGAACTCTGCCAATCACCATGAACACTTTCATGATATCCGCATGAAGTCTTGGCAACCTCGTCATAAACTCATCTATGCTATCCGCACGAACTCTGCAAATCACCATGAACACTTTCATGATATCCGCATGAACTCTTGGCAACCTCGTCATGAACTCGTCTATGATACCCACACAAACTCCGCAAATCACTAAATTGCATTTTACACAGTTGGAAATACCATTTGGTACAAAAATTATATAGTTAACTCTTTCAGCCCGTAACCTGTTTCGCGCCATTTAATCCGAAAACCGAGGCAAATTTCTGAAAATTAGAGTTTTTCAAAAAGTTGTTAAAACAAAAACTACTTACCCTACCTCAACAAACTTGGTACCACTGATAGCTCTTCCCTTCAGCAACAAAATGGTGTGTATAAAGTCCTTCTATCCACCATACAAAAATTTCACTAAACACTGACAAATGTCATGTTTTCGGTCCTCAATTTTTTTCCGAAGAACTGGCGGAATGTATTTACATCCACAAACTTGAATAAAATACTTGGAAATACTGTCCAAATGTTATTCTGATACCCCATAACTGTGTGTAAATTGAATGTGAACACCTAATAAAACAGTAACTTATTTACAAGAGTGTTTTGACTTATTTTGTCTTTTGCCATCTCTCAAAACATGTCAAATCAGCATACGATTGTAACTGATTGCAGCGCCGTCTAACAACTCCTAAACACACCACAATTCATTGAAAAGATCGTCGATGTACTCTGGCATATCTTGCTTGAGTCACTATATTTGTTCATCAAAAACAAGTCACTAATAAACGAAATATTGCACTTTTTACCTATTTTAGTTTTGGCCTCCTGGTGGCCGAGTTGAGTACCAGATCAGATCGAAATTCGGTGTCCGAGGTAAAATGACGTAGGGAGTCATGTGTATCAAATTTCAAGTTCAAAGCTTTAGTGGTTAAGAAACGTGCCATAGTTACAATCAAACGACCATTTTACGCCATTTGACCTCTGTGACCTTGAAAAGCAGGTCAGATCAAAAACTCATATGATATCTGATGTATTCTTGCTAGGAGAACCTACCATAAAAATGTTATTGAAAACGAATCACTAAAAATAAGCAAGATATTGCACTTCTTACCTTTTACATTATGGCCCCCTGGTGGCCGAATAAAGAATCAGATCGGGGCAAAATTCGGCATCAGGGGTTATCTGATGTAGGGGGTTATATGCACCAAGTTTCAAGT
This sequence comes from Lineus longissimus, assembly GCF_910592395.1. Taxonomy (NCBI): domain Eukaryota; kingdom Metazoa; phylum Nemertea; class Pilidiophora; order Heteronemertea; family Lineidae; genus Lineus; species Lineus longissimus. Next base: position 10,708,451 of record NC_088323.1, on the reverse strand, counting down.
TCATACATTACTGGTTAAGAAACGTGCCATAGTTTACACTCTAACGGCCAATTTACGCCATATGACCTCTGTGACCTTGAAAAGTAGGTCAAATTGAAAACCCGTAAGATATGTGATGTATTCTTCCTGAGAGTACCTACCATAAAAATTTTATCGAAAATAAGTCACTTGTAAGCAAGATATCACACTTTTTAGATTTCCGTTTTTGGCCCCTTGGTGGCAAAGTTGAGAATCAGATCAAACTGAAATTCAGCACCAGAGGCTATGTGATATAGAGGGTTATATGTACCAAGTTTCAAGGTCATAGCTTTAGTGGTTAAGAAACGTGCCATAGTTTACACTCTAACGGCCAATTTACGCCATATGACCTCTGTGACCTTCAAAAGTAAGTCAAATTAAAAACCCGTATGATATAAGATGTATATTTGCTATGAGTACCTACAACGAAAGTTTCATCGAAAACAAGTCACTAATAAGCGAGATATCACACTTTAGATATCAACATTTGGCCCCCTGGTGACCAAGTTGAGAATCAAATCGGACCGAAATTCAGTGTCAGAGGTCACATGACCTAGGGGGTGCTGTGTACAAAGTTTCAAGTTCATAGCCCTAGCGGTTAAGAAACGTGCCACTGTTTCTGAAACAGGATACGACGGACGACGACGACGCCGCCGCTGCCGACGGACACAGCGCTATCGTATAGACTCCCCTTACGGTGAGCCAAAAAGCATGTAAAATTAGGGAAAATTAATTAACTTGGCCAGAAAGCAGCTATGTGAACAGGGGAAAACACTTGTTGGAACAGCCACCGTTTGTGGTCAATTATGAATTGAAGTAGTCCAGCTCTCTACTATGGCTTGTGCTTAGCTAGTTTCTTACACATGTAGGATGTATAGGGTCTGAATTACTAGTGCTGACCCTTGACACACGCACGACTAAGCCCAACCTCGCGTGGCAGATGGAAGGTATGTCATATATTGAAGCCCAACTGGGGTTTGAGACCCACTTCAAATGGCACATACCATGTGCTCAATGATGTACCCTTGCTTGGACTTGGAGTACATACCATATTTTTTCAAATTTTATTAAAGTTATAATCATATTATTTTGGAGTATTCATTATTTTTAGTACAGAAAATGTAAAATTCAAAACTTTCCAAGACTTTTGATAGCAGTGGTCAAAATTCCATACTTGACCCAATTCCTGCATGGATGTATTATTAAGATCATAATATCTTAATAATACCCCCATGCTTGACCGAACCTGGAAAAAAGATTTTACCCTGTCTATACCAAATAGTGAAGAACCGTGCCACTCAACGGTGAAATTTTGAATTTTGACCTCAGTCACCTTGAAAAGTAAGTCAAATCCAAAACCTGTACGACATGTGATGTATCCCTGCTAGGAGAACCAACCATAAAAATTTTATCAAAAACAAATCAGTGATAAGCAAGATATGGCACTATTCAAATTTTAGGTTTTGGCCCCCTGGTGCCCAAGTTAAGAGTCAGACCGGATGGAAAATCAGTGTCACAGGCGTTCTGACCTAGGGGGTCATGTGTACCAAGTTTAAAGTTCATAACTTTAGTGGTTAAAAAACCTATCATAGTAACACACAAACTGCCAATTCACACCATTTGACCTCTGTGACCTTGACAATTAGGTCAAATCAAAAACCGGTAGGATATGTGATGTATTCTTGCTCTGAGTACCTACCATTAAAAATAACATTGAAAACAAGTCACTATTAAGCGAATATTGCACTTTTTACCTTTACCGGACACTGCGGTGTTGTATAGACCCCTACGGTGAGCAGAAAAGGCAAAACTCACCAAATTGCAAGAAACGCGCATTGATCACATAAGTTGTAATATATCGATCACAAATATGAAACCAAATTGAAAGAAACACGCAGAAGAGTGTGATAATTCATTAGCTTTTCTAGTAACATGGAACCTTGTATTCCTTGATGTCTCACCACCGCGTATAACATTGCTTGCCAATGACAGATACCACTACGGTTTGACCAGTGAAAAATGCATCACCGGTGGTAGAACTTTTGTCATTGCTTCCTGCAAGTCTATAGTTAGTCGCCTGTTCTAGAACTGAGACTTGGCCCTGGACACAAAATGGGCCATCCTCTACCTTCTGCATTGTACACCGACTTGTGCATCAGAAGATGCAAGTGTCGGTCAAACTCATGAAGGCAATAGCTACATTTCTAAGGGGCCATGGTCAAATCATAAGCTCGTAGGCTACCCTTATGTTGTGTAACTTAAAGCTGAATGGCATGAACAAAAACATAAGCGTCCATTAGCAACTCCAAAGCACCGCATGTACAGCGCGTCAAAAACGTAGAACGTGTGCGAGGCAATTTTTCCCGATAGGGCCCGCACAGCGCCGGGAAACCCCCCTCTTCAACTCAAATTCCGCGGGTCATCGCGGCATGGGAATCCCATGCAAGTTTCTGACCAATCAGCAGGCTTGTTACAATATATGTGTGACGAAACACGGAGTCATTTCGAGGAAAAACAACAAAGTTGTAAGCCGCTGAAATTCGCCAAAATCGGCCGCAAAATATCATCAAACCGCACAATATTTTCCAGATTGGACGGAATCACCATGAAAAGTAAGTCTTTCTGCCTCAAATCATCGACCCCGTAAGAAATTTTGATCGTAAACTTACTCACACGAAGCATTTGAACACCACCTATCCCATTTTCCTACTCTGTTTTGAACTGCGTGAATACATTATCGATGACGTTGGGCGAGTTCATAATTGATGTTAGCGGAAGTAACCCTGCGCGTTGCTCTTTTGTTCGCGACCTCGCGATCTGATTGGTTAATATATTACTGGATCGTCCATGGAGGGGTAGCAGGTTGTCCCAGCTGACTTTTGTTTTTTCCAGGAAGTTTTTCAAAACAAATCATTTTAGATGAATTCTATGCGGTTTTAGATAACTTTTTGAGCCGCATATATGATATAACATCAGTTTCATGCCAGGTAACGAACTTCCAGACAGGAATTTCTTGGGTTAATGTCAGAATAAGATGCAAAAACCCCTGGAATGATGGTAATTCAATTGTGTTATTTTTATACATTGTAGTGTTACACATCTTAACCCTCTGGTTTCTTACAGAAGTCCCTCCTTGAAATGAAAGGAGCCTTATGCTATTTGCTGGGTTTTGATATATGACAAGCCATATAATCACAGTACCCGATCAACCCCTGGTGTTTGTGGAATGTGGATTTACACTGGCAGCGCCCCCTTTTCAACTTAAATGACTTGAATAGACTGGTTGTTCCACTATGTGGCTGAAATGAGTCCTGGAAACAATAATAAGCAAAATCCTGACATTTGAGGATCGGAACTTAATACTGCAACCACTGATAGGCTGAAAGTGTATTATTACCTGATTTTGACTGGTGGCGCCCCCCCCCCATTTGACTTGTACTGACTGGTAGTGCCCCCTATGTATCTAAGATAAGACCTACAACCCCAAGAATCGATAAGCCAAGACATGAACTGAAAAAAAGTTACTGAAACAGGTATTTTCATTTCATTTGATTGTGTTATATTCACTAAATCTTTCCCGAAATGGACAACTTTCCTTATATTGACCATGCCATCAAATCAAAACCGCTTGACCAAATTTGAAAATTCAAAAAGTACTGTGATCTGTACACTTAGGCCTGTTCACATCTGTTGTCAAAATACAACATAGTGGAATTTCATAATTTGCTTTGGAGTTGCTACGTCCATGTTTTAAAAAAGACCGCAGTTCGTGTTGCCTCTAGGAACAAGACAGGGATGATCCCTCCAAGTAGAATGACCAAGATCCGGAATAAACGCCAACGGTAAAACAATTGGAACATTCAGCTATTTTTTGTTATCTCACGAAGGGCTTCAGATTTAGGTCGAGGGTGTACCCCCAAATCCCCCGAATTCATGACCCTTGTGGCACAGAGATTTGCTTGTCAGTTGGCCATACAATAGATTCATTCCGGATATTTTTCTACAATGCAAGGAGTTATTATCCCTGTCCCATTCCTATGAATGAATGAATGAAATTATCTTTTGTATAGCGCCTTTCCCACTGAAAACAATGTTCAAAAGCGCTCACACTCCAAAATGCTTGCGGAAGAGGAAAGTTTTCAAGTTTTTTTGGAAGGTGATGGAGTCAGTTTCTTTCCTCAGGTCATGGCCTAGCGAGTTCCACATTCGAGGGGCATGCACTGAGAATGCCCTTGCCCCGAATGTTACCAGCCCGAATGGACGCTCGATAAGAAGATGCTGTGCCTCAGAACGGAGTGATCGGGCGGTAGTGTGCTGACAAATAAGTTTGTTGATGTAGAGAGGCGCCAGGCTGTTCACAGCCTTGAATGTGAACACCATCAAACTCAATCCGTTTCCGAACTGGCAACCAGTGTAATTGCATCAGGATCGGGGTAATATGTTCCCATGGTTTGGTCATGGTGACCATACGCACAGCACGGTTCTGGATAAGTTGCAATCTATCCAGTGACCATTCGGCAATTCCCGCAAGGGTACTATTGCAATAGTCGAGTCTGGTTAGAACCAGGGCTTGGGTTAGTAGTTTTGTTGCATCCTTTGTGAGCTGCTTTCTCACGATCCCAATGTTGCGGAGGTGGAAGGAGGCTGAACTAACAACACTCCTAATGTGACATCCATAGCCAAGGCAGAGTCGAATAGAACGCCAAGATTTCGTATTGGCACTTTTGACAGTTTAATGACGTTTCCAGCGACATTAATGGACTGTAAGTCCAATTTCTTAACCCTTTCGCTGCGGATGTACGCATTTTTGCGACCAAAAAAAATTTCCGATCTGTGCGGATGTACGCAGAACTGCGACTTGGGAGAGACCTGAAGCAGACGATGTTTTCAATAGAAAATTAGTACAGAAACTTGTCGCTAGATGTCCTGCCATGTACTTTACCGCTTGAACTTCCGATTTCTGAGTTAAAACTTCGGTGTTTTTATTCAAAGTTTAGGTGATATTTTGATTCAAAAGTTTTGTAAACAAATTTAAATGGCTCAGTCACGTGTTCGACGAACTGCAGAATCTATTATTGATGAAATATTTGCTGACAGTGACAGTGAATTTGAGGTGTTAGAAGATGATTATGATAATGATTCTGAACATAATGCTGATGTAAACAGCATGCATGGAGATGATAGTGTGCATGATTCAGGGTCTGAGGTGGGTGATAGTGATAGGGGTCAAGATGACAATGACATGTCAGATGATGATGATAGGCCTGATCCACTTCCTGGTGTCCCTCAGCTAAACTACAGATGGACAAAATTAGGCCCTAATACTCAGGTGGATCCTCCTTTTGTGCCAGCATGGAATACCCAGCCAGGGGTGCCAGTGCCATTGAACCCTTGAGAGCCCTGTGACTATTTTCATGCATTTTTCCCAAGGGGAATTTTTGCTCTCATGGTTGAAGAAACCAACCGCTACGCCTTGCAATTTTTTGATAATCCCGCACTTGATGAAGAATTACCTGAATATAGTAGATTCAGGGACTGGAAGGAAACTGATGAGAATGAAATGAAAATCCTAGTGGCTCTGGAAATTGCCATGGGTTTCTGCAGTAAGAACAGGATCCAAGACTATTGGGACACATACTGGCTTACCCGAACGCCATCGTTCAAAGGCATCATTGGTAGAGATAGATATTTACTATTGAGAACTTTCTTGCATTTCAATGACAATACTATGCAACCTGAAAAAGGGCAGCCCAACTATGATCCATTGTATAAAGTCAGGCCAGTGATCAACTTGGTGAAAGACACATACATGAACATTTATCAACCACATCAACAGATTTCAGCTGATGAGATTATGAAAAAATTTAAAGGGCGACTCAGTTTCAAACAGTATATCCCAAACAAACCTAATAAATGGGGAATAAAAATCTGGTCATTGTGTGATTCTGTGAGTGGATACAATTTACGATGGAACATTTACACTGGAAAGGATGAAGCAGCCGGGCGGAAGATGGCGCTGGGGTCAAAAGTTGTTTTGTCCCTCCTTCGGGGTCTGGATGATAGTGGTCATCAGATTTTCATGGACAATTATTTTTCATCCCCTGATCTTTACTCAGTTCTGAAGGACAAAGGCATTGGAGCATGTGGGACTGTTAGGGCAAACAGGAAAGGTTTGCCTAAGAATATTAGCAAAGCACAGAAATGGTATCAAGTGGTCTTCAACTTTGCTAGAGAGACTGCCCTTGTGAATGGTTTCATTGCATACAAGTCCACTCACCCAGGGGAGAATATTGATCAGTTGAAATTTCGACAGAAAGTTGTGGACAGTCTCATTCCAGAAGCCGTGAGGGAAAGGGCTCAGGCAGTAGCAAATACTGTAGAGGAGAGAAGGGCCAAAAGACTGCAAGAACGCCACTTCCCTGCTGAATATGCAGATAAGAAGCATAGACCAGAATGTGCTGTATGCAGCCACAGGCCTGGCCATCGCCATCAGACATACCATTATTGTGAACAATGTGAACTTCCAATGTGTGCAATTGGATGTTTCAAAAGGTTCCACACTCTTTTCTCCTACAAAGTAAAGTACAACTAACCAAGTTATGAACTTATTTGCAGCAGAACTGCACTTATTTAGTGACATAGACACTTGGATTACAAATACAAATTTTGCAAGGTACAGAGACAGTGACATATCTTGATATTTTAGTACAAGCGGATTTACATGATTTTTGACATAATTCGTTATTTGATACAATGGCATACAAAGGGTTAAAAAGTGACTTTTACATGGATATCAACTTGGATTTATAGAAAAGAAATATCTCCAGCTGGTTTTGGTAAGTAACAACTCATTTTTTCACAATTTCATTGGAAAAAAACATCATTATCTTGAAAAATCGTGTTTTTTTCCTCGTTAATTAATATTAATTAGCGTTAATTAGTTAATTAACATAATTTAAGGTAATTAACAAATGCATAATTGGAAAGTCCATGCTGTCCCCAACAACCTTTTCCAATAGTCCAAAGCTCTATCTCTTCTTCTTCAGGCTGTATTTTGGCCTCAAATTTACCTATGTTAAAATTGGCTTTTACAGTATTTTGGGGGCAGCAAGGAGTCAATATTGAAATAATTCTGAGCGGCGCAGCGAAAGGGTTAAGCAACTGACGCGTACCAAACAATGATGCTTCTGTCTTGTCAGGGTTTTCCTTAAGGAAATTGTCGTGGAACCACTCATAGATTGCAGTCAACCTTTCCTCTAGCACAGAACACTGACTTTGGATATTAGCCTTTATAAGCACACGGAGAGCCATATAGACTTAGAGGGGACACAAACTGCTGAGCCGGGTTGCTGTTTGCAACCTCCGACAAGGACCTATTCTTGTTATCTTCCAAGATTAGCACAAATGGGCTAAGCAATTGCGATAATAGGCATAATGGCGTCAGCAAAAGACGGGACACAGGCGAGATGACAGTATTGGGCAACAACAAAATGAACAAGTGAATTTTCGTACTGTTGAATAAAAAATGCTATCAAAGATGAGTGTATTCTTATGAAATACCTGCAATGAATGACGGAACACAGACGAGATGTCAGTATTCAGGGGCAAATCTTGCCAAAAAATTTCCATCTTTTCAAAAACTATTACGAGCGGAATGCAAAAATCTAAGATGGCGGCTGGTGGCCATATTGGATTTTTGAACGCCCCCAAAATCAATAGGGAACCTCCCCCACTGAAGACCATTACACCACAAAAGTTTGAAGTCTGTTGGACCTCTAGTTCATCAGTTAACGAGCGGAATGCAAAAACCTAGGGTGGCGGCTGGTGGCCATATTGGATTTCGGAACGCGCCCAAAATCAAAAGGGACCCTTCTGACACACTAGGCCTACACCCCCTAAAAATTTCAAGACAGCCGAACAAGGGGTTCTTGAGTTATAGTCCGGAATTCAGTGCGGCGGCAGCAGCGGACGCGGCCGCGGCGGCCGGAAACTACCCAAGTACATAATGCCCCCACCAGAAAATGGTATCAATAATATTCGATCTCTCGGCCATTGGATTCTGAGCGTGACGTCCAGGCCGCAAGGCCAATCTGACAATCCACTAGATGAGGGATTGCGAATAACATTTGATCAACCTCAAACCACGCTTACGTCATGTTGATCAAAGAAGGTCGTGAGTAGGCCTACGTGGAAGAAAAACATGGCGGCACGGAATCTGGTGAGGAGGCTTTCAGAAAGGAATAGTAGGAGTTCTCTGTATTTACACTAGTTTTCAGCGGATAATCCACGATGGAATTTAGGTTAGTAATCTTTCTGTGAATTGGTGTGCTTTTACAGATCATGATAGCGAGGTTTTCGGAGGTATTTGCCTGTTTCGATTGTCCACGTGCATGTATTGTACTTGGCACTGACCAGAAGATCCCGGAGATTGGGAGGTTTTCTGTGGCCAAATGTGATGCGAGAGTCATGTAGCTGACGTGTTGCAATGTATTTCAGCCTCAGGTGCACGGGCCAGTTGTGGCTAACAATGCGCTGTAGTGCTTGGAAGCCCCGGATAAAGGTCGATATGAGGAAGAAATTGTCCTCAGTCGTCCATGGTTGATCATCCGTGTCCAGTGGGGCCTCATCTCTGAGGAGATCAGGTCTTGAGGTGCGGTAGGCCCGGATAAGGGCTGTCTCTACAAGCGATGAAGGGTAGCCACGTCGCATGAAGTGGCGGCCGATCATGACCGCATTTTCTTCAAAATCTGTGTCCAGGCTACAGATCCGGCAGATCCTGAGAAATTGACTGTAGGGTGTGCTTTTGAGGCAATGTATCGGGTGTGCTGAGGAGAACAGCAGGTAGTTGTGCGCGTCAGTAGGTTTGCAGTATAGGGACGTAATGATATTACGGTCTTCATTGATGCTGACTACTGTGTCTAGAAAATTCACTGATTGGCTGGAGATTTCCGCCGTGAATTTGATTGTCAGGTGGCAATCATTGAGATGTTGGATGAAGAGATCCAATTCCCTGCGGCCGTATGTCCATATTTGGAACACATCACCGATGAACCTAACCCAGGTGAGGGGTTGTAGGTGGTATGTGTAGACGTGCGTCTCCTCAAAATGTGCCATGAAGATGTTGGCTAGGTTAGGGGCGACTTTGGTACCCATGGCAACACCTTCGGTCGGGAGGTAGTTTTCCCCATTGAACTCGAAGTTGTTCTTATTGAGGACTGCATCTAGGAGCAGGACGAGTGAGAAGTTGGTGGGTATTGTATTGGTGTCGCGGTGGAGTGCTAAAATGCGTTCCACAGCCATTTTCCCTTCTAAATGTGGGATGTTGGTGTACAGAGAGGTAACGTCCAGGGTCACCAGCAGTGCGTCGTCAGGGAGTTGGCCTATGTCGTAATACACGTAAAAAGTGTGTTGTGTCCTTGATGAAGGATCTCGTTGTTTTGACCAGTGGTTGCAGGAAGCTGTCTACAAACAAAGATATTCATTCTGTGGGGCATCCATTTGCTGACATGATGGGTCGTCCCGGAGGTGGGAGGACTCCCTTGTGTATCTTGGGCAAGAGGTAGAATTGTGGTGTGCGTGGTTTTCTCTGAATGAGATAGTCCTCGCATTTCTCGCTAATTTCCTTCCAGATATGAAGGTTATTAACAAGCAGTGAGACCTCCGATTGGTGGCGCTCAGTGAGGTTGGTGTCCTGTTTCGAATAGAAACGGATCTCAGCTAATTGACGGAGGGCTTCCTTTTTGTAATCTGAAGAGTTCATGACTACCACAGCTGACCCCTTGTCTGCAGGTTTGATGACAATGTTCGGTAGGCGTTTGAGTTCTGTCAGTGCCTGTTTTTCTTCCCTGGTGAGATTTTGGGATTTTGGTGCAAAGCTGCGTGACGTAGCCAAGTCCAGCTCATTCATGGAGATGAATGTCTCTAGATTTTTAGGTCCAGGGGGGTTGAACGAGGATTTGTTCTTAAAAGTCCTCTGCTGGATTGGTGTAAGGCCGAAAGTAGCAGTGGCAGTGTCATCAGTGATAGTGTGGTTTGTAGGGTCTGTGTTCGGTTGGTATTCAGAGAAGAAACACTTCCGACGGAGGCTGACATGAAATTTGTCCATGTCAGCTCGGGCTTCCGCTATGTCGGGTTCACACGGAGTGGGACAGAAGTTAAGGCCCTTGGAGAGCAAAGATAGCTGTGCTGGGGTCAGGTTGTGCTTTGAGAGATTGACGACAGAGAGACTGGTGTCATTGGTAATAGTGTTATTATTTACAATATTTACATTATTTCCAGTGGGAAAAGTGCCCTCCTGAGTGAGGGCGCTGTTGTTGCTATTGGGTGACTTGATTAAGATTGTCTCAGTGCCTTGATAATTGCTAACTCTCTTGGTGAAAGTTGGAGTTGCTGGTTTGGGTTCTGCCGACAACTTTGCTGAGGCCTGGGTGAGCGCCTGCGGCCTTGGATTTGGGAGCTGGAGCACTCTGTGTTGTTGTTCCTTGGTATTGGGGACCTGGAGCGGTTCCCTTGGGTGGCTTGCCTCGGTCCTGACTAATTTCTGGATGGGCGGCGGCGAGACTGGGTGGATTGCCCACGGCCTGGTCGCTGGAGAGGAAAATCCTGACTTGCCTCCCTAGCAGCGGACCTGGAGGTGGTGGCTGTGGTGGCTTGTCGGGAGGTGCTCGCTGTTGGAGTTTGCCTTGAGGGGGTGACCGTGGGAGCGGCCGCCTTCCCCGTGGTGATGTGCGTCCGGATACCGGAGTCGTGCGTTGTGTGAAGCTGGTCTACCTCCCTTCGCTGCAGAGAGGCATGAAGGGTGGCACGGTCCCGCTCAACATGGTTCTGTAGTAGTTCCTTGGCTTTGGCGAAACCCGAGTTTTAACCGTAGATCGAGCCTACCGTATCCAACAGGGCATTGCCTTTGAGGTGGTCTCGGTTCGATTTCGCCAAAAGAAAGTTGGCGCTGAAAGCCAGAGTCTCTTTTGCATGTTTGCGTTTGAGAGAGACTAAATCCTGTGGGACTGGGTGTAGGTACGAAGGGGTTTTCTCCATTCCGAAGGCCCACTCGGGTATGGTGTCCATGTCTATGAGCTTATGGAAGTGCACTGATCTCAAGGATGCTTTCTTTGGATTGGAGAGACAGGAGCGGGCCTGACGCCAGACATCAACCAGGGACGACTGAGGACAATTTCTTCCTCATATCGACCTTTATCCCGGGCTTCCAAGCACTACAGCACATTGTTAGCCACAACTGGCCCGTGCTCCTGAAATCCATTGCAACGCGTCAGCTACATGACTCTTGCATCACATTTGGCCACAGAAAACCTCCTAATCTCCAGGATCTTCTGGTCAGAGCCAAATTCACCGACACCGCAACACAATCAGGGGGACCTACAATCCTCACTGCCGGCGCAATCCGTTTGCCTCAGGGTACCCGCAACGCATGCCCAAGAGCCAATACCTCTTGTCGTTACTGCCCTAAACTCAACCTGACGGGAAGGATCGGCAGCACAACTACCACGCGCTCATACACGGCCATGAAGCACATCACATGCAAAAGCAGTAACCTCATTTACTGCATCACATGCAAAAGATGCAACCAACAATACGTTGGTCAAACCAAGCTCCCCCTCATGGACAGATTTGTAAAACACTTTTACAATATCTCCAAGGGCAACATAGATGACACTATCGGCCGGCACTTCACCAGCCATAACCACGCAGGTATTGATGATGTGTCCATATCAATCCTGTCCTTCATCCACGCCCACCCAGAATCGCCCCAAAGTGCTCTACCTAGGAACACCATCGAAATCAGATGGATCCATAGATTGCACACTGTAGCTCCGTTGGGACTCAATGTCCTAGACTAGTATGTACTCTACACATACATTGCCACGCCTAATTAGCTATACAAGTTGCATAAAGCCTTGCAAACTATCGATGAATGGAAAAGTAATGTAATATGAATAACATGTCATTTCACCAAGCTCTTACATCGCTGTTCGTGGCCCTGCTGGCTGTTCAGTCACCATACTTCAGGATTATCTAATAAGATTCCTGGAAAGGCCACAGATTAGTCATATGCTTTAACATAAGAATTTGTAGGCCTATGCCGATGTCTGTACATTGGCCTTCAGTGCAAGGTGGGTCCAGAACTGGTTCCTTTCAAAACCTCATGATAAAGTCCATCGGAAAAAAATTTAAAAGCTGAAAAAGAAATCACCATTTACTCATTTACTATCTACATGTAGGGAATTTTTTCTGCAAAATGCCAGCTTGTCCTAGCAATGACCCTAAGGTTTTGGGCAGTAAAAGCCAACAGGTTTGCTTATTCCTTGCACCAAAATATTCTTTTGTTTCTCATAATTAGGAGGCTTTGTCAACCTGAAAGACTGTTTCATTTATTTAATATTTGTTACTGACCCCAGATATATCTTTGATAAGTTAGCAAACAGCATTCTTTTTTTAATTTCATATTTCAGGTTTCGATAGACTTTGAACAGTTCTAACAATACAATAGAAAGGAATGTTTTGTCACTGTTCCAACCAACATCCCGTTTCAATGGTTTATTGGCCTGAAATGATTACGGGATGACAGATAGATCACGGTCATGACCATTCACAAACTGACACCCCTGCATCAAAGGGGTCTTATCCACCGAATATTACATGCACACACTACAAAGTTTTCACATGTATTACTTGTAACCTTGTTGTTGAGAAGTACAAAAGGAAACTACTCAAAGTAGATTCTATTTTTAAACACTGTGAGCTATCATTGCTAATTTACATATTACTACCCACTGAAAGCGTATGTGTGGCCAGTATTTATGTTGATATCACCATGCTCATATGCTGAACCGCTTGCTTCTGCTCTGTTGACTTATCTTCTTTTGTTTACATACCGCATCAGCTTGTACCGCTTGCTGACCTGGCGCGAAGCACTGTAGTTTGCCTTCTTGTCCTTTTGTGCCAGTAGAACAGTGAAGAGCGTTCTCTTGTCAGTAACTAAGTCGAGTTGTTTGGCGATGATCTTGGTTGAACGTCCAGGTCCAAAAATCTTCGTATGGACGGCTGAGTGGCTCAGTCCTTGAAAGTTTCTTGAATATGTTGTTCCTTTGGGGGCATACGTAAACACCAACGAATGTAGATTCTCACTGGTTCATCGTCTTGCTACAGTGAAGCGTCTCCAACTTTGCAGGGGCAAAGTACTTATTGATGATTGCCAAGACGTTCAGGGCTTCTTGAGTTATAAGACAGAAGTACTTCCCATGTGGAAGATAGCATGGGGGTTTTCGTGGACACCCATTGCAAACAAAGGAGTGTTTCCTGCATTGTGTGTGGTCTTCTCTGAAACACAGGAGAGCATTCGCAACTGCCCTGTATATCATTTCTGTTGGCCGTCTTTTTCCTGTCCCCCATTTGATTTCCCAGAAGATGCGACGTCTCAGGGCAGCAAGGAATTTCCCTTTTTGCTTCATATCCGTCAGGGACTTGAACTTGACCTGCGTTTTTACTACCTTTTGGAAAGTGCGCATCCTATGTACAAGACAATAAAAGTGCTTCAACTTTAGAGCTTGGGGATTCTTCTGGCTGGCATTTACGCTGTTGACAAGTTTGTCAAGTTGACTACTTGCATCGCTTGTTAGGGATCCAAGTGACACCACTCCATTGTCTGTTATCTTTTACAGGTTTGCCGCTGCCAAGGCTCGCTCTGATGAGGATATTGTCTTGCTGAAATCGTAAGTTTTCTGACACCCTCCTTCGTGCTGGCAGTTTCGTTTTCGGCAAAATTTATTAGCTGTGCAGACTGCAAGGACTAGACCGTGTTGCTCTTCAATAAGTCCACAGAAGGACTGTGTGGCGGCCTCGTAGCCAGATCGGTTATTGAAAGCAGTGTCAGTGTGACCTTCAACCACTGGCATTTGGCCCAAGTCCAGGACATCCTACCGGCACAGGTTTTCCCCTCATTGCCGCCTGATTGATTTCGATGACCTTTTAAGAATTCTTATTCAGCTTTCTGTAAAGGTGTAGTCGCACATGGGAGAGTTACGTTCAGAGCAGACACTGCCAGTCGAAGATCCTGAATGCCAGCACTACTTTTCAAGCAGGCAAGAGTTAGCTGCTTATTTAATTGCAACCCAGCAGGTCCAGAGCAACTCTCAATTTCATCAGTCATCGCCATAGACTTGGGCAGCTTTCCGTGGCACCTCTTACAGTTGAGAGAAAATACCATCGCAAAGCGAGCATAACCCCTCAGCCTATTAAGGTTGAAGGTGAGATAATGGTGAAGTTGACTTAGTGGAGTGGCTAATTTGCATATGGAAATCAAAATTGTGGAAACCTATTTTGAGGATGTGAGCGTGGCGGCCATATTGAATTTCGAATCGCACTGATTTTCGAAAGGAACCTTCCCCTTACATAACTGCATTAGGCCTACGCCCACTAAAAATTGATTCCAGCCTTCAAGCCGTTCTCCTCGAAATTGACGGAAACCGATTTCAAGCACGTTGCCCTGTTGACCATATTGAAAATCAGAACGAGCCGGTTTTCAAAAGGAACTTTCCTCTAGTCACCCCAAACGTACATACCAAAAATGAATTTGATCGGACGAACGGTTCTCCTCGAAATTGACGGAAACCGATTTCAAGCCCGCCGCCCTATTGGCCATATTGATAATCGGAACAAGCCCGTTTTCGAAAGGAATCTTGCTCTAGTCACCCTCAACGTACATACTAAAAATGAATTTAATCGGACAAACGGTTCTCGTCGAAATTGACGGAAACCGATTTCAAGCACGCCGCCCTGGCAACCATATTGAGAATCAGAACGAGCTGGTTTTCGAAAGGAACCTTCCTCTTGTCACCCCAACGTACATACAAATGAAATGGCCAGGGCCATTGTGCTCACCTCATGTGGAGGAAAGATGGATAAAGAGCATGGTATTGTGTCATGTAGTGTTAGGTTTGATGTAGGTCCAAGCAATTACAATTTCCCCAAAATGGCCAATTTACAGTACATTCGACCTCTGTGACCTTAAAAAGTAGGTCAAATCAAAGAAGACCCGGGTGACACATTGAATGGTTGTTAGAATTAGATGTACCTATGATATAAAATTGGTGCCAATCGGGCAAGTCATTACTTGGAATTTGAAGAATTTAGGATTTGGCCCCCTTCCTGGAGGCCAAACGGCAAATCAGATCGCACCAAACTTCGGTACCTGAGATCACCTGACCAAGGGGTACATGTGTACTTAATTTGTGATCAATAGTCATTGCAGTTAAGAAACGTGCCATAGTTAAGGCCTGACGGCGAATTTACGCCATTTGACCTCTGTGACCTTGACAAGAAGGTCAAATTAAAAACCTGTGTGACATATACTGTATGGTGGTTAGATGTACCCATGATATCAAATTGGTGGCAATCGGGCAAGAAGTTAAGGAATAATCACATTTTTAAGGTTTTTGGATTTTGCCCCCTGGTGGTCAAGTGGTGAATCATATTGGACCAAACTTCGGTCCCTGAGATCACCTGACTAAGGGGTAAATGTGTACCAAATTTGGTATCAATAGTCATTGTAGTTTAGAAACGTGCCATCGTTACATCCTAACGGCCAATTTACACCATTTGACCTCTGTGACCTTGAAAAGGAGGTCAAATCAAAAACCCGGAGGATATATGATGAACCTTTGCTAGAAGTACCTACCATATTTTTTTCAAAATTTCCCGACTACTATTAAGGGAGATATTGCATATTTTCACTTTTAACGTTTGGCCCCCTGGTGGCCAAACCATGAAACGAATCGGACCGAAACTTGGTCTCCAAGGTGTCATTACATAAGGGTACATGTGTACCAAGTTTCAACTCAATATCTCTAACAGTTACAAAACGTGCCCTGCTAACGGACGACGGACGACGACGACGACGGACGCCACGGTATGGGATAAGCTCACCTCTGCTAAGAGGTGAGCTAAAAATGAATTTGATCGGACTAACAGTTCTCCTCGAAATTGACGGAAACCAATTTCAAACACGCTGCCCTGGTGGCCATATTGATAATCGGAACAAGCCCGTTTTCGAAAGGAACCTTCCTCTAGTCACCCCCAATGTACATACCAAAAATTTAATTGATTGTCAAAGCTGTTCTTCTAGAAATCGACGGAAACCAAGTAGCAGACGCCAGCCTGGACAGACGGCGCACGGGACGACAATACCCCTCTAGCCCATTTGGGCTGAGGGGTAAAAAGTAATCCAGTAGGCGTCGCCTTCTCTCAATGGTCAATTCTGACGGCATCTTTCTGCTGCAATTCTTTGTGTGCTCATGTAATACTTGCAGCAGTCTTTTCTTTATACGCCCGCTCCGGAGCGTATTATGGTATGGCGCTCGGTGTCCGTCTGTCCGTCCGTCGGTCCGTTAACTTTTCATTGTCCACACGATTACTGAAATTCTACATCATGTATATTCACCAAACCTGGTTTGCAGGGCACTAGTATAGGCTCGAAGAAGCCTATTGATTTGGAGGTCAAAAGGTCAAAGGTCAAGATCACGAAGACCTGTTTCCATTTTCTGCTTACCTTTCATTGTCCGCGCGATTACTGAAATTCTATATCATGTATAGTCACTGTTTCCACCCAACTCGTTTGCAGGTCACTAATATGGGCCCAAAAAGCCTCTTCATTAAGTTTCGAGTGTGATAACTCATTTTCTTTTCTTTTGCATGTACTGCGGTGCATTTCCCCGGTACAATTGCAAACACACTTTTCACCCTGACCAACCACCCTTTACTCTTATGGCGGGCGTAGAATGTGCTCGCTCTGCGTAGCTCTTGTTTTCCATTGAAATGACGACATTCTCCCTGTATTCTGATATTCTTTTGCTTTCATTTGCAGGACGCAGCCTCTGATTTACACTGAAATTAAACCACCTTGATGCCGGTAGCGTTTCCTCATCAACTCGACTGATCGGCTCTAAATTTGTACTTGGTTCAGCAAGATTGAGGTCTTTGTTCCATGGTAAAGAATTTAGCTTGAATTTGTGTTTGATCGAATGGCCAAATCTTCCATCCCCAGCCCTTTTCTATGGGCGGTTATTTCCACATAAATAGAGGTTCTCTCAAATAGACATTTTATGTTGTGTTATGACTCGAATAGACGTTTGGTGGCGCTCTTTTTAAAGGAGACGGACCTGAAATAAACATATTGTGTCGTATCTCAAATAGACATACACTCAACATACACAACGTCTATTTGAGGAACTTCCATTTTTGCGGAAAAGCGACACCAAACGTCTATTTGAGTTATACACAAAAAGCTGAAAACACGACAATATATGTTTATTTGAGATACGAGCGCCACCAAACGTCTATTTGAGTGTATGTCTATTTGAGATACGACACAATATGTTTATTTCAGGTACGTCTCCGTTAAAACGAGCGCCACCAAACGTCTATTCGAGTCATAACACAACATAAAATGTCTTTTTGAGACAACCTCTATTTATACAGAAATAAACGCCCATACTTTTCGTTTTCTACCTCGTTGCTGCATTGAGTTACTTTGTTTCTCTTGAGTTGTGTTCTGTATAGTGCATGGTTCATTTACTTTCTCTCCCAAACAGTCCTGCTGACACTACTGTTGCTTTCACTGGCATTGATGTCATCATGATGTCACAATGACGTCATCATCACACCCTGTGAATGATGCCATGTGAAGTCATGATGACGTCATTGCCAGGGTGTCTGAAACACTTCAATAATATATTTTGATATATGTCTGTACTATAAGGTACCATTAAATCAAACTGTTAGAGGCACCAGTTGATGTATTCAGGTCTGCTGTTCACCCTGGGCAGCCAAGCCCCTCAAACAGCCAACATATCTGTTTTTAGACTGAAAATAATAGATTCCAGCTTGCTATTTCAGCGGACAGATGAAGATGAAGCTCATAACCCAAATCCACCTTATAACTACTGATTTTTGTTTTGGAATTACTTTCAGCACTGATCATTACTGGATGGGCACATAGGTCGATTGGCTGGTGTCACAAAATCCACTTTCTGAACACATTTGAGAATGGGTGGGTGGAGTGGTGCTTTTGCCTATGATTTCTATTGAATCATAACTGGAAGCTATCCTTGTTCAACCTGTCATGTAGCGCACCAAACTGTTTGTATGAATCCATATTTTTAGATTTTGAGGTAAAAAGGGGACATATAGGATAGCATATGTGCATTAAGGTCTCACTAGCCAGTGGTGATCAGGTCCGGATTGTACCCTCACAAAAAACTAGTTCTTCAATCTCGAGTGATTACCATGCATACAGATGGGCCTACTCTATCCCTATTACTACTTGTTCAAATGTAAATCTCCAAGGTATTTTGTGAAGGGGTAGCTTGGACGATTATTTGAGGGCTGTGCTGTGCACTTATGCGGTGAGCAGGCCCTGCATGCTATTTATAGCTCAACAGGAAGTTGACATAGACTGGTTCCTGTGACATTGCAAATGTTCTCAAGGTAAAATTTCGAGGGCAAAAACTCAAACAAAAGCCGCAACGACACCCTATTTTTATATAAAAGATTGCAGTAGTTATCAGTTGGCTTTCTATAGGTGTTGAGTAGATGTGTATGAGATTTTTTTTCACTATCCTTGTTAATCTTGGAGTTCTAAGGCATAAAGGTGAAATTTTTCAAATTTGCGTTAACATACAGAGTTTCTCATGCATTGTGGCGCATCAGTCTATGCCTGACTGCATGTCTAGACGACGTTGAAACTTGGCCAGATGTATTCTAGTGGTAACAAGCTGTTCAGAAATGTATAGGTATGTGTGAGAGTAAGGTACTGCCAAGTCTACAGCCGCTGGAACAGGGGTATGCATGAAATGATGTCGCATCATTCTTGGAGGCAGGTAGGCCTGGCCTCTGCACTGGCTAGTGAGACCATAGTATAGAATATGGCTTTCACTTGTGGAACAAGGTTGGGGTTCAATCTTCAATTTTTCTCTACTCTGGGTGCCTGATCCAGATGGTGAATTCACAGTGTTCCCACATGGCCCATCATGCCATTTAGTCAGTAGCCATGAGAATAGAATATATTACTGTGTGTGTAAAATTACTTGTTTTTGAAGAATCACCTTTTGAATCTGATTATTTTTGAAGACTATTCAAATTTGACAACTGTGTAGTTTACAAATTTGACAACTCTCAGAATGGCAAAACTAGCACCAATAGGTGGCCCTGGCAACAGTTTAAAAATGTTAACATAGGTTTTTAATTTTGAAAATGTTTTCAAATTTGAAACTTCTCTGCTACTGCCAAAGCGGTACCGTCCAAAAGAAGTCCTCAGGTACCTTTATAATGAAATAGATCCCTAAACCTTGCTCATCAGCAGATCAATTGTTGTAGAAGAGTAATTTTACTCAAGAATAGGTCAGACTTTTTGGCCAAAAATTGCAGAATATGGAGTTTTAATGATGCTTTTTCAGACTGTTTCTAAAGAAAATGTTAAATATTTTTTTCACTATCTTCAGCAGATTATCATGGTGATTCTTGTGGAATGTCTAAAAGTGGAAAGCTCCCACTATTTACCCTCCTTTTTTCGATTTGAAGCAAGACAAAAGAAAATTAATTAGGCCAATTTCAATTCATTGTTTTACCATAATTAATGTTTTGGACATGGTGTCATCCATGCGAGTTTCAGAAAAATCACCCTGGTAGTTTTTGCTGCAATCACAATTCAAGGGATGAATCCTTAAGCACTCGGCCCCTTTATGCCTGGGAGGATCTTCATATAATGCTGTTGTTTACCTAAAGCACCCACTTTTGAATGTATCAAGCATGGCCAACTTGAGTTCTGGTGCATCTTAGTACAAAGTTTTGAATAATATTTTTGTGCTGTGCTGCATGAATTTAGCTTAGAAATGATGCACTTTTTGAAATGCAGCACCAGTCGATTCTAATGGTCAAGTCACTTTAGTTTCCCATTAAAAACAACTTGCTAAACAGCATCTTGATTTCAGTCAAATAGGCCAACAGGTACGGTACAAAGAGAGGAGTCAGCTTTTGCTCTCACATTATCGGTAGAATCACCCTACAAAAAGCACGCTCTCCCTTCCTCTGTGATTTCTTCATTGTAGCCTCTTGAATCTTAAATATTGCTTTGCGAAAGGCTGCGTTTGTTCAGGTTGAGCTTGTTGGATTCACACGAGCATGAAAATGACTATCAAATGTTCGTTCACAGCTGTGAATATAAATCTGTAACGCCCTCCAAAAAGGAACTATTTTCTTTATCATTGTTTAGCCCAGCATTCCTTGAGACATTCGTTAGGGGCTACTCTCATTGTAAACATGTAGACATTTGGACTTACATCAAACTCGACATCAAATTCATATTTGAGCAACTCATGGATGTACCAGCATTTCCCAAACCATCTCGTCCCCTTCTCATTCGTCTCTAAACGAAACCAGTCATTGTCTGCTTCTTTGTTGTTCTTCACATACTGAAATAAATACAGACACTTGTAGGACATCACACATGAACATTATACATGTACTTAAATGATGGAACAGAGCAGATCTATGTGGACCAAAACCCCTCTTCCAGGCAGTTATCCCGCTCTAAACACTTTATTTAAAATAATATCATCAAGAAAAAAAATGTGATCCAACAAAAAGAAATGGTCAGGAGCCACTGTGCTCACCGTATATACATTCTGTGGTAAGGAATTCATCCTGGTTAAAAAACTTTCTCCATGTATAGTATATAGGTCAAACCAAAGTCGGTATGACATGTGATGCATCGTTGCTTGGAGTACCTACCATAAAAATATCATTGAAAACAAGTCACTAATAAGGGAGATATTGCAATTTTTCCCTTTTTTAGTTTTGGCATCCTGGTGGCCAAGTCGAGCATCAGATCAGATCGAAATTCGTAACCAACGTAATTACGTAATTCCTAATCAACGTAACTTGATTGATAACCTTTGGCCATTATCTATTACTGATTGATCGAACAATACAACATAATATTAATTTATATGCTAATCAGTTCATGTACTGTGATGCTGCATAAGTGCCAATCAAACTGCAGCGCCATCTGCAAACTAAGAATGACACTAAATATAGTCTTCTGCAGATCACCAGGGACACGAATACACTGTACTATAGTGTCTCACGTGTCCCGCGAGTTCTATACTACTGCATTAGTATAGGGACGATATAATGACGGTCATAGGTGATATGATGTAGGGAGTCATGAGTACCAAATTTCAAGTTCATACCTTTATTGGTTAAGAAACGTGCTATAGTTACACTCAAACGGACAATTTCCACCATTTGACCTCTGTTACCTTAAAAATTAGGTCAAATCGAAAATCTGTATCATATGTGATGTATCCTTGCTAGGAGAACCTAACGAGTCACTCATAAGAGAGATATCACACTTCTTAGGTTTCCACTTCTGGCCCCTGGTGGCCAAGTCAAGAATCATATCAGACAGAAATTCATTGTCAGAGGTCACCTGACCTGGGGGTCCTGTGTAGAAAGTTTCAAGCCCATAGCTCTAGCGGTTAAGAAACGTGCCAATGTTTTTAAAACAGGATACAGACAACGAAGACGGATGACGGACACAGCGGTGTTGTCTAGACTCCTCCACGGTGAGCTAAAAATGGAGACCAGAGGCCAGGCGGCCTGAATAGCTAAGCTGGCGGAATTTAATAGCAAAGAATGAGATGAGATGAATGACAAGAAAATGTAGCAAGTACTATATGCGAGTACCAGAATGTAGGTTTATGGTAGATAGGGAGATGTGGACAGACTAGATGGAATCAAGCTTAGACAAATGGGGCCAAATTCATGAAGGGCGTTCAGCTTAAAACAGCGTTTAACTACTGAATAGACAGATTCAGGTCCTTCATGTAAATCTTCACAGAATATGAATAGGCCCTATAACTAATCAGGGAGAAGTTACACACGTCTAATGAATTTCGCACCTAGGGTGGATGACAGTTGTGAGGGTTTTATTTGAACTGCAGCGAATGAAGTAGTTGAGGGGTTCTTTTGTCACATCCGCTCTTCAATACCTTCAGTGCATTTGCTGCAACTGTGTTCAAGCAGGACAGCGCAAAACTGCTCTTTCAATACCTTTAGTTTGATACCATTAACGAGACTGCCTTCCTCTAACAGTGTTCAAGTTGTTTAGTGAGTCATAAAAGTATATCAGGGTAAATCTACTCTTAAACACTTTAACTTTGATATCAAACACGGATGACACCTTTCGCTGTAACCGTCTCCAAGTAGGTCAGTTGGTATTGAAAATGGGTTAGCACAAACCTAATGGTCATTATCTTTAGTTCGATACTAAACACGACTACTTTAGCTATAACAGTCTTAAAGTAGGGCAGAAGGTCATAAAAGTAGGTCAGTGCAAATCTTTCCTTCATTACCTTGAATTTAGATTAGTTCTTGTGACACTGCCCTATTCTCTCCCATAAGGCTACAATGCAGTCTCTAGATTGTGACATGAGGCATGATGCCGTCTCCAACATGATAACGTCTCATACATCACGCTCTTCACTTATATCGATCAGGCTACAATGTGGTCACTTTCTTGATTGTGACATCACCCTCTTGTTTCATATCAGTCAGGCGACAATGCGGTCTCTTACTTGATTGTGACATCAGGCATGATGACGTCTCTTACATCACCCTTGCCTGACCTCTTCTAAAAAGGTGCTCGACTTTCAGTTGCAAGTTGCTGGAAATTTTCATGTAGAAACAATTTGGTTTCCTGGTATCAAATGATCAGACGCAGTGCCGTTTTGACACTGGCAGATAAACTAAACATAAAGGACTCCAACTGCGCCGTGGATAATTTATTTTCTGAGGCATTTCCCTCTCTCTCGACCCAGAGTCGAGTGCGACAGTAAAGGGGTAGGAATTTTAACTCGACCTATGGTCGAGCAGTAAAAGGGTTAAAGGTTGCATGTTCAAGAGTTTAGGTTTAATAGGCAAGCTTTATTTGATATTATAATAGATAAAAATTCAGAGATGCCTATTCAATTTCAAGGCTTCTTTAATAAAACAAGACCAAAACGTGAAGGACAAATCAGCTAAGATACAGCGTCTTCTTTCCCGATCCTTTCAATCTCATGGCTGACTGGTTGATTGGTTTCGTGTCACCAGTTCCACAGCATGCACAGCAACACCACTTTACCAGTGGAGACCACCGAAATGTATCGTAGATTATAGACTGCATCACCCTGTAAACATGAGAAAAAATAGCACTTTGTAAAAAAAACACCATCAAAATAAGATATTTATTATCATCATTCCCGAATATGTTACAAAACCAATGAGTAGTCTGTGCTGATACGCGAAAACCGTGAGAGGATATACAACAATGTATGGCTTGCTGTTCATGTTGGTGGTAAGGTAAAACATAAATGTACAAAAAAATATCAAAACTTTTGTGAAAAACTAGTGAACTGGTGGGGGGGGGATAAAATAAAGTTAGATTTGAAAAAGTTCACCCTTATTTACAAACGTTCACCGTGGTAGAGTTTGGACACATGGCTTGCAATGCATACTTCCCTGCACATATGTTGCAATGTATTGCATTTGTTCATGTACCGGTATCGGGTAGGCCTATGTAGGCTAACTGTAATGTATGGTAAATAATGTAGGCCCAGTTCATGCAGCTCCTCACGGTTTCCGTATCAATGGCAGTTTTATTGTTCGTTAAAAATACCTCGCAATTCCAGCAGACTACTTCGTCGCTATTATTTGTGTACTCTGACCAGTGTCACTATCAAATGTCTATGATATCATTGTTATTTTGCCAAGAAACATGAGAAAACGTCAACTTCTTGTGAAGCGGTCCGCCATGTTTGTTCATCTAGCGTTCGGGTTTGTTTTGATTACGTCCATGATGTTTATAAATACAAAGAGGCTATTCTTATAACAACGTTTTGTCTGGATTTCAAAGTCATTCTCCTGTAGTTGTTATATTCATGTGTAATACATAATTGTGAAGTATTACGATTATTTTCATTCTGATGATCGGGAAGAATTTTTTGCAAACACCGTTTTGTGTATAAAATGTACTATGGCATTCATGTGTGTTTTGATCTTTGACTTCGACTCAATGACTGAGCAAATTAAACGAGACAGAAAGCCAAAAACGGTAACACTGCCTATGTAAACAAGCTACGGGAGTCATTCTATACTACGACTTTTCAAATAACAGTTGTCATGATCAATTGTACCTAGAAAATCAAGAGAAAATACGGAGAAAACTCACCCTGGTTTTCTGCCAAAACGTCTACCGTACGTACATGAACTGAGCGCATGAATCTGGGTTTCACTACGTGTCTTTTATCGGCAATATTAATAAGAATTAGACAAAATAACCCCACAAAACGACATGTTGAAATTGAGAATCAAAATATAGGAAAATACCACTTTCTAACTGCTCATTATGAAAAATTTAGATTGGAACTATGTTTTGAAGTGAACGTACACACTCAATATACATTCGGCTGCAATGCCTTAGGGCAATGCCTTAGGGCAATGCCTTATGTGTAGCGCGTTCAGTACATTACAGAGACAGGTAGGATTGAGGCCGTTTTGCCACTTTTGACCAGACGACAATTTCCAGCTTAAAATCTGCCAATTACTGCCAATTACGGGGCGTTTAGTCTTTCTGCTGTGAATAGCTATGATCCTATCGAAACAAGAGTTCAAAATATTGGTATCCTGGCACATTTTCTGGCAAAGCTACTGCAAATTCGGATGAAAATACAACTATTTTGCTTGAACTACTTTCGGCCAGCTCCAGTACAAACCATAAGCTCCGCTGGAAAGCATTAGTACGGTACTTGCTTGATGAACCTACGTGTAGAGAATGTATATAATGGGTATTGCAATTAAATGTAGGGAGAACCAGACAGCAGTTGGCCATCCACAAGTAGTCGGTCACCCTTATATCATTTTGTTTTTACCCAATACAATCAAAACCCTTATTCATTATTAGTGCATCTGGGTAAAAATTGCACTCCGGACGCAGTGGACCAAACTTGTCCTACATATGTGTTCTTACCACTGCGATTAGTTCTTAGTTATCGAGAGGTTTGCCCCATCACATGTTATATCTCGTGACCATCACATCACTATTATGACACCGACAACCACAACAAATTAGGCAGGATGCCAACCAATCATATGGTCGCACACTTGGCAACGCGATGCTTCTAAAAAATACTAATGGAGTATCCTAAATTTTGGAATACGGGAATGATTGCCAATTGGCACGGTGAGGCAGAACATGAACGCGTTTGAGCTCGCGGTTACAAACTGTGCCTTAATTATATCGATAGATAACCTGCATCTACGTCTGGTACGACACAAACAGTATGGATTTCGAGAAGTATTGAGTGCTATTTTCATTGTAAATTCATCCAAACCATTCTGCGGGAACATGATTTAAAACACAAAGACGAAAACATGTGCGTTGTATGCTAATTAGTCGTGACCTGTCATGACCGACCATTTGACGCCTTTGATTCGGTGACAGAAACACCGAGAGTTTGGTATCCTCAATGCTCTTTGGCTAATCATCCAGCCACCAACAACCCCACAATGTGCGGCAGTCCATGAAGAGAGACGATATGACCGATGAAAGGGACTGCCCAAGGAGTCTAGGTAGAAATATGAAAACTGTTCTTCAACAAAGATATGGCCGCGGTCCGCGATTGACTTGAATTAACAGTAGCAATAAATGATTGGTCTATCTACTTACTTATGGGGCTTTTGTAGACCAATTTTGTGGCATTTAAAAAAAAGTCTGATTCAAAAATCTTTAGAGCCTTAATCCAATGAAATGGCCAGGGCCATTGTGCTCACCTCATGTGGAGGAAAGATGGATGAAGAGCATGGTATTGTGTCATGTAGTGTTAGGTTTGATGTAGGTCCAAGAAATTACAATTTCCCCAAAATGGCCAATTTACAGTACACTTGACCTCTGTGACCTTGAAAAGTAGGTCAAATCAAAAAAGACCCGGGTGACACATTGAATGGTTGTTAGAATTAGATGTACCTATGATATAAAATTGGTATCAATCGAGCAAGTAATTAAGGAATAATAGCATTTTGAAAAATTTTGAATTTGGCCCCCTCCCTGGAGGCCAAACGGCAAATCAGATCGGACCAAACTTCGGTACCTGAGATCACCTGACCAAGGGGTACATGTGTACTTAATTTAAGATCAATAGTCATTGCGGCCAAGAAACGTGCCATAGTTACGGCCCGATGGCCAATTTACAATATGTGATAATCTCTCTAAATAATGATTTATTTTCAATACAATTTTTATGGTAGGTACTGCTAGCAAGGATTCATCACATATTGTACAGGTTTTCAATTTGACATACTTTTTAAGGTCACAGAGGTCAAATGGCATAAATCAGCAGTTTGGCTGTATAAGGGACGTTTCTTAACCGCTTGGGCTTTTTGCCTGAAACATAGTATGCTTGTACCACTAGGTCAGGTAACCTTTGAACCCTTTGGTCATACATACAAAGTTTCAAGCACACAGTCTTAGCAGTTAAGAAACGTGCCACAGTTACACTCAAACGACCAATTTACACCATTTGACCTCTGCAACCTTGATAATTAGGTCAAATGAAGGATACATGATGTATCCTTGCTACCTACCAAAAAATATCATCAAAAACAAGTCACTAATAAGCGAGATATTGCACTTTTTCGCTTTCTTAGTTTTGGCCCCCTGGTGGCCAAGTCGAGAATTGCATTAGACCGAAATTAGGTGTCAGCGGTTATATGACATAGGGAGTCATGTGTATGAAACTTCAAATTCACAACTTAAACGACGCCGGGGGCAGCGGCGGCGGCAATGGCAACGAACGACGGACGACGGATACTGCACTTTTAGATTCCCCTACGGGAGAGAAAAAGAAATCAAAAAAAATTTTAAATCTCATCGAAAAGAAAAAATCATTGAATACGAAGAAAAAAAATCGAACATTTTGACTACATCATTTCTTGCATACAATCCCAGACCTTGGCCTTGGGCTCCGGAGTCTGCCAGACACTTAAGAAATTCGACGCACGTGTACTCATTTACTGTTTGAACTTAGAGTATTCTGGCCAAGTCCGAAAGTGTTGTGCTAGTACCTACTTTATTGGTGAGATGAATAAAAAAATTCTTGGGATAAAAATGTTTTATTACAAATGATAAGTACAAATCACTCAAAATATTGAAAATTCTTGATCGGTTTAACTCAAACTTTTCTTTGTGGCCCCTCCGAAATTTTTCTCCCGAGTTTTACCGAGACGACGACAACAACGTTGTTGGCGGATAAACTTGTCAACCTCGAATCCAGGAAACTGGTGGCAAAAAATGCACCGGGTTCATTGTGTATCAACACTGAACCTGGAAATGAAGTTGTGTGGAATGGCTTTAGATCAAATTAATCATATTGACTGCTGCTGCAGACTCGCGATTGTGTTCCTCTGCCATTATATTTAACTAACCTCATATACCACGAGAAAACAGTGCACAAGAACTGATGATGTCATAATGTTTGATTTTTGATGTTGGCTTAAATCTTTGTTTGATTGCTCTTTTTGTTGGATGACATTTATTCGATGTTCGTTAACTTTTTTTGTTCGATTTCTTGTTTGATTATAACTTTTGAACACCCGTTTGCCTGGTTTTTACCGATAGTGGTGCCACTGTCTAATCGTGAAAAACATGACCAGTCCAACAGCCGCTGTAGTATGCACCGAGCATTATCCGTGAGTTATATGAAAAAAGTTTTCAAATAAAAAAGATGTATTTTGGCATAAAGAATACAATTCACAAAACATCCAACTTTTATCCCTGTTGTATTAAGGATTTCATTATGTACGCTCTCCAATAGAGCAATGCTTTTTTTAATGTTTACTTATTCATATCTTGCATGTATTGTATTGTTGTATTCTTTATGCCAAAATATATCTTTTTATCTCAATATTTTTTTCATCTAACTCATGGATAATGCTTGGTGCATACTACAACGACTGTTGGACTTGTCATGTTTATCACGCTCAGAAGTGGCACCTCTAAAATCGGGAAAACTGGGCAAGTGGGTGTTCAAAAGTCATAGGGTAGCGTCGGCAGTTTTTGCCGACCTAAGATTTGGACCCAGATTATTTCTCCATAAATCACTCCCCGTAAATTACCTACGCGTATTCTGAGACTACATGCAATCTTTCTCAATTTCCTGGTAAGAGAAACAACGTTTCAGAGAATTGCATCAGGACCATGCATTATTTTCGACCCCCAGGCGCAATCGGCAAAATTCGGCGGTCATCGGTGGTATTCGTCAATGGGATCGGCAGTTTTCGACGGGAGGTATGTAAGGGTATACATTGTCACGATGGCGCATTCTGGAGTATCCGTGGCCTTGGCTTTTTGTTTTACCGCGATATTAGGAATACTTACCATCATATTATGACATTTACTGAGTTGTAAACTTTAAATGAAATGGCCAGGGCCATTGTGCTCACCTCATGTGGAGGAAAGATGGATAAAGAGCATGGTCTTGTGTCATGTAGTGTTAGGTTTGATGTAGGTCCAAGCAATTACAATTTCCCCAAAATGGCCAATTTACAGTACATTCGACCTCTGTGACCTTGAAAAGTAGGTCAAATCAAAGAAGACCCGGGTGACACATTGAATGGATGTTAGAATTAGATGTACCTATGATATAAAATTGGTGCCAATCGTGCAAGTCATTACTAGGAATAATGGCATTTTGAAGAATTTAGGATTTGGCCCCCTCCCTGGAGGCCAAACGGCAAATCAGATCGCACCAAACTTCGGTACCTGAGATCACCTGACCAAGGGGTACATGTGTACTTAATTTGTGATCAATAGTCATTGCAGTTAAGAAACATGCCATAGTTACGGCCTGACGGCGAATTTACGCCATTTGACCTCTGTGACCTTGACAAGAAGGTCAAATTAAAAACCTGTGTGACATATACTGTATGGTGGTTAGATGTACCCATGATATCAAATTGGTGGCAATCGGGCAAGAAGTTAAGGAATAATCACATTTTTAAGGTTTTTGGATTTTGCCCCCTGGTGGTCAAGTGGTGAATCATATTGGACCAAACTTTGGTCCCTGAGATCACCTGACTAAGGGGTAAATGTGTACCAAATTTGGTATCAATAGTCATTGCAGTTTAGAAACGTGCCATCGTTACATCCTAACGGCTAATTTACACCATTTGACCTCTGTGACCTTGAAAAGGAGGTCAAATCAAAAACCCGGAGGACATATGATGCACCTTTGCTA
This sequence comes from Lineus longissimus, assembly GCF_910592395.1. Lineage (NCBI taxonomy): Eukaryota > Metazoa > Nemertea > Pilidiophora > Heteronemertea > Lineidae > Lineus > Lineus longissimus. Next base: position 10,679,091 of record NC_088323.1, on the reverse strand, counting down.
GAAGTACCTACCATATTTTTTTCAAAATTTCCCGACTACTATTAAGGGAGATATTGCATATTTTCACTTTTAACGTTTGGCCCCCTGGTGGCCAAACCATGAAATGAATCGGACCGAAACTTGGTCTCCCAGGTGTCATTACATAAGGGTACATGTGTACCAAGTTTCAACTCAATAGCTCTAACAGTTACGAAACGTGCCCTGCTAACGGACGACGGACGACGACGACGACGACGACGACGACGACGACGACGACGACGACGAACGACGGACGCTACGGTATGGGATAAGCTCACCTCTGCTAAGAGGTGAGCTAAAAATGCCAGGGTTCAAGCGTTTTTCTTACAAAAGTGGTAACTTTCTTACTTTTTGCCTAGGATATTTGTCTTTGTGGCTATTGACACTGCATGCAATGGGGACTAAGGAGTAAATGAGACACATATTATTTATGACAAGGCACACACTGCTGCTTTTATCTAGAAACTAACTTTGTTAGCTTTTCATTTGCATAACATTTCAAAGTACAACAACTCACCACTTACATGTGTCCCTCCAAGCCACTGAAAACACCACTACTTGATCTCATGACTATTCAACAGTATTCACACTTGAAGTCCAAATTCTCAAACGCGGCTTATGACATTGCAGCCATGGCGGTTACATCATACCGGTCTTGGCACTTTCTGTGAACCCACCTCCCATAACAGTCGCACCCCATCCAGTCCTTAGGGCACTTGTCATAGACTCCGTCACACGAAGCACAGCACTCCTGGTCCTCCTGGTCCTCATCATCTGAGTCGAATTCTGTCACCACATACCTCGTCGGCTTCTTCTTTGCTCTTCCTGATGTTTTGTCTCAGAATGCTTTCGTTTTAGTTCTTGTTCTTTCTTTTCGTTACGCTTCGCCTCTCTCTCTTCCTTCTGGCCTTGGCTTCTTCTTCCTGCCTCTTCTTCTCGTGCTTCTCCTCCAAGTATGAAATGTATTGTGTGCTTGAGATGGCTTTGGGGAGGACTTCTTTCTTCTTAGTAGGTTGGATGGACGTCTTTGGGTTTGGTGCGGCTATTGGAAATCGGAGGAAATTTTTAAAAACATGGGATATGGTAGGGAGATATTGTGTTGATTTGCTTTGACTGGTGGAGGGGACAGGTTGATATGAGGAACTAGTTGAAGGGAGGGGTGATGTAGGCCTAGTTTGAGGTTGTTGTTGTCTAGTTGTTGGAGCTGGTAGGGGTAAGTTTTGGCTGTCTGTCTTCATCTTTTTCCAAGTGTTGTAGAGAGCATCATTCTCCAAGTTGACTCCCTCTTCATTCCGTCTCTCATATCGCTTCAGGGTGTCTTCATCTAGGGAAGCTTCCAAGTACTAGAGCGCAGTTGCAGCGGCTGTTGGTGCTGGCTCATCGGGCTGGGCAGGGGGTGCTGCTTCAGCTGTCATGGGAGCTGCTGTTACTGGCTTCTCAGTCGGCTGGGCAATGGGAGCCAGGATCAGCAGGTTGTATGGGCTCATCTGGTTGTGCCTGAGGTTGTTGCCTAAAGATGTCCGAGGGCGCTAACTTCAACTGGTCAACTGCATGGCGGCTGAATGGTACCAGGCCAGACTTCCTAAAGCCATTGGTCGCTAGCGGCTTGATGTTGCTGGCTACTTTGGTCCAGGCTTTGCAAAATACTCATGAGAACGTCGCCTTCTGAACGTACTCCCCAGGGTTTTCTACCTGCCAATCTGCCACAGCAGTCTTCCAGGCACCTTTCAGCGGCTTGTAGAAGGTCACATCACACGGCTGCATAATGTGCGAGGCATGGGGAGGTAGGCAGTATAGGATGATGCCATTGGCTGCGCAGAATCTAGCTGTATTAATGTTGATGTGGCTTGTATGCCCATCTACAAAAAGCACTATCGGAAATTTCACCCCAGCCTCTTTTACCTTAGGATAGAAATGATTGGCAGTCCACTCATAAAATATCTTAGAGTCCATCCACCCTGATTTGCTTCTACCCAAGAAAGAATTATCAGGGGCACCCGCTATGGGGTTGTAGAGAAAACGGACACCGGGAAATACTATCAATGGGGGCAAAAGGAGACCACCAGCAGAGAAAGCTCCCAACACAGTTATCTGAATCTTGTTGGACGGGGTGAACAAGTAGACATGTCTACTACCTGTCTCCGCCAAAACACGGCCAGAGGTGTTGCAAAGAGGGAAACCAGATTCATCTGCATTAAAGACCCTAGATGAGTCCTTCAGGATGTCAAGTCCATTTTCAATTTCATTTGTGAAATAGTTATCCGCCTCATCGAACCAGTGGTATAACTTCTCCACGGTGAAGACAGCCCTTTCCCTGCCTAAGCCTTCTGCTTCACGGATGCTCATTTGAGGCCACCTCTTCCTGAAGGCGTACCACCAGTCTTTCCCTGGTCAACCATTGGTGAAAGGTGTCTTCCTTCCATCAGAGTTGACAATGTTGGCCACAATGTCAATGACATTTTCCCTTGTACGCCCATAGCCAATGTTCGCCATCTTTAGGATCCAAGAAACCAGTTCTTCTTCATCATATGAGAGGATTGTGGCTAGACCTTGTCTGGCCTTCACTGGGGTTCGACCTGAAAGATTTAAATGAAATAGGAAACCATATTGTTACAGATTTTTACTTTAGCTATCTACTTGCCAAGTATAATTCCAGTAAGGATAGAACAACAGTTGAACCTATTCTCTTTTCTTTTCAATACAGGCATGACAGCTGTCCATTCCTCAAGGCACGTACCGAAAAACTTGTCCTTACGTGGAGGCAGGTACTCCAAAGCGTCGACTAGCGGCACCAAATGCAATTCCATCATCTCTGATGGCTGCCAAGGCATTGTCGATGGAGAGCTGGGTGTACGTCTTGTACTTCTTAACCTTGTCTTTGCCAGGCATTGTAAAACTTGCTCCTGAAAAGAAGAAAATCAAGAAAATCAACTTCCAAACCTTGTGTCAATAATTTATTTTCATCATTAACCCTTTCGCTGCGCCGCTCAAAATTATTTCAATATTGATTCCTTGCTGCCCCCAAAATACTGTAAAAGCCAATTTTAACATAGGTAACTTTGAGGCCAATATACAGCCTGAAGGAGAAGAGATAGAGCTTTGGACTATTGGAAAAGGTTGTTGGGGACAGCATTGACTTTCAAATTATGCATTTGTCAATCACCTGAAATTATGTTAATTAACTAAATAACGCTAATTAGTAATAATCAACGAGGAGAAAAACACCATTTTGCATCTTGACCCAGGCTATCACTATCATCCACCTCGGACCCTGAATCATGCACACTTTCAATCCCCATGCACGCTGTGTACATCGGCATTATGTTCAGAATCATAATCACTAATCAGACTCGTCTTCTAACGCCTCGAATTCACTATTTCATCAATTATTGATTCTGCAGTTCGTCGAACACGTGACTGAGGCATTTAAATTTGTTTACAAAACTTTGGACTCAAAATATCGCCTAAACTTTGAATAAAAACACCGAAGTTTTCACCAAGAAATCGGAAGTTCTAGCGGTAAACAACATGGCAGGACACCTAGCGACAAGTTACTGTACTAATTTGCTATTGAAAACATCGTCTGATTCAGGTCTCTCCCAAGTCGCAGTTCTGCGTACATCCGCACAGATCGGAAATTTTTTTTGGTCGCAAAAATGCGTACATCCGCAGCGAAAGGGTTAAGGTATATTAAGACCCCCCCCCACCCCTCAACACAAGTATTCCAATAACAACCCCCCCCCCCCTCCATTAAGTCTGCTTAAAAGCAGAGTAGGGGAAGGCCTTTGGACGAACTCGATTCCTTTAAAGGTACATATTGCTTAAATTAGACCACCCATGGACACCAATTACTATTATTCCATGGACATAATAAAATAACTGGAAACAAAGTATCAAAAGTATGCTTACCCTTAAATGCCTGAATAAGTTATCAAAATTTATACTAAAATAAAGCAACAAGTTAACAATGGAAATAGTTTATCATAATACCCGAGTTTATTTAGAAACAAACAACGAAAAGTAACACAAACAAATTTAAATCCTACATAGGCCGAGGTACCCATCTGCATGACAAAATCTGTCAAAACCAGGCAAAATTGCCAAACTGCATACAATTAATGCTCCCCTCAGTAATAAATTAGCGTTGCTACATTTAATATAGGGTCAAAGGTCAACTCGATTTGAAACGATGGCCAATATTGGCCGTAATATTCCATCCATTTTAATACGAATGCTGTGATTGGGCAAGGCGTCGAATACTGCCGACGAGGTTATGTACATGGAGGCAGTATTCGACGCCTTGCCCAGTCTTTTCCCAACCACTAGGGATGAGATTGCCTACCGCTGAACTGTCAAATAACTGTCATGGCGGGGAATAAACCGGCTTCAATCATCATATTTTGACTGCTTTTAAGGTAATAGGGTTCAGTTTGTGATGATGATGGCTTGCACAAGGTTCCAAGATGGCGGATTTTGCATGCAGTGTCACCGTCAATGCTGTCAAAATGTGTTTTTTATGGGATATTTACCAATGCTACCTTCAAATCGTATTGACAAATAAAGAATTTTTGTCGTAGGCTACGATTGGTGGAAATTTTGCGGGATTTCTGGGTTGCTAATTTATGCAAAATCGGTTCTAATCACATGGTCGGCGAACTCTGCCTCCGAACGAATACTGCCGACGCTACCCTAGGCCTAACCGGCTCGTTTTGTGGGATGACATTTCTAAATGTTCGATTACATTTTTAGTTTGATGACATTTTTTCACTCTCTTTATATTTTTCTTTGGACTGATAATATTTCTTAAAACGAAGTAGTACTATTATTGTGATTTGAAGCTATCGTGTGTTTTTTTCTTTTCGATTATTTTTATTTTTTTGAATTTTTGAAGCAACGGCGTGCCATAGAAAAGTGTGATGTATGGTAAAAAGTCGATTCGAAAGACGAGGCCATATTTTTCACTATAGGCTATATTCGTGAATACTCAGCCAATCTTCATCATGCACGTTTACCGTGATCAGTGTATTGAGTTCTTCCTTTAATCTAGCCACCCAAAGATCGTCATCTCTTGGCCCAGCCTTAGTTCTCAAAAGAGGTATTTTGGCAAGCGCCTTCTTCGTGACTTCGTCAACCATGTTAGCGGTGCAATTTGAGCCATTCACGGGAAATGCGAAAGAAAATACATGAGGGAGGTTAACTCATTTGAATAATCTATGCATGACGTATTTCGCGTGACGTTTTCGATCAATACTGAGCCATCCCACATACATCGAAGCCAGGGCTTATATACTTATCTTCACATATCTTGATAGGGAGCTCTTCGTTAATTGGGCTGGTTATCGAGCGAGAAGACTCGGGTGGTGGTGGTGGTGGTGGTGGTGGTGGGGGTATAATAGTTAGGATGCTGCCATCATGATCATGGCAGTTGACGAAGAAGCAGTTGGCTAGCACAAAATGTCAATGATGTTGGTGAATGGTGGTGCATGAGGAGAGGGGGGGGGGATATAGTTAGGATGATGCCATCATGACAGTTGACCCAATAGACGCTGGCGCAGTATAGAAAATAGGTGGGAGAATGTGGGGAGGAAACTAAACACAATAGGAGAAGGATAGGTACTTGTGCCCGGAGGCGAATTTTTTTTCCCGACCCTTTCAGAAAAGCATTCTGTACATTCTTAACCAATCAGATTTCGAGTGACATCACTGTCCTTATATAGGTATCTTTCACACGTGCCTTTGTTTACATTTCTGACTGCAATTTTGCAGTGTTTTTGTTTAAGGAATTGATACTTCACCAGAGGTATTGCTTGTCGAAAGTACAAGTATTGCTTGTCGAAAGTTATTTAGTTTTAAAATATCACCAAAACATAGACCATGTACTAGTATACACCACATACGCACTTGACAAGCTTCAGTATTTTAAAACATTTAACCCTTTCACTATTATTTCAAAACAAATCTTAATGGAAATAGTGGAAATCTTCTAAAGTTCAACTGACGTCACAGACTTGTCGAATTCTGATTGGCCGAATGTACACAATGCTTTGCTGAAAGGGTCAGGAAAAAATTCGCCTCCCGGTCAGTTCATTGCGTCATCCTAATTGGATCTCCTTATGTAGTACAGGTGTAATGTTTTTGAGTGTTTCTATTTTTGAGTGTTTCCCCTCATTGTTTGGGAACGCTAAAAGATAGATTGACAAGTTTTTCTGTGTTTCCCCCTATTGAAAAGTCATGGTCTCTCTAGCTGCCTATTGTTTTGAAACACTGACACATGGGAAACAACCACAGATGTTACACCGGGCAGCGACAGGACCAGGTCGGTTCAATGCCTCCGGAGTACACTCCGGAGGCATTGTGTAGCTGAAAATTCCTGGGAACAAAATTCTCCCTGTGCTATTGACGGTAACGGCCTTAGTAGCTGTAATCTTGCCATAATACTTCCGGACATAACCAGTGATTTTCAATATATACTCCGCATCTCGATATTTCAAACTTTTTTGTATAAGAGGTAGGAGTATCAAAAACCTGTCAGAATACACTAGGGACGGATACTTTTTCCAAGGGAAATTTTCTACTTCTACACTAAACTTGTACTTCAATAAAGCACTCGTAGTCTTAATGAATTCTTGATATCATAAATACTCTCTCCTATGGCTTTTGAGATGCCCCCCCCCCCGAATTCCTCACTTGCCAACACTCCTGACGCAGTGGAAGGGCCTCATCCTGTCGTCGGAGGAAGGGCGATAAGGGTGACCTAGCAAATGGCATGAATGGACTACATAGGAGTCGGCGTTTGCTTCGCGAATGTACAATGTACAAAATAAATGTAAAAAAATAATAAATGTTAATAAATGTCCCAATGAAAAGTGATCATACCCTGCCCATCAGAGTTTAATCCCCTATATATTGAATGGGCCATTCTTCCTTTGTGATGTTGTTCCTTGAACGTTATGGTAATAATTACTCTGACAATAGCTGACTTTCTCGACGGCCAGATCAGCCAATAAAAAGTTGATTTTAACAAAGCTTGGGTCACATGACTCTACGCTAACCGGGTCAATCTGGTTGGTAATCGGAGATACACGCGCCTTGGGGCAGTGTGGCAGTTGGCGTTAGCATGCGAAGTGGTGAAATTAAATGTACGAAATGCTGAATACCCATTAAACTTTTTTAAATCCCTTTAGCAGTTTTGAATTTCTCCATTTAAAAGAGTGTTTTTGGTGTCTTTTTGGAGTGATTCATCGGAGAATTTTCTTGCTTTCTTATGGTTTTTTTGTGAACATTTCAGATTGTCTTTGAACATCGTGTAAATCTATTTTATACTTTGTTTTTCTTAATATTTTCAGTGCATTTGATCAGGGAGTTTCACTATACCTCTCTGATTTGAAACACAAGGCTAACCCAAGTTTTCAGGCGAGATATTTTGGTTCTTTGTTTATAAAATACAATGGGTGATTTCAAAGTTGGTTTTGGTTTTAGTGTTGGGTGTTGTAACGTCCGCTCACGACGTCATTGCGAGTCTCGTAGGATTATAAAGGAAGATAACTCTCATTTGGTAAACTCTTGTATTTTACCTCTATTGCCTGAGGTGAAACTGTAAAGACAAATAACATGACAGTGTCAATACATCTCTGAACTACAACTAAAAAACAAATCTCATCAAGTCACAACCTGAAGACAGGACGTCTTGAAGACACCATACGGTGCTGCCACCTGCGAGAAACACAACGCACTATAACAATGTACACTGTACTGTGCACATGCAACACAGGATAGAAATTGGACAGGGGTTGTGCCCTAACTTGAGCCTAAAAACAAGAGGAACTTCCTCCAATTACAAGATCTATGGTTTAACTTATGTTAATCAATGTACTAACGGAGGTATTTAGACAAAAAAAGGCCGAATAGATGACAAATCAGTTCGCACGAAGCACGTGACTAAAACCCGGGAACAACACAGACGAACACCATTTTTACATGAAACCGCTGCCCCTTTGGCAGGCAAAAACACCTCATCCGAGGTGTAAATATACATTTAACAATACCGCCAAAATGACTTACATCACTTTGCTCCTCAACCCGCTAATAAACAATGCATGCCTTTCATGCAGGAGCCTCAAATTAAGCTGTCTTGTACAGCATCAGAAAAAAGGAAAACCCCTTGGCTTTCCGATAAATGTGTGTCTGTTGTTGTCGTTGTTACATAAAGTTGTCTCCTCCAGGACCAATTCCAGGAGGACCGGTTGTGACATAGCTGAGCAAGTAGACACGACACAGGTGTTAGTGTCCGTTTTATTCTTAATTTCTACTCCTAAAAACCTATGTCTGGATAAGACCAATTCGAGGTTTTAGTTTAACACCAACACCTGGTAACTGGTTTTATCTAAACACCTAAAACCTGGGCTGAAACTAAGAAGAAGTTTTATTCTGCAGGTAAAACTAACACCAAGATGGACAGAGATAAAACCTTGGAAAAACCAAACATTACATGCATGTTGTTGTCGTTGTTACTGTTGTTTCCCAGTATTGTAACCGCTTCCGATCTATATAAATTTGGTCGTCTTCTTTCCCGTCCATCATCATTCCCATCAGCGTTCAAAATACCAGCAACTAGTTCTTGAAATGGTATGAACAACATGATTTTTTTTTCTTAACACCAACACCAACTTTGAAATCCACTTGGTGTTAATGCCTAAGGTGTTAGTTTTATTGGTAATACAAAATGCACTACAAATCTTCCAAATATAACACTGAGCTGGGATTAAGATCAGACCTTGGTGTTCCAATTGGTTTCAGTGTGAAACTAAAACCTAATTTGAAATAGGATAATGCTAAATCTGAGTGTCAAAACTAACACCAGAACTGATTTCATTTCTGGTGTTGTGGAGAGTTTTAGTTTTAGTCCCGGTGTTAGTTTTTGACACTAAAACCATCCCTTAGTTTTAAGCTAAAACCGGACATAATGCTAAACCAACAAACACCGACTTTGACATAGGATGAAACTAAAACCCGCTTCATTTCAATGCTGGCTTAATCAAGGGTTTTTGTGTTCCATTTAGTTTTAAAACTAAATCTAAAAACTGACTTTGAAATCACCCATTGTACCAGGGTCTCACTCCCACAACTGAAACGTGTTTTTTTGCAAATCTCATTGAGATGGTGAACCAGGTTCAAACGGCTTAGAATAGTTGAATTGGGATTATTGTAGTCGAATGAACCACAGACGTATATTGGCTGAGACAATCGGATTTATGCCATATATACCTCGATGCAAGGATATAAGAAATACCGCGTAGATGAAAGCACGTGGAAATGTACATTTGCATATCAAAGACCCCGGAAAAACGCTACGACTATGTGCAAATTTTATAAAAAGTGAACATGTATACAGAATCTACCAAATTAATGTATTCTTTATGAAGCTGTACAGTGTTTATATGCACCAAATCCGAAATCAACTAAGAAATAAAGTCATATTTAGACATTATTAACGAGAAAATCGCAAAGCTTTAGGATACCATTTGACATTATCTAACTGAGATTTGAAGGCGAGTTTTAGGAGAAGATTATTGTTGTTACTAACGTCAGTTACATGTTTACAAAAACGTAAAATTCGAGTAAGAATAACAACCTTCAAAGGATATCTCCCAAGTTCCGCAATACAGCAGCATTGGGAGCGTATTTAGAGACAACTAAAACCTCTTTGCAAAATTATAATTGCAGAGAATCAATACTGTTATTTGATTTATATCTCGCATCTATAAGATAACACTGGGAGAACCATTGCATCAAATAGCTTCATGGATAAATGCACATCTTGCGAGAGTGATACAGGTAGATCATGCTTTAATTTGAAAACTGCCTTCCTGGCTTTATGACATATATCCGTTGCAGAGAATGAACATTAAAGGCCACGACTCATGCTTTTATGATTGCATGACATGTACAGATCCTCAAAGAGTAGACTTAAAGCTCCGCATTAAATCAAGTTTGATCAAAATTGAAGCACCCAGTCCAGAGATAAAGCAAGTTGGTTAGGTTTCTAATGCCGCGTTCACACTAGCGTTTTAATTCGCATTTAAACCGAATTTATTGCTTAATCCGGATTAAGCGTTCAGACTAGAGGCCCCTTAATGCGGATTATATGCGAATTAACAAATACGGTTTTAAATGCGTATTAATTAATTCGCACTTGCTTAATCCGCATCAACATTTGCGGTATGAACGCCGTAGTGCGCATTAACGTGATTTACCGGGTAGTACAGCGTACGGGCATGCGCATTGCTAACTAGATCACTTCCTTCCGTTTTTTCCACTGGAGATCAGCACGAGGTTTCATCAGTCAATTCCAAAATTTCTGCCCCGATTTACATGATGAGTGATAACAGGTGATCATGGACGCAAAAACCATAGCGAACCCTTCATTTTCACGATTATTTGCGTTTAACTCATTCAGCAGAGACAAGACCACAATTGATTTTTTAAGCCTTTTAGCAGTTAAATTGTCAATGTTTGCATCAAAGAACGCGTGGTGTTGTGAATCTGAAATTTAGATTATGTTATTCCGGACAGTCGGGCAAGTAAATGGTGAAAAATAAAATGGTGATTGACCACGGAAATTTTTTGATAATCGACAAATTAGACAGACTTTGATATTTCCACTCTTTTCAGCCAACTGGCAGAAAAAACTCAAAACACGCCCCCTATTACCCAATTAGCAAAATTCGAAATTATTTTTTTCATCAAATAATTTCTTTATATCTGTAGACTTGCCACAACAAATATTTTTTCAATACCTCTCCAAATATGTACTTGAGAGTTAAAAACATGCACTCGTCTAATTGATAGGCCTCGACGGGTTTTGAGTTTTTTCTGCCAGTTGGCTGAAAAGAGTGGAAATATCAAAGTCTGTCTAATTTGTCGATTTTCAAAAAATTTCCGTGGTCAATCACCAGTTTATTTTTCACCATTTACTTGCCCGACTGTCCGGAATAACATAATCTAAATTTCAGATTCACAACACCACGCGTTCTTTGATGCGTCGCGGTCAAACATTGACAATTTAACTGCTAAAAGGCTTAAAAAATCAATTGTGGTCTTGTCTCTATTTACACTACATTTTGGGTCAATATAGTGAAAAATTTGAATGTGCTCAAATCACTCTAATTCATTTAGAATATTGTATTGCTGATGATTTAAGGTCAAAACAAGCTAAAATAATGAGAGAAAAAACTTAATTTGACCCAAATAAGAGTCAACCTAACCCCGGTCTAAGTTCGGTTTCGTTTTTACAAGTCTTGTTGTGTTGCCATTCATTTTGTAATTTCTATGAAACTACTTAGGCCTTGATTCTGAAAGTTGTGCCCTAAGCAGCAAAGATATTCCTAAATCACATCCTAAATTTTCAGCTCCATAGCTTGCTTATTCTGGCCAGGGCAGGTCTTTGAATTTGGTGCTGTTGGCTGCAAAATCATGACTTTTTGTCGATTTTGTCCTCTTTCGTCGCTTTGGCACAGTTGTACCACTTTTTGAAATGTCTCTCATTTCTCCAAAAATGTCCAGATATGACTTTCCTTTGTTGGAGAGTTGTGGGATGTCATCTACATTAGTTTGAAAAAAATCTCAAAATGTTAACCCCTGAAATGTACCTTCATTGAGACAAGACCACTAATGAATATTCATAGGTTCGAGGCCTATCGATTAGACGAGTGCATGTTTTTAACTCTCAAGTACATATTTGGAGAGGTATTGAAAAAATATTTGTTGTGGCAAGTCTACAGATATAAAGAAATTATTTGATGAAAAAAATAATTTCGAATTTTGCTAATTGGGTAATAGGGGGCGTGTTTTGAGTTTTTTCTGCCAGTTGGCTGAAAAGAGTGGAAATATCAAAGTCTGTCTAATTTGTCGATTTTCAAAAAATTTCCGTGGTCAATCACCAGTTTATTTTTCACCATTTACTTGCCCGACTGTCTGGAATAACATAATCTAAATTTCAGATTCACAACACCACGCGTTCTTTGATGCGTCGCGGTCAAACATTGACAATTTAACTGCTAAAAGGCTTAAAAAATCAATTGTGGTCTTGTCTCAGATTATCATTTATGGGCACAGCTATCTTGGAATGAATGACCTTGACCGCTAACTAGAGCAGTTTGATTCGTCTTTTGTAGATGGCGCTGTGGTAAATACGGACTAGTGAGATTCGTGTCTGAACACGGCTAGTTCGGAATGAGGGCTTAATCCGCATTCCGAAGTGCGGACTACGGAATACGGTTTAAATCCGCATCTAGTGTGAACGCAGCATAAGTGAAGTCAGGCGGCAAGTTTACTGACATAGATCAGACTGATGTTTGATTTCTTACTATAATGGTATAAATTTGTCTGTATTACCTTACCTTATTATAGGGTATATCGAATGTCAATGAAAAACAGACTTCATATATCAATTTTAAGAGCATTCATTGATATTTGTCCTCCCAAGTAGGGCAATAGCCTGATCTACATCACAACTTTTGCTGAACCCGCCGCCTGGCTCTAACAAGCCAGTTGCTAGCCTGATTAGGCAATCAAGTTGTCAAACACATAAATGGCTATATCTTCAAAATGGATGGAGCTAATTGCATTGGGTTTTCTGTATTGTATAAAGTGTTAGGTACACTTTTGAAATCGTCTTACAGCAGAAAATGGATGCAAGAGCAAATCATGGCCAATCATGGCTCGGATTGCAATAACAATATCCCAGATGAACCATTAAAGATTTTTATGTGCACCTCTCAACTGTTCTATAAAGATGAACTCAGAAATGAGCGAGGAGGCAATGAGCATTTTGTATAGAGAGTTGATGACAATGATGTCGGTGATAATATCTGATATTTTTGGTTCTAATACGACGGAAGCAGATTTTGCAGGATCACATTACGTGAGAGCTCTGGAAGGCATGACCTTGCTTTCAGCGGCAATGGAGACTGCAGTCGAAAGCTTAGAATAGAAGAAACAGTAAGGGTTTTGAGGAATTCAGAACGGAGAGGAGGGCAGAAAGTGAAACATTCCTGTATTGGGATAGGTTTATTGAGAATGGATCTGGTTAGAGCCGACCGGGAAGGACACTTGAATCTTCATCTGGGTCAGTTGAAGAGGTTCTGCTGCCTTTGAATCCAGCAACTACCTACGATGGTGCTCCCTGTATCTAGAGCACTTGAAAAAGTTGACCGAGACCGCACCTGTGATCCATGACAATTTTCAAGTAGGACGTTTTGTTGTAAAACGTCCATCTATTCTATTCAGTGCTGTGGGAGCAGACATGTGTCTATTTTCCAAGACCAGTGGGGGCATAATTGGCAACACTGAACGCAAGAAATTTGTGGCACGATGAAAACATCATCCGCCATGAACTGATGGCTGTAAACCATACATTTCGAAAAGTAGCAGGTGTCCCATTTGCTAACTCTGAGCTCACTGTCAAGCATGCATTTAACAGGAGGCCAAGGAGGGTGACACAAAAGTAAACAAGATTATCTCTTACATTCTTAAGTAAGAGAATCCCTTCGAGATCAGTGGCTCAACAGAACTGACACTTCATAGTTTCCTCACCAGGGCAATAATGCCTGATGAGGTTCGAAAGGGCCTATTGTCAGTAAAAGAGATGGGTGCCACCTTGTATGGTACATTGCGAAAGGAGCGTCTGGTGGAGAAAACTAAACGCATTTGTGATGTAATCTCAAGGACCAAATTGAAGACATTCGCCAGCATTGATGTAAAGAAGCCATTGCCGAAGAAAAAAAAGCGAATGCAATATAAAAAAGAAATCGGCATTTCTCAGAAACAGTTTGATATTGTCAGGGCCACGATGCGCGTGAGGAAAGTACCAACCACGTCTATCAGCACGTTTGGAGAACTTTATTCCTATATTGAAGGATCAATGAACGACAGTGAGAGACAAAGACGCACTACGATGCCGCTCAGCCATATTGCTAACGAAACCAAATTACCCAAGGATATGGACACATTCTGACCGTCTGCTTGTAACAAAATGGAATTTGAAGAACTAGGAGATGGCTGAAAGAACACGTCCCACTGAAGCTGATGGATGTACAAATTGTGTTGAGTAAACTTGCAGGAGAGGGTATTTCCCTAAACACTCTCTCAGTTTCCAATGGATTACAGCAGGAACATACCAATTTAGATTCTGATCTTGAGGAAGCAGACATTCGTATCATTCCTCATGCCCTTCATGCTACAAAAAGTGCTATCGGCAGATGTATCATATGCATCTGTTTACCTCAAAAGGACTTGTGGAACTGTGGCTAAGAGTAGACGAGATACATTCCGATTCATAATCTTGTCTAATCAGATCGGGCAATCCCTGTGCGATGTCTTACCAGCAGTGCATGTGTTATGCGCTATCAGTGGATCTGCGCCATCGAGTGATATCGCTGCGCTTTCTACGGATCGGTAATTAGCATAGTCATCGATAGAAGCGCAAGCATCGATCGATGGCGCTGCGCGAACGACGAATGGTCCTCCTGACGAGTACATTGCATGAGTATTTTGGCAACTTAACTCCCCCTACGGCCATGGATGGAGGTATTGATCTGGCCTACCTTCCGGATGCAAAAAGACAAGACGGAACTGCATGGCATGCTTCCTATTCTACATTGTATGTGAGGCCTTTTCAGTCTAGATTCTGATTGATTAAAATAAATATATATAGCTGCATTTTAAAAATTAAAAAAAAGTAAAATTTCAAGAATCTTCAAGGGTGGGCCATTATAAAAGATTCATAGAATCATAATGCAAGAAAGCCGAAACAAGGTTACAGCTGAAGCGTGTCTTATTTATACCTTTTTATTTAAAACTGAGGTTAGGAAGGAAAAAACATGCATTTAGGCCTTACCTCCTTGCCAAAACCCTAACCCCTATCCCTAGCTCACCAAACCCTAATCCTAATCCTTGTTAAACCCTTAGGCCTACCCTAGCCTTTAACCCCACCCCCACTCCGCCCAACCCCCTACCCCGACCCCTCGAGCACATCACGCATGCAGACCCACGCACGGCCCTCATCACGCACTCCTGTCCAATCCCAGTATCCATTATACAACCATCGATAGATCGCGCTGAGCCATCGACCGAGCGATTTATTTATTTATTTTTTTTCACACCCGGCGTCGCCCGTAAAATACCTGGGAACAAGGTGCTTAATGAAGATAAGGAAAGTAACCTTGTCCACCCGCTGCATCAAGCACAGGTATGACGATCTACGTACATTCTACATGCAATGACGCTGCGGCATAAATTATGCCAAATATAGGAAACAAAATGGCGTCACCTGGTGTGAAAAAATAAATCGCATCGACCGATGCTTGCACAAACGACAGAGCCATAGATGGCGCTGCGCGATCAATCGATAGCGCAAACCGGTCGATAGCGCCGAACACATGCACTTACTGTGATGTAACAAACAAATTTGGAACGAAAGCAGCAGGTCTCAAGGCGAAACCATCTGCCCATCTCGAGAACTTTGGAAAGAATGGAGGAGCTATTCAAGAGGACTGCCTTAAAAATGCGGAGTAATATCTGGTTCAAGTGGTGTACCACGGGAATCATGATATAGAAACAATGGACCATCTTCGATGCACATTGTACCAACACAGACAATCCACCACTGTTGTTGATCTACCATCATTAAGTATCGCCACAAGAGTGAAAGTCAGCTGTAGATAACTGTTTGCTAGATCCCTTAGATTATAGGATTTGAAATGGTTAATGGAAACCTTGTCCCTACCAAATGTCACCGCTCGCTGCCAGAAAACATGGCAATAAAGTGCAATTGCTTGAAATGCGCTACAGACTTGCCCATGCAGGAAGGAAATACTTCGCTGTTGTATTTTCTGCAAATGCCAATCGGATGAAAGGAATCAATGTAAAAACCCGAATAGGGCGATCCCAACAAATAATACTGCATTGAATTAATATACCTAGATAATTGCAAATAATGTGTAAAAAGACATTATAGTTACGGTACTTTGATGATTGATTCTGAATTCATTTCATATCCATCCAGAGAAACATATTGTACTTCTCAGTTATCTCTTCGCTTCTCGAGACATATAGTGGTTTCAATGGATTCCTTGAACCAAAAAACATAGGTAAGGACACCAAAATTAGTAATTAAGCTGAATTATGTAAAAAGTTACAAGAGAATAGTGATGCGACGGCCATATTGGATTTCGCTATTATGTAATAATATCGCGGGGTTAAAAATGGTTTCAATGGATTCCTTGACCCTTAAAACCTAGGTAATACCCAAAAATAATCGATGTCTAACCAAGTTTTTTTACTCTCCAAGGGGTCCCCTACCAGGATCAAGTGTCAAATTTAGGGGACATATGATTGCACACAGGATCCCCCTCAGCCCCCCGGACTACATCGCTGCCAGAGAATATGTTTCTCTTTCCGCGAAGAAATCGTGCAAGTGCGCAAAAGATTTCGAGTCTGCTGACTTTTCCGTAGTACGCATGCGCACCAACACGATCGGCCCGGGGCTGCCCGTTTCGATGACGATTTCGTCAATGTCATGCTGTGTTGGAGGATATCGACGGTCTGGTCCCATTCATAATGCAATAATCTTGAAAGTACATTGGTCTCTATGTTTATTTGCCCGTTTCCATCACAAAATCCTATCGTGAAAGCTCCACAACACAAAACATTTAAATTTTCCGTAGAAAGCGCATGCGCACTAACTCAAACGCACGCGCTACCCTCAGGTCTCACTAGCCGGTGCGGAGGCCAGGCCTACCTGCCTCCAATGAAATGGCCAGGGGCCATTGTGCTCACCGTATAGATATTTGGAGCGTTGGTTAAGAAACATTGTACATGTGTAGTATATAGGTCAAACCAAAGTCGGTATGACATGTGATGTATCGTTGCTTGAAGTAAGTACCATAAGATTATCATCAAAAACAAGTCACTTATAAACGAGATATTGCAGTTTTTGCCTATTTTAGGTTTGGCCTCCTGGTGGCCAAGTTGAGGACCAGATCAGATCGAAATTCGCTGTCCGAGGTAACATGACGTAGGGAGTCATGTGTACCAAATTTCAAGTTCATAGCTTTAGTGGTTAAGAAACGGGCCATAGTTACAATCAAACGACCAATTTACGACATTTGACCTCTGTGACCTTGAAAAGCAGGTCAAATCAAGAACTCCTATGACATATATGATGTATCCTTGCTAGGAGAACCTACCATAAAAATGTTATTGAAAACGAATCACTAATAAGCGAGATATCACACTTTCCAGGTTTTCACTTTTGGCCACCTGGTGGCCAAGTCGAGAATCAGACCGGACTGAAATCAGGGTCAGAGGTCAGCTGACCTAGGGGGTCCTTTGTACAAAGTCTCGTATCATATGTGGTGTATCCTTGCTAGGAGTATCTACCATAAAATTTTTACCAAAAGCTAATCAGTAATATTATAAGCGAGATATGGCACTATTCAACCCCTGGTGGCCAAGTTAAGAAACAGACCGGACCGAAAATCAGTGTCACAGGTCATCTGACCTAGGAGGTCATGTGTACAAAGTTTAAAGTTCATAGCTTTAGTGGTTAAGAACCGTCCATATTTACACACAAACGGCCAATTCACACCATTTGACCTCTGTGACCTTGAAAAGTACGCCACATCGACCTGATTTTTTGTCAACATGTAGAGCTACGTAACAGGTGTCTATATACCAAATTTAAAGACTATAGGACGAATAAAGACATGAAATGGTCCAGGGACCATGTGCTCACCTGTGTCGAAGGGGAGGCTATGGAGTCAGTGATTCTGACATTGGTAAAGCTGCATATATCATTTTATGGTCAGACCAGCAATTGTCAATGATCCCTGTATGGTGCACATGATGTGCATTTGTAAATACAAGGTCTAATTTGGTGTGGTAATCAGTTGTTGACCTTTGGCCCCCTATTGGCCAAACCGTAAATCGTATGATGCCACGATTCAGTCTCTGAGTAAAGGTCACCCAAGGGTATATATGTACCAAGTTTGAGTTCAATAGCCTCAGCGGTTACAAAACGTGCCACCATTGACGAACAGCGGTGCCGTCGGCGAACTTTGGCCTATCTTACCTTGAAAATTAGGTCAAATCAAAAACCCGGAGGATATGTGATGTCCCATTAGTAGAAGAACCTACCATATTTTTTTCAAATTTTTCGGACCAGTATGGCAGTAATAAGGGAGAAAACGCATTTCTTCATTTTTTATCTTTGGCCCCCTGGTGGCCAAACCGTGAAACATATGAGACCGCGTTTTGGTCTCTGAGTAGTGGTCACCAAGGGGTACATGTGTACTAAGTTTCAGTTCAGTGGCTTTAGCGGTAACAATCGTGCCACCCATGTCTAACAACGACGGACGACGACGGACGCTGCGTGATGGTAAAGGCTCACAGGTGAGCCAAAAACGTGCCACTATCGGTGAAATTTTAGAATTTGAACTTTGTGACCTTGACAAGTAGGTCAAATCAAAAACCCGTATGATATGTGATGTATCCTTGCTAGGGGTACCCACCATAAAAATTTTAGCAAAAACAAATCAGTTATAAACGAGTTATCGCACTTTTTAAGTTTTTGGTTTTAGCCCCCTGGTGGCCAGGTGAAGAATCAGACCGGACTGAAATTGGCTGCCAGAGGTCATGTGACCTAGATCATAATGTGTACAAAGTTTCAAGTTCATAGCACAAGCGGTTAAGAAACATGCCACACATGATATGGACGACGACGGACGACGGACACAGGGCTATGGTATAGACTCCCCTGACGGTGAGCCAAAAATGATGCGGCGTCATTTCATGCATACCCCTGTTCGAGTGGCTGTAGACTTGGCAGTACCTTACTCTCACACAAACCTATACATTTCTGAATAGCTTGTCTCTTGTAGAATACATCTGGCAAAGTTTCAACGTCGTTTTGACATACATGCAGTCAATGTATGGCAATGTTGCCAATTGGGCCGAACAATCACGAAAAACCCCAAATACTATACATTTCTTCCTGAATAATTCTTACAGTGACCATTCCCCAATGAAAGACAGTTGCTTACGCTACACAAAAATAAAAAAAAATCGCAGGTCAACCATTGAACTTTTGAGATATGTTGAATTTTGCACAAATCAGCGAAAAAACGCACCAACTGGCACTGGACGGCATTTCAACACGGGGCCGACGCACATCCAAGTGAAGTGTACACATACGTCGGCAACAATAGTAAATGCGCAGTTTCTTGTTAGCCGCCTATTGAGTAGTGCTCTAGGTTTCAGAAACTCAAAAAAAACATGTCTTTGCCATAACAACTGCTGAATCAACACTGACATACTGTGAGGACCGAGAAATCAATGATTTTAGGAACTACGGTTAGGGCTTGGCCGCGCATGAATACAAAAAAAACCTCCCTAATGAGACCTTAAAGTAAGGTTGACATTACCCCGACAGCCTTTTTTTAACATATGATAAAACTGCAGCCTCCTACAAGTCTCCTGATACCCGACAAAACAGGTTTCCTCAAAAGGAAAGGCTGGAACGACCATCTAGAAATATCATAGGTACTATGACAATCACCTCAAATTGTGTCATACTTAGCATACCATACGTCGAAATATATAGAACGCCTCAATTGTGCAAAATAATCACGTTCAGCGTCAATCACATACTGCAAATCATGCATATTCTTATCCGGAAAGCATCAAGCTATTCATATATTCAACATATATATCATATAGAAGCATATTTGTTTAGTCCTTGGGCAAGGCAATTCATGCCTTGTGCCACTGCAGTGTTCACATTTGGCGGAAACTGCACTCAAAACAGGTACCCCTTTAAGCTCAACTGGTCATTTTGCATTCGCGCTGCAACCAAAACTGACCTTGGGAATGCCGAACAGATTGTATTTTCAGGTAGTCAAGGCATTTCTTTGTAATATGTGCAAAAGGTCTGACTGGATTCTCTAAGAGGACACCTCCGTTGTCATGAGATACCAAATTTGATGAAAAGGGCAGCGTTTCACTTCGTGCCTACTGGAAATGCGTTGAAGAAAACGATGACGCGCTGTTGTTTCAAACGGCACTCTGTTCACCAATATTGCATATTTCATATAGATTTCTGTTGAAAATTATTCAAATTATTTATGGCTATGTGGTTAAATTGAAATTAATAGTTTCCGAGCTCATGAAAATGTCGTCATTACGTCTTAAGGGAGTCTCGTTAGGGAGTTTATCCCAATTGTACGCGATGATGACGTGCCCCATTAACAGGACGTAACATCTATTTTAAAATGCGTTTCCAAAGTGATTGCATGAGGACAACCCATTTGTGTCGTATGTCACTGGAAACGCCCGATTCCCCTGATTCTGCAGGATGTTAAATCGGGCATTTTATTTCTTTAAATAAATCATAAGCGTCGCATTTGCTCCTAGCTCTGTTCACCATCCCAAATGGCAATGTTGCCAATTGGGCCGGACAATCACGAAAAACCCCAAATATTATACATATCTTCCTGAATAATTCTTACAGTGACCATACCCCCATGAAAGACAGTTGCTTATGCTACACAACAATCAAAAAAACCGCAGGTCAACCATTGAACTTTTGAGATATGTTGAATTTTGCACAAATCAGCGAAAAACGCACCAACTGGCAGTGGACGGCTTTTCAAAACGGGGCAAGAAATGCCTGAGTTGGAGAGGTTCTATCACCAAGAGCCAACATTAAGGCTGCACAGTTACACTCATGAGAATATCACACAATAAGGCAGTCAGTAGGATATTCTATGTCAAGAACATACAAAGCCTAAAACAGGCCTCAATGGCCTTCAGCAGTGTCAGATATTCTAAAGCGTTCACCTCAATGATAAGAAATGCCTGAGTTGGAGAGGCTCTATCACCAAGAGCCAACATTAAGGCTGCACAGTTACACTCATGTCAGATATTCTAAAGCGTTCACCTCAATGATAAGAAATTTCAGAGAACATCTCTGTTGTGCACTCAAGAACAGTTTGGAGAGCTGCAGCTGGAACATTAGGCTTTGCTCTCAGTCTACTTATAAATTTTGATGATATGGCAAACAGGTCAAGTTGCTCTAGAATGGTTTCATTTGCATTTGGAACTGTTTCATGTGTCCCCACTTCATCATCTACGTCCATGACATCATCCATGACCATGTCATCAAGTGCGTCAACATTTGCATTACCAGTGCAGTCATCTTGGGATCCATTACCTCTGTCCTCATTCACAATGTGCGTCGCGATATGTCTTTTATATGGCCAAACACCACTAAATGTTCTCTGGCATCCATTTTGCACACACAAAAAATACTTACCAGCATAGGTTAGTGTATGCGACATCCGCAGGTGGATAAATAATGTTTTTAATCCTCCTGTCACATTCTGTGAACAAACGAAACAAGTTAAAGGTAGGTCCATACTTGACGATTACAACAACACAAAGAATCACTTTTCAAAGCAAATCCACACTTTCCGAGTATGATTTTCTATAATCAAATCAGATCCTTACCCCAAGACTACTATCATGACTATTACATAGTAGTAGATTGCAGTACTTCCTTGCAAACTTCATTCTGGTACCAATTTTTGGAATCAGCTCCTTTATTATTTCATCGTCCAACATACAAAATGCCTCCTCATCAATGCCTTCATCTGAAAATAGATGTAGTCCTAAATGAAAATCATGCAAAAATGAAGGTTGCCATACTTTAAGCTTAATCAGGTGGTATTACGTATACTAAGTACTAGTAATTAATGACAACAGGCCAGCCAGTCAATACTGACATGCTTCCATAGAGTAATTCTTGGTTTGATCAGGATTCAATTCTACAAAAACAAGAAAAAAACCTAGGTCACCATCAACTCCCACAAAATGGACACAAAAAACGTTGTAGTCTAAAAGCACCACCCCTTCTCAGCGGCTTGTCTGTCACAGTGTCACAGACATACATGTAATGGAATGGTTTGCAGTTTTTGGAGTATTTTCAACATCCTGTGCAAATTTAATTGTAGCACTAGCAGCCAATTTAGAATCAATAAAACAAATTTTGGAACAAATAGATTCATCAACCACAATCATTCAACAACCACTGCTGCACACTATCGCTAGCCATTAATCTTGGTACACCCTGTTGTGAGACTTTTCAATACTATCAATACTACCAATTATGACTCCCCCTACTTTCGTCAAATTATAGAATTAACCCTAACCCTAACCCTATGCATTATAGAATTTCCATCTATCTAGGCCTACCACTCTTGTTAATGCAGGCAAGCATTGTGTTGCAAAAGGAAAGGATCATGGCCGGGACTGGGAGACCCTACTGAGATCCGATATAATTCGATAATGTACCAGGTACTGTTATTCACTGTAATCTACAAGAGTACTCAATTTCGACCCGGCCATTTCATTCGATAATAACCAGTTAAAAATACAGAGTTGGTAGATAATCATAAAGACATTTAGTAGAGGACAGGAAGGATCCAAGAAAGCATCCACTGAACGAACTTCTCTTTCCAAATACATAAAATTAAATAAGCTACACTACTGAACACTGACTGGACCTGGTGGTCCTGGATGATCATATGTCTCAGGCAAACTGCACTGCAAAACTTACAACTATCAATAAGACTGCAGACAATTCAGACACTGACCCATCCAGACTGCCAGATCAAAACGTCCAGATTGAATGAACAGTCTCACGACGAGTGACCAGTCAGACCACCAGTAGGCCTTCTGGTCTCGGCAGTGGATTTCGACTGAATTCAGTGTGGACATTTCAAAGCCTTTAGGCCTATGGTGGCCAGGCTAGTTCACCACCCACAGGGCTATAATGTACATTGCATGTAGGGCCTAGCATGCTAGGCCCATGTACATATGTACATGTATTGTAGCCTAGATACACTGTAGCCTAGGTCTAGGTGGTGGGTCAGTGCATGCAAATCATCATGAATGAATGAATCATCATCTATTCTGAATGAAGCGCGTGTCCGAAGCATTTTTCAGCAAGACATTTCACGCAATATGCGTGAATTTGACACTCTGCTATAATGAGACAACAATTTCTGCTCGCAAATACTTGCAAGGAACATTTGGCAGAATGGGGTCGAAATCGATCGCATTTTAGATCAGTATAAAACGTCAACAGTTCCGGCGACTTCCGCCATCGATTTTGAGCTCGATCCGAGTGCACCCTCTCGGAAATACTTCACACTTGCGTCAACTTTTTCGGCGGGAATATTCAAACTAACGAGTATCTCATTAAATGCATGTAATGCGCGAATGCTCTACTAATACTTCGGAACAAATTTTCAATAATGTTCATATAAAATTTAGCACTAAAATCGAATAAAACTGTTTGAAACTGTTCTTAAATCGAGAGTGCGAAACTTTGCTTCATGGCGCGCATCGCATTGACACAAGAGCGCTGACGGGGGCGCACTTTCGCGGGCCTTTTTGAGTTGTCTTTTACTTATCACATCGCCTACAAACTTCTTCTTTTTCCAGTTTAGTGCATTCTTCATTAATAGAGTAGCCTACAGGCCTATCGAACTGGTGATAAAAATGTTTTGTGCATGCGTCGTGAGAACTGAAGAAAAAAGAGAACTAAAAACAGGTTTCGAATGGTGCGCGTTTTCTTTTTTGCCTTAGGCCTTTACAGTTACTTTACAAAATTGTCAAAAAAATGTCTTTTGTGCTGTCGGAAACATGAAAAAAAGAATATCTACAAAAGCTATATCTTACCCTTGAACACTTTAACCAGTTCTCCCATCCCCCATGAGGCCAACGTTTCCTCGACGTCCATTTCAAAGATCAGCGAAAACGAAGTTTGGCTTTTGAAGCGGGTTAAAAATGGCGGCGATCGACGCTGGACGTCTGCTGTCTGGGGGCGCATTCTAATTGGTCGAAGCTTACTACTTCAAGTGGTTAATTCACCAAATCAGTGATTCTGATTGGTTGGCTGATTTTACTACTTGAAATGGTAAAAAAGTATGCATGCTGTTTGGATTTCAAGTAGTTACTCTAACTATGAAAATAGTTATAACTACTTATTGGTAAACGTATCGTTAACAACTTCAAATGGTAAATGATTTACTATTTAATTTTTGGAGTGTGGGTAAAAACGTTACGCTATCGTAGGGGGTTCGGGGGTGCTCCCCCGACCTAAAGGGGGGCTCACTAAGTCCTTGACTTTACATATTAAGCCCCCCTTCTTAGGAGGGGCTCTTAAGATACACGCGTGTGCGGGAGTATAATGACGAGAAATAACGAGAGTAACTTGTATAGGCTACAAACAATTTTTTTTGGTTTTTCAAAATGGCACTGAATTAACTCCATTTACTTTACGATTTCTCCGCGATCTTCCGGTGGTGGTTGCTATCCCTGGCTTGTTTTAGTTTAAATTTCCCGCGTCCCAAGATGACGTCAGCGGTGTCGCGCTGTGAGATGTGTAACTTGCGCTTTTTCCGATTTGCTAAGGAAACGCCCGTTGGACGACGGGTGTGTTTGGAAAGAAATCAATGATAAAACAATGTTAAACATATGATATGGGCAGACTGGTACGTTAAGGAATAAAGAAGAATGTATAGAAACTGGTAATAGTTGTTAAATGAGTAGGCATTGTGTTATAGCTGAACTATTTGTCAGTTCAATGTGGGCTGTTTCTAACGTAGGTGGGTTTTGCCGAGAAACATGGGCAATGCACTGCTGCCGTCTATTGTTCGGAAGTTGAACTACAACACAGTTTCATTCTTGATTGGGGGTAAAATTATGACCATGAGAAATTTATGAACATTCGGGAGGGGGGGAAGGGGGGCAATGCAAAATGATACCCGGTCAGGGATAAAATCAATGGTTCTTAAAAATGAGACCGAAATGAGTGACAACATGTGATTTATTATTTTCAGTCAAATCTCAAGTTAATGTGATCATCTCGGGGATGTTTGCACCATTTTTCCTTTTGGTTTTTAGCTCAGCTGACTAAGTCAGCCGAGCTTGTCAAATAAGTTGTTCAGTGGCGTCCGTCTGTCCATCCATCCATCCATCAGTCCGTCCGTTAAACCCATGGTGCACATTTTGTAACCGACGACTAAGACCTAGAGACTTCAATTTTGCATTTCTGGATACTTCTGGTCAAACTCTACTTTCAAAACAAAACTTGTCGCCATTCGACCTACTTCCTGCGAGCGAGAGTGCATGAAGGAAACTGGCCTATATCGGCCTAGGAGCAGCAGAATTAGTCGAAATATGCTCTAATATTAAGATAAAATTCTTGAAAATCTATTTTATTGAGAAAAAGTTCAAAATTTTAACAGGAGAGGGCGCTACCTGCCTTTTAATTATTTCTGCCGATTCAAATTCCCGCCCGATGACGTCAGCCATCATTGCCAGTTCTCAAAACATGGCAGCTACACAACAAAAGCAGTAGCTCCAGGAATAAATCACTGTTCACTTCAGCTTCGTAATCGATTGTACCCCCACTTTATTGTGTTTTGTGTGGTGTTCCTATTCAATCAACGATGTAAGGCCTTATTTATGTTGGTTTTAATTGAGAAGGTGCATTATAAGCGGCGTACGAAATACCGAAGCGGAGACAAAATGGCGGCATGTTGTTTACGCCATGTGCAATAATCTTGGAGCTCAATGACACTCAAGTACCCAATTTTCTGCTTAAAAAGTAGTCTGGTAGGCGATATTATCACTAGTTCGTTTCAGTGGTAGTCATAAGGTCTTTAGGGACTAAATTCAGAAATTAGTTCTTGAAAATTTGGCCACATTTCTGTGAAAACGATATCGGAAGTGCATGCTCTGTTCGCGATGACATCGCCGATGTATTTTGAAGTGGAGAATTCCCACAGTATGTGCAGTGAATCGGCATGATTCTGTTCGCCAGTATTATGTTTTAGTTCTACGATTCTTTCATGAGTAAAAAGTAGACATTCTAAGCAATACAATAATGTCACTCCCATAAAAATTGATTGGAAATTGAGGGAGCTACGGCATTCTCTTCGGCAACTGGCAGCGCTGAAAAAATACATTGCATACTGTACAATACCAAATGGCACATTTGGTAAAAGCGCTCGTTGGACAACGTAGGGAATCACCAGAAATGACGTCATCGCTGGTCTAATAGAAAACTACCGTGGCGCAGTAGAGCACAAGAAAAGGTTTAGCATTAACTTCGTCATGCAAGCTTCAGCAACAAAACGATTTCTCATGAATGATTTATTATTTGATCATCATCAGCTTGTTTCCCCTGATAGATAAAAAAATGATTTACAATTTCCATCAAAGTTTTCTATTTTGTGTATAAACACATGTTATTTAACTGGCAAGGAGCCAAGCAGTTTTGAATATTCGCGGGAAAATACTTATGATACTTGTTATGATGGTTTCATTGTATTTTACATTCAATCTACTGGCTATTCTTACGACAGTCATATTCACTAAACCAAACCCAGACTCTAACCCTTCCTCCTAGCACTAACCCAAACCCTAACCCTTCCCCAACACCAGTCTCAACTCCCTAATTCCCAAAATTGCATAAATCCTTGTTATAACTAGTCGTAAGAATGGCAAACTTGTATGAAATAAAAGGAATAAAGTCCATCAATTTCATGAAGGAAACGTAATTCATGACAAAAAATGATGTATTTCAACATCATATTTAGGCAGTAATTTCATGACTGAAAACACTAGAATTGCAGTAATCGTGCATAATGCATTTGTTCCAATTTATCATTACAGATGCCACAAACCTTGACCGCAATTGCAAACGAAGATTTTTGGATGAACCGCAAGACGATCAGATGAAGGGTATGCATCAAGTAACAACTTGCCCAAATTGTTGATTGGGTTGCCACTGTCAATTTTCTTTAACCGTTATTAGAATAAAATATTCAACAGTGAAATAGTAAAACAAAGCTATTGAAGGCCTCAAGTGAAAAGTCAATCCCGAAATGTGTCACTCTAAGTTACAGCAATCTGCCAGCAAGCTAAAGCATTAAATGACAATGCTAATGGCAGATTTGCCTGCATTCAGTGCTTTGGTTTCAAAGCAATATCACGTGTTGAAAACTGATAGAAGCCATACACTGACAGTTGAATATTGTAAGTATGACCAGTGAAAGATTTAACAAACCAATAAGCAAGTCAAACACTTGTCAAAGACCAAGCCTTGTCAATGAAGTATATGAACTAATACTGAAATTTAAAAAATATCGCAAATCACATACAACTTTTATCCCAATTGCAAGGACATTTTCATGTGCACTTTTCTGAGAGAACAAGGATTCAAAACTATATTTTTATAAAATGCACAAAGAAAGCCACTGCTACAATTTACATGAAGTTTGAACATTTTATATAGATTGACAGTGACGCCTCCATCAGCAATTCATGCCAGTGGATGTTCAAAAGTCGTATCCACAGTATATGGTGTCTGTGCGTGTGCGTGTGTGTGTGTGTGTTTGAGACGGGATAGGAAAAGGGTGCGGGAGGTCATGTGGGGGGGGGGGGCCTATGGAGTATGGTGACCGTTGTGAGAGTTGGAAGTGTGTCTGATCACTGTCTTGCTCATTTTGTAGATCTTGTTGTTATTCTAGTTGTTAGAGTAGTTATCGTAGTTATCTAGCTATCCGAGTTATCTAGCTATAATAGTTGTAATTAATTCTTTTGGTTCCTGCTTATCATCTATTTAACCTATTCAGCTTTCAGTTGTCCAGGCCAGGCCAGGTGACCAATTACGATGATAGATCGGGTTCGATTCAAGCTATACGCTTGGTGTATTCGGTTATCGTGTCTGGCGACTGAGTCTAACTCACGTCCAAAGCACGGTGGCTGGGTCCCAGGCATGCTTGCCACTTTGTTCTGCGGTCCTCATCTAAGTTTCGACGGTGATGACATGGACTTAGGTTCAAAGTACGTGTTCCCCTTGAGTCATTGTGGTTGATTGATGGGGGAAATTAACGATTGCGTGTCGCTAGTCATTCACAATATCCCCTGTTGAAGAGTGTTGGCGGGATAAGTCTTACGACTGTTAACAATAGTAAGCAATAGCTGGCCAGCGATCCCCTACCTGATCTCGAGGGGGATGGAATGACTGGGGTTAGAGGCCTGTTGTTAACCTGCGGAATTTCGTCGGACGAAATGTCAGGCGTGTCCGTGTGGGACTTGTGCTAAACCAGTTTAGTACTAATGACGAAGACCTTGGGTCCTTTGAATAACAACAGTGTTCTCAACCTCCTTGTGCCTCTCAAAGCTAACGTATATACCCGCTGAAATCGACAAGATGGCGATGAAGAAGGAGAGCCGGCCTCCAGCTCGAGAGCCGAGAAGACACTGGATGGACCTGAAGAATATGTTGCTGCCAATGTTGGAGCCATACAGGGTAAGCATCACTTTGTCGTCAGTTACGTCTGGATTAAAAGAAACATTACAAAGATGTTAAAATGATGTTAAAAAGTATCAATCTGACGTGCGATTTCAATTTTTATACATATTGGGGTGCCACACTCAATTCTGATCATACAGATTTGAAACCGCTTCAACCAATATGGTTCCAGAATACAATTGAATGTGCTTTATTGAATTCGCATTAACTGATTCTCATTGAAACGTGCAGTGTTGGCGTTAATACGTATTAAAACAGTCTATTCATTGGCAGGGGGCTTCCAGGTCACTAGCTTGTTCCTGTCTTGATTATCTTCTAATTACCACAAAGGGCAGGGACAAGACATTCATACGCGAAAGGCACGTTACTACAATACGCAGCAAGAGTTGCACTTTTCAAATCAAATTGCATGCTGATTAGACCAAGTGTGGTGTAGCCAATTCGTATTCCGGAGAGTGCTCTCTGGAAAAGTTTTTAATTGGATCCAGTGTGAAAGTAGCATGCTGCAGAAACGCACAGAAAAAAAAAACCCTCAACCAAAAGTTTGATTATTTTTAGGCAGCCCGAGCCAACATTGTACAAGGGCCACAAGGTCCAGGACCTCAAGGACAAGGGACACAAGGACAAGGGACACAAGGACAAGGGACACAAGGACAAGGGACACAAGAACAAGGGACACAAGGACAAGGGACACAAAAGACGATGTTGCAATCTGCGGGGTGAGCATCACATAGTCATGGTTGATATTATATCTACTCATGAAACAAACTTCATAACTGTCCAACCAGGAGGGAAAAAAATCATATTTCATGTCTCCGAACCTGCACCCTGGTGGCCAAGTTATGAACTTTTATCCCCAATTGAGACCACCTGACCGAGAGTGCTCAAGTTAACAGCCAAATGGGCAACATGACCTCGATGATCTTGATTAGTTGGACAAATCATGAGTTACATTTTATATATGGTTATTAGTAATATCAGACGTAAGGATGGATATAAAAATAATGCCACTTGGGCAGGGATTGAAGCAGTGAATCGAGCAAAGAGTGTGGCCGATTAACATTTTTCCACAAGAAAATGCTGCCAACCAAAGACATCTTCACTTCACTTGATCCAGAAAATGGCCCGTGAGCATCTTTCCAACAGTGCCACTTTATAAAATGAAACAGCCAGGGCCATTGTGCTCGCCTGTCAACATGGGAAAAAAATGGACTTGGACATGATGGGTGCTTTTGACTTCATTGATCATTTTTTAACCTTTGCCCCCTGGTGGCCACATTTGGAATCGAATTCTTAAAGCGAGAAACAACCATCTCACTCAAATGAAAACAAATAATCTTTTGGTTTCAATCTATTCATTTTGAGATAGGTCATTGAATGTATTTTTCCTGTTATCTAGCCCTCTGCAGATTGAGATGATTGCTGTCGAGAAGACCCAACCACTCAACCAAGATCTACAATTCGTGCTATGTTAGATGTGACTCTCAAAAGATTTTGGATGACGAAGGAATCCAATACATATATGGTAAATATAAACAGATGACAAGACAGTATATCATGAAATGGGTGAACACGCCATGGGCTGAGTTCGTTTCATTTCCGGAGTAAAGTAGAGTCGCAAAATGGTGGATTTTATCCTCAAACTGTACAAGCAACCTCAGTTTGGAATTGAATTGCAGATCAAGTGTCAATTAGTAAAGCGTTGTGGTCGTCGGTATTAAGGCTTTTAGAAAATTAAGACAAGAACACATTTCTTAAATAATATCCAACCCCTTCCAGAAACTAGCGATGATTTTTAGCTCAGCTGACAAAGTCAGCGGAGCTAGTAGTATAGCTGTTCAAATGGTGTCCGTCCTGCAATCCATCCATCCATCCATCTAGGGACCCATCTGTGGACAAAATTGGACATTTCTGACCGGGAAGGCCTAGCCACTTCGTTGATGGTGGTAAATTAGGAGTTGCCCAAGGTGAACTCAAAAAACGAAAAATCAGCGCGATCCGACCTGTATTAAGAGAATGAGGTCATTTCGCGTTCAGATTTCTTTCCCTTTTTACCTCGGTCCACAGAGCAAATATTGTTTTCAAATGTGGCTGAATATTTTTAAATATTTTTTCATTTTTTACTTTTAATGGAATTAATATAGTTTTCACCGCCAGTTGGCGCTGCAGGCACATTGCCTGAATTTTGGCGATTTCAAATTTGGCGGTGGCTTAACTTTTTTGCAAGCAGTGCCGCTGATTGGCCGATCGATAGAAGAGATGCCACCATTTAAAAATGGCGGTAGTCGCTGCTTCAATGAAGATGAGTGAACTTTCTCATGTTCAATCGGTTGATACTCTTTTAATCAACATGACCATGTACCTGAAATTTGTTTAGGTACTGAAAAGAGTCTATATAATTCAGATTTATCAATAGTTTTTTATAATATTGAGGAAATTTTGTGCACAAATTAGCGAAAGTTGGTGCTCGTCTCATGTCATTTTAGAGCGAGAAATTTGTTTCCGTCGATCTCTACCACTGAAAAATCCCTTGCATAGCTTCGAATTTTTGTGAAAATAAGTATCTGAACTTGGTTTCAAATAGTCTAGAGAGTTACCTTTGTGGTGATACATATGGTATGTGATAAATATTTGTGGAATTTGTGAAATTCGGTTTTCAAACGTGCCGATGATGCAAGCGATCTCGCGTGAATTTTGCAAGTCCTGATATGTCGACCGGGTGTCAAAATCACTCACCTAAATTCAATTCAAAGATCGAAAATGATATCTGAACTTAGTTTCAAATAGCCTACGCAATTATCATTTCGGTGATATATAATGCATGCATGTAATAATTGATTAATCTGCCTAAAACGCGCAATTAAAACGGCGAAAGATCGTGATAAACACTCTGGTGGTGGTCGCACTAAATAACGACCGGTAGGGCCCGGCGTGTGGCGGAGAAAAAAAGGTAGCGCCCGGAGGTTGAAACGGGATTTTTATGCACTTTTAACTGTATATATATGTTGTTTAGATGTATTTCTAACAGTTCTGTAACTTTGATGACCAAGCTTGCACCCAAAGTTGGTAAAATTGATGCTTGTTTATGGACTGCGCTAGCGACCGGAGAATTCGCCGTCGGCCATTTTGGGACGGTCCCTGAGTTGTTGTGGTTGGCAATTTATTTTGCAACAAATCTCGCCATTTACGTTTGTTTACAATTATTTTGAAAGTCACATTATGACATCGTAGTATGAATTCCACTGCAGTTTCGTTACGCAGCAATGCTCATGTCCTGTACTGTCTGTACACTGCGCTGTGCATGCATGGCTGTACTGTAGGCTGTCAAAAAGACAAAAACGATAGCCTATATAGGACAGGCTTAGAGTATAACTCAACAGGCCCTCATGATTCATTTGATGGACACCTTATTTGATAGTACCTCATCATTAAGTCCACTAGATCCTGTTCTGTCACATGTCGTAGACGATAGACAATTTTCAAAATGTAGTACACCACTCGCTCATCTTTAAGCCCAACTTGGCTCACATCATGTGGGCACGGTTAGCTGTTGAGTGTTATGGTTCAGTCTGTGAGACTAATTTAAAGAGGTTACACTTTTATTTTGAATTGGAAAACAACCCCCAGGACTGACTTTTCACTGAGTGATAAGTGTGCCCTTCGAAGGTTAAGTCTCTTTCTGGATTTGCTTCCATAGATGCCTTGTTCAGGATATCATCTGACCGATGCCTGATCAAGCACAGACTGTATCCGGTGGTGTACATTTCCCCGTCTATGTCACCCTTTTTTATTCAGTCAGTGTTAATTTCTCTTCTCTTTTTTTACAGATTAACTGTTGTTGGTTATTGCAAGAGGAGTCGTTGGCACATTTCAAGTCCAGGAAAGCACTTGCTGTTCCCACATTCAGAGTAAGGTGTGCTTACTCGTTTTACTGCTTTCCATTCCTGGAGAGCGTTATCAAATATCTGCCGCAAGGCAACAAATAACTGCCGCAAGGCGCTTCAAATATCTGCCGAAAGGCATCAAATATCTGCCGCACCAATAAAGTTCATTTTATTAACCAACTCTTTATCTTCTTTTCTTCACATACAAAAAAAAGACCGTCCCAAACATTTGGCTGCATTCACTTCATCAATGTCCAGACAACAGTCGGTTCATTTGACCATCGTAAAGCACCAGGCCCCACCTCACAAAATACACTGTAATAATTATGTACCTTGTGTCCATGTGCATGTTATTAGTTCCACCTACGCTGCATGAAGACAAGGACTCCACTCTTTGACGTCACCACACAACTCCTTGACGTCATCACACACCCCACTACTGCAACGGCAATAGAAATGACTTTACGTCATAATACCAGGGTGACGTCAACTCAGTACTTCAGCATGCACTGATATAGCAAGAAGGTCTTTCGCATCAGCACTTCTGCGTGCTAGACGTTATAGCTTCACGTTGCCTCATAATAACGGTACCGACACACACTTGGCCCTTGCCTTCACCTATCCATTTCAGCTGAGCGCCAGGCCCTTGGGCCTCTTGTTGAAAAACCACTTCAGCCGCCTTGTTTTGATCGACCCGATTATTCGGGCAGAGATGCGCTATGTTGACGATACCCCCATATATTGCTTGAAGACTTCAGCAACTTCAGGGAGATTTCGCACGTTGATTGGGAAACCTTGGACCTGCATATGCCATACTCGTGAAACCGAATGAACTCATCCCTAAAGTGTATTTACAGTGTGTGCCAATAAATATTCCATATGTTCTGTGGCTGGACTGAAAATAGACAGGCTATTAGATTTTCCATCGATGGTTTTGTCACTGCATTGCTCCTTACTAAACACAAACTGTGTCAAAAATAAAAGTGAAAGAGCCGCAGTTGTGCAGTTGTTTGGGTCTCTGACAAGTGGTCATGAGCTCCCAGGCTCACCAGTTGAAAATGCTCAGGTTGTGGTACTGATTGAGCAGCTAATCTGAATTCCAGTTCCACTGAAAGCTCTCAGCATAGACTGGGGTAAGAGTTAAAAGTAGGGTGACAATTTCAACCGTTGTTGATGTCAAGACTAGAAACCCGAAACTTGCAAGTTATACTTTTGGAACAGACAAGATATCAAGACGTGATGAGATAAGGGGCCGAGTGAGGGCTTGAACTTAAGGGGTACGCTGTTCATAATTACTGGTGGTCCAGGAAAATAGAATTGCAGTTATACATAATGCTGTAGAACAGATATTATGCATACGTGTTTGCTGAAACTGGGTGCTTCTGGTATTTGTATTTCTATGCAACGGCAGTGCCAGTGCTGAAATCTATATTTAGTACATATTTGTGCAATTGGGAATTTCAAATTCAATTACAAAAATCTCGTTTTTAAACGGTGTAGAATTTAAGGGTTCTGATTTTGTCATAAACTACTTCGGTGAATTTGATGAAACTGAATGAAAGACCCTATTGCACAAGTGCATTAATCATGGTGATGCAATGTAGCCTGCTGGCTGGCGATGATAGTCCGTCGGCGATGGCGCTCGTTACGACCGATCGCGCTCATTTTAGTTATACAGAATCGAGATGACCGTAAGGACAAATTGACACTGAGAGTAACCTTAAATTTTGTTTTCCAGTCGCTCACAGATACGGGCAGACGACCGAGAGTCGAGTGGATTCAGTGGATCGAATGGTTGTGCAGAGGGATAGCCATGTGCAGGAGTGACGAACCACAGCTCAGCAAACGATTCCTTGACAGAACAATTCAAGGAGAACATTCGCTGAGATCAGAAAGGGAACTTGTTTGCTGTGGGGATGGATTGGACACCAAAATGTCTGTCATTCTAATAAACTATAATGACAATCCAACTCCAAAGGGACTCTCTGGACTTAGGGAAAGCTACGGACATAGAGCCCAGACATGATATCCTGCAGCCACCATGAGGACAGCCTATCTCATACCTTCGGAAGGGTGCCATCACACGGTAATGTAAACAAATCAATTTCAGTTTTTCAGATGACCTTAATAAGGTGTTAGCCATTGGCCTGATTAAGAGATGGTGAGCTCTCTAGAGATGGTGAGCTCTCTGTTGAGGAATAATTTTCCAACGTTGTTTTAGCGTCACCAATTACAGTGCCATTTTCATCAAACCCACGGTGATGATGACCTCTCACGTTTGCCTCTTTAAATGCTCTATTGAACTAATTGATTCTGAATATGCCATCACAGAAAATCACTTCGTAACCCACTGATATCTCACTCTCATAAACAACTTGGTTATGCTGGTTGCATGAATATCAAAAGCAAAGCATTTTTATCAACTGGAGCTTTATGTAACACTAAGAAACAATCCCGAACTGCTTAATGAGCAGTAGTTGAACATGGCCATTGCCAGTATTGTGATTTCATGAAGTCTGGCCAAACATACAGAGGCCTAACACAACCTTTAACGTGTCAAGCCTCGGGGGTTCCCTGATACCAGAGGTCTGGAAATGCTCAAAACACCGTAGGGTGCAGGTTTCAAATCAATATCTAGAAAGATAACCAACTTTTCCCCCTTCGGAATTTCAGACAGTACTGTGAAAAAGTTGTAGTTGAAAGTGGTACAGCATGATTGTTTTAGGTTTGAGATATCAGTGAGGTTGAGCTTTGAATGGTTACAAAAAACAACAACTTTATTGACATGTGATTGCAGCCGCCTGGGTACAGAAGATTCCTCAAAAGTCTTTCTGTCAGCACCCACCCGATTGAATGAAATTCAAATGGAAAACCATTACCCCGAGTTGAAAAATGTGACGTTAATTCACGTCGTTGTTCCTCGAAGCCCTAAGTGCGTTTGACGTTGATTAATGTGGGAGCTCAACTCAACTGTTAACAGCTGTAAAATAACTCTGTTGGTCAATGCTGGTGCATTTGCATGGAGTATCAGCTTTCCAGGACAGGCCATTTCAATGACATTGGGCCAAGAAGAGAAGAGAGTAGCAAAGGAAAAAGTTATTGGGTAGCAACTTGGGGGGGGGGGGGGGGTGATGTGATCACAGTAGAACTACTCTATTAAGGACATCCTCAAGACTGATAAGTGCTGTGCTTACAAGAGAGGTGTACTGATTAGAGAGTTCAAATTGAATGGAGACAATCAAAGTTAGTGTCCTAAAAGAGAGAAGGTCCTTTTAGAGAGGTGTATGCTAAGGGAGGTTCCACTGTATTATAAAGTAGGGTCCTTGTGGCACTTGGTGACCTCACTGGTGATGCAAAATACGCAATTGGACCCCCCCCCCCTCACCAACACTACAACCAACATCAATTAATTTAATGGCAACAACAACTTTACTAATGAAACCACGCAGGCGGCTGAGATGGCATAAACTTCCCCAATCCTCAAGTCCCTGCATAAGTTCTGTGTTGGCATTCTTGTAAGGTTAAATGTCTAACTGTTATGATATTGACATTGATAGAGCTGTTCAGTTGTTGTTTTTTGTTTCTGATCAAATCTTAACCTCATTATTGCAGGAACTTAACATGTTCCATCTTGACTCTCATGTGTTTGCATCACCAACATCGAGCTTGTGAGTGATGGAGCGATCTCAAAACATTGCGGGTCAAGACGAACATGTTCCTGGACAATGAATATTTCACTGATGATATTTTGCACCAATAAACCTTACTGTATGTAATTTGTTTCTTTTCAGCATGGAGAAGCATCCGACAGGAGGAAGATGGATGTTGCTGACCAGCACATCCCAACGATGTATTTTTGTCACCGTAGACCTATTGTTTTTATTGAAATATCTGATTGAAAGGTGATTTTATTGATAAAAATCCTAAAATTTTATGATGGGAGAAGGCATATATTTACCTTCTTAGGGCAATGACAATATGTTGTCATGGTTTAAAATAATGCACGTATAAAGAAGGAATAACATTTTAGAGGAGGGTTTCTTTTGTTACCAGGGGCACCATGATCCAAGAGATCAACAATTTTCTGGCAAAATCTTTTGAAAGAAAGCGAAATGTGGAGTGGGCGTTTATGGAGAGCCAATAGGGCATGTCAGTACCCAAACAAATAAGTCTTAAGCAAAATTGATTTTTAGCTTATGAAGGCAGAAGCTAATAGCCTAGGGCACATCAGGACCCTACTGCTTGAAATGGTTTTCTCCTGAAATAATCACCAACTTCATCAGATATTTCATTATTATATCTCCATCACTTGAGACATGGGGTTCATATGATTTCTTTCTTGCTTAAACCCCAAGCAAAAAAGGAACATATGTGTCTGCGATGGAACGTAGGCCTTTTTTACTGTTTCTCGATCTCCCCAGCACCATAGAATCCACGGGCATTGGTCTGAGCAGTTAAGCTGAGACCTTCTAACATTGGCTGGCTCAGTTGCTTGGTATCATATAATACCAGAGACAACTGACCAACTACACAAAGAAGTTAAAGAAGTTGCATTCCCTCAATCACTTCTACCAAATACCTGGGAACCAGGTATTGATGAAAAGACACATTCAATTTATATAGTTGAAAACACTCCCATTATTTTATTGATATTTGTGAGAATATCAAAAGATTTCCTGACGACAGAATCGACTGCTTCGAGATCTTGCCAGGGCATATTTATCATGCTCTGCAGATTATGAAGACGGTCTTTTGCCCCACTGAGAATTGGATTAGACATGGTACTGAATGGTTTGAGAAAAGTGTAATTAAAACGTCAACTTTGTAAGACGTTTCATTTTGTCCTGCATGTAATAAATGTAGACCTTGTTAGTAAAATAAAGAGATCTTAGACTCCAACTTGCCAAAAAACTGGCATACCCACTTCTGTCTAGTCTTGCCATGTCGAAAGCTACGTCTTTTGTCATGCAAATAACATGTCACCTCTCAACCTTTTGTGATGCAAAGCGGCAGCCTCAAGGTGGAGTGGCCATGAGAAATGTGGTCCTTTTGTTATTTAAATTGGGCCCTTAAGCTGTTTAGTCATGGTGTGATGACAGCCTTGACTGTTGGTTGAAATGGCTCAACTGCAGTCATACACAATAGGTTTAATGCATGCATGAATAGTAAATGAACATATTATTAGCATGCAGAGTTGAAGTTGTAGAGTCTGACTAGTGTAAGATCTCTATTTAGCAATGTCTTTCTTGAACATTACATCTTGTAAAGGAGTAGACGATGTGTGATAGTATTACTATCTTCTGGTTTTCTCCTGTTATGGGCTTTCGGAGTGGCACAGTACTTAAATGTACACGTCTGATGTCATTTAAAAAACTCAGTCCTTGAAGCCTGTCACCTGTGTGATGGAGTCGGCAGCTCCCTCCGATCGCGTAGGTTTTCTCCCGGGGACGGGTTTCCTCCTGCACGACATTCCAAATTGCCATTACGATAATTCTTGGGATGTACAACAATAAAAAAGATTTTCAAAAGATAATGATTTGAATTTATTTTTCTTTACCCTCCGGGTTTGGTGGTGTAGTGGTTCACTTACACCAACAACCTGGCGACCTGAACGGGGAAATTATATATTGGTCATAATTTCTCTATACAGCAGGTCAGTACATGTATTGTCTAATGCATTGCCTGCTGACATTGTTGCCTTAATCACACCAAATCGAAGGCCTACGCAGTCTGTTGAAAATTTGAAATTTGAAATTTGATATGAAAATTTTGTGAGGAACATGTAATTGAGTAGACTGATATGCAAATGCAACAAATAGCATGTAGCATGATGAGTGCATGTAGGGTGCTTGCTAGCTCATTGTGGCTGGCTCATTGTTGGAATCATTTGAGTTCACATTGAATGGTTTATTTCCAGTATGAATTCTGCGCATGCAGTGTCTGTCATCCATCGTCGTCGTCTGTTCCTGTATAATTCCATATCTCTCAGATGATCACAAGTATGAATCCTTGCCAACTGAAGCCCAAGGGCGGCTGCTAGGACCCCCCCCCCCCCCCCCCCCGATCACATTTAATGGTTTATCTCCAGTATGAATCATTCAGATGACCACATTAACTGGAGTTCTTATTGAATGGTTTATCACAAGTAAGAATCCTGAACAGAAGCCCATGGCTGCTAGGAACAACACCCCCCCCCCCTTCTTTAAAAGTGACAGAACCTATGGAGGGGCATCCTTTTTAAAAACCTCGAGGACTGCCATTCGCCACACCTACATTTGTATTTCCCGCGTTATGTACTAATTGTGGCGCCACCTGTTATTTACTAGATAAAACTACGACATCCCTCGACACGATGTGCACATCGAGTATGTAACAAATCGGGTAGGTGTAAACTGTGGACGAAAGTGTGGACAGCGGCCCTCTAAGTTTGGTGGGCATTTCTTTGTCTTTCAATATATTTAAAAGAAATTGCAGTATATTATACATTAAAATCGTTTTAATGGGTCAGCAAAAGAAAAAAAGGAAAATAACTATTTTGTTGGATGATTTTGATCAATGAGTGGACGGGCTTTTTTTTCGCAGAAAAACTAAATTATTTGCGGAAAATGTCACTTTGTTTAAACACCACCAAAGACAACCGGTGTCTCAGGTCACCGATGTGTGGCTTATTTGTAAACAAAAGCACGTGACACAAATTTTAATTTACGACGTGCTAGCCAAATACCATTTGGCCCACCGTCGCCCAAGCAAAATTGAATATCAGTTGCCGCACCTATATTTCGTTAAAGGGTACAAAGAAGGCCTCCTATATCAAGCATCTGGGAATAGGTTTACAGTCAGATATATATAATTTTGATAATTTCTTAAATGGGTTTATTGCTCTTGAACAATGGAAAGAAGAACAGTCAATCTTATTACATGTAGATACATGCCAAAGTCACGACGTTTCCTTACCGATTTTACAGTAACAATAGTACCAGTATGACTGTGCTGCCAGCTATTAATAGAGAGGTAGTCTTGCTCTAACCACACTTCGCAATCAGTGCGTTGCGGATTCGAGCATTGTCTGAGACTAGCATCACTACCACGTTTCGATATTCTTTAACTTTCTTGATGGATTGATTACACACCAAAGATATGGGATTGGGGTAGGAATATGTTGTTTTGTTTTGAGTATTTTATTCAGTAGGAATACCCCCTCGGTTTTGCTTAGTGTTGAAGTGTTTCTTTGTAATTCTCTGCCTGGTTATGTCCTTTGCCACTTTTTTGAAGGTTTTCGAAGTGACCTTTGACTTTGTGGACGGGGAAATGCGAGGTCTAGTGTCCAAATGTGGACTAATTATCAAAGAATTTGTTGAAACTGGGATATTTCTAACTAGTCCAAATAATATTCTTTCACAAAAACTACTTTTATTTGAATGACAATGACAATATCATTCAGTTGTAGGCAAAAATAGTTGGCCCTCTCTCAGGCCAACTTTCGCTGATCCAAGATGGCGGCACCACTGTAGGGAAGGTGTAAACTGTGGACGAAAGTGTGGACAGCGGCCCTCTAAGTTTGGTGGGCTGACATTTCTTTGTCTTTCAATATATTTAAAAGAAATTGCAGTATATTATGCATTATAATCTTTTTAATGGGTCAGCGAAAGAAAAAAGAAAAAAATATTTTGATCTGTTTTACAGTATGACAGTGAAACTGACTAGTATAGCTCCTGACTGATTTACAGTAACCTCTCAACTGGGCCAAACTTAAGATGATAACTATCTCCTTGTGACATCTTCATCTTGGACGGATTGAATTACGCAGAAAAACTAAATTATTTGCGGAAAATGTCACTTTGTTTATACACCGACAACCGGTGTCTCAGGTCACCGATGGGTGGCTTATTTGTAAACAAAAGCACGTGACACAAATTTTAATTTATTATGTGCTAGCCAAATACCATTTGGCCCACCGTCGCCCAAGCAAATTTGCAATGCAATTGAGTATGGACCGCTAAATAACAATAGCCTTGGACGTTGTCAATCTAAATTGAATATCAGTTGCAGCACCTATATTTCGTTAAAGGGTACAAGGAAGGCCTCCTATATCAAGCATCTGGGAATAGGTTTACAGTCAGATATATATAATTTTGATAATTTCTTAAATGGGTTTATTGCTCTTGAACAATGGAAAGAAGAACAGTCAATCTTATTACATGTAGATACATGCCAAAGTCACGACGTTTCCTTACCGATTTTACAGTAATAGTACCAGCATGACTGTGCTGCCAGCTATTAATAGATAGGTAGTCTTGCTCTAACCACACTTCCCAATCAGTGCGTTGCGGATTCGAGCATTGTCCGAGACTAGCATCACTACCACGTTTCGATATTCTTTAAGTTTCTTGATGGATTGATTACACACCAAAGATATGGGATTGGGGTAGGAATATGTTGTTTTGTTTTGAGTATTTTATTCAGTAGGAATACCCCCTCGGTTTTGCTTAGTGTTGAAGTGTTTCTTTGTAATTTTCTGCCTGGTAATGTCCTTTGCCACTTTTTTTAAATTTTCGAAGTGGCCTTTGACTTTGTGGACGGGGAAATGCGAGGTCTAGTGTCCAAATGTGGACTAATTATCAAAGAATTTGTTGAAACTGGGATATTTCTAACTAGTCCAAATAATATTCTTTCACAAAAACTACTTTTATTTGAAATCAATGACAATATCATTCATTTTTAGGCAAAAATAGTTGGCCCTTTCGTTGATCCAAGATGGCGGCACCACTGAAGGGAAGGTGTAAACTTTGGACGAAAGTGTGGACAGCGGCCCTCTAAGTTTAGTGGGCTGGCATTTCTTTGTCTTTCAATATATTTAAAAGAAATTGCAGTATATTATGCATTATAATCTTTTTAATGGGTCAGCGAAAGAAAAAAAGAAAAAAATTATTTTGATCTGTTTTACAGTATGACTTGTCTCAGTGAAACTGACTAGTATAGCTCCTGACTGATTTACAGTAACCTTTCAACAAGGTCAAACTTAAGATGATAACTATCTCCTTGTGACATCTTGGACGGATTGAATTACGCAGAAAAACTAAATTATTTGCGGAAAATGTCACTTTGTTTACACACCACCAAAGACAATCGGTGTCTCAGGTCACCGATGGGTGGCTTATTTGTAAACAAAAGCACGTGACACAAATTTTAATTTACAAGTGCTAGCCAAATACCATTTGGCCCATCGTCGCCCAAGCAAATTTGCAATGCAATTGAGTATGGACCGCTAAATAACAATAGCCTTGGAGGTTGTTAATCAAAATTGAATATCAGTTGCCGCACCTAGGCCTATATTTCGTTGAAGGGTACAAGGAAGGCCTCCTATATCAAGCCTCTGGGAATAGGTTTACAGTCAAATATATATAATTTTGATAATTTCTTTAATGGGTTTATTGCTCTTGAACAATGGAAAGAAGAACAGTCAATCTTATTACATGTAGATACATGCCAAAGTCACGACGTTTCCTTACCGATTTTACAGTAATACTAGTACCAGCATGACTGTGCTGCCAGCTATTAATAGATAGGTAGTCTTGCTCTAACCACACCTCCCAATCAGTGCGTTGCAGATTCGAGCATTGTCCGAGACTAGCATCACTGCCATGTTTCGATATTCTTTAACTTTCTTGATGGATTGATTACACACCAAAGATATGGGATTGGGGTAGGAATATGTTGTTTTGTTTTGAGTATTGCTTGAGTGCCCAGGATTGTTGATTGTGGCCATAGGTGTTCGGGCCCCCAATTTTTCTGCCCGGGCTTCTATGGCCATGGTTAACAATGTGGCCTGTTTTACACTTTTAGACATATTCTTTTTTTTTTTCATGCCATCCATCCATCCATCCATCAGCCAAGACAACAGAATGTCTACAGCCAAAGAGTTGCGAAGACCTAATATGGGAGGACAGTCTCATTGCAGTCTTTCTGAAGGCACCTGTGTTGGGACATGGGCTTCTCTGCAAGAAGATAGTTTGTTGTCAGACAAGGGCTTGTGAGGGTAGGTCTTGATAATTTATAAACATGAAGAATAGCTTGTCCATTCGAGGTCTATTGATGTCATCCTCCAAAAGATTTCTTGCCCGCCAATTATTTGTTAATCATACATGTCGGAGAGTGAATGCGAGTTTGGATATCGTTTTTATATAAATTGAATATCTCGTGGGGGGGGGGGGGGACATTAACATTAACATTAACCCCTGATTTTCTTAGGATGATAATATATATGTACAGGAAAACTAATTGTCTCATTAAATAATCCTGTTATATGCATAACGGGCAGAAACAGACCTTGATCCCTATTTTGCTTGGGTGTGATCATGTTAGACCCAAGCTATGTAGGGATCAGGGTCTTTTTGTG
This sequence comes from Lineus longissimus, assembly GCF_910592395.1. NCBI lineage: Eukaryota > Metazoa > Nemertea > Pilidiophora > Heteronemertea > Lineidae > Lineus > Lineus longissimus. The sequence goes on along the minus strand of NC_088323.1, from coordinate 10,636,346 downwards.
CCCCATGCATATAACCGGATTATTCAATCAGACAATTAGTTTTTCTGCACATTTTTTACTCCTTTCACCAGGAGACGCCTTTGAGAACGCAAGGCAAAATGTTGTGTGGACTGCAAAAAACACAAGAGTTAAATCCACAGAACTTTTGAACATGCCACGTCTTCGCCAGAACGAAAGGTTCGTACTTTGAGCCCAAATGGCGTGTCCATTCGGGGGTCTAATCATGTCATCCAGGCTGCCATGAAAGGACGGTTCATAGTAGATTTAGAGAATAGGTGTAATAGGTCATAGGTGTAAACATATCTTAATTCCTTGTTCTTTCAGATGAATACGATTATTGCTGTTCCATCCTCTCCCTGACATCAGCCAATGTCCAAAGCCAGCAGTGAATGTCAATCCTAAAGTCTCCTCCTTATGGATATACGCACAACGACAGTGGATCGGTATTTCAGTGTTTCAGTGTGTCATCGGTCAGTGTCTCCCGTATTTCAGTGTTTCCCTATTGTTACTCTATTCGCGGATAAGCCAGTGGTGATCAGGTCGGCAGAAAAACTAGTTCTTCAATCTCGATTACCATGGATACAGAATTCGTATGAATAAATTATGACGCATGTGCCAAATATGGGAAGCAAAATGGCGTTGCCTGGTGTGTAAAAAATAAATCACGTTTCTCAGTGGAAAAGGAAGATCACGTGGTATTGTTCGGTCACGTGAATGTTGCGAGATTTTATTCAAAATGTTGCCATGTTTTTTTCAAGTGTTGCCTGTATATTTCAAAATGTTGTATTAAATTTTCAAGTCTTGCCTGTATATTTCAAAATGTTGTATTAAATTTTCAAGTCTTGCATTTATTCCACTTTGGCGATTAGACAGTTGCGCCCTATCGGGAACACTAGACAAGTGGGTGTTCAAAAGTCTTCTTTTTTTTTTTTTTAATCAAACATCATTACATAGAACTTTCGCTAGGAACATGCTGGCAAATTACACCACCATGTTCCTTTACAATTAATTGGCCTATAATATTAATACATCACAAACATTTGATGATATTTTTGGTATTGAAACAAAACAACTCCCCCCCCCCCACCCCACCCCCCAAATTTAACAGTAAGTATTGAATTGGTTCCCATTTCTCATTGAATAAATCTACTTTTGTTATTTTTACATGCTATTGTGAATTCTATATGTTTAAGAGAATTTTCTAATCTTCTGTTGTGAATATTGGCCGAAAAAATGACTGTGCACAATAGTTCATCCCTCACCCCAAAAAAATATTTATTTTTCTAATTTGGTTTGATAATGGCTGAAGCCAGCCCTTAATATTTCCCCAAAACTCCTGAATACCCCGACAGTCCCAAAAAGATGTGTGATGTTATCTACCATTCGGTTGCTTTTCATTCTTTGATTAATTTTGATTAATTTATTGTTCCATAAATATGTTCTTTGAGAAGGATTATCTTTAAGTTTAAAACTAGATTTCGGATTTACTAAGACCAGAACAAAACAGTGATACCTCTTGAATCACTGATAACAATAATGTATAATTTATCCCTACTTCCTTCCAATGTTTATAAAAGATCATTCTTTAATTAAATTTGATTAATTTATTGTACCATAAATATGTGTTTTGAGAAGGATTATCTTTAAGTTTAAAACTAATTAAATCACAGTTCGACTGTATCAAAATGTCTAAATCAGTATTTTTTCCTGACCAGAATCTATTTCATGTATTTCTATTTCATGTATTTATCTGGTATTTCAATTGCTCCACAAGTGTATGAGAATTGAGATATGATGAACGATTTTATAATTATTGTCTTTCCAATGAGAGTCAAATTTCTTTGCTTCAAATTATTCAATATTTTTTTACACTTAAGAATGCCGTGTTCAAGTTCAAGTGTATAAGAATTGAGATTATGATGAACGATTTTATAATTATTGTCTTTCCAATGAGAGTCAAATTTCTTAGCTTCCAATTATTCAATATTTTTTTACACTTACAAAAGTCATAACCAACATCCGTTATTCAACATCCTGTACCATGAATACATTATTGTTATCAGTGTTAAAATTATAACCCCAAATCTTATTTATAATAACATCCATTAACCCTCTCCATTTAAACCATTCGGTCCCAGTGATTCAAAAGGTATCTGAAATATAATTTATCCCTACTTTCTTCCAATGTTTATAAAAGATCATTCTTTGATTAATTTTGATTAATTAATTGTTCCATAAATATGTTTTTTGAGAAGGATTACCTTTAAGTTTAAAGCTAACTGATAAAATCACAGTTCGACTATATCAAAATGTCTAAATCAATATTTTTATCAATATCAATCAATAATCACGATTTTATAATTATTGTCTTTCCAATGAGAGTCAAATTTCTTTGCTTTATATTTTTTGCACTTAAGAATGCGGTGTTCAAAAGTCATAACCAACATCCGTTATTCAACATCCAGTACCAGGAATACATTATTGTTATCAGTGTTAAAATTATAACCCCAAATCTGATTTATAATAACATCCATTAACCCTCTCCATTTAAACCATTCGGTCCCAGTGATTCAAAGGGTATCTGAAATATAATTTATCCCTACTTTCTTCCAATGTTTATAAAATATTATTCTTTGATTAATTTTGATTAATTTGTTGTTCCATAAATATGTTTTTTGAAAAGGATTACCTTTAAGTTTAAATCTAACTGATAAAATCACAGTTCGCCTGCATCAAAATGTCTAAATCAATATTTTTATCAATATCAATCAATAATCACGATTTTACAATTATTGTCTTTCCAATGAGAGTCAAATTTCTTTGCTTTATATTTTTTTGCACTTAAGAATGCGGTGTTCAAAAGTCATAACCAACATCCGTTATTCAACATCCTGTACCATGAATACATTATTGTTATCAGTGTTAAAATTATAACCCCAAATCTTATTTATAATAACATCCATTAACCCTCTCCATTTAAACCATTCGGTCCCAGTGATTCAAAGGGTATCTGAAATATAATCTATCCCTACTTTCTTCCAATGTTTATAAAAGATCATTCTTTGATTAATTTTGATTAATTTATTGTTCCATAAATATGTTTTTTGAAAAGGATTACCTTTAAGTTTAAAGCTAACTGATAAAATCACAGTTCGACTGTATCAAAATGTCTAAATCAATATTTTTATCAATATCAATCAATAATCACGATTTTATAATTATTGTCTTTCCAATGAGAGTCAAATTTCTTTGCTTTATATTTTTTGCACTTAAGAATGCGGTGTTCAAAAGTCATAACCAACATCCGTTATTCAACATCCAGTACCATGAATACATTATTGTTATCAGTGTTAAAATTATAACCCCAAATCTTATTTATAATAACATCCATTAACCCTCTCCATTTAAACCATTCGGTTGCTTTTAGTCCCAGTGATTCAAAAGGTATCACTGTTTTGTCTGGTCTCAGTATATCTGAAATATAATTTATCCCTACTTTCTTCCAATGTTTATAAAAGATCATTCTTTGATTAATTTTGATTGATTTATTGTTCAATAAATATGTTTTTTGAGAAGGATTACCTTTAAGTTTAAAGCTAATTAAATCACAGTTCGACTGTATCAAAATGTCTAAATCAATATTTTTATCAATATCAATCAATAATCACGATTTTATAATTATTGTCTTTCCAATGAGAGTCAGATTTCTTTGCTTTATATTTTTTTGCACTTAAGAATGCGGTGTTCAAAAGTCATAACCAACATCCGCTATTCAACATCCAGTACCATGAATACATTATTGTTATCAGTGTTAAAATTATAACCCCAAATCTTTATTTTATAATAACATCCATTAACCCTCTCCTTTTAAACCATTCGGTTGCTTTTAGTCCCAGTGATTCAAAAGGTATCACTGTTTTGTCTGGTCTTAGTAAATCTGAAATATAATTTATCCCTACTTTCTTCCAATGTTTATAAAAGATCATTCTTTGATTAATTTTGATTAATTTATTGTTCCATAAATATGTTCTTTGAGAAGGATTTTCTTTAAGTTTATAAAACTAATTAAATCACAGTTCGACTGTCTCAAAATGTCTAAATCAGTATTTTTTTCCTAACCAGAAATAATCGATAGGTTTTCTATTTCATGTATTTCTATTACATAATCAATTGCTCCACAAGTGTATAAGAATTGAGATATGATGAACGATTTTATAATTATTGTCTTTCCAATGAGAGTCAAATTTCTTTGCTTTATATTTTTTTGCACTTAAGAATGCGGTGTTCAGAAGTCATAACCAACATCCGTTATTCAACATCCTGTACCATAAATACATTATTGTTTTCAGTGTTAAAATTATAACCCCAAATCTTATTTATAATAACATCCATTAACCCTCTCCATTTAAACCATTCGGTTGCTTTTAGTACCAGTGATTCAAAAGGTATCACTATTTTGTCTGGTCTTAGTAAATCTGAAATATAATTTATCCCTACTTTCTTCCAATGTTTATAAAAGATCATTCTTTGATTAATTTTGATTAATTTATTGTTCCATAAATATGTTCTTTGAGAAGGATTATCTTTAAGTTTATAAAACTAATTAAATCACAGTTCGACTGTATCAAAATGTCTAAATCAGTATTTTTTTCCTGACCAGAAATAATCGATAGGTTTTCTATTTCATGTATTTCTATTACATAATCAATTGCTCCACAAGTGTATAAGAATTGAGATATGATGAACGATTTTATATTTATTGTCTTTCCAATGAGAGTCAAATTTCTTTGCTTTATATTTTTTTGCACTTAAGAATGCGGTGTTCAAAAGTCATAACCAACATCCGTTATTCAACATCCTGTACCATGAATACATTATTGTTATCAGTGTTAAAATTATAACCCCAAATCTTATTTATAATAACATCCATTAACCCTCTCCATTTAAACCATTCGGTCCCAGTGATTCAAAAGGTATCTGAAATATAATTTATCCCTACTTTCTTCCAATGTTTATAAAAGATCATTCTTTGATTAATTTTGATTAATTTATTGTTCCATAAATATGTTTTTTGAAAAGGATTACCTTTAAGTTTAAAGCTAACTGATAAAATCACAGTTCGACTGTATCAAAATGTCTAAATCAATATTTTTATCAATATCAATCAATAATCACGATTTTATAATTATTGTATTTCCAATGAGAGTCAAATTTCTTTGCTTTATATTTTTTTGCACTTAAGAATGCGGTGTTCAAAAGTCATAACCAACATCCGTTATTCAACATCCTGTACCATGAATACATTATTGTTATCAGTGTTAAAATTATAACCCCAAATCTTATTTATAATAACATCCATTAACCCTCTCCATTGAAACCATTCGGTTGCTTTTAGTCCCAGTGATTCAAAAGGTATCACTGTTTTGTCTGGTCTTAGTAAATCTGAAATATGATTTATCCCTACTTTCTTCCAATGTTTATAAAAGATCATTCTTTGATTAATTTTGATTGGTTTATTGTTCCATAAATATGTTTTTTGAGAAGGATTACCTTTAAGTTTAAAGCTAATTAAATAACAGTTCGACTGTATCAATATGTCTAAATCAATATTTTTATCAATATTAATCAATAATCACGATTTTATAATTATTGTCTTTCCAATGAGAGTCAGATTTCTTTGCTTTATATTTTTTTGCACTTAAGAATGCGGTGTTCAAAAGTCATAACCAACATCCGCTATTCAACATCCAGTACCATGAATACATTATTGTTATCAGTGTTAAAATTATAACCCCAAATCTTTATTTTATAATAACATCCATTAACCCTCTCCTTTTAAACCATTCGGTTGCTTTTAGTCCCAGTGATTCAAAAGGTATCACTGTTTTGTCTGGTCTTAGTAAATCTGAAATATAATTTATCCCTACTTTCTTCCAATGTTTATAAAAGATCATTCTTTGATTAATTTTGATTAATTTATTGTTCCATAAATATGTTCTTTGAGAAGGATTATCTTTAAGTTTATAAAACTAATTAAATCACAGTTCGACTGTATCAAAATGTCTAAATCAGTATTTTTTTCCTGACCAGAAATAATCGATAGGTTTTCTATTTCATGTATTTCTATTACATAATCAATTGCTCCACAAGTGTATAAGAATTGAGATATGATGAACGATTTTATATTTATTGTCTTTCCAATGAGAGTCAAATTTCTTTGCTTTATATTTTTTTGCACTTAAGAATGCGGTGTTCAAAAGTCATAACCAACATCCGTTATTCAACATCCTGTACCATGAATACATTATTGTTATCAGTGTTAAAATTATAACCCCAAATCTTATTTATAATAACATCCATTAACCCTCTCCATTTAAACCATTCGGTCCCAGTGATTCAAAAGGTATCTGAAATATAATTTATCCCTACTTTCTTCCAATGTTTATAAAAGATCATTCTTTGATTAATTTTGATTAATTTATTGTTCCATAAATATGTTTTTTGAAAAGGATTACCTTTAAGTTTAAAGCTAACTGATAAAATCACAGTTCGACTGTATCAAAATGTCTAAATCAATATTTTTATCAACATCAATCAATAATCACGATTTTATAATTATTGTATTTCCAATGAGAGTCAAATTTCTTTGCTTTATATTTTTTTGCACTTAAGAATGCGGTGTTCAAAAGTCATAACCAACATCCGTTATTCAACATCCTGTACCATGAATACATTATTGTTATCAGTGTTAAAATTATAACCCCAAATCTTATTTATAATAACATCCATTAACCCTCTCCATTGAAACCATTCGGTTGCTTTTAGTCCCAGTGATTCAAAAGGTATCACTGTTTTGTCTGGTCTTAGTAAATCTGAAATATAATTTATCCCTACTTTCTTCCAATGTTTATAAAAGATCATTCTTTGATTAATTTTGATTGATTTATTGTTCCATAAATATGTTTTTTGAGAAGGATTACCTTTAAGTTTAAAGCTAATTAAATCACAGTTCGACTGTATCAAAATGTCTAAATCAATATTTTTATCAATATTAATCAATAATCACGATTTTATAATTATTGTCTTTCCAATGAGTCAAATTTCTTTGCTTCTTTTTTTGCACTTAAGAATGCGGTGTTCAAAAGTCATAACCAACATCCGCTATTCAACATCCAGTACCATGAATACATTATTGTTATCAGTGTTAAAATTATAATCCCAAATCTTTATTTATAATAACATCCATTAACCCTCTCCATTTAAACCATTCGGTTGCTTTTAGTCCCAGTGATTCAAAAGGTATCACTGTTTTGTCTGGTCTCAGTAAATCTGAAATATAATTTATCCCTACTTTCTTCCAATGTTTATAAAAGATCATTCTTTGATTAATTTTGATTGATTTATTGTTCAATAAATATGTTTTTTGAGAAGGATTACCTTTAAGTTTAAAGCTAATTAAATCACAGTTCGACTGTATCAAAATGTCTAAATCAATATTTTTATCAATATTAATCAATAATCACGATTTTATAATTATTGTCTTTCCAATGAGAGTTAAATTTCTTTGCTTTTTTTTTTGCACTTAAGAATGCGGTGTTCAAAAGTCATAACCAACATCCGCTATTCAACATCCAGTACCATGAATACATTATTGTTATCAGTGTTAAAATTATAACCCCAAATCTTTATTTATAATAACATCCATTAACCCTCTCCATTGAAACCATTCGGTTGCTTTTAGTCCCAGTGATTCAAAAGGTATCACTGTTTCGTCTGGTCTTAGTAAATCTGAAATATAATTTATCCCTTCTTTCTTCCAATGTTTATAAATGATCATTCTTTGATTAATTTTGATTGATTTATTGTTCCATAAATATGTTTTTTGAGAAGGATTACCTTTAAGTTTAAAGCTAATTAAATCACAGTTCGACTGTATCAAAATGTCTAAATCAATATTTTTATCAATATTAATCAATAATCACGATTTTATAATTATTGTCTTTCCAATGAGTCAAATTTCTTTGCTTCTTTTTTTGCACTTAAGAATGCGGTGTTCAAAAGTCATAACCAACATCCGCTATTCAACATCCAGTACCATGAATACATTATTGTTATCAGTGTTAAAATTATAATCCCAAATCTTTATTTATAATAACATCCATTAACCCTCTCCATTTAAACCATTCGGTTGCTTTTAGTCCCAGTGATTCAAAAGGTATCACTGTTTTGTCTGGTCTCAGTAAATCTGAAATATAATTTATCCCTACTTTCTTCCAATGTTTATAAAAGATCATTCTTTGATTACTTTTGATTGATTTATTGTTCAATAAATATGTTTTTTGAGAAGGATTACCTTTAAGTTTAAAGCTAATTAAATCACAGTTCGACTGTATCAAAATGTCTAAATCAATATTTTTATCAATATTAATCAATAATCACGATTTTATAATTATTGTCTTTCCAATGAGAGTTAAATTTCTTTGCTTTTTTTTTTGCACTTAAGAATGCGGTGTTCAAAAGTCATAACCAACATCCGCTATTCAACATCCAGTACCATGAATACATTATTGTTATCAGTGTTAAAATTATAACCCCAAATCTTTATTTATAATAACATCCATTAACCCTCTCCATTGAAACCATTCGGTTGCTTTTAATCCCAGTGATTCAAAAGGTATCACTGTTTCGTCTGGTCTTAGTAAATCTGAAATATAATTTATCCCTTCTTTCTTCCAATGTTTATAAATGATCATTCTTTGATTAATTTTGATTAATTTATTGTTCCATAAATATGTTTTTTGAGAAGGATTACCTTTAAGTTTAAAGCTAATTAAATCACAGTTCGACTGTATCAAAATGTCTAAATCAAAATTTTTATCAATATCAATCAATAATCACGATTTTATAATTATTGTATTTCCAATGAGAGTCAAATTTCTTTGCTTTATATTTTTTTGCACTTAAGAATGCGGTGTTCAAAAGTCATAACCAACATCCTGTACCATGAATACATTATTGTTATCAGTGTTAAAATTATAACCCCAAATCTTATTTATAATAACATCCATTAACCCTCTCCATTTAAACCATTCGGTCCTACTGATTCAAAAGGATTCAAAAGGTATCACTGTTTTGTCTGGTCTTAGTAAATCTGAAATATAATTTATCCCTACTTTCTTCCAATGTTTATAAAAGATCATTCTTTGATTAATTTTGATTGATTTATTGTTCCATAAATGTGTTTTTTGAGAAGGATTACCTTTAAGTTTAAAGCTAATTAAATCACAGTTCGACTGTATCAAAATGTCTAAATCAATATTTTTATCAATATTAATCAATAATCACGATTTTATAATTATTGTCTTTCCAATGAGTCAAATTTCTTTGCTTCTTTTTTTGCACTTAAGAATGCGGTGTTCAAAAGTCATAACCAACATCCGCTATTCAACATCCAGTACCATGAATACATTATTGTTATCAGTGTTAAAATTATAATCCCAAATCTTTATTTATAATAACATCCATTAACCCTCTCCATTTAAACCATTCGGTTGCTTTTAGTCCCAGTGATTCAAAAGGTATCACTGTTTTGTCTGGTCTCAGTAAATCTGAAATTATAATTTATCCCTACTTTCTTCCAATGTTTATAAAAGATCATTCTTTGATTAATTTTGATTGATTTATTGTTCAATAAATATGTTTTTTGAGAAGGATTACCTTTAAGTTTACAGCTAATTAAATCACAGTTCGACTGTATCAAAATGTCTAAATCAATATTTTTATCAATATCAATCAATAATCACGATTTTATAATTATTGTCTTTCCAATGAGATTCAAATTTCTTTGCTTTATATTTTTTTGCACTTAAGAATGCGGTGTTCAAAAGTCATAACCAACATCCGCTATTCAACATCCAGTACCATGAATACATTATTGTTATCAGTGTTAAAATTATAACCCCAAATCTTTATTTTATAATAACATCCATTAACCCTCTCCATTTAAACCATTCGGTTGCTTTTAGTCCCAGTGATTCAAAAGGTATCACTGTTTTGTCTGGTCTTAGTAAATCTGAAATATAATTTATCCCTACTTTCTTCCAATGTTTATAAAAGATCATTCTTTGATTAATTTTGATTGATTTATTGTTCCATAAATATGTTTTTTGAGAAGGATTACCTTTAAGTTTAAAGCTAATTAAATCACAGTTCGACTGTATCAAAATGTCTAAATCAATATTTTTATCAATATTAATCAATAATCACGATTTTATAATTATTGTCTTTCCAATGAGAGTTAAATTTCTTTGCTTTTTTTTTTGCACTTAAGAATGCGGTGTTCAAAAGTCATAACCAACATCTGCTATTCAACATCCAGTACCATGAATACATTATTGTTATCAGTGTTAAAATTATAACCCCAAATCTTTATTTATAATAACATCCATTAACCCTCTCCATTGAAACCATTCGGTTGCTTTTAGTCCCAGTGATTCAAAAGGTATCACTGTTTCGTCTGGTCTTAGTAAATCTGAAATATAATTTATCCCTTCTTTCTTCCAATGTTTATAAATGATCATTCTTTGATTACTTTTGATTAATTTATTGTTCCATAAATATGTTTTTTGAGAAGGATTACCTTTAAGTTTAAAGCTAATTAAATCACAGTTCGACTGTATCAAAATGTCTAAATCAATATTTTTATCAATATCAATCAATAATCACGATTTTATAATTATTGTCTTTCCAATGAGAGTCAAATTTCTTTGCTTTATATTTTTTTGCACTTAAGAATGCGGTGTTCAAAAGTCATAACCAACATCCGCTATTCAACATCCAGTACCATGAATACATTATTGTTATCAGTGTTAAAATTATAACCCCAAATCTTTATTTATAATAACATCCATTAACCCACTCCATTTAAACCATTCGGTTGCTTTTAGTCCCAGTGATTCAAAAGGTATCACTGTTTTGTCTGGTATTAGTAAATCTGAAATATAATTTATCCCTACTTTCTTCCAATGTTTATAAAAGATCATTCTTTGATTAATTTTGATTAATTTATTGTTCCATAAATATGTTCTTTGAGAAGGATTATCTTTAAGTTTATAAAACTAATTAAATCACAGTTCGACTGTATCAAAATGTCTAAATCAGTATTTTTTTCCTGACCAGAAATAATCGATAGGTTTTCTATTTCATGTATTTCTATTACATAATCAATTGCTCCACAAGTGTATAAGAATTGAGATATGATGAACGATTTTATATTTATTGTCTTTCCAATGAGAGTCAAATTTCTTTGCTTTATATTTTTTTGCACTTAAGAATGCGGTGTTCAAAAGTCATAACCAACATCCGTTATTCAACATCCTGTACCATGAATACATTATTGTTATCAGTGTTAAAATTATAACCCCAAATCTTATTTATAATAACATCCATTAACCCTCTCCATTTAAACCATTCGGTCCCAGTGATTCAAAAGGTATCTGAAATATAATTTATCCCTACTTTCTTCCAATGTTTATAAAAGATCATTCTTTGATTAATTTTGATTAATTTATTGTTCCATAAATATGTTTTTTGAAAAGGATTACCTTTAAGTTTAAAGCTAACTGATAAAATCACAGTTCGACTGTATCAAAATGTCTAAATCAATATTTTTATCAATATCAATCAATAATCACGATTTTATAATTATTGTCTTTCCAATGAGAGTCAAATTTCTTTGCTTTATATTTTTTTGCACTTAAGAATGCGGTGTTCAAAAGTCATAACCAACATCCGCTATTCAACATCCAGTACCATGAATACATTATTGTTATCAGTGTTAAAATTATAACCCCAAATCTTTATTTATAATAACATCCATTAACCCACTCCATTTAAACCATTCGGTTGCTTTTAGTCCCAGTGATTCAAAAGGTATCACTGTTTTGTCTGGTATTAGTAAATCTGAAATATAATTTATCCCTACTTTCTTCCAATGTTTATAAAAGATCATTCTTTGATTAATTTTGATTAATTTATTGTTCCATAAATATGTTCTTTGAGAAGGATTATCTTTAAGTTTATAAAACTAATTAAATCACAGTTCGACTGTATCAAAATGTCTAAATCAGTATTTTTTTCCTGACCAGAAATAATCGATAGGTTTTCTATTTCATGTATTTCTATTACATAATCAATTGCTCCACAAGTGTATAAGAATTGAGATATGATGAACGATTTTATATTTATTGTCTTTCCAATGAGAGTCAAATTTCTTTGCTTTATATTTTTTTGCACTTAAGAATGCGGTGTTCAAAAGTCATAACCAACATCCGTTATTCAACATCCTGTACCATGAATACATTATTGTTATCAGTGTTAAAATTATAACCCCAAATCTTATTTATAATAACATCCATTAACCCTCTCCATTTAAACCATTCGGTCCCAGTGATTCAAAAGGTATCTGAAATATAATTTATCCCTACTTTCTTCCAATGTTTATAAAAGATCATTCTTTGATTAATTTTGATTAATTTATTGTTCCATAAATATGTTTTTTGAAAAGGATTACCTTTAAGTTTAAAGCTAACTGATAAAATCACAGTTCGACTGTATCAAAATGTCTAAATCAAAATTTTTATCAATATCAATCAATAATCACGATTTTATAATTATTGTATTTCCAATGAGAGTCAAATTTCTTTGCTTTATATTTTTTTGCACTTAAGAATGCGGTGTTCAAAAGTCATAACCAACATCCTGTACAATGAATACATTATTGTTATCAGTGTTAAAATTATAACCCCAAATCTTATTTATAATAACATCCATTAACCCTCTCCATTTAAACCATTCGGTCCTACTGATTCAAAAGGATTCAAAAGGTATCACTGTTTTGTCTGGTCTTAGTAAATCTGAAATATAATTTATCCCTACTTTCTTCCAATGTTTATAAAAGATCATTCTTTGATTAATTTTGATTGATTTATTGTTCCATAAATGTGTTTTTTGAGAAGGATTACCTTTAAGTTTAAAGCTAATTAAATCACAGTTCGACTGTATCAAAATGTCTAAATCAATATTTTTATCAATATTAATCAATAATCACGATTTTATAATTATTGTCTTTCCAATGAGTCAAATTTCTTTGCTTCTTTTTTTGCACTTAAGAATGCGGTGTTCAAAAGTCATAACCAACATCCGCTATTCAACATCCAGTACCATGAATACATTATTGTTATCAGTGTTAAAATTATAATCCCAAATCTTTATTTATAATAACATCCATTAACCCTCTCCATTTAAACCATTCGGTTGCTTTTAGTCCCAGTGATTCAAAAGGTATCACTGTTTTGTCTGGTCTCAGTAAATCTGAAATATAATTTATCCCTACTTTCTTCCAATGTTTATAAAAGATCATTCTTTGATTAATTTTGATTGATTTATTGTTCAATAAATATGTTTTTTGAGAAGGATTACCTTTAAGTTTAAAGCTAATTAAATCACAGTTCGACTGTATCAAAATGTCTAAATCAATATTTTTATCAATATCAATCAATAATCACGATTTTATAATTATTGTCTTTCCAATGAGAGTCAAATTTCTTTGCTTTATATTTTTTTGCACTTAAGAATGCGGTGTTCAAAAGTCATAACCAACATCCGCTATTCAACATCCAGTACCATGAATACATTATTGTTATCAGTGTTAAAATTATAACCCCAAATCTGTATTTTATAATAACATCCATTAACCCTCTCCATTTAAACCATTCGGTTGCTTTTAGTCCCAGTGATTCAAAAGGTATCACTGTTTTGTCTGGTCTTAGTAAATCTGAAATATAATTTATCCCTACTTTCTTCCAATGTTTATAAAAGATCATTCTTTGATTAATTTTGATTGATTTATTGTTCCATAAATATGTTTTTTGAGAAGGATTACCTTTAAGTTTAAAGCTAATTAAATCACAGTTCGACTGTATCAAAATGTCTAAATCAATATTTTTATCAATATTAATCAATAATCACGATCTTATAATTATTATCTTTCCAATGAGAGTTAAATTTCTTTGCTTTTTTTTTGCACTTAAGAATGCGGTGTTCAAAAGTCATAACCAACATCCGCTATTCAACATCCAGTACCATGAATACATTATTGTTATCAGTGTTAAAATTATAACCCCAAATCTTTATTTATAATAACATCCATTAACCCACTCCATTTAAACCATTCGGTTGCTTTTAGTCCCAGTGATTCAAAAGGTATCACTGTTTTGTCTGGTATTAGTAAATCTGAAATATAATTTATCCCTACTTTCTTCCAATGTTTATAAAAGATCATTCTTTGATTAATTTTGATTAATTTATTGTTCCATAAATATGTTCTTTGAGAAGGATTATCTTTAAGTTTATAAAACTAATTAAATCACAGTTCGACTGTATCAAAATGTCTAAATCAGTATTTTTTTCCTGACCAGAAATAATCGATAGGTTTTCTATTTCATGTATTTCTATTACAAAATCAATTGCTCCACAAGTGTATAAGAATTGAGATATGATGAACGATTTTATATTTATTGTCTTTCCAATGAGAGTCAAATTTCTTTGCTTTATATTTTTTTGCACTTAAGAATGCGGTGTTCAAAAGTCATAACCAACATCCGTTATTCAACATCCTGTACCATGAATACATTATTGTTATCAGTGTTAAAATTATAACCCCAAATCTTATTTATAATAACATCCATTAACCCTCTCCATTTAAACCATTCGGTCCCAGTGATTCAAAAGGTATCTGAAATATAATTTATCCCTACTTTCTTCCAATGTTTATAAAAGATCATTCTTTGATTAATTTTGATTAATTTATTGTTCCATAAATATGTTTTTTGAAAAGGATTACCTTTAAGTTTAAAGCTAACTGATAAAATCACAGTTCGACTGTATCAAAATGTCTAAATCAATATTTTTATCAATATCAATCAATAATCACGATTTTATAATTATTGTATTTCCAATGAGAGTCAAATTTCTTTGCTTTATATTTTTTTGCACTTAAGAATGCGGTGTTCAAAAGTCATAACCAACATCCTGTGCCATGAAAACATTATTGTTATCAGTGTTAAAATTATAACCCCAAATCTTATTTATAATAACATCCATTAACCCTCTCCATTTAAACCATTCGGTCCTACTGATTCAAAAGGATTCAAAAGGTATCACTGTTTTGTCTGGTCTTAGTAAATCTGAAATATAATTTATCCCTACTTTCTTCCAATGTTTATAAAAGATCATTCTTTGATTAATTTTGATTGATTTATTGTTCCATAAATGTGTTTTTTGAGAAGGATTACCTTTAAGTTTAAAGCTAATTAAATCACAGTTCGACTGTATCAAAATGTCTAAATCAATATTTTTATCAATATTAATCAATAATCACGATTTTATAATTATTGTCTTTCCAATGAGTCAAATTTCTTTGCTTCTTTTTTTGCACTTAAGAATGCGGTGTTCAAAAGTCATAACCAACATCCGCTATTCAACATCCAGTACCATGAATACATTATTGTTATCAGTGTTAAAATTATAATCCCAAATCTTTATTTATAATAACATCCATTAACCCTCTCCATTTAAACCATTCGGTTGCTTTTAGTCCCAGTGATTCAAAAGGTATCACTGTTTTGTCTGGTCTCAGTAAATCTGAAATATAATTTATCCCTACTTTCTTCCAATGTTTATAAAAGATCATTCTTTGATTAATTTTGATTGATTTATTGTTCCATAAATATGTTTTTTGAGAAGGATTACCTTTAAGTTTAAAGCTAATTAAATCACAGTTCGACTGTATCAAAATGTCTAAATCAATATTTTTATCAATATTAATCAATAATCACGATTTTATAATTATTATCTTTCCAATGAGAGTTAAATTTCTTTGCTTTTTTTTTTGCACTTAAGAATGCGGTGTTCAAAAGTCATAACCAACATCCGCTATTCAACATCCAGTACCATGAATACATTATTGTTATCAGTGTTAAAATTATAACCCCAAATCTTTATTTATAATAACATCCATTAACCCACTCCATTTAAACCATTCGGTTGCTTTTAGTCCCAGTGATTCAAAAGGTATCACTGTTTTGTCTGGTATTAGTAAATCTGAAATATAATTTATCCCTACTTTCTTCCAATGTTTATAAAAGATCATTCTTTGATTAATTTTGATTAATTTATTGTTCCATAAATATGTTCTTTGAGA
Organism: Lineus longissimus; assembly: GCF_910592395.1. Classification (NCBI taxonomy): domain Eukaryota; kingdom Metazoa; phylum Nemertea; class Pilidiophora; order Heteronemertea; family Lineidae; genus Lineus; species Lineus longissimus. The sequence continues at coordinate 10,620,085 of NC_088323.1, read as the reverse complement.
AGGATTATCTTTAAGTTTATAAAACTAATTAAATCACAGTTCGACTGTATCAAAATGTCTAAATCAGTATTTTTTTCCTGACCAGAAATAATCGATAGGTTTTCTATTTCATGTATTTCTATTACAAAATCAATTGCTCCACAAGTGTATAAGAATTGAGATATGATGAACGATTTTATATTTATTGTCTTTCCAATGAGAGTCAAATTTCTTTGCTTTATATTTTTTTGCACTTAAGAATGCGGTGTTCAAAAGTCATAACCAACATCCGTTATTCAACATCCTGTACCATGAATACATTATTGTTATCAGTGTTAAAATTATAACCCCAAATCTTATTTATAATAACATCCATTAACCCTCTCCATTTAAACCATTCGGTCCCAGTGATTCAAAAGGTATCTGAAATATAATTTATCCCTACTTTCTTCCAATGTTTATAAAAGATCATTCTTTGATTAATTTTGATTAATTTATTGTTCCATAAATATGTTTTTTGAAAAGGATTACCTTTAAGTTTAAAGCTAACTGATAAAATCACAGTTCGACTGTATCAAAATGTCTAAATCAATATTTTTATCAATATCAATCAATAATCACGATTTTATAATTATTGTATTTCCAATGAGAGTCAAATTTCTTTGCTTTATATTTTTTGCACTTAAGAATGCGGTGTTCAAAAGTCATAACCAACATCCTGTGCCATGAAAACATTATTGTTATCAGTGTTAAAATTATAACCCCAAATCTTATTTATAATAACATCCATTAACCCTCTCCATTTAAACCATTCGGTCCTACTGATTCAAAAGGATTCAAAAGGTATCACTGTTTTGTCTGGTCTTAGTAAATCTGAAATATAATTTATCCCTACTTTCTTCCAATGTTTATAAAAGATCATTCTTTGATTAATTTTGATTGATTTATTGTTCCATAAATGTGTTTTTTGAGAAGGATTACCTTTAAGTTTAAAGCTAATTAAATCACAGTTCGACTGTATCAAAATGTCTAAATCAATATTTTTATCAATATTAATCAATAATCACGATTTTATAATTATTGTCTTTCCAATGAGTCAAATTTCTTTGCTTCTTTTTTTGCACTTAAGAATGCGGTGTTCAAAAGTCATAACCAACATCCGCTATTCAACATCCAGTACCATGAATACATTATTGTTATCAGTGTTAAAATTATAATCCCAAATCTTTATTTATAATAACATCCATTAACCCTCTCCATTTAAACCATTCGGTTGCTTTTAGTCCCAGTGATTCAAAAGGTATCACTGTTTTGTCTGGTCTCAGTAAATCTGAAATATAATTTATCCCTACTTTCTTCCAATGTTTATAAAAGATCATTCTTTGATTAATTTTGATTGATTTATTGTTCAATAAATATGTTTTTTGAGAAGGATTACCTTTAAGTTTAAAGCTAATTAAATCACAGTTCGACTGTATCAAAATGTCTAAATCAATATTTTTATCAATATCAATCAATAATCACGATTTTATAATTATTGTCTTTCCAATGAGAGTCAAATTTCTTTGCTTTATATTTTTTTGCACTTAAGAATGCGGTGTTCAAAAGTCATAACCAACATCCGCTATTCAACATCCAGTACCATGAATACATTATTGTTATCAGTGTTAAAATTATAACCCCAAATCTGTATTTTATAATAACATCCATTAACCCTCTCCATTTAAACCATTCGGTTGCTTTTAGTCCCAGTGATTCAAAAGGTATCACTGTTTTGTCTGGTCTTAGTAAATCTGAAATATAATTTATCCCTACTTTCTTCCAATGTTTATAAAAGATCATTCTTTGATTAATTTTGATTGATTTATTGTTCCATAAATATGTTTTTTGAGAAGGATTACCTTTAAGTTTAAAGCTAATTAAATCACAGTTCGACTGTATCAAAATGTCTAAATCAATATTTTTATCAATATTAATCAATAATCACGATTTTTATAATTATTGTCTTTCCAATGAGAGTTAAATTTCTTTGCTTTTTTTTTGGCACTTAAGAATGCGGTGTTCAAAAGTCATAACCAACATCCGCTATTCAACATCCAGTACCATGAATACATTATTTGTTATCAGTGTTAAAATTATAACCCCAAATCTTTATTTTATAATAACATCCATTAACCCTCTCCATTTAAACCATTCGGTTGCTTTTAGTCCCAGTGATTCAAAAGGTATCACTGTTTTGTCTGGTCTTAGTAAATCTGAAATATAATTTATCCCTACTTTCTTCCAATGTTTATAAAAGATCATTCTTTGATTAGTTTTGATTGATTTATTGTTCCATAAATATGTTTTTTGAGAAGGATTACCTTTAAGTTTAAAGCTAATTAAATCACAGTTCGACTGTATCAAAATGTCTAAATCAATATTTTTATCAATATTAATCAATAATCACGATTTTATAATTATTGTCTTTCCAATGAGAGTTAAATTTCTTTGCTTTTTTTTTTGCACTTAAGAATGCGGTGTTCAAAAGTCATAACCAACATCAGCTATTCAACATCCAGTACCATGAATACATTATTGTTATCAGTGTTAAAATTATAACCCAAAATCTTTATTTATAATAACATCCATTAACCCTCTCCATTGAAACCATTCGGTTGCTTTTAGTCCCAGTGATTCAAAAGGTATCACTGTTTCGTCTGGTCTTAGTAAATCTGAAATATAATTTATCCCTTCTTTCTTCCAATGTTTATAAATGATCATTCTTTGATTACTTTTGATTAATTTATTGTTCCATAAATATGTTTTTTGAGAAGGATTACCTTTAAGTTTAAAGCTAATTAAATCACAGTTCGACTGTATCAAAATGTCTAAATCAATATTTTTATCAATATCAATCAATAATCACGATTTTATAATTATTGTCTTTCCAATGAGAGTCAAATTTCTTTGCTTTATATTTTTTTGCACTTAAGAATGCGGTGTTCAAAAGTCATAACCAACATCCGTTATTCAACATCCTGTACCATGAATACATTATTGTTATCAGTGTTAAAATTATAACCCCAAATCTTATTTATAATAACATCCATTAACCCACTCCATTTAAACCATTCGGTCCCAGTGATTCAAAAGGTATCTGAAATATAATTTATCCCTACTTTCTTCCAATGTTTATAAAAGATCATTCTTTGATTAATTTTGATTAATTTATTGTTCCATAAATATGTTTTTTGAAAAGGATTACCTTTAAGTTTAAAGCTAACTGATAAAATCACAGTTCGACTGTATCAAAATGTCTAAATCAATATTTTTATCAATATCAATCAATAATCACGATTTTATAATTATTGTATTTCCAATGAGAGTCAAATTTCTTTGCTTTATATTTTTTTGCACTTAAGAATGCGGTGTTCAAAAGTCATAACCAACATCCGTTATTCAACATCCTGTACCATGAATACATTATTGTTATCAGTGTTAAAATTATAACCCCAAATCTTTATTTATAATAACATCCATTAACCCTCTCCATTTAAACCATTCGGTTGCTTTTAGTCCCAGTGATTCAAATGGTATCACTGTTTTGTCTGGTCTCAGTAAATCTGAAATATAATTTATCCCTACTTTCTTCCAATGTTTATAAAAGATCATTCTTTGATTAATTTTGATTGATTTATTGTTCCATAAATATGTTTTTTGAGAAGGATTACCTTTAAGTTTAAAGCTTATTAAATCACAGTTCGACTGTGTCAAAATGTCTAAATCAATATTTTTATCAATATTAATCAATAATCACGATTTTATAATCATTGTCTTTCCAATGAGAGTTAAATTTCTTTGCTTTTTTTTTGCACTTAAGAATGCGGTGTTCAAAAGTCATAACCAACATCCGCTATTCAACATCCAGTACCATGAATACATTATTGTTATCAGTGTTAAAATTATAACTCCAAATCTTATTTATAATAACATCCATTAACCCTCTCCATTTTAACCATTCGGTCCCAGTGATTCAAAAGGTATCTGAAATATAATTTATCCCTACTTTCTTCCAATGTTTATAAAAGATCATTCTTTGATTAATTTTGATTAATTTATTGTTCCATAAATATGTTTTTTGAAAAGGATTACCTTTAAGTTTAAAGCTAACTGATAAAATCACAGTTCGACTGCATCAAAATGTCTAAATCAATATTTTTATCAATATCAATCAATAATCACGATTTTATAATTATTGTATTTCCAATGAGAGTCAAATTTCTTTGCTTTATATTTTTTTGCACTTAAGAATGCGGTGTTCAAAAGTCATAACCAACATCCTGTACCATGAATACATTATTGTTATCAGTGTTAAAATTATAACCCCAAATCTTATTTATAATAACATCCATTAACCCTCTCCATTTAAACCATTCGGTCCTACTGATTCAAAAGGATTCAAAAGGTATCACTGTTTTGTCTGGTCTTAGTAAATCTGAAATATAATTTATCCCTACTTTCTTCCAATGTTTATAAAAGATCATTCTTTGATTAATTTTGATTCATTTATTGTTCCATAAATATGTTTTTTGAGAAGGAATACCTTTCAGTTTAAAGCTAATTAAATCACAGTTCGACTGTATCAAAATGTCTAAATCAATATTTTTATCAATATCAATCAATAATCACGATTTTATAATTATTGTCTTTCCAATGAGAGTCAAATTTCTTTGCTTTATATTTTCTTGCACTTAAGAATGCGGTGTTCAAAAGTCATAACCAACATCCTATGTTCCCATAGCTTTGTCTTCAGTGACAATGGCTCCGGCCAAAATTGTCTTCTTTTCATCAAGGGACAGTCCTTTAGAATGTTCCTTGGCGTTTGGTCGCCGAGTCCACATTTGCAGGAAGCAGTTGGATGGAGCCCAAGTGTCTTCAGAGTTTGCAGTGCCCTGTATGGAGTCGATAGATGGAGACTTGGCCTTTCTGTCAAGTTGGTGGGTGCTGTCTTTCCAAATCTGATTCCCATCAGTGTCGTCTCTCCATTGGTGTTTTCAGCTTCGCCTTGAGTAATGTTTTTGATTCGCCGTGGTTTTTGTTTGGTGCTGCTTGCTAGCTTCCTTTGCTAATTGATCTGCCCATCCATTTCCTGGTACTCCTACGTGAGCTGGTATCCATTGAAGGACTACTCTTCTGTCTTGAAGAAGACTACTCAGGATCTTCAGTAGATTCCCCGTCAGTTGGTCTGATGTTGCAGCCATAAGGGCCTGTAATGCGGACAGTGTCGGTCAGCAAGACGAGATTGTCTCCTACATCTTCTTGGGTGATGATCAGATAGTCAGTGGCTGAGGTTAGTGCTTGCATCTCAGCTCTGTAGTTTGAGGAGAGAATGCCAGATGGTACGGATATGGAGTGGGAGCTTCTGTCTTGGAGTTTGATCACTTCCTCCATTGCTAACTGCATTCTGAGATGAGCCATCTGTATAGACGTGTGTCTACTGAATAGCGTATCGACGTTGGTATGCACATATCAATATTCGCGAGCCGAGTGCTTGCAGGCGCTGCCGCCTTTGTCTTAGTGACAATCATATGACACATCATATGTGATGTATGTTTTACCAGACTATTATGAAGAAGTGTTGTCCTTTGCTAGATTGGGGGTACGGTTCACTTGAATAAGACAATGCAAGTTTGATAAAAGAAACAATTACATTGTTAACCCGTTGACATGAAAGTGACAGCACCATACTGTAGCAGGTATTCGGCTGTTGCCTTTAGCTTTGTCTTCAGTGACAATGGCTCCGGCCAAAATTCCTGTCTTCTTTTCATCAAGGGTCAGTCCTGCAGAATGTGCCTTGGCGTTTGGTCGCCGAGTCCACATTCGCAGGAAGCCTAAGTCTCTTCAGGTGCTGGTGGAGTTTGCAGTGCCCTGTACGGAGTCGGTGGATGGAGACTTGGCCTTTTCTGTCAAGTTGGTGGATGCTGTCTTTCCATTACCGATTCCCATCAGTGTCGTCTCCCCATTGGTTTTTCAGCTTCGTCTTGAGTAATGATTCCCAGTGGGAATGATTCCAAGCGGTTTTTGTTTGCTGCTGCTGGCTAGCTTCCTTCCCCAATTGATCTGCCCGTCCATTTGCTGGTACTCCTACGTGAGCTGGTAACCATTGGATTACTCTTCTGTCTTGAAGAAGACTACTCAGGATCTTCAGTAGATTCCCCGTCAGTTGGTCTGATGTTGGGCCTGTAATGCGGGCCTGTAATGCGGACAGTGTCGGTCAGCAAGACGAGATTGTCTCCTACATCTTCTTGGGTGATGATCAGATAGTCAGTGGCTGAGGTTAGTGCTTGCATCTCAGCTCTGTAGTTTGAGGAGAGAATGCCAGATGGTACGGATATGGAGTGGGAGCTTCTGTCTTGGAGTTTGATCACTTCCTCCATTGCTAACTGCATTCTGAGATGAGCCATCTGTATAGACGTGTGTCTACTGAATAGCGTATCGACGTTGGTATGCACATATCAATATTCGCGAGCCGAGTGCTTGCAGGCGCTGCCGCCTTTGTCTTAGTGACAATCATATGACACATCATATGTGATGTATGTTTTACCAGACTATTATGAAGAAGTGTTGTCCTTTGCTAGATTGGGGGTACGGTTCACTTGAATAAGACAATGCAAGTTTGATAAAAGAAACAATTACATTGTTAACCCGTTGACATGAAAGTGACAGCACCATACTGTAGCAGGTATTCGGCTGTTGCCTTTAGCTTTGTCTTCAGTGACAATGGCTCCGGCCAAAATTCCTGTCTTCTTTTCATCAAGGGTCAGTCCTGCAGAATGTGCCTTGGCGTTTGGTCGCCGAGTCCACATTCGCAGGAAGCATAAGTCTCTTCAGGTGCTGGTGGAGTTTGCAGTGCCCTGTACGGAGTCGGTGGATGGAGACTTGGCCTTTTCTGTCAAGTTGGTGGATGCTGTCTTTCCATTACCGATTCCCATCAGTGTCGTCTCCCCATTGGTTTTTCAGCTTCGTCTTGAGTAATGATTCCCAGTGGGAATGATTCCAAGCGGTTTTTGTTTGCTGCTGCTGGCTAGCTTCCTTCCCCAATTGATCTGCCCGTCCATTTGCTGGTACTCCTACGTGAGCTGGTAACCATTGGATTACTCTTCTGTCTTGAAGAAGACTACTCAGGATCTTCAGTAGATTCCCCGTCAGTTAGTCTGATGTTGCAGCCATAACACAGCTGTTTCAGCTAGAATAGAAACGAAAGTCTAATCAGACGGCACCAGACGCCGCTTTTTAGGGAGGTGCTGGCATGAAGGTGTTAATTGCTATCTCAATAAACAACCCTATTATTAGAACCAACTTGACCTGAACCAAGCTTTGTGTATTATATTCCGGCTGCCATCTTGGATAGGCTTGGGCCTGCACTGTGTAGTGTATAAAAGATGACTTTAATGGAGTTTTTCTTGTTTGCACCTCTATTATGTTTCAGCCCAAATTCTTCTGTAAAAAGCATTTTAATATTCTGCATATAACATAGCTTTGAATGGCTGTGATTAGATTAGGTTTGCACTCAGGCAAAGACAAATAAAAGGCATTTTAAAAGGGCCTACTTCGTTATTCGTTGTGAAGAATGGTCGTCATTTGAAAATGCCATGCCCATTACTTACGTTGTGGTATGAAAGATTGGTGCCTTGTTGTACACAAATGAGACAAATAGTCGCAAAGAACAGGTCTTAACCTATAGAAAATATAGGCAGGACAAATGTGTCCTATTGTAGGCCTACCAAGATGAGACAGTTAGTTGCAAAAATCGACAGGTCACAACCTATGATATCATAGGCAGGACAACGGGTGTCTCATCCAGCTTGGGGTCTTGTAATTCCGGGAGTGAAGTTGAGACAACAGTCACCAAGGACATGTCACAACCTTTATTATCATAGGCAAGGGATGTAGTTGTCTCATCCCGCTTGAGGCCTTGTTATTAAGAGAGATGAGACAACAGTCACAGAGGACATTATGTCACAACCTATCTTTTATATGCAGAGGATGTAGGTGTCTCATCCAGCTTGGGGTCTTGTTATTCCGAGAGATGAGACAACAGTCACAGAGGACAACATATCAAGGCAGTACCAGTACACAAAAATTAAAAGTCATGATTTCAATGTACACAATATTATTATTATTAATTATTCACAATATGCATTTAATTTACATTAAATAGACTCATACATTCAAAAAATAATAATACAAAGTTCACATCTTCATATTCCTTGCTATAGAAGTTTCAACTTTAACTTTCTTTTAATCAAAGTGACAGACAAAGGTGCGCACTGTTCCTGTATAGTCCTCAATTTGGAAATGATGTTCATCAACTTGACTAAGAACGGTTCCAAGATAAACGTTTGAGTCCAATCGGAACAAACACGTGTCGCCGACATTGAATATACGTTTTCCTGATTTGTCAGTGTATTTCTTGGACTTCTTGCGTTTAGGACCGAAATATCGCTAATGACCGCCTGCACCAACTTTCGAATCCAACCGAGCTTTTCTCTGAAGAGGGAAGTCACCATCATCATTCCTAGTCAGGTCCATCTTGAAGACGAGTATACCTGGAATTGTAAAGGCGAGTGTAAACATAATGGCAGTGGCTAAATGGGGAGGGGGGTAACTTGGGGTGGCTCCAACAGACACAGCTTCTATTCTAATTCAATTCTGACACTGACCAGTGTTGAATCTAGAGAAAGAAAGGAAGTATCCTACAGTTGTCCACTTTTATTTCAATGTAGATTCAAATAATATTTAATTGCAATCAAAATAGCCTCGGAACTTACCATCAGTCCAAAATCAGAGTAGTTATCACGAATGTCTATAATGTCGGTTGCATTTTTGGTGACACATCTTGGAGGCTGAACCTGAAATAAAGAGTAATTTATTAGAATAGAATACATGCATACAAAGCCTACGGGTATACAGTATAATGATTTCAATCATCTGTTTGTGAATACATAGATGAAGGGAAACATCGCTCAACTTACCACTGATCTTGTTCACTACCGGATCAATGATGTCGACGTACTGGGCCTTTATACATGTAGCATCTCGAATCAACTAAAGCATCACAACAGCCGGATTAAGTCGAGAAGTTATCTGCAGTACACACCATGCAACCAGCTGAAATTAAAGAAAAAGGCATTTTAGTAACTGAAGGAATGTTTACCAGTCAACAAAAGGCACTGTTTTGGCATCACCCTGTACAAAAATACCACAACAAACTGGAATGTGGGTCAATGGGCGAGTTCATTTTGCTAACAGGTGGATAATATACCAAGAACTTTTCTATATTTGGCGAATTCTTCAGACTATATTTATCAATTACATATGTAAAGATATTTTCAACATAAACTATGGTATATGCTAACTCATGGCTTGTTCATAAGCACGATCATGACTTATTATTGTACTATTACCCATGCTGTACCCCTTTCACCAAAATAGACCCGACCATCGAACTTCAAAACTCAACTATTTTTAGACATTTGTTTTTCAAATGCATTTTCTGCATGAATAGACAGCAAACTAACATAAAATAGATATATATTTTAAAAGTAAAAGATTTAAATAAATACTGGAAGTAACTCGTTTTGCTAAATAACGATGAAGGGAATTCGATGTTGTAAGATGAACTTGGCACCCCATCTCAATCTCCGTCTGCAAGTCGGCCATTTTGAATTTGAGCAGATCAAAGTTTGAGAAATTTCAGAATAAACGCACGATTCTGTACGAAACTGAAATGAGTTATGCAAAACAGCCGGGGTATTTATGATATATGATATTATGCCTACCCGGCTATCTAGTCTTGAAGAATTCCGAAATCTGTAACTTGTCGAAAAATCGATAAAAAACATGGAAATCGCCACTGTTTCGTTAATTTTGGTCCAAATTTCATGAAATTTTCAAGCCGGGTGAATGGTCATGTGACGCAACTTATGAGCCAATGAAAACCGTCGTATCTAATTCGAGTACATGTACAGAAGCGCGCTGATGTTTGAACGATGCCAATACATTTACCCTTTGGCTGAATGGGTATTGCAATAATGTGTGAGATGTGTATTGGCGACAATGTTTACATAGCGGTTAACAGGCTTTTCGCATGGACCAATCGTTGGGCAGCAGGCAGAATGGTTTATTTCGATGTCATGTTTAGGCTTAGCTGAAACAGCTGTGATAAGGGCTTGTAATATGCGGACAGTGTCGGTCAGCAAGACGAAATTGTCTCCTACATCTTCTTGGGTGGTGATCAAGATAGTCAGTGGCTGAGGTTAGCGCTTGCATCTCAGCTCTGTAGTTTGAAAGAATGCCGGATGGTACGGATATGGAGTGGGAAAACTCTGTCTTGGAGTTTGATAAAAACACCACTTCCTCCATTGCTAACAGCATTATGAGATGTGTCATCTCTATAGACGTGTGTCCACTGAATAGCGTATCGACGTTGGTATGCACATATCAATATTCGCGAGCCACGTGCTTGCAGGCGCTGCCTCCTTTGCCTTAGTGACAATCATATAACATATGTGATGTTTTACCAGATTATTATGTGAAAGTATTGTCCTTTGCTGGATTGGGGGTACGGTTCACTTGAATAAGAAGTAAACAATGTAGTAGTGACTCTTAAACGGCCAATAGGGATTAAACTACATTTCTTTTTCTTCTTCTTCTTCTTCATCTGCGTTTAGATTTTCATAACTTGTTGCAGGTCTTCGGCTGTTCCCCATAGCTTTGTCTTCAGTGACAATGGCTCCGGCCAAAATTCCTGTCTTCTTTTCATCAAGGAACAGTCCTGCAGAATGTTCCTTAGAGTTTGGTCGCCGAGTCCACATTCGCAGGAAGCAGTTGGGTGGAGCCCAAGTGTCTTCAGGTGCTGGTGGAGTTTGCAGTGCCCTGTACGAAGTCGATAGATGGAGACTTGGCCTTTTCTGTGTCAAGTTGGTGGATGCTGTCTTTCCATGGCTGATTCCCATCAGTGTCGTCTCTCCATTGGTTTTTCAGCTTCGTCTCGAGTAATGTTTTTGATTCCTTGTAGGTCATTCTGGTCTGATGTTGCAGCGATAAGGGCCTGTAATGCGGACAGAGTGTCGGTCAAGCATGACGAGATTGTCTTGTGTGGTGATCAGATAGTCAGTGGCTGAGGTTAGCATCTCAGCTCAGCAGAGAATGCTGGATGGTACTGATATGGAGTGGGAGCTTCTGACTTGGAGTTTGATAAACCACCTTTTCCTCCATTGCTAACTGCATTCTGAGATGAGCCATCTGTCGAGGTACAATGGGGATAGTGAGTGAGTGAGTGCGGACTACTGGCGTCCGGGGCCTTCGTGATGGTGTTGATGCTCTTGCGTTTCAGCCTCGTCGTCTATGTTATTTTTGAACTTAGAACTGAACGTTCGTTCACTTTGAAACACGTTAAAAAGAAAAGTTTTTGACTAATCCGAACATCATACATGTCCATACTTTTAGACACTGTAATCAGCTACAGATGACATGAGGAGATCAACTGGACATGTGAAACCAGTAAATCTAAACTGAGAAGGTATCTAGACACCTAAGACACAAAACCAGAAATACAGTTTCCTTTGGTGTGCTCTCACATCCCTTTGTTGTGCCATGCCTCATCGCACTTTAGCATTTCGTCTAGATTGATCGTAACCTGTTGATCGAAATGAGACTGATATCCATTTTCTATGGTGGAGCAAACGAACAAATACGCTGAAGAAGTGCCCCTTCGTCGTTCATCGCCACTCGCATGATTCGAGCTTTTCCGCTAGAGCAGACTGATCTCTTCCAATCAATCTTCCAGTACTTGTCTTGACATCATCCTAGTGGCTTTGGTCTCTACTTGGTTCATTCCTCAGGCAACTTACATGAATCTGAAATTAATAGAAAAATTCTACTATCGTTCCTTAATCTGCGCTCAGCAGTTTATGCTAGAGTATTTTTGCTTGTTACACAGTGTATCTTGCTGCAATTATTCCTAGGTCAATCCTTAGATTGACTGGACTATGATGGCTGTATTAAACAATGGCCTATTGTCATTGTCCACCAGAGCCACAGAGTTAACTCCAAATGCCAAATTAATAAATTGCTAATTGCAGAAACGAAACCTTCTGTAATAGTTTTTAATCAGCATATAGAGTAACATATAAAAAATCTGGGAAAATAACTTTACTGGAACAATATTTTTGGGCCGGGTCGAATATTGGTGATAATTGGGGTACTGGCGAAATTAGGTACCCTATGAAATGTTAGCAGTAAGGTATTGGTCAGCTTGAATACATTTTTTTCGTCTTCTATCATGATTTCATAGTCTATTCTATCAACTAGAACTGTTTTATCTTATTTGATTGATCTTTTGTATTCAAAACGTTGGTACGTCTACCCCAGGTCTACTAGAAGTCAAATTGTCTCTGAAGTGAAATGCTAAAAGACAGTTGGTTTGAAACTGGTATATTTCAAGCATGGAAGCATATTTCCCTAGGATTGGTTAACATCAGACTGCACAACAATCAGTTTGAACTATGAGCATTTCACAAATCAGTATCTTTTGATATTTCGTATATTTTCACATATACCCCTACATTCAACAAAAGCGGGCGTACACTCTGCACCAACACCGTTTTCCACACCCCGTCTTGCACTTGCATCGTATCGCTTCCAGTAAATACTTTGGGAGCAGGTTCCAAATCAGTCATGATGGGGACCCTGTGACCCTCTGTGATCCTCCAACCCCAATCTTCTGGCTCAAGGTTGACACTTTCCATGCCTGAATTTGGTGAAACACACGGAAGCTATGGTACTTAGCAGTTGCTGTAGTAGGTGGCAACGACTTTGGTTGGACAACCATTGTGCTTTTTGATACTAACTGTTTCATGACTGCCGCCTTTTTCGACTCTGGAATATGGTATGTTCCAAATATTTGGCATGGTAACAAAGAAGAACTAGAAGGTCTGTGTCGTCTCCGACAAGAATCACATCACATCTTTCTGCAATTTGAATGGCGGTCTAGACGATGAGAAGATCTGCGTCGCCTTTGGCGTGATAAACTTCACAGCCCTTCATTTCGAGCGCATCAGAGAGCTAGTGTATGAACCGTTGCTTGTTTCTTTCATTGGAGAGGAACTCTTCCTTCTTTAGGAAGTGTCATAGAGATCTGGAAGGTAACAACTCTCCCGTGGCTCACTAAGAATGTCCTTCCCAAATCGCTCGGCTTCTTCTATATTGACGTCTTCTCTTGTGGATACACCAGTGACAACAAGACAATGCATTGTTAATGCATTGTCATCGAAGGGGCTCCGGTCCTTAAGGACTGAAACTAGCAATCATGTCCCTTCCTTGCCTAGCCTTTGATAGGTCCTTATGCTGTTCACTCGTGGAATATGTCACAGAGGTGAGTTGTTGCATAGCATCGTTAACTTCAGCATTCACAGGACTTGACATGCACCAGACCAATCGTTGTGACTCGGTCATTCCCCTACCTCTTGTTAATCCCCCTGTGGTCTTTAGGTTCTCATTAAGACTTGTTCAATGATGAGGTCGGCGGAGAGCCCCGCCCAGAACCGCCGCACAACATGAAATCCTTCCATGAATTTTGCGTAGATATCTTGGTTGTTCTCCTGTTACTTTATCATTTTCTGAAGGTAAAGATTGAGCGATTTCGTGTACAGGTTGTGGCCTGAGGCTGCAAGATACGGTAACATTTTTTGCAATACCTGCAAGTGTTGGATCCAGTTGCCTGTTCGTTCTGACCTTAGAAATTCACGCACAATATGAATCATCGTCATATACATTGTCCACAATTGACTCGTTCTCGATATTTATTCCATCGTCTTTCTTTGGATCATATCTTTGATTGATTCGAGGTCTGCTGATGAATCAACTTCTGACAGTGATACCTCTCCTACCAGGAGTCTGTCTAAAAGATCAGCAACAATCTGCAGTTCTTTGGAAAGGATGCCATCATCTTCAATCTATCGCATCATCTGATTGCAGGTCATCATTTTCCTCCATCATCTTTAGCTGAGGGCACGTTCACATCAAGTAGATTTGCAATACGAATGGTGTTCACAGCTGTGTCAAGAAGAAAGTGTCCACAGATGGCTCTTGCAACTGCCTTGCCGCTTAGAATGTGTGTTACAGTATTTGAAGCGAAAAGCATCTCAAACAGTTCCTGGAGTCGCATGCCTGCCATCAAGAGTCCAATACTCCCTAGGAAAATCATGAGAGTATGGAAACCCCCTAGTCTTAGCACAAACGAGCGGAGTCGGCTTGTGTCTGGTTCACTCTCAATGATCGTCACCAAAGCGGTTGATCAAATGTGATCACCGGTGTAACCCCGTAGCGATAAGCATGGTCACATACGAAATTCAGAGTTAAATATATGCATGTTAGATCACTTGGGTTCATGTCTATCATTGGAATATGAATGATGCTTGTCCTGGGTGCTCACCATGTGATATAATTTGCATTGCACTTGACCAACCAGGGTGACGTGGCCGAACCAAGAAAAAACTTACCATAGCAGGTCAACCTTCGACAAGTTGTCTTTGTCATTCACGTTCTGAAATTGTTCATATTTGGAAGACATTCCATCATGCTCCAGGGTGAAATAACGAATGTCAATCCGCCCAACTGCAGCTATGTCATCAGCAGTCACAGAAACACGCTTGATAACTGATGCAGCACGACCTATCATAGGTGTGACAGTGGTTATGATTCCCATGCCATGAAACGTACCAGAACCATCCAGTGTCCTGACATTGTGGTCCACATTGTCTGCCACATACTGCATGAAGTGACCAGGGACAAAGCCTGGGATGTCAATACCAACACTTATCGCTGCATTTCTTTCGTATTTCTGTACTTCTGGGTAGGAACAACTGAAACCATGCTGGTATTAAGTATTTATCAGAAATCGTGATGCAAAATGTGTATGCATCTGGATGCCGAGCTTAAGCTGCAGTGGGTCGATCAGAACCCTGGGACGTGTTGCTTGCATTAGCGCCTGACCAATTGAACTTATTTTCAAAGTCTTGTCCTTTCCTACTAGTAGAGTATCAAGAAAGACTCGCAATGAATCCGGCAGGAATGTCATTGTCTCTTCAACCGACGACATCTCAAGGGTACTCGGATACAAGTCTCTAGATTGAACAATATTCTTTACATCACTCTTGATTAGGGATGCCGTAGCTTTTCCGAGTCACTGTCAAGTTGCTTTGACAAAAAAAACTTCCGAAGGATCGACGAAGCTTTGCGCCTAAACGTCACAACATTTTCGACGCCGTTAATACCAGTGATTATCAGGTTGTCACCGAATTGTTTCTTGTGCATTGCTTTCATGTTTCAATGAATATGCTTCTGCCATCTGTTTGATGAGGTCATTCACTGTAGTTTGTTCCTCATCGTTAGCTTCTAAGTGTTCAATGTTTTCAATAAAAGCTGCTTCTTTCTGTGAATCCTTTTGTCTGCGGAGTTTCACTTTCTTAGCCCTGCTTTCAGTATCATCCCTTAATATATCAAAGCACTGAGGAATCGGTTTGTTGGTCCGGAAATTTGTGCTGCATATTTGATGATACATAGCATGAAGGTCTTTGAGAAAGGCTAGTCTAGCTTTCACTTGTTAACACCACTGGTCACTACGGTTATCACACCTTTCGATTGAAGAATGAAAGTCCATTGTCCTTACAGGAATAAGTAAATGTTTTGCCCTTATGCATACACCGACCCCACAAAACAAACAATGTTCTTTGTTCGAAAATAATGGTGAAGCTGAACGGAGAGTGAACCCATCGTCAGCAGATGAAGTAGCCTCTGACGTGCGCTTGCGTTTAAAAAGTTCGATATATTCTGGATTTGTGAAGTCACGACGGCAATCTGTATGAACTTTTTCTCCAGGTTTCACATGGATATCGACGCCACGGTCATCACTATCACTAGCTCTTCCGATTCCGGCACATCCCTTTGCAGTCATTTTTAGACCCATCTGTCAACGACGTTTTACAAAATACGCACTTATCCATAATGCTCCTGAAACAAAACAATATTTGATTGAAATATTTGACAGAGTGGGAGTAAGAGTTCCTCAGAATTACTTATGTAGGCCTATTTTACTTTGTAAACTCGCATTAGGTTCAAACAATACTACTCTATATGACATCTATATATATATATTGTTCTGTTCATGATCTAAACTTCACCTCAAAGGTATTATGCATTATTGTTCTGTTTAGAAGATTCTCTGTACTGATTCAATGTTACTTCTGTTTACACTTCCATAATTATTAAAACAATGAAGACAATGTTTTCCTGCTCACGATCTTTTTTCTTAGTAGGGAGCAGTTATTATTTTGAATATTCTTGGGCAATAGAATAGCTAAAAAATCAAGATTGCCCTCTTTCTCCCACTTACCGTATATTGCAGTTCACTGCTGTTTCCTATTTACTGACAAGTTCTTTATATGTAATTCACAACTTTAGCCAAGTACAAAGCATTTTCATCCACATAAGAAAGAAAACTGAAGGAAGTATACTTACGGAAATCTTTCTTCCGACCTTAAATTTGCATTTCCGGGGTAGGTAACCCCCAAAATATGCAAGAAGTAATGACCCTTGTTATTTCTAACCATGTTTTTCTGAAAGATTGGCCATGAAAACATGGGTGTAGACACCAAATATACGTTCCTATAGTGAAAAATAAGGAAGTTCTGCTCATTCTAACTTTCGTTAACTGCAGCATAGATTCCCAGTCCCACTTCATTGAATCTAAAAATTCACCATGTTCCATTGAAATGATTTTCATAGATTTTTAGTATGTCATGTAGTAGACCCTACTCTATCATAAAAACCTTATTTCATTTCTGTTGCAATTAGTCCTAGGTTACCCCCCCAATTTTGGGCTAGATTGGCTGGACTATCACGATCACAATTGAATTGTAGCTTTAGCAACTGACATCTGGGGTTTCCATGATTGTCCGGCCCGAATGGCAGTATTGCAATTTGGGATTTTTTAACATCGCGAAGAATCCTCTGCGATAACCCCAGAAATGGCTAACAGAAACGTTAAATCTAAAACGGGACGGTCTTCTTCATTTTCTCCGTTTGATTTTCGGAGAAATACTACAATCACAGTAGCAACAGGAACCTAATTCTTGAAAAGACGGTCCGTGAGAATAGTGAATTGCACAAAAGATCAAGTTTCCAATAGTTTTCCAAAGTTGGGTAATCGACTGGGTCCATATGCAGCAAAGCGGCAAGAAAAGTGCTTGATTTCGCCGGCATCGGTAATATTCGAGTCATAAAACTGCGACTGGCGATGAACGACGAAGGGGCACTTCCTCAGCGTATTTGTTCGTTTAATCTACCATAGAAAATGGAGTATAATCACCTAATCATTTTTGAAACGAGAAGGGATATCACTCTAATTTCGATCAACTAGACGAAATGCTAAAGTGCGATGAGGCATGGCACAACAAACTCATCCTATGATCGTTCGGACGAATTATTTTAATGTTATTTAACCGAACAATAGTTATAAAATAGAAAGAAGTCACAGCGATCAGTTGGAAGCAGGACTATAGTTTCGGATTTGGAAGATCGAGTGGAGCTTCTGCGAAAGAAAGCCCAAAATGCTGCAGACATCATGATGGTGACACAATTTGGATCAGAGATAAAGACCGAGACGCAGAAATCTTGCCAAGCTGAAAAATGAGACATTCATGCGCAACGGTCAAAATCAGCATGGTTATGTCCAGGTTATGTCCTAAATTCAGTATTTCTGGTTTAAAAACTAAAAGTAGTGACATGTATGATTTTCGGATGTCTAAGATTAGTCAAAAACTTTTCTTTTCAACGTTTTTCTAGCCACATCAAAGTGCACGAACGTTCAGTTCTAAGTTCAGAAATAATATAGACAATTGAAAGGGAGATGACGAGGCTGAAACGCAAGAGCATCAACACCATCACAAAGGCCCTGGAAAAGGAACATCAGGACGTACTGGAAAGCGAACCTGATCTATGCGAAGACCTCACAATCTCCAACTGGTCAAGGGAACGTAATCTTCCCATGGTCCAAGCCTCGAGGAAAAATGAACACAGACTCCAGAAGTCCAGAAGGCACTCACGCTCGAGATGATAGACAGAAAGTATTTCCACACGTCTATACAGATGGCTCATCTCAGAATGAATGGAGGAAGTGGTGGTTTATCAAACTCCAAGCAGAAGCTCCCATTCCATATTCTCTCCTCAAACTACAGCTAAGATGCAAGCGCTAACCTCAGCCACTGCTATCTGATCTCCACCCAAGAACATATATGAGAATTGCTGACCGAGACTGGCGCATTACTGGCCCTTAAGGCTGCAACATCAGACCAACTCACGGAGAATCTACTGAAGATCCTGATTAGTCTTCTTCAAGACAGAAGAGTAGTTCTCCAATGGATACCAGTGGATACCAGCTCAAGTAGGAGTACCAGGAAATGGACGGGCAGATCAATTGGCGAAGGAAGCAGCAGCAGCACCAAACAAAAACCACCGCGAATCAAAAACATCACTCGAGACGAAGCTGAAAAACCAATGGAGAGACGACAGCATCCAGAGAAAAGGCGAAGTCTCCATCTATCGACTCCGTACAGGGCACTGCAAACTCCACCAGCACCTGAAGACACTTGGGCTCCATCCAACTGCTTACTGCGAATGTGGACTCGGCGACCAAGGCATAGGCAGGAATGTCCCAGTGATGAAAAGAAGACAGGTTATAATGGTTATGAAAATCTGAACGCATGTAGTGTCCCCAGTGCCCCTTTAAGAGTCACTACAGTATGGTGCTGTCACCTTCATGTCAACGGGTTAAACAGTGTAATTGCTTCTTTTATCAAACTGGCATTGTTTACATCTGGTCTTAAACCGTACCCCTAAAGGACAATACTTCAACATTATAGTCTAGTAAAACATCACATATGTTACTCTCACTAAGGCAAAGGAGGCGGCGCTTGCAGGCTCGCGAATATTGATATGTGCATACCAGCCTCGATACGCTTTGCTGCGGACGCACGTCAATACAGATGGCTCGATACTATTCTGTCGACACGCTATGCTGTGGACATGCTTTGGACACACGTCTATACAGATGGCTCATCTCAGAATGCAGTTAGCAATGGAGGAAGTGGTGTTTTAATCAATTTCCAAGACAGAAGCTCCCACTCCATATTCGTACCATCCGGCATTCTTAGCTTAAACTACAGAGTTGAGATGCAAGCGCTAACCTCGGCCACTGACTATCTGATCACCACCAAAGAAGATGTAGAAGACAATCTCGTCTTGCTGACCGACACTGTCCACATTACAGGCCATTATGGCTGCAACATCAGACCAACTGATAGAGAATCTACTGAAGATCCTGAGTAGTCTTCTTCAAGACAGAAGAGTAGTCCTCCAAATGGATACCAGTTCACATAGTTCACCAGAAATAGGACGGGCAGATAAATTGGCGAAGGAAACCAGCAAGCAGCACCAAACAAAACCAGATTGACCTACCGGGAATCAAAAACATTACTCAAGAATAGCTGAAAAACCAATGGAGAGACAACACTGATGGGAATCAGCCATGGAAAGACAGCATCCACCAACTTGACACTGAAAAGGCCAACTTGACACAGAAGAGGCCAAGTCTCCTTCCATCGACTCCGTACAGGGCACTGCAAACTCCACCAGCACCTGAAGAGACTTGGGCTCCATCCAACTTGGCCAATGACAATACTTCCACATTATAGTCTGGTAAAACATCACATATGTTATATGATTGGCTCAATAAGGCAAAGGAGGCGGCGCTTGCAAGCACGTGGCTCGCGAATATTGATATGTGCCTCGATACGCTATGCAGTGGACACAGGTCTATACAGATGGCTCATCTCAGAATGCAGTTAGGAATGGAGGAAATGGTGGTTTATCAAATTCAAAGAGACAAGCTCCCATTCCATATCCGTACCATCCGGCATTCTCTCCACAAACTACAGAGCTGAGATGCAACCTCAGCCACTGACTATCTGATCACCACCAAAGAAGATGTAGCAGACAATCTCGTCTTGCTGACCGACACTGTCCGCATTAGTACAATTACAGGCCCCTATGGCTGCAACATCAGACCAACTTACCTGAGATCTACTCAACTCTACTGAAGATCCTGAGTATCTTCTTCAAGACAGAAGAGTAGTCCTCCCTCCAATGGATACCAGCACCAAACAAAAACCACAATGACCTACCAGGAATCAAAAACATTACTCAAGACTGAAAAACCAATGGAGAGACGACACTGATGGCAATCAGCCATGGATAGACAGCATCCACCAACTTGACACTGAAAAGGCCAGCTTGACACAGAAAAGGTCAAGTCTCCATCTATCGACTCCGTACAAGGGCACTGCAAACTCCACCAGCACCTGAAGACACTTGGGCCAACTGCTTCCTGCGAATGTGGACTCGGCGACCAAACGCCAACGCAGAAGAAGAAGAAGAAAAGGTGTCACTACAGTATGTCAACGGTAATTGCTTCCTTTATCAAACTTGCATTGTTTACATCTTGTCTTATTCAAGTGAACCGTACCCCCAATCCTGCAAAGGACAATACTTCCACATTATAGTCAGCATCACATATGTTATATGATTGGCTCAATAAGGCAAAGGAGGCAGCGCCTGCAAGCACGTGGCTCGCGACTATTGATATGTGCCTCGATACGCTATGCAGTGGACACACGTCTATACAGATGGCTCATCTCAGAATGCAGTTAGGAATGGAGGAAGTGGTGGTTTATCAAATTCAAAGAGACAAGCTCCCATTCCATATCCGTACCATCCGGCATTCTCTCCTCAAACTACAGAGCTGAGATGCAACCTCAGCCACTGACTATCTGATCACCACCAAAGAAGATGTAGCAGACAATCTCGTCTTGCTGACCGACACTGTCCGCATTAGTACCATTACAGGTGGCTCATCTCAAAATGCAGTTAGCAATGGAGGAAGTGGTGGTTTATCAAATTCAAAGAGAGAAGCTCCCATTCCATATCCGTACCATCCGGCATTCTCTCCTCAAACTACAGAGCTGAGATGCAAGCGCTAACCTCGGCCACTGACTATCTGATCACCACCAAAGAAGATGTAGCAGACAATCTCGTCTTGCTGACCGACACTGTCCGCATTAGTACCATTACAGGCCCTTATGGCTGCAACATCAGACCAACTTACCTGAGATCTACTCAACTCTACTGAAGATCCTGAGTATCTTCTTCAAGACAGAAGAGTAGTCCTCCAATGGATACCAGCACCAAAAAAAAACCACAATGACCTACCAGAAATCAAAAACATTACTCAAGACGAAGCTGAAAAACCAATGGAGAGACGACACTGATGGGAATCAGCCATGGAAAGACAGCATCCACCAACTTGACACTGAAAAGGCCAACTTGACACAGAAAAGGTCAAGTCTCCATCTATCGACTCCGTACAGGGCACTGCAAACTCCACCAGCACCTGAAGACACTTGGGCCAACTGCTTCCTGCGAATGTGGACTCGGCGACCAAACGCCAACGCAGAAGAAGAAGAAGAAAAGGTGTCACTACAGTATGTCACTCTTGATTTAGAGATTTTGATATAGTCGAACTGTGATTTAATTAGCTTTAACAATAATGTATTTATGGTTACAGGATGTTGAATAACGGATGTTGGTTATAACTTTTGAACACCGCATTCTTCAGTGCAAAAAATGTCAGCAAAGAAATTTCATTGGAAAGACAATAATTATAAAATCGTTCATCATATCTCAATTCTTATACACTTGTGGAGCCCTTGACATACCAGAATAATGCATTTAATAGAAAACATGAAATAGAAAACCTAATTTCCCATTATTTCTGGTCAGGAAAAGATATTGATTTAGACATTTGATACAGTCGAACTGTGATTTAATTAGATTTAAACTTAGAGATAATCCTTCTCAAAGAGCATATTTATGGTACATAAAATTAATCAAAATTAAACAAAGAATGATCTTTTATAAACATGGGAAGAAAGTAGATTTACTAAGACCAAACAAAACAGTGATACCTCTTGAATCACTGGGACAAAAAGCAACCGAATGGTTTCAATGGAGAGGGTTAATGGATGTTATTATAAATAAGATTTGGGGTTATAATTTTAACACTGATAACAATAATGTATTCATGGTACAGGATGTTGAATAACGGATGTTGGTTATGACTTTTGAACACCGCATTCTTAAGTGCAAAAAAATATCAGCAAAGAAATTTGACTCTCATTGGAAAGACAATAATTATAAAATCGTTCATCATATTTCAATTCTTATACACTTGTGGCGCAATTGAAATACAAAATAAATACATGAAATAGAAATATATGAAATAGAAAACCTAATTTTCGATTATTTCTGGTCAGGAATTGAGACATTTTGATACAGTCGAACTGTGATTTAATTAGCTTTAACTCAAAGATAATCCTTCTTAAAAAACATATTTATGGAACAATAAATTAATCAAAGAATGATCTTTTATAAACATGGGAAGAAAGTAGATTTACTAAGACCAAACAAAACAGTGATACCTTTTGAATCACTGGAACTAAAAGCAACCGAATAATTTAAATGGAGAGGGTTAATGGATGTTATTATAAATAAGATTTGGGGTTATAATTTTAACACTGATAACAATAATGTATTTATGGTACAGGATGTTGAATAACGGATGTTGGTTATGACTTTTGAACACCGCATTCTTAAGTGTAAAAATATATTAAATAATTGGAAGCAAAGAAATTTGACTCTCATTAGAAAGACAATAATTATAAAATCGTTCATCATATATTATATCAATTCTTATACACTTTTGGAGCAATTGAAATACCAGATAAATACATGAAATAGAAATATATGAAATAGAAAACCTAATTTTCGATTATTTCTGGTCAGGAAAGAATATTGATTTAGACATTTTGATATAGTCGAACTGTGATTTATTTAGCTTTAAACTTAAAGATAATTCTTCTCAAAAAACATATTTGTGGAACAATAAATTAATCAAAGAATGATCTTTTATAAACATTGGAAGAAAGTAGGGATAAATTATATTTAGTATGACCAGACAAAACAGTGATACCTTTTGAATCACTGGGACTAAAAGCAACCGAATGGTTTCAATGGAGAGGGTTAATGGATGTTATTATAAATAAGATTTGGGGTTATAATTTTAACACTGATAACATTAATGTATTTATGGTACAGGATGTTGAATAACGGATGTTGGTTATGACTTTTGAACACCGCATTCTTAAGTGCAAAAAAATATCAGCAAAGAAATTTGACTCTCATTGGAAAGACAATAATTATAAAATCGTTCATCATATTTCAATTCTTATACACTTGTGGTGCAATTGAAATACCAGATAAATACATGAAATAGAAATATATGAAATAGAAAACCTAATTTTCGATTATTTCTGGTCAGGAATTGAGACATTTTGATACAGTCGAACTGTGATCTAATTAGCTTTAACTCAAAGATAATCCTTCTCAAAAAACATATTTGTGGAGCAATAAATTAATCAAAGAATGATCTTTTATAAACATTGGAAGAAAGTAGGGATAAATTATATTTCAGATTTACTAAGACCAGACAAAACAGTGATACCTTTTGAATCACTGGGACTAAAAGCAACCGAATGGTTTCAATGGAGAGGGTTAATGGATGTTATTATAATTAAGATTTGGGGTTATAATTTTAACACTGATAACAATAATGTATTTATGGTACAGGATATTGAATAACGGATGTTGGTTATGACTTTTGAACACCGCATTCTTAAGTGCAAAAAAATATCAGCAAAGAAATTTGACTCTCATTGGAAAGACAATAATTATAAAATCGTTCATCATATTTCAATTCTTATACACTTGTGGCGCAATTGAAATACCAAATAAATACATGAAATAGAAATATATGAAATAGAAAACCTAATTGTCGATTATTTCTGGTCAGGAATTGAGACATTTTGATACAGTCGAACTGTGATTTAATTAGCTTTAACTCAAAGATAATCCTTCTTAAAAAACATATTTATGGAACAATAAATTAATCAAAGAATGATATTTTATAAACATTGAGAGGAAGTAGGGATAAATTATATTTCAGATTAACTAATACCAAACAAAACAGTGATACCTTTTGAATCACTGGAACTAAAAGCAACCGAATGATTTAAATGGAGAGGGTTAATGGATGTTATTATAAATAAGATTTGGGGTTATAATTTTAACACTGATAACAATAATGTATTGATGGTACAGGATGTTGAATAACGGATGTTGGTTATGACTTTTGAACACCGCATTCTTAAGTGCAAAAAAATATCAGCAAAGAAATTTGACTCTCATTGGAAAGACAATAATTATAAAAAATCGTTCATCATATTTCAATTCTTATACACTTGTGGCGCAAAACGGATGTTGGTTATGACTTTTGAACACCGCATTCTTAAGTGCAAAAAAATATCAGCAAAGAAATTTGACTCTCATTGGAAAGACAATAATTATAAAATCGTTCATCATATTTCAATTCTTATACACTTGTGGTGCAATTGAAATACCAGATAAATACATGAAATAGAAATATATGAAATAGAAAACCTAATTTTCGATTATTTCTGGTCAGGAATTGAGACATTTTGATACAGTCGAACTGTGATCTAATTAGCTTTAACTCAAAGATAATCCTTCTCAAAAAACATATTTATGGAACAATAAATTAATCAAAGAATGATCTTTTATAAACATTGGAAGAAAGTAGGGATAAATTATATTTCAGATTTACTAAGACCAGACAAAACAGTGATACCTTTTGAATCACTGGGACTAAAAGCAACCGAATGGTTTCAATGAAAGGGTTAATGGATGTTATAAAATTAAGATTTGGGGTTATAATTTTAACACTGATAACAATAATGTATTTATGGTACAGGATATTGAATAACGGATGTTGGTTATGACTTTTGAACACCGCATTCTTAAGTGTAAAAATATATTAAAATAATTGGAAGCAAAGAAATTTGACTCTCATTAGAAAGACAATAATTATAAAATCGTTCATCATATATTATATCAATTCTTATACACTTGTGGAGCAATTGAAATACCAGATAAATACATGAAATAGAAATATATGAAATAGAAAACCTAATTTTCGATTATTTCTGGTCAGGAAAGAATATTGATTTAGACATTTTGATACAGTCGAACTGTGATTTATTTAGCTTTAAACTTAAAGATAATTCTTCTCAAAAAACATATTTGTGGAACATTAAATTAATCAAAGAATGATCTTTTATAAACATTGGAAGAAAGTAGGGATAAATTATATTTCAGATTTAGTAAGACCAGACAAAACAGTGATACCTTTTGAATCACTGGGACTAAAAGCAACCGAATGGTTTCAATGGAGAGGGTTAATGGATGTTATTATAAATAAGATTTGGGGTTATGATTTTAACACTGATAACAATAATGTATTTATGGTACAGGATGTTGAATAACGGATGTTGGTTATGACTTTTGAACACCGCATTCTTAAGTGCAAAAAAATATCAGCAAAGAAATTTGACTCTCATTGGAAAGACAATAATTATAAAATCGTTCATCATATTTCAATTCTTATACACTTGTGGCGCAATTGAAATACCAAATAAATACATGAAATAGAAATATATGAAATAGAAAACCTAATTGTCGATTATTTCTGGTCAGGAATTGAGACATTTTGATACAGTCGAACTGTGATTTAATTAGCTTTAACTCAAAGATAATCCTTCTTAAAAAACATATTTATGGAACAATAAATTAATCAAAGAATGATATTTTATAAATATTGAGAGGAAGTAGGGATAAATTATATTTCAGATTAACTAATACCAAACAAAACAGTGATACCTTTTGAATCACTGGAACTAAAAGCAACCGAATGATTTAAATGGAGAGGGTTAATGGATGTTATTATAAATAAGATTTGGGGTTATAATTTTAACACTGATAACAATAATGTATTGATGGTACAGGATGTTGAATAACGGATGTTGGTTATGACTTTTGAACACCGCATTCTTAAGTGCAAAAAAATATCAGCAAAGAAATTTGACTCTCATTGGAAAGACAATAATTATAAAATCGTTCATCATATTTCAATTCTTATACACTTGTGGCGCAATTGAAATACCAAATAAATATATGAAATAGAAATATATGAAATAGAAAACCTAATTGTCGATTATTTCTGGTCAGGAATTGAGACATTTTGATACAGTCGAACTGTGATTTAATTAGCTTTAACTCAAAGATAATCCTTCTTAAAAACATATTTATGGAACAATAAATTAATCAAAGAATGATATTTTATAAATATTGAGAGGAAGTAGGGATAAATTATATTTCAGATTAACTAATACCAAACAAAACAGTGATACCTTTTGAATCACTGGAACTAAAAGCAACCGAATGATTTAAATGGAGAGGGTTAATGGATGTTATTATAAATAAGATTTGGGGTTATAATTTTAACACTGATAACAATAATGTATTGATGGTACAGGATGTTGAATAACGGATGTTGGTTATGACTTTTGAACACCGCATTCTTAAGTGCAAAAAAATATCAGCAAAGAAATTTGACTCTCATTGGAAAGACAATAATTATAAAATCGTTCATCATATTTCAATTCTTATACACTTGTGGCGCAATTGAAATACCAAATAAATACATGAAATAGAAATATATGAAATAGAAAACCTAATTGTCGATTATTTCTGGTCAGGAATTGAGACATTTTGATACAGTCGAACTGTGATTTAATTAGCTTTAACTCAAAGATAATCCTTCTTAAAAAACATATTTATGGAACAATAAATTAATCAAAGAATGATATTTTATAAATATTGAGAGGAAGTAGGGATAAATTATATTTCAGATTAACTAATACCAAACAAAACAGTGATACCTTTTGAATCACTGGAACTAAAAGCAACCGAATGATTTAAATGGAGAGGGTTAATGGATGTTATTATAAATAAGATTTGGGGTTATAATTTTAACACTGATAACAATAATGTATTGATGGTACAGGATGTTGAATAACGGATGTTGGTTATGACTTTTGAACACCGCATTCTTAAGTGCAAAAAAATATCAGCAAAGAAATTTGACTCTCATTGGAAAGACAATAATTATAAAATCGTTCATCATATTTCAATTCTTATACACTTGTGGCGCAATTGAAATACCAAATAAATACATGAAATAGAAATATATGAAATAGAAAACCTAATTGTCGATTATTTCTGGTCAGGAATTGAGACATTTTGATACAGTCGAACTGTGATTTAATTAGCTTTAACTCAAAGATAATCCTTCTTAAAAAACATATTTATGGAACAATAAATTAATCAAAGAATGATATTTTATAAACATTGGAAGGAAGTAGGGATAAATTATATTTCAGATTAACTAATACCAAACAAAACAGTGATACCTTTTGAATCACTGGAACTAAAAGCAACCGAATGATTTAAATGGAGAGGGTTAATGGATGTTATTATAAATAAGATTTGGGGTTATAATTTTAACACTGATAACAATAATGTATTTATGGTACAGGATGTTGAATAACGGATGTTGGTTATGACTTTTGAACACCGCATTCTTAAGTGTAAAAATATATTAAAATAATTGGAAGCAAAGAAATTTGACTCTCATTAGAAAGACAATAATTATAAAATCGTTCATCATATATTATATCAATTCTTATACACTTGTGGAGCAATTGAAATACCAGATAAATACATGAAATAGAAATATATGAAATAGAAAACCTAATTTTCGATTATTTCTGGTCAGGAAAGAATATTGATTTAGACATTTTGATACAGTCGAACTGTGATTTATTTAGCTTTAAACTTAAAGATAATTCTTCTCAAAAAACATATTTGTGGAACATTAAATTAATCAAAGAATGATCTTTTATAAACATTGGAAGAAAGTAGGGATAAATTATATTTCAGATTTAGTAAGACCAGACAAAACAGTGATACCTTTTGAATCACTGGGACTAAAAGCAACCGAATGGTTTAAATGGAGAGGGTTAATGGATGTTATTATAAATAAGATTTGGGGTTATGATTTTAACACTGATAACAATAATGTATTTATGGTACAGGATGTTGAATAACGGATGTTGGTTATGACTTTTGAACACCGCATTCTTAAGTGCAAAAAAATATCAGCAAAGAAATTTGACTCTCATTGGAAAGACAATAATTATAAAATCGTTCATCATATTTCAATTCTTATACACTTGTGGTGCAATTGAAATACCAGATAAATACATGAAATAGAAATATATGAAATAGAAAACCTAATTTTCGATTATTTCTGGTCAGGAATTGAGACATTTTGATACAGTCGAACTGTGATCTAATTAGCTTTAACTCAAAGATAATCCTTCTCAAAAAACATATTTGTGGAACAATAAATTAATCAAAGAATGATCTTTTATAAACATTGGAAGAAAGTAGGGATAAATTATATTTCAGATTTACTAAGACCAGACAAAACAGTGATACCTTTTGAATCACTGGGACTAAAAGCAACCGAATGGTTTCAATGGAGAGGGTTAATGGATGTTATTATAATTAAGATTTGGGGTTATAATTTTAACACTGATAACAATAATGTATTTATGGTACAGGATATTGAATAACGGATGTTGGTTATGACTTTTGAACACCGCATTCTTAAGTGCAAAAAAATATCAGCAAAGAAATTTGACTCTCATTGGAAAGACAATAATTATAAAATCGTTCATCATATTTCAATTCTTATACACTTGTGGCGCAATTGAAATACCAAATAAATACATGAAATAGAAATATATGAAATAGAAAACCTAATTGTCGATTATTTCTGGTCAGGAATTGAGACATTTTGATACAGTCGAACTGTGATTTAATTAGCTTTAACTCAAAGATAATCCTTCTTAAAAAACATATTTATGGAACAATAAATTAATCAAAGAATGATATTTTATAAACATTGGAAGGAAGTAGGGATAAATTATA
This sequence comes from Lineus longissimus, assembly GCF_910592395.1. Taxonomy (NCBI): domain Eukaryota; kingdom Metazoa; phylum Nemertea; class Pilidiophora; order Heteronemertea; family Lineidae; genus Lineus; species Lineus longissimus. The sequence continues at coordinate 10,590,919 of NC_088323.1, read as the reverse complement.
TTTCAGATTAACTAATACCAAACAAAACAGTGATACCTTTTGAATCACTGGAACTAAAAGCAACCGAATGATTTAAATGGAGAGGGTTAATGGATGTTATTATAAATAAGATTTGGGGTTATAATTTTAACACTGATAACAATAATGTATTTATGGTACAGGATGTTGAATAACGGATGTTGGTTATGACTTTTGAACACCGCATTCTTAAGTGTAAAAATATATTAAAATAGTTGGAAGCAAAGAAATTTGACTCTCATTAGAAAGACAATAATTATAAAATCGTTCATCATATATTATATATGAATTCTTATACACTTGTGGAGCAATTGAAATACCAGATAAATACATGAAATAGAAATATATGAAATAGAAAACCTAATTTTCGATTATTTCTGGTCAGGAAAGAATATTGATTAAGACATTTTGATACAGTCGAACTGTGATTTATTTAGCTTTAAACTTAAAGATAATTCTTCTCAAAAAACATATTTGTGGAACATTAAATTAATCAAAGAATGATCTTTTATAAACATTGGAAGAAAGTAGGGATAAATTATATTTCAGATTTAGTAAGACCAGACAAAACAGTGATACCTTTTGAATCACTGGGACTAAAAGCAACCGAATGGTTTCAATGGAGAGGGTTAATGGATGTTATTATAAATAAGATTTGGGGTTATGATTTTAACACTGATAACAATAATGTATTTATGGTACAGGATGTTGAATAACGGATGTTGGTTATGACTTTTGAACACCGCATTCTTAAGTGCAAAAAAATATCAGCAAAGAAATTTGACTCTCATTGGAAAGACAATAATTATAAAATCGTTCATCATATTTCAATTCTTATACACTTGTGGTGCAATTGAAATACCAGATAAATACATGAAATAGAAATATATGAAATAGAAAACCTAATTTTCGATTATTTCTGGTCAGGAATTGAGACATTTTGATACAGTCGAACTGTGATTTAATTAGCTTTAACTCAAAGATAATCCTTCTTAAAAAATATATTTATGGAACAATAAATTAATCAAAAAATGATATTTTATAAACATTGGAAGGAAGTAGGGATAAATTATATTTCAGATTAACTAATACCAAACAAAACAGTGATACCTTTTGAATCACTGGAACTAAAAGCAACCGAATGATTTAAATGGAGAGGGTTAATGGATGTTATTATAAATAAGATTTGGGGTTATAATTTTAACACTGATAACAATAATGTATTTATGGTACAGGATGTTGAATAACGGATGTTGGTTATGACTTTTGAACACCGCATTCTTAAGTGCAAAAAAATATCAGCAAAGAAATTTGACTCTCATTGGAAAGACAATGATAATAAAATCGTTCATCATATTTCAATTCTTATACACTTGTGGCGCAAAACGGATGTTGGTTATGACTTTTGAACACCGCATTCTTAAGTGCAAAAAAATATCAGCAAAGAAATTTGACTCTCATTGGAAAGACAATAATTATAAAATCGTTCATCATATTTCAATTCTTATACACTTGTGGCGCAATTGAAATACAAAATAAATACATGAAATAGAAATATATGAAATAGAAAACCTAATTTTCGATTATTTCTGGTCAGGAATTGAGACATTTTGATACAGTCGAACTGTGATTTAATTAGCTTTAACTCAAAGATAATCCTTCTTAAAAAACATATTTATGGAACAATAAATTAATCAAAGAATGATCTTTTATAAACATGGGAAGAAAGTAGATTTACTAAGACCAAACAAAACAGTGATAGCTTTTGAATCACTGGAACTAAAAGCAACCGAATAATTTAAATGGAGAGGGTTAATGGATGTTATTATAAATAAGATTTGGGGTTATAATTTTAACACTGATAACAATAATGTATTTATGGTACAGGATGTTGAATAACGGATGTTGGTTATGACTTTTGAACACCGCATTCTTAAGTGTAAAAATATATTAAATAATTGGAAGCAAAGAAATTTGACTCTCATTAGAAAGACAATAATTATAAAATCGTTCATCATATATTATATCAATTCTTATACACTTGTGGAGCAATTGAAATACCAGATAAATACATGAAATAGAAATATATGAAATAGAAAACCTAATTTTCGATTATTTCTGGTCAGGAAAGAATATTGATTTAGACATTTTGATACAGTCGAACTGTGATTTATTTAGCTTTAAACTTAAAGATAATTCTTCTCAAAAAACATATTTGTGGAACAATAAATTAATCAAAGAATGATCTTTTATAAACATTGGAAGAAAGTAGGGATAAATTATATTTCAGATTTAGTATGACCAGACAAAAAAGTGATACCTTTTGAATCACTGGGACTAAAAGCAACCGAATGGTTTCAATGGAGAGGGTTAATGGATGTTATTATAAATAAGATTTGGGGTTATAATTTTAACACTGATAACAATAATGTATTTATGGTACAGGATGTTGAATAACGGATGTTGGTTATGACTTTTGAACACCGCATTCTTAAGTGCAAAAAAATATCAGCAAAGAAATTTGACTCTCATTGGAAAGACAATAATTATAAAATCGTTCATCATATTTCAATTCTTATACACTTGTGGTGCAATTGAAATACCAGATAAATACATGAAATAGAAATATATGAAATAGAAAACCTAATTTTCGATTATTTCTGGTCAGGAATTGAGACATTTTGATACAGTCGAACTGTGATCTAATTAGCTTTAACTCAAAGATAATCCTTCTCAAAAAACATATTTGTGGAACAATAAATTAATCAAAGAATGATCTTTTATAAACATTGGAAGAAAGTAGGGATAAATTATATTTCAGATTTACTAAGACCAGACAAAACAGTGATACCTTTTGAATCACTGGGACTAAAAGCAACCGAATGGTTTCAATGGAGAGGGTTAATGGATGTTATTATAATTAAGATTTGGGGTTATAATTTTAACACTGATAACAATAATGTATTTATGGTACAGGATATTGAATAACGGATGTTGGTTATGACTTTTGAACACGGCATTCTTAAGTGCAAAAAAATATCAGGAAAGAAATTTGACTCTCATTGGAAAGACAATAATTATAAAATCGTTCATCATATTTCAATTCTTATACACTTGTGGCGCAATTGAAATACCAAATAAATACATGAAATAGAAATATATGAAATAGAAAACCTAATTGTCGATTATTTCTGGTCAGGAATTGAGACATTTTGATACAGTCGAACTGTGATCTAATTAGCTTTAACTCAAAGATAATCCTTCTCAAAAAACATATTTATGGAACAATAAATTAATCAAAGAATGATCTTTTATAAACATTGGAAGAAAGTAGGGATAAATTATATTTCAGATTTACTAAGACCAGACAAAACAGTGATACCTTTTGAATCACTGGGACTAAAAGCAACCGAATGGTTTCAATGGAGAGGGTTAATGGATGTTATTATAATTAAGATTTGGGGTTATAATTTTAACACTGATAACAATAATGTATTTATGGTACAGGATATTGAATAACGGATGTTGGTTATGACTTTTGAACACCGCATTCTTAAGTGCAAAAAAATATCAGCAAAGAAATTTGACTCTCATTGGAAAGACAATAATTATAAAATCGTTCATCATATTTCAATTCTTATACACTTGTGGCGCAATTGAAATACCAAATAAATACATGAAATAGAAATATATGAAATAGAAAACCTAATTGTCGATTATTTCTGGTCAGGAATTGAGACATTTTGATACAGTCGAACTGTGATTTAATTAGCTTTAACTCAAAGATAATCCTTCTTAAAAAACATATTTATGGAACAATAAATTAATCAAAGAATGATATTTTATAAACATTGGAAGGAAGTAGGGATAAATTATATTTCAGATTAACTAATACCAAACAAAACAGTGATACCTTTTGAATCACTGGAACTAAAAGCAACCGAATGATTTAAATGGAGAGGGTTAATGGATGTTATTATAAATAAGATTTGGGGTTATAATTTTAACACTGATAACAATAATGTATTTATGGTACAGGATGTTGAATAACGGATGTTGGTTATGACTTTTGAACACCGCATTCTTAAGTGCAAAAAAATATCAGCAAAGAAATTTGACTCTCATTGGAAAGACAATAATTATAAAATCGTTCATCATATTTCAATTCTTATACACTTGTGGCGCAAAACGGATGTTGGTTATGACTTTTGAACACCGCATTCTTAAGTGCAAAAAAATATCAGCAAAGAAATTTGACTCTCATTGGAAAGACAATAATTATAAAATCGTTCATCATATTTCAATTCTTATACACTTGTGGTGCAATTGAAATACCAGATAAATACATGAAATAGAAATATATGAAATAGAAAACCTAATTTTCGATTATTTCTCGTCAGGAATTGAGACATTTTGATACAGTCGAACTGTGATCTAATTAGCTTTAACTCAAAGATAATCCTTCTCAAAAAACATATTTATGGAACAATAAATTAATCAAAGAATGATCTTTTATAAACATTGGAAGAAAGTAGGGATAAATTATATTTCAGATTTACTAAGACCAGACAAAACAGTGATACCTTTTGAATCACTGGGACTAAAAGCAACCGAATGGTTTCAATGAAAGGGTTAATGGATGTTATAAAATTAAGATTTGGGGTTATAATTTTAACACTGATAACAATAATGTATTTATGGTACAGGATATTGAATAACGGATGTTGGTTATGACTTTTGAACACCGCATTCTTAAGTGTAAAAATATATTAAAATAATTGGAAGCAAAGAAATTTGACTCTCATTAGAAAGACAATAATTATAAAATCGTTCATCATATATTATATCAATTCTTATACACTTGTGGAGCAATTGAAATACCAGATAAATACATGAAATAGAAATATATGAAATAGAAAACCTAATTTTCGATTATTTCTGGTCAGGAAAGAATATTGATTTAGACATTTTGATACAGTCGAACTGTGATCTAATTAGCTTTAACTCAAAGATAATCCTTCTCAAAAAACATATTTATGGAACAATAAATTAATCAAAGAATGATCTTTTATAGACATTGGAAGAAAGTAGGGATAAATTATATTTCAGATTTACTAAGACCAGACAAAACAGTGATACCTTTTGAATCACTGGGACTAAAAGCAACCGAATGGTTTCAATGGAGAGGGTTAATGGATGTTATTATAATTAAGATTTGGGGTTATAATTTTAACACTGATAACAATAATGTATTTATGGTACAGGATATTGAATAACGGATGTTGGTTATGACTTTTGAACACCGCATTCTTAAGTGCAAAAAAATATCAGCAAAGAAATTTGACTCTCATTGGAAAGACAATAATTATAAAATCGTTCATCATATTTCAATTCTTATACACTTGTGGCGCAATTGAAATACCAAATAAATACATGAAATAGAAATATATGAAATAGAAAACCTAATTGTCGATTATTTCTGGTCAGGAATTGAGACATTTTGATACAGTCGAACTGTGATTTAATTAGCTTTAACTCAAAGATAATCCTTCTTAAAAAACATATTTATGGAACAATAAATTAATCAAAGAATGATATTTTATAAACATTGGAAGGAAGTAGGGATAAATTATATTTCAGATTAACTAATACCAAACAAAACAGTGATACCTTTTGAATCACTGGAACTAAAAGCAACCGAATGATTTAAATGGAGAGGGTTAATGGATGTTATTATAAATAAGATTTGGGGTTATAATTTTAACACTGATAACAATAATGTATTTATGGTACAGGATGTTGAATAACGGATGTTGGTTATGACTTTTGAACACCGCATTCTTAAGTGCAAAAAAATATCAGCAAAGAAATTTGACTCTCATTGGAAAGACAATGATAATAAAATCGTTCATCATATTTCAATTCTTATACACTTGTGGCGCAAAATGGATGTTGGTTATGACTTTTGAACACCGCATTCTTAAGTGCAAAAAAATATCAGCAAAGAAATTTGACTCTCATTGGAAAGACAATAATTATAAAATCGTTCATCATATTTCAATTCTTATACACTTGTGGCGCAATTGAAATACAAAATAAATACATGAAATAGAAATATATGAAATAGAAAACCTAATTTTCGATTATTTCTGGTCAGGAATTGAGACATTTTTATACAGTCGAACTGTGATTTAATTAGCTTTAACTCAAAGATAATCCTTCTTAAAAAACATATTTATGGAACAATAAATTAATCAAAGAATGATCTTTTATAAACATGGGAAGAAAGTAGATTTACTAAGACCAAACAAAACAGTGATACCTTTTGAATCACTGGAACTAAAAGCAACCGAATAATTTAAATGGAGAGGGTTAATGGATGTTATTATAAATAAGATTTGGGGTTATAATTTTAACACTGATAACAATAATGTATTTATGGTACAGGATGTTGAATAACGGATGTTGGTTATGACTTTTGAACACCGCATTCTTAAGTGCAAAAAAATATCAGCAAAGAAATTTGACTCTCATTGGAAAGACAATAATTATAAAATCGTTCATCATATTTCAATTCTTATACACTTGTGGTGCAATTGAAATACCAGATAAATACATGAAATAGAAATATATGAAATAGAAAACCTAATTTTCGATTATTTCTGGTCAGGAATTGAGACATTTTGATACAGTCGAACTGTGATCTAATTAGCTTTAACTCAAAGATAATCCTTCTCAAAAAACATATTTATGGAACAATAAATTAATCAAAGAATGATCTTTTATAAACATTGGAAGAAAGTAGGGATAAATTATATTTCAGATTTACTAAGACCAGACAAAACAGTGATACCTTTTGAATCACTGGGACTAAAAGCAACCGAATGGTTTCAATGAAAGGGTTAATGGATGTTATAAAATTAAGATTTGGGGTTATAATTTTAACACTGATAACAATAATGTATTTATGGTACAGGATATTGAATAACGGATGTTGGTTATGACTTTTGAACACTGCATTCTTAAGTGTAAAAATATATTAAAATAATTGGAAGCAAAGAAATTTGACTCTCATTAGAAAGACAATAATTATAAAATCGTTCATCATATATTATATCAATTCTTATACACTTGTGGAGCAGTTGAAATACCAGATAAATACATGAAATAGAAATATATGAAATAGAAAACCTAATTTTCGATTATTTCTGGTCAGGAAAGAATATTGATTTAGACATTTTGATACAGTAGAACTGTGATTTATTTAGCTTTAAACTTAAAGATAATTCTTCTCAAAAAACATATTTGTGGAACAATAAATTAATCAAAGAATGATCTTTTATAAACATTGGAAGAAAGTAGGGATAAATTATATTTCAGATTTAGTAAGACCAGACAAAACAGTGATACCTTTTGAATCACTGGGACTAAAAGCAACCGAATGGTTTCAATGGAGAGGGTTAATGGATGTTATTATAAATAAGATTTGGGGTTATGATTTTAACACTGATAACAATAATGTATTTATGGTACAGGATGTTGTATAACGGATGTTGGTTATGACTTTTGAACACCGCATTCTTAAGTGCAAAAAAATATCAGCAAAGAAATTTGACTCTCATTGGAAAGACAATAATTATAAAATCGTTCATCATATTTCAATTCTTATACACTTGTGGTGCAATTGAAATACCAGATAAATACATGAAATAGAAATATATGAAATAGAAAACCTAATTTTCGATTATTTCTGGTCAGGAATTGAGACATTTTGATACAGTCGAACTGTGATCTAATTAGCTTTAACTCAAAGATAATCCTTCTCAAAAAACATATTTATGGAACAATAAATTAATCAAAGAATGATCTTTTATAGACATTGGAAGAAAGTAGGGATAAATTATATTTCAGATTTACTAAGACCAGACAAAACAGTGATACCTTTTGAATCACTGGGACTAAAAGCAACCGAATGGTTTCAATGGAGAGGGTTAATGGATGTTATTATAATTAAGATTTGGGGTTATAATTTTAACACTGATAACAATAATGTATTTATGGTACAGGATATTGAATAACGGATGTTGGTTATGACTTTTGAACACCGCATTCTTAAGTGCAAAAAAATATCAGCAAAGAAATTTGACTCTCATTGGAAAGACAATAATTATAAAATCGTTCATCATATTTCAATTCTTATACACTTGTGGCGCAATTGAAATACCAAATAAATACATGAAATAGAAATATATGAAATAGAAAACCTAATTGTCGATTATTTCTGGTCAGGAATTGAGACATTTTGATACAGTCGAACTGTGATTTAATTAGCTTTAACTCAAAGATAATCCTTCTTAAAAAACATATTTATGGAACAATAAATTAATCAAAGAATGATATTTTATAAACATTGGAAGGAAGTAGGGATAAATTATATTTCAGATTAACTAATACCAAACAAAACAGTGATACCTTTTGAATCACTGGAACTAAAAGCAACCGAATGATTTAAATGGAGAGGGTTAATGGATGTTATTATAAATAAGATTTGGGGTTATAATTTTAACACTGATAACAATAATGTATTTATGGTACAGGATGTTGAATAACGGATGTTGGTTATGACTTTTGAACACCGCATTCTTAAGTGCAAAAAAATATCAGCAAAGAAATTTGACTCTCATTGGAAAGACAATGATAATAAAATCGTTCATCATATTTCAATTCTTATACACTTGTGGCGCAAAATGGATGTTGGTTATGACTTTTGAACACCGCATTCTTAAGTGCAAAAAAATATCAGCAAAGAAATTTGACTCTCATTGGAAAGACAATAATTATAAAATCGTTCATCATATTTCAATTCTTATACACTTGTGGCGCAATTGAAATACAAAATAAATACATGAAATAGAAATATATGAAATAGAAAACCTAATTTTCGATTATTTCTGGTCAGGAATTGAGACATTTTGATACAGTCGAACTGTGATTTAATTAGCTTTAACTCAAAGATAATCCTTCTTAAAAAACATATCTATGGAACAATAAATTAATCAAAGAATGATCTTTTATAAACATGGGAAGAAAGTAGATTTACTAAGACCAAACAAAACAGTGATACCTTTTGAATCACTGGAACTAAAAGCAACCGAATAATTTAAATGGAGAGGGTTAATGGATGTTATTATAAATAAGATTTGGGGTTATAATTTTAACACTGATAACAATAATATATTTATGGAACAGGATGTTGAATAACGGATGTTGGTTATGACTTTTGAACACCGCATTCTTAAGTGTGAAAATATATTAAATAATTGGAAGCAAAGAAATTTGACTCTCATTAGAAAGACAATAATTATAAAATCGTTCATCATATATTATATCAATTCTTATACACTTGTGGAGCAATTGAAATACCAAATAAATACATGAAATAGAATTATATGAAATAGAAAACCTAATTTTCGATTATTTCTGGTCAGGAAAGAATATTGATTTAGACATTTTGATACAGTCGAACTGTGATTTAATTAGCTTTAAACTTAAAGATAATCCTTCTTAAAAAACTTATTGATGGAACAATAAATTAATCAAAGAATGATATTTTATAAACATTGGAAGGAAGTAGGGATAAATTATATTTCAGATTTACTAATACCAAACAAAACAGTGATACCTTTTGAATCACTGGAACTAAAAGCAACCGAATGATTTAAATGGAGAGGGTTAATGGATGTTATTATAAATAAGATTTGGGGTTATAATTTTAACACTGATAACAATAATGTATTTATGGTACAGGATGTTGAATAACGGATGTTGGTTATGACTTTTGAACACCGCATTCTTAAGTGTAAAAATATATTAAATAATTGGAAGCAAAGAAATTTGACTCTCATTAGAAAGACAATAATTATAAAATCGTTCATCATATATTATATCAATTCATTTACACTTGTGGAGCAATTGAAATACCAGATAAATACATGAAATAGAAATATATGAAATAGAAAACCTAATTTTCGATTATTTCTGGTCAGGAAAGAATATTGATTTAGACATTTCGATACAGTTGAACTGTGATTTAATTAGCTTTAAACTTAAAGATAATTCTTCTCAAAAAACATATTTGTGGAACAATAAATTAATCAAAGAATGATATTTTATAAACATTGGAAGAAAGTAGGGATAAATTATATTTCAGATTTACTAAGACCAGACAAAACAGTGATACCTTTTGAATCACTGGGACTAAAAGCAACCGAATGGTTTCAATGGAGAGGGTTAATGGATGTTATTATAAATAAGATTTGGGGTTATAATTTTAACACTCATAACAATAATGTATTTATGGTACAGGATGTTGAATAACGGATGTTGGTTATGACTTTTGAACACCGCATTCTTAAGTGCAAAAAAATATCAGCAAAGAAATTTGACTCTCATTGGAAAGACAATAATTATAAAATCGTTCATCATATTTCAATTCTTATACACTTGTGGCGCAATTGAAATACCAGATAAATACATGAAATAGAAATATGTGAAATAGAAAAACTATCTTTCGATTATTTCTGGTCAGGAATTGAGACATTTTGATACAGTCGAACTGTGATTTAATTAGCTTTAACTCAAAGATAATCCTTCTGAAAAAACATATTCATGGAACAATAAATTAATCAAAGAATGATCTTTTATAAACATTGGAAGAAAGTAGGGATAAATTATATTTCAGATTTACTAAGACCAGACAAAACAGTGATACCTTTTGAATCACTGGGACTAAAAGCAACCGAATGGTTTCAATGGAGAGGGTTAATGGATGTTATTATAAATAAGATTTGGGGTTAAAATTTTAACACTGATAACAATAATGTATTCATGGTACAGGATGTTGAATAACGGATGTTGGTTATGACTTTTGTAAGTGTAAAAAAATATTGAATAATTGGAAGCAAAGAAATTTGACTCTCATTGGAAAGACAATAATTATAAAATCGTTCATCATAATCTCAATTCTTATACACTTGAACTTGAACACGGCATTCTTAAGTGTAAAAAAATATTGAATAATTTGAAGCAAAGAAATTTGACTCTCATTGGAAAGACAATAATTATAAAATCGTTCATCATATCTCAATTCTCATACACTTGTGGAGCAATTGAAATACCAGATGAATACATGAAATAGAAATACATGAAATAGATTCTGGTCAGGAAAAAATACTGATTTAGACATTTTGATACAGTCGAACTGTGATTTAATTAGTTTTAAACTTAAAGATAATCCTTCTCAAAACACATATTTATGGTACAATAAATTAATCAAATTTAATTAAAGAATGATCTTTTATAAACATTGGAAGGAAGTAGGGATAAATTATACATTATTGTTATCAGTTATTCAAGAGGTATCGCTGTTTTGTTCTGGTCTTAGTAAATCTGAAATCTAGTTTTAAACTTAAAGATAATCCTTCTCAAAGAACATATTTATGGAACAATAAATTAATCAAAATTAATCAAAGAATGAAAAGCAACCGAATGGTAGATAACATCACACATCTTTTTGGGACTGTCGGGGTATTCAGGAGTTTTGGGGAAATATTAAGGGCTGGCTTCAGCCATTATCAAACCAAATTAGAAAAATAAATATTTTTTTGGGGTGAGGGATGAACTATTGTGCACAGTCATTTTTTCGGCCAATATTCACAACAGAAGATTAGAAAATTCTCTTAAACATATAGAATTCACAATAGCATGTAAAAATAACAAAAGTAGATTTATTCAATGAGAAATGGGAACCAATTCAATACTTACTGTTAAATTTGGGGGGTGGGGTGGGGGGGAGTTGTTTTGTTTCAATACCAAAAAGATCATCAAATGTATGTGATGTATTAATATTATAGGCCAATTAATTGTAAAGGAGCATGGTGGTGTAATTTGCCAGCATGTTCCTAGCAAAAGTTCTATGTAATGATGTTTGATTAAATAAAAAAAAAAGAAGACTTTTGAACACCCACTTGTCTAGTGTTCCCGATAGGGCGCAACTGTCTAATCGCCAAAGTGGAATAAATGCAAGACTTGAAAATTTAATACAACATTTTGAAATATACAGGCAACACTTGAAAATTTAATACAACATTTTGAAATATACAGGCAACACTTGAAAAAAACATGGCAACATTTTGAATAAAATCTCGCAACATTCACGTGACCGAACAATACCACGTGATCTTCCTTTTCCACTGAGAAACGTGATTTATTTTTTACACACCAGGCAACGCCATTTTGCTTCCCATATTTGGCACATGCGTCATAATTTATTCATACGAATTCTGTATCCATGGTAATCGAGATTGAAGAACTAGTTTTTCTGCCGACCTGATCACCACTGGCTTATCCGCGAATAGAGTAACAATAGGGAAACACTGAAATACGGGAGACACTGACCGATGACACACTGAAACACTGAAATACCGATCCACTGTCGTTGTGCGTATATCCATAAGGAGGAGACTTTAGGATTGACATTCACTGCTGGCTTTGGACATTGGCTGATGTCAGGGAGAGGATGGAACAGCAATAATCGTATTCATCTGAAAGAACAAGGAATTAAGATATGTTTACACCTATGACCTATTACACCTATTCTCTAAATCTACTATGAACCGTCCTTTCATGGCAGCCTGGATGACATGATTAGACCCCCGAATGGACACGCCATTTGGGCTCAAAGTACGAACCTTTCGTTCTGGCGAAGACGTGGCATGTTCAAAAGTTCTGTGGATTTAACTCTTGTGTTTTTTGCAGTCCACACAACATTTTGCCTTGCGTTCTCAAAGGCGTCTCCTGGTGTAAGGAGTAAAAAATGTGCAGAAAAACTAATTGTCCAATTGAATAATCCGGTTATATGCATGGGGCACAAAAAGACCCTGATCCCTACATAGCTTGGGTCTAACATGATCACACCCAAGCAAAATAGGGATCAAGGTCTGTTTCTGCCTGTTATGCATATAACAGGATTATTTAATGAGACAATTAGTTTTCCTGTACATATATATTATCATCCTAAGAAAATCAGGGGTTAATGTTAATGTTAATGTCCCCCCCCCCCCCCCCGAGATATTCAATTTATATAAAAACGATATCCAAACTCGCATTCACTCTCCGACATGTATGATTAACAAATAATTGGCGGGCAAGAAATCTTTTGGAGGATGACATCAATAGACCCCGAATGGACAAGCTATTCTTCATGTTTATAAATTATCAAGACCTACCCTCACAAGCCCTTGTCTGACAACAAACTATCTTCTTGCAGAGAAGCCCATGTCCCAACACAGGTGCCTTCAGAAAGACTGCAATGAGATTGTCCTCCCATATTAGGTCTTCGCAACTCTTTGGCTGTGGACATTCTGTTGTCTTGGCTGATGGATGGATGGATGGATGGCATGAAAAAAAAAAGAATATGTCTAAAAGTGTAAAACAGGCCACATTGTTAACCATGGCCAAAGAAGCCCGGGCAGAAAAATTGGGGGCCCGAACACCTATGGCCACAATCGACAATCCTGGGCACTCAAGCAATACTCAAAACAAAACAACATATTCCTACCCCAATCCCATATCTTTGGTGTGTAATCAATCCATCAAGAAAGTTAAAGAATATCGAAACATGGCAGTGATGCTAGTCTCGGACAATGCTCGAATCTGCAACGCACTGATTGGGAGGTGTGGTTAGAGCAAGACTACCTATCTATTAATAGCTGGCAGCACAGTCATGCTGGTACTAGTATTACTGTAAAATCGGTAAGGAAACGTCGTGACTTTGGCATGTATCTACATGTAATAAGATTGACTGTTCTTCTTTCCATTGTTCAAGAGCAATAAACCCATTAAAGAAATTATCAAAATTATATATATTTGACTGTAAACCTATTCCCAGAGGCTTGATATAGGAGGCCTTCCTTGTACCCTTCAACGAAATATAGGCCTAGGTGCGGCAACTGATATTCAATTTAGATTAACAACCTCCAAGGCTATTGTTATTTAGCGGTCCATACTCAATTGCATTGCAAATTTGCTTGGGCGACGATGGGCCAAATGGTATTTGGCTAGCACTTGTAAATTAAAATTTGTGTCACGTGCTTTTGTTTACAAATAAGCCACCCATCGGTGACCTGAGACACCGATTGTCTTTGGTGGTGTGTAAACAAAGTGACATTTTCCGCAAATAATTTAGTTTTTCTGCGTAATTCAATCCGTCCAAGATGTCACAAGGAGATAGTTATCATCTTAAGTTTGACCTTGTTGAAAGGTTACTGTAAATCAGTCAGGAGCTATACTAGTCAGTTTCACTGAGACAAGTCATCCTGTAAAACAGATCAAAATAATTTTTTTCTTTTTTTCTTTCGCTGACCCATTAAAAAGATTATAATGCATAATATACTGCAATTTCTTTTAAATATATTGAAAGACAAAGAAATGCCAGCCCACTAAACTTAGAGGGCCGCTGTCCACACTTTCGTCCAAAGTTTACACCTTCCCTTCAGTGGTGCCGCCATCTTGGATCAACGAAAGGGCCAACTATTTTTGCCTAAAAATGAATGATATTCTCATTGATTTCAAATAAAAGTAGTTTTTGTGAAAGAATATTATTTGGACTAGTTAGAAATATCACAGTTTCAACAAATTCTTTGATAATTAGTCCACATTTGGACACTAGACCTCGCATTTCCCCGTCCACAAAGTCAAAGGCCACTTCGAAAATTTAAAAAAAGTGGCAAAGGACATTACCAGGCAGAGAATTACAAAGAAACACTTCAACACTAAGCAAAACCGAGGGGGTATTCCTACTGAATAAAATACTCAAAACAAAACAACATATTCCTACCCCAATCCCATATCTTTGGTGTGTAATCAATCCATCAAGAAAGTTAAAGAACATCGAAACGTGGTAGTGATGCTAGTCTCGGACAATGCTCGAATCCGCAACGCACTGATTGGGAAGTGTGGTTAGAGCAAGACTACCTATCTATTAATAGCTGGCAGCACAGTCATGCTGGTACTATTACTGTAAAATCGGTAAGGAAACGTCGTGACTTTGGCATGTATCTACATGTAATAAGATTGACTGTTCTTCTTTCCATTGTTCAAGAGCAATAAACCCATTTAAGAAATTATCAAAATTATATATATCTGACTGTAAACCTATTCCCAGATGCTTGATATAGGAGGCCTTCCTTGTACCCTTTAACGAAATATGGGTGCGGCAACTGATATTCAATTTAGATTGACAACGTCCAAGGGTATTGTTATTTAGCGGTCCATTTAGCGGTCCATACTCAATTGCATTGCAAATTTGCTTGGGCGACGGTGGGCCAAATGGTATTTGGCTAGCACATAATAAATTAAAATTTGTGTCACGTGCCTTTGTTTACAAATAAGCCACCCATCGGTGACCTAAGACACCGGTTGTCGGTGTATAAACAAAGTGACATTTTCCGCAAATAATTTAGTTTTTCTGCGTAATTCAATCCGTCCAGATGAAGATGTCACAAGGAGATAGTTATCATCTTAAGTTTGGCCCAGTTGAGAGGTTACTGTAAATCAGTCAGGAGCTATACTAGTCAGTTTCACTGTCATACTGTAAAACAGATCAAAATATTTTTTTTCTTTTTTTCTTTCGCTGACCCATTAAAAAGATTATAATGCATAATATACTGCAATTTCTTTTAAATATATTGAAAGACAGAGAAATGCCAGCCCACCAAACTTAGAGGGCCGCTGTCCACACTTTCGTCCACAGTTTACACCTTCCCTTCAGTGGTGCCGCCATCTTGGATCAGCGAAAGTTGGCCTGAGAGAGGGCCAACTATTTTTCCCTACAACTGAATAATATTGTCATTGTCATTCAAATAAAAGTAGTTTTTGTGAAAGAATATTATTTGGACTAGTTAGAAATATCCCAGTTTCAACAAATTCTTTGATAATTAGTCCACATTTGGACACTAGACCTCGCATTTCCCCGTCCACAAAGTCAAAGGCCACTTCGAAAATTTAAAAAAAGTGGCAAAGGACATTACCAGGCAGAGAATTACAAAGAAACACTTCAACACTAAGCAAAACCGAGGGGGTATTCCTACTGAACAAAATACTCGAAACAAAACAACATATTCCTACCCCAATCCCATATCTTTGGTGTGTAATCAATCCATCAAGAAAGTTAAAGAATATCGAAACGTGGTAGTGATGCTAGTCTCGGACAATGCTCGAATCCGCAACGCACTGATTGGGAAGTGTGGTTAGAGCAAGACTACCAATCTATTAATAGCTGGCAGCACAGTCATGCTGGTACTATTACTGTAAAATCGGTAAGGAAACGTCGTGACTTTGGCATGTATCTACATGTAATAAGATTGGCTGTTCTTCTTTCCATTGTTCAAGAGCAATAAACCCATTTAAGAAATTATCAAAATTATATATATCTGACTGTAAACCTATTCCCAGATGCTTGATATAGGAGGCCTTCCTTGTACCCTTTAACGAAATATAGGTGCGGCAACTGATATTCAATTTAGATTGACAACGTCCAAGGGTATTGTTATTTAGCGGTCCATTTAGCGGTCCATACTCAATTGCATTGCAAATTTGCTTGGGCGACGGTGGGCCAAATGGTATTTGGCTAGCACATAATAAATTAAAATTTGTGTCACGTGCTTTTGTTCACAAATAAGCCACCCATCGGTGACCTGAGACACCGGTTGTCGGTGTATAAACAAAGTGACATTTTCCGCAAATAATTTAGTTTTTCTGCGTAATTCAATCCGTCCAAGATGAAGATGTCACAAGGAGATAGTTATCATCTTAAGTTTGGCCCAGTTGAGAGGTTACTGTAAATCAGTCAGGAGCTATACTAGTCAGTTTCACTGTCATACTGTAAAACAGATCAAAATATTTTTTTCTTTTTTCTTTCGCTGACCCATTAAAAAGATTATAATGCATAATATACTGCAATTTCTTTTAAATATATTGAAAGACAAAGAAATGCCAGCCCACCAAACTTAGAGGGCCGCTGTCCACACTTTCGTCCACAGTTTACACCTTCCCTACAGTGGTGCCGCCATCTTGGATCAGCGAAAGTTGGCCTGAGAGAGGGCCAACTATTTTTGCCTACAACTGAATGATATTGTCATTGTCATTCAAATAAAAGTAGTTTTTGTGAAAGAATATTATTTGGACTAGTTAGAAATATCCCAGTTTCAACAAATTCTTTGATAATTAGTCCACATTTGGACACTAGACCTCGCATTTCCCCGTCCACAAAGTCAAAGGTCACTTCGAAAACCTTCAAAAAAGTGGCAAAGGACATAACCAGGCAGAGAATTACAAAGAAACACTTCAACACTAAGCAAAACCGAGGGGGTATTCCTACTGAATAAAATACTCAAAACAAAACAACATATTCCTACCCCAATCCCATATCTTTGGTGTGTAATCAATCCATCAAGAAAGTTAAAGAATATCGAAACGTGGTAGTGATGCTAGTCTCAGACAATGCTCGAATCCGCAACGCACTGATTGCGAAGTGTGGTTAGAGCAAGACTACCTCTCTATTAATAGCTGGCAGCACAGTCATGCTGGTACTATTGTTACTGTAAAATCGGTAAGGAAACGTCGTGACTTTGGCATGTATCTACATGTAATAAGATTGACTGTTCTTCTTTCCATTGTTCAAGAGCAATAAACCCATTAAAGAAATTATCAAAATTATATATTTGACTGTAAACCTATTCCCAGAGGCTTGATATAGGAGGCCTTCCTTGTACCCTTTAACGAAATATTGATGCGGCAACTGATATTCAATTTAGATTAATAACCTCCAAGGGTATTGTTATTTAGCGGTCCATTTAGCGGTCCATACTCAATTGCATTGCAAATTTGCTTGGGCGACGGTGGGCCAAATGGTATTTGGCTAGCACGTCGTAAATTAAAATTTGTGTCACGTGCTTTTGTTTACAAATAAGCCACACATCGGTGACCTGAGACACCGGTTGTCTTTGGTGGTGTTTAAACAAAGTGACATTTTCCGCAAATAATTTAGTTTTTCTGCGAAAAAAAAGCCCGTCCACTCATTGATCAAAATCATCCAACAAAATAGTTATTTTCCTTTTTTTCTTTTGCTGACCCATTAAAACGATTTTAATGTATAATATACTGCAATTTCTTTTAAATATATTGAAAGACAAAGAAATGCCCACCAAACTTAGAGGGCCGCTGTCCACACTTTCGTCCACAGTTTACACCTACCCGATTTGTTACATACTCGATGTGCACATCGTGTCGAGGGATGTCGTAGTTTCATCTAGTAAATAACAGGTGGCGCCACAATTAGTACATAACGCGGGAAATACAAATGTAGGTGTGGCGAATGGCAGTCCTCGAGGTTTTTAAAAAGGATGCCCCTCCATAGGTTCTGTCACTTTTAAAGAAGGGGGGGGGGGGGGTTGTTCCCAGCAGCCATGGGCTTCTGTTCAGGATTCTTACTTGTGATAAACCATTCAATAAGAACTCCAGTTAATGTGGTCATCTGAATGATTCATACTGGAGATAAACCATTAAATGTGATCGGGGGGGGGGGGGGGTCCTAGCAGCCGCCCTTGGGCTTCAGTTGGCAAGGATTCATACTTGTGATCATCTGAGAGATATGGAATTATACAGGAACAGACGACGACGATGGATGACAGACACTGCATGCACAGAATTCATACTGGAAATAAACCATTCAATGTGAACTCAAATGATTCCAACAATGAGCCAGCCACAATGAGCTAGCAAGCACCCTACATGCACTCATCATGCTACATGCTATTTGTTGCATTTGCATATCAGTCTACTCAATTACATGTTCCTCACAAAATTTTCATATCAAATTTCAAATTTCAAATTTTCAACAGACTGCGTAGGCCTTCGATTTGGTGTGATTAAGGCAACAATGTCAGCAGGCAATGCATTAGACAATACATGTACTGACCTGCTGTATAGAGAAATTATGACCAATATATAATTTCCCCGTTCAGGTCGCCAGGTTGTTGGTGTAAGTGAACCACTACACCACCCAACCCGGAGGGTAAAGAAAAATAAATTCAAATCATTATCTTTTGAAAATCTTTTTTATTGTTGTACATCCCAAGAATTATCGTAATGGCAATTTGGAATGTCGTGCAGGAGGAAACCCGTCCCCGGGAGAAAACCTACGCGATCGGAGGGAGCTGCCGACTCCATCACACAGGTGACAGGCTTCAAGGACTGAGTTTTTTAAATGACATCAGACGTGTACATTTAAGTACTGTGCCACTCCGAAAGCCCATAACAGGAGAAAACCAGAAGATAGTAATACTATCACACATGGTCTACTCCTTTACAAGATGTAATGTTCAAGAAAGACATTGCTAAATAGAGATCTTACACTAGTCAGACTCCACAACTTCAACTCTGCATGCTAATAATATGTTCATTCACTATTCATGCATGCATTAAACCTATTGTGTATGACTGCAGTTGAGCCATTTCAACCAACAGTCAAGGCTGTCATCACACCATGACTAAACAGCTTAAGGGCCCAATTTAAATAACAAAAGGACCACATTTCTCATGGCCACTCCACCTTGAGGCTGCCGCTTTGCATCACAAAAGGTTGAGAGGTGACATGTTATTTGCATGACAAAAGACGTAGCTTTCGACATGGCAAGACTAGACAGAAGTGGGTATGCCAGTTTTTTGGCAAGTTGGAGTCTAAGATCTCTTTATTTTACTAACAAGGTCTACATTTATTACATGCAGGACAAAATGAAACGTCTTACAAAGTTGACGTTTTAATTACACTTTTCTCAAACCATTCAGTACCATGTCTAATCCAATTCTCAGTGGGGCAAAAGACCGTCTTCATAATCTGCAGAGCATGATAAATATGCCCTGGCAAGATCTCGAAGCAGTCGATTCTGTCATCAGGAAATCTTTTGATATTCTCACAAATATCAATAAAATAATGGGAGTGTTTTCAACTATATAAATTGAATGTGTCTTTTCATCAATACCTGGTTCCCAGGTATTTGGTAGAAGTGATTGAGGGAACGCAACTTCTTTAACTTCTTTGTGTAGTTGGTCAGTTGTCTCTGGTATTATATGATACCAAGCAACTGAGCCAGCCAATGTTAGAAGGTCTCAGCTTAACTGCTCAGACCAATGCCCGTGGATTCTATGGTGCTGGGGAGATCGAGAAACAGTAAAAAAGGCCTACGTTCCATCGCAGACACATATGTTCCTTTTTTGCTTGGGGTTTAAGCAAGAAAGAAATCATATGAACCCCATGTCTCAAGTGATGGAGATATAATAATGAAATATCTGATGAAGTTGGTGATTATTTCAGGAGAAAACCATTTCAAGCAGTAGGGTCCTGATGTGCCCTAGGCTATTAGCTTCTGCCTTCATAAGCTAAAAATCAATTTTGCTTAAGACTTATTTGTTTGGGTACTGACATGCCCTATTGGCTCTCCATAAACGCCCACTCCACATTTCGCTTTCTTTCAAAAGATTTTGCCAGAAAATTGTTGATCTCTTGGATCATGGTGCCCCTGGTAACAAAAGAAACCCTCCTCTAAAATGTTATTCCTTCTTTATACGTGCATTATTTTAAACCATGACAACATATTGTCATTGCCCTAAGAAGGTAAATATATGCCTTCTCCCATCATAAAATTTTAGGATTTTTATCAATAAAATCACCTTTCAATCAGATATTTCAATAAAAACAATAGGTCTACGGTGACAAAAATACATCGTTGGGATGTGCTGGTCAGCAACATCCATCTTCCTCCTGTCGGATGCTTCTCCATGCTGAAAAGAAACAAATTACATACAGTAAGGTTTATTGGTGCAAAATATCATCAGTGAAATATTCATTGTCCAGGAACATGTTCGTCTTGACCCGCAATGTTTTGAGATCGCTCCATCACTCACAAGCTCGATGTTGGTGATGCAAACACATGAGAGTCAAGATGGAACATGTTAAGTTCCTGCAATAATGAGGTTAAGATTTGATCAGAAACAAGAAACAACAACTGAACAGCTCTATCAATGTCAATATCATAACAGTTAGAAATTACTTGTCTTGTGTTGACATTTAACCTTACAAGAATGCCAACACAGAACTTATGCAGGGACTTGAGGATTGGGGAAGTTTATGCCATCTCAGCCGCCTGCGTGGTTTCATTAGTAAAGTTGTTGTTGCCATTAAATTAATTGATGTTGGTTGTAGTGTTGGTGAGGGGGGGGGGGGGCCAATTGCGTATTTTGCATCACCAGTGAGGTCACCAAGTGCCACAAGGACCCTACTTTATAATACAGTGGAACCTCCCTTAGCATACACCTCTCTAAAAGGACCTTCTCTCTTTTAGGACACTAACTTTGATTGTCTCCATTCAATTTGAACTCTCTAATCAGTACACCTCTCTTGTAAGCACAGCACTTATCAGTCTTGAGGATGTCCTTAATAGAGTAGTTCTACTGTGATCACATCATCCCCCCCCCCAAGTTGCTACCCAATAACTTTTTCCTTTGCTACTCTCTTCTCTTCTTGGCCCAATGTCATTGAAATGGCCTGTCCTGGAAAGCTGATACTCCATGCAAATGCACCAGCATTGACCAACAGAGTTATTTTACAGCTGTTAACACTTGAGTTGAGCTCCCACATTAATCAACGTCAAACGCACTTAGGGCTTCGAGGAACAACGACGTGAATTAACGTCACATTTTTCAACTCGGGGTAATGGTTTTCCATTTGAATTTCATTCAATCGGGTGGGTGCTGACAGAAAGACTTTTGAGGAATCTTCTGTACCCAGGCGGCTGCAATCACATGTCAATAAAGTTGTTGTTTTTTGTAACCATTCAAAGCTCAACCTCACTGATATCTCAAACCTAAAACAATCATGCTGTACCACTTTCAACTACAACTTTTTCACAGTACTGTCTGAAATTCCGAAGGGGGAAAAGTTGGTTATCTTTCTAGATATTGATTTGAAACCTGCACCCTACGGTGTTTTGAGCATTTCCAGACCTCTGGTATCAGGGAACCCCCGAGGCTTGACACGTTAAAGGTTGTGTTAAGCCTCTGTATGTTTGGCCAGACTTCATGAAATCACAATACTGGCAATGGCCATGTTCAACTACTGCTCATTAAGCAGTTCGGGATTGTTTCTAAGTGTTACATTAAGCTCCAGTTGATAAAAATGCTTTGCTTTTGATATTCATGCAACCAGCATAACCAAGTTGTTTATGAGAGTGAGATATCAGTGGGTTACGAAGTGATTTTCTGTGATGGCATATTCAGAATCAATTAGTTCAATAGAGCATTTAAAGAGGCAAACGTGAGAGGTCATCATCACCGTGGGTTTGATGAAAATGGCACTGTAATTGGTGACGCTAAAACAACGTTGGAAAATTATTCCTCAACAGAGAGCTCACCATCTCTAGAGAGCTCACCATCTCTTAATCAGGCCAATGGCTAACACCTTATTAAGGTCATCTGAAAAACTGAAATTGATTTGTTTACATTACCGTGTGATGGCACCCTTCCGAAGGTATGAGATAGGCTGTCCTCATGGTGGCTGCAGGATATCATGTCTGGGCTCTATGTCCGTAGCTTTCCCTAAGTCCAGAGAGTCTCTTTGGAGTTGGATTGTCATTATAGTTTATTAGAATGACAGACATTTTGGTGTCCAATCCATCCCCACAGCAAACAAGTTCCCTTTCTGATCTCAGCGAATGTTCTCCTTGAATTGTTCTGTCAAGGCATCGTTTGCTGAGCTGTGGTTCGTCACTCCTGCACATGGCTATCCCTCTGCACAACCATTCGATCCACTGAATCCACTCGACTCTCGGTCGTCTGCCCGTATCTGTGAGCGACTGGAAAACAAAATTTAAGGTTACTCTTAGTCTCAATTTGTCCTTACGGTCATCTCGATTCTGTATAACTAAAATGAGCGCGATCGGTCGTAACGAGCGGACTATCATCGCCGACGGACTATCATCGCCACACGGCGGTTCAAATCACCACAAATTGTGTGTTTTAGTTTTCTAGGCCACAGCAGTGATAATCATCAGCGGAAACGGGGTCACTGTCATCTCCTTGGCAATACCTTTGTTTCAAAATGGCGGCCATGAATAGAATAGTGTGAGGTCTGCCACTTCTAATGACTAATAAATGTCTGTCTCTACGTGAACTTTGTGTTTTCTTGTTTACTGCTTCCCGTATCACATATCTGATCATTAAGGTCAAATTCTTTTCTTGCTTCTCATTCTTAAAAGTGGTTTACACGTGGCATGACTGTAGCATTGGATTATGTGTGGTTTCCTCATGAAAGTGGATAATCTAGCATAGAATTGTGGGGGGTTCTCTGGTTCTGAGCCCATTTTGTTTCTTTTATTCAATAAAGGATATCCTCAAATTTCGGAATATATCAGCATTAGTCTGTTAGGATTTGGATATTTCATGAATTCAAGGTTATTTTGAACACCCATTGTCAAGGTACCTGTGAGTTGATTTTTCACTACTCTTGTAAATTTTGTGTCTTTTCCTTTTCTTTAAGCTTGATTTCATGTCGATATGTTTTCTTTTTGTTGTTTCATTGTTTGTAGCAGGCATTATTTTGATATCATTGCATTGTATTATGTCATTTTAACCCCTTTTTCACCATGAACGATCAAATTACTCATGTGAACAATATTAATAGGGTGTGCAGAATATGTCTGAGACCAGCACAATCACCAAGTCAAGCTCAGAAAAGAAAGTCACCTCTTTTGTGCAATAACTATGAAGAAGGGATTTCTTCCACCTTGTGTTTAGATATTCGGTGTGACGTTGCAGGGCAACACCCAGATAAATTGTGCATGCTGTGCTATATCTTCATGAAGAAATATTCACCAGATTCATCTGTAGTTGCAGAGCAGAGAGTTTTGGCTGCTGATAATGAGCGGTTATTCACTCCATTCCTTGTAACTGAGGAGTCATGTAAAGTCTGTGCCAAAGTTGCTATTTATAAAAGGGGTGGGTGTAATGCGAGAGAAAAAAAGAAAGCAGGGCGACCCAGTAAGAAGAAACTAGACTTTGTTCTAGAAGATGCAGCAGATGGGATTTTTCAGCATTTATTTCCAGCTCATGAACAACGTATTCCCCTGTTAGATGAATATGAAATTGTCGGTTTATCAGAAGAATTAAGTTCTACTTTTATTTGCTGTGTGTGTTCGAACATATATCATTTTTAGTCAGTCATAACCCCATGCCAGCATGTATTTTGTTCATCTTGTTTAAGCGTTTTGTTTTGCAACGCAAGGCTCAATACAATCAGTTGTTCTGCTTCTATCCCAAAAGAGCACCATACTCACAACCATCCAGAACTGAAGAAGAAGGGAGCCGAGGTGTGCGGATCGAATCAGAAAAAGGGAACAGGAAAGCTTAAGAAGACAGATAATTTGGATGACTAGTTTGAACACTTATACACCTGCTTGGTGATTGAATACTGCCTGATCTGAAGTGTGATCTGTCAGTTTTCTATTTTATTCTGTGTTTAAAGCCATTGCCCCTTATGTTCGTTGTGTGAATTTATACAATATCAGTTTTAATTCTTCTGGGAATTTCGGTTTTAACAGAAAGAAGATTATGATATTGATTACAATGTAAGTTTGTGCATTGTGTGGCTTGGATGGAGTTCATATTTTCATTTGTTATAACCAATAATGAATTTGATTTCCAGACATTTCATCATCAGATATTAAAAGTAGTGGGTTAACGTACTATGTTTTTGCTGTCAAATTTACAAAAACCTGTTCATTTGATATTAAAATCCATAATGAATGTTTCTGTCATTTAATACACCATTGTAACACTGTTAAACATCAATATTACCCACAGTATACATTGACCAATAATACTAACATTTGATGTGCAAGCGGCCACAGACTGAAATGGAGCAACTTTCAATTGCAAAAGTTGATCAAGGAAGTAAATCCTAACACCAAAGTTTTTACTGTTTCTGAAAGATGAAAAGATTCTCTTGATTATGGTAACTAAATTGTGTTCATAAGAACCAGAGATCAGTTATCAAAAGATTAATTAAAACACGCATAATTTACATGCAGAAAAATACTTGCAGAAGTTCACTTGCTTGTAGCTCAGTAACTACTGAACCGATTTCAGTGATTCAAACACCCAGTTATAGCCTGGAATGTCTATTTCAAGACACACACTGTCCCACCTCGGTAACCCCATCCAGGAAGCAAGTAAAAATAGAATAATATGTGAGCCCCAGTCATGCGAGGTCAGCAGTTGATTGTCTGAACTCCAAGTTGGCCAGTCTAGATCATTGGAATGCGATAGGTAATTACTATGGCCTAGAGAAACTAAAACACACACACTGAACCGCCGTTGCCAGCAGGCTACATTGCTCCACCATGATTAATGCACTTGTGCAATAGGGTCTTTCATTCAGTTTCATCAAATTCACCGAAGTAGTTTATGACAAAATCAGAACCCTTAAATTCTACACCGTTTAAAAACGAGATTTTTGTAATTGAATTTGAAATTCCCAATTGCACAAATATGTACTAAATATAGATTTCAGCACTGGCACTGCCGTTGCATAGAAATACAAATACCAGAAGCACCCAGTTTCAGCAAACACGTATGCATAATATCTGTTCTACAGCATTATGTATAACTGCAATTCTATTTTCCTGGACCACCAGTAATTATGAACAGCGTACCCCTTAAGTTCAAGCCCTCACTCGGCCCCTTATCTCATCACGTCTTGATATCTTGTCTGTTCCAAAAGTATAACTTGCAAGTTTCGGGTTTCTAGTCTTGACATCAACAACGGTTGAAATTGTCACCCTACTTTTAACTCTTACCCCAGTCTATGCTGAGAGCTTTCAGTGGAACTGGAATTCAGATTAGCTGCTCAATCAGTACCACAACCTGAGCATTTTCAACTGGTGAGCCTGGGAGCTCATGACCACTTGTCAGAGACCCAAACAACTGCACAACTGCGGCTCTTTCACTTTTATTTTTGACACAGTTTGTGTTTAGTAAGGAGCAATGCAGTGACAAAACCATCGATGGAAAATCTAATAGCCTGTCTATTTTCAGTCCAGCCACAGAACATATGGAATATTTATTGGCACACACTGTAAATACACTTCAGGGATGAGTTCATTCGGTTTCACGAGTATGGCATATGCAGGTCCAAGGTTTCCCAATCAATGTGCGAAATCTCCCTGAAGTTGCTGAAGTCTTCAAGCAATATATGGGGGTATCGTCAACATAGCGCATCTCTGCCCGAATAATCGGGTCGATCAAAACAAGGCGGCTGAATTGGGTTTTTCAAAAATCATCGCTAGTTTCTGGAAGGGGTTGGATATTATTTAAGAAATGTGTTCTTGTCTTAATTTTCTAAAAGCCTTAATACCGACGACCACAACGCTTTACTAATTGACACTTGATCTGCAATTCAATTCCAAACTGAGGTTGATTGTACAGTTTGAGGATAAAATCCACCATTTTGCGACTCTACTTTACTCCGGAAATGAAACGAACTCAGCCCATGGCGTGTTCACCCATTTCATGATATACTGTCTTGTCATCTGTTTATATTTACCATATATGTATTGGATTCCTTCGTCATCCAAAATCTTTTGAGAGTCACATCTAACATAGCACGAATTGTAGATCTTGGTTGAGTGGTTGGGTCTTCTCGACAGCAATCATCTCAATCTGCAGAGGGCTAGATAACAGGAAAAATACATTCAATGACCTATCTCAAAATGAATAGATTGAAACCAAAAGATTATTTGTTTTCATTTGAGTGAGATGGTTGTTTCTCGCTTTAAGAATTTGATTCCAAATGTGGCCACCAGGGGGCAAAGGTTAAAAAATGATCAATGAAGTCAAAAGCACCCATCATGTCCAAGTCCATTTTTTTCCCATGTTGACAGGCGAGCACAATGGCCCTGGCTGTTTCATTTTATAAAGTGGCACTGTTGGAAAGATGCTCACGGGCCATTTTCTGGATCAAGTGAAGTGAAGATGTCTTTGGTTGGCAGCATTTTCTTGTGGAAAAATGTTAATCGGCCACACTCTTTGCTCGATTCACTGCTTCAATCCCTGCCCAAGTGGCATTATTTTTATATCCATCCTTACGTCTGATATTACTAATAACCATATATAAAATGTAACTCATGATTTGTCCAACTAATCAAGATCATCGAGGTCATGTTGCCCATTTGGCTGTTAACTTGCGCACTCGGTCAGGTGGTCTCAATTGGGGATAAAAGTTCATGACTTGGCCACCAGGGTGCAGGTTCGGAGACATGAAATATGATTTTTTCCCTCCTGGTTGGACAGTTATGAAGTTTGTTTCATGAGTAGATATAATATCAACCATGACTATGTGATGCTCACCCCGCAGATTGCAACATCGTCTTTTGTGTCCCTTGTCCTTGTGTCCCTTGTCCTTGTGTCCCTTGTCCTTGTGTCCCTTGTCCTTGTGTCCCTTGTCCTTGTGTCCCTTGTCCTTGTGTCCCTTGTCCTTGTGTCCCTTGTCCTTGTGTCCCTTGTCCTTGAGGTCCTGGACCTTGTGGCCCTTGTACAATGTTGGCTCGGGCTGCCTAAAAATAATCAAACTTTTGGTTAAGGGTGTTTTTTTTCTGAGCGTTTCTGCAGCATGCTACTTTCACACTGGATCCAATTAAAAACTTTTCCAGAGAGCACTCTCCGGAATACGAATTGGCTACACCACACTTGGTCTAATCAGCATGCAATTTGATTTGAAAAGTGCAACTCTTGCTGCGTATTGTAGTAACGTGCCTTTCGCGTATGAATGTCTTGTCCCTGCCCTTTGTGGTAAATAGAAGATAATCAAGACAGGAACAAGCTAGTGACCTGGAAGCCCCCTGCCAATGAATAGACTGTTTTAATACGTATTAACGCCAACACTACACGTTTCAATGAGAATCAGTTAATGCGAATTCAATAAAGCACATTCAATTGTATTCTGGAACCATATTGGTTGAAGCGGTTTCAAATCTGTATGATCAGAATTGAGTGTGGCACCCCAATATGTATAAAAATTGAAATCGCACGTCAGATTGATACTTTTTAACATCATTTTAACATCTTTGTAATGTTTCTTTTAATCCAGACGTAACTGACGACTAAGTGATGCTTACCCTGTATGGCTCCAACATTGGCAGCAACATATTCTTCAGGTCCATCCAGTGTCTTCTCGGCTCTCCAGCTGGAGGCCGGCTCTCCTTCTTCATCGCCGTCTTGTCGATTTCAGCGGGTATATACGTTAGCTTTGAGAGGCACAAGGAGGTTGAGAACACTGTTGTTATTCAAAGGACCCAAGGTCTTCGTCATTAGTACTAAACTGGTTTAGCACAAGTCCCACACGGACACGCCTGACATTTCGTCCGACGAAATTCCGCAGGTTAACAACAGGCCTCTAACCCCAGTCATTCCATCCCCCTCGAGATCAGGTAGGGGATCGCTGGCCAGCTATTGCTTACTATTGTTAACAGTCGTAAGACTTATCCCGCCAACACTCTTCAACAGGGGATATTGTGAATGACTAGCGACACGCAATCGTTAATTTCCCCAATCAATCAACCACAATGACTCAAGGGGAACACGTACTTTGAACCTAAGTCCATGTCATCTCCGTCGAAACTTAGATGAGGACCGCAGAACAAAGTGGCAAGCATGCCTGGGACCCAGCCACCGTGCTTTGGACGTGAGTTAGACTCAGTCGCCAGACACGATAACCGAATACACCAAGCGTACAGCTTGAATCGAACCCGATCTATCATCGTCATTGGTCACCTGGCCTGGCCTGGACAACTGAAAGCTGAATAGGTTAAATAGATGATAAGCAGGAACCAAAAGAATTACAACTATTATAGCTAGATAACTACGATAGCTAGATAACTACGATAACTACTCTAACAACTAGAATAACAACAAGATCTACAAAATGAGCAAGACAGTGATCAGACACACTTCCAACTCTCACAACGGTCACCATACTCCATAGGCCCCCCCCCCCACACATGACCTCCCGCACCCATTTCCTATCCCGTCTCAAACACGCACACACACACACACACGCACATCATATACTGTGGATACGACTTTTGAACATCCACTGGCATGAATTGCTGATGGAGGCGTCACTGTCAATCGATATAAAATGTTCAAAACTTCATGTAAATTGTAGCAGTGGCTTTATTTGTGCATTTTATAAAAATATAGTTTTGAATCCTTGATCTCTCAGAAAAGTGCACATGAAAATGTCCTTGCAATTGGGATAAAAGTTGTATGTGATTTGCGATATTTTTTAAATTTCAGTATTAGTTCATATACTTCATTGACAAGGCTTGGTCTTTGACAAGTGTTTGACTTGCTTATTGGTTTGTTATATCTTTCACTGGTCATACTTACAATATTCAACTGTCAGTGTATGGCTTCTATCAGTTTTCAACACGTGATATTGCTTTGAAACCAAAGCACTGAATGCAGGCAAATCTGCCATTAGCATTGTCAGTTAATGCTTTAGCTTGCTGGCAGATTGCTGTAACTTAGAGGGACACATTTGGGGATTGACTTTTCACTTGAGGCCTTCAATAGCTTTGTTTTACTATTTCACTGTTTGAATATTTTATTCTAATAACGGTTAAAGAAAATTGACAGTGGCAACCCAATCAACAATTTGGGCAAGTTGTTACTTGATGCATACCCTTCATCTGATCGTCTTGCGGTTCATCCAAAAATCTTCGGTTGCAATTGCGGTCAAGGTTTGTGGCATCTGTAATGATAAATTGGAACAAATGCATAATGCACGATTACAGCAATACTAGTGTTTTCAGTCATGAAATTACTGCCTAAATATGATGTTGAAATACATCCTTTTTTGTCATGAATTACGTTTCCTTCATGAAATTGATGGACTTTATTCCTTTTATTTCATACAAGTTGCCATTCTCACGACTAGTTATAACAAGGATTTATGCAATTTTGGGAATTAGGGAGTTGAGATTGGTGTTGGGGAAGGGTTAATAACAAGAGGCCCAAGGGCCTGGCGCTCAGCTGGATGACCTGATAACATAGGACTGAGGGTGTAAAGTAGTAAATATCGGCTTTATACTACTGTTTGAAGGTCAAGAGAACACGTTATACCACTAAAATTTTCAATGCAGAGCTGCCAGCTGGATGAAATATGATTGAACTAATCAGCCATGGTATGTAAATATTACAGGAGGCAACGGAATATATCCCTAGTTCAGTATGTTGTATCGGTAGCTTTACAGAAAAGAAGTGTCAGAGAGGATGAGACTTCTCCATGGACAACTGTGGTATGTCCAGGCTGGGTTGTACAGCACAAGGATACAAAATGCTGTCTGTAATTGAGAGGTATCCTGATTTAACAGAGGTCAAAATAAATAGAAATGAAATGGCCAGGGCCATTGTGCTCACCTCATGTGGAGGAAAGATGGATAAAGAGCATGGTATTGTGTCATGTAGTGTTAGGTTTGATGTAGGTCCAAGCAATTACAATTTCCCCAAAATGGCCAATTTACAGTACATTCGACCTCTGTGACCTTGAAAAGTAGGTCAAATCAAAGAAGACCCGGGTGACACATTGAATGGTTGTTAGAATTAGATGTACCTATGATATAAAATTGGTGCCAATCGGGCAAGTCATTACTAGGAATAATGGCATTTTGAAGAATTTAGGATTTGGCCCCTCCCTGGAGGCCAAACGGCAAATCAGATCGCACCAAACTTCGGTACCTGAGATCACCTGACCAAGGGGTACATGTGTACTTAATTTGTGATCAATAGTCATTGCAGTTAAGAAACGTGCCATAGTTACGGCCTGACGGCGAATTTATGCCATTTGACCTCTGTGACCTTGACAAGAAGGTCAAATTAAAAACCTGTGTGACATATACTGTATGGTGGTTAGATGTACCCATGATATCAAATTGGTGGCAATCGGGCAAGAAGTTAAGGAATAATCACATTTTTAAGGTTTTTGGATTTTGCCCCCTGGTGGTCAAGTGGTGAATCATATTGGACCAAACTTCGGTCCCTGAGATCACCTGACTAAGGGGTAAATGTGTACCAAATTTGGTATCAATAGTCATTGCAGTTTAGAAACGTGCCATCGTTACATCCTAACGGCCAATTTACACCATTTGACCTCTGTGACCTTGAAAAGGAGGTCAAATCAAAAACCCGGAGGATATATGATGCACCTTTGCTAGAAGTACCTACCATATTTTTTTCAAAATTTCCCGACAACTATTAAGGGAGATATTGCATATTTTTACTTTTAACGTTTGGCCCCCTGGTGGCCAAACCATGAAACGAATCGGACCGAAACTTGGTCTCCAAGGTGTCATTACATAAAAGTACATGTGTACCAATGTTTCATCTCAATAGCTCTAACAGTTACGAAACGTGCCCTGCTAACGGACGACAGACGACGGACGACGACGACGACGGACGCCACGGTATGGGATAAGCTCACCTCTGCTAAGAGGTGAGCTAATGACCAGTTTGGGACTAACATCACTGTATTTTTTTTAATAAGGTAAAGATTACAGGAGTCAACAAAATTAATTTTATTGAGAGAAATTGACCTGTCCTGCAGGTGGTTGGAATTTACAATACAAAGGGTCATGACATTGTGCTCTGCTGCGTATCCCTAGTGAGTCGATCTATCCTTGGCGCAGACAGGTTCAAATTGGCTACATCTTGAATAGATTGAATTGCGATGAAAATCTAATGCAATAAAGGAGCAATATCGAAGAGACAAATTAATCAAACCAATTGTCCACAGACTCGGACCCTGAAATGGCGTGATGTTTGCGTGCATATAAAAGTATATCAATTGGTCCGATAGAGATGATGAGGCAATGTACATATGCCTTGTTCCTTAGTCAGCAATATGCCCCTTTTTATACGGAGAAGAAGGAGAACCCATATAGGCCTTCATATGTCGGCTTCCAAATGGCTCGAACCAACTGTACTTTCACTACTATAAATTTAAAATGCGTGCTCCTCCTACATGTAGCAATGTCTCGGCCAAAAAGGCACTTAGTCGACAGGCAAGCTAGAAGTTCAGCACCGTGAGGATCTCCTTGGTAAGGCCATGTCAGGTTCCGCACGCCTCTTCATATACATCAAGTATTGAAAGCTGTGGTGAGCACATAAAAAGACTATGGTCACCTTAATTTGAAAATCCCTTCATAATCAAGGGCTACCTCTGACTAAAACAGCACCCATAAACAATTGACCACCAATTTGACCCCAGCTCCTAACTGCGGGAAAACCCAAGTCCAGCAACCAAAAGTACCAAAAATACATTTTTGTTTACATTTGAACTGCACACATGCGTTCGTTTACAATTTCATTTCCCGCGAAATCTCGAAAATCAGGTGACCTGCAATCGTGAATTGAAAATAACATTAACCTGGGTTCAGCAGGTCAGCAGGTATTCCGGCTGTTCCAATCATCCCCCCAACAGCCAGCTGTTCAAAAGGTAATGTTATTCACCCCACAGGGAGTGCAGGTAATTGATTAAGCCCCTTCATAACTTAACACCATAACAGCAATGGCTTGGCTTCTGTGGTAAGGAGAATTGACAGTTTTTTTACGGGAGTATAAACATTATTGTGTTGCTTAAAACGTCTACTTTTTACTCATGTAAGAATCGTAGTACTAATAATAACTTCAACTTATTTTCCGGTTATGATAACACAACACGCATCTTTATGATCATGATCTTTCTCAAACCATAGGCCCCTGAATGCTAATTAGCGGGATTATCGGGCTAAACAATGGGATTAGCTAGGAAATAATATATAGGGAGCTTAGCGGGATTAGCCCGATAATCCCGCTAATTAGCATTCAGCTCAAACTAACTGAATGGACGCACAACCACATATCATTATCAATCCGCCCCGACGGACGATCAACAACAAAGTTTTCGTGCTTTTAGCTGTCAACATCAATGGCTATAATATACTCCTGCAGAATAGTAGAATTCCGAAGTTTCCAATAGTTTGAACACAAATCAGAACATCACCCATCAGCTGGACTCAGATCTGCATAAATTACGATAAATAATAAGGTCGTCGCTTCAATTTCGCAAAGAAAGTTGACTCCATTCGAAGGTTGTTTTGACCAAATTCCGTTGAACTCATCGTTATGAGGGCATTTGAACACATTCTCGTTGATCTTTTCTATAAACGTGTGAAGTTTCGTACCAAAATACATTTCCGTAAAGGCTTAAATAAGAAAATTTGTCACTTACAAATCATCGCTCCGGTAGAAATAAAAAGGTCGCCGCCATTTTCTTGATGATAGTTCTCCAGGGAACTTCGGCGGGAAATTTAAAGCGGGGTCATCCCGGGTCAAACAACAGTTTTGCTCACTACCGCCAACTGTTGATATAAATCGACACTAATCTATTTTATATCAAAACTTCTGTATCATGAAGACCTTTTCAACTTTATTTCAAGCTTTTATCTGCTGGAATAGAGCGTCAAAAAATTGTTTTTTCATTTCCGCATTTTGCCCCCTGGGGAGCTGAATTTGAGTCGAATCGCCAAATTTTTTTCCGTAAGCAACATTTTCTGCGGTGTTTATAAGCAAGACTAGATTTGAAGTGCCTCGGTTGTATGATTACAAAATGCCCAACTTTGTCTACAGATGGCTGGATGGAAGGATGGAAGGACGGACACTGACTAGCTCCGCTGACTTTGTCAGCTGAGCTAATAATAATAATAAATTTTACATTTATACCCGCAAAATCCAATTTAGAATTGCTCTAATGAGGTCCAAAACAAGTTCGAAAAAGGTGCGTTTTAAGACCCCGTCTGAAGATTTGCTCACTAACTGCATTCTGCAGATCAGGACTGAGGCTATTCCACAGCCTGCATGCTTGGACTGTGAAGCTCCTGCCACCATATGTCCGAAGGCGAAACCTGGGGATCCTGAGAAGACATTTGTCTTCAGACCTCAACGATTGTCCAGGCACATACAATGGCAGGAGTTCTGAGATGTAAGTGGGTGAAAGTCCCTTCAGAGATTTAAAGACTAGTAGAAGAACCTTGAATTGGATTCTCTGGTGAACAGGTAGCCAGTGGAGAGACCTAAGGACTGGGGTGATGTGGTCAGATTTACGGGACCTTGTAACTATGCGTGCAGCAAGATTTTGCACTTGTTGCAACTTATTCAACACCTTATCGTCAATGCCAACAAGCAGACTATTGCAGTAGTCCAACCTGGATATTACTGTTGAGTAAACAAGAAGTTTAGTGGCAGCCTCTGTCAGAAATCTTCGCATGCGCCCAATATTTCTGAGTTGAAATGTTGCACACTGAACCACCCGGTTCACGTGAACACATAGACAGTGTCTGATTGAACATGGCCCCAAGGTTTCTGACAGGGTCTGCTGTAACAATAACCTCCGTGCCAGCAACTGACAGGGTATGAATGTTTAGTGAGTTCAGAGAATTTTGTGACCCAAAGAGCTGGACTTCAGTCTTGGCAGGATTGCCCTTAAGTTTGTTCTCGGTCAGCCATTTCTGGACAGAGTGAAAGTCCTCAAGATGGAGTATCAAAGGCGGCACTTAAATCCAGTAAAACGAGGATCGCTGCTCCTTGTTGGTCAACCATCATCCTAATGCCATTCTGTACACGTAGTAGAGCGGTTTCAGTGCTATGGTGGCGTTTGTACGCGGACTGTAAGATATCGTGCAAGCCGTATGTGTCCATGTGGTCGGTCAGGCGGATTGCGACGGCTTGCTCTAGGATCTTCGATAGCAGTGATAGATTGCTCACAGGGCGGTAATTTGGGAGGATCTCTGGGTCAAGTTGTGGTTTCTTTAGCAGCGGTGACACGAGGGCAACCTTAAGCGATTCAGGAACCTGGCCATCTTTCAGCGATGCGTTTATCGTGTTGACTAGGATTGGTGCTAATTCGTCAATGGAAGCCTTAACCATCCAAGTAGGGAGAGGATCGAGTCTGCAGGACTTGCAAGGTGATTTTTTCACGATGGTGACCAGCTCTTTAAGACAGACCGGCTTCAGTTCTTGGAGGAGCTGACCGGAGTCGGCAGTGAGCTGGGACACATTGCTATTGTCATCAGATGCTAGCCCCAGTCGAATAACTTGAATCTTTTCCTGGAAAAAGTCAGCAAATCTGTTTGCTAGGCTAGCACTATCTGAATGCATGGGAAGCTTCATCTCCCGTGCTGTGTGCAACAGTTTATGGAAAACCCTTTGCATTTCCTTGGAATTCGAACCTGCAGCTTCGATGATTTGGCCATTGAAATAGGTCACCTTGGCTGCAGTCAATTGAAAGTTGAAGGCATTTCGTGCCTCAAGGAACGCTTCTATGTGGACGGTAAGCAACGTTCGGCGCCATCTCTTTTCAGCTTTCCTCTTCATGCGCTTAGCTACGGTAAGTTCTGCAGTGAACCATGGCTGTGATGGACAGACGGTTACTGTTTTAACAACCTCTGGAGCATGGTGATTGAGGAGACTGTTGAGTTCCTGCCAATACGCATCACACAAAGGCTCTACGTTAGCATCAGCAGCAGGCCATTCTAATTTAGTAATGTCCTCATTGAACAATGAGGGTTAGGGTTTGGGTTAGTGCTAGGAAGAAGGGTTAGGGTCTGGGTAAGGTTTGGTGAATATGACTGTCGTAAGAATAGCCAGTAGATTGAATGTAAAATCCAATGGAACCATCATAACAACAGCTGCTGCCTTGTACTTATTTAAACAATGTGAGCTGGTTCATTTCTCAAAACTCGTGATCAACCCTTAACTAGCAACCAATGAGATGGCATCACCGCTTCAAATATGGCCTCCTGATTTAGTGACCCGATTGTACTCTCCAGTTCTTTTGCGCAAAAGCATGAATTGGAAAGTAAAAATCTCATACTATATTATACATACCTACATGTAACCCTTCACCTTGAAAACCATATCAGCGAGAATCTTTCGTTGCAATTGCGGACAAGGTACGCGTCATCTGTAATGATAAATTGGCACAAATTCATAGTTTCAAATTCCTCAAGTTGAGAGCATTTTTTCATTTTTGGCTCAATTGACCTATAGTAGAATAGCTGTCCTAAGGGGCACAAATTGACTAAAATTTTGTGAACTTCATTCATTTTTCATTTCAAGCATTTTTTCATATTTCTTGGGTTCTATTATGATCGGGGTTGTTGACTTGACCAACCTCTCAAGGTCACAGGCCGACAGGGTTCAAATTTTATTATTTCACCAATTGGTCGTATGTTTTGTCATTGTTCAATTGAGATGGTTCTTATTTGGTTGAAGGATAAATCTAAGTCCCTCTATGTGTACGCCAAATTTCGGCAAGATCAAAATTCAAATATGGCAGTAATCACTTAAATTTCATATTTTGTATACTAGTCCACTGTACCTGTGGCCGCCATCAGCAGAGTTTCAGTGTACTATAAGTGATGTATTGATAAACGAAAAGAAATCCTTACTAAATTCGAGAAAAATTTGTGTGTTTGTTTGTGCGCTCATATCTCCCAGACCGAATGGCTGAGCAACCCCAGATTTTGCATGTAGCATCTAACGGTGACCATGAAGTGACCGAAGAGAAGTGAGATGTCAGTAGGCCAATGGAACAGTACACAAAAGGCCGATACTAAACACACCCACCGGCCAGCAGTAGGCCTATCATCAATCTTTTTCATTCGTCATATACAAACCTTCTTTTCACAATTTGATACCGAACAAAAATCGATCACCAAGCTGTGTGTGAACGCGCAAAAGTTTTTGACTGAAGTGACAGGGCTCGAGACGTCGCATTGTGACGTCATGACGTCAGCAGACCGATCCTGACGTCGGAGCCGTGACGCAATCAGGCTGTGTCGGGAGTGACGTCGCCCGTGACGCACTTGACGCGAAGGTAAAATCGCCGCGCGGGCAAGCTGAATAACGTTAGCTAAAACCAATAAACGGTGATATATCGGATGTTAGTTGGATATTCAAAAATCAGGCTTCGTAAGGACATTTTCGGGACCCGTTAAATGCTACATGCAAAATCTGGGGTCGCTCAGCCATTCGGTCTGGGAGATATGAGCGCACAAACAAACACACAAACTTTTCTCGAATTTAGTAAGGATACCGAAGGGTGTTTGTTCAATTCCACTTCCAGATACCGACAGCAAATTGATGCTGGGCAGTTCATGTTTTGGTGGTATGATGGGTCATAGGCCTAGTGCCATTGTGCTTTTTGGCAACCCTTAAAATGGTTCTTGGATTGGAAGTAGATTCTTTGGATCAAGTACAGTATAGTAGCCAGAAAAATGGGAATTGATAATGGTACTTCACTTATGTAGCTACCAGCAAAGTCAAAATCCTTTTTTATTGAGTTGTTCGTTCATAAACCTATGTGAAATTTAGATTGGGAATAGGGAATGATGGGAACTAGCAGTGATTTGACTTTGTTGTTCAGTCAAAAAAAACTCAGAAAAAACATAGGGAAGGATGGGAATAGGGAATGATTTAAAATACATCTTTCAAAATGAAACAAAATGGGAATGTACGGTTGGTAGGTTGGGAAGTGGGAATGATGGGAACTGGAAAACTCAGAAAAATACATCAATGGGAACTGCGGATGTTGTTTACTCATAAAACACTGAGAAAATTACACTGGGAAGGATGGGAAGAGGGAATGATTATAAAATATATCTTTAAAAATGAAACAAAATGGGAATGTACCGTAGGTTGGGAAGTGGGAATGATGGGAATTGGAAAACTCAGAAGAAGAAAATCAATGGGAACTATGGATGATGGGAAGTGGAAATGATTTTACGATGTTATTTGTTGAATGAAATGGCCAGGGCCATTGTGCTCACCTCATGTGGAGGAAAGATGGATAAAGAGCATGGTCTTGTGTCATGTAGTGTTAGGTTTGATGTAGGTCCAAGCAATTACAATTTCCCCAAAATGGCCAATTTACAGTACATTCGACCTCTGTGACCTTGAAAAGTAGGTCAAATCAAAGAAGACCCGGGTGACACATTGAATGGTTGTTAGAATTAGATGTACCTATGATATAAAATTGGTGCCAATCGGGCAAGTCATTAACTAGGAATAATGGCATTTTGAAGAATTTAGGATTTGGCCCCCTACCTGAGATCACCTGACCAAGGGGTACATGTGTACTTAATTTGTGATCAATAGTCATTGCAGTTAAGAAACGTGCCATAGTTACGGCCTGACGGCGAATTTAGGCCATTTGTCCTCTGTGACCTTGACAAGAAGGTCAAATTAAAAACCTGTGTGACATATACTGTATGGTGGTTAGATGTACCCATGATATCAAATTGGTGGCAATCGGGCAAGAAGTTAAGGAATAATCACATTTTTAAGGTTTTCGGATTTTGCCCCCTGGTGGTCAAGTGGTGAATCATATTGGACCAAACTTCGGTCCCTGAGATCACCTGACTAAGGGGTAAATGTGTACCAAATTTGGTATCAATAGTCATTGCAGTTTAGAAACGTGCCATCGTTACATCCTAACGGCCAATTTACACCATTTGACCTCTGTGACCTTGAAAAGGAGGTCAAATCAAAAACCCGGAGGATATATGATGCACCTTTGCTAGAAGTACCTACCATATTTTTTTCAAAATTTCCCAACTACTATTAAGGGAGATATTGCATATTTTCACTTTTAACGTTTGGCCCCCTGGTGGCCAAACCATGAAACGAATCGGACCGAAACTTGGTCTCCCAGGTGTCATTACATAAGGGTACATGTGTACCAAGTTTCAACTCAATAGCTCTAACAGTTACGAAACGTGCCCTGCTAACGGACGACGGACGACGACGACGACGACGACGACGACGACAACGGACGACGGACGCCACGGTATGGGATAAGCTCACCTCTGCTAAGAGGTGAGCTAAAAAGGAAGAGTCATGGTTGGGGTTAGCAACAGCATAAAAGGAAGGGTAATGGTTGGGGTTAGCAACAGCATGAAACGGAAGGGTCACGGTTGGGGTTACAATGTAGCAATAGCATGAAAAGGAAGGGTCATGGTTGGGGTTAGCAACAGCATGAAACAGAAGGGTCACGGTTGGGGTTACATGTAGCAATAGCATGAAAAGGAAGGGTCATGGTTGGGGTTAGCAATAGCATGAAAGGAAGAGTCATGGTTGGGGTTAGCAACAGCATGAAACAGAAGGGTCACGGTTGGGGTTACATGTAGCAATAGCATGAAAAGGAAGGGTCACCGTTCGGATTAGCAATAGCATGAAAGATGAGTCATGGTTGGGGTTAGCAATAGCATGAAAGGAAGAGTCATGGTTGGGGTTAGCAACGTCATGAAACGGAAGGGTCACGGTTGGGGTTACATGTAGCAATAGCATGAAAGGAAGGGTCATGGTTGGGGTTAGCAATAGCATAAAAGGAAGAGTCATGGTTGGGGTTAGCAACAGCATGAAACAGAAGGGTCACAGTTGGGGTTACATGTAGCAATAGCATAAAAAGGAAGGGCCACGGTTTGGGTTAGCAATAGCATGAAAGGAAGAGTCATGGTTGGGGTTAGCAATAGCATGAAAGGAAGAGTCATGGTTTGGGTTAGCAATAGCATGAAAGGAAGGGTAATGGTTGGGGTTAGCAATAGCATGAAAGGAAGAGTCATGGCTGGGGTTAGCAACATCATGAAACGGAAGGGTCACGGTTGGGGTTACATGTAGCAATAGCATGAAAAGGAAGGGTCATGGTTGGGGTTAGCAATAGCATGAAAGGAAGAGTCATGGTTGGGGTTAGCAACAGCATGAAACAAAAGGGTCACGGTTGGGGTTACATGTAGCAATAGCATGAAAAGGAAGGGTCATGGTTGGGGTTAGCAATAGCATGAAAGGAGGAGTCATGGTTGGGGTTACATGTAGCAATAGCATGAAAAGGAAGGGTCACCGTTCCGGTTAGCAATAGCATGAAAGGAAGAGTCATGGTTGGGGTTAGCAACAGCATGAAACAGAAGGGTCACGGTTGGGGTTACATGTAGCAATAGCATGAAAAGGAAGGGTCATGGTTGGGGTTAGCAACAGCATGAAACGGAAGGGTCACAGTTGGGGTTACATGTAGCAATAGCATGAAAAGGAAGGGTCACCGTTCCGATTAGCAATAGCAGGAAAGGAAGAGTCATGGTTGGGGTTAGCAATAGCATGAAAGGAAGAGTCATGGTTGGGGTTAGCAACATCATGAAACGGAAGGGTCACAGTTGGGGTTACATGTAGCAATAGCATGAAAAAGAAGGGTCATGGTTGGGGTTAGCAATAGCATGAAAAGGACTTTTCATGTTTATCGGCTTATGTTTTGTCGACATGTACAGACAAATAACCAAAGGCTGTCGTTTAAAAATCTTTCTGTGATAAAACATGCATTTCTGGGACAATCAAACCCAATCTCATTCATGAGAGATAATATGGTACATGTACTTGCACTTGCAGTCCACCCTACCCCCACTATTTTGGAAAACGGAACGAGTTTACAATCCCCGATCACACCCCAAAAAAAGGTCATCGGTTGACTAACGAAGCACCACTGTTCAATGGATTTATAGTTGAATGCGATCAAATTACGTCATTTCCGATCGGGGATTGTAAATTTTAACCGGAAAAAGACTACTTTCATTTCGGAGATTAAAACATTTGGAAGGCGTGCTTGGAAGGGGTACGTCGTTCACTGGTGGTGTTGGAAAATAGAAATGCTGTGGGGGATACACAATACCGTAGTGCAGTTATCATCACGAATTTGCTGAAACAAGTGTCTCCGACTCCCAGGACCACTCCTACAACAAAACCAATGACAAATATACTTCACTTCATTCCCCAACTCGTACCATCTTCCAAGTTACAATTTCACAGAACCCTAACAATTAAATGTAACTCTGTACAATTCCCCAACTCCCATCTTCCCCATCCATAGTTCCACAGAAAGACAAACCCTACCTCCACACCTCCCCATCTCCCTCTTCCCAGTGACACAACCCAAGGACACAGACACAGCCAACAAATCGCTCCACAATTCCCCAACTCCCAACTCCCCGGTCCATAGTTCCACAGGAGGACAAACCTTACTTCCACACTTCCCCATCTTCCCTCTTCCCATCAACAAAACCCAAGGACACCGACACAGACAAATTCCAACAAGTCGCTCCACAATTCCCCAACTCCCACCTCCCCGGTCCATAGTTCCACAGGAGGACAAACCTTACTTCCACACTTCCCCATCTTCCCTCTTCCCAGCAAAAAAACCCAAGGACACAGACATAGACCAATTCCAACAAGTCGCTCCACAATACTTGACTTGCCAAACACAGCTCGACGCCGAACTGCAGCGCCACTCGCGGACAAAGATAGAACAACTCGACATTTTTTTCACCGGTTTTCTCGCTGTGCATGCGTACCAGCGGAAATCAACAAAAGATGATGCTGGTACGCATGTGCAGCAAGAAAACCGGTGAAAAAAATGTCGAGTTGTTCTATCTTTGTCCGCGAGTGGCGCTGCAGTTCGGCGTCGAGCTGAGTTTGGCAAGTCAAGTATTCCCCAACTCCCACCTCCCCGGTCCATAGTTCCACAGGAGGACAAACCTTACTTCCACCATGGAGGTACCTCCATGCTTCCACACTTCCCCATCTTCCCTCTTCCCAGCAACAAATCCCAAGGACACAGACATAGACCAATTCCAAACCATGACACATGCAAACCATGCAAAAATGCTACATGCATAACATAACAATAGAAAATACTTCAAATGCACAGACTCTACTAACATACACTGATATACAGGACACCCACCACGTGTACATTGTGTAAAATAGGCATAGAATTTTGATTCACACGAAATCAA
Organism: Lineus longissimus; assembly: GCF_910592395.1. Taxonomy (NCBI): domain Eukaryota; kingdom Metazoa; phylum Nemertea; class Pilidiophora; order Heteronemertea; family Lineidae; genus Lineus; species Lineus longissimus. The sequence goes on along the minus strand of NC_088323.1, from coordinate 10,548,860 downwards.
AATGTAGAAAGTCGCGTCAGCTATACCAAGGAAGGGTAGTTGATAAAGCTTGGAATCAGTGAAACCTTGGAACCAGTGATAAACCTTGGAATCAGGCCTAAAAATGCATAAAAACATGAAATAATGCCATTCGAACCTAACGTGGTTACGAATCAACATTTGGAGCTTATTCTTACATGATCAGATCGGAATTTTATGGTAATTTAGAAATCTGTCGCATATCCGATTCAATAGTCTGTATTTTAGAACAACCCAGTTGTACCTCGCCTCCAGTGTACAGTACTGATCTCCCAAATATGGGAAGACACGCCCACCACACACCCATAATATGAACCAATAGCGCTCCGCTTATAAATACGCCACCACCACGCGGGGCCTATTTGAACTACGGATCGGTCTGTTCATACAGGGTGATACAGAGAAAATTGGGGGCCTGTCATGCATTATGCATGGATAAGGTTGACGACTATGTCTAGGCCTAATTGTCTATGATTGACTGATATTTTATAACAAACGATGAATAAAAGAAGCCTAGTCATGTATGTTTATTACCGAAGTTTGCGGATGAAAATTTCCTTCGCCGTGAGCGATTTCTTACATCTTCCAGTACGCATCGAGGGATGCAGAGATCTTTGTGACGTCACCAGTTCTAAGCGGTTTTTTTATTCACGTGTGTGTTTGTCCTATGATCTCGTGCATCTAGTACCGAGCATAATACTTTATCGTCTATGGAATAAAAACTAATTTTTGCTTCCATTGAAGAGAAATAAAATATTTTAACGACCACAGCGCATTGCCAATTGATGACGTCATCCTCCACATTAAAAATGTTGGCTTCTGAACTAACTGGCAAATTGCTATCAATAAAGTCAGCTGGGACGAGACTGTCAGTTGGGAGGGTATAAATCGTGGAAGGAACGCACCCGATTTCCCGCGCTATTTGCACAGTGATTCCATGGTTTACATTGAATATTCCAAGGTTTATCAGTGTTTCCAAGGTTTCACTAATTCCATACTTTATCAACTACCCCAAGGAAGTACCAATATCAATTCCCAAGTATTGCATATTATACTGTACTCGAGCCGATTCTTTCTCTGTATTGAAAAATACAAGGGGAAAATACAAAGACAAGTTGCCCTCTTCAAAAATCCATTGGGCCTACAAAAATAAAACATGAATAACGTCAAGATTCATTTAGACAGAAGGTGATACCCACCTTGTAGAAGATTTGTGCTAAACACAAGTTATTTTGCTATTTCAGTCTTGAAATAAGTCAAAATTCGAGCAAAAACCATGTGCACCTTGCTGCAATGAATGTTCAGCCTGCACTACAGGCGAAGCATAGCAAGCATTGGTAGGCATAAAATTTATATTAAAATGTGACAGGTAGTGGTATTATGTAACACTCCCACACATTCTTTTGAGGTTGGCTATGTCTTTTGTCGCTCCAAGCAATCAAACAAAGGTGTCAGATGGCCAAGGCTAATCCAAGTTGGTAATGTGATTGGCCATAAAGGAATAAATATTTGGGCGGGACTGATTTGGAAATAGTAAAGGGCTTGGTGTCGTTAGTTGTATTGTTGAATATTTTTTCATATATAATTTTTGTTTTGCTTAAACAGTTTCTTTCAATAAAAACCATAAGGAAAAATGGTGCATGATACCAGACATGCATTCACACTTTTCATTGAAAGATTTATTTTTTTAAAAGAATTCAGTGAAAAATTAGCAGTACTACTCGGTACTCGATGTGGTTGGTTTGATTTGTTTGTTTAATACAAAAAGATACAGCTTTTATTCCATTAAAGATTCTCTTGTTCGATCAAAAGATTTCATGAACAATTAAGAATAGCAAATCCAAACAAAAATAGAATACATGTTTGCAGACTTTTCACTTGATTTTCTTGATTGGGGGTAAAATTATGACCATGAGAAATTTATGAACATTCGGGAGGGGGGGGGGGGCAATGCAAAATGATATCCGGTCAGGGATAAAATCAATGGTTCTTAAAAACGAGACAGAAATGAGTGACAACATGTGATTTATTTCAGTCAAATCTCAAGTTAATGTGATCATCTCAGGGATGAATTAATATTGGAGATAAACCAGAGTTCACATTGAATAGTTTAACTCTAGCATGAATCCATCATTGCTGTGATTACTGAAATAATTTGCGATCACATTGAATGGTTTATTTCCAGCTTGAATCCATAGATCCATCCCTCAGATGACCACATAACTTGAGTTCCCATTGAATGACTTATCACCAGTATGAATCCACATCCCTCAAATGACCACATTAACTTGAGTTACCATTGAATGGTTCATAATTAGTATGAATCCACATCCCTCAGATGACCACATTAACTTGAGTTCCCATTGCATTGAATTGTTTATCACCAGTATGAATCCTTATCTCACATGATGATCACATTAACTTATGGTTTATCACTGAGTTTGGGCGGTCATCCTAAACAGTGTCCACCAGCGTCCCATTAGCGCCCACCAGCGTCCACTAGGTTTAAAGTCGGGTATAAAATCATCAAAATAAAATTTAGTAGCCATAAACGAAATAAGCACAACGTAAAAAACACATTTTCTGAAAATTTCATGACATTTTTCGCTGATTTGTGCAAAATCAACATATCTCAGAAGTTCAATTGTCATGATGGTTGACCCTCGATTTTTTTTTATTGTTGTGTAGCGTAAGCAACTGTCTTTCATGGGGGTATGGTCACTGTAAGAATTATTCAGGAAGAAATGTATAATATCTGGGGGTTTTCGTGATTGTCCGACCCAATTGGCAATATTGCCATTTGGGATGGTGAACAGAGCTAGGCCTAGGAGCAAATGCGACGCTTATGATTTATTTAAAGAAATAAAATGCCCGATTTAACATCCTGCAGAATCAGGGGAATCGGGCGTTTCCAGTGATATAGGACACAAATGGGTTGTCCTCATGCATTCACTTTAGAAACGCATTTTAAAATAGCTGTTAATGGGGCACGTCATCATCGCGTACATTTGGGAAAAACTCCCTAACGAGACCGGAGCAGACGGCTGAAAGTAGGTTATTTATTGGCCGCTAGGGTGCAGTATGTCGCTCACCCGAATTTTTCACGCAACTATAGCTAAATAGTGCTAGTTCTAGTTTGTGATTCATTTTGATACTTCAGATTTGGGCAGTAGACCAATATAACTTAGTTGTCAGTGTGGTTTTAAGCTGGAAAAACGTATTTGTTTTTCTTAAAGTGCCTTTTTTGGACGGGTGTGTGCGATTGTTTTGTTTATGTCACGTGACATCGACCATGTCGACACAAAATTGAAAAAACCCACCCTTTTCTGTCATTATTTAGGACGGATATTTCCCTAATACACCCGCACACGCGTGTATCTTAAGAGCCCCTACTGCCCTGGGCATGGGATTATCAACCAATCAGATTTGCGGAACTCCAGTCCAATCGAGGTAAATTTAAAATGGTCCAACGGACAAAATTTTAACCCAGCAGGGTGGTTGCCGCTCGTTGCTCCACATTTCTTTTCGCAATTCCCGCCTTCAACAAGTGCCAATATGGTAAGTTTAATCTGAAATGTATTAAGTTATGTAACCAGTTAGGAATTACGAATTAAAGATAGTTTATTGTGCCGTATGCGGGACTTACTTTGGCCAGAGAGAATTGTGACGTATGCGGGACTTACTTTTGGCCAGAGTGAAATTCACAATAAACCAAGCATGCCAAGAAAATTGATAGGGCCTGTCTTTGGAAATTTAGGCCTACCGATCTTAGCTGACTAGTGCGCTAATATAAGATTATCAGAGTGACAAAGATGATCCATTCGCGAGTCAGTGAACGACCAAAGCAACTGACACTGACAGTGAGAGTGCTACCAGTATAAATGAGGCCTAGGCCAATCCCCAGCCTACTACCCATGCAGTGTATCACGACTGATAGTCTATGGATCGAATTGAAATGGCCTGGCCTATATCTTCACTCTACAAATGGAACAGAGTCATCTCTCTGATCATGGGGATGGGGGGGGGGGGGGGGGGGCGTGTCCAATAATCCACTTGATGCATAGGCATCAGGCCTAGCATAATAAAAAGGCCAATAGGCCTATAGATCCGACGAAGTGTTGATACTGAAAATCTGTGTTTTTTTGGCAGGAACAAGTCAAGACGCGGTCTTCATCTGTGGTGCCTATACGAAACACTGTTTCCGGAAAGCTTGAACGATACTGTGGATGCCTCAATCACGAAATTTTCTACCGTCATGGTTCCGATTCTGAAATAGATTAAAACGATTGGCATGTCTTGTTAGACATAAAGAAGGGGAAGAAAATCCCGCAGTACATACTATGCTACCTGGCGGAGTCGAAATTGCTAAAAGGACATTCCTATTTGTGTTTGGGGTGTAAGAAGACCTGTGAGATGAAGATAAACGGCTCTAGGCCTATCTCTTCGAAAAGCTCCACTCCACCACTGGCTGATGAAATGGACGTTTCGCCTGTCTTTTATAGTACATGTAGTCCTAGTCCTAGCCAAAACGATCATACATACAACAATACCAGTAGTGCGGATAGTGATGTTCACGTATTAGATGTGTCCGATGATGTTACTAGGGAAGAGGTACTTCACGATCACGCGTATGGTGTCGGAACAAGGAGACATAGTTGTCTCGATGAAGTCATTAGATTGGTTGAGGATGGAAGGTTTCAGAGTTCGGAGTTGAACAAACTTGCTTATGACCTAGGCAAGGCCCAGTCAACGTCCCTTGGCCACAGCATTACAGAAAGACCTCGGGGATCAAGATGACCGGTGCAGTGCTACCTCCGAACTCAGAAGGGCTTCCACTGCCTTTTCCTCCTCACTTATGAACGACATGACTCTCCTCTGAAAATTTAAATGATTGTACAAATGAAACAAATCTCATATAATATTAATAATAAAAGCCTAGGATTTGGTCACTCCTTCCACCCACAACATACTTAGAGTACAAGTACCAGTATTGTATCACGCCCCTGACATAGGGAAGACAAGCTTTCAAACGATGGGCCTATGCACGACAGAACTATCCCCTCCTAGCATGCCTAGACCTCCTCTGGTGGTCCTAACCCATAGTCGTCAGAGTCCACGGTGGGAAGGGTGGCCCTGGGGCAGTGTACTGCACCTTTAAAGCAGGGCCGTACGTCCTTAGTATAAGATGGGGGGGGGGGGGGGGGGCAAAAGACACTACATGTACTAGACTACATGTACTTTTCCATGTTTTGATGGCCAAAACTTGCATCAAAAACACTTGTTAAAAATACAGGCCTGCAAAGGTCATTTCCTAAACCTGCTTCGGAACAGCCTCCTTACTCGTATTTAAAAGAACTGCAGTCAGATATTAGCTCAATTATAAATGTTATAAGCTAAGTTGTTCATAACTCGTGTAACTCGATTATGCACCTACCTTTCCCGCCAAAATTAAAAAAAACCACCAGGAAAACCCCGGGTCAATGTCAGGTGAAAATTTTCCGCTAGATGGCGCGGATGTATTGAACGGGGAAACAACCTGCGGAGCATGCGCATATCGTGCGCATTGGTGAAAGAACAGACGACAGTCAAGTTTCAAGCTTCGATTACCTCGATTGGAGTAACCATTCTACCTCGATTTGGGTACTTTACCTCGATTGGGGTATCGCGCCGTGACGTCAGACCTCGTTCGGAGTAGCTTACTCCGATCGAAGTAACACCAGGATTTCTCGAACTGCTTTATTTCTCATCATTCATTATATACTCCCGCACACACGTGTATCTTAAGAGCCCCTCCTAAAGGGGGGGCTTATTATTTCCTAGCTAATCCCATTGTTTAGCCCGATAATCCCGCTAATTAGCATTCAGGGGCCTATGGCTGGACGCATAGGCCTACTAAGATCGTTTTCTGATGATGATTATTATTCAAAAACTAGGTTTGCAAACTCCACCAAATTTCTAAATCTTGTTTAGGCCATGGGAATGATTAATCCTGTTTACCGTCCGAGAGATTTAAAAAGATGATGAGGCTTTTTTTCATTTTTCATTATTCATTATCGGTTTACAGTCTGATTTACTGGTCAAAACACGCGATTCAGCAAGTTCCAGTAAATGGAAATCAGGTCGGTCATCAACATGAGGCATTGAAAAAATGTCATTATTATGATGAAGAGCCTACCCTGCCAAGTTTTTATTGTGGTTTTCAATCATTTAAGGTAAAGATGAACCACTGGAAAGATTATTTAAATAAAAAAATGATGGCAACAATAAAATAAATAGATTTTAAAAAAAATAATGAAAATATTTCATGTTCGCTCAGAACCCATGCGGGAGGTGGACGGTAAACAGGATTAATAATTCCCATGGCCTTATTGAAAGTGTTTTATACGGTGGCTGGGAAAGCACATCGAAAAAAAAAAAATTCTCGGCGGGACGACTTATTATCTCGGGGGGACGACTTATTATCTCAGGGGGGATGACTTAGTAAGTTGGGGGAACGACTTACGAAAAAAAAAAAAGAATTCATTTTCATTATGTCGGTGGGGACGACTTATTAAGTCGGGGGGACGACTTATTAAGTCGGGGGAGACAACTTATGAAAGCGAGGGCGAGGCCTGGCTGTGACTGCCTCATCTCTCTCACCATGTAGACAACTTGGCAGAGCAGCCAGGACTGATTCGGCCTGGCTGTGACTTCCTCATCTCTCTCATCATGTTGTCTACACGGTGGAGCAGTCAGGACTGATTTGGCCTGGCTGTGACTTCCTCATCTCTCTCACCATGTTGACAACTTGGCAGAGCAGCCAAGATTGATTTGGCCTGGCTGTGACTGTCTCATCTCTCTCACTATAATTATTGTCAACTACGTTGTAAACATAATGCTCAAAATTGATTGATGAAAAAAGGCAGTTGGGCAATATTATTATTAAGTTGTCAACATGTTGAGAGAGAGATGCTAATTTTGGAAGATCGGTGCCCGGCTATTTGGTTTTAAAAACCCTATTTTTCCCCATCAAAACAGCACTTTTCATTATTCAAATGATAATATATTGTCTGAAGACTTATTTCGTAGCAGAAAAGTACCAATAACTCTGATTTGATGCGAAAAATCTAACTTTATTTGATGACTTGATTTTCCCTTGGCCGTGGATCGGAGACAAGACCACAATTGATTTTCCAAGCCATTTCCAGTTATTTCAAATGCCCGCCATCAAATACTGCGTGGGGTTGTGAAACTGAAATTCGGATATGATATACGGGTTAGTCTTGGGAGTAACTGGTGCGATTTAAACTGGTAGTTGACCACAGAAATTTTTTTTTAAATTGACAAGTTTGACACAAGTGGACATTTTTACCCATTTCGGCCATTTTCACTCCAAATTTGAATCACCCCCTATGGCCAGGTTGTCAAAATTCAAAATTATTTTTTTTACCAAACAATTAATTTATATCTGTAGACTTGCCACAGCAAATATTTTTTCAATACGTCTCCAAATATGTACTTCATACTTGAGAGTTAAAAACATGCACTCGTCTAATTGATAGGCCTGGACCCTCCAACCTATGAATATTCATGAGTGGTCTTGTCTCAATGAAGAGGGATCATCTTGAGATATCAATGAAAGATGCCTTTTCCTAAGCATTTGAGATGTCCTGACTAACATAACCAAGTTTCATCAAAAATGAACTTGATTTGAGCGAGCTATTAACGTTTTAAAATTTTGTCCGATACAGACAACCTACCTTATATTTTGTCTTCAAATTGTTTACAGACTGTCTTCAAGTTAAGCTCATTAACTCGTAAAATTCTTAATCGAATGGTACCGAATCTTCGACAAATCACCAGTGGTCTACAGTCAATCTGAAATAGGAATTTGAAACAATTTTAATTCATGACAAATATTCAAAAATTTCAATTTTTTGGAAAAAAGTTGTCTTTTTATAAAAGGATGTTCCAAGGTTGTGACAGTGGTATCGTGCTCAAAATGTCAAAATTTCAAATCGAACAATATTAACTCTGTCTGAAATTTGAAAAACAACAAATATATGATGCATTATAAGCATGGAGGCTTGTTAGTAAGGTGTGAAATGACAAAAAGATTAACCCATATGTTATCTCCCTGTCACATCCAAGTCTGACACTTCCACAACAGCAACCATTGTCACAGCTATTGTAATCGCTATTGTCATATCAACATCCACCCTTTTGTAATCTCTTGTCCTTTCTTGTATATTTTCAGTCTGTTGAAGGAAGCATCCCGAAACAGACATCTGCTAGGAGTACGATTTTAAGCAAAGAAAGACAAGTTACGAAAAGACAAGACGAGGACAAAGGCGAAGAAGTTGATAGAGAAACGGAGTTGTAGGAGGCGCCATAGGGCATCGAATGCAGCAATGAGAACAATGTTCAAGAGCGGACACGTGCGGGGTGGAGGTGTCGAGGTGGTGAGCGACGACGAACGAGAAGTAGGCCTACAACCCGCATGGAGACGACTCACGCCCAAGGGGTACGGACAGGTCACAACGATGGGACACGACGGCAAAAGACATATACCAGACATTAACAACCGTACTGCCAAGAATGTTAACTTACTACGGGTCAACATGAAAGAAGACACTGATGATGAGATAGAGATACCAGATGAGACCATACAGCATGATCAAGAGAGTTTTGTTGTTCAGACAACCAAACTGATGGATGTGCTAAATGACGTTAACAGGGCCCATAGCGAATATCACGTGAACTGTCACCCGATATTCAAATATGGAGAGGTACGGAAGCAGGGTGTATGTTGTTCAGTCACTATGGTGTGTAAAAACTGGTTTTGAGTCGAAATTGTATAAACTTTTTGAGGACATAGACACTGGCAAGCGCGGACGAAAAGCCGCTCTTCCAACTGTTGCATTACAGATTGCGTTGCAGGACACAGTGATTGGCAACGAGAGTATGAGTTACATACTGAGCATGATGGGAATCCCGCCCCCCTGTAGGAGTATCATGCAAAAGCAGGCAAATAATTTAATAAAGTTGGTGAAGAAACAGTTAAAATGAATGTGGCTGATATGGCAGACATACGCGAGAACTTGAAAAGGATACTGCGCCTAAGAAACCAGGACGATACAGCAATCAATGTTCAAGCTGATGGACGCTATAATAGTTTACACCTCACTTCGAGGAACAAGATGGGCCGTTGTGTGAGCACAATGACTGGGTTATGTGTTGAAAATGTGACAGATGAACACAATATCATTGACATTGAGGTTAAAACAAAACTCTGCTGGATAGGGCTGCAATGCGGGCGAAAGGTTTTGAAGTTAAATGTGGTGCCACTGGCACAAACGTTGAAGAACGACACTCAAAGTGCACGGCTAACTTTCCTGAGGCAGATGCATTCAGAGAATATGATCTTGGGGTTGCATTTGCCGAGACTTTTGAGAAACAGGGCCTACATGTGGAACATTTGACTACAGATGGTGATTCCAGTTCATTCAAAGGGTTAACCGATGCAACAAAAAAGCTCTTTGGTGGCTTGTTCAGGGTGAAGCATCAACTTGACTCGATACATTTGCATCAAGCCCAGACGCGTGCAGGACATAGAGCTGAATTCAGTAAAGGTATGTTCCCGGGATGTACTGCAGAGGAGAGAACACTGTTAAAAACAACGTTTCTGAATGATCTTAGTGTAAGGTCATCCAAGATTTTGCAATCTCTATTCAAGCGCTGCAACGGTGATCTCGACAGGATCATGGGATACCTATATGACACTGTTGCCTGTGTTGCGAACTGTTATAATGGTGACTACACTGGTTGTCCACAGAACGAATTCTCACTCTGCTCAGGCACAACTGGTTCTTGGTGGCACAAATCAACACGATGGTCATCTTACGGCGAGATTCCCAAGTTTAAAATGACAGTGATTGACAAGAACTTGGTACATCTCGTTTTGGAGGTATGTCTTAGTAAAGGAGCGTTGCGACAGCTGAGTCTTGGAGTGACAACCAAGGGAGTCGAGTCCAAGAATCGAGGTCTGTCGGCCAGCGATCCTAAGATTGTGACCAGGAGCAGGAACTCAACCTCTCGTATCCATTCAGCAGCCCACAGAATGAACCATAACATAGCCGAGGGCGGGCGAAGGAAACTAAAGTGGTTCAACAGCGAAGTCGATACTCGTTGCCGCCCGATGAAAGCGCTGGACAGAATTGCAATGAACAGGCAGTAAACAGTCACGGAGTGCTAGACACCAGAAGTTAGCTGGTGTTTTGAAAAACATCAGGGCAACGGATTACTTCACGAAGAAGAAAAACAAAACCAGGGGTGGTGACTACAAGAAACATTGTTATGATAACAATGCCGGACTTGCGAAGGAAGGCTGTCAAGAAGGCTGTTGCACGATGAGACAGACTGCCTGTACCAGAGTGGAAATGTCTCGACCCAAACAGCAGAAACTATGACCACTCCTACTTTCGGCGATCCTTCAAGATCCAACCAGCCATCAAGACAACAAAGAGGTTGCCATCGCGGTAAGAAAACTTTCAAATGTCAATTCAATATGATGATATTTTCTTTCAACTTCAACACATAGCTTACCAGGAAAAATGCATTTAAGCCGGTTGCCATGGCCTGCACAAACTTTCTTGGCAAATGATTTTCATTGCAATTCAATCTTTTGGCCCATGCAATTCAAGGTAGGCCTAAAGCCAATTTCAACCTGCCTGCGCCACGGGTATAATGCTAGTCTTGATAATTCGTACTGCTCCAAAAGACGTTGAAGAGCCGTACAAAAACTTTTTACTCCAAGGGGCTGTAAATGTGATGTAGCAGGTGTAGCACTTCTGAATGCAATGAAATAATGGTAGTCGAGTCAAGAATATCTCCAATACAAAGTTCACTTTATTCAGAAACAAATACAGATTTGTACTTTCTATGCCGACTGGGATTAACATGAATAGTCACAGATGTAAGCATTACCTCATTCAAAGGGCAGTATCCCATCTCTGATTCTGGCATCTCAGTATCACAACTGTCTATCAGCTATGGGATTAGCATGCATTGTCACAGAGCTGAGCTTCACCTCATTCAAAGGGCGGTATCCCTTCTCCGATACAGGCTGAGCCTCTAATGCATCCAATGTATCAAAACCATCAATCACCCTGAAATAGAAGTATTTATGTCATTCTAAAAACAAGTCAACCAAGAAAATCCTACCTAGATAGTTTGAATAATGGCAATGCAGTGATAATGTCAGCATAGCATAACAATGTTCTTTAGCTTAACTAGTAAATAGGACATGGTCATACCTGTTCGTTTGCCTGGTTGTACCTTAAAAATACTTATATCAAACATTTGTCAAGTATTGATATAAACGAGAGGCCTGGAGGCCTGGATAGTTACGCCGATAGGAACACATAAATAGGACTTAGAGGATACTCTGGTGATAATCGTACAATTGAAATTGAATATAAAATGAAACAGCCAGGGGCCATTGTGCTCACTGTAGATATATTTGGTGGTTAGGAATTCATCCTGGTTAAGAAACATGCTACATGTATAGTATATAGGTCAAACCAAAGTTGGTATGACATGTGATTTAATTGGAGTACCCACCATAAAAATATCATCGAAAACAAGTCTCTAATAAGCGAGATATTGCACTTTTTACCCCTTATGTTTTGGCCTCAAGGTGGTCAAGTCAAGAATCATATCTGACTGAAATCCGTGGCAGAGGTTACATGACGTAGGCAGACATGTGTACCAAATTTGAAGTTCATAGCTTAAGCGGTTAAGAAACGTGCCAATATTACACTCAAACAACCAATTTACGCCATTTGACCTCTGTCACCTTGAAAATTAGGTCAAATTAAAAACCCGTATGATATATGATGTATCCTTGCTAGAAGAACCTACCATAAAAATTTATCAAAAACGAGTCACTCATAACTAAGAGAGCACCAGAGGAGCTGTTGTAGTTAAATGAAATACCACACTTTTTAGGTTTCCACCTCTGGCCCCGCGGTGGCCAAGTCAAGAATCATAACGGACCGAAACTCATTGTCAGAGGTCACCTGACCTGGGGAGTCGTGTGTACAAAGTTTCAAGTTCATAGCTCTAGCGGTTAAGAAATGTGCCACTGTTTCGAACCAGGATACAGACGACGACGGACACTGCAGTGTTGTATAGACTACCCTACGGTGAGCCAAAAATCTCTTACCATTAAAGAAACAAAATGCAATCATAGCATCATGCATTGGCATAGGCCAGTTTTCTTAGCCAAGCACCAGAGGAGCTGTTGTAGTTAAATGTTGTCTGGACCACATTTAACTCTATTTATATCTATTTTAAGTGTAGGTTGTGACAAACAAGTCCAGCTTGATTCCATCTAGTCTGTCCACATCTCCCTATCTACCATAAACCTACATTCTGGTACTCGCATATAGTACTTGCTACATTTTCTTGTCATTCATCTCATTCCTTGCTATTAAATTCCGCCAGCGTAGCTATTCAGGCCGCTAGGCCTCTAGTTTAGGTATATTTTTTCTGCACCGTTGACTCAAGAAATGTCCTCATATGCTAATGAGAACTTCTGTTGACATTTGACAATCTACCTCATGATGATGACCATGCCCTTATATGGAAGCAACAAAAAATGCAATTTCTCTATAATCGCTGCAGGATGGGCTCTGTAGGAATCTCGACTCACAGGAGAAGTTTCATAGTCATCTGATCTGAACTGATGGAGGATTTACATTACAAACTACTACAGCTCTACATCCATTATAGTAGTGATTATATATTATAATCCTTAGATAAGCAAATCAGTTGTGTGATTATCCTGTAACCAAAGAAAAAATGGGTAACCACTTTGTTGTAACTTTTAGCTCAGCTGACAAAGTCAGTGGAGCTAGTCAAATAGCTATTCGATTGGTGTCCGTCCTTCCTTCCATCCATCCTGCCATCCTTCCATCTAGCCATCTGTAGACAAAGTTGGGCATTTTGTAATCATACAACCGAGGCACTTCAAATCTAGTCTTGCTTATAAACACCGCAGAAAATGTTGCTTACAGAAAAAAATTTGGGCGATTCGACTCAAATTCAGCTCCCCAGGGGGCAAAATGCGTAAATGAAAAAACAATTTTTTGACGCTCTATTCCAGCAGATAAAAGCTTGAAATAAAGTTGAAAAGGTCTTCATGATACAGAAGTTTTGATATAAAATAGATTAGTGTCGATTTATATCACCAGTTGGCGGTAGTGAGCAAAACTGTTGTTTGACCCCAGATGACCCCGCTTTAAATTTCCCGCCACAAACTGACATGAAAACCTCGAACCAAGGAATACCGGACTGCTGGTATTGCCAGTCCATCCACTGTATGAACGGTTTGTCTGGGGTAAATTGACGAGGCGGCTCGACCCTCCACTGCGCGGTCGAGGTTACCTGGAGTACTATCATCAAGAAAATGGCGGTGACCTTTTTATTTCTACCGGAGCGATGATTTTGTAAGTGACAAATTTTCTTATTAAGCCTTTACGGAAATGTATTTTGGTACGAAACTTCACACGTTTATAGAAAAGATCAACGAGAATGTGTTCAAATGCCCTCATAACGATGAGTTCAACGGAATTTGGTCAAAACAACCTTCGAATGGAGTCAACTTTCTTTGCGAAATTGAAGCGACGACCTCATTATTTATCGTAATTTATGCAGATCTGAGTCCAGCTGATGGGTGATGTTCTGATTTGTGTTCAAACTATTGGAAACTTCGGAAATTAGTTCTATTAGTTCTACTATTCTGCAGGAGTATATTATAGTCATTGATGTTGACAGCTAAAAGCACAAAAACTTTGTTCAGGTTTCTTGTCCAATCACGTGACCTCTCCAACACTCGATAATGCAGTCTTTTCTTCCACGTTTTAGGCCAATCTTCGGCATGAACATAAAATCTAATAAGCGCAGTACTTAAATCAGATGTTTCTCTCGCCTTGAAAACATTCCTGGGTAAAATCCATTGAGATTAGCCGAGTTAATCTACTTTTTCCGTGCTTAAAATCTCTGCCGCTGAATTCTATAAATAGAAACTATTAACATCGCGGCAGTGTGGTTCCCATTGTGCGCCCTCCCACTTCACACCGTGTCAGGAAGTTTTACGGAGAGGGAGGGCGTGCGGTAAGAAGAATGGCTAAAATGATGTCACGTTTTCCTGGCAATGCCTCTTGCCAGACCAGTCAAGCATTGGGAAAGCATCTTTAATTCAGACAGCGTTAGAACTAGAAAACGAATATGTTAATTTGCAAAATTAAAAGCAGATTTCACCACTAACCAGTCAAATCGGAATACGACGGCGCAAAATGTTCTCGCTTTCCTCCTGCTAAAAAACCTTGTTCCCGCACTCCTATTTTAATTTATGCCAAGGAATATGATATGATCTGTTTTCACTTGTTTGTTATTAAATGGTATTCATCTAATGAGATCAATAGTAGTGACTAGTGTCCGTGTCGGATCCCATCGTTCAACTAAACTAGTCTTCTCTCCCCAGGTGCCTCACACGGACCTTCAGGTCCCCATACTCAAGACCAACTCTTACGATATCGCCCTCAAAACAACCCCGGAGTCATGAATTCACAGGTGCTCCTGTGAAATCTCAGTTCTAGTTTATTTATCAAACTTTATCGAGTGTTATCGAATCGAATGGATGTGTCGATCGTCGGGGCGGATTGATATAATGTGGTTAGGTTGTGCGTCCAAGGCGATTAGGTCATTCAGTCACTTTGAGAAAGATCATGATCATGAAGATGCGTGTTGTGTTATCATAACCGGAAAATAAGTTGAAGTTATTATTAGTACTACGATTCTTACATGAGTAAAAAGTAGACGTTTTAAGCAACACAATAATGATACTCCCATAAAAAAAATGTCAATTCTCCTTACCATTCACAGAAGCCAAGCCATTGCTGTATAAGTTATGCAGGGGCTTAATCAATTACCTGCACTCCCTGTGGGGTGAATAACATTACCTTTTGAACAGCTGGCTGTAGGGGGATGATTGGAACAGCCGGTATACCTGCTGACCTGCTGAACCCAGGTTAATGTTATTTTCAATTTTAACAAACCTACGTCACACTACATTTTACCGTAAATGTTTTTATTACAAAATGCCTATCAATGCCTTACAGTACACATTCAGTCACAAACATAACAGAGTAGACCACAATGGCCATACCTCAAGCCTGATACAAGGTCAATACACTCACTATACAATCCTGCACATGGCAAAGACGCATCACACGCGTATGGATATACTAATATCCATACGCGGCCCTAGGGGGCACCACCTTATGGAACCATTTCGTGTGACTGCAATCCACGATTGCAGGTCACCTGATTTTCGAGATTTCGCGGGAAATGAAATTGTAAACAAACGTATGTGTGCAGTTCAAATGTCAACAAAAATGTATTTTTAGCTCAGCTGACTTAGTCAGCCGAGCTTGTCAAATAAGTTGTTCAGTGGCGTCCGTCTGTCCATCCATCCATCCATCCATCCATCCGTCCGTTAAACCCATGGTGCACATTTTGTAACCGTAAGACCTAGAGACTTCAATTTTGCATTTCTGGATACTTCTGGTCAAACTCTACTTTCAAAACAAAATTTGTCGCCATTCGACCTACTTCCTGCGAGCGAGAGTGCATGAAGGAAACTGGCCTATATCGGCCTAGGAGCAGCAGAATTAGTCGAAATATGCTCTAATATTAAGATAAAATTCTTGAAAATCTATTTTATTGAGAAAAAGTTCAAAATTTTAACAGGAGAGGGCGCTACCTGCCTTTTAATTATTTCTGCCGATTCAAATTCCCGCCCGATGACGTCAGCCATCAATGAAGTCTCCTATTTGCCAGTTCTCAAAACATGGCAGCTACACAACAAAAGCAGTAGCTCCAGGAATAAATCACTGTTCACTTCAGCTTCGTAATCGATTGTACCCCCACTTTATTGTGTTTTGTGTGGTGTTTCTATTCAATCAACGATGTAAGGCCTTATTATGTTGGTTTTAATTGAGAAGGTGCATTATAAGCGGCGTACGAAATACCGAAGCGGAGACAAAATGGCGGCATGTTGTTTACGCTATGTGCAATAATCTTGGAGCTCAATGACACTCAAGTACCCAATTTTCTGCTTAAAAAGTAGTCTGGTAGGCGATATTATCACTAGTTCGTTTCAGTGGTAGTCATAAGGTCTTTAGGGACTAAATTCAGAAATTAGTTCTTGAATATTTGGCGACATTTCTGTGAAAACGATATCGGAAGTGCATGCTCTGTTCGCGATGACATCGCCGATGTATTTTGAAGTGGAGAATTCCCACAGTATGTGCAGTGAATCGGCATGATTCTGTTCGCCTATTATGTTTTAGTTCTACGATTCTTTCATGAGTAAAAAGTAGACATTCTAAGCAATACAATAATGTCACTCCCATAAAAATTGATTGGAAATTGAGGGAGCTACGGCATTCTCTTCGGCAACTGGCAGCGCTGAAAAAATACATTGCATACCGTACAATACCAAATGGCACATTTTAAAAAGCGCTCATTGGACAACGTAGGGAATCACCAGAAATGACGTCATCGCTAGTCTAAATAGAAAACTACGGTGGCGCAGTAGAGCACAAGAAAAGGTTTAGCATTAACTTCGTCATGCAAGCTTCAGCAACAAAACGATTTCTCATGAATGATTTATTTGATCATCATCAGCTTGTTTCCCCTGATAGATAAAAAAATGATTTCCAATTTCCATCAAAGTTTTCTATTTTGTGTATAGTCACATGTTATTTAACTGGCAAGGAGCCAAGCAGTTTTGAATATTCGCGGGAAAATACTTCGTACTTGTAAACGAGGCTATGACAATGAGTATCCTCATTCATGGCATAAACTTCATGTTTCGGTAAATATTTTCATACGATGATTTCATCCGAATTATGGTCAGGATTGAGGAATGAACAGTGGCATAATTATGTCAACCAAAAACATTGGTACCGTAGTGAACGCAAAAGGATATCAAATACCATGGAGCATGCCATTTTCATGCATAATGAACTAAACACCGGGAAGAGTTTAATGATATTAACTCAGCTGAGCGCCAGGCCCTTGGGCCTCTTGTTGGTACTTTTGGTTGCTGGACTTGGGTTTTCCTGCAGTTAGGAGCTGGGGTCAAATTGGTGGTCTATTGTGCTGTTTTAGTCAGAGGTAGCCCTTGATTATGAAGGGATTTTCAAATTAAGGTGACCATGGTCTTTTTATGTGCACAGCTCACCACAGCTTTCAATACTTGAGATGTATCTGAAGAGGCGCGCGGAACCTGACATAGCCTTACCAAGGAGCTGCTCACGGTGCTGAACTTCTAGCTTGCCTGTCGACTAAGTGCCTTTTTGACCGAGACATTGCTACATGTAGGAGGAGCACTCATTTTAAATTTATAGTAGTGATAGTACAGTTGGTTCGAGCCATTTGGAAGCCGACATATGAAGGCCTAGCTGGGTTCTCCTTCTTCTCCGTATAAAAAGGGGCATATTGCTGACTAAGGAACAAGGCATATTGACATTGCCTCATCATCTCTATGGGACCAATTGATATACTTTTATATGCACGCATACATCATGCCATTTCAGGGATTCGAGTCTGTGGACAATTGGTTTGATTAATTTGTCTCTTCGATATTGCTCCTTTATTGCATTAGATTTTCATCGCAATTCAATCTATTCAAGATATAGCCAATTTGAACCTGTCTGCGCCAAGGATAGATTGGTTCCAGATCGACTCACTAGGGATACGCAGTAGAGCACAATGTCATGAAAAACGACCCTTTGTATTGTAAATTCCAATCACCAGCAGGACAGGTCAAGTTCTCTCAATAAAATTAATTTTGTTGACTCCTGTAATCTCTACCTTATTGGAAAAAAAAGACAGTGGTGTTAGTCCCAAACTGGTAATTTCCTTTTTTTTTACCTCTGTTAAATCAGGATACCTCTCAATTACAGACAGCATTTTGTATCCTTGTGCTGTACAACCCAGCCTGGACATACCACAGTTGTCCATGGAGAAGTCTCATCCTCTGACACTTCTTTTCTGTAAAGCTACCGATACAACATACTGAACTAGGGATAACTTCCGTTGCCTCCTGTAATATTTACATACCATGGCTGATTAGTTCAATCATATTTCATCCAGCTGGCAGCTCTGCATTGGAAATGTTAGTGGTATAACGTGTTCTCTTGACCTTCAAACAGTAGTATAAAGCCGATATTTACTACTTTATACCCTCAGTCCTATAGGCCTATGTTATTAGGTCATCCAGCTGAGCGCCAGGCCCTTGGGCCTCTTGTTTTGGGAACTAGTCAGTTCACCAACAAAAATGAATTTTTCTGAAATATAGCTCTTTTAAAATTTAAAATTGACTGAAAAATAGAGTTCATAACAATTTAGTTTGAGAAATGTTAGTCAAATCACTCGGTGTTCACCATTTGACCTATCCCCCCCCCGCGAAATTTTTTTTTGCACGCTATTTTCCACACGTGCTTTTTCCTACGACCAATCAGCGCTTTGTTTTTGTTCTAATTTTATCCTCTGGCATTGTGCATTAATTAGACATAGCAAAAATGGCGGACAACGTAATCGTCACCTGTGACCACTGCCCAAAACAAGTGGTGAATACATCAGTTTTAGAGGTAAGTTAAGGCATGTTTAAGTGGATAGTTTTAGGTTTTTAGATGCAATACATCATGCTTAAACCGTGGGAAGTTTAAGAATATTTGGAGAAACTGGCACTTTTTTGACTTCTACTTTTCGTACAGCGATACGCAGTGATATTCGATAGAGTGCTTTGTACATTATCCATGTGCGTACATCGTATATAGGAAAAGTAATACTAGACAACAGAAACTTTGTTGCTGGTCTCCTTGGGCAAGGCACTTAATCACCAGTGCAGAGAGCAAGCATCAAGTCTTACAATATGGACATAGACATAGGTCTAAAGGGGACTTATGATGCGTCTTGTTAAATGTGCATGTATAGTAGGCCCTATAGGAGTCTGACTCACATAGTTAGGTCTATGGGGATGCACAGAGGTGCTGTCTCAGTACTACCGGTATCGAATTTTTGCTATTTTTCCCACAGGATATTCTACCAAATGGCTAGAGGCACTCTGTCTGCAGTTTTGAGAGCACACAAGATGGATCTTTCAAAGCAAAATTTCGCTTGGAGCTGTCAACAGAAAAGGAAGCAAAGGCATGGTTGAAGTCATTTGAAGAAACAAGCCTAAGCACATATCGGCTTCAAAGAACCTATTCAAACATACGAAACACGCACAGGAAAATTAAATAGAAGGTAGGCCTAGCTGACTACTAAGTATACGTCGCAGGTGTTCTGTGATGTAATGAATGGTGGGCATCATAAGTGGCATGATCAGCATTAGATAGAAACAACCACAGATGAGTAGTTGAAAGGCGGAGTGACCGTTGGCCTTGATATGTCAAGATGACATGTATAATGAAAACTGTTTGTCATTTAATTATTTTTTACCAATTTTGCAGGTTGATTTACGCTGCCAACACTGGGCACGCTCCAAGTCTTCTGAAACAGATCAGAAACAAGGGTAAAAAAACACCAACTGCCCTGCTACTTTAAGGTTGTTCATATTGAAAGATTCCTCCTCACAGAAACTTGATCCTTACGGGTAGGCTCCATCATGTATTAGGACCAGCTAGCTAACAATTTTTAGAGAAAGTTAAGTTTAATGAAATTGTTGAATCAGTTGAACCAAACACTGGATAGTATTACTGGACTCACAATTAGGTAATTGATCAAATGACTCGGAATTTAATAAACTCCATTCATCTGACTGACAAAATATTTATTTCCAGTGCCAAAGATCCTCATGATGCAAACTGTCACATGATAGTTGAACTTGAGCACAAACATAACCATCCGATTAACGCAGCAAATGCACTTCGCCATCGAGATGTCTCCGAAACAGTTGCTGACAAACTTTTAGACTTGTTCAAGCAAGGATAATTATTCACCTTCCAAAGCCCTAGAGTTGCATAAGTATGACTTACAGATGGAATACGGAGACGACTATGTCTTGAAGTGTGCTGATAGGTTCATCTGCCCTGATCTTCAATTTTGCTTTAGGTAAGCACATACTTGATCAAACCAGTCCAAAGTTTTACAAGTCTACTGTGTCATGGTCAAAGTGTACTGAAATGACATGGTGGCAGCTGCTACATATATATCAAAATATTCATTCCAGATTATACTACAAGGCCTTCAAGAGTCAGTATGGAGAACCAAAAGGGGAGCAGTGGCTTAAGATCCTGGAAAGTAAGCTGGAGCACAACAGTGACACCGGTCAGAAAAGTGCGGAGTCGAGAGTTGTTGGTGAGAAAGATGTTGCTGTGGCCATTGTGACCCCGTTAATGCGCCGTGTCCACGAACTGATTAAACATTCAGCAGAACTTGTATTTATTGATGCTTCAGGAAATATGGATCGTCAAAGCTGCCGGGTCTTTCTTATTCTTACGCAGGAGGTTTGCCATTGGGAGTACTTATTACCACCAGTGAAAGTACAGAAACAATCACCAGTGCACTTGAATTGTACAATTCTTTCTTGGATGACAAGGCATTTTACGGGAGAGGTCCCTCCCCTGGTCCTCAGCTCATAATGACTGATGATAGCGCAGCAGAGAGACAGGCACTGCAAGCTGTGTACCCAGAGGCCATCTTACTCTTGTGTGTCTTCCATGTATTGCAAGCTTTCTGGCGGTTTCTTTGGGATTCGAAAAATGGTGTTCGTAAGGAGGACAGACCCTCAATTCTTATGCTTCTGAAGGGAATGGTATATGCTGACAGTGTTGACGCTCTAGGAGAAAAGTACGAGGCTGCAGTGAGAAACCCAGTTCTTCGCCGCTATGAGAATGTTGCCAAGCATCTAATAGGCATTTATGGTAGGAGAAAGGAATGGGCAATTTGTCATTGGAGTGACCTAAGGGTTCGCAATAATGACACCAACAACTATGCGGAGGCAGCGATGCGTGTTTTGAAAGACCAAATACTGGACAGAACAACAGCCTACAGTGTTATACAGCTTGCTGACTTCATGATGACCAGACTGGAGTCCTACTTTGAAGGGCGCCTTCTGGACATATGCAACAATCGACTAGACCGTGCCAGTTATTCGCGATTCCTTCCACACACAGCAACAGGGAAGAAGATTGATGAAGATCGCATTGTCCAAACCAGCGAGATGACATTCACTGTCCAAAGTGAGACTGACAGCGATGCAACGTACACCGTGGACATGACAATTGGAGCATGCACCTGTCGGCTGGGAAAGACAGGTAAGAAGCGACAGGCGTTCACTAAATGTGACTTGGTTGACAAAAATATGGGATACATCAAAACCTATCAAAAGCAATAGAACATCCAAACACAGTTTGTTCTTGATCCATGTACATTATGTACTTTTGCCGTTTCAGGAGGTCCATGCAAGCACCAGTTCCTTGTCGTGAAAAAGTATGGTCTCTCCTGGAATTTCATCCCAAATCATGACTCATCAATGAGAAGATTGATATATCAGGTGGCAACTGGCAGCAGTACACCCCCAACTGAAGAATGGTTTCAATCACAGCGCAGACCATTGGTTGAAGTCCTGCCTCAAGTCAACAACACCGTTGAAGAAGCTTTTGAAGTTGAACAGAGTGCTCAAGTGGACATCGTGGAGGAAATGGTTCCAGTCAGACTGGACCATGGTGATGATGCCATGGAATCTGAGAGTCAACCACCTGCAGATATGGAAGACAAAGGTTTTGACTCATCCTCAATGGCATCTCTTACTCTGCAGCGTACACTTCAGAACAGGTTTGACATGAGAGGCCTCAATAGACCACATCCGTCAACAACAAACTTGGATCAAGGCCTGCCAGCAGGAAGCACATTGTTGAATGACCTGAAGGGTGTGTTCTCTGACTTTGAAGAGCACTACAGAGCAAACCCAGATTACTTTAAAAAACCATTGAGAACCTTTGTAAGACAAGCTGAATCGTTAACCACCAACTCGGCTCTTGGGTCAGCTCGGCAAGTATTGGCAAGTATTCAGGTGCTGGCACTGCCATGGGCAAACGTAAGGTGAAGGGCATGGTAAGTTGCAAAACTATTGGTGTCCAACCCACCGCCCTTGCGAGAAGGAAAGTTATGGGTGGCACTAAACACCGCCTAGGGAGTGGTAGGCCCTGTAAACTTGATGGTAAAGAAAATGTGAAGCCTAAAAAATGGAAACAGGTTGTCGCGCCGCTGTCTTCCCAAGTGCTTCCTAGGCGCAAAGCTCCGCATAATTTAGCCAGGTGTGTTCAAAATAATGAAGTACTGGGGAAGACCCATTCAGCTAAGCTGTAATTCTGCCAGTAATCCTGCTACAGGTTTTCTGCGTCTTCATCTGTTAATGGCAGTATGAGAACCTTGTTCACAAATGGGTTTACTTTGTATTTTTGTAACAATTCTGGTTTTATTTTACATGTAACCTAGCTCAGGGCGCTCAGGATAACAGCAAATACAATGGCAGTCTGTTAAGTAATAAAAATTACAATTGATTACCAATTAGTCAGTGTTATGTTTGATTCACACATTTGATTTCAGTGAATGCTTAGTAAAAAGGTCACTGTTGCTCCTCTTATTGGTGAGGTTTCACTTCAAGAGAGTTGCTGATGATTTAGGCAACAACCCACAACAACTGTGGTCTTGTTAGCAAAGCTTGGTCTTGTTCACGAGGTTGGCCCCAGACTTTGTTTAAGTCACAGTCCATTGAAATCTGCCCATCCCATCCCTTAGTAGAATTCCCCTTAGTCGATCAAAACAAATGCCCGTGTCTGAGGCTATTTATGTCCCCGCAAACATTGCTGAAGACTGCCAAGGGCAATTCCCGAAGAAATGACATCATCGCTTCGGTCAGAGGATAAAATTAGAACATAAACAAAGCGCTGATTGGTCGAAGGAAAAAGCACGTGTGGAAAATAGCGTGCAAAAAAAAAAATTTCGCATCCCGCCCATCATCCGAGGGCTGTGTTTTTCAGTAGGCGTAACCAAATAATTAGCGGGTTGAGCAAGCACAGGGTTTTACACCTCCTTCAGGTTGAGGATATTCGCCTATCACAACTGACACTGCTTGTTCCCCTTGCTCCTCTAACACATTATAGTATTTGGGAAAATCAGGCATGTGTTAGAAAAGCAGAAACAAGGCACCACCAGACCTTCGGTGTAATGGGTGGGTGGTTACAATCACTGCACTTTGCAAATGTAGCCTCAACCTCATCAGATGTCTGCACTGGTAGTATATGGGTGACTGCAGTCTACGATTGACCTATTTAGCATTGCCCTAGTTATCAGAGTGATGTTGACCTTGAGATCCAAGGCCTTGACCTAGAAAGTGAAGGAATGATTTGAGTCTAACCTTGAAAGTAAGACAGGTGTTTTGGTCCATGTCTTTGGTGAAGGTTATATTTCAAATCAAATAGGTCATCACATTAGAAACTAGGTTGCCGAGGTCACCATAGTCTGCAGTCACCGATGTCTACCTTTATTGGATCTAAAAGAATATGACAGGTTTGAATACAGACCATCAAAACAACACCAACTAAACCTAATGTTACAATACAAAGTGAAGCGATCTAGTTGCCTGTAAAGAGCTAAAAGAAGTTTTAAAATATCCATGTTGTTCTGTGTTACATAGTTGTAAAGTCCAAACCTCCTGATGCTGCAATGTCATGTGTCTTTGTATCCATTTCACAAACATCGTCCACATCATCGTCGTCATCATTGCCATCCGCGTTTTTAAGGCTCTGAATCAGTTTGATTTCATCCATGAGTGCATCACTCCAATCAGTGGAGGTTTTGTTCAACAGATATCGAGGTGTACGTGTAATTTCGACGCCTAGTCCAAGGGCAGTTTCAGCAAGGCGTATGGTAAAGAAGTGAATATTAATGTTTTTCTTAGCACGTTCGAGAAAGTCCATGCGAACTTTAAGTTGCTGTTCAGAAAAGTCCTCATCCATACAGCAAATATGGTCAAGTTGACTGGGCCATTCGTTTGCACAACCTGCGCATTCGAGTTTCGTGTAAATTTCGGTGTATTGCGTTACATATGCTCCGAGCACTTGAATGGTCATCCTGCCCAAAGGTGTTGTCATCAGGGAATCTTCGCAGGTGTGTTGATCAAAAGTCTTTGAAAGTTCACACCACTTGGGTATGCTGAGAAACACGCCAAACTTGGTTGGTTTGTGTGGATTGTATAGCCCTGCTGCTAGTGCAGCCGTTGGTGTGTCAATCACCTCTTGTTGTGTGAAATAGCGCCGAAGGTCAACGTTCATTCTGTTGTTGAAGTATTTGGTTGAAACGAACACGTTCTCCTCCAACAACCACTGGTCGTCGACGTTGCCCTTAATCTTTCTGGCGATGACATCCACAAGGTTCCTCAGGTTGAGAAAACCAGGCTTGGAGAGCCGTTTCCATTTCGGCCCGTGTGAAATGGTAACACCCCGTTCGTCGGAACTGAAGCGTAAGGGTAAGGCATGGTTCGATACCTGGCTGATACACGGTACAGGGCTGGCGACGGTGGCATCTTTCTCGAGGTTGTAAGGGGTGCGTGCCACTGTTTTCTTTCCCTTCTTGGGCGCACTCAACAGTTCAATCGAAGGACGTCCTGCTTTACGTTTACCAAGGTTAGGCGTTTCAAGCCCAGATGATGACGCTACAGTGGACTTGGGTGTTGAATCAGTCTGCATCGGGGTGACGTCTTTGTTCATGACGTCTGTCGCTGCTGCAGCTGCCTTGTTGTTGTTGGCGTTGGTATTCATCTTGGCTCTCTTTCTCTCTCAGAAGTGTGTGTGATGGACCTCATACGATGGACTGTTTATATAGCGGCACGTCGAATGTAGAATGATTCTGATTGGTTAACCCAATTAGGATAACGGGCGATGATTGTGTGTATGCGATGACGTCAAACGTATGAAAAGTGGCCCAGATACGTGTCCTTGACATGTATGTTAAGCCATGTCGGTCATGGTCGATGTTTCATTCCGGATTTCGGATGATTTGCCTTGTTGCAATGTCTTGTAGTAGGATTCGTAATATTCTGCGATGCCTCCCTGTCCTTCTACAAAGCTTAGCAGAAGTGTGATGGCCTCTGCTGATAATTGTAGAATCCTCCAAACTTCTGGTGGAATGTTGATCTTTTTCTCGTCGTCATCGATTTGAATTCTGACGTGCTCTTTGTCCTTCCAAATGGCAAGGGTGACTTTGGGCGTTAGATACAACGTCATGTTCGGTGACTTCTGTTTCGTCTTGCCATCTCCTTTTTGCCTCTTTTTATTCTCGGTGTGTTTGTCATCCTCCAGTGTGAGGGGTGCTAGACGTTTTTTCGTTAACTGAGCCTCTGCCATGATGAGATCTTTATGCGAAGTATGACACGCTATCAGGACACGGTTCTTTTATGACAGAGTTCGATGTGTTTTCACGTGTTTGATTGGTTGCAGCGCTATTTAGCTTGATAATATGCAAAGGTGCGTTTGAGATACTGACCTATTTTCTTATCATTGAGTTCAAGGTCATTGTTGTTGTTGTTGAAACCTGCTAAAATGCTCTCGAGGGAGTGATTCTGAGCTCTTTTTACTAAGAAGTAAAGACAATACTGGCCGCAAAACAGCGAAAATGGATATTGCAAAACTTTACTAGAGTAGGTCCACACAGCTGTATTTCTCTGTATAAACCTTGTAATGTGTTTATCTCTGGGTGGCAAACCGTATGAGTCAAAAAAAGATGCCTCTGTGTTTACCATTGATTTGCAAACAGACCCAATGTTCGCCTTCTTTTCGCATGGGCTGTGTGTTGACTATGTAGGCGGCTGGCTGGATGGGTGTTAACGCATTTAGGTAACTGATCCAGGGCATAAACGCCTTTGAATTGTTTCTTCTATTTCGGATGCGTAGTCGCCAGATATTCTAATTGAAGGGTATTCATTGGAAATCCTTGATGATGTTTCTGGCCCTATCAATTTCTATGACATTATCGAATTCTGCATAAACGAAAACGGACATGGTTTCTGTCAAGGCTTCAGCGAATTTCAGATCTAAGCAGAGATTTCCTTCCTTAACGAGGTTAACGTGATTGCCGTCCTCCCTATCGGGCGACAGATCAAATACCCAGAGAGTGTAACCTTTTCTGTAGCTTTCACATGTGATGTCGTTGCCGTTGTCATCGTGAATATTCCCGGTTTCGCTGAACATGGTCATGTATGATTTGATATAATTGTTTTTAGTGCCAAAAGCAGGAGTCAGTGGCTGTGCTGGATATGTCCTGCTATCCGCCTCGATGCTGATGAAATTGAGATCATTGTGCTTCAGATTGAATGGGTTGTTATTCTTTGCGCCCACCTGAGCAGCATTTTCGGTCATGAAAACAATCACTCTCCTAGGAACTTGCCCCAAAAACACGTTGTCTCTAGTGATAGTTTGTGTGCCTGTGTTAACCGAAAATATCTTTACTTCGACCCTTCGTATGGGATACCTTGCATTTGTAGTGTTTAGAGCTTTAGCGTGTGCTGTTAAGACAGCCGGGTTGGGTTTAACTTGCTGCACTAAAAGGATGGCTTTCGTAATCTTAGTGACCTCAGTGCCGAGATCGAACATGAGAAAGAATGTGTTTTTCGTGCGATTCAATCTTATTTTCATGTCCACACCATTGAGTAAGTAACGATTTTGATGGCACAAATCAAGATGCAATCTGCCAAACAAATCAAGTTGTCTGCTTTTGGCGATAAATTGGGCCCTTGTTTTGAAGCCGCTGTTAGTGTCAGCTGCTGTAGTATCGACCTTTTCAAATTTACCGGGCTCGTCAGCAAACCATAGACCCGCTTGAAGTTGACTTTTCTTGACTTGTTCGCCATAGGACAGCAACGTTTCAATGTAGGCCCTATACGGGTATGTGTTATTAGCAGATGTGACCAATTGCCCGTTTAATGATAAATCAATCTGACTGAATAAGGTGTACAGCAGATTGTTGACAGGCCCAACCTTTGCATTTTCTTCCAGATCAGTACCATCAGCCTTGGTAACTTTGAGTTCGAGATAAAGATGCGTCTTAGCCAAATCAATGTATTCATCTCCGCGATTAGAGACAAAAACTGCAATAAGCGTATCATCGGTAAGCGATCCTAGAGGTAAATATTCGATGTGCTGCGACTTTTCAATGCTTGTAAGCGTTGGCGGTAAGGAAAACAATTCAAGGTCATTGTTTGTGCATTCACAGGAGCCAACTTGCATCATTTTGACGTGTTAGTTAGCCGAAGATATCAGATGCTGTCTTTGTTTTAGATGCTCTCCGCCGCTTGGCCTGTCTAAGACTGGTGAGAGGCGTAGCCGCTTTCCGCTTTTTATTCGAGCCGCTAGGCCTTTTTTGGGACAAATCCCTAACGGAAGAAAGCATGTTTCTCCCGATATTCTTGCCAGCTTCAATGGTCCTTTCTTTGGCCGCTTCTTTGATATTTCTTCCCTTGAGCAAATCGCCCGCAAATTGAGCCCCCGATTGCAGCAGCGATTTTCCCGCGGTTTTTGCCGCCGATTTCAGCAGTGGGATAGCCATTTTTGCCAAACCCGAAAACAGGCCCCCTTACCGTGCCCTTTTTGAACGTGCGAACCAATAAAAACAGGAAAGCCCCCACCGCCTTTTTGCATATAGTTGGCTTCATAGCAGCGAGGATCGCAAATGTACAATCAATCAATCAATCAAAATTAACGTATTTAAGGTGCCAGACTCCACAAAATGTGATCAACGACACTTTTCTCATTGTTTTTTCTGCAGAAGTGAAGTACAATGTCAACGCGTCCTTTCTCAAATGGTACAGGATCTCCGAGGTCTGTCCTTATATCGATTTCGAGGGTGCCATTTGTAGATTTGCTGACAGGGAAATAGTGAATATTTTGAAACGATTTTCTAATAGTGTCACCCTGCTTACCTTCAGTGGTTATTGCACGGAGTAAGGGGGTTAATACGTCGCCAACGAGTTGATATTGAAGTACATCGCTATATATGTATAAACTGTGAAAATCACCGTGTAATTCCGTTTTAAAAGGCGCAGTTGTATTCCCTGCAATAGAAACGCTGTCCTGATTGTAGCCTAACATGCGCGTAAGAGATTTTGTCATGGACATCGCTCTTCCAGCAGGCATGATAAAAGACACCTTCTCTGTGGAATCGTCGTATTTGAGAAAAAAACGGTGATCCTGTTCAACGCCTGCATCAAGTGTTTTTTTAATTTGTTCATTAACAAGCAGTATCAACTTAGCAATGTCGGAATAGTGTCCGACTGGCAGCGTACACGGTTTCCAAGCCAGCGGTATCTTGCCAGTTTCTGGGTCGGGATCATCGCTGATTGGTATATAGATATGAAAAACATTATCGGTTGCGTTGATTTTGCTCCAGGAGTGCGGATATTGGACCTCCGCCAGACCGACCTTCCAGTTTTCAGCCGAGTCAAGATCGATAGGCGTGTTGAGTTTGGTGATGTAATGACCTATTGTATTATCGGGAAAGAACTTCAGCGAACTATTGCACGGTAAAGAGACATAGAAATGTTCGTTAAAAGTGGTCATTTCTCCTTAATTGGGAAAACGTGTCTTGGCTAATGCAGCCGTATGTTCGGGTAACGTAGGATTCGGTAGCAGGTAGCCTAAACAGCTACTCAGGAGAGAGATCCACACAGTACTCTCACCGTTGGCAATAGCTATATTAATGAGGGCTGTGATAATCACGATGTAAATAATGATAACTTGAGCGAAAAAAATTATCTCTGGTTTGGGAATGTTATGACCGAATAGTTTCCAATTCTTTTGTAGGGGCGCGCTCAAATCGCTAACATCCCCGTCATTCTTTTCTGCTCCAGGTGACATTGCCGTGTTGTGTGTAATGATATACCAAACGTGTAGGCACGCATAGACGTGATTACAGGCGTTGAAAGTTCGCCTTACTCACCCAACTGTTGAACTTAGAGGGGTAGCCGTCCCATTTAACAAGGTATTCTTTGGTTCGACCCCCACCCCGTTCTGCAAGTATTCGTTCGATTTTATAGGTTTTTTCAGGTCTTACATGCACCTTCTGCAATTCCTTTTCGTAGAAAGTGCCTTGAATGTTTTCACCCTGCACGTCCTGAACTGTATACACGGGAGGGCGTGCTTTAATACGCCTTTTTATAGTGAAGATTTCTGTTGACCAGTTAGGTAAATAGGATTTTTCGAATAACATTTTTGTCTTACCGATTCTAACGTGGTCTCCAACATTAAATTTTAATTTGAAATCGTTCAAATACATGTCTTCTCTTGAATAGAGCGTATGCCATATATCCGACGCATTTACCTCCGTCACCTCACTTGACGCAAGGGCCAAAAGCACCGCGTAGCGGCAAAAAACCAAAGCTGGCGAAACATTTATAACGGGTCACCGTCACTTATTATTGGACTTAAAGCGCATTTACGGGGTTGCAACTATTTTGGTTTATAGTGTCACCAGGAAAGAAAAGCATGCGACCTAACGCCGATCTATTTGTATAAAGTGATAATTGGAAGGTATATAGTAGGAAATATCAATAAAATAATCATTCCATGTCGTATTTTGAGGGCATTTTTGATTGTAAAAAATATATGTGTACGTCACCGGAGTCTCTGCAATGATAATTTCATCACAGCAGTCTCGCGCAAGTAGAAGTTCTTTACCTATTAGTTCTTCACTTATTAGTCTGGCGGAAAGCCAGACGTTTTCCATTACGATTTCACTACGATGTTTGACCAGAAGGAGCAGTGCGCGAGATATGCTAATGAGCAGACTTCCCTCGCTTGAGTTTCGGAAGAATGTTCCATATCGCGCTAAGCTGACCACTGCTGACCATGACAGGCGTGCATTGGACTGGTACAGGTTGGAACTGAACATTGAATATGCTGGTGGTGACGCTTTCTGATGAGAAGTTGGTCGTGACTGATGCAGTATCCTTGGACTTGTCCACAGCATCGTTCAATCATTGCTCTCTGAGCTGGCTTGATTCTGTACTTAGCACGTACATAAACAAGTAAGAGGTGCTGTCCTGGGTTCATGTCATGCTGCTTTGTCCCACATGATTGCCAAGTAGAGGCGTCCTCAAACCATTTTGAACTGAAGAAGCAATGTGCATTTACTGTCATCCCAAGCATGAGGCGCCATGTGCCGTGGTGAAGTTCAGTTGGTGCATGTGCAGGTGGAGCAGGTGGGAGGTGGTCACGCCTGGTGACGAGTATTATATTGTCATTGTCATTAGACCTTGGAAGTGTTTGTAGGTCATTGACTGTGTTAATTGTAATAGCCTGTATATCCGGTACAGAAGCCCTGCAGCGATGTAGCTAACTGTTCATGGATACTGTTGGAATTGGATGTTGGTTGCAGGGAATCTAGAGCCTGTCGTTCCTTTTGCGTTAGGTCTTTGCTGCAGTTGGAATGAATGAAACGCTGGATGGCAGTGGTGAGGTGACGTTGTGGTGCGACGTTGACTGTAGATTTCCATACAGCTGTAAGTAAGGCCTCATATAAGTGGGTGCTGTTCATGAATGCCGTGATCAGTGCATATTTGAATTTGCCCAGTGGCCTGGCAATGTGGTGGCCAAGAAATTGTGCTGGTGAAATAAGAAATGGGGAGTGCCCACTTGCTGTGGCTGGATGTACAATAATCGCACAGTCCTTGGGTTCAGCAGAAACTGTTGAAGGATCACCTTCAGCTCGGTTGAGGCCAGTGCTACGTGTTTTAGCATTATTATATGCCTGTGAAAGCAGGAATGCATCTTCGACATGGACATATGTCCCTGAATCTTTATGTTCTTGGACAAGGTGTGGTGGGGGTTTGCGGTCATGGGCGGAGTAGTGTTGGAGGAGTGGTGACACAGTTGTCGCCAAATGTGAACTTTGCTGAGCGAAATGTTTTATTTCTGGACGATTTGCCAGCACGAGACCTTTAGCCAGGGCTATATCCTCACTCGTGTGGTATGTGTCGACCTTTGGTACGATTTTGAATGTTGATAAACCTGCGGTGCTGCCTGTTTGCTGGTAAACGGGAAAGGATGTATTGCAGGAGTTGGACTGACCAGTACGAATGTTGTTGCCAGTTATGACTGCAGGTGCCATAACATCTGGAGCCAAGGGAGCCACATTTCTCAGAATGGGGTTGGAAGGCACATGTAACCAGGCCATGTCTGAGTGAGCATGTACTGATGGAGCACACATCAATATACAGAGGGTGTTGTCCTTGTCTACCAAAAGAGTGGGAGCTGCTGTCCACTGTGAGTCATGGTGGGGTTTTAACCAATCGGAACGAGCACCACTGAAGAAATATGGATCAGCATCAAATGATTTAAAGTGTTCCGCAATCCTACTGAAGAAGTGGACTGCTGGGACAGCTCGCAGTTTACCACGATGCAGATCATCCGGGAACATGAAGCAACCCATAGGACACCTAACAATTGGGTAACAGAATTCGTTCAGGGCTGAAGTTAACTGACCCAGTTGACCACTTTGTATGCATTCATGGAAAGTGCCCAGTTGTTTAGTAACATCCTGAAAATGTGGCTGCAGGTGTTGGGATCGTTGCATTTCAGCTGTCAATGTCCAGCACTGGTAGCCACGAGTCTCTGAGGGGGTGAGGAAGGAAGTGCATAAGTGTTTCACTATTTGCATACCCAGGTTTACTGAGGCATGTCCATACCACAGCAGGCCAACAATCCGTTCATGTAGCAGTCCGGAGTTTCTGTGTTCGAGGGCAGACAGAGGAGCAGCATTGATGACAAACCAGCTGACCAGGTACCATACCAGATTTGTCACCATATTGGCGCTTGATGATATGTTCGTTGTACGAATTGTCTGCATTTAATTCCTTTAGAGTGATGGGGTAGTGAAGAGTTGATGTGCGATGGCAGATAGCACAGTTGTTGCGTTGCATGACAGCTGAAAATGAATGTGATATCATAGAACTGAGGCGTTTGCAATGAGACTATAGGTGAAGTAGAAGCAAGGAGTGAAATGGGCCATCTTCCAGTGACTAATATACAGAGTAAGGGCACTGGGTGTTGTTAGATTCAGCATTGAATGTATTCCTCGTACAAGCGTGAATAGTGTGGACATACAGTGAGAGGTGAGAGACCCCTATTGACTACTTCTTGTAACTTTATCTTGGATATTATATTAGTATTGAACTTCTAGCCATGGAATATGAAGAAATTGAAGTTGTAGGCATGGAATATGAAAAATTATTCAACGGTGAAAGACATTATTCCATGAGGCTTTGCCGTGATTGCAAAGGAAGCGACACGATTGGTTCACATGCTAATGAGGTATGATAATGATATTTACCTCTATAATGCTACTTGGATAGCGACTGTGTCATTGATTGCAACAGTGGTCTATGTCAATGTGTGCCTGTAATGTCAATGAAAGTATGATGAGGTGATGACGATAGTGCAATTATTAAATATTGGCAAGAGATCATACTACAACATAGGTCTTGTTTTTGACAGATGACTGTGCGACATTCCCATTGGGTCTTGTTAGAGTCAGCGCTGCATGTATTCCTTGTACAAGCTTGAATAGTTGTGACGGACTTTGAGGGGTGAGAGACCCCTATCGGCTACTTCGTCTAACTTTATCTTGCCTACCTAGCTGCTAGCAATAGTGCCCCTTTATCAAGACTGAAACCCACTGTGCGGGGCTAAGAAATTACCTTTATAATCCTAGTTGGATAACCACTGTGTAGATGATTTGAAGAGTGCTCTGTGGATGTGTGCCTGTAATGTCAATGAAAGTATCATGAGGTGATGACGATAGTGGAATGACGAAATATTGGAAAGAGATCTATTCCTAGAAGAACATATGTCCTGTTTTGACTAGGTGTCGCATTTTAGAATCAGCAGTGAGCACTGTGTGTAACATGGTGGAGGCAGCGGAGATAATAACTGTGTCGAAAGTATTGTTGTAGGGCCTTCCCTAGGCCCATGGGGTTAAATTTACAATCCACGATTGAAAAGACGTAGTTTGATCGCATTCAACTATAAATCCATTGAACAGTTGTGTTCCTTTAGTCAACCGATGACCTTTTGTTGGGCCATGATCGGGGATTGTAAACTGTAAATGTATTATGGACTGGGAGACGGGGGAAACACAAGTGAAATAGACTAAAACAAGTGATTTTGGGGCTTTGGTTTAGACGCATGCGCCACATGCGCCATGCGGGATTATACGGTTCATGTGAACTTGTTGACATCTACATGATCTAGTGCTGTTATTGGTCATGGTACATGGTGGTAGGCCTAATCATCATGCCTATATGTTTCAGGAAAAGCTCGGAGTAAAATGAACTGCCGATGAATAATGATGTTGTTCATGTTTACCATGTTTACTAGTACATAGCCATAGGGTATGCACTGGCCAGTGCACTTTCTGCATGTCGTCATGGTCATGTACGTGATACCTTGCATATTTTGTTTTTTGAATGCGCATGCTTTTTGGGCAAAATCACTTGTACCAACACTAATGAATAATGTCTTCTTATCCCTATGACTCCATACACAGTGAGGGCATTGTCCCATTCCCATCAAATGGTAACTTATTGTACCGTATTAGGGTGGAAGTTGGGGAGCAGATGCCTACCGTTGCACGCCTGTCATAATCAGCAGTGATGAGCTTAGCGCGATATTGACGATTCTTCAGAAACTCAAGCGAGGGAAGTCTGCTCATTAGCATATCTCGCGCACTGCTCCTTCTTGTCAAACATCGTAGTGAAATCGTAATGGAAAACGTCTGGCTTTTCGCCAGACGTTGAGACTAATAAGTGAAGAACTAATAGGTAAAGAACTTCTACTTGCGCGAGACTGCTCTGATAAAATTATCATTGCAGAGACTACGGTGACGTACACATATATTTTGTACAATCAAAAATGCCCTCAAAAGATGACATGGAATGATTATTTTATTGATATTTCCTACTATATACCTTCCAATTATCACTTTATACAAATAGATCGGCGTTAGGTCGCATGCTTTTCTTTCCTGGTGACACTATAAAGCAAAAAAGTTGCAACCCCGTAAATGCGCTATAAGTCCAATAATAAATGACGGTGACCCGTTATAAATGTTTCGCCAGCTTCGCTTTTTTGCCGCTACGCGGCGCGTTGGGCCCTTGCGTCGAGGTAATCGGGGTTACGAAAAAAACCTCCGCTGGAAGATCAAATCCTCTTATTGCTAAGAGTTGCATGGTTCCTCCAGCGCATATTGCCATCAAGAACTCTCTACGTAAGCGACAAGAAAATTAACGTGAATATTAGTACATGTATTGGACTTGGAAAGCTATTAAGTTGTTTCTAATTTGCAAGTCATATGTATGGCTTTACACTAGCATATCACCTTTCTCAAAAAGACTAATAGTAATAGGGAAACGAATGAATGACTTTCCTACAACTTTTCTAGGAATTTGGGAAAAAAACTTCACCCTTCATCATTATTCATGTACATTTGTCAAGAATTCATTGTTTTAACCCACAAACACTACCAAAAACCCAACATGGAAAAATTTCTGTTAACACAGGGGGGTCTTTGGTTTTTTTTCCCAAAACCTACCAAACTTACTAAAATACGTAACATGGATAAAACTA
This sequence comes from Lineus longissimus, assembly GCF_910592395.1. NCBI lineage: Eukaryota > Metazoa > Nemertea > Pilidiophora > Heteronemertea > Lineidae > Lineus > Lineus longissimus. Next base: position 10,514,106 of record NC_088323.1, on the reverse strand, counting down.
CAAGTTTCCCTATTACTTAATGATTTTTTTTATTCTAAATCATGAGTGAAAGAATGTACAGTTATGTCTCTTTAGAGAAGTATTTCAGTCAAATGCAGTATTCCAATCCAATGAAACTTATGAAACAAAATGGTTACATTAGACCAAGGGTTGAATCGTTACCGAAAATATCTGAAGAAGATCCGGTCAAAGTGCACATGAACCAGATAACACCTATGAACCAGATAACACCTATGAAACTGTATGATACATTCACAGGAAGTGATGCTCAATTGTGCCATAACTGCAAACGATGGACACTTTTTGAATGCCAGAAAAAACTGAATTTTGACAGGCCTGCCAAGCTATTTTACACGTACTGCAGTAATTGCAATTCGACCACTTACAGTGATGACTTTAAGAATCAAGAAATCACTATTGAGAACAAAACACGTTACTTTGACCACGTCATCATAAACCTTGGCCAGACACGTCTGTCAGATTTAATGGTAAATGATTTGAAACATTTTGTTGAAAGTAGGATTAAGATTTACTTCTCAAGTCCAAGAAAATGGCTCTGTGCGGCCAGCTATGAAAAACAGTCCTGAATGCCTTACGATTTGGTCTCGTTAAACTCATACCCAATGATGTTTTACCTGGTCTAGAGTGTGACACTTATTTAGAAATTGAATTCATTAACAGAGCAATTGGTAAACCTCAGTTGACCAAAGACAATTTCACAGATCTAAGAATGGTTTTATTGGCATTCCTTAAATATCTTCATTACAGGGGAATTAAAATTACCATAAATTACAAGCTGTTTTTACACCAAGCATTTAAAGCATTGAATATTGATTATGTAGTATTGAAACCGAATCCAACTAATAAGGCCCGACTGGATGATTTGAACTCTCTATGGTCTGGTTTCTTAGGAAGTATTTTCTTCAAAAATTACAGGCTTGAATATGAAAATGAACAAGCAATCGATAAACAAAGTGAAATTTTATTGAAGGCATTAGAGGTGCAAGATATCAGTAAATGTTACCATTTACCATGTAGTCTAGACCTTGCAATTCTGTCCAGGATCTAGATATCCTCTTTCTGGTAAGTTTCTGGTAAGTTTCTGGTAGGTTTCTGGTAAATAGGACTTTTCCTGTAAAGGATTTTCCGTTCAATATGAATCGATGATGGTGTCACCAATGAAGATTTCATTCTAAATAAATGAATAATCAGACATCAACGATAATTGAACAGCAAATGAAACAAATCGGAGTAATCCCAGTTAATTCTAGTTCAAATCTAGCTAATCCCATTGCAACTAATTACCAACAGAATGCAGCTAACTTTCAACAGAACACTGCTAATTACCAACAGAATTACACTACAAAGCAACAAGCTTCTAACAAGGCGTTAACTAGTTCAAATTTAGTCAGTTCTAGTCAAGGCCTAGTTAACCCTAGTCAAGGTCTAGTTAACCCTAGTTGTCAACAAAATTTAACTAGCTCTCAACAAAATTTAACTGATAGTGGCCTTAAAGCTAATTTAACTGAAACTGGCCTTAAAGCTAAACAAGACTTAGAAATTTTAGTTGCAACTGGGAAAAGCAAGGATTTACTTAATAAACAACTGACTTTTAATGACTTAGATAATATGACAGAAAAGGAACTCTTAAAACACCACAGAATCTACCAGACAAAGATGGCTGCCAGACTTAATGATTCTTTGGGTAAGACAGTACTAAAAGCCTACACTAAATTATCAAGGTGGTTATTACCAATAGATGACGAGGATGATCTTTACCATGACCTCAGAAATGATTACATCGTTACCAATGAACTTGACAAATGGCTTGGATGGTTGAGTTTGAGAATGGGTGCACTAACTGCTCTTGCCTCATCAACACTGATCACTTTAGGACATTGTCAAGAAACAAAATCTGCTAGTGAACATGAAAATTTCATAAGATTAAATGGGAGTGGAATCGAACATGGGAGTGGAACCGAACAAAGTTTAGAGAGCAGAGACCGAGAGCATAGCTCGAGTGACAGACAGTGAAAAGCCCATTGGACAAAGTCCCGAGAACAGAGTTCGCATTAAGAGAGCAAGAACCGAAAAACAAATTGCATGGTCTCGAGAATTGGGTAAAAGATCTCAGGAATTCAAGAAGTCAAAAAAGGAGAGGTTTACTGGGAAAGATGATGAACCCGGGAAAGAACGTGAACCCAGGAAAGACGATGAACCCGAACAAAGTTTAACTCAACCAGAGCCTGAGGTTACCACAAATACTGGAAGTTCCAGGAGTACAACACTGTATGTCATTTTAGCTGCATTTGGTTTTGCAGTCATCATTTACTGCTATCCTAAGATTAAAACTAACAAGAAAGTACGAGTAGGTAGTAAACCAGAAGGTAGTAAACCAGAAGGTAGTAAACCAGAAGGTGGTGTACCAGAAGTTAGTAAACCAGAAGGTATTAAACCAGAAGGGAAAGATAACTGTTACACAACTCCTAAAACATGCAATCTTAGTTTAATGGAGTAGAATTACTCAAACACACTATTCTTAGTTTCAAGTGAAAAATTTAAAGTAACTGAGCTACCTCTGAAATTAACTATTTTACCATTCTCATCAGTGATTTCAAATTTGACTTGATTTGTACATGTTTTGTTAACTATTTTCTTGCAATTGAGTTCATATCTCTGGTATTGTATCTGATCACCATCTTCAACAGGAACGATACATAAAATGTCAGAAGGTTTATTGTTGTAGAGGGTCTTAGCTTTATCAACCAAATTTGATCTTAAAAATAGTTCTGTTCTGTAAAAGTTAAGTGGCTTGGTGGAGTAGTACTTTCCTTTCTTGGTGAATTTAGTTTGTTTAAAACCAAAAAATGTGTTTACTATTGTAAAATATTCATCACCGAGATAGTAATCTTTCAGCATAAACAACTTGTCCCAGTAAGTTCAATGATAAGGTAATTGTTATTGTCACAGCTGATGTTAACATGTCCTGCAAGATTTTTGATACGCTCATTGATAAAGGAAAAAATTGACAAAGTTCGGACAAACTGAAATGACCATCAAAAGGGACATAGAAAGAATCGGATTGTTGTCTTGAGTCATTTTCCATTTTTAACAATTCGGTAATACCCGGAACGTTATCACCAGTCCACCATGAATTGTAAAAAGTTATCGATTTCAAAGTGATCGATTTTATGTTCAATGGGTCTGTTAAGTTAAGCTCAAATATGGCTTCATCGCATTCATTCTCAAAAATTATGAAGTCCATTTCTATTTAATTAAAATGATTTAATTAAAGTGATTTAATTAGTTAAACATTAATTAAATCACTGTAATCAATGTATTTTTCATAGTAAATACCGAAAGGCAATGTAGAGATGCCATCCTCTAAGATGAAACGCTTATCATCGAAAGGACTTAAGCTTTTCTTATCAATCTCTTCCAGATACATTTGATGCTTTTCTGACCTCAGATGACGCATTTTGTGATTAAAAGTCTTAGTGTTTTCAAGACAATCAACGTAGTCATCAAATGTAATAGACTTATTCACTACATTCTTAGCGATTCCCTTCAATTTCTTTGTTTCTGAATTTTTATTCGAACTTTGTTCTCGGGACTTTGTCCTATTCGAGCCTTGCTCTCCAGACATAGTCTTGGTTCTGTATGCATACATCTTACTCCTCAAGGCAATAAATTCTATCATTTCGTCTCCTCCAAGCTCATCCTTAAAGTAGCCTGGAACTTTCTTCTTGCTAGTGTCGTAAAGAGGATTATCCTTTGGGTAATTACTGAAGTCAAAGTGATCCTTTAACTCTTTGAGGTCTGCTGTTAAATCGTCTGTTTTGATCTTTAAAACGAAAGAATCCGTGTCCAAATAAAGAAGTTCTAGGTTTTTCTCACCAAAGTGAGGTTGAAGTATGTTGTAGTAGAATTCATACATCAGCAGCTTGGACAACTCCAGTACTGCAGCTCCTATGTAGATTGGCTTGTTAAACCTTATTGATGTTTTGCTCATGCAAATTGCCGCGCTACTTTCGTCAAAGATGTTAATCGATGAAAACCTGGGACTTGCCATGAAGTTCTTGGCACTTTCCCCATCTGTCACCAGTTCAATTTCTACCCTGTTCCTTACGTTTTCACATGTCTTTCCATAGAAAGCATTGTTCATTAATTTGAAGTAATCTTTCTCGAAATCAGTAGTAGAAGCCATCCTCTTTTTAGTGTTGAAGTCGCTGTATGATTTCAACCACTTTGATTGTTTAAAACTGATGAAAGAATGGACCTTTTTCAGTATCATTCCTTGCTTTAAGTAAAACTGTAAAAGTCTGTAATGCACGATGTAGTTGGTCTTGTCCTTCTGTGTGAGTATCAATTTTTCTACCTTTGACCTCTTCTCGTCACCAAGTAAATCTTTCTGCTAAGGGCTTAATTCGTCGTCGTCTATGAAAAGCGATTCTGGACAGAATGGAAAGTTCTTTGACTTGAACTTGATTTCCTCTGGATAACCTAAATCTACTTCGAAAAGATATCGTACTTCACTGTCTTTAGGAATTGACATGATCTTCTCTTTGTTAATAGTATTATTACTGTCAAACATTTGATAACTGCCGTAAGGCTGACTTTCCATCATTGCCCAGCCATAGAGATTATTTGCGTCTATGTACAGGAGCTTATGACTCTCATCGGCCTTGACATGTCTTGTTCCCATAACACCCGAAATTCCACCTCGAATTGCTTTCTCGAAAGTAAGTAGGATATCGGTATCGGTAAGAAGTTCGAGGTTTATGTCTGTGTGTTTCAATCCGGCTAACCAGGTCAAGCCAGGTGCTGAATAGCAGTGACAAGGATCGATCTGGAAATTGTTTAAATTAACGTCCCTGAATTTCTCGAATAAATCAGCTAACAAAAGAACATCTGTTTTGAGGTACAGGTCGATGAACTCTCCATGAGTTCTGATATTGAAATGATCCCATATGTCCTTGGATTTTAGGTAAACTGAATCATCCGCCATTTCATTCTTCAATTCATCAAAGAACATAGACTTCTCAAAGTGAGCAACACTGTAACTTTCATGTGAAGTGTAAAATGAATAAGGCACTGATCCTTTCTTCCTCAATAGTTTAAAATCGTCAGGATTTGGATAAGACTGTCTTGTTATCTTAAAGTCATCATCTTCCATAGATTTGGTGATGTTGTCCCATCCAGACTGTAAGAATCTGTAAGAGTCTAAAAATTTTAAACAACCTAACTCAAATGAAATGTACTCTTCTGCGTTTTTAGCAAGAAGCTTCAGTTTCTTTTGTGACCTAGACAACAATTCTCTGATGAATAGGTGAGCATCGTAATTACTGAGATTGTGAAAAAACACTGGGACAAACATGGCTTTCTTCTCGTTCAAGTTGCAAGCTTTGTGAGCAGCACCTCTGTATTCTCCATTGTAGTGATCGTGATGTTGAACTCTGTCCTCGCCTAACAATTCATTGCAGTAGTAACAGTTTGTTTCTTGTGAGTATCTCACCAAATCTTCGTCTGTCATGGTGAGAGGAATGTTGTATTTCAGTAGAGTTGAGAACGTCTCTTCCTTTCTGAGTAACCAGTTACAGAAAACGTCAACTACATCATCACCTCTGTGACTGAGATACCCACTGGCGTAGATTTGTGGATAGTCAGAGTGAACGTAAACTCCAACTGCTGACGCAAGCTGTTTGAATAGTTTTTTAGTGGTAACAATGGTATCTGTCTGAGTTGTATTATCATTGACTGTTGTGCTTATCGCTTCGAAATCAGCATAGATTACAAAGGGAACTCTGTTCTTGAATGAGTACTTTTCAAACTTAAGTTGTGACCATTTACTATTCGGTTGAGGCAGACTGATCTTACAGTAATCGTGTTTTCCACATTTCAATTTATGTCTTTCTAGTGTAGATTTCTTGTAAAAGTAATTCATGCATCTCCTACAAATGAATACACTATTCCTGTCAGTCTTGAAGAATAGATTGATGTCTCTTATGTACATGAAATGATCCTTGAAATACAACAGATCGATAACATCATCATCATCGTGGTTCTTAGAGAGGTAGAGTGGTTCCAGCTTTGCGGCATAAATGCTTTTAGCCCATTCGTTCTCTAACTTGAACACATTAATCTTGATACCATTGTCTTGTTCGATCTTAGGGATATCCTTTTGAACGCAAACAGGAAATGATTTGATCTTAATCTCATTTTCATACATCTTGTAGGGGTTAATTTCTGTTGCATTAAAACCTTTTTGCCTCTCACACGAAATGCTGTCATGGTATTTGGCAGCCAAAAGACTCCATAGAAAACATTTCTCATCATTTGATTTCACATTAATTACAGCTTTAGTTCTGAATGGCAAACAAGTGTAGTGACCGCCTTTACATTTCTTGTAGGAACATATCGTGAGATCGCACGACTTGATTTCATTTAAACTCAGGCCGCTTCCTTCGAAGTATCGTTCCTCAATCTCGGCCTTTATGTAGTTCAATTGACTGTTTAGGGCATAAATTGTCTGATTTCTTGAAATTATGCTTTCCATTGGAGATTGAATAGGATAGATAGCCTTTTCGCCAGATCTGTCAAATTCAGCTTTAACTGAAATACTTATTTTATGATGGTAATCAGTTAGCTTGAAGAGAATTTCTTCTAGTTTACCTCTGTACTCGAAAACGTGTTTTGCTGGTTTGCTAATTTTCAGACGAATGGTAACAACTGGTTTACCAAATTCTTTTACCACTTCGATATCCTTCACATTCTTTATGCTCTCCAATTCCTTAGCCTCGAATCGGACTTTGTCCTGTAGTTCAAGTTTCTTGGTATCTTGTAGTAGAATAGGGTTAGGTAAACGCAGTGAACGCTTGTCTGACTGGCTTGATAACTTCATTTGATGACCTTTGGTTTTCCTATGTGCTGAAAGATTGCTGTATGATATCTCCTTGTTACATGTTGAACAATGTATTTTCTCATTTTTATCAACCATTTCTATTTAGGATAACAAAAATTATTAAATTACATTTTCAGGCATTTTCAGACATTTTCAGACATTTTCAGACACTTTCAACATACATCGGGGGTGCTGATGGTAATAATGCTGATCCCAGTGATGGTGGTACCGATAATGGTTGAGGATAATAGTGATAATGGTGATTAATCATTGGTAACACCAATAGTGGTGACACCAATAGTGGTGACACCATTACTGTGACTTCAGTTTCGCTATCATTAGGTATAGGCAAGCAAATTTTCAAATTGAATAAAAACACATGATTTTGGTATCAAATATTTTCTTTTGCCAAGATAAAAACACCCTGAAAATTTCAACTGATTATCTCAAGTAGTTTCTGAAATATGGCCGGTTACAGGATTTTGGGTACCCCCCCTCCTCGGAAACAGCAAAAAAGTGGTTTTTGACCCCCCATATATCAAAAACTAAGCTTTCTACACCACTGAATCTTCTTTAACATGGCGTACCTACTGCCTAGTATGGATAAATGCAAGGAAACGCCTGTGACTTCACTAATTTTGAAATTATTGACCTTTTTAGAACGCAATTTACTTAGCCTCGGCCATTGCTGCCGAAGACCAACTTTGCTCTGGAGCCATTTAGAACCCCCCATAGAATAACTTCTAGGTGTGTTACAGGCTTTTCCTTCCATATATCAACTGACATTGGCCCCCACAGTAGCCCCATTTTTTTTGACAGCCTAGAAAAGGCCCTAAAGAAAGATATTGGACCCAAAAATGGTCCCGAGCCACTATTTTGCACCGCGGGAGCAAAACGCCGAAAAATGACAAAAAATGAAAATTTTTAATTTTCATTCAAATAGGCTGAAAATTCCTATCTTAAGGTAAAATGGGCTGCTGAATCCACTGGAGTAGTCCATTTTGCCCTATCTAGACTAGGAAAGGAGTTATTAACAATTTCATCTTCAAAATATCACTTTTGGGGTGCACGCCCCCCCCCCCCCCAAATAACACTTTAGCCCATGACCACAGACATCAAATTCAGCAGAGGTATTGCTAAACCAAATACAGTAGAAGAAATCTTCGGCGGCACCCAGGTAATTAAGGAGAAAAAATACGGCTCCAGAAGTCTACTAGTACTAGGTAGGGGTCTGGACAAGTGCGTTGTAATGTAATGGCCAAAACATTGGTAACAATAGGCCATCACTTTGTGTATATGAGAACTGAAATAAATTATTTCAAAATCCATGCTGTCTTTATTGTATTCAATTAAGAAATCCATCTCAGAAACACTACTAAAATCACTTCAAAGCATGAAAAGAAATCCATCAACAAAGCCACGTGCTAATGTTTACATGTCTGTGAGCCTTTCCACCTATCAGGCAAGTTTATTTCGTCACGTGACCAAACTCAAAACATAACCAGAGAAATATGTCACCGGTCGCAAACGAACACTACTGTTTAAAGAGGTTGTCTAACGTCATCCTAGCGATATATAACTCAGAATCCTTGCTGTGTTGAATACTTATTCATATATCTAGCAGACTATGTTTCCAGAATGCTTGAATTTGGCCGTGAAAAAATTGAAACCAGCGATCATTAGCGATCTCCCGGTTCACTCGACGCCATTTTGACCACAGTCTCGCAGTGTACCCCAGTTTCAATGGTCCGGCGCTACCTTGGAATCAAAGGCGCCGGGAATAACTGAATAAATACCAAATCTAGGGATCATAATGAACATTTTGATACCTAGTTCTCCTTTATTATTTTAATGGGGTCTATGCTTATTTTGCTGTTGAATTTCGAGTTTTTATAAAATATTTAATTTTTCAACTTTCTTCATATCCAACCCCCGGACAATGTGGTATGTGGTGAAAGCTCGTCGGACATGCTAGAATATGGTAGCCAATACATTTTATATAGAGATATTCCAAGCCAGCGCTTTACAAAATTTTAGAATCAGTGCCAAACCGGCGTCAAATCTGATGCGGATTTAGGCCTGCACAAGGCCTATCCGGCTGAAACGGGTCATTTTCAAATGGCTTTTTTTGCTGTTTCACATGGAATAAATATATAAATGGGGTATCAATGAACAAGAGAAAGAAAAGACGATTGCACAGGTATGATTTATTTCACAATTGAGAAAATATTTATTCAGTGACGATCATGGAAAGATGACCATTGTTTCTACTAATTAGTGCAGATTCACACTTTCCTCAGCTTTGTCTTGGCGGCTGCCTATACCTACTATCATCTCTGTTTGCGCCATTTTTTTTCCTTCTTCTAAAAAAGTCTTCTTTAAAGATTCCACATCAACAGCTGAACTTGCCTCCCTCTGTTTTTTCTGATGGCATTTTTCATGGAAATGTATTTTTCCTTTTCTTTGAGAATCAAGGTAAACTCATCTGTTGAAATGTGTGAATCACTCATGGCCTTACTTACCAGATCATTGATGGAGTTAAGTTTTGAAATTGCCAACATTCCAATCTTCTCATGTTTTTCAATTTTCTTCAGGATATCTTTTTTCTTCCAACTTAGGGCTGAGGAGATAATGGCGCTACCAATGGTCACTCCACCAAGTGCAAAACCTATTGGTGCTGTGATGACACCAGCCAGTGCAGACACACCAACTGAGCCAGCCGCAACGCTTACAAAATTAAGACTATGACTAATGCCAGTAATTACGCTAAATGCTTTTTTGTACTTTGAAAATATCTTTCTTCTAAATTCAATCTCGCTTTCTAAGAAACTCTTAACCTCACATATTTGTTGTAGTCTGAAAGCCTGAGGGTTACTTTCTGTATGCTTTTCAGACCTTTCATAGTTTAATTGACTTTCAGAGTTTAAATGAATTTCAGAGTTTAAATTACTTAAATCTGGATAAACCTTGTTGTCTCCATCCATTTAATTAGTGGGAATAACTAGAATCAGTTGTTCTGTCATTTCTAGTGTTTAGTGTTGATCTTGCAGACACTACAGGTTTTTGAAGTACATTAAATTTTAAAGGTTTTTCTGACCCAGCAGGTTTTTCGACCATAGCAGGCCCAGCAGGTTTTTCGACCATAGCAGACCCAACAGGGTTTAAAGGTTTTTCGGGCTCAGGCTCCAACTTTGACTCTTCTTCTGCCTCTAATTCTCTATGAAATCGTTCTAATCTTTCTTTCTAATTACGTGGTCGTTTTGTGTAACCCCAAGTTCTATTCATTTATTCAGAGGAAATGTCTGAAAATGTCTGAAGATACCTGAAAATGTCTGAAAATCATTAAGTAGAAGGATATCGTTAAATTCTGGGTTATCCCAAAAATACTTGTTTGTTATCCTTTTCCACTCGTTTATCACGTTTTGGTCTCGATAGTCAAACCAGTTTTCATTACTCTTATTGACCATAAAGTTAAATGAGCAGCCCAATTGCTCTTTGAAAATACTCCAGTCGACTGTGGAACTCTTCTGTCTGTTTTGTGTTTTAGACATTGGCCGCATGTTAAACCAAGAGTAACACAGTTCTGGATGATCTTTGAATTCCTTTATTGGTAGAACATGGTCCAACTCCTCATCTACTATTTGTATTTGTGATAGACCCCTTTGGTAGTCTAACCAATCCATGAAGAACTCATTGGAACAACCTAGATGTAATTTCGAGTTATCAGGGCACTCACCTTTGGCTATTTTGTTTAGATCAACTCTGACTTTATGACTGTCTCTATTACCATTCTTATCAAGATAACCTTTGTAGTATGAATTAAAACAAGCTCTACATTCGCGTTTTTTTCCTTCTTTACCGAATTCACCATCACTTAGTAATTTCACTTCTCCACATTTACCACATTTCTTGGTTAATGTGGAACCACATAATTTACAATAATCCAGTAAATTGCCTCTTCTGTTCTTTTCAAATTCACTTTCAGGTTTTGTTACATCGCACTTAACACATTTAAATGTAGGCCCTGAAACTACTGGTTGATACTGATTAACCGGTTCCCGATAAACAGGATACCGATAAACCGGTTCCCGATAAACAGGATACTGATTAACAGGAGACTGATTAGCAGGATACTGATTAACATTGACAGTACCATAATAGTTGTTGTTCACTGTACCATAATAGTTCACTGTTGTTTGTCCTTTCATTTGACTCTCCATTTAAAGGATAAAAAGTTTTTAAATTAAGGTTTTTTAGTCTTTTAAGCTTTTTATTCCTGAAATTGGTAACCATTCATTGAATTTGTCACTGTAACCTTTTCATTTCACTAATCCGTATTTTTTACCTTTAGTGGTCTTGCGCCTTATTATCTTCTCGATCTTGTATTCTATTTGGTCAGGATTGGGAACATAACTTAATTCCTCCTCATAGAAATATCCTTGAATTTCTTCCTTTTGGTAATCTTCAAGTTTGTAGACAATTGGATGAGTGAAGATGATCTGTCTTATTTGAAAAACTTCTTCAGTGAAATTGGGCGAGTAGCCTTTGTCGAAAATAGTCTTGTACTTTGAAATTCTGACACTGTCACCAACCTTGTACTTTGGATCACCAAATGTCTCTTTGAGGTGAAGGCCGTAAAGGTTGTACCAGACAGTTCCTTCATTCTCCCTCTTTCTGGCGTCAATTGGTTTCATACCTATTGATGAGTGAAATGAGTTGTTGTACCCGCTCACCAAGTCATCTAGGACATCTACCCACTTGTCAGTTTCCTTTGCGGTGAAGTATTTCCACATTTTATCCTTTAAAGTTCTGTTTAATCTTTCCACAACTGCTGCCTTCTTACTTGAAAATGTAGAGAACCACTCTATGTTGTTTTCTCTCAAGAGTTTTTTAAAGTGTTGGTTGTAGAACTCATTGCCTTCATCAAACTGGATTTTCTCTGGTATCGCCACAACTGGTTTAGATTCCTCAAAGATCACTTTAAATGCATCTCTGATTTCTTCTCCTCTCTTGCTCTTAACGGCCATAGCCCAAGCATAGCGACTGAATAAGTCAATTACTGTCAAAATGAATCTGTTGCCTTTATTTTGTTTCTCAAATTTTTGCATGTCCACAAGATCTGCTTGCCACTGTTGATCAATGTACGATACCATTGTTTTCCTGAAGGTGAATTTCTTAATGGCCGGTTTGTGTAGTTGGTGAGTTGGTAGTGTGTCTAGGAATTCTTTAACTTCTTTTTGTTTAATAAGTTTACCATCTTCCTTGACCTGTTTCCACATCTTACTCAAAGAACTGTAAGCCACAGGACTCTCGGGGTTGCAGTACAAATCCCTTAGATACTGCTGTTTGTCATCCTTTACATCCATTTAAATGGGTGAAGTATTTATTTACGAGCCACACAACATGTTGATTTCAGGAGTCACCAATTGCGGTGAGACCCATTTTGCTCTTGACCTCTTAGAGAAGGAATATCGTCATAAGTTCCAGAACATAGTCATTTTCTGTCCCACTTACTTCAGAAACAAGACGTACAATAGGAGATGGATTTACCAAGACAAGAGCGTCTACATAGTTAATCCCGAAGCGGTGGCCAGTAATTTGGACCTTGTGCTTCAATTTGCCACCATGGCCTTCGAAGGATCACAGACATTATTCATCATTGACGACTGTGCTAATTTGAGAGACACAAAGAAGAAAGTGTCTGAGTTATGTAATCTTGCCTTTTCTGGCAGGCACTACAATCTGACTGTTTGGTTACTCGTTCAGAAGTACAACTCTGTTGTTAAGGACTTCAGAGAGAACATAAGGGTTTTAGTCCTTTTTTTCAACAAGGATGAATCGGCAATGAAAGATGCCTTAGAAGAAAATAGTGTTATCCCTAAAGACCAGAGGCAAAAATACATAGATGCCCTTAAAAAGACGAAAGGATCTAAATTAATCATAAGACTAGAACACCCGTATGGTTTTATTCACGTTTAGTCTTTTTTCTTATTCTTTTTCCTTATTCTTTTTCCTTATTCTTTCTTCTTCTTTCCAACGAAATAGTAAATCCCAAAACCCAAGACGCTCATTCCTAAAATGATCCAAAGGTATTCGTAATTCTTCATTTCATCGCTGGGCTTGTAGTAGTCGCTCAATTGCGGTTGTCTAGGAATGGTAATTTTATCATGTGGGTTTAAACTGTTGTACAATGAAAGTGAGGCGTCGGCATTTTTTAAGTCAATTGCCGCTTCATGTTCTCTCTTTAATTCAAGGTTAACGGAGTCAATGGTACTTTTCCTATGCTCATCCCATTCTGTGGATGCTCTTTGCAATTGCTCTTGAGCTAAATTGTGTCTCTTCATTTCATCCTCATAGCCATTCTTGTCTAGTTTTTTAAAAAGGTGACTAGTACCGGCAAAGGCTAAACCATTAACCAGCGCAGAACCAACCATCATAGCTATTCCTGCCATTTAGTTTAGTGTGATTTTAGCCAAAATGAGTAAAAAATCAGGCGCAGTGAGTCAAAAATCAGGCGCAGTGAGTAAAAAAAAAATCAGGCGCAGTGAGTAAAAAAAAAATCAGGCGCAGTGAGTAAAAGAAAAATCAGGCGCAGTGAGTAAAGGCCAATTGATACTGTACATCAAAACCATTAAGGTCGATAATGCCATTGTTTTCATCTGTTAGGCGAATATTCAACTTGCCAACACTTGATTTGCACGGAATTTCCATGTTATCCCCAAAGGAATATGCTATCATATCTCCAAAGTTAGATTCTTTTATCGGTCTAGTGGCTAAGACATCTGATGGCTTGCCATTGCTCATACATTATTGACGATGTCACAGTGGAAAACAAAATAGTCCATTGGTCTAAAATTTATGGGCCTATCGCTTACAAACTCACCATTTGTTGGTAAAACTGGATATGTGGGGTAAGGCCATTCCGGTTTAAAGCCAAATAATTCATTGCTTTTACCAAAAAACATAGTCTGGTAAAACTCTCCATTTTTTCTCTTAAGCATCTTCATCACTGTCCTACCAGTGGGTTCATCAACATCAAACTTAACAGCATTTTTGCTTAAACTATTTTCTTTCAATTCATTTGCAAACATCTTTGAAAAGCTTTCTAGGTCATAGAGACCATCGGGTATTTTAATCTCTGTAGCATCTATTGAAGATCCACGCACCTTAATTTCGTTATTTTGTTTTGCTTTACTAATGTTGTAGAATGTACAAGGTATTCCTGCAAATGTCAAACTGACGCTAATGACATTCTGAATTTCAGTGTTAAGATGTATGGTTAAATCATGTGATTTCTGTTCTGGGTAGTCACTGGAATTAATGTACACCACGGTTTTCATTTACTGTACTTAAATTTTAATTTACTGTACTTAAATTCTACTTGATTATGTTTCTAGGTAAAATACCTTGATCGTAAAAGTATTCCAATGTTACATTACTTACTGCTACAATTCCGCCAAGTTTAAGAATCTCTTCTAAGTTTGCCTGACTTGGCGGGCCAATGGCAATTCTCAAGAATCTCTTAAGTAAATATGAGTAACCAATTGTTGCCGTCGCCAATAACACACGTTGGTACAGTGTATTGATGATTTCCTTCTTTCCTGGTGTTTCCATTTATTTAGAATGAAATCTTCATTGGTGACACCAATTGATTCATATTTACAGTAAAATAATCTTAATGTTGCAGTCAAAATTAATGATCTTAATGTTGCAAGGAAACAATCTGTGAATTTTGAATGTTAACTTGAGCATCAGAAATAACAAATATGTGCATTTTGTATGGCCCCTTTCCAGATTCTTTTGTTATCGACAATTGAATACCATCTTTAGTGTTTTGAAGCTTTTTGCCCGATCCGTGTAATCTATGGTCTTCAGTAGTTCTCAGGTCCAACCAAAGACCGTAGTTATTCGAGTCTCCATAGTACTTTTTCATAGACATGTTGCAGTCGTAAGTTTTCTTTAAGTCTTCTGTCATGAAGTGTTTCTTGATCTCCTCCCATTGATCTAGCATTCTCATTCCTTCTGGAAATACCTGATTAGCAACTCCTTCGATGGTTATTTGAACTTTTGTGATGTTAGGATTTTCAAACTTTTCAGAATCTCTTGAACCATCAGTGTAATCAGAGATGAATAGAAGTAATAGTCCTTTTATGGACATTCGAGGAAAATTGATGTTCTCGTTGATCAGCGTTTCATTTGCCGTTACGTTGACAGTTTTGAAGTGATCTACCCAGTCGTAATAGATGGAGAAACCTGAATTGTACTTGTTTGTAAGCGTATTGGCTAATCCCTTGTTAGTTACTGTGTCATATTCAAAACTGATATTTTCAAGTTTGTAATTCATGTTTGCAGTTGTGCTGGTAACGATGATCTCCTCCTTTGGTGCTAACGTAATCTCGATGATCACATCCTTTTGAATTGGAAACTTGTAAAATGGAGCATAGTTGAAAAATAGTTCAAAATCTAACGGTATCTTGTACTTGGTTCCAAACACTTTCTTCAGTGTTTTCTCATCGCTGGTTTCACCGGTAACATCGGCTTCTGCAACACCTGATCTCAACTTTCTAAGATTTTCTGACTGAATACCTTGAAAAACACTATCGTTCCTTTGCTCTTGTGTTAACCAGAGATCTTTAAAAGTCGAATAATGACTGTATTCATTGAGATCAAATATCTGTTCCGTTCCCCACTTAATTACCATCTTGGATAACAGGTTTCTGCCGAGATTGTTCACACCTGTTAAGAACCCACACATCTTCCATTGAAACACTTGTCCCAGGTCAGGCCTAATTCCCCATATCCATTGGCTAATACAACTCCAGATACGTCAGCATCATATTGGCAATTAACCTATTCAGCATATCTAAAAATAGAACCCAGTCGTGGTCCATTCCACTGTGCAGTGTGTATACCAGATTAAGGCCCTATGCATGTCAATGTATGTATTGGTGTACGTGGAAGTACGGTCAAGTTAGAAATGCATCAAAATTAGGGCAGTGGGACTACAGATCTTGGTTCTGATTGGCTGCTTTCCACCAGGTCACCACAGAGAAGGCACGTGAGAGGCCAAAAATCATGTTGATAGCTTGTCTGGTACCTGAGAACAAGAAATGTGATACCTCGCCGTTGGAGCCTCTTTTCCTTTTAAATTTTGGTTTCTTCAGGAAATGAACTACACAGGTAAGTTGCATTCGATCTCAGCTTTCATTTGATGGTTTATTTGTCAAATTTGGCCCAGGCATTGCCTTAATTTCACGTCATTCATGCGGGCTCATTTTCTAAAATTGTGAGCACATTCAGCTGTTCAAGATGGCGTCTTCTCTCGACTTGAGGCCTACTTTCCCGAATAAATGAGATATGTCTTGATGTAAACATCGCATCATCTTGCAAGAGTGCCAAGGTTATTTAGAAGATATATTTTCCAGTTGTGTTTTGGAATAATATCTATGATATTTGAAACTATTACTGATAAAACTGGCTGATTCCTTTCCTTTTTAGCTCACCTCTTAGCAGAGGTGAGCTTATCCCATACCGTGGCGTCCGTCGTCCGTCGTCGTCGTCGTCGTCGTCGTCGTCGTCGTCGTCGTCCGTCGTCCGTTAGCAGGGCACGTTTCGTAACTGTTAAAGCTATTGAGTTGAAACTTGGTGCACATGTACCCTTATGTAATGACACCTTGGAGACCAAGTTTCGGTCCGATTCGTTTCATGGTTTGGCCACCAGGGGGCCAAACGTTAAAAGTGAAAATATGCAATATCTCCCTTAATAGTAGTCGGGAAATTTTGAAAAAAATATGGTAGGTACTTCTAGCAAAGGTGCATCATATATCCTCCGGGTTTTTGATTTGACCTCCTTTTCAAGGTCACAGAGGTCAAATGGTGTAAATTGGCCGTTAGGATGTAACGATGGCACGTTTCTAAACTGCAATGACTATTGATACCAAATTTGGTACACATTTACCCCTTAGTCAGGTGATCTCAGGGACCGAAGTTTGGTCCAATATGATTCACCACTTGACCACCAGGGGGCAAAATCCAAAAACCTTAAAAATGTGATTATTCCTTAACTTCTTGCCCGATTGCCACCAATTTGATATCATGGGCACATCTAACCACCATACAGTATATGTCACACAGGTTTTTAATTTGACCTTCTTGTCAAGGTCACAAAGGTCAAATGGCGTAAATTCGCCGTCAGGCCGTAACTATGGCACGTTTCTTAACTGCAATGACTATTGATCAAAAATTAAGTACACATGTACCCCTTGGTCAGGTGATCTCAGGTACCGAAGTTTGGTGCGATCTGATTTGCCGTTTGGCCTCCAGGGAGGGGGCCAAATCCTAAATTCTTCAAAATGCCATTATTCCTAGTAATGACTTGCCCGATTGGCACCAATTTTATATCATAGGTACATCTAATTCTAACAACCATTCAATGTGTCACCCGGGTCTTCTTTGATTTGACCTACTTTTCAAGGTCACAGAGGTCGAATGTTATGTAAATTGGCCATTTTGGGGAAATTATAATTGCTTGGACCTACATCAAACCTAACACTACATGACACAATACCATGCTCTTTATCCATCTTTCCTCCACATGAGGTGAGCACAATGGCCCTGGCCATTTCATTTGTGGTTAGCAGACAATGTTTTGACCACGGAAGTGACTTGGCACAGTCCATTTTGGTTTAGTGGTGCGGTTGGGTGGGGATTGTTTTCTCTGTTTTGGTGCTTTTCTGTGAATTATCAAATAGGAAGTTGCTATTGTTGCATGATATTCTAAAATTGAAATAAAGTCAAGATGAGGCCATATAGATAATACATTTTTCATGGTTTTAAGTATTTACCTTCATGTTTTGTTACTACCTGCCACCCCTCCCCATGCCATGATTTGCTGTTCCAAGTAATTTCACCATCTCAAACATATTAATTTGGTTTTCTCTTTCAACTATTAGTAATATAGTCCAGATAACTAGGCTTTTCTAACCGTATAATTAGCCTACATGTATATTTCATAGAAAATCACTACCGGCCATTATAGATGTTGTTATGAAAGTGGTCGGTTGGGCCCCTTGCTTAATATCACGAAGAGTATATCAAAACTAATTGGATATTTTTCTTTTAGGATGGTAACAGCCTGATCAGCCGAGCATGCAGGCTTTCTGCCTACATGGGTCTTCAATCATCGATTCATACATTGTCGCTGCCAGTTGCTGACTCATCATTGGTCGTCTGGACAGCAAAATGCTCTGAAGTCACCGTGGTACAGTGTTGTTTGTACATATCTTCAATTAGGCGACCATCCATCATCCATTATTGTAAGTATGAAAACCGTTTACTCTGTCCTTTCCACTGCCATTAGGGTCAAATGAAATTGATTACTTGTTTTACATGTCACCTCTTATTTGTTTGTGTGTATTTTGATTGGCCTGGATGCATCTAAAGAATGTTAAAAGTTAAGGAAAACTGATAAAGTCTCACTCAATCAACCTAAAATGTTTGTGCTAGAATAATTTACAATCAATTGCTTATTTCAGGTTGAATATCATAATGGCAAGTCAAACTCCTGAGCAGGCCGAGGTGAAAAAGACTGAGAGACGCCATGGCTTAAAAGGAGGCGATGGAGTGCACAGGCACTATGCCTTTAGCAGTTCGAGGTCTAGTAAACGGCGTCGTAGAAAGACTGTGGAGAGAGGTGATGCTGGAGCAGGCAGCTGCAAACGTGGACGACCTTCAACGCTTGTGATGGAAGATTTAGTGGTAGTAGCCATTGAGAACGGGCTTGGTTTGAGACGTTTTATATCTTTCAGAGATATAAACTGTGCTAACGTTGCAAGTTTAGATGGGACTAGTATAGTTTGTCCAGTGAGTACTATTTTTGGTACTATTCAGTTGGAGTCTGCCACAGCTGGAGACATTGTTATGATAATATCCGAAGCAGAAACTTTAGAACTTCAGTTTGCAAAATGTGTGCGTGCTCAAAAGGATGGAATATATGTTACATTTGACAACACTGGGTTAGAATTCTTTGTGCCCAAATTGGAATTTTTTGAGGTACCATCTGCACTGTCTTGCAATGAAGAGATTTTTGATGATGTCACTGTTTTGAGTGAGGATTGTGTCGTACAGCAAGGGCTACATGTTTTCAGATGCTTGCTGAAAAAACTGTCGGATGATTTCATCTATCTTGCTGGACATTACCGTGAAGCTTGCAGGTCATACTCTGCTGCAGAGCAGGACCACGCTAAAGCGCTTCTTGCTTTGAAAGAAAAGCATCTGGAAGATATAAGTACACTGAACACAGCTAAAGAATTCTGGTGCACACTGTTTGCTAATACTGTCGCCGACAACAACGTTCTTTGTTCTATTGTGAAGAAACAAGCTGATGAACTGGTACTAAAAGACGCGGAGCTTCTGAATTGTAAAAATGAAATACTGAAGCTGCAGAATGAACTAAGAGTAAAAGACGTGGTCTTAGAAGAAACTGTTAAGCGGTTAACTATCCAGATTGACGTTTTGAAAGGTACTGTTACACAATTGAGAACAGGTGATGAAAAATCAAAGGCCACACTTGTATCTTTTGAATCACAGGTTACTGGGTTGCAAGAAGATCTTGCCAAGACACAGAGCAAGTTGAAACTTTTGCAAAGTCGTTTAAAAGGTGATGGGCAGTCCATTCTTGAGGTCAAGGAATCCTCTAGGGATGTAATTCAGGTGCGCAGTCTGTCCTCTGGGAAAAGGTGTTCACAATTTGCTCGTGTGCCTAGGCCAGAAGTTCCTGCATCCAATGCCAAGCCCAGATCACTCAGTGATAGGTCTAAATGCTTGAAGAATGTACTGAAAATGCTGTGTAATAATGACGAGCCTTCCCGTTCTGACATGGTGACATTGCTGACACATTTTGTGAAAAACAACAAAGATATCGTTTTGGAGGCGTGCCAGAATGCAAAGGTGTCAGTAGTTGAAAAGTTGTCTCCAGGAGATTCAGTTGATTTGAAAATTCTTTTGAAATTACCAATGAGTAGATTTCGAGACCTCCGTCTGTTTTTAGAGAGTCACGGTGTCAGTGTTCTTGCCAACGAGTTACTGATGCGACAGGAAATGAAGAAACGGTATGACAGTGATTCACTGATTGAAGTTGGATTGGTTGAGCTGTTTAAAACTGGTGGTTCGGAGAAACCGACTCCGATTGCATTTTGTCGGGTGAAGTCTGTTTTAAGTACTGTAAAGCACTATAGGTTCATATTCTTGGAGATTTATAATACTGAATTTCAACGGTATGGTGGTTTATGTCATTTTCAAGTTTGCCATACCAAGGGCATAATAATAGAGATGCATGTTATAATATTTTTTGTCAGTGTATTTTTGCCAGAGATTGCAGTGTTGATGGTTCAGTTTTTCTAAATGCCTCGCACTTTTTTACAGTTTCTATGAAATTTTAGAGCTTGCATGTGGCCGGCTCAGTATTTTACAACATATCAAGGGCATAATAGAGATGCATGTTATATTATTTTTGTCAGTGTATTTTTGCCAGAGATTGCAGTGTTGATGGTTCAGTTTTTCTAAATGCCTCACACTTTTTTACAGTTTCTATGAAATCTTTAGAGCTTGCATGTGGCCGGCTCAGTACTTTACAACATGACATGACTTATAAACAGTACAAATATTCTTTATAGATGACATGTATATGATATATATGTGCATTGGAATTCAGACACAATAAATATCAACTTTGAATCATACAAATCATTTGTTTCTGTCATTATTTCATATTGTACTAGGTAAGCCATTCTGATGATATTTACTCAAAGAAAGGGAACATACATCATTCTAGGCCCCCTAACTATGAATTAAATCAATCCCCATGGCATATGATCATGAACCAAGGACACATAACAGGAGCTCCCATGCAGTGAACCTGGCCAGGCCATGCTGCCAATGTTTATCTAATTAGCATAATTAGGCCAACACCAGTGGAGCCCCCTATTATCAATTGATCACACTACTCATTTCAATGGAAGCCTTAACAGATGTGTGTTAACCACGCTGTTCTTTGAATCACCAGAAATGGTGACATCAGCTGACAGAAAAAGAGACCTGGGTACAAAGAATGTATTTTCTCTTAAAGCAGGTATTCTAATGTACAATGTTTCTTTTGGGTTAGCAGAAGACGGATTGTGCGTGATAATGTGATGATTTCTCTCGGCCTTTAATCCTAGTGGAATCGTATGACTCCTTTCAGTGTTGAGAAGTACTCCAGTTGTCATTCTATTTAATTTACTTGAAAATCATTCTATTTATTTGATCATTTCATCTCTGACTTGAAAATCATTCTATTTATTTGATCATTTCATCTCTGACTTGAAAATCATTCAATCATTGATTTTACTTAGCAGCTTTAGCAGCTTTAACAGCTTTAACACCTTCTATCAAACCATAAATTATGGAGCTAACAACAACAATCACTAGAATGACTAGATGTTCGGCCATGAATCCAACAACTGCACCAACTGTTTTCAGGAGAAATGATACGATAGAACCGATGATTCCCGGTAAAGCCGCAACTGATTTCTTGGCCAGTTCTTTTAGCCATTCAGCAAACTTCTTTAGTCCTTCTTTAACTTTATCTGGAATTGATGATGGTTTATCCGGACTTGGCGGAGTAGGACTTGGTGGTACTGGTTTATGCACAGGTTGTAAAGCATTACTGATACCAAGACCTAAAGTTGTCAGTATCATAATCACTGCAGCGACTATTGCAGCAATTGTAAGGCCTTCAATCTTAAAAAGTAACTTGATTCTGTCCTTGAGTGAAATCTCTGAATCTGGTCTTTTAATGTAGTCTATCCAAATTCTCTTCCATCTTTCATTTTGTGATTCATATTCATCATTAAGGTATTTCAAACTTTTCCTTTCTTGGTCTAGTAAATCCTTTAATTCTTGTTTCTTAACAGGGTCTGTTTCTTGGTCGTGTTGTTCATCAAGGAGTGCAATCTTACTGATGAGTCTTCCTCTCGTTTCACCCATCTTTTTCTCATTCAATGCAATTGTTCTAATTTCTCTAGCATCTTCCTCACCAAATTCTTCCAATCGTTCTTGATCAGTTGCTCCCATCAGCGTTTCCATTAGTGTTTTATTCATCGTATCTTCATCTAAACTTTCCTCGTCACTATTGATTACGTCAGTAATTTGTGCTGCTAAATTTGTTCTCTGTAGTGTCGGTCTATTGATTCGTGTTCTTGACGGTGACGGCGGACGTAAGTCATGAACAATTTCCTGCATTTGAATTTGTTCTTTTGGTGTTGACGTTTTATCATCACCTCTTAGATTATTAAGGAAAGCGGTTGCTTCTCTTCTCTTTTTTTCTTTCTTTTCAGCTTCATCTTCTAGTTCTTGTCTTTGTTCGGCAATAAGTCCTGTGCTTTTAAAATGATGACTCATGGAATTTAATTTCTCAATTACTGATTTACCACCAGGAGAGCTTGTTATTGTAGAATTGGCGATTACCCTCTTTATCTGTTTTTCTAACCCAAACTAGTTCTCCTTTATTGTGTCCTATCATGTAGAGAGTTTCATTTGTTATTCCTTTTAAGAGCTCATTACCAGAAATTATGATATCACTATTGAGGTCATAATTGATACTGTACTCAACTTCTACTGCTGTAAAAACAAGTTTGGAAATATTCTCTAAATTTCCTGGAGTAAAATTCATCTTTTTGCCCTTAGTAAAATTTTCAGATCTAAGCACTTCCAATCTATTAGCTTCGGAAACTTCTTTAATACCTGAACTGCCAAAGCCATCAAAAAAATTTCTCGTTTTTTCAGTTTCAATCTTAATTCTTCCATTCCAATTGATTTCTTCAACAGAGTAATTACGTGGGTTGTTAAAGTCATCATAGGGAGTTAGATTTGGAGTATTTGCATCTTGAACCCTACCCAATTCATTCAAAAAATTCTTGTCAACATATGTTTCGTAAGTTGTGCCATCATCAAACATTGGGTTATTGAATGTTGTTTCAGCAGTTCTACCGATAATTGTCTAAGTTATCCATTTCGAGATCTTCTCCTCCTTCAGCCATTTACTTTACAGTAATAAAAATTAAACTTCCAACAACAGCATAGAGGATAAAATTGATTGTTTCATGGGTATCATCAGTCTTACTGGGCACATCAGTCTTACTGGGCACATCAATCTTATTGGGCACAATAGGCCTGACCTGCCCAGTAGGCCTACCAGTTACAGCATTTTTACTTGCTACAGCAGTTTTACTTGTTTCAGCAGTTTTACTGGACACAACAGTCTTCACATCTTTTGGTGTGGTAGTGATATTAGCCTTAACCCTTATCTTCTTAGAAGTTTGACCTTGCATCAATAGAGGAGGAAAGGTCTTTTCATTGTTAATGTTATTCTTAACTGGCTTCAAGTGTTTAGTTGCTATCAGGATATCATTGTTGTAATTCTCGATCTTGCCGATCTTGAGTACCATGTCAGACCCTATGATGTACAGACCTGGGGCAATTACATAGTCTAATCGTGTGTGAGTGTCCGACAGTGCTTTCTGGTATCTAGCAATTGAGGTAGGGATATCCACATGCTGTTCAATTGAGTCACTTAGCAGTTTGATGAACTCCTTCTGGGCGTCAAATTCAGTTCCTGTTGTCCCAGTAATCGGGGTTCTAGTAAGGGCCTGTGATCCCAGTACACAGTAAACATATGTTCTGATGGAATCATTCAATCTTTCTATCCCTGGATTCGAGAAACCTGAGGACTTAAGAGTCATGAATTGTTGGTACGTTTGGCATGGTTTCTGTTTTATCACATCAAATACATTCTTGTGTCTACTGACATGATCCTTGATGAAAGTATCTGGATATTTGAAATTAGTCATCCCAGCGTCCCAATCAGATTTAAACATTGGTGGCATTCTATTCTCGTGAACTTGCATCAGAAAGAAATTGATTTTCGAATCATTGATGTAGTAACCAGGATCAATTATGTTTGGGTTGTAATCCGGTTCACTCCAGGAAGTCCACCCCTCATTACTTTCAAGCACTGAAAAATCATACTCGTCTTTTAAGCCAAATTCGCTTAGTAACTCGCCTAGTTTCCTACGGTTAATGTTATTATTTGTTTCATTGAAATTGCTTTCTCCCAAAATGGGGATATCAAGGTTTTTCATAATTTTTCTGATTTGATAGTAAGTGTGGAACCTGTAAAGTGACCTGATCATTTGATTGCTGCTGTTCAGATGCTGTAGTGAAATGCCACATCCAGTTGTCGCGAATTATACGGCCATGTTAAACTGGGTCTGGTAGAACGCCAGTGGGTTTTTTTCAAGTCTAAGATATCATCTCTGTTTTTCAATTTTAAAAACCCTGGCGTGATATCACTTTCTTGTACTTTGAAAAAGCTGTTAGCAGTAACATAGGCATCAAAGTGATAGAAGTCAAATGTAATGTTATCCTTATGCTTCGTTGCCAATGGGTAATACATTTAATTTACTTGAATTTTGGTTAGGTCAAAAACAACCAACTTAAGTAAGTAATAGGGAAACTTGTAGTTTTATCCATGTTACGTATTTTAGTAAGTTTGGTAGATTTGGGAAAAAACCAAAGACCCCCCAGTCTTAACAGAAATTTTTCCATGTTGGGTTTTTGGTAGTGTTTGTGGGTTAAAACAATGAATTCTTGACAAATGTACATGAATAATGATGAAGGGTGAAGTTTTTTGCCCAAATTCCTAGAAAAGTCGTAGGATAGTCATACATTCGTTTCCCTATTACTACTAATCAAATAACAAGTGATTTGGATTGATTGCTAATGCAACTAAAATGCAAGTTACGGTATATGGATGGATTGCCATCACATGTCAAATGCTATAACTTGCAACTCTAGTAAGCGACAAGAAAATTAACGTGAATATTAGTACATGCATTGAACTTGGAAAGCTATCACAGTTGTTTCTAATTTGCAAGTCATACACTGTCTAGGTTCTAGCCAGATCTTGTTATAGATTTGTGATTTTGATGGATTGCCATCACTTATCAAATCTTATTATTCTGTGACATTCGAATGAATTTACATATTGATACCACATTTATCATCAAAAACCTGAGCAGACATGATTTTTGAGGACACCAAATAGAAAAAATTATGATGGCCTTTCCTAGCAAGGAAACGCAAAGCCTGGTCTTCGGGGGAATTTTCATCAATTTAGGACAACCTGAAAATGTGATTTGGTTGTTTGACCATTGCATATTATCTAGATATTTCCCATTTTTTCCTTTGACTTCTTCAACAAGGCGTTTCGTGCATTGCTTTCCGATTTGATCATATGCTGAACTCATCTTTTTATCTGAGCGTCAGCTCTGCCTGGCAGGACTGGAATATTACCAACTGCTCTCGAAATATCATTTTGGCGAGAGATTCGTTAATTCAAGAGGTGTCACTTGAATCCCAGTTCTAATGCAGTCAGTTCTTCCTTTGTCCATCTTACCATCTGCGTCTTTCCTCTGACAGTTGCTTTACCTTTTTTTCTAGGCATCTCCATACTATCATTTCCTGAATCACATTCAGATGATGAGCTGCTACTGCTGGCTTTATAATTTGAATCCATGGCTGAATCATTATGTTCATCAGAGTCCGGTTCTATATTTCTAATCTTTTTTCCCTTTCGAGCCGTTCGTCTTGGAAGAGAATTCGGAGAACGGTCAGGTGAATCATCAGGCGGCAATTTATTGGATTTTCTCGGTTTACCTTGTTTTCCTGTCAACTTCTTTTTCAACTTCCGCTTTTTTGGTCCTCCTTTAGCCACTGAATCATCAGCATGTTGACATTCAACGCCATCTTCACTGTCACTGTTTTTTTCGCTTTCGTCTTTTGTTCTTTGTCTTCCCAACCTTACCATTGGAATCACTGGCATGTTCACTTTGAACACTGCATTCACCATCCTCCTCATCCCAATCAACATCATCTTTTTCATCAAAAGCAGTCCTAGGAATATCTGAAACAAATTTATTTTGTAACTGTTAAAACTTTAAAGAAACAAACGTATCAACATTCCAAATTTGACCCAATATGACCTTGACATTGATTACAGAAAGCACAATGGTGTAAGTCTGAAGCCGTGCAAGTGCCCTGCCACTTCATATTTGCCCAGGCTCAAGTTCATCGTCCTCATAACACATAATCCACAAAGTACTCTACAAGGAGAGGAATCATTTTCCACTCTTGTTCTGGCATGGCACTAAAGTTTAAAGAAAGTCAAACCTACTGTCTACATCAATTTCGTCCAATGACTTTCCGCTGAAGTTTCCAACCACTCCCTGGTCAATTGCAAGTAACAGTTTGGACACTTTAGCCATTTCTATAGTTGATTTGTGCAACATGTAGGCTTCCTTGTGAATATCCCCTGTATTACCCATATGGTTGCTAAGCCATTCGACTTCACCAGGTATAAGACCCAGGATCTGAAAATCAGGTATGGAAATATAATGAGTTTCTAGAGTTACAATTAATTCTTACGTATGATCAACTCGGGCATCGTCGGCACTCGGGAGTTCAACACAGTGAGTTAATTTTATAATGATTTAGTGAGTCAGACATAATAAAACTCGGCAGTTTCGTAAGAATTTATCAAAATAATGAAAATATCATTCTTCTTTTGTACCAGGACAATAGCCCCCAGACAACTTAAATCATATAACTTACACAAACATGTTTCTGAAGCATTTTGTCCATATGAGACAAGCGCCTATTTTTTCCTAAGCAGGGCACACTATTGTATTTGCAGGAATAACCATAGTTATTGTCTAAGTTACAGCTGGTAATATTTGCTTATCATTTTGGAGAACGGAAAAGTGGTGCTGTGATGGAACTACAACACTGACTTATCCTCTGTGATTCTGCATGGGAATTTTGTTTTTGGAATTTGCTGAAACATTATTATGATTTTACACGCCCCCACTTCAAATGTTTCAAGCTTGGTGGACTTTTGATTCTCACCCTATAGGTTTAATACGCTAGTACATAATCATCTATATGAATTGATTCTTTTCTACTAGAAAATAGTACAATCAAAGCATCCTTATCTCACATTAATCCACAACATTGTATTTTCGTGTGATAAGAAAGCAGACCAAACTACTTTCTGTTCCTTCAAAAACCTTATCATAGCTGTTTGACCCGCAGAATGCAGGGCTACATGTATGTTCACTTGAAAAGGAGGTAAAAATGGAACACTGTATTTCAGCCTGGAATGGCATATGCATTTGGGGATCACATATGGGGGGAGGGGGGGATGTCTTAACATAAACATTGAGTGCCATATTGTCTAAAGCAGGGGGGAAGACAGACTGCCACTGTTTAGATACGACTGCACTGTTCAAAATTAGGGAAGTTAATCTGACTTGGTCTTTGGGATAAAAGCCTAAATGTCAACTTGGTTATATAAACTCCTCAGAACATAGGCTTAACGATAGTGCCGACTGGTAAAAGTACGAAGTTAGGTGGACATCGATTGGTTGAGTGGACAAAGAGTTGACAGGTGGTTAAATTTTACTACTCCAGATTTTTTGGCTTCAGTGGATGTGCAGATACGGGAATGACTCATGACACTCAATGTATGACCCTGATTTTTACGCTACGAATTTTCGCTTTAACCATTGGTTTCGAAGCTCGCACGAAATGATAGTAAGCTAAGAACAGTTTTGAGTTGAGTGCAAAGAATGATTATATCTTCAGAGTACTTCTATTCCCAATAAAATTTCAAATTGACGCTGTGTACGCATGACATTTCAACTTGGTATCAATATGATGTGATTTGTTAAACGAAAACAAAACACTTGCCACAAATAATGCACATCAAATCTAATTCTCGGACAGCCTGGCAACGATTTTGTGATTGCGGCATGACGAATACTGACGAATTTTATCACGCTAACTTGTATCAAAAAGCTAGAATATTCCATCGGAATTTCGTTCCTCTATCTAGTAAACAGAGGATTCTGTTGAAATAGTTTTGATTCAAGGTCATTGGTACAGGGGACGACGATTCATGATAGTCATATAGGATATTAGATGTATGATGTAGAAATATTTAATGCTTGTGTAGACAGTTTGAAAAAGTCCCTTGTCGGCCTGGGTCAGAGCGACTAGCTCTTTAAAGTTACACTTATGAAAGGGTAGGATTTGCAATCTTTGGGTAGAATTCTGCAGGGAATTGACGTAGGCCAGGTTACATGCAATGGCATTGGAACTAGTGGGTCGACCTACTGCATCAAGACCGACTCGGATAATTGCGGTTACAAAGATTTTCATGGCCATTGGCTGGGCAACAGCACTAGTGAATAGTGATCTGACCCTTCCATGCGCCACACCCAGTAGCCTTTAGGACAATTCAGATTATAATAATATGTGCCTACTCACCATCTCAATGATTTTTTCTGAGACTCCGACAAGTGAAGATGCGGCCGTTTTTTAGGCAGATCGTCCATTTTTGTAGAAAGTTGCACAGCTGTGCACAATACAACATTGTGTTTTGTATTTCAACCCGAAATACTGTACGGAACTATGGCTGTGACCTAATCTCAGCGGAGGCAGAGAGACGTGAATAACATTTCTGTTTGGAGAATGCTTAACCTCATGACAACCACATGACAGAGTCATTTTGTGTGGACATTGTTTATAACGACGATTTACAATAAGGTAAAGCTGCAACTTGTCCATACGTTTATGAATGTCCGCCAACAATAAAGGTATTCATCAGCACACTATCAGATACAAAACAATTACTATGCCTATACTGATGATTATGTTTTTCTGACCCTACCGAGTAATCTTTTAGGACTCAAAATAGTCCATCAGTTTCCTGACATAATTCACTGAAGTGATACTGAATGGTTGGCTGTAATTATGATGTGACTTAATATCTTGCTGAAATGATGCGACTTAAACTTGCAAAAATCGAGTAATAAATTGTTGTGTAGTCTTAATAGAAGACATTACATATGGATCGGCAGCCATGGTAGCTTGATATGATCACGTGAATACTGCTGGAACAGTCGCCATTAATACCAGCCAGCATGTGTTGCGATTCGTTTCCCAGCTGTCAGGAACACACTTGCATGAGGATGAAGCACTGCTGGTTTCTATTTCATTCCATGTTCATCAGAAAATGACCGATAGCCTGTTTAATTTCTATATTCGATGGTTAAACGTTCATTTACATGGTAATCGACAGGACTGGTTGGCACATTAGCTGACAGTAGTTGTGATTCTGTTTCAATCAAAGGGAAAGCATTTACATAAACACCAATAGGTTGTTACAATGTCCCCACCTTAGCTTATGTTATACAGAAGGACCGATAGGTTGTGACTATGTCCCTGTCTTAACCTACACTATACATAAGGACCGAAAGGTTGTGACTATGTCCCTGTCTTAACCTACACTATAAGGACCGAAAGGTTGTGACTATGTCCCTGTCTTAACCTACACTATACTGATTTTCCCTCAGGAAAAGTGGTAAATGCAACAGTAAATATTGATAAATAACCTGCAAGTACTAAATGCATAGATTTATTAGGGCCTATAAATAGTTTCCCCATCGATAATTTTGAATGAATTTAAAACGCCATGCTTCCAAAAAGTCATCATACACGCTGAATTTCGATGGATTTTATTGCCTTGAATGGCTTTCCATTTCAATGCAGCTAAATCAGGCAAAACCTATTCAGATTCTTTACATCAAATATTACATTGGAGGATTATTTCCATTCCCACAAATTAGTTTTATGATTCTGGGCGAGCCTGCATAGCTTTTTATCAGGCCCCTTTCGGTTTTGTAATCGACACTATGAACTGAATTTGGATGGCTTTCCATCACAATGATTTGTAAACGTGTTGATTACAAAGTGACACACTCAGATTATCATTATTAGACCGTGGGGCATACCATGAAAACTGGCCTAGAAACTAAGTTCCGTTTGACATCTCAGCGAACTAACTGAAAAGACTCGATATTGGGTAATTTGGGGGTGCTGAGCTCAAAAAAGAGGTTTTCTAGGTCATAAAGTTGCACATTAACCCTCCACGCGTCTAATCCATGCTCAAACCATGCTCGTATCAGTTAAAGTGTCCAATGTCATGTCATGCCATGCCATGTATAATTTTATGTCACACCATGCAAATATATTGATTTGGTACATAAAAAACAGTCTTACACTTTCTCTGTGACATGGTAAATCCAATTATAGACCAATTGACAAATTTCTTTAGTTTCAAGTATCTCTGTGGCTAATTATAAGTGTATGTTAAAACATATTCTATGTACAATCAATTGTCTTTTTAAAAGATTTTGTCTAGCTGCAAATTCTATTCGACCATGTCATCTTCATCACTTTCCTCAGAATCTGAATCTGGGTCCACCTCATCCTCATGGGATTTTTCACAGTTTGAGCAGTCTATACATTTACAAAGTTCTGTGCAGGGCAGGTTGTGTTCACAGCATGAGCATTTCCCCTTGTTGCATCCAGTCTTTTTACAAGCACACGCAATGAACTTTAAGAGGGAATCTGGTGCATAGGACATGTTAATCCATTTTGGGACAAGGAAACCATCATCTAGGGACCACCCGTACGTGCTGGGACACGGACATTTTATCAAACTTTGTAGGCATCTCCTATGAATGGCTGACTGATAGTTTGACCTCTTAAGGTGATTAACTAGACTGTCTCTGTTTGGAGGGAGAGTGCTGTCAATCTTAAACCGCCGGCCAAATATTTTCTCCCTGGCACTATCCACTGATTCCTCATTCAGACCGTAAAGTGAGCATACAAACTTCTCAACAGTAGGTAAGATTGTTTCAGCTGTATCCCACTCTCTCCCAAGGGTCAAAAATAATTGCTGATAGCTTTCATTTTGTATTAGGAGCTTAAAGGCTTTGACTTTTCCCTGGCCTCTAAAGGCACTGGTGCTGTCACATCCTGTGAAGCAATGTATTCCTATGAGGGCTTTAGATATCATTTCACCTAGATTTGCCTGCATTTTGTTCATGTTGATAGTACAGCTCTCACTCCATTGACCGATGTGCAAGTATAGTCCAGGAATCAATCTTGAAAAGTCGACGGCTATTACAAAGACATCAGTGTCTTGACTTCTAATAATGACATTTGAAATGCCTGCATCTGATGCATGTTTAGCATGAAGCAACATTCGTGTATCTGCTTCTTCATGATCTGTAAAAAGCTCATCTACTGTCAACACATCAATGACACCGCCAATATCCTTCAGTCTGTGACAGCTATCCTGGTGTCCAACAAACACTTCTACACCCTCTAGATTTTCTGGGGGAACATTTTTCCATTGTTTGAACATGAACTCAATCAGTTCTTCTTTGTTTTCCCCACAGCCAAGGAACTTTTTGAATTGTTGTGGAGTCTTCTGGTCTGGTCCTATGATCTTGATCCTTTGAAATCCAGCCAAAGCCCGTCGTTCCCTTTCATTTCCTTTAATGCTTTGCTTTGGATAGCGATCAGGTACAAAGTCAATTCGCGTTGCTCCATGCTTTTTTGCAATAGAGATAATCTTGTCGAGCACTTTGTCTGCTAGTTTTCCAAAGCTTGATGGAATATCCTTGGTTTCTTGCAACAGTACCATTCCATCTAAAATCCATGCTGTAGACCCTTGAATTGGCTCGTCTACTAAATTCAACACTGAAAATATTATGAATTTTAAAAGAACTCTAAGTGTAACCCTAGCAAATCTCCATCATGATCCAACTTGGTCAACGCTGAGCATAAATGATAGCTTCAATAAATTTCATACCATAATTACCAAGTGCAAAGAGAAACACTTTCCACTGATATCTGTTAAGTTTAATAAACATAGACATAAAAAGGAACCCTGGATTACAAGCGCTCTTGTCAAATCAATTACGAAAAGGGACAAACTCTACAAAAAACTTAAAGGAACTCCAAGAAACTTTCAACTCTATGAAAACATAATCAACTCAGAAACTATAATAAGATTCTAAGACGACTCATTCATGGAGCAAAAAGGTCATACTACACTGAGCAATTCAACAAATGTGCGAATGACAGCAGAAAAACATGGTCAAATATAAACTCGATCATAAAGAAAAAATCAAACAATAAGGGTGAACAAATACCAAGTTCGTTCAGTGTAAATAATGTACAAACAACCGATAAAACGGTTATAGCCAATGGTTTTAATGACTTCTTTGTAAATATCGGTCCTAAACTTTCAAAAAACATAAAGCCTATCACCACTGATTTCAAACATTACCTTGATAATCAAAGAGATAAGACCTTTCAATTTACGAAAATAAACCGAATGGATATTGCTAAAGTAATTGACAATCTAAATCCGAAACCTAGCAGTGGCTGGGATGGTATATCCACTAAACTCTTAAAAATGTGCAAATTTGAAATTCTTGGCATTGTCACAGCTTTAGTAAACCGCTCTCTTGAATCAGGTATTTTCCCAGACAATCTTAAAATAGCAAAAGTTATTCCGTTATTTAAAAAAGGGGAAAAGGATTCATTTAACAACTACCGGCCAATATCCCTTCTTCCATCAATCTCAAAAATCTATGAAAGAATCATATATGATCAACTCACTAAATATCTCGTCGACAACAAAATAATCTTTGAAAGTCAATATGGTTTCCGAAAAAAACACTCAACAGACCTCGCCGCAGCAGAGTTAATTGATAGAATAACTAAAACCTTGGATAACAACAAGAAATCAATTGCCATATTTATGGATCTGTCCAAGGCTTTCGATGCATCGGATCATAATATCTTATTACATAAACTTAGCCTTTACGGTCTTACTGACTCTGCTCTAAATCTCATGAAAACTTATTTATCCAACAGACGTCAATATGTTGATTTCTCTGGTTACACCTCCGACCATGCTGTCATTAAAACGGGTGTACCCGAAGGGTCGATCTTAGGGCCTCTCCTTTTTACCATTTACATCAATGATCTAAACAAAGCAAGTAAATTCTTCAATTTTATAATGTTTGCGGACGATACAACTTCACTTAGCGAATTACATTCTTTCTCTACCAAGGTAAACCACATATTAAACACCGAGCTATTAAACATAGCAAACTGGTTAAAAGCAAATAAATTATCTTTAAATATCTCAAAAACTAAATTTATGATCTTTGAACGAACACATTTTTAATGGCATCCTAGATTTACAAATTGAAGGCACGAAACTTGAATGTGTTGAATCGTTTAACTTCCTTGGATTACTTATAAATAAGGATCTTACTTGGACTTCACATATAAATCATATTTCAAAAAAAATATCAAGGGCAACCGGCATTATCAATTATTTAAAACATTTTATTCCACAGAAAATTCTAATAACGATTTACCACTCTCTTATCTCTGCTCATCTCAACTATCAAATATTATCTTGGGGCTATGATCACAACGAAATTTTAAAATTACAAAAGAAAGCTATTCGTGCCATTACTCTCAGTCATCCTATTAGTCACACTGACCCTTTATTCATAAAGCTGAAACTACTCAAACTACCGGACTTACACAAATTAATTGAAATAAAATTTCTCTATAGATTTTTAAAAAAGGATTTACCAGTGTACTTCATGCACAATTTTTTCTCATTTGACAGTGATGTTCATAACTATCCCACAAGAATTAATGATAAATTTAAAATACCAAATGTAAGACACGAATATGCCAAAATGACACCACGATACAGTTTAACTAAATTATATAATTCTCTCTCAAAACAAACTCTAAACATACTCCACTCAAATTTTAGCTTAAAATCCTTTTCAACATACTACAAAAATGAAATTTTGGGTTCCTATAATAAAAAGTGCCAAATTCGCAACTGCTATGTTTGCGACATTCGTTAAACTTTTTTCGTCTTATAACTGTTATTACTCACTCCTTCACTGTAAAATAGAACTGTCTTGTAAATTAAATTGTAAATCCTGTATATAATAATTAACATTGTACTACATGTAATTCATAAGGGAGCAGGCATTAAGCGGCCAATCTGGTCTTGTTCTGCTCCCGACCACAATCAATATTATGTATTTCATTAATGCACCTTGTAAATTTTGTTGGTCGAATAAATATTCATATTCATACTACGGGAGGGTAAAGACTTAGAATATACCTGCGCAGTGCTGCCTTGTAGTAGTCTTGTACGCCTGTCCAGCCCATTTTGCAATCAGTGACCCCTGATGACGTCATCGCTCTGAGGGTGCACTCTTATCCCGTATGACGTAATCGATGACGCAACCCAAAGTGGAATTCCCCAACCCCGTGACGTCATCAATGACCTCACGCCTTCGAGGCATGCCTGGGCATGATTTGAATAGCGCTATTGAGAAAGGTGCATTGTTTAACCGAGTGACGCGGTAATGATGATGACATCACCGTGGATGTGTTTGGGCAAGTAAATGGATGTTGAAATAGTGTAATTGTGCATGTGTATAACATGAGTTGTGTTACTTGGTATCATTTGAAGACTTCAAGGCACGTCGGGCATGATTTGAATAGCGCTATTGTTTAAAGATAGGCTCATTGTTTGACCGACGTGATAATGATGATGACATCGTCGTGGATGTGTTTGGGCAAGTAAATGGCCCCCACCTAAATCATGGGTTATCCCTTTTAATAATTTTAAACAGTGCGAATATCAAAAATATCAGGATTCACCATGAATAGGAATCAAAGGATAAGTGTAGGAGTTGCTGTTACCGTGGGCGTGGTGACTTTGATCACCCTCCTTGCCACTGGATTAACCATTCGAAAGAAAGGCGGACAACCTTTATTGCCCCCTCTGCGCCTTCCAGCCTCATTGAATCATACATCGATTGATAACCCTGAGTGTCGCGGTGGCACAGTAATACAGATCAACGTTCGTTTCAAAATCATCATCTGCAACAGAACTGAAGACGGGTTGAAACAACAGACCTTTAACCGATGTAGAATACGTTATGATGGTACCCCCTCAATCAAAGGCATAGTGCTTTCATTTGACGAATGGCAGGACTTGGAGCTGATAGGTAAGCAATATAGCTATGATCATGCATCAACTTGTTTCAGTGTTGCAATATGGCGGCTATTGGCATTTAAACAACGCCATGACATCATCGCTATTTATGGCCGGCCTAGTTTAATGACGTCAGCAGTTCTTCAACTTGTTCAGGCCTGCACAGAGTGTGATATATAAACTGCTTTGATCTATCCTGTGACACTCTTAACATCAACCTCATGCGAAGCAGATATCCCGACATTGTGTACGACGTGGTAAGTCGATTTACTTTAACTCGGTCCGCACTTCATTTTGCCTGTCCTCTTT
The DNA here is from genome assembly GCF_910592395.1 of Lineus longissimus. Lineage (NCBI taxonomy): Eukaryota > Metazoa > Nemertea > Pilidiophora > Heteronemertea > Lineidae > Lineus > Lineus longissimus. The sequence continues at coordinate 10,478,833 of NC_088323.1, read as the reverse complement.
AAATGTTTGAAATTCAACCAGCACGCAATTCCTTAGGATATTCCCCAATCTTTATTTTACAGCTACCAATCATGACCTCCATCAGTTTCTCTGACACTGGTAAATGTCGGGCTATTATCAAGAGAGATGGTAAATGGATTGGCCTCACTGAAGAGGCTCTGGAGGGGATGCGACAACTTGTCGAAGGAGGGACGAAGTGGGACCTCGATGATACAACGAAAGTTCTTAAATCTACCTTTGGTTACTGCCTACGTAGATGCTTGGTCACCGCTTCTGGGAAAGTTTTACCCACGGATGTCAGCATACTGATGACTGAATCAACTTGGGCTTACATATTGGATCGAATCTCGGACTATTTCAAAGATCCTGCAGCCTACAAAAAACGTGTTTCTGATGCAGCGCTCACTCCGGCTGTCAATGATGTTGAAGGAATGGAACTGAGGCGCAAGCATTTAGGTAGGGATCGCCATGTTATACATTCGCTGATCAATGGGGAGAAATATTTCCACTTCCGACATATGCTTGACGGCAAATTTGTAAAGGGTATAAGCCTGAGCTGTCAACAATGGTATAAACTAACATTGTGTGATGAGAGTGTCAAGAACGCGTTTGGTTTAAATGAGGACTTATCAAACCACCTTGGAGGTGGGAAATATTTGACGGTCAACGTGTATAACTCGTCGCGTCTCATTCATTTGCGTAAATACTTTAACCCCGCTGGTGATGAGAACAACAACCGCCCATCTTCATTGCCGCTGCCTACCAAAGAAGGTGTAACACTGACTGACGTAGAATGGGCTGCGTTATCTGAGTGGTTCTCCATCCCACTCCGTGTGGATGGTTGGAAGCCATGTTACGAGTGCGACGATCATTCAAATCAAGAGGGGGCTCTTAACTGTCCTGAATGTACACCATGGTGGATAATGAATAAATGATAAATTTAAATAATCCTTTTTTTGTTTTGTCCCATCATTAAAAATAGCGTTTTCAAATGTCGCGGTCTCATTTCAGCAATGGGTCCTGCAGACACAGCATCATTGCCCGCTACTGTAAGGGCCAGCCTGAACTTTGCATTTTTTCAGGCTTTTCGCCCTGAGGGCAATGTTAAAGTGGATGCCGTCTATGTCTGCGGGTTTAATGAATTTTCCAGAATCCGCTCTATACATCGAAATGGAAAAATGGTATCTCACGGCAATTGTTATGCAGATGGAACCCTGTACATTTTAAACAGAACGTTGCCCATGGACTCTGATAGGTTTGGTCCATTCACAATGGACCAGATATGGTTCATGCCGCGAGTCCCCGCAATGAGTCCTTTGCAATGTATGGATTATCTCAATAAAAACTTCCCCGGTCTGTCGTCATTGGCCCCTGGGCATTGTTGGGCTTTACTGCAACCAGGTGCACAGTCGTACATTGAGGAATCACCACCCTGCAGCATTAAAAACTCGATAGACTATGTCAAAGAACACTATCAACGCGAGCTGAGTGCGTTTGACGGTTTAATCATTGCCCCAGTTGTTGTGACCAGAGAGGATGACGAACAGAAAAAAGAGATACATATAAGAAAGAGAGATGGCTTCCGCATCGTGATAGTTATGTTGTTTCCATGTAGGTTTTTCATACTGATATCATGTAGAACCGCTCATTACGAAGATAATCACACCTGGTATTATCTTCCCGAATTGAAATGAAGAATGTAAATATCCAGCTATTTGAATAAAATGATTTGTTTAATACCGAGATTAATATTTAGTTACATCATTCATATGCATGCATGCATGCAGCAGCGAATTACGTCTCTATAAAATATCATTATTTTTACAAAAGAAGTCAATATGTGAGCCAATCATCGAACATGTCATCTGTGACAGATAACCTTTGTCGCATTGATTTTTTGGAATTTTTCTTGATGGCTGGTGAGAGGCTAGGCATATCATAATCCATTTCCTCAAGTTTTTTACGTCTCAAATGGTTTTGAATGTATGACTTTGGGGTGTCCATGTCTCGAAGGCCTTTTAGAAAAACCTGCCAACCCTTTGGAGAATAACTTTTTCGTAAGACCATTATGTCACGAAACAGATCCACGATGTTACTACCCGCGATTGTTTCACCCCGGTAATTTATTTGTCTACGATTGATCTATATTGACGTGCCATTCTTTTATTATTGAATTGTAACACCCGAGGGTATGAAAAAATATCACCTTTCAAAATCATGGTTGTGTTTTTCTATACCTTGCTTAGTGTTTTTCTTTAAAAAAATAAATAGAAAAGACTCATTTGGTTAATAAGAATTTATTTTTATGCAACATCGACGAATCGTTTTACAAAATCAAGTACAATACAATCATTCATTAGTAAATTACTACCAAAAGGGTGAGCCCATTCATTGACCTGGGCATTTCTCATTAACAGAAAATATATACAATAAGCGCCACAACCAGAAGACAGTGGACTCTGTAATGGCTTATCATTATAACTCCATATTTTACAATTCCTGTTCATATAAATTTCTAGTCCATAAAATTGCGGGCTAAGGCCAAAACTATCAAACAGATAACCCGCTCTATCTGAAGTAAAATATAGAGAAATCCAGTGTAAACCAGGCTCGCTAACTGTAGCTGAATTAATAATATAAGCAGAAGGATGTTTTCGCAGTTTCTTTGGTAAAGTGTCAATGGCGTACACACCCTCAAATTCTGGTATCTTTTTAGAGATAATGTTGCCTATTTCAAGGCTACCCATCCATGAGTATTTGTCTTTCTTTTGTGACTTCAAAGACATCATCAAATTCGGCGTAAAGTAGCAAATTTACTGTCTCCGTTAGCGCTTCAGCAAAATGCATTTCAATCCTAAAATTACCCTTTCTAATGAGTGACAGACTGTCCTCACCGATACTAGGCGAAATATCAAAAGCGAACAGAGTGTATCCTTCTGCATATTCACCTCTGCTTATATCTATTCCCTGGTCTCTATACAAATTACCATTTGCCGAAAAAAGTGACATGCAGGCCCGTGCATACTCCCCCTTATCGAAATCAGGTTTAAGTGGTTGGGAAGGTATCTGCTGGCCATTAATACAAGTACTCAAATAAGTGATGTGATTATGTCGCATGTGAAAGGGATTTAATTTAAAATTACCAGACATAGCCGCATCATTGACCATACCTAATATTACCCGCTTGGGTAGTTCCCCCAAGAAAACATTATCCTTTGTTACCGTCCTATTACCGGCCTGTATATTTATTACTTTAACATCAGTCTTGGTCAGGTGGTATTTGGCATTGGCTTTTTCCAAGGCTCTATTATGCGCCAGCTGTATGGTGGGGGCCACGTGAACCCTTTTAACGTAAAGTGCCGCCTCCATAATATTAATCTTGTAGGAGGGGTCTTCATCGGCCGACATTAGGGCAAATGCGTCACTTTGACCGATAAATTTCAACTTTACATCGATATTATTCAAAAGCAACTTCTGCAAACTAAATGCATCAGTGTGCACCCGACCAAGTAACTCTAGCGTTTTACTACCCTTAATGCTATTGTAACATTTCACTAAACCGCTATTAGGAGCATCGGCTCAAGGGTCATTAACGTCAAATTTCCCGGCCTCATCCTTTATCCACAACGCCTGCCCGAGGTGTGTACCTTTGGCTTCGGCGCCGTAGCTTAGTAAGGTCTCTAAGTAACCCCTGTAAGGATATGTATTGCTACTCGGACTGATCAAGCGGTCGTTGAAGGACACGTCAGCCTGTGAAAACAGGCTATGCAGTAAAAGATTAACAGGGGCCACCTTTGACCCAGCCGTCTTATTACCATCGGCATCTACAGTCTCTTGAGTTAAATTCGTACCGTCCTTTTTTATCACACGCAACTTGATGTATAACTGCGTATGGGCGAGGTCCAGATAGTTGTCAGGTTCCCACTTCACCACAAACTCTATTGGACCCCCATCCGTTAGTGTATTCAGAGGCCTGAATTCCACCCACTGGGCTAAATCTACGGCAATTTGCGTGGGCGGTAATTGAAAAATATCAAGTTCACTTTTGGTGGATGGTGCCGAGTTCTCATGAACTAAAGCCATTGTTTAATAATTCTCCTTCAGCCGCGGGCGCTTAGCAAATTTTCGAGTTCTTGTCCCAGTTCTTTGCTTCTTCCTTTTACCCCTATTGGCTCTTGCTTTTATTGTATTTCTGGTAAGCCCCGCCAATGCCTCACTGGCATTGGCCATCAGCGCTTGTTTAGGATTTTTCTTTTTCACTATGATATCATTCACAGTTCTCAAGCCAGCACTTGCTAATTTGGGTAGTACTTTCTTGCCAACTGACTTTAGAATGGGAACGGCTGATCGAAACAACCCTTTTAAAATATCGCCCACTCCACCGCCATGCTGCATAGTTGTACCTGCATAGAAGGGTACATTACCGCCCGCCTGGCCAATCTAGTAATCGCAGCAACAACCTACATCTGGCTTGTAATTTGCCCTCATTTTTGCATAAAATGGAGTACAACCACTGTTTTACCGCGCCTGAATTCCACCAATTCGCCATTATCGCGCCTTATATCTATTTGCATATTATCAAATTGTTTACGTACAACAGGGAGATAGTAGGGGTTTTTGTAAATGTTTACAGTATTCCCATCATGCCTCTTACTAAAATCTACAACTCGAATCAGGGGCACCATGCTATCGCCTACCACCTGTGCTGATACAACATCGAAGTATACATAAAGGGTATGGAACCCCACATCAATATCTGCTCTATAGCCACCTCGCTGATCACATTCAAATATCTGGCCCGCTTTAAACCCCATACAGTGCGCTAAGTGTTATTCTAATGCTTGGATGATTATCGATCAATTTTACATAACCGGTTACCCTATCATCAGCAAAATAGAGGGCGCGATCAACCTCGGCGACATAATTTGAAAATTCTATATTCTCGCCGCAATAACTAACAATCGATTTATTCAATGCCTTTACCACATCAGCAATATTTTTGTACTTTCCCGCTGTAATCTGTCCAGCAACTGTAATGTCCTCGCCCGTATGATAGAGTTTTATCTCAAACCCGTTATCGTCTGAAATATTGTCAATATCTCCCACAAAATGAATTTCGCTGAGCGCCACACTCCAACTTCCTTGCAAATCAATTGTCTTAGCTAGATTGATTTTGTAAGATTTCTGTGAATTCTTCGGGAAGAGGTGATGGGATGCGTTGCTCGGCAGCGTTAGGTAAAAATCGGCCATTTTCGCCCAGTCGCGGATTCGGCATGAGATATCCAATCCCGCTACTAAGGAGTGTAATCCAGAGTTCAGGCTGATCGGTCTTCAGCGTTAAATTTATGATGGATGTAATAATAACAGTATAAACAATGAGGATTTGACAAAAATAAACAATCTCTTCCTTGGGCACTTTACTACCAAATACAGTCCAACTAGCTGCCGTTGCCATTTTTATACAGTTTTTTGACCCAGCTATCGAACTTTGATTGATAACCGTGCCACCTCACAAGATACTCTTTGTCAACGCCCCTGCCCCTTGTTTTTATAACTTTTTCAACCTTCCATAGCACAGGCTTAGTAACCGATTGCATCTCTTCTTGATAAAAAAATCCCTGTAAAATTTCACCCTCGTCATCTTTTAAATTGTATATTGGCAGCCCAAATCGTTTTCTTCGCCTTGCAACAGTGAATATCTCATCAGTATAACTAGGGTAGAACCCCTTATCAAACATATGTTTGACTTTACTTACACGCACATTCTCACCAATGTTGAACGTGTACTTTTTATCTTTTGCATTTGATTTTTGATGTTGTCTTATGATGTGGGTATTATCGTATGTTACGTCCGCAGGGGTCATCTGAATACTCCGATGTTTGGAATTATTGTAACTTGTCACCACTTTTGGTAGAACCTTCAGGTAGTGTTGTGTATTATTCGCTGAGAAATACCTATACAATTTCGATTTCAATGTACGTATCATCCTTTCAGCAATACTTGCTTTGATATCCTGATTATTGGCGAAGAAGAACTGAATACCCTCCTCGCGTAAAAATGATTTAAATGTTTTATTTTTGAACTCGGTACCATTGTCTGTAAATATACTGTCGGGTCTGCGCTCTTTTAAAACTTTTTTAAACGCCTTGATGACCGTGACCGGGCGCTTGTTTTGGATCGGGAAAGCCCAACAATAACGTGAGAAAGAGCAAATTACGATGAAAATGTATCTTGCGCCATTGTTATACTTGCTGATGTTAGCCATGTCTGCCAAGTCCATTTGAAATTGCTGATCAATCTGGATTACTTCCACCCGACGTCGTGGAAAACGTTTCCGGGTTGGTTTATGTAGAGTATAGGCCTTTTGTTTTTAGCTCAGCTGACAAAGTCAGTAGAGCTAGTCAAATAGCTATTCGATTGGTGTCCGTCCTTCCATCCTTCCATCCAGCCATCTGTAGACAAAGTTGGGCATTTTGTAATCATACAACCGAGGCACTTCAAATCTAGTCTTGCTTATAAACACCGCAGAAAATGTTGCTTACGGAAAAAAATTTGGGCGATTCGACTCAAATTCAGCTCCCCAGGGGGCAAAATGCGTAAATGAAAAAACAATTTTTTGACGCTCTATTCCAGCAGATAAAAGCTTGAAATAAAGTTGAAAAGGTCTTCATGATACAGAAGTTTTGATATAAAATAGATTAGTGTCGATTTATATCACCAGTTGGCGGTAGTGAGCAAAACTGTTGTTTGACCCCGGATGATTCCGCTTTAAATTTCCCGCCGAGGTTACCTGGAGTACTATCAAGAAAATGGCGGTGACCTTTTTATTTCTACCGGAGCGATGATTTTGTGACAAATTTTCTTTTTTAAGCCTTTACGGAAATGTATTTTGGTACGAAACTTCACACGTTTATAGAAAAGATCAACGAGAATGTGTTCAAATGCCCTCATAACGATGAGTTCAACAGAATTTGGTCAAAACAGCCTTCGAATGGAGTCAACTTTCTTTGCGAAATTGAAGCGACGACCTCATTATTTATCGTAATTTATGCAGATCTGAGTCCAGCTGATGGGTGATGTTCTGATTTGTGTTCAAACTATTGGAAACTTCGGAAATTAGTTCTATTAGTTCTACTATTCTGCAGGAGTATATTATAGCCATTGATGTTGACAGCTAAAAGCACGAAAACTTTGTTATGACTGGGAGCTGGAGTCAGTATTGTTTTCGCTCAGGTTTCTCGTCCAATCACGTGACCTCTCCAACACTCGATAATGCACTCTTTTCATCCAAGTTTTAGGCCAATCTTCGGCATGAACATGAAATCTAATAAACGCAGTACTTAAATCAGATGTTTCTCTCGCCTTGAAAACATTCCTGAGTAAAATCCATTGAGATTAGCCGAGTTAATCTACTTTTTCCGTGCTTAAAATCTCTGCCGCTGAATTCTATAAATAGAAACTATTAACTAGCAACCACAGGGCAAAATTTTGCCTTTATAATTCATTCATTATTGGAATTTTTCTAAAAAGAGTAAATTGAGAGAATTCTTCTCCTTTTTAAATTTTGAGGTTTGGTCGACTAGAACCGAAGTTATGGGGTTCACAAGTTTGGCAGTTAAGGCCGTTTGTGAACTCGCGGCCTTAGGTAAATACAATGGAAAATGCATTACAGGTGGAAAGGGCCTATGGCACCTATTTTTCTTGAAAATGATAGGAAAACTGTTCTGATTTTGTTACCGAACATGTTTGTGATATGAAAGTTGGCACACCATAGTATTTTTTCGTGCCGAAGATGATGCCGCACACCATTTTTTGATTGGACGCCAGTTTTGAACTTAATTTGCATATTTTATGAGCTAATTCGCATAATTTTAATGGTTATCAGCATCTATTCCACTTACAGTGATAACATACACAATCACCTGACAAAATAAAAACAACCTAGGGTGATATTTACATAGTTCATGACCCTGACGCATATTTTCCATTTTCAGTTACAGTTTATAAATCCAAAATGGCCGCCAAAATTTCAAAATGGCCGCCAATACTACCGAACACAGGAATAACCGGTACCAAGGCATGTAATATATCAAATCGAAGCTAATGAAATGAAGAGAGAGAATAAAACTATTATTATCGCGTCCCCGGATGAAAATAGAGATAGCTGCCATCACAAATTCAAGATGGCCGTCATCGCCGGACACCCGATTCAGTGATTCATGCCAAAATTTAGAATGACCGGAACCATAGCGTGTGATATATCATTTTGAAGCATTTCTAAAGCAGAATGATCTTCTTGCTGTTTTAACTGCTCAAAGTAAAAGACAAGATGGCTATCCTCTGAAATTCAAAATACTGTCAGCTGTAGCGCATTTGTGTATTAGAAGAGCCACGGAGAACTGCTAGCAAAAACTTACAATCATTAATTCTCATCAGTCTCTACATGATGACCTACAGAAAGCTACCACTTTCTGTAGGTCTTAAGGCCTATATATGCCTGCTGGATTTTAGATGCACTTGGGAATGGGATCCTCCACCTCCTTCCCCCTGCAGTGGGTTCTGGTATGCAGGAGGAGCCTATTGCAAGAACATCAGCTCGGATGACGTCAGCTATATCTGGGTTTGCAGGTCTTACAAATTCTCCGACCTTCCCTGCAGGTTTCAAGAAGTTGGCTGTCACACCGTCTTTGGAGCTGACTTTTTCTATGCATCCTGAAAAGATAAGCAGGAGATATCTGAACATCAACTGAGTGAATAGGATCCGAGAATAAATCAATGTCAGCTCAAGACCAGTTTTCTTGTGATTCAATGTCTTCATCTAAACTAGTACAGTGTATCTAACTATCTTCACATTCATCTAAAAATATCTTAAATGTAAATCTGACAACTTACCTGGATACCAATTTTCTACATAGGCTACTGCAATCCATTGATTCAGTTTGAATTCTTCAGTTGGTGGCTCTGGGCATTGAATTGCTCTCTTGGTACGCTTGGTCTTAGTCTTGGTTTGTTTATTAAGTGTCTGTTTCTGAGCAGTTGTCCCTTTCTTTCGTGCACGTGTAGCTGCTGCCTTCTTTACAAGTCTCTTTGCAATTTTTTTCTCAAGTTTCTTTGCTTTGAACAGTTCATCATGAATCTGAATTTTGACAGACGTTTCTTGTTCCTTGTGTTTTGCGCGAAGTTTTTTGCCATGTTTTCTTGCAGCTTTCCAGATTTTCTTCCTATGTTTTTCTGACAGATTTTTAAGCCACACTCTAATTGCACATCTGTTTCTTTTCAGGATTTCCACACTACTGTGGTAGTGCAGAGAAGCATTTGGGCGACGCCTGATACTCGAGTCATAGTCTCCAAAATGGTGCTCACATCCCAGGTTATTGACATGAGCAAATGATGTCCGCTGTAGATCTATCTCTGAGGGTTCAGAACCATACAATCCTTCCGGTAGAAAGTCTGCTAACTGTTTATCGATGGTCTTCACGAATGCAGCACAGATCAATTTCAGTACTCTACACACAAGGTCGTGCTGTCCCTCAGGCACTTTGAAAACTCTGTCAAACAGAAAATCCTGTTCAACTGGGAGAGAGTCAAGAAGATTCGCATCACCTAGTAGCACTGAAGGGTCCGTAGAACATCTGTGAAGCAAATTTCTCAAGGGCTGAATCACCTTATAAAGTTCAAGATATTTCACACTCTCTCCTTTCTTAGTGCCAGTGAGAATCCAATACGGCCTGGTGACTTTTACAAAGATTATCCCAAGGGCGTGGAGGAGCGTCACAATAATGTCACATTTCAGATCAGCAAGAACGGCTTGAAGTTTCTTGTTAGGCTTTTCAACAGCTTCCAAAACCTTGATGAAGTCTGAGCGATGGGCAACAATTTGTGCTGCTACTGCGAATAGTCCATTAAATCGGTTGTCCTTGTAGCTTTCAATACAGGATTTTATATTCTCATGTTGACAGTGTGCCTCCCATTTGTCACGCAACCCAAGGTAGTCCCCCTCTGGCCCGAATATTTGGGATGCTGACAGTGCTATCCGCTCAACCGCAGGTTTGGATTTCCAGTCTTTGAACATGTCCTTTCCTTTCATTCCAAGGCCATGACCAAGTTCTTCTGAAATTTCAGCTTCAAGAGGCTTCAGTGCTGCAACTGTATTGGAATGAAACCCCAAGAGCACATGCACACTGCAGTGAAAACTGTGGACAGTCTGCTGGTCCTCATCCGTTTGTAATGTCTCCTGCTTCCATTCATTAAGAAGTCTATTGCTCTTTTTCTCATTAGCGGCTCTGTCACTCATGAAATAGCTAAGTTTTTTTAGTCCATGCTCCTCAATAAAGGATTCTGATGTCAGACCAGTGTCATCATGTGCCTGCATTTCAGCTATTTCCGTTAAAGCGTCCTTTGAGGTACCAGCAATAGCCTCGCCTGTCTCGTGGGCCACTCTGGTAAAACCAAGGCTAATGATATCTCCGGAACTCAGAGTGATGGAAGTGTCCAAAATTTTCCTTTTTTTACGAGTCGTTCCATCTTTGCACAAACCCCAATTCGTACTCTCCTTGAGCTGCTCCGCAATAAAGCGTTTGGCTACATATTGACCTTCATCTGATATGGCTCGTACAGTAGAAGGATTTGGGACATCAGCTTTTTGAAGGTGTCGACCTGCAATGTATTGGCTCACACAGATGATAACCTGTGGTACTTTGTCATTTGCCACCTCTAAGCCAGTCAACTCCATTACACACATTCGAACATTTTCACTGTAACAACCAGACTTATCCTTCAAGTCAGGAAATGTCTCGTGCTCAGGATCGTGGACTGATTCAAGGTACATTATCTGATCATCTTTTTCCTTCAATTTTTTTTTCAGTTGTGTGTTAGTTTCTGTGCTGTGTAGGCCCAATGTTCTGTTTGATTTCAATATTGCTACCTTCCGTTTGAAATGGTTTCTGGATTTACGTGCTTTGATTAGTTTGTTTTTCAACTGTCCTACAGCATTTATTTGGTCATTTAAAAACTGCTGATGAGCAAGGGCCCCGTCTTCTGTCAGTTGCTCTAACTTTACAGTGAGTCCTGCAATTTCATCATCTTTTTCACGAAGTTCTTTAGAGGTTATCTTAAACTGTTCAGCCCTAGTTTTCGCTAACTTGTCTCTTTTTCTTACATTCCGAGGATTGAAGTGACCCACTATTTTCTTTATTTTGTTGTAGTCCTCCTTTAGTGTTGATATTTTTGTTTCTAGTGTACGAATTCTGCGTTGCTTTTGAATTATTTCAAAGGTCAGTTCATTTTTTTGCTTCATTGGTTCTAGCTCCGTATGTCCATGACCTCTGACGGCTCTGTGTGTTATATCTGGCAGTTGTACTTCCCCTACATCAACCGTGTTAACATCGGATACAAAGGAAACTTCCTCGATGTCTGGCTGTGAATGATTGTCCAGACCATCATCACCACCACCTGCATCAACATAAACATCTACTTTCCTGACAGTCCGGAAATCAAAGAATGTATCATCTAGTTCATTTGCTTTTTCTTTCTGCTTTTTACTGAGCAAAGTTTTCCTTTTTTGAAATAAAAGATCTACCCTTTTCCGCACTTTCTCTAAGTCTGCCTGGCCTCTGTTGGCCAAAGGACAAAGTTTCTCAAACCACTTAATGAATACTTTTGTGAGTAAACCCTTCACTTTAACATACTTGTATAGTTCAAATAAAAGCCCCATAGTGAAGTGGTCAAGATCCATAGGCTGAAGGTCACTGCTATGAAGATCCTCAATGGTGATCTTTGCAGCCTCAGTATGAGCTCCGAGGTAGGTCTTTTCCATTTTCTCAGCAACCATCAACAGAACACAAATGGAAGTCTGAAAGGTAATAGGTAAACTGTTTATTAAAGTTAAACAATATAAGCACTGAGCTTGTTTTCACTCATTTCCCTTAGTTAAATGGATCACCGGATACAGCCTGGAATTCCACTGCCACAATTATGACCTGGGAATCTATCCATTGAACCAAGTCAATGGAGAGACTAGCCTCCTTATGTAAGGCAATCTCACAAGCTGAACCTGAAGCCCAACTGCCATCATGTTAACCTGCCTAAGCTGGTACAAGATGGTGTAACCAAAGGGCAAGTGATCCAGTTTTATTTCAAGAATCATTCTAATTATATAGTAATGTTCTCCTACATTAATTACATATTGGCCCAGAAAGGGTCAATTAATGCTCAACTTATTTAATGCACACTAGGAGAAGTGATAATGAAAATATTGTACACCATACCAGTAAATATGATCAAGTAATGTTTTAATAAATAGTGGGTTAATCACATCTGGTATTGGCTCAGAAAGGGTCAATACTCAATTCATTTAATAGATGGCATTTGGAAATCATTTAATTGTAACACTAAGAACCCTCTAAAAGATTCATCAAAAGCATCAAAGGTGTGGAGAATTGAATTAATGGTTTAAAAAGTAGAACCATCTCATAAATTGAATTTCCCGCCCTCAAACGCAATGAAAACGAAACCCAATTAACTTGTCAACATGAGCACATGTCATGCAACGAAGTGGCCACGAGGTGCTAAATATAGAAATTTACGACGTCACTGCCAATCAGCGCGTCGCTAGAGATCATGTGACAACACATCGTCATGGAGCGTGACGTCATTGGGAATGTTCGGGAATGCTCAATAGTTAGGACTTAGAATTTGTGCGGAAGGGATATTTCATCCAGTTAATCGAGGGGGTAAATCTTTACCAATTTTTATGATCAGGGTGTCATTTTAAAATATGGAATCTCTATTTTGATGGCAGGTAACTGCGTTTGAGTCTCTCGCAAGATTTAATAGATTTTTTTAACATTTTGTTCACATCATTATTGCTCCGCTTTCGAGCAGCCGATCATTTTCGCAATTGCGCCGGAGTTAATGTCATACCTTATTCTGATTGGATGGAAGATTTCATCTCTATTGGTACATCAGGAGCCCCTCGCATTTTCAATCGAAATTTGGTGTGCGGGACATCCCGGTTCTACGGGACCGGATCGTTGAAAATGGCGTCTTCGAGATGTAAACAAACCGATGACGCAAGTTCAGCTTGCGATTGTAACTGCTACGAGCGGAATAATTCATCAAACCAAATATGATATGAAAGTATATTATCGACTTTATTTCATACATATGATTTTAAGCACATTGAATGATAATTTACGGAACCAAAATCATTTACGCATAGCAAACTCTCGCGGCTCTTCTAACATGCTCAAATACACACAGCTGACTACAGTGCGATACACGCTACGTCGCGGTTGCTATATTAACATCGCGGCAGTGTGGTTCCCATTGTGCGCCCTCCCACTTCACACCATGTCAGGAAGTTTTACGGAGAGGGAGGGCGTGCGGTAAGAAGAATGGCCAAAATGACGTCACGTTTTCCTGGCAATGCCTCTTGCCAGACCAGTCAAGCATTGGGAAAGCATCTTTAATTCAGACAACGCTAGAACTAGTAAAACGAATATGTTAATTTGCAGAATTAAAAGCAGATTTCACCACTAACCAGTCAAATCGGAATACGACGGCGCAAACTGTTCTCGCTTTCCTCCTGCTAAAAAACCTTGTTCCCGCACTCCTATTTTAATTTATGCCAAGGAATATGATATGATCTGTTTTCACTTGTTTGTAATTAAATGGTATTCATATAATGAGATCAATAGTAGTGTCCGCGTCAGATCCCATCGTTCAACTAGTCTTCTCTCCCCAGGTGCCTCACACGGACCTTCACAGGTCCCCATACTCAAGACCAACTCTTACGATATCGCCCTCAAAACAATCCTGGAGTCATGAATTCACAGGTGCTCCTGTGAAATCTCAGTTCTGGTTTATTTATCAAACTTTATTGAGTTTTCTCGAATGGAATGGATGTGTCGATCGTCGGGGCGGATTGATTTGTGGTTAGGTTGTGCGTCCAAGGCGATTAGGTCATTCGGTTTGTTTGAGAAAGATCATGATCATGAAGATGCGTGTTGTGTTATCATAACCGGAAAATAAGTTGAAGTTATTATTAGTACTACGATTCTTACATGAGTAAAAAGTAGACGTTTTAAGCAACACAATAATGTTACTCACATAAAAAAACTGTCAATTCTCCTTACCAGAAGCCAAGCCATTGGCGTTGCTGTTAAGTTATGCAGGGGCTTAATCAATTACCTGCACTCCCTGTTGGGTGAATAACATTACCTTTTGAACAGCTGGCTGTAGGGGGATGATTGGAACAGCCGGTATACCTGCTGACCTGCTGAACCCAGGTTAATGTTATTTTCAATCCACGATTGCAGGTCACCTGATTTTCGGGATTTCACGGGAAATGAAATTGTAAACAAACGCATGTGTGCAGTTCAAATGAAATGTAAACAAAAATGTATTTTTGGTACTTTTGGTTGCTGGACTTGGGTTTTCCCGCAGTTAGGAGCTGGGGTCAAATTGGTGGTCTATTGTGCTGTTTTAGTCAGAGGTAGCCCTTGATTATGAAGGGATTTTCAAATTAAGGTGACCATGGTCTTTTTATGTGCTCAGCTCACCACAGCTTTCAATACTTGATGTATCTGAAGAGGCGCGCGGAACCTGACATGGCCTTACCAAGGAGCTGCTCACGGTGCTGAACTTCTAACTTGCCTGTCGACTAAGTGCCTTTTTGGCCGAGACATTGCTACATGTAGGAGGAGCACGCATTTTAAATTTATAGTAGTGATAGTACAGTTGGTTCGAGCCATTTGGAAGCCGACATGTGAAGGCCTATCTGGGTTCTCCTTCTTCTCCGTATAAGAAGGGGCATATTGCTGAAGGAACAAGGCATATTGACATTGCCTCATCATCTTTATCGAACCAATTGATATACTTTTATATGCACGCATACATCACGCCATTTCAGGGTCCGAGTCTGTGGACAATTGGTTTGATTAATTTGTCTCTTCGATATTGCTCCTTTATTGCATTAGATTTTCATCGCAATTCAATCTATTTAAGATATAGCCAATTTGAACCTGTCTGCGCCAAGGATAGATTGGTTCCAGATCGACTCACTAGGGATATGCAGTAGAGCACAATGTCATGAAAAACGACCATTTGTATTGTAAATTCCAATCACCTGCAGGACAGGTCAATTTCTCTCAATAAAATTAATTTTGTTGACTCCTGTAATCTCTACCCTATTAAAAAAAAAGACCGTGGTGTTAGTCCCAAACTGGTAATTTCTATTTATTTTGATCTCTGTTAAATCAGGATACCTCTCAATTACAGACAGCATTTTGTATCCTTGTGCTGTACAACCCAGCCTGGACATACCACAGTTGTCCATGGAGAAGTCTCATCCTCTCTGACACTTCTTTTCTGTAAAGCTACCGATACAACATACTAAACTAGGGATATCTTCCGTTGCCTCCTGTAATATTTACATACCATGGCTGATTAGTTCAATCATATTTCATCCAGCTGGCAGCTCTGCATTGGAAATTTTAGTGGTATAACGTGTTCTCTTGAACTTCAAACAGTAGTATAAAGCCGATATTTACTACTTTATACCCTCAGTCCTATGTTATTAGGTCATCCAGCTGAGGGCCAGGACCTTGGACCTCTTGTTTTAACCACTTCTTTACATTCGATATAGTTATACCCCGATGCTTTACGGCGTTGTAAAGTTTCTGCACACTCCCAAAACCTGCAGGGTGCGAAGAGTCATAATAAATGCTTTTCAACACAGCCTCCATTGACTCAAGGCTGTTAAACATTCATACACCAGATAATTGCATATTCAAAAGGATAGGTAAAAAAGTGCTTTCCGCATCTTTTATAACTTTGACACCGCTTATGATCACCTTACCGCTGCCAAAAATGGCAAAATTCATATTACACATTTTTACCATTGCAGCCGGAAATATTTCTTGTTCATATGACACACATTCTTGCAAAGCACAGAAATCAATTAGACTAATTCGACGACCGATGCTATAGGTGAGAGTCATAGTTTGCAACTTTACATGACTCAGTCTGACCTTGTGACCCAATTTCTGAATCATTCTACCCCACTTGCGTACAGATCGGCGGGCCATGACTTCGGTCCTGGCACCACAACAAACCACATTACCATTTCTAAATAAAAGACAAGTTGAGGAAATCTTTCTAGATTTCAATATCGCAGCACTAAATACGCGTGGATTATACACAATATTCGACATAGTGGTGGCCAAAGTTGCCAAATTGAATTCATAATTTAATTTTGCAGTGAGAACAATGTTCACAGGCTGAAGCATAGTGAAAGAATGGATGATTTCTGCGAGTGGTTGTTAAATAAATCACGGAATAAAACAATGGAGGATAAAAAAACAAAACCTGGAGGATAAAAGCGTAGTTCATGATGTTTCAAAATAAAACATGAGCAACAGGTAAAGATGAGCCATTGAAGGATCACACAATAAAATATGATCAACAGGTGAGTGGGGAAATGAATTTACTTACTTACTCACTTATTTATCAATACCCATATGGCAGCGTCCTGTAGTCTTCAATAAGCCTTCGCTTGTTATACACAAGCCTGTAGTGCTTTGTTTGTTCGACTGAACATATTGTGCCATCTTTGTTCTTAATAATTTTATTGGGGTATGTGATCCCCACCCTCTCTGTCGATGCTGTTTTGACCATGTCAGCCATGCTGCGGAAATTGACTTTCTGAGACGCGGCATGGCTCAGTGTAAACCCTTTCACCTTGCAGGATAACTTACCTTGAACCGTTTTATATGCATAGTTCTTGGGGCCCCCAGAAACAAATATATTAATGCTATCCCCATCCAATTCATCGGTGAGATCGCCTAGATAACGACCACATTCAGGGTTCCACTGATCCTCTCGGTGAATATATATGCAACTATCCGTATCATAATAGAGTACTCTATCACCTAGCGGTTCTAGGATGCTAAATAATTTCAGCCGCGCATGCGCAGTGGTGTAGCAGGCTATAGCAATGTTGGCAGTTTTCAGCGGCTCAACGAAGGCATCCATGGTGGTGTACTGAACCCTGACCATTTCATTATTTACAAAATACACATCGCTTATTCGGGATGCGGGGTCCAGGAGCAAATTTATGAGTACATCCGGGTCTTTCACGTAGATTGTCTGCCCAAGGTTAGAGCGCTGACCCAGTTTTCCCCAAAATCCGTTAAGCATTGTCTTCGCTAATGACCGCATCCCCGGGTTGTGTTCAATGGCCTTAGGATCAAGGGCGATCCCTTCATGCTCCTCATAATTTCGCAAATATTCCTGGCGGGCCTCCTCAGAGGCGCAGCCGCGGGGCCAGTCCGAGGCCTGCTGCTTCAGCTGCAAAAACGTATTGATGTACTCCTTAAAAAGGGTTGTGGAGGTCTTTTTGAAGTGCCAGACTTCGTGCACAGCCACCACCACATAACCCATTTCAATAGCTTTGTGCAACTCCACTGAAACCCACGTCCCGTGAAGGGCACGCTCCTCAGCCGAGTGGTTGCACTCGGCCTGCTGAAGGGTGTCAGCGCAGGTGCTACACAGAGGGAACAGTAATTTACCATTGCTTCTGTAGGGTAAGACAGGGTGAAATAAGTAACGCGGTGGTAACACAACGCACTTCATCAAACCTTCATATTTTGAAACATCTGTACTCAAATTATCCGTGAGTATTTCCGGATGACCAGTGGGGTACTTACAGTATTTGTTTACCCACGGATAAGGTGAGCACACGTCCACATACTTAACACTTTCACCAACACCTGCCTCATAATAGAGACGTGCCGCATTTGTCCGACCTCCGTAAAACGCGTCGCGGGGCTCCAGCGGGTCGACAATATCTAACTTTGAAATGTACTCGGCCATTTCAGGATTTGTTTTTAGCTGGCGCTCGTATTCACACTCCCAAATTGTTTCCAACTGGAAACCGCGTTTTGCCAACTCCTCCTCACGCTCGACGGTACGCATCTTCAACTCGTACATCGTCATATCCACAAAAGGGGAAACCAGCTGCCGGAACCGAAAACACCGTTCACACCCGTGGAATAGACATCCATAAAATTCAAACACCGTGTTACCGGCAAAGCCGTCAACTTTTAACCGACCAATGGATTTCTCACCGCCGTTCCGTGCATGCTGGATAGCAACACCGCGCGAGTGACTTACCCATTTCAGCCATTTAATGGCCTTAACCGAACACTTATCCTTCGGCGCATATCCTTGCAGCGGGATTATGGCGATTGCTTCCTCCTGCAGGAAATTCGACCTGTACACCAGGTTGCAGGCGGAGGCGATCGTCAGACAAGTTTTGAAAGGGTCGATCCCGGCCTCCAGCTTGCCATTGCCTGTAACTGTTAGAAATAAATTCCTAAATTTACCGCAAGCCCTTCTTAGCACTTCCACATCGGATATGCAGTAGGAAAGAAGCTCCTCCTGAAGATCGAAATGGCCGTCTTTATGGTTTTCATACCAGCGCAGGAAAGCTTCACGATCCTTCGGTTGCATTCCACCAGGGTCGTAGTACTCAAGGGCGGGGTACGGTCCCGTGTACTCCTGGTTCGCGGGCGTATTAAATAGAAATGGAAAATAACCCTTGCGCGCCTCAACGATGCCAAAGGCATCGGGAAGCTTCCTGAGGGCCATTGGGAAAAAAGTGGGTGCATAGGCATTTTGGTGCAGATAGTCGAGAATGAAATAACTGTCGTAACCTTTAAAGTTATGACAAATCGCAACCCCCGATTTATTTAACAACCATTCGCAAAAATCGTCATTACACTTCTCTCCTCTGAACACATGTTGTTTGCACTCACCCTTTTTACAAAAGTCTTTTTTTGAAAAACATTTCTTGCAAACGCTGTGAGCCACAATCAGATTAGGCACATGCTTACCGCTATCGTCGAACATAGCTTCGTAATCAAACAATACATAGCATGACTTTTTTTTCTACTTCTTCTCAGACTTCTCTTCTTCTTCTGCCTCTCGCTCTACAGCAAGATATAATTCTTCAAGTTGGTGATGAATATCTTCAACATCATCACCGACTGTACCATCCCTAAGCCGCTTTTCAAGCAAAATAATGAGCCTTTGCTCAACCGACAGATCAGCACCATTCGCCGGCTGCATATAACACCTGTGCCCCGGCTCCGTCATGCGCTCGCAGAGCTTGCACCATTTTTCCCCGCAAATGTGGGGATTGTCAATATCAAACCGTTTAATAACCTTACCGCACTTGCATTTCTCTAAGTCATCGCAAGGCGATACACTGCCTATGTTAATTTTTTTACCGGCCCTAACAACTTCTTGCACAAGGGTCGACGTCCTGTGGAAGTCAAAACACCCTTGACTAGGGAAGGTAGTCGGGTCAATATACAGTTTGACCCCAAAAAAATTGCAACAAAAGGTTTTTCAACTGATTCTGTTAGGTTTTGATGTGCTTTATAACATACTAAAAGTCTACCAAAATCCAACCCCCGGAAAAGGGTCATTTTCAAGATGGCGTCCAAGATGGCCGCCAAAACCTCTCAATGGCCATAACTCAGTTATTAGTCACTCAAATTTGATGATTTTGTTGTCTATCCATATGTTTTGGGGGTCAAGGAATGCAATGATACAAAAGAAAATGAAATTGGACAATTACATATCATAGAAATCCAATATGGCGTCCGAAAATGGCGGCCGACACTTGTTTTTAGCCATTACTCAGTTATTTGTCAATCAAATTTGACAATCTTGGTGTCTATCCCCAGGTTATTGGGGGTAAGGAACACATTAAGACTTTTTTGGATCACACATGGCTATTGCATTATCAAGAAATTCACTATGGCATCCAAACAAGATGATCGCCAAGGGGGAAGCAGCGCCTATAACACACGCGGGTTCCACCCTGGGATTTGTATTGTCTTGAAACCAATTCAAGAAACCACTTATCACCTTGGTCCATAGAATATGTTTAGGTCTTTAATTGTCAGTCTCCTCCTCATCCTCCTCAATTTCTTTGTTGTTGTTAGGATTGTCACAGTTTTCAGTTTGGCAAGGGCCACATGCCGTAGTGCAAGGAAGTCCATAGCGTCTGCAACTGCATCGGGCAGATGTGCATCCTGCTGAACAATTACAATGGATGACCTTTAGAAGTTCATCAGGGGCAGCGTTCTTGTCTCATCACTGGAATCAATCTATCATTTTCCTCCTTCCATCTGTTGATAACAGAAACATGGCTTACCAATACTGATACGGCTTCAGTTGCTGCCATTAACATTGATGGATATACTTTTAGACATGTTCCACGGCCTGGGAGACGAGGAGGCGGAGTTGGTATAATGTTCAGGTCATCTCTGGAATGCACTGTGAAATCCGTGTCGTGGCCGAAAAGTTTTGAATGTCTTCAAGCAAGGATTACTTGGAACACTCGTGTGTATTCGCTTCTCTTGGTTTATAGGCCGGAGAAAGGACCAAGTGCCGACTCAAACCGTGGAATTTTCTTTGAGGAGTTCGATACGTTAATTAGTGTTATATCCTTAAAGACGCCACATGACAAGTTGATTCTCACTGGAGACTTTAACTTTCATCTTGAAAAAACTGACCACCCAGACACGTTGAGATTCACTGACATTCTTGCACATCATCATCTTCTACAGCACGTTGACAAATCAACCCATGACAAGGGCCACTTGTTAGATGCTGTTATTTCAAGGGTCGGTGATGCATCTGTGTCCAACATTCATGTATCAGATGCCAGCATCTCCGATCACTATGCAGTGTCGTTCACGGTCAACATGGCCAAGCCGCCATTGCCTGTTAAAACTATTAGATACCGGAAGGTCAAATCAATTGACATCAAATCTTTTGCTTCTGATGTTTCTGATGGTGTTCAAGGCTTAGATTTGTCTTCCGATCTCGAGTCACTCGTTGATAGCTATGATCGATTGCTTGCTTCCCTTCTAGACAAGCATGCACCTGCCAAGTCGAAACTTGTGCATGTGCGACCCAACGTCCCCTGGTTCAACGATGATATCATTCTTGCCAGGAAGCTGGAGCGCAAGCTCGAGAGAAAATACCGCCGGAGTAAACTCACCGTTGATCGGCAGGTATGGAAGAGTCAAGCTCGTAATGTTGACAAAATGATCGAAGCTGCCAAGGTGGAACATTTTTCAGCTCGTCTTCTCAATTCACCAACTACAGAGACTTTCAAGACTGTTAAATCACTTCTGTATGGAAGGGGGTCTGTTACTCTGCCTAGTCATGAGTGTTCTTCTGAACTTGCTGAACGGTTCAGTTCATTTTTCAGTGAGAAGGTGCAACTCATCAGAGACAAGTTTCCAGCGTCAGTTTCGAATGAATCATTAGATGAACATTATTCACTGACTTCATACCTTGATGTATTTAAGCCTGTAACTGAACACGGGCTACTCAAACTCATTAGTGACATGAAACCAATACAGTGTGCATTAGACCCACTCCCAACATCTTTGCTTAGGAAGTGCCTACCAGGAGACATTATGCGCCTGATTGTCAAGATAGTCATTGGAAAGTGGCATGGTGCCAAGCTCTTTCAAACGAGCTATTCTTAATCCCTTGATTAAGAAGCCATCCTTAGATGCTGACACACTCAAAAACTACAGGCCTGTCTCTAACCTGTCCTTCCTTTCAAAGGTTTTGGAGAGGGTGGTTTGCAATCAGTTATCAAGCCATATTGCTGAAAACGGTGCTCTTGACAAGTTTCAATCTGCTTACAAACCACTTCACAGTGTTGAAACGGCACTATTGCGAGTACACAATGACATAATTCATGCACTTGATGAAAAGAAGTGTGTACTCCTTGTATTACTCGATATGAGCGCCGCATTTGACACTGTGGACCATTCCAGACTACTTCAGAGACTTGCTGCTATGGGTGTTACTGGCACAGCACTGGCATGGGTTTCGTCTTATCTTGATAACAGATCACAAGAGGTATGCATTGACGGCAAATTGTCAAGACCTAGTCCTATCAAGTTCGGTGTTCCCCAGGGTTCTATACTGGGACCAGTACTTTTTACTGTCTACACTACCCCAGTGGGTGGAATCATCCGTAAGCATGCCATTATGTACCACTTATATGCTGATGACAGTCAATTGTATGTGGCCTTCACTATAACTGAGATTAGTACCACCTGCTCCAAGATCTCTAATGCTGTCCACGATTTAAATCTCTGGTTGGTCGACAACTTTCTTAGCTGTAATGGCGACAAGACCGAGATTCTGCTAATCTGTTCCCGCAGGTTCAGCAGCACTATTAATCTCCCCGCCATCCGTATCATTGATGCAAATGTATATTCTTCTGTTTCTGCAAGAGATTTGGGTGTGATCTTGGACCGTGATTTCAATTTCAAAGAACACATTAACACATGTGTACGGGCCACCAATTTTCACATTCGTAACATCGGGAAAATCAGAAAATATCTAACTCCAAATACCACCAGGTTATATGTCCAGGCTCTTGTAATATCTCGCCTGGATTTCTGTAATTCCCTTTTCCTTGGTTGTCCCAATTCAACAATTATACCCCTACAGAAGGTACAAAATTCTGCCGCTCGCCTAATTACCAAGACCAAGAAACGATCTTCCATTTCCCCAGTACTCAGGTCTCTACATTGGCTTCCTGTGCAACAGCGCATCAAGTACAAGGTTCTCCTTCTTACTTACAAGTGTCTTCACCAACTTGCTCCCCAATACCTTTCAGAACTTCTCTCCGTTCATACCGTTTCTCGAACTCTGCGCTCTTCATCGGCCGTTCTTCTGTCTATCCCAAAGGCCAATGTCATGTCAGTCGGTGGTAGAGCATTTTCAATTGGAGCTCCTCAGCTGTGGAACAAACTTCCTTCAACTGTTAGGAACTGCAGCTCTCTGTTATCTTTCAAGGGACAACTGAAACATTTGCTTTTTAAAGAGGCCTATCAAGCGCTTTGAGCGGCCAGTTAATGGTTGGATACTGCGCTATATAAGACTCGTATTATTATTATCCCCTATCCCTAGGATTCAGTTCGTTTTCCATACCCATCCACACCATGACTTGGTAGTAAACACGTAGGCTATGGTATCGTGTGGCTGGAGAAGTTGGGGGAAGTCTTTCTGGGGTGACAAATGCTTTAGCGGTTGCAACTTTCTTGGTGAAAATGATATGGCGCAGCGATGATAGCGTGTCCTTAGACTTTCCGCCAAAGAGATTAACCATCAGGTCTTGGCCTTGTTCGGATATTTCCTCCGGAGATTTATTTGGATGAATAAATGTGCTAGCGCAGGACTTCATGACAGGATCAGGTTTCACTAATTTCTGGAAGGCTGACTTTTTGCCTATGCCAAAGATCCTAGATGTTGAATCACAACCTGTGTAGGCATGAAGAAAGAGCAGCTCATTGCACGCATCATCTCCTAGGGTTTCTTTCAAGAGGTTGATGTTATAGACTTTGTCCTTGTGGTCCTTTGACTGCTTGTTTGCGTCGGAACGGAAATAAATCGTCTGATTGTCTGTTCTAGCATAGTGTAGCAGTAGGATTAGCAAATCTGTATCTTCACCAACCAAAGTTGTGGTACAAGTGCGCGAACGATCAACAGCAGCCTTGACGATATCAACGTCCGCATCCCCTGGCGACTGAATGATGTGGCACCCTCGTTTAGCAAGTGCCGTGCTGATGAGTCCAATCATCCCTGCCTTGTTTTTGTCACGGGACAGGAAATCCTCCTTTTTCCCGGAAAACTCTGTTTCTGCCGTGAAGTTAAACAGAGGGTGCGTGTTTTTCCCCCGTCTTTGATGTGTATTGTCCTTTATAGATGGCCCTTCGCCATAACCATCAAAGACAACTGTCGCTTGACCGTAGTGTCTCACCACGAAGTCTGCATAGGAGTCTGCTATCTGACCATATGTTTGTCCTCTCATCCACGGTACAAGGTGCAGCAACGAACCACCATCCAACACGTAACAATCTGTTTCAGGTACAGGGTACAGGACCGCCTCACTTGATAAGCCTGTCACATGGTCTCGAATTGCCTGTGCAAGTTGCGGTTTGTCTGCTTTTCGAAGAATGTTCCTTGTCTCAAAGAGGGCTGGAGGGAAGGGGCTCAGTTCATAACTCAAAACCTCATCCTGGGAAAGATCTCCTGACCTCGACACAACAAGGAAACGTTGGAAAAGGAGAGCAGGATCAATTGTGCGATCAGCGGCAATCTTCACGGCAGAGATATTCCCAAGGGTTTTGGCTCGGTCCTTTCGCTTGAATTTGTAGGCGAATGCCGATTTTCCGATCATATCCTCTATTATCTTGTTCCCAACTGATTCAAAGTCATGTACATTCACATCTTGACCAGCTACGATCCCATTGACGATATTCCTCAGAGTAGGATCTGAAGTGAACGGTGAGCAGGCAGCAAGCTTCAATCGAATTTTCTCAAGATCAGATGTATCTCTTTTGATTCGCGCTTCAGTGGAGTCTTTGTGTTGCGGACTTGTAGTGTAAGTCAGGTCGGTGAAATCCTGCATCGCACTGTTGTACTCTGAAGTCACGGGTGCAGACAATGTCCATAGATTGCGCATGTCCTCAGTCATCCCACTGCCACGAGTAAGACCTCCTGTGCTTTTAAGAGACCTCATCAATGTTTGTTCAATGACAAACCATAGCACGGCATGCATATTTGAAACATATTATACAAACCAAAAAGAGGAAAAGTATATTCCAACTTGCTTCTCTTTTCCTATCATGCACAAAAGTGATATTAATAATATTCCGATACTAGTCCATATATGATCAAGAGTTAAATAGTCTTCCAAATGCATTGTGTAGGCATTGTCACTGCACGAAATGGGTTGAAATAATGACTTCAATGAGACAATATATTTCAGTATATGAGGCATGTTATGACGTAGAATGAAAAATACTGGCAGGATACTTCAAGTATCATGAGTCAGTGCAATGTCAGTATATCAAATGATCCGGAACATTTGTAACCATGTGTTATAATGACTCAATATTTTCCAATATTCTCACAGTATAACGCGGTATACCACAATATATTGACAATATTCTTAGGGAAATCACATTATACGCACAGTATATCGCATTATTCTATGCCAGTATAGGTCAGTATATGTCAGTAATACTGACCGTATACTTGCCGTATACTGGCCGTATCATGGGATGTATTCAGACATGCTGACAGATATTGACCAGATATCCTGCAGTATAATGGGAATTATTTACGTGTCCTTTAGTATAATGAGTTGATTATTCGGATATATTCCAGCATATCGTCCGGTTCTGTCGAGATATCCCATTATATGTCAGTATTCGGGAAGTGTATTCCAATGATGGTGGGGATATCCTGTAGTATGATGGGAATTATGTACATATCCTTGAGTATTATGTGTAAATTATCTGAACATATGTCAGTATATTCCAGTGACTGCCGCTCGGGGGTGGGGGTGGCGGGGTGGGGGTGGGGGTAGTGGTATGGCTACGTGGTTATGCACACGTCCAACCGATTTGCCTTTTATCCGTAAAGCAGGTTTATGGAAATAACTCCACAAAAAATTCTTAATCTTCATTGAATTTTATTTTTATATTTCATGTTTCCTTACATGTACTTGATTTCATTTACACAAGATCTTAATTTTCAAATCCGTCGCAGTTTCGGGGCACTGTTCCACTCAGTATTGGCATCCATTCGTGAGTCCAATACTGCGACTAGTTCGTTCACCTCTGGCTTTCTCTTTCTTGCGTTGGAAATCCGCCGCAGGACTTTCTCTCCTCCATCCTCGGCGTCCTCCTCAGCAGACATGTCCCGCTCCTTCACCTTATCCCAGAGATCTTTCTCCTCTGCCCCTCGTAGGTGTCGGCTCCTCGACTGGAAAAGCTGAAATGATAGTAATGATAATAACATCAATTGAATATTCACGACTGTTCTATTTGATCACAAACATGGCTGCTATCAACAATGGTCCATCTGTAAGAAAAATAAGTAAATGCTATATATAGGAGAAAAGGGGAATTTCTGTGTGCAGAGTGGTAGGGTAACTCCTTCCTTAGCCTTTCTTGAAAGGTTTTGTGAATGGACCCGAGGAAATATAGAGTCCAGGCTGAAAAAGACGTGGACAAATGGAGCAACGAGATTCAGACTGTGTTGATCTGCTTGCTGTCAACCTTGTGTAAGAGTTTCTCCCTATTCAAACATTACTGTTCTGTGGTCGATTACCCAGAACCTCAGTCGAGGAGCTATATTCCTGTTGGTTAAACTTGTAGAAATGTTTGCAAAAAAGTCATGCTGCTCTCCATGAAATCGCCCCCCCCCCCCCCCCCCACCCTGTCATATTTTGTTACAGCACCACTGTAAAAGATCTCAAACCCAAAAGAAACTGCCGACCAGTTTATAGTGTTGTTGATTTTCTTCATAATTGTCTTTGTCGTCAGTTGGTTATGTTGTCTTTTGGGATGGATTCTTACAAGTGTGAAAGTGCATGTAATTGTAATTAAGGCAACAAAACAGTACACTTCGGCTACCAAATCAACAGTACACATTGGCTAAGCCCAACCAGCCAACGAACCAGGGTCCTCATCAGTGATTGAGTGAATTCGAAGTCGAAGAGGGTCGAATAATGTAAACATTAATATTCATCTTACCCGCTTCTTCCTCGATCTGACAGTCTTTAACATCTTGTTGGTGGCAGCCGCTTCCTCTGACATTTCCCTCTCCTTCGCCGCCCTTTTCCGGCTGGTGAACAAGCGCTGGGCTGACACTGAAATAAAAACAGTACATCTATGTATCTAATGAATAGATTACAAGTGCGGTTCACTGCGATAGAATATAATGAGCACTGGTAACTGGTACAAAATCACTTGGAGCTCATCGATCTTACCTCTGATCGTATCCATTGGGGCCTCATTTTGGGCTTGGCGGACCACGGCCGATATGTGAGCCGACACTTTTTCATTGTGGAGACTCTTGAAACTGAAAAAGTAAAGGTAAAATTGCTTGACTGTGAAATATCATTTGCAGCGACATGGACCCGGGCGTGAAAAAGAAGTGTCATCAGATTAAAAAACGTACCGTTTGACTGCATTTTACATCTAATGGAGCATGATGAAAGAGTTATTCGCATCTTAAAATTAGTTGCCGAGGTAGTTTTTTTATGGTGGCATACACCGGTGGGAGGCTGTATAGCGTATCAATTCGTCAATTTACACAACACGGTACTTACGTTTCATTGACATTGTACTGCAGTTCATTTCCCTCAGCATTGTAGCATGCGTGTACAGCAGTCTGAAAATAATAGAAGGAAACAATTGGCAATGGCGATAGTAATATACTGATGACGATGATGATGATGACATTGAGATGATGAGTGCATTGTCTCATTCGTCTGATGAACAGTGAATTACCGTAAGATTCTGACTTGTAGACATCAAATGAATTGCTATGCTTGCATTACATGTTAATGATATTATTTTTGTGATATTGAGTACTAGTAGATGTTAGTCCGTTGCAGTTGCTCATGAAGCGCTCAACGGGGAAACAAAGGTTTTCAGGATGCCTTCAGATGCCCAGGCAACACATTATTATCATGTCATTTGCCCTCATTTCCATAATCCTAGTTTGGAGAACCCCTCCCCTCCATTTCAAACATTCTGAAAGTAACTGATATAAGTTTACCTTAATTGCAGTCGGAGTCTTTCCTCTCCTCTGCACTCTTGCTGCACCTTCTGCCCCTGCCCCATCAGTCTCCACCGTGAGCCGCTGCTCCATTTGGATTATACGGTCCTCAATGTCCGTAAGCCGCTCGCTCAGACCTTTGATTTTTTGACCAAGTCGGTCGAATCCCTGTTTCATCTATAAAGACAGAGTCGGCGAAATGTTTTAACAAAATTTCGTTATTTTCTTTTCCGACACGATCAAACCAAATGCAGGTAATTAACCAGTTTGTTTTTGCGTACTTGGGTAACGATGGTTAACAAAATTGACAAACACACAGACCGAAGCCAGCTTCTCGACTCACGTTATATTATGTAACCCCAGCCACTCCACTTACAGGTAGGCGACCTTGTTCCCAATGCTTAGGCTACATTCATGATATAACTCATATAATATTTGAGGCCAACTAGGAACGAAAAATCATTTTCGCAAGTTGTATCATGATGCGTGTATCCTGTGCTATGATGCCTGCTGCGTTGCCTTCGTCGTTGTCTTGGCTGATGGCTGCATACACTAGGTAGTTGCTACTACACGTATGAACGGTGCGGTTAGAAAAACTTTCAATAAAGCATTAATAACAGTTCTAGAGAGATTAAAAATTGATAGCGCCAGTTGGCCGCACAGCAGAATGTATCTCTGTGATCCTGCATGGTACTAGGAATTATTACGAGAAAACTACTATTACTTACTTTTTCGCCAAGAGTTTCAATACATTTGGTCACCCCATCAATTAACACATCCATATTGTCTTGGAATACGTCTCTAATGGCATCCCTCGTCCCGGCAGATCGTGAACCTTCAGACCTGCTTGTCATAGAGCCTCCCCGATTGTTCCTCGACGATGTCGGAGTACTATGAAATCTTCCTTGAATATTAGCCATCTTAAAAATCGGAACAGCAGCAGTGCGATGTAGGTACCCTCACTTCTAGAGTTCAAGTGACCGTTAGCCTACATTGTACATTCCCGCCACTGCTGACGTCATGGACGATGATGCAAGGCGGGTGGCGAGGCGGGTGCCCGCCAGAGAGTACAAATGGAAAACGTGCGCCTGTTGCGATGAAAGTATGCCAAACAGCACCTATTATATATTAAAAAGGAGGAGGGTTGAAGATCGTCCTTTTCCCAAACTTTTGCATTGGTAGGTTGACTTACTGTGAGATGGCAGAGCCCCCGCTTGGAGACTGTGCTTTATAGCGCCTACCAGGCTGCATGCTGCCTAAATAGAGTCATTTTAATGTTGCCAAATATGAATGTTTGATACAGAAAGGAAGTAGGCCTACATATATTGAGGGATAAAAGATATTTGAGATCGGGGGGGGGGGGGGTTGTACAATAATATAGGGTTGGGCAGCGACAATCAATCTGGCCCAGAAATGCCATATACATGTACTATATAATTACATGTATAATGTACACAAACTACAAGTATGATATGACATATAATGTCAAAGCGCGTATCTAGAAGTCGGGAAAGGGGGTGTTTCGTGGTGCCACAATTTATATTTTTATATTTCTTTAAGTTTTAATTCATAATCATGGTCAACGATATGGGAGGCACCTGATTACATTGAATACTATAATGTATCCCCTTCCTCAAATATCCGGAGTCAGTACGTCGTATCCTCCTTCCCGGCCGGCCTCGCACACTCGTCGGTGGTTAGAACCACATGACAGCAGATTTGTCTGCATACATGTAACTGAACTACGTCATTATGATGTATCAGTGGATTTCTATTTCTAACTGGACCACAACTAATAACGAATGGCATACCCCTTTAAATAAAACCGACGGAGTTCTGTCCTAAGCTGCAGTGTCTCTGCAGTATTTCAAGGGGCAAAATTAAACTGTCCCTATACCATTGTCGTTCAGTGCCATCAGTAGGCCTAATCCTTAGCTGTTCTAAGCTACCCAGGCCAATTTTGGGGAAGAAGGCCTATAATATGTAAGTCGAAAATCACCAGCCTTCAGTGTTAGGTTAGCCAAATGTTCGTAGTTCGCCCTTAACCCGTCCACCTCGCCAGTTTAGTGCCCCAAAACTGAGGACAGGTCATTGTGCCTTTGTCTTCACGCTCTCGGCAATCGCACTGGCATCTAGTGGCGATCACACGCCCATAACATCTAAGTAAAAACGATGAGAGAGTTCCATTTGTAATACTGTGACAGTATTTTAACAGTACACACTTCATCCAACAACTTTTAATGCAGCATATCTTGAAATAGAACTGAATATATCACATTGATACTCAATCCCAGAATGCACATTAACAAGGGGAGGAATGGGGGAGGATATACTTACATTTCCTATGAAATACTGACGCAGCATTTCTCAAGTTTATATTCTATACTGCACAGATTCCATGATATCATGTGTTATATTATCGCATTTCTTTTCCCATATAATTGCATATTTTTCTTCAGTATAACACATTGATAAACCTAGTATATTGGGATATACATCTTGGTATACTAGGGGTACAGAATATGCCGTGATATACTGATCATTATATTCGAAATATACAACATCTCAGTATATCCCAGTATATTGTAAGTATAACACATATCACAGCTAGAATACTGATCACAGTATAACAGACGTAACAGACGTATTTCAACCCATTTCGTGCAGTGTGTCCACAGGTAAATATTTACATGATAGTCAAAGTAATCCCATGCAAGTCTGTATGAAGTGCTAACAAATTTCACTCTGCAATCCTTTATGTTGAAAAAACAGTACTGTACTGTACACCTTTTTGAATGTTTCATATATATATATATAGGCGTACAGTGCCAATTATGGGGTATTGAAATGAGACCTAGAAATCCCGCATGAAAATCAAACCTACATACAGAGGTTGTATATATTACTTTTGTTCACCCTCAGTTAAGTTGACTTCAATGGTTTTTTTACTCTATTAAGTGGACACGAAGTGCGTTAAGTTGCCAAAGGCTGGTCCACTTTATACGGTCGAGACATAACGCTTTAAAATGCCTTAATCAATGGAGATACAGCGTCCTGGAAAGTGTCCCCATAACCATGGTAAGTGTCCCCTCTATCCCAATATACAACGGGCACTGTCCAGTGGCGGTCTCTGCAGGTTTGCCCTATATCGAGGACTTCCCGGGAGTGACGAAGTTACGCTTTTTTTCCTGTGTCATGAGCCGAGTGCCTGGACCGAAGTAAAACAATAGAGATGGCCTAGAATCAGGAGTAGGTCACATTCCATCGATTTCGCGCACTTTTCAATGGTGATGAGTGTTAGCAGTCGTGTATTTCATGTGTTCTTCGTAAAAGCATTTTATTGGAATTACAGTGGATATTATCATCAAAACAGCGCAGGTTTGTAATCGTTTATAATAAAGTTTTCTATTAAGGAATCTTACAATGCAGGCCTACATTTTTGGATTTGAAGTCCTCTATGAAATCCGGTCTACTTTTTCACTTCAACATCAACATAAGGATAGGCTACTCGGGCCTTTTTCATCAGGTCCTTTCTTCTCCCATGGTTCAGATTCGATGGTTCAGACAATAAGGTCGATCAGTAGATATCTTCGGTTACAAGCTTTTCTTTTTAACACCCCGTCGTCATACGCAGTGATTGGGAAGAGAGCAAAACAAATTTCTTGGTTCACAAATAAATATCGCTACCACTTAGATATAAAAATCATTCCACACAATGACAGTCTCTCCGTGGCCCTTGTGCAAGTGAGCGTAGGGTAGAGTGGCCACTGATGCCTCATCTTAGAAAATCTTTGTAGTGTTTTTGACAGATATACATTGGATTTATCTTTCGAACATTGACATAATAACACTTTAAGCCGGAGATCTAGCCGCCAAGCTAATGATCAGTTTCTTTTGTGAGAGATAATCAAAATGAACAAACGATGTTAAAACGAACAGTGTGTCCAGATAACCTGCACTTAGGGCCCTCCCAATAATATTTCCTCATACCCCATCTTAGAAAATCTTTGAGGTGTTTTTTGACAAATTGTATTATTTTCCTTTCGTTACGTGGACATTTAACCCTTTAAGCACTGAGATCAAGATGCCAAGCGACTGATCACTTTCTTTCGTGAGAGAGAATTAGTATATATCTTCAAAAATGAACTAACGCGGTAAAAACGTAAATACAGTGTGGCCACACAACCTGCACCTGAATATAGCCTATAGGGCTTTTTCACTGATATTGCCTCATACCCCATCTTAAAAAATATTTGTAGGCCTAGTATTTTCCTTTTGTAACGCTGACATTTAACCCTTTGATGCACGGAAATCTAACCGCCGTGCGAATGACTAGTTTCATCCATGAGAGAGTCTTATCAAAAATGAACTAACGCGGTAAAAGTGTACAGTTTGTACACCTAACGTGCATCAGTATAAGGAGTATTACGTTGACACCGATGTTTTTCTACCTGCATGTATGCATGTACCAAAAGATGTCATATCTTTGAATTTCATGACACCCTATTATAGGGTCGAGTGTGGAAGAAAATGATGAGTGAGGGTCCATGCGTCCACAGATGTTGCCTCCCCCTGACTCTTTGTTTTACATACAGCGAAAAAGCTGTATGTAAGACCCTAATAAAGGGCTCTCTGTTGACCTCGAGTTTTTCTCATTAGGGCTCAGGTAAAAAATGCGTTCGTGTATTTTTTGACCCTGTACATCTTTATTTCGTTACGTATCCTACATTGTACAAGGACTGATATCTCAATTGACGTCCTGACTCGGTCAAAACGGACAGCGCTTGAACATGGCGTACATCTGTATAAAGGTTATTTGGTCTTCATTTCCATCTTTGACGTCAAGTACTACTCATGAGCATGAGTGCTGTATGACCGTGGGCCTGATTCCACGCAGCCAGCAAAATTGCAATATATATACTTAGGTAATTTTCCTACGTTACGGTGACATTGTGAAAGAAAAACATTCCGGTAAACTCGGTAAAAAAGTACAGTACATTTTTGTACACCTAACACATACATGTATATGGCTTTTCGCTGATCTTGAGGTTTTCCACATGTCTTATCGGAGATCTAGCCGCCAAGCGAATGATCAGTTTCCTCATACCCCATCTTAGAAAATCTTTGAGGTGTTTTTTGACAAATTGTATTATTTTCCCTTCGTTACGTGGACATTTAACCCTTTAAGCACTGAGATCTAGATGCCAAGCGTCTGATCACTTTCTTTTATGAGTGAGAATTAGTATATTTCTTTCTTTTATGAGTGAGAATTAGTATATTTCTTCAAAATGAACTAACGCGGTAAAAACGTACAGTGAGGCCACACAACCTGTACCCGAATATAGGGCTTTTTCACTGATATTTCCTCATACCCCATCTTATATATATTATATATACCCCACTCATTTATATGTCCAACAACATATATACAATATATATGCCCACCAATTTCCCACTACTATATGCCCTGCAATTTTCCACCACCGTAATTGGGCTTGTTTTGACAATCTGTTTGAGAGAATTTTACTGTATACTGCTGCCACCTGGGGTCACACTATTAATTATTCTTTTAAGGTTGTGTCCCTATATACCCCATAATTATGTCCATCAAAAAACGACCTATTTCACTTTCCATCTCAATTTTGATACAATTAAGATATTTCCAATTTTCTTTCACCAAATTGTTCCATAAGGATCACCATTTTGCAGAAATTAGAAACTTTTTAGGTAGTCAAATTTCAATGATTGATAATAATGTGCTATATCCAGGGCAGCGACACGAACAGACTCTTGCAATCATGTCTGCCGGAATGTTCCTTAATAACCTCTGAAATGGTCGACCAATATTATTGTCTCCAACACTCCCAGTCTCCTTAAACTTAGGTATCAGGCGCAGGGGTGGATCCAGGAATTTCAGCAGGGGGCGGTCGAGATGGGTTTTCCGGTATTTGAGAACATCAAAAATAGCAAGATTCAGTTGATTTTAGGATGTTTCAGGGCCGTAGGAACGACTTGGGATGGGAGGGGGCTGAGGTGGGTTCTTCAATAAAACATCCACTGTTTAAAGGTCCGGCTCAGGGTGGGGATGTATAGGTGAACCGCCAGCGGGGGGGGGTCTGATCACTGTCCCCGGAAAAATTTGAAATTTAAAGACCGCAGATGCGTTTTACCGACATTTCAGCACTCTCATTTTCACAACACTGACAAGCCAAATATGGGGGGGGGGGGGGAGCTGCCCCCTGCTCCTACGGGCTTGCTTTTTTCCTTGGAAAAATAGTGACGAACTTCAAAACTTTTCCTGACAGTGACCTGACCATGTTCCAGTGTTGTGGAAAGTAATCCATGATGTACAAAAATTTTAATATAATTAGGCGCGACCCGACCGCAGAAGAACACGTGGTCGAGAAGACTTAATTGGTAGGATGAGTTTCGGCCCGAGTTTCCAAAATGACTCGGGGGGGGGGGGGGGGGGGGTCTGAAAGAGGCTTACTAGTCTTTTACAAAGATTATGGTCATGAAGGTATGCCGTTAATTAGGCTGTCTGGTCACGGAAAACTGGATCCGCCCTTGCAGGCGCTCCATAGTCCGTCTGGTCGGCACATTGTCCCCTTCCAAAATCTCTTGCATACTGTCTTTGCGTCACCACTGATTTTATCGCTGAGTATAGGCCACAACGATTTATATCCGGTGCTGGGCATCTACTCAATATCAGCAGAGCATAATGGAGCAATATTATTAGGAACTTTTTTTAGCGGGAAAACAAATTAGGTAGTTTTTGATAGACCACCCTGGAATTATCTTTTCGAAGATGATGGTTAGGCTGTGCCCTTTCCAGTGTAATTTGGTAGAGGATGAAATCCATTTTATTCTGTCATGTCCAAAAGTTTTCAACTTTAACGAAACCTTTTGTAGAAGACCCTCACAATGGTAGAAGTTACTCTTAGTCCCATTGATTTGTTTATTAAGGTTCTTTACTCTCGCAAATTAATGATATTATACTAAAAATATCAACATTTGTCCATTCACTTTACTGTCTCCAGGCTCTGTCCATTGTTATCTTATTGTAGTTCCTTGTTCATATTACTTGGGCAACATCACCAAGATGCCTTTTATCTCACTGAAACAGTAGACCGAGACAGAAACGTCATCTCTCTCCTGGACCAACAAACACCTGCTTTTCCTATAGGCTGTACGGACAATAACAGCCTTTCAAACATACGTGTACATTCAGCAGGGGTTGGTGAGGACTGAGCTAAAACGATGTCCTGCTGTTTATAGGAATATGGTAATATTGAGAGTTCCTTCACCATGCTTGGCCTGGCTTAAAATTCTCTCTTTGATAATCCTCAAAGGAAACTACAAATCAACACATCAAAAGGACATGTTATAAGAAATCAAAATAGAGAATCAGAATTGACTTAAGTATTCTTTTATTTAAAGAGTAAAACATAAAACAGATTTGATTAAAATATAGAACTACAAAACGATCAAGGTAATATTGATATGACGTGCTCTTTGAAACTCATACAGTTCTTTACTACAACCCACATTTCCCTCTTACATCTGCCAACATGTGTGATTAAAATATTTCCAAAAATAAAGAAATTGTATACTTTGTGTACATTCCTAATTAAAATAGCCCATCCCAATTACAGGGTACTTCTAAGAATCAAACCTTTCTTGCGGGTCATTTCAAAACTATGGGGCATACATAATGCCCCACAACCACTTAAGCTGTACTCACAAACACTGCATGTAAACATCTATGTTTCTGGCTCAAATAATAGTTTTGAACTGTTGAAGTTCAAAATAACGTTGTTTTCGTCTACTAGATTTGTTGGAAAATAACAAAAACGGAGCAAACTATCATCACTCGTGCATTCCATTCCCTCAGAAATCCCACTCAGGTGGGATTTTTTATACAGAAATTCCTCTATAATTAAACCAGCACATGTACAGTTTTGAACTGAACTTGTAAAATGAATGAAGTAAATTGACATCTTCAAACAGGATGCCAGTACACAGTACACAAGGTGTCCCAAAAAAGTACAAAGGCCAAGCTCGGATGTGCCATAATCGAATTCTCCACAGGTCCTGATAGGACACCTTTTCAATGAAAAATCATTTCACACGAATCAAAATCCACTCGGCCACTACCCGGGATTAGTGATTTTTGTGGTTGGGCTAGCACTGAAAGAGTAAAATGAACTTGAATTACTGAAGCAATTTAAACGCAATATTTAGGGAAATCTTCTCATGGGTTAGGTGGCTTCAAAACTTGATTTGATTGATTTTTCGACCTGTGATTTCATCAAAATGAGTCCATCCCTACCAGAGATACAACCGACTGTTTTTAGCCGCTATTTCAGAGTGTCATCTCACATGTCTCATGATCAGGATTTAGGATTTTAGGATTGAAATTCTCACTCTTCATTGGCCCTTTCTTTCATAAAGAGAAAGCAAATGATAGCTTGGTTATTATGCATGAAAGCTGTAGGATGCTCATTACATAATCTTCCAGACCTCAAGAACTGCCATAATTCAAGTCAGGAGGTGATCCAACTTTTGATTTTCAATTGAATAGCTTCACATTATTAGGTGGTGGGATTGGGGCATTTCAAGGCCTGACTTTGATTTATGAAAATATCTGGTTTGGATAGAGTGATTTTGATCTAATAAAGATCAATTTTCATTTCAGAACACTTGCTATCAGGATATGTGGAGAAATGAATTATGGGGTGGCTGTATGGCCTGTGCATTGTTTTCTGGGACAACCATGGATATTTATTTATAGCTCCATGACACACCTGACTCTCCCGTCTATCATCTAATAAATTGTAGTACAAAATAACAGGATTACCGGCTAATCAACATGTATGGTCATACCAATTATAAATCCCTGTGTTAGACATGGGCATAATGTCGAACCAAAAGAAACACAGCATTGATATAACAAGCAGTTATACCACAGAAATGAAGTGATCCTGTGGTTTTATAGGAGTGGTGAGACACACATCTATTAATTTTACAGGTGTGACCGCAGTTAATCCCATTCTGAACATGCAGTGATTTTTGCTAAGTCCCATAATAGGCAAAATCCCCTTTTAACAGTGTAACTAGAACTGATTGGTTTTGGTATATATTTTTTAGTAAATTACACAGGCTGCACCTCAGCTTAACAAACATTTTACATTTAGAAAACAATAAACTTAAGAAACACTTAAATAAAAATCAAATTCTACCATGAAATAGAAATTACTAATCAGGCCAGTCACATCACTAACTTTTATCACTTCAAGCGCTCATAATCTGAACTGGAAGCCTTTCAAGAAGGCAGTAAGAAACATGATAGAACCTGCAGCATTGGTAGTAATAGACATTTGTGTCATCTACTCTCGCATATGGCGTTTTAAATTTGGTATAAAAAAGACTGTCTGCATGGTAATAGGTAAATTGGTGTTTCAGCAAGAGCCTCTTTGGTATCTGGGTGATCAACTTATTAGTAATGCTGAAAACATGGTTATTTTAGGTAGCACGATCTCTAGTGATCTTTCGAGTGGAAAGCATGTTGACAGCAGGATTTCCAGCTGCAGGCGTGCTATGTTTAGCCTCTCGTCATCTGGCATGATGAGGTATCCCGGCCTCTCTGCCGCAGCTAAGTCTTTCTTGTGGAAGACACTAGGTGTCCCTTCCCTGGTTTTTTGCGCCGAGTCACAACTTATCACCAGCTCTGACCTGAAGAGACTGGAATCTACCCAGGGCACAATTGTGAAAGGTGTAAATGGGCTAGGTAAGCGATGCCATCACTCTAAGTTGCTAAATGCGCTTTATATACCAAAAATATGTGATATTTTAAGGGTAAGTGTATTCTCTCTGTATTCGAGAATTTTTAATCGTAGCACTGGTCCGGATAGGACTTTGAATATTGCTTTACTGGGCAAGTTCCTTGCATCTGGCAGGAGAATAAAGGGCACGCTGCTGGACCGAGTGCTCAGTATGGTCGGTTCACCATCTGGCCTTGCAGTGGGACGGGCACCACGGATGAAGCTTGCTGGTTGCCCGGATGGAGTAGATGTTGTGGTTGATACATTGCGCGGTCTGCTTCATAAGGGCGATTATGGCATCCGTAGTTCCTGTTCCCATCATATGGTCACACAACTTGTGCAATATTAATACCATCAATGTATTGTTTTATAACATGTTTTTACTGTTGTGTATTCTGTAATGTGTTCAAAAGTCCCCACTTTTGGGGTTATTAAAGAAAAAAAAAAGTTATGATTTTTCAAAAGCCAGCAAGCAACCAGACTTTGCAAGAGAGTACACTTCAATGGGGTTCTAACTTGAACCAGGATCTGAGCAGAAAGATGACAGGACAAAGTGCTTCATTACATCAAGTATATACTATAGCCAAGAAAACACAAGTTAGATACGGCTGAATCTTGTAGATGAGTTTGTCACTTAATTTTAACAATTTATCAAGAAGAAAATGAGTTGTCTTCAGCATAGAAGGAGAATTTCAAGACAAAAAAGATGACACCTCATTAATGAGAATACTCCCATTCAGAAGGAAGTTATGCAACATTTTGTTCATCCAGGTAAACAACACCGGTTATATTGCCATACAAGAGCATGTGGTCTAGTATTAAATGAAAGGTCAGTAAAAATTTGAGCGTCCTAGCTCAAAGAATAAGTGTCATAGGACCGTTTTAAGTTTTTCACATTACGTCACCTAGTGGCCAGAAAGCTGGTCAGATCGCGGAAATTTTCGGCATGCAAGTTGCACTTGCCCAAGCACACCCACGCATCAAAATTCAAAAGTCCAGGTCCAAGGATAACGAAACGTGCCACTATTGTTGACGGACGACGGACGGACGACGGACGGACGACGGACGACGGACAACGGACGACGGACGACGGACGGATCGCTATGACATAAGCTGACCCAGGTCAGCTAAAAATCTAGCACAATATTAGGGATGAAAAATGAAACATGGTGGTTGAATCATAAATATGTACATTTGAAATACATAAAAAATTAGGTTAAAAGAATATCAAGTGTTTTTGCATGTGACTAGATATAAAAAGTCTGAAAGGCAAAAAAACACCTAGTGGCAAATGAAGACACTACATGTAGGTATGTTTGCTACATTACACGACTTGTTCATTCTTGGGTATTATATTCTATTCTTGATTATATTGGTAGAGGAAAACTATGTTCATTGTGTTATCAAAAAAGGACATTCCTAGAGAGTACTGAAACTGGCTTATTTCCATTTCACCCAAATTATTTCCCTTCTCCCATATTTGGTTGAAGATCTAACTTTTGCTTTCCTGTAACAAGGTTATTAGCTTTGGTCCGTACTTGTGCTGCAGTCCTAGTACTTCCTAGCTTTTGTACAACTTCCTTCACTACTGTACCATGGGGATTTTTCTTCCCTTTAATGTATGGCTCCATGTATCTAAAAAAGACAGCATTTTCCTCTGTTGTCCATCGGGCTTTACTCTTGAGGCCGGTCTTACTTCCAGTTTCTAGCTTTCTCTTCTTTTTTTTAGGTTCATAATCTTCATTGTCTGATCCCCTGCAACTTGGCCCAGCAACAGGTCTGTCCTCTTTTTCATCTTCATTGCCCGACCCCTCCCTACTATCAATTGGCCCGTCAACAGCCCCTTCATTGCTTCCTCCATCTTCCCAGGAATCCTCATATGCAATTGGCATAGGCAATTGGTCTATGTTAATGGAATCCAAGCTTTGTCCAGAAAATTTGTTAATCAATCCGTTTTCCATTGCTAGAAGTACCCTGGCTACTTTCGCTCGTTCCAGCAGACTGCTCTGCAGCCTATACACATTAGTATGTATGTTGGTGTCATGACCCATATGATCAGCGACCATTTTCAATTCGCTATCTTTCATATCCAATATTTGTGCGGTGGTCGCAAGATATTTTCTCAACTTTGTTGTTCTAATCAAAGTGGGGTCCCTGATAACGTGGCACTTTTTTGTAACAATTCTCATGGCCTGACATCCATCTAACGGCGAGTTGGTTTCCCTAGATCTAGCGAATACATAGGGGCTGGTGTAACCCCTTTTTCTGATGAGGAAGTCGATTTGTCCAACCATATCCGGAGAAAGCAGAATATAGACTTTCCTGATGGATCTGGTACTTTTGCCACGAACCTCAATGAGAGACATGCGATTGGCCAGGGCTCTCTCAGATACATGAAGTGAAGCGAGTATGTCTTCATTGTCAGTGTTACATTGTCTCTGAAGAAAGTCACTGACTTTAAGCTCTTCCACCTCACTCACCCTTCTTTTGTTAAATAGCAATATTCTCACCATCAGTAACTGACCCATCCATTTTAGATCTTCATTCGAAGGCTCTTTTTTCTGCATGCACTTGTCTAACATAGTGGTTAGCCATTCCTTAAACTT
This sequence comes from Lineus longissimus, assembly GCF_910592395.1. Classification (NCBI taxonomy): domain Eukaryota; kingdom Metazoa; phylum Nemertea; class Pilidiophora; order Heteronemertea; family Lineidae; genus Lineus; species Lineus longissimus. The sequence continues at coordinate 10,438,718 of NC_088323.1, read as the reverse complement.
TACTAAGTCAGTAGTTTGTGGAATCTTCTCTGGCTTATTGATCTTACGAAGCCTCTGCCTCCTAAGGGCAACACAGGAAACCATATTGTTCCAATGTGATTCATAAAATGATTTGAAATGATCTGCTTCCTCTTGGATTTCTTTTGACTTCTCCTTGATTCCTATACTTATCTTAAGCAAGTTGCACTGCTTAACATAGTGCCCCAATACCAGTGCAAGCTGCGGTGAATCTGAATCATTGGACAAACTCTTTACACATTTGACAAGATGTCTAAATTTTGTAGGAGACAAAAAATACATTAAAGGTTTCCGTGACACACCATTTTCCTCATTTAGACACTTGAGAAGCCTGCCAATCGCTCGAACTTTCTGCCGTAAGTTTGTAATGTCCTTCCTCCGTCGTTCATCTTCATCACCAAGTCTATCTAAAAGGGACAGAGCAAATTCTCTAATAAGAAGATCATCTTTGCAGATCTTTGCAATGCCAGGGTCATCTTTTCTCTCCTTCATCCCAGCCATTAGGTCATCGATCTTTTTTTCGTCATCATCTGCATTAATCCTCAAGAAAGGAGAAATCATCATCAGAGCATTTCTCTTGAAATTAGATTCAGACAAGTCTTCTGATGGTCTTAACAAGCAATTCTTCACATGTAGCCAAAGACATTCAGACAAATAAAAACCGAGACAAAATTCACAGGGGAGAAAATCTTCAGCCTTTCTTGCACATTTTTCCCTTGGCCGTCGTGCAACAACTAATTCACCCTCTCCTAGCTCAATAACCTTGGCATTGTGTAAGAAATTACCCCGGTTTTGGAGTGCAAGAAGAGCTCTCTTCCTCTCAATAGATTTGATAGGATACCCTATGATCTCTTTTACCTCTTTTTCATCTGGATGAACAGAAGTATAATGTGTAGATATCTTAGACTTGTATGGTCTTCTGCAATACAGACAGTGATCAATTTTTTGATAATTTCTTTTTTGTTCAGATCTATAGCATGGTATTGTCACATTAACCATTTGCCTTTTCACATGGGTATGAAGTTCCTTTTCATCCATATGACCTTTACTAGCATCTTCATCTAGTCCATCATCATCACTCACATCTTTGGTTTTCTTCTGTTTTTTCTGCAAGTCTGGAGCCTGGTCATTATCATCAGCAGATTGGTCAGAAAATTTTACAGTAAGCTTTGCTTTTTGTGCTGCCTTCATGTTTTCCACATCTTCTTCATCAGATTCAGATTCATTTTCATCCTGATTGGGGTCATAGTCAGGGTCACACACGGAATCATTCGTCTCAGGAGGATCATCATCAAGGCTGTCTTCATTATTTTTTGCGTCAGGGTCAGGGTCAGGCACGGAATCATTCATCTTGGGAGGATCATCATCAAGGCTGTCTTCATTGTTTGCGCATGCTAACAGGGGTGCATTTCCACCAGCATCTTCATGAATTAAGTCCAATTCAGAAGCATCTGATGCAGAGGTTAGCATTATCGCTGTATTGCCTGTATGATTCTCTTCAACCATTACACTCTCCTTGCAAAAATCGTTAGAGTTCAACCTTCCTAATCCTATGCCATCAACATGTACATCAGGTTCTGGAAATGTGCAACTGATATGTTGCATGTCCGAGATAGGCCTAAGACTTTCAGGAACATTTTCATGAGAACTGTTTGCACTTTGATGGGGGCATTTCTGTTTCATTGCTTTTGGTGTGCTGAATGAAACTGGTGATACAGGAAAATTATTATCAGTTACATCTTGCATATTAATTTCAATGTCTACACACATAGTAGGCCTAGTGAGTGGTACCAATGCCTCAGTCTTATCACCATCATTTTCAACATTATTTGAATCATCAAAAATATGTTCAATGGTGCTGTGTAGTGGAACTCTTCCCACTGATTGGTAAGTTTGTGAATACCTCTCATAGTCCGGCCACCCACTCCGACACAATGTGGATCACTATCCTCCTGTGTTACCAAGATGACGGTTTCTTTGGCATTGTCCTCAGATGAATTGCCTTGAAGTTCCTCTGTGACTTCTTCATCATGATAACATGTAATATGAGGCTGCTTTCCTACTGCACGATCCCCATTTCCATTACTCCTATGAGAAGTATCACTTTGTTCTGATGATGTCACTGCAATTATATAAACAAGACAATATACCGTACTTTTTGTTATACCTTCAATCTAGACATTGTCAATGATTGTGAGCAATTATGGAGATACCCCAGCCTGCCTTGCTCCATGTGTGCATCTACACTACAGGAAATAACCGTAACATATATTTGTTGGAAATGAGCAGAAGCCATTTAAGATGGCCTAAGGCTAGTAGCCATATTGGATGAGGGATGTTGAGTCAACACCAGTTAAGTGAACTTGGTAATAAAAAAAATTATATATTGTTATTTTGAACACACTTTGACCTCGGTGACTTTGAAAATTTTGTCAAGGACAAAATACACACTTTACATGTTATGTCTCGTTGTTATTGAGAAACTGGGACACACATTTGGCAGCCACCTGCCCGACTATACCCCAAGTCAAGCAAAGGAAATGCAAAAAAGCGGGAATTCAAATAATTTGAAAAAGGAAACTGCGTCCAGAAAAAAAATCACGTATCATATGATGCAGGGACATGGGCAGATCAATAATCAAAAGTCATTATGGTTCTAGATAGCAGCATTTGCAAGATATGGCCAAAAGAGTTTGAATTAGGGCCGTGAATTTGAGCACCACCTGGTGGCAAATTAGGGCACTCAATTCAGCGGAATTTCGGTTTCCTATTAGAGACCCCCAGGGGCTACCTCTCCACCCCATGTTGACGCCACACACATAAGCCATTTGAGCCATTTTACTCGTACCAGCTCTGCTGACTTCGCCAGCTGAGCTAAAAAATCAGTCGGTCCATTTTCTTTTAAATGAAAGACTATGACACTGACACAATATGCACACTCATGATACCTATAACACATCACCCAAGTATGGGGTATATTTACCAATGAAACCCTCCTTGTTGGGCATTCAAATATATTGGGCATATGAATATAATGCCCCACAATTCTGCACATGGCACGGCTCATTACAAGATACATCTTACTTTATTAAGGCATGGGTATAATAATGTAATTGTAACTGAGCCTCATCCGACCCTATGACATAAGCAATGCAGAGCGTGGTATGCCCCTGAAAAGGCAACTTCCTTAGAGAGTCAGCTGACTATTTTCCTTTAAATGAGAGGTCTGCACACTCATACTCGGAAGTACATGTAGCATGATAATCATGTACGGGATATTTTCAGTTTCACCAATCAAACCTTTCATGTAGGGCATATAGAAATAAGGGGCATATAGAAATAAGGGGCATATTGTTATCTGGGAAACGTTTGCCTGCATTTTACTTTTGTGACAATTCATGACCTTTAGTGCCTGATTAGTTTCCAGCAAAAAAAATCTTTGATCTTTCTATTTTTTTGCAAGCCATCAAAATTTGACAAAAATAGGTGAATTCCAGTCACATTGGGAAAACTCAAAAGAAATTCGGACACCGAAGGTTTTAAGAGATTGTCGACCTCTGAATGCTGGAATGAAAACAAAAATTGAGGAAAGGTCTGAAAGTATCAAGTAATGAGGGGAACCTGTAATCTAGCCTACAGGTGACTCATGGGGCAAATACCCCCTTTAAACTGAACAGAGGTCCAAAATACCTGCGAGTATGACTAAAGGCATTCAAGAAGTATCCAATTATCTTAATTCCATGAAAGTTTTTAGACAAAACACTGGTGGATTTGAAGGGTAATTAGGTCAGGTGCATGTAATAGTGGGGCATTATATATGCCCCATATTTTTTAAATGACCCACAAGAAAGGTTTCATTCTTAAAAGTACCCCCGTAATTGGGGTGATACTATATATGCTATTATCACATTTTCTTCATTGTTTTCTGATTTTTTTCTATAATTTTTTGCATTAGTGTGCATTGTTCAGTTAGAAATCAGGGGCCATATTCACAAAGCCTTGAGTTCTTAACTTTACGCAGTACGTAAGCTATTGTTAGGCCGGGAATGAACAAAAGGAAACCTGCAAGTGGACAATAGTTTACGCATTGCGTATAGTTAAGAGGGCTTCGTGAATACAGTCCCAGAATTAATGTCTATTGTTCCAAATTCAAAGCCTGCTTTTCTCAAGTTTATCAACTTGAACATGGATTTTATTTTCACTTTGTGCTGTTTGCAATGGGTTTCAGTGGTTTTCTTTAATCAGTGATCATAATCCATGCAGTGGATCTGTTTTGTGACTTTTGAGGGACTGCAACAGCCAAATGGCGCTACATGCTGACAACACTACACAAGTTACCTTTCATCAAATTCTGTGCAAGTTTTTTTTTAAATTACCTTTGGTTCGATGTATATCCGAGGTTTCAGTCACATCCTCCTGATTAATTGGCCGGACATTTTCTTTCCCTGGCTGATCAGACTCGGTCATAGCACTTTTACTTCCGTCAGACAGGAGTTGCGACTTTCCTGAAAGCAGTCAATTCAAAAACTAGAATTGGAAATTTGCTTGGCAAATTTGATGAACACCACGGAAGACTATATCCGACAAGAGGACAAGGATCAGACTGTTACAGTTAAAACAAATACCAAAGTTTACTTGAAAGCCGCTGTAAATGACAATGGGGGCAAACCTTCCTCTGAGATAGGTGGTGCTCATAATTACAAAACATCCAGACCAGAGGAAGTGGCGCAGTGGCAAGATCCACGCCTGTTACCACTGAGTTGGCTGGTTCGAATCACACTCCGACATCAGGCCTCATGTGATAGAAAGGGCGATTCTCTTTGACAGTGTAGGTTTACTCTGAGGTCTCCGGTTTCCTCCTACATAGCACCAAATTTGCCCAATTTGTCTAAAGTGCTAATAATGCTGTATTAGGCACTCAGCTCTATTCTCAATATCTTTGATAGAGGCAGTGGACAACACATCACAACCATTAGTTACTGTTAGTGCATACTGAGACTACCTCTCTGACTGGTTTTGAACGTTCTTCAATCAAATCTTTTAAGAAATATCTTCTCATTATTACCTTCGAAAGAAAGGTGGAAATCTTGCAGCAGGATATCCATCAGAGTGATCAATAGGCGCCCATTTTCATCCTTCAATTTTCCTGTGGTCACCAGCTCGCACGAGATCATGTTCTCCGGCAACAAAAAGTCATTGCCGGAGAACATGACCTCGTGCGATCTAGTGACTCGGATCACCCATTCGGGCAGTTTTATTATTATATGACTAACTCAAGAGCCTTCATTTAATAACAATTCACAATCTTACCTTTCTTAACATTGCCAGGTCTATCCCCAAGTTTGAATTTGGTAAGAAGGCCTTTGGCTTTCATCCTTATTTCCTCATCACAACTGGACGCACACTGTAAAAGAAAGGATTATCATGCAAGCTCATTTTCAAAAGCAGCCTTCCTCTACTCACAAACAAGATTAGTTGAGTGGTGAATGAACTTAAAGGCAAATTCACATCTATATGGTTCGAAATAAATTTCAGGAATTCCTACCCAAAGGCAATAGTTGATTGACAAATACAGTAATCAAAGTTCTATTAGAATTGCTAAACAAAATTTTGATATGGCGTCATTGATTTAGATTTTAAAATGCAAAATTGCTGCATGGTTGGCAAAAGTAATTTCGAACCTTGCACCATTGATGCTAGACTATGACCACGGAAAAGAAACAAGACTCGGAGAACAGAATACTTGCGACTGTAATGTCATGACTCACCTTGTCCAATGTTTGCAAAAGTTTAGGGTCTAATTCTTTAAGGCCAAGTAAAAATTGAGGTGTTGCCTCTATATCATCAAGTATCAGAGTCAATGTCCTTCTTGTAAAAAGTACTGCCTGTAATTACAAAAAGGAGTACGATAACAAAACAAATAGTTAGATATAGGATGGAGATTAGTTTTGGGACACATACCTCTCGTTGGGGCTGATGAGTTCAAGAAGTTTGAGAACTTTAAACAGCGCCTGTCAATATACTGAGGGGCTGACAGTCATTTTGAAACTATGCTGTTACATGTACCGGTATGTGATTTTTTTCCTTGCTGTGATAAGTAGACTATCAGCTGGGAATTAAGGGGTATTTCAAAAACCCCACAGTATTGGGCTGCAACCTGCATAGCACCTGCCGACTTTCTAAAATGTGACAAATCCTATGCAAAAATCCCTCATTTCTGAGGTAATTCAGTCCCAAAAGGGTTAATCAAAATACTCCATACATCAAAAGTTCCATTGGAGCAGGGATATCCATGATTCACTAGTAGAAAAATGAATCTGACGTCCCTCTGTTTTTTAGCAAATTTTAGAAATATTACGCCTAAAGTGCCCCCTCCTAGTGAAAACTTGTCTGATCAGGACTGATTTCTGGTTTCCCATCAGAGCTCCTAATTAAGGGCTACTCTCCACTAAATTTGAGGTTCACAGCTCTCCAGATGACAAAACATCCACCCCATGTTGACGAGTGGACGGATGCCAAGGACATCCGATGTCATTTGAACCATTTTACCAGCTCTGCCAGCTGAGCTTATGAAATGGACCATGTGCTTACCTCGAGAAAATTGACACAGTTGGAATGCCCGAGTTGGGGACATGGTGGAATTTTCTAGAGGACCAAGTCAAATATACAAGATGGCCTCCTGGTGGCCATATTGGATATCCAATCTGGTCAAAGTTTGGTCACATGGTAGAGGGTACTTTGATACATGCTCACACAAGCCCAGAACATTCTGGCATGTATAATAAGTGAGTAATAGGACCAAGTCCAATTTTCAAGATGACCACCTTGCAGCCATTTTTTGTATCCAATCAGGCCAAAATTAGGCGACATGGTAGAAGGTACTTAGATACATGCTCACACAAGCCAAGAACATTCTGACTTAATTAGTGAGTTACTGGATGAAGTCAAATTTTCATGATGGCCGTCTGGTAGCCATATTGGATGTCTGATCAGCCTCAAATTTAATGACATGTTAGAGTCAACTTAGATACATGCACACACAAGATTAGAACACTTGAACTCTGACCTCGGACAGTGATGTCTTGAACTTTTGACCTCTGTGACCTTGAAAAGTAGGTCAATCAAAAACATGTTTGATATGTCATGTGTCCTCTCTAGATACACATACCATAAAAATTTGGTCAGGTTACAACCATTCGTTTGAGAGTTATTGCACTTTTTCTGTTTTTACATTGCGCACCCTTGTGGCCAACCAGAGAATTGGATCGGACCGAAAATATGATATGTGGGGAGATTTGACCAAGGGGAACATATGTATGAAGTTTCAAGTCAATCCCTCCAGTGGTTACGAAACGTGCCAAGCTAACGGACGACGACGACGGACGCCATGTGATTGCAAGATCTAAGACTAACACTCCAGTGCTTAGAGGGAGTATGTGTGGTCACTCACCTGTTCAACCCCTTCAGCTGCCTGTTGTTGGCCAACACAAAGGTCGTGATTGAGCTGAACCAGAAACAGATACCCTGAAAATGAAAAATGCCACATGTACCGTACCAGATGTGTCCATCGCATGGCATAAACTATGGTCAGCAATTCATTCAGTACATTTGATGAGCATCACTAGTGGTGAAACTGAATGCGCATTACGAAAATGAGCCCTCAGCCAAATTGGTACCAAAATTCAATATCAGATTGACCTACTTCAAGCTAATAAATGCCCTAGCTGTTATAGTGTTATTAGATAAGACAATAGGATTAATGTGCCATACAACAAACCATTCTTATCTGACCCAGTTTGCACCAATAACTTATGTCTCAATTATGCGGGGATTATGCCCTTGTAACAGACCAGTGTTTTTGCCAAATGGCAAATAAAGGAGAACAAAGTTTTTAGATTTTCGTAATGTAACTGGACACCCTCAAATTTCCTTTCATGTATGCACAGGGCACAATATGGCAGGTAAAGATGGGATGCTCATTGTCAACTTAACATTGAAAAATGATGGGAAATGGAACTAGTGCTGCATACATCACTGTCTACAATGTCAATTTAGTTCCAGTTTCACCCCCCTAAGCCTAGATTGATGATGGTTATCCAAAGGAGCTATCAGCCATCAGATTTCATAAAAAAGCTACGTAAGGCAACCATCAGCCTGGCTTTGGCCTCTGTTTTTTGTGGCAAGGTTTGGTACTAAAGAGTTGTTGGCAACCTCTGAAAGGAATAGCATCAAGCATTTTTGTCATGCTCTCTCATGGGAGATAGTTTGGTAATTTAATTCACTACTTACAGAAATCATCCACTCTGATTTGCTCTGGCTCCTGAAATTAGAATGAGTCCATTCAACTGCTGGTGCTTCAACTAGGACCTCCTATAAAATATGTTATCTATGGGGATGCACCTGTAATAATCATGCTAGAACAAGGCACTGGCCTGGGGAGTGATTATTGGCAGAACAAAATGCCTTAAAATCATTTTTTCTGGCAAAAAAAACTATTCAGTTCTGATGATAATTTTCACTACCCCTGTGGCCCCATGCAGAAAAATGGATATTCAGATTTGGTGTAGCTGTAATACCATGGCTACATTTCTCACTGGCTGTTTGATGACTCAGTAAGGGGGATTCCCTATGTCAGTCCCTACCATCTTCAACACTATCAACACAGCAATTTATTAACAACTGACTGGATGCATTCAATTAAAAGCAGAAAAAAATACTGGCTTATATAACATATGTTTCAGATAAAATTGGTGGCTGGACTAACATTTATGAATGGAACTGGTTTTGAAACCCAATCTAAATATTGCATTCATTGCATTGGTAAACGGATGAATGACAAACCAGAATAATCAGGGTTTATTGTCGCATAAGCTGCGCTTACACCACGAAATATTGGTGGACCAATTGCACTTACACCACCACATTGCCGCGACAAATTGGTTCGGCAATCCATTGCCGATACAAATTGCCGAGCGAATTTGTCCCACCAAGCTTGATGGTCCAAATTCGCCCGGCTTGTTAAAAGCTCGGCTTTGTCGTGGTGTAAGCGCAAATGGATCGGCAATTAGCTAGTTAGATGGTTCGGCTCCAGGCGGCGCTTTCGAAATGGCGCTTTCTGCCAAGGCTTTCCGCGTTCTGCTTATTGTTTGCGCGCCATCTGTAGCCGGATTTTATAACTAGCTGCAGCGCTGGTGTAAGCGCTTGGTGGATTTTCGATGGTGCGGCATTGGTTCCCGAACCAAGATTGGTGGTCCATTTTCAGGTGGTGTAAGTGCGGCTATTGTATACCACAATCAACCCAGACTAAAAATTAAATAACCAAACAAACCTTTCTCCACTCCAACTCTTTTTCTCCATAATCATATAAAACTTCATCCCCTTTCTTGATTTCTTTGGTAGCATAAAGACAGAGATGAGGATTGCCATTAGTGATTATTTTCTTCATTTTTGCATTCTTCTCTCTCCCCGTGCCATCATTCACCAGCCTTGCTAGGCATATTTCTGAAGTGGCATCGATGCTGAAAAAAGACGACGCAAGAATCATACTCATGATGAAAAAGGATGACAAGACAGATGGCCTAAGCCAATCCAAGTTTGAAATAACAAGAAAACCAACATCTATGCGCTCGAGCCATATATCTAAGTGGACATGAAGAAACCGTGAAGACCACCGCAATGAAACCTTCCTTGCGAGTCATTCCAAAAATATGGGGCATACATAATGCCCCACAACTCCCAACCTCCAAGCATTCACTGGGCTACATCCATTTTTTTGTAAAAAGGCTAAAAATCGTAATTATACTTGACCTGAGACAGAATTTCCTGCAAGTACACAGTAACTGTAAGGTCAAGGGAGGTGGCCTGGATTTTTTACATACTTTTTCATGTCATTTGACTAAAAACATGCTAAGTTTTAGATTATGCAAACTAAAAGACATCTCAATGCTATCAGCAGGTGATTCATCTAATTCATTGCTCATTTGATAAATCAACATGACCAACCTAACCGGTATTAAACTAGTGAAGAATGGATGGAGGCACTAATTTTACAAATATTCTGGGCTTGGTTAATCAAACCGGGTTTCTATAAAACATGGCGAATTGGCAAATATGCAGCATGTGGGATTGAGCCACCATGCCAGCTTGGCAGCTATAGCATTTTTTTTGCTATTTAAACTAGCACGGCCTAGTGGCTTAATCCCACATGCTGGAAAATGTAGGCCTATGGCTTACCAGATGATACTCAGCCTTCCCTGACCTTACATCCGAGTACCAGTACAGTAAAACATCATGACATGACATCACAGGCCTTTCAATTACGGCATTTGGGCTACACCCTCTATTTTAAATGGTCCCCAATAAATTTGGGCTTTTTTGCCCGTGAATGTAGTTTGTGACATGGTTGAACTCAGTTACAACTATAGGCTTTTTTCTCCTATTAGTCCTAAGCAATAAAGACTTTGACTCTAAATAGTTAAATTGGTGACTTTTAAGACAAAGAGAAACTTAAGCATTTTTTTTTCTCATTTTGGGTGCCCAATTTGGGCCTACAACATAACGTCCTGTTTCATGTAATTGAAAAACCTGCATCACGAATCCAGATGCAAAGCACAACCCTACCAGTATTCCTTGCCACTGTGTGAAAAGTAATATAAGTAATTTCCCAGTTCCAGCTCCTTATATTCTTCACACCTCCGGTCTCCTTCATCAGCAGAGATAAGATCCCCACTGTATCTTAGCAGAAATTGCCCAGGTTGAATACTGTCTGTAGCAATAACACCTCTACCTGAAACATAAAAAAACGTAACTGTAGGTGGACTTGGGCTTGGGCTTTCCATTGCCAAGATGAACTAGAGTTGAGTACCAGGTTTTTAAAACGGGGGGGGGGGGGGGGGGGTCAATACGTATAATTTTTAAGCCATCAAGAAGGATTCGGCCTAAGCCAATTGAAAGTACATTCCCCACCTATTTTGGCTAACTTCAGCTGATACAAACTCAATACAAAAAGACACACTTTTTGTTCCTTCTGACATGACCTGGCCCTTTAGCGGGACACTGCAGAAAGACCTGAAATTTTGCTTTTTTCTGCAGGGCACCCTTCCCATACTAACATCTGATATGAATTTCATTGAAATGGGGCATGGGGGCACAGGGTTCATGCTAGGATTCTGAATTAGAGAGTAATTATTATCCCTGTGTTGATATTTACTAAGGCAGTCCAGTCAAACTAAAAAAAAGTGAGGTTTGCTAGAAACTCATTGTTTCAAGGGTTACTCATAAGAAAGAAATCAGTTTTCACTGATCAAATGAATGAATCAGAATTTTCCTTTGGATGGCAGTAAATGAGGTTCATGAAATTGATAACCTTTTTTGAAGGTTGTTAAAAACTTGATTTATTTGAGGTTTGCAGAACCCTGAAAAAGTGGTTTTACAATGAGAAACCTCATAAAATCAAGATTCCAATGAAATCTCATTTTTTCAAGGTATGACATGTATGAGAAGGACACAGGACTCACTGCAATTCTTGGAGTCCATGGAGTCAGTTACCCTTACCCTCACCGCCCTATATTACTAAATGGTTCTAAGGAGAATGTTGCCACCTTGGACATTTCTTGGTAGGAAGAGGGGGGAGGTCTTTTTCAACCTACATCTATAGATGAGATTGCCACTTCCAAAAAAATGAGGAAAATGTTTTAATGATCCAATTGTATTGGAATGTGGTGTGCTTTTGCTCTTTGCCCCTTAAACTTGATCACAATCCTACATGCAGTACAATACGATGTACAAACTACAATAGATTCAATAGTCGATGTCAACGGTACTATTGTCATGTAGATTTACGCCAATCGAGAATCAGAACCACGCTCCCGCCAAAGGCACGTGACATTCCTTATAAGGCCATGCTACGCTATGAATCCTCTTCATCCTCGACGCAACAGCATGGCAAGCTTTTATGCACTAGAGAAAGGATAGGCGTACAATCAATGGAAACGAAGTTGAAATTATTGATCAAGCCACGGCTGACGTGGAATCATTCACCTTAGTTTACCATGAAATGCAAAAAAAATATTTTTTGCGAACTTCTGATGCAGCGATTTGCATGATTTGGGGATCGTTAACTTACATTCTCATCTATGAACCTAGCAATTGTCGGTGGAGCCGGGTGAATTATGTGTCAAATTTGATTATAATTGACATTTTTTTTGCAGAAGGCCATAATCTGTGGGGAGAATCAGGCCATTCTTGTACCAATTCTCTCCTAGCCAGTTGCCTTCATCAAGATATCGGACGTGACAAATGAGGTCAGTGAGGACACTGCCAAATTTGCCTAATTAACAGAGCATTGTAACTTCACAGGAATGTCATGTTTTCAAAAGTGAAGGTTAAAAATGGAAGCGTTGGGTTGCCAGACATGATTGAATAAAACCAACTGGCCCTAGTCAGTCGCCCAGTCCACCCATTTCAAATGTTTGCCGACAAACTGTCCAACATGCAACAAACTGGCGGGAAGAAGGAAACGTGGCACAATAGTTTTACAATAGTTCTAGTTACAAATCTTGTGCTTACCTTTTCTGGGATTGAAAAATTTCATTTCCAGATCAGTACAGGGCTTCTCTTCACATGCTTCAGTGCCATTTCCCGCACGTGGGCCCCTCGTCTATATCAAAAGAAAATGTTTTAAAATATTGTTATTTTGTGTGGCCAGATCAAGAAATTCTTGAAAAAATATATTTTGCTCACAATTAATTATAGGCCTACTGATAACAGTGTCAATGCTCATTCAAGCCCGCCGAGCAGTCGAGCATTAGACTTCGGTATGGGAAGTTCTGGGTTCAAATCCCAGTTGGAAGATGATTTTTGGGCTGTTACAATAAGTTATACAGTCAGCTAAATCAAATTTTGCAAATGTCTCATATTCAATTATTTTTGTTTCAACAATCCAAAACAATCTCCCAGCAGTTTAGGTAATTTGGGTGGTATTCTATGCAGAAAAAAATATCTTCATAGCTCAATTTGCCACTGAGAAATAGGGAAAAACTACAATTTTCGTCCATGACTCGAGATGACATCATTTCGACATCACGATGGCGAAATGTACAAGCACCCTAAACAAATGTACAGTCTTATCAGAATATCGATTTTTTTTAAATCTAGATATTTTTAAAATTCTTTTTGAATAAAATATCGCTGCTATTATAATGCAGAGAGAATTTTTGAAATTCGAAGCGATTTGAAGAACTCCAGCTCTTTAAATTCTATATAATCAAAATCCCCAAAAACCCAGCGCAAAATCATTTCCGAATGAACTGTAGGTCTAACTCTGACCTCACTCACTCACTCATAATGATGTGTAATGACATGCGTACTGTGTATCAGGCTATTGTGGGGTGTTTTCTTGCTAAATATAATATGATTCTATTGACTGTTTCCATGATTTTCCACACTCTTTCCAAGTTTTCACTGTTTCCATGGTTTACATGCGTATGCTTCCTTTGAGATTCATATAAACTTCACAAGTTGACCAAAGAAATGTTTTTAATCTGTAAATTCTGAAGAACATGACGCAAAGAGAAGCATGTTTATCAGGGCTGTTTACCCCAAAGAAATCCTTGTGTATTGTTCCCAACTTCATCTGTATTTTCACTTTTTGCCAGTACGTTTTAGGACAACAAAATTAACTGTAGTTTTCCTAAAAACAATGACTATAGATGGTCAATTAGGCCAAATCGGTGAAAACCCAAATATTTATAATTTATTCCTCAAAATAACCAAAAATGTAAAAGTTCCAGTACCTTTGCACCAAGTTGACTTCGTAACATCAGAACGTCCTATCGATCTGCAGACTGCACTGTTGTGAAGCGATGTCACATCGCGCACACGTGGTTCACAGCGGGCTCTAAAACGGCACTTGATATGGACAGTTTTTTCTTTAAAGTCTCATGAGTAACTCAGCTTTTTAAGGGTTGTTTGCAGCAGGTTTCAATTGTCAGACAGTGGGCTATCGAATGAACCTTTTTTCGATTGAAATTTTCCAAAATGGAAGCCTCCAGAACGATCGAAACTTAAAAAATGCAAACTTTGAACCTTGAATTCCGGCAAGTCTGGACTTAAAGTGGTTTTTGCACCCACTTGAGAAGTCAGGCCTATAGGCCTACTAACTTGCAGATTACAAAATCTACGGGCTTTTTCTGCTCTGTTTTGGTGTATTTCTTTGTTTTGTAGGTGCCACACTTTGAAAGTTATGGAAGTTCGAAAAACCATGACACGTCTCATTTATGTAAACACAGGGCCAATTCATAATCATGGGCTCGATCTAGGCCAGGCCTATTTTTTCATAATGATTTCCCCAGACCCCAGCATTATGCTTACCTGGTTGGGCCAAGTTCCATAATCCATTCCATGCCCATGTTTCCATAGGAAATGATAATGATGATGATGAGGTTTCATTCATCACCCAGCGCCGATGGCTAATAATATTGGGACCATGATAATATTCCTTCCATAAAAAAAATAGACTGCTGCCAGTGTCATTGGCTGTGAGGAAGTCCGCATGGGACTCCAGAGTTAAAAACGAACACAATGAAATCCAGAATAGGCCTAGAAGAAAATGGCAATCCGAGTTAAGTTCACCAAAGGCCTGAAGACATTGTATGCAACAAAGTCCAGGAAAACAATCGTACGCTGAAGTAAATCCATCACTGACAAAAATGACTAATGCTCGCCAGCACCGCACTTGACCATGTCAGATCTCATGAGCAGCATGACAAGCCTTGTGTATTCTGTAACCAACGTGTGTGTAGCATACATGCATAGGGCCGTCGGTAGTGTATCCCTATCAAACCACGTAGGCCAGCATCAGCGAGTAGTCTCTGTGACCTAATTTTATAGCTACAGCGCGCTGGGCGTGGTTGTGGCACATATATAAGTACAGGGTATATAAATTACTGAAGGAAAGGGGCAAGAAACTTACCTTCCTACTTGCCATGCTGGTCATTGACATGGCATGCATTGGATTGGAATTTTTTTACACTGCATCTAGGCGCGGAGCTGGCGTGGTCCGATGATGACGTAGCACGGCGGTTCAAATCACCACAAATTGTGTGTTTTAGTTTTCTAGGCCACAGCAGTGATAATCATCAGCGGAAACGGGGTCACTGTCATCTCCTTGGCAATACCTTTGTTTCAAAATGGCGGCCATGAATAGAATAGTGTGAGGTCTGCCACTTCTAATGACTAATAAATGTCTGTCTCTCCGTGAACTTTGTGTTTTCTTGTTTACTGCTTCCCGTATCACATATCTGATCATTAAGGTCAAATTCTTTTCTTGCTTCTCATTCTTAAAAGTGGTTTACACGTGGCATGACTGTAGCATTGGATTATGTGTGGTTTCCTCATGAAAGTTGATAATCTAGCATAGAATTGTGGGGGGTTCTCTGGTTCTGAGGCCAATTTTGTTTCTTTTATTCAATAAAGGATATCCTCAAATTTCGGAATATATCAGCATTAGTCTGTTAGGATTTGGATATTTCATGAATTCAAGGTTATTTTGAACACCCATTGTCAAGGTACCTGTGAGTTGATTTTTCACTACTCTTGTAAATTTTGTGTCTTTTCCTTTTCTTTAAGCTTGATTTCATGTTGATATGTTTTCTTTTTGTTGTTTCATTGTTTGTAGCAGGCATTATTTTGATGTCACTGCATTGTAATATGTCATTTTAACCCCTTTTTCACCATGCACGATCAAATTACTCATGTGAACAATATTAATAGGGTGTGCAGAATATGTCTGAGACCAGCACAATCACCAAGTCAAGCTCAGAAAAGAAAGTCACCTCTTTTGTGCAATAACTATGTAGAAGGGATTTCTTCCACCTTGTGTTTAGATATTCGGTGTGACGTCGCAAGGCAACACCCAGATAAATTGTGCATGCTGTGCTATATCTTCATGAAGAAATATTCACCAGATTCATCTGTAGTTGCAGAGCAGAGAGTTTTGGCTGCTGATAATGAGCAGTTATTCACTCCATTCCTTCTAACTGAGGAGTCATGTAAAGTCTGTGCCAAAGTTGCTATTTATAAAAGGGGTGGGTGTAATGCGAGAGAAAAAAAGAAAGCAGGGCGACCCAGTAAGAAGAAACTAGACTTTGTTCTAGAAGATGCAGCCAATGGGATTTTTCAGCATTTATTTCCAGCTCATGAACAACGTATTCCCCTGTTAGATGAATATGAAATTGTCGGTTTATCAGAAGAATTAAGTTCTACTTTTATTTGCTGTGTGTGTTCGAACATATATCACCCCCAGTCAGTCATAACCCCATGCCAGCATGTATTTTGTTCATCTTGTTTAAGCGTTTTGTTTTGCAACGCAAGGCTCAATACAATCAGTTGCCCTGCTTCTATCCCAAAAGAGCACCATACTCACAACCATCCAGAACTGAAGAAGAAGGGAGCCGAGGTGTGCGGATCGAATCATAAAAAGGGAACAGGAAAGCTTAAGAAGACAAGACAATTTGGATGACTAGTTTGAACACTTATACACCTGCTTGGTGATTGAATACTGCCTGATCTGAAGTGTGATCTGTCAGTTTTCTATTTTATTCTGTGCTTAAAGCCATTGCACCTTATGTTCGTTGTGTGAATTTATACAATATCAGTTTTAATTCTTCTGGGAATTTCGGTTTTAACAGAAAGAAGATTATGATATTGATTACAATGTAAGTTTGTGCATTGTGTGGCTTGGATGGAGTTCATATTTTCATTTGTTTGAAATTCAAAAATCTGATGATGAGATGTCTGGAAATCAAATTCATTATTGGTTATGATATTAAAAGTAGTGGGTTAACGTACTATGTTTTTGCTGTCAAATTTACAAAAACCTGTTCATTTGATATTAAAATCCATAATGAATGTTTCTGTCATTTAATACACCATTGTAACACTGTTAAACATCAATATTACCCACAGTATACATTGACCAATAATACTAACATTTGATGTGCAAGCGGCCACAGACTGAAATGGAGCAACTTTCAATTGCAAAAGTTGATCAAGGAAGTAAATCCTAACACCAAAGTTTTTACTGTTTCTGAAAGATGAAAAGATTCTCTTGATTATGGTAACTAAATTGTGTTCATAAGAACCAGAGATCAGTTATCAAAAGATTAATTTAAACACGCATAATTTACATGCAGAAAAATACTCGCAGAAGTTCACATGCTTGTAGCTCAGTAACTGCTGAACCGATTTCAGTGATTCAAACACCCAGTTATAGCCTGGAATGTCTATTTCAAGACACACACTGTCCCACCTCGGTAACCCCATCCAGGAAGCAAGTAAAAATAGAATAATATGTGAGCCCCAGTCATGCGAGGTCAGCAGTTGATTGTCTGAACTCCAAGTAGGCCAGTCTAGATCATTGGAATGCGATAGGTAATTACTATGGCCTAGAAACTAAAACACACACACTGAACCGCCGTGGTAGCCCTATAGGTCAGGAACGGTCTCAGGTCTCAAAATCTTCTTCGACTGACTGGCCAACCTCGATGCTCCCCCCCCCCTGAGAAAGGCCCCTTGCCAAGGGGACCGATTTGCAGGAAAATGGGTCAATTTACCCAGTACTCCGTTGGTTCATGGCGGTAATACCTCCATGGTTGGTTAGGGAGAAAATTCGCCGGTGAAATCATAAAGCCATTATTACCTATGCCTCAATTCCCGTAGGGGCCTACTAAAAATAATTTTCTAGCTAGGGTGTCCCAGGGTGTTCTCATAGGGTGTTCTAAGGTTTTTGTTCCAAGTGGTATTCCCTAGAACACAGGGGGTATGTTTCGTGAGGTAAATATGAGCTCATTCGGGGTTCGGGGGCCAAAAAACATAAAACAACCCTAGGGATAAAAATCCCCCCCCCGGCCCCTTAACTCACGACACATGTCCCTGTGCCCTGGAGCACCCTAGAAAACCCGAGAGATCCCTTGAACACATTAAGAGATACCACTTAGTATAGAGCACCTCTCAGCAAAGGGTATTTTGGAACAAAAACCTTAGAACACCCTAGAACACCCTAGAACACCATTGGACACCCTAGAAAATTATTTTTATAGTAGGGATAAATGTCGGGGATAGAAATGTAATGGCAATATAATGGCCATACGTGTTGTTGACTGAAGGCACTAACGGGGGTTTGGTCGGTAGATTAAGGGATTAACGTGGATATCCAAGCTATATTGCCGATGAAAAAGCCACTCTTCCTTTTCCTGAACGTGTTACCGTATAGGCCTATACGTCCAATAATCAGGCCTAGGCCTAAAAATTGTCTTAAGTTCCTTCAAAAATAAAAAAGGGTTAGGGTCGTCGCCCGGGGGGGGGGGTCGTCGGTTGTCTAAGAAAAGCCAGCCCAGAATGACAACATTTGCCACGTCATTTTAACCACGGAGAGCCGAGAAAAGTGCCAAAAATGCAATTTCCTGGTCACAACCTTCTTGAAGACAAAAAAAAATATTTTCGCGTAATTCGCGAAGACAAAGACGCCACAAAACTACTGAGACGGATTTGTGTAGACTGAAAGCCATGCAGTAAAATGTCACTGCAAAATACCTTCACGTAGAGATTAGGAGGACCACAACCCGTGCGGCTCAAAGGGTTCAAAGGGCCTATAACCTAAAACATTATTTTTCTTCGAAATTTGCATGCGACCTCAAAATGAAGGTCAATAAGCTGCTAGATGCCAAAAATAATGGCCAATTGTAGCCTCCGAAGAGTGCGTTCTTTGCTGGGAATGTCAAAGCATGCCCCAAGGTATTCAAGCTAGGTCATCTCCGATACTGCATGACTGGCCAGCATCAAAAACTCAATCGAAGCCAAATAAGAGTGTTTTCGGATGGATCGGCCGCAGGGGACAATCGACTGAGTTTTTTTCACAATTTGCAAACTTGGGCTCATTAAAGATCTTGCTCCCGACCCATGGTCTATACACAGGCCTTTTTATCCCTATTTTCCCCCTACATAGTTTCTTTTTTTACCGGAAAGTCACAAACCATCTCCGGCGGGGATGACCAAGGTCTGCCTCTGCCGCAACCCAAACGCGTCCCCGCCTGCACAAAACGAGAACGCCGTCGTAAGAGGTACGTTTTGCTATCCCGTTCCGAGAACATTTCCAAATAAAGTCCAGCGAAAACTTTCGGAGCGGGACCTACAGGCCATACAGGTATAGGCTTAAAGAACGAAACCTCTCGGAAACAAATTTGGCCATCTAGTGGCTTTACTGGCCCTCATTTTAAAGGTCGCATATGATATTTTTTGGAGGAAATGTTTTCCATAAACAAAAATTTTTTTTTTTCAGGGCCCGGCTGCACAATTAACGTTAACACTACCACCAACGTTAGCCCTAACGCTAGCTTAAATCTCACTAATGTAAGAGCTTGTTTTAGTTGAAATGGTATCTAACTCAAAACTGCTGTTTTCCATACACAAATTGACATAATCAACATTATTCAACGTTACATAAGCTATATTTTAAAGCGGGCATTAACACAAACTTTGGTGTTAACGCTGATTGAGCAACCGGGCCCTGACTCGCATATTACGACGTCTCCACGGACGTGACGCCCACACAAGTCGTTATAGTCAACAAATGATGGCTTTTATAATAATGGGAAAGCATGTACGCAATCCCGACCGAAGACATTGTTCTTTATGACGTTCTTCTGCGCCTGTCTTTGTCTTTGTCTTGTCTTTGATTGTATCGGACAATGATCATAATTCCACTGAATTTAACCATTGTACAGAATTTCTGAGAGAAGCTCCATTTTTCGTTGCCACTCAAGTACGCCCATAGTTTGAGAAATTTCAATCATTCTGCCCACAGATGATGACCAATGCGCAGACGTTTACATATCTTAGCCAGAACACTAGTGTTGTTGGAGAGCATAATGTCTGCGAAGAACCTTCGATCGTACGATCGTTGCATGCTATACAGAAATGTCACAACCAAGGGCAATGTTGGCGATTAGCATTAGTAACAAAGGTGGCTTGACTTAAGGCAAACTACAAGTCAAACAAGATCAGTCTACACATTGATAATATTAAAACGGTGTCTTGGCTGGGTGTGGTAAGTAGCCAGCTATTTCGCGATATTTTCATCTCAAACAAGACACTAAAGGTGTCCGCCGCAGGTAGATTATGTACGTCGTCTATTGTGGTGAATTTCCGACAAATGGATGACAACCTAGCTGTAATACACTATAGGCCAAAAGTTTAGGGCCACCCTTCAAAATCCTACTTATTTCCAATAAATCCCTTTTATCCACAAGTCACTGCACCTCAGGCTATTGACAGATCTTTCTGTTTCTGTGTGGATATGCAACTGATGCATCTTCAGGCTAAACTTGGTTGTTTTTTACCAGTAGTTTTGTCTATGGGGCCATTTTGAAAGAGGACAGCAAATAGCAATTGAGAAATCAATTGAAATGAATTCCTTCCTTTAAAAAATGTTCTCAGTGCCCAAAGTACCAACAGTGAAACAACTAAAATGTCCTGAAGAGAAATCAGATACATAACTGAAGATAGAAATATTAATATCAATTGGTTCAATGACTTGACACTATGAGGATAGAAAGGATTTATTGGAAATGAGAAGAATTTTGAAGGGTGGTCCCAAACTTTTGGCCTGTAGTTTATAACTATCAACCAATTGCGATTGCACTTCTGGGCATTTGTTGTTCAACCTCATGTTTGTATCAGATGTAGGCCTACTCCTCGTTTCGACAATGAACACTTCTCTTGACTTTCTCTATTGTTGACATTCATTTCACTATTGAAGGGGCTGGCAGTCCAAGGGAGGTCCGTTTCGGTGCTTGTTGACATAAAGTTGGTATCCTTCCCATTAAACATTATGCAAGGCCATTATATATGCCCCGTGATTTATATATGTCCCGCAAGAAAGGTTTCATTTGTAAAAATGCCCCGTAATAATTGGTTTCAATCTGTACAGTCACTTTTTAAGGTGGCAGCACAGTACAGTAATTGGGAAAGATTCCTCTCTCAAAACCAAGCAATTTCACGAGGTTGGAAAATTTCAGGGCATATATACATATCAGGCTAAATATAGAAAACTATCATCAATATGCAGATTATACCGAAATAAGTGGCATTTTTTGAGGGGCATATATATGTACAGCGTGTATAGGAAAGGAAGTCATAAACCCAAATTCATTGAGCGACTGTGAAAATAGGTAACTCAACACAAAGATTTCTATAAATCTGCCTCCTTTCATTAGCTGGCACTGTGCAACAGGATTTATAAATATGAAAAACTGGTTTAGTTGGCAACCGAGTCAATATTCAAACTTGCTCTTAGTCAATATTAAATGTCTTGGGTGATATACCGGTCCTAAGTCACCATGCAACATATTCCATTTTCCCAGGATTTCCTCTTGATTCGGCTTAATTACACAAAATTAGAGATTTGGTGATAAAATGTTGCTCAAATAAAAATGAAAGTGTCTTGATAACATTTTTCTGCATCATAATTCAGCATTTGAAGCCACTGATCTTTGGTGAAATGGTCGTCGGATGATTGTCACTCACACAAGTGGAGAGATCTTCAGCGAATTCTGACTATGGGATGTCACATCTTACTATTGAGCAGGCTTTTTTAGCTCAGTTCTCCTCAGACCTTTACACAACTATGTAAGGGTATTAAGAATACCAGCTTACCTTGCTAAGGGAGGATGGTCCTCACTTGGTTTTCCGTTTTATTATGGAACACTACCTGGTTCACGGTTCACTTTTTTTCTAAACCTCGAAATAATGATTACAAGTAGTTCATTTTAAACGTCGAACCATGCATTGCTTATACTATCCACTTGCAACATTGTTCGGTCTAAGTTGGATTATTTCATGTGCTTACCAGGGGCGGATCCAGCCCCCCCCCCCCTGCTCTCGACCACCAAAGATTTATCCATCGATTTTCCGCGACGAGACAGCCTAAGTAACGACATCCCTTCATGACCGTAATCTTGGTAAAAGACTAGTAAGCCTCTCCCTGACCACGAGTCATGTTGGAAACTCGATCGGACCAAAACCCGCCCTACCAATAAAGTCTTCCGCTGTCAAGGTGTTTTCCGCACACGGGAAGTGCCCGGCAACTTCTGCGGTCGGGTCGCGTCTAGTGGCATTTCGTACATCATAGATTACTTTCCACAACACTGGAACATGGTCAGGTCACTGTCAGAAAACGTTTTGATGTTCGACACTATTTTTCAAAAAATAAACGCAGGCCACCCTCCATATTTGGCTTGTCAAAAAAAGTCAGTGTTGTGAAAATGAGATGCTGAAATGTCGGGAAAACGCATCTGCGGTTTTCTAAATTTCAAATTGTCCTGGGGGGAGGGCCCGGGCGCTCGACTGACCCAGCCGCCGAGTTGTTTCATTCAAGAACTCACCTCTAGGGATCCCACATATAGCGTCTGGGTCGGACTTTCGGCTCTTATAATGTTTTTGGCTTCCAGAATCTCTGCCAGCCCCCTCCCCCACGGCACTGAAACATCCTAAATCAAACTGAATCTTGCTATTTTTGATGTTCTCAAATACCGGGAAAACCCATCTGGGGGCATCTAGATTGAAACATTTTCTTGGGGAGGCTCTAGGTATCCCGTAGGCGCGCCGAGATCGCGGGCTTCATCTCGACCCCTCCCCCCCCCCGCTAAAATTCCTGGATCTGGCCCGCTAACATTTTTACCCCCTTATTTTTACAAGTGTATGGTCACCACTTGCGCTGCACAGTCAGCTGGTTACATGTTGAAAATAATAGGCCGGGAACCTGGACTGTGTTTAGATGAACAGTGATTTCACCAAGATATGGGGTATATATGAAGGCAATAGCCCACAATTTTATATGCCCCACATACAAAAATGCCTCACAGTTAAAACAATACCAGTGCTGCCACCTAACGAATGGAAAAGTAACGAATTCACCCATGTGCATATCAGACAGAGTTATCAGGGACATCACCAGACTGGTTCCCTTGGACCATGCTACACGTTAATAATGCTTTTAGTTGTGGGGCATTATGTATGCCCCATATTTTTGGTATACCCCACAAAAAAGGTTTCATACACAAAAAGACCCCGTATTTGGGGTGTTATGCTATTATATATATACACATATATACTGTTCTTTGTAAACCTACCTTGTTTGTTTGTTTTTTTCTGTAGGCCTCTCCCTGTTGGACCTGACACTACAGGTAGTTTTGGCGTCTGGGCAGTGGGTATCGGCTGTTCTAGTGTCGGTTTTTTCGTTTCTTCTTGTTAAAGACCTACAATTATGAAAAACCCAAAACAAAAAGAGTTTTAATGAATGTTTGTCTTACATTATGTCTTTCAATAATCACCCAACGTTTGAAAACATGCCAAATGCTTTTACCAAGAAAACTGGAGTTAAATTCCACGATTTCAAGCCATTCACGAAAAAAAATCAGTCAGCTATAAATAGGTCATCTTCAATGAGCCCCCTACCGGCGCTATTGTGACGTAGGCGAAGGAACGCTCACTTGACCTCATTTCCATTCAACATGGCAGGCATTGTAAACACCTCAAGCGATAGCGATACTTCGTCGGACTTTTTCGATTATTCATCCAGTGATAGCGATGAATATCGTATGCGATTTGAGGAGGCAGGCTTGGAAGAACCGAATGATACTGTTGACCAAGACAGGGTTATGATAATGCCGTATTTATATCAGCCAGGGCCTTTCGAAGACGAACCAGTTCAACCAGCTGATCCGGACGCGATGGAAGTTGAGGACGAAATTGACTATTCTGTCATTGAAAACTGGTACGAAATCATCGTTTTTAACAAGGAGAATATCCTCTTACTCATTGTTCTTTGTTCCCGTCAACTTTTAGCTGCAACATAGTTCTAAATTTAACTGAAGTTAGGAGAAATTCGTCTTTCTTTACACGGATGATTGTTCTGTATTTTGTATAGGGCCTACACAACAGTCAATATATATACCAAATGTGCAGCATCCATAGGCCTACTATAATGTCATGTTGTGTACTTCTCCAATCAGTTCTATAACCTTTGTCTTTACAGGTGCACCTGTGGTAATTGCCAGGTCCTCCCAACCCGAAAAGAATGCGTCTGTTGCAAGACAATTGGCAGCTACTGTACGAAGTTGGCAGATTTCGAGGAAGAAGTGGAGCAGGAGTGTCTGCTTGAACAAATATGTGTTGGAGACTGCCTGGCTGCAGTACCGCCAGTATGGCAAGAAGGCATTCACTGGTCCAGACCACAAACGTAATCGCCATGTTGCCTATAGACAATTGGTTCGGTGATGCTATGGTTTTCTGGGGAAAGACATTCGTGTGGTTCTCCCTGCATGCGCTGTTGCCATGATAAGAGCATTCTTCCCTCCCCCAGGCATGGAAGAAGACGCTGAATTTGTGGGATTTGTGGACTTTGATGCATGATGACTTCATGGGACATTACACTAGGATGTATGTTCAGTTCATTCCAGTGAAGACTATAAATATTTGTCCTAATTAAATGAAATGTACATGGAAAACTTGTCTTTGATTCCTTCAAAAGTATCACTCGCCTAACTGTCTCTCATATACCAGAAGTACCAAACTTCTGACTGAAACACTGTAGGCCAAGGCAGATGGAAGTCAATAAATGATATCAAGATAAATTTACTACTAGAATAACAACTTTATTCTCCATCAAAAAGAACATGGTCTTGAAACTTATCATCACCCCCAAGGTTGTCCCACTCATCAAAGTAAGTTATGTAACTGTTCCCATGCAGGTATTGGCGAAGAGGTACCCGTATGTACAACAGTAATCCTTGCCCTGCCAAGAGCCTCCCTACTTGGTGTTGGACTGCCTAAAACGAGCATGGGCATGGTGTTCTGCAATTGCCTGGTCCTTGCTGGCTGGTCGCTCGTATTTCGCACAGAGAGACGGTGGATCCTCATCCAAAGTAAATGTTTGGCCACTTTCAACAAGCTTGACCACTTGACGTGTGATGTTATCGGCATATCCTGGAAAGGAAAATAACATTAGCTGATGTGGGCCAACAGCAGTCTTGACAGCTGGAGTGGACAGCTGGGGCATACTCAAGAATACATGTATGTGTGATGTCAGGCAAGCTGTCAGAAACTGTCTCAGTTGATGGGCTTGTGATTTTAACCCTTTGAACCCCGAATTGTCTGAGGGTAGTGCATACGCCACCCTGAGTTATCCAGCGGTAATGCATTATAATGCACTATAATGTACTACTCTCAATTTATCTTGTGTTATACATGGTTCTGTAAGAAAACATTCCTGTATAATGAATAATAAATGTGTCCTACCTTATATATGAGTCCTTTTCTTCAATTATAACCAGTATTTGACTTTGGTGTGCCAGTTTTGCCAGCAGTTAGAGCCAGGTTTCCCAATGCACAAGAAGACGTGACACTGGTTGCACCAATAAACAGTCTTTGACATTTTTGGCAAGTCCTTGTAGTTTGCATTTGGGTTGGCCTCCTTAGCTTTCTTGTGCTTCTGCATACAGACTGTACATCTGTTGTTAGAAGTAGCATGTTCAGCACGCTCAACCATGTGCTGCCCAACGTCAACCAGGCGTGTGTCAATGTCAACATCTGAACGACGTCTTCCAACCGAAGTGTTATTCCTCACCCCACCAACAAGTTCATTGCAGAGCTGCTCCAAGAACAAGTGAAATGTCAGTGTCCTCTTGTTGTTCACAGCATGAGGCCTATAGAATACCTGAATCACATATGAATTGTACGCAGTCCACATAAAGAATTTCATGACCAACCTTCATGGCCACTTGTAATGGCGTCTGGACTTGTGGAGGTGAGTCATCTGGTCATTCTTATCTGTCCCTCCCATAAACTGATTGTAACACTTCACTGCCATTGGGCACCTGACTGGAACTCTCCTGTGTTCCTGAGGATCATATCTTGGCACAGAGGTGATAGGACTGTCAACATATATTGAAGTAAAAAAGTAGATGGGCCTTTTGTCCATCCACACAATGGCCGCGGCATTCCCATTGAAGAGAAGTTCAGAGTCCCCCTTGTTCATTTGTCTGTTGGTCCTCTTGAGACATTTAGGGAAGGACCTTCTGTTAGTCATTGCAGTCCCACAAAGACCAATACCTTTAGTAAGCAAATATTCTACCAGTTGAACAGTTGTGTAAAACCTGTCCGTGAATACACAATAGTTCTGATCACGATAGTCCTTGGTCATACGGACAACCAGTCACACCCAGGTTATCCACATCCTGATTATCAGCTCTCCTACCTGTGTACACCTCTGCATCTATTATGAATCCATTTTCACTGTCTGTGAGAAGGAAAGTTTTGATGCCCCACTTTATAGGTTTATCCTTTATGTATTGTCTTATTGACAAAGAGTTCTTGGTAGGGATCATCCCTTCATCCAGGGACAGCTCTTGTTCGGGTGTGTAATGCCTCTTGAATCTCTCAAGGATGTAGTTGAAAATTGGCCTTGACTTGTATATCTTATCAGTTTTATCTAAAGCTGGGTCCTGTTCATCAACACAATGCAAGACTGACCAGATTGCCAAGAACCGATCACGACAAAACACTTTTGGGAACCCTGGTGTGACTGTCAACATGTTCTTTTTCACCTTCCAATACTGTTCAT
Source organism: Lineus longissimus (assembly GCF_910592395.1). Classification (NCBI taxonomy): domain Eukaryota; kingdom Metazoa; phylum Nemertea; class Pilidiophora; order Heteronemertea; family Lineidae; genus Lineus; species Lineus longissimus. The sequence goes on along the minus strand of NC_088323.1, from coordinate 10,412,023 downwards.
ACCTGTCTTTATGGATAAGCATTTCCATAGCCACCCTACGGCCGAAGAAGGCTTTTATTTCAATGACAGTACAATCTGTCCAGTTTTTAGCAACATAATTGTTAGGCTTAGCAGTTTTTAGATGGGCAGCCTGCCTGTTCGTCTCGGTTGCTAACAGTTCCCAAAGAACGTCATCCCAAAACAATGAGAAGAACTGTAGTGGGGTACTTTCATCATTTATATTATCAGGAATAGCAGTAGGCCCAGGATCTCTCCTTGGATTGAAATCAGTTGCAGTAAAACGAGCAGTATCCCTAGTCAAGGGGGGTGGAATAACCATATCCGGAGCTCTCCTAATGCCACCACCTCTTCCACGACCACGGGCGGGCCGCCCCCTAGCAGCAGGTGGCGGTGGAGGACCCTGTGCATGTAATACAGGCTGTGCATCATGTACATCATCACCGCTACTGTCACCATCACTCGCCCCACTTTCCGACTCATTCTCACTCTCAAAATCACTATCGTGACCGTAGTCACTTTCATCTAACTCCTCATCGTCACTTTCTAACACCTGTGCCAAGACTTCCTCAGCACTCACCCTTTTTCGGGCCATTTATCCCTTTTTTCTAGCGAAATCGGTTCGATTTTGCTTCATCCGGGAGTCTCAGAAGGATGCTACCGAACGTCGATGAAAGCCGGCTTCTGATTGGCTGCTGCATCGCTATTATTGGCAGTTGTCAACAAGACCATGTGGATGCCGGTTTTCCGGCATTTCGGGTATATACGCTTTAGGGAAAATGCCGGTTTTCCGGCATTTCGGGTTCAAAGGGTTAAGGCACTTATTTGACTGATGAATAGCTTCATGTTTTTGTTAATGACAAGTTAGTTGTCTTACCATATGTACAGGTATTCTGCACCGGCACCACAACATATTGTCCTCCACAACTTTTTGGAAACTTTATGTTGAAACAATGCTTCCCATCACTTGATTTCTTTTGCCCTTTGTGTTCTGTTTCTTGCTCAGGCATAGATGCAACACGCACAACGGTCGACAGGTATAAGCCAGTTTATTAAAGTAACTAAGATATATAAAGATACAGGTCACGTGATGATTAGTAAGCTATATAAGGTATATGGTTAGTATAACGAGTAATAGGTAATATCATAACATCCCCCTTACGGAGAGGAAGCAAAGCAACACAAAATAGTTAACTGCAAATTCAAGAGTCAATTACAAACATCAAAAACTCATATCGCACGAGACGCTGAATAAAGATTAATCCAAATAGTCTGCAAGTAAATCACCTTGTTATGTCTGAATGAAAATAACTATGAACTGAACTAAGGTCACGCTAATGATAAAACATAAACATTTAAAAGTTATATAAGAACCACACGCATTTTCCGAAACCTAAACACAAGAGATTAGAGGCTGGTCTGCTCTAATTAATCAGTCTATTCACATCTGTTGAGTTGAGTAACTTTAGCATAAGTTGAACTAATGACCATTTCTATCCGGTGGTCTGACTAGACGACCTGACCTTGTTGTAACTAACTGCGGGGTGTCAGGCGTAGTGTTTATGAGGAGTTCATTCTCACGAGATTCTAGTCTTTCATTAGAGATTGTTGCGTCAGAGTCTACATCTTCAATTTCCTGTTCCAGGTCATTTTCCTGGATACTGCCCCTGGGCACCTGGCAGAGGTGTCTACGGTTACGTCGCAAAGTGTTATTCCTTGTTCTGACCAGATATGATCTCGGATCAGATGTCTGCTGTTCCACAATTCCTGGGGATCCCTGTTTATCCGGAGAGGTTATGATAACATTATCGCCGGGGTTTAGGTTTGAGTGCTCTAGACTTCCCATCAAAGAATGCCTTTGCCGTATCCCGTCGCGTTTGTATCTGCTGCTGAACTTTGACTGCATCCGCTGGTAGGAGTTGTGAAGTTGCCGTTGGCAACCTCGTGCGCAGGTTTCTACCCATAAGCAACTTGGCAGGCGATGCCATGTCTGCTTCACGTGGTGTACTCCTGTATGCTAAAAGTCCTAGATACGGGTCTTCTCCTGTGGAGAAGCTTCTCTTGAGAATTTTCTTGACGGTCTGCACAGCTTTTTCAACTAGTCCATTTGATTGTGGGAATCTTGGTGATGATGTCACCAGCTTAAATTCCCATGCTTTTGCGAAAGCTTGAAAGTTCCGGCTAACTAGATTAGAACCATTGTCTGTGAAGAATTCGTCAGGTATTCCATGGCGCGCAAATATAGATTTACAATGTTTGATTATGGTTTCACTTGTAGTGTCCTCAAGCAGTGCTATCTCGAAATAGCCTGAGTACGCATCAACTATCACTAAGTAGTCCTTCCCATAGACCACACATAGATCACTAGATATGTTTTGCCACGGCCTTTGCGGTATGGGATGCGACATGAGCGGTTCCTTTTGCTGTTTATTGCAATGTTTCTGACATGTTGTGCATTTTGAGACTATTTCAGCGATTTGACTATTTAGTCCTGGCCAATATATGACCTCCCGCGCACGTCTTCGACACATTTCTATTCCTAGATGTCCCTCATGCACTTTTTGCAGCATGTCTTTGCGCATTGATGGCGGAATCACAATTTTGTGTCCTTTGAATATGTATCCTTCAGTAATGTATAGTTCATCGCGACAGTTCCAGTATGGTTTCACGACATCTGGAACTTCAGAACAATTTTCCGGCCAACCTGATTCTATAGTTTTATACAATGTCTGCAATTCAGAGTCAGTTTGTATTTCACGTTTTAGCTCATCAGCTTTTCCTGCGGTTATTGGTAAGCTAGACACTAGCGCATGAACTTGTAATTGGGCTTCCTGTGAGAGTTCATTATCATGATCTGAGTCCTTCAAGTATGCTCGACTTAACGCGTCAGCTACATACATTTCCTTACCAGGCACAAAACGCAAGTTGAAAGTGTACTTTTGCAACCTCAGTAGAAATCTCTGAATTCTGGGCGGTGTCTGCCCAAATTGTTTCTTAAGAATTGACTCAAGTGGTTTGTGATCTGATTCGACGTCAAAATTCCGCGCATATAAGAATTGGTGGAAACGCTCGCACCCAAACACAACTGCTAATGTTTCTTTTTCAATCTGGGCATAACGCTGTTCGGTTGGCGTTAATGCCCTTGATGCATAAGCTATCGGTGCCCCATCTTGCAAAATGGTGCCACCTAGTCCTTTCTGAGATGCATCAACTGTCAATGTCACTGGTTTTGTTACATCATAGAATTTCAGCGTTGGTGCTGTTGTCAACATTGTTTTTAATTGCGCTACAGCATCGGACTGCTGTTTCAGCCAAGCCCACTCAGCATCTTCTGGAAGAAGCTGCCTGAGCGGTGACGTAATGTCTGACAAGTTCGGCAAATACTTTCCAAAGTATGTTACTAGTCCTAGAAATCTGCGTAATGCGGCCTTGCAATCTGGTTGAGGCATATCCACGATTGCTTGCACTTTCTGCGGGTCCGGTTTGACCCCATCTGCACTTAGTAATCCTCCTATGTAAACAACCTCTGAGAGTCCAACTCTGCATTTGCGTCTATTGAGCTTTAACCCCTTCTCCCGTAGGCGATCCAATACTTTCCTAAGTCGCTCGTCGTGTTCCTCTTTCGTGCGTCCCCAGACTAACAAATCGTCGATGTAGCTGATGACTCCCTCCAAATTTTCCAGAATTTGCGTCACTGCTTTATTAAACACTTCAGCACTCGAGGAGATTCCGAACGGAAGACGGAGAAAGCAATATCTCCCAAAACATGTGTTGAATGTTGTGAGCATAGAACTTTCCGTATCCAACTTTTGTTGCCAGAATCCATTGGACGCGTCAAGAACAGTAAAGTACTTCGCCCCAGCGAGTTTAGTGCTAATTTCATCCAATGTGATCAATGGAAAATGCTCCCGTTTCACAGCAGTGTTTAAATCTTTCGGATCTAAACAAATACGTAGCGATTTATCTGATTTTTAGCTCAGCTGAAAAGCTGAGCTATTCATATGAGTAAGTGGTAGAATGAGTGTCCGTCTGTCTGTCTGTCTGTCTGTCTGTCTGTCCGTTAAACAGGCACGTTTCAAAACTATGGTGGATAGGCGATAGATTTTCCCTCTGAGGCGTTGAGACCCTTCAGGACTCCTGAATAGACCAAATGTGGGTCCGGCAGGATGAGCGGTTTGGCCACTAGGTGGCACCGAGCGAAATTTTCCAAAAACTTTTCCAGCAGCTGATTTCTCAGTTGGGGATCATGAATCAAATCTAATTTTATAGAGCAAAGCTTTCTCTTTCATTATCAATAGGCGTAGTTCATGAATTTCTCACCAGGTGGTGTTACTGGCGCAATTTAGTGAGCACCCCCCAAGAAGAGCATTTTAAATTTCGCGCGAGTTATCCCACGTCCAATCACACATGCAGCGAACGTCACGTCTCGAGTCTGCGCAGTTCAGACGTAAGGAGACCATGCTATGGAATAGATCGCGTTCTGTCAATTCAGAGGTAAGTTCTCATTAAATTCACAATTTCATAGGCGATAATATTTGGCTGCTTGTGTTATTGCATGTTGATGACATTAGGGAAGGCTTGGATTGTTTAATTGGATGTGATTAATTTGAAATAGTTCGTCGACGATCGTCGAAAAACGATCTGCGAAATGCAGCTTGGTTGGTCTGAGAAACGATGTCAAAGTCCGGCTTTAAATCATGGATTTCTCAACAAATAACTCTTGTCACATAGCAGAACTAATGTGAATAAACAAGACAATAATAAACATCGTTCTGATATCATCGGGTAACGTTGGCAATGTACATAAACAGTGTAATTGAGGATCGACGCCAGCGATTTGAAATATCAACAAACAATAAATGCGATATGATACACACTGACACTTGCACACTGTACATAGCACAATGCTTCAAACGGGGCCGATTCATCACTCTTATCACAATGTATTCCCAATCATATCAATGAACTTCCTTGATCATTCGGCCCTAGCGCCTTATCAGTTGTTGTTGGCCTTGTATTTGATATAAAACTTGGCTAGCTTACCTATTCTATCAAAATTAAAATGTTATCTCCTCACCTCATCATGTTTTGCAGGACAGGAATGATCTGCAGCTGCATTTGAACATATTTTGTGACCACATCTCAAAGATGACCAAGAGAGAGGATCGAGCTATGACTTTGCACATCCCATCGACTTCGGTGTTCACCAGTGCAATTATCAGAAGAGCCAGGCAATTCTAGTATTCAAGTATTTTATTCTGTAATACTTACCTCAAAATTTACTAAATAAAGAAAACCGCATGTGGCAGTTGGTTAAAAAAATCAAGTCTATCTGTTTAAAGTTTTTACTTGCTATCATTATTATCAACATTTCAATGGTGGCATTCTGCTAAGGTTTGTTAAGAGTTTCACTTGACTTAAGCAGGGTGTACACTAGTAAAATATTAGCAACATTTTACCAACATTTTACCAACATTTTACCAACATTTTACCAACATTTTTACAACAATTTTGCAACAAGCCCTTCAAGGCCCTGTGTTCACTAGCAACAAAATTGCAACAAATTCGCAACATTTTTACAACATGTTGGTAAATTGTTGCAAACTTTTTAGTGGGAACAAAGGGAAATAGGTATTTTGGAGGGAAAATGGATGATTCCAAGGAGAGAAGATGTGTTTTGAGTGCTTCTGCAGCAATTTTAGCTGTCATTGTTGAGAGACGGAAGAGGCGGCGAAATAACCAAAGAGAATATGGACCAGGCCCTGGATCAAAATGAGGGTGGATGATGGGGCATACCACTGCCTGTTAAGGCCGCGTATCCATAGGGTATGCCCTTGTGTAGTGTGGCGTTATGGCGTAACAGCCTTGTGACCTGGCACTATGCCCTGAGTCTCCATTGGATATTCCTTTTTAGCTCACCTCTTAGCAGAGGTGAGCTTATCCCATACCGTGGCGTCCGTCGTCGTCGTCGTCGTCGTCGTTGTCCGTCGTCCGTTAGCAGGGCACGTTTCGTAACTGTTAGAGCTATTGAGTTGAAACTTGGTACACATGTACCCTTATGTAATGACACCTTGGAGACCAAGTTTCGGTCCGATTCGTTTCATGGTTTGGCCACCAGGGGGCCAAACGTTAAAAGTGAAAATATGCAATATCTCCCTTAATAGTAGTCGGGAAATTTTGAAAAAAATATGGTAGGTACTTCTAGCAAAGGTGCATCATATATCCTCCGGGTTTTTGATTTGCCCTCCTTTTCAAGGTCACAGAGGTCAAATAGTGTAAATTGGCCGTTAGGATGTAACGATGGCACGTTTCTAAACTGCAATGACTATTGATCCCAAATTTGGTACACATTTACCCCTTAGTCAGGTAATCTCAGGGACCGAAGTTTGGTCCAATATGATTCACCACTTGACCACCAGGGGGCAAAATCCAAAAACCTTAAAAATTTGATTATTCCTTAACTTCTTGCCCGATTGCCACCAATTTGATATCATGGGTACATCTAACCGCCATACAATATATGTCACACAGGTTTTTAATTTGACCTTCTTGTCAAGGTCACAGAGGTCAAATGGCGTAAATTGGCCGTCAGGCCGTAACTATGGCACGTTTCTTAACTGCAATGACTATTGATCACAAATTAAGTACACATGTACCCCTTGGTCAGGTGGTCTCAGGTACCGATGTTTGGTGCGATCTGATTTGCCGCTTGGCCTCCAGGGAGGGGGCCAAATCGTAAATTCTTCAAAATACCATTATTCCTAGTATTACTTGCCTGATTGGCACCAATTTTATATCATAGGTACATCTACTTCTAACAACCATTCAATGTGTCACCCGGGTCTTCTTTGATTTGACCTACTTTTCAAGGTCACAGAGGTCGAATGTACTGTAAATTGGCCATTTTGGGGAAATTGTAATTGCTTGGACCTACATCAAACCTAACACTACATGACACAATACCATGCTCTTTATCCATCTTTCCTCCACATGAGGTGAGCACAATGGCCCTGGCCATTTCATTGGTCATGTAGGCCTTTGTAGTCCTCATTTCGCAGCGGTCAATCGCGTTTATCCGCACGCTGTCATTATTTCAGAAGACAATTTCTTATGAATATTGAAAATAAAAATACAAGTAACTTGTATTTTCACTTGCAACATCAAATTGACATGTACATGTATTTAAAACCTGACTTTTAAGCAACAAATTACAGGTTCGTGCTCGTTATGATAATCATCAGTTTCGGGGTCCCAGAGTAGTTCCCGTTGATGAACCTCTTGAATTAATTTCGCCTCAGACATTGCTTCCGTGTTGTTCACTCGCAAAAGAATGGACATGTTCAATCCCAATATGGGCCTATATTCCCAATCCACAGTGCATATAAGCCCGCAATGTGACACGGCATAACCTATGGGAACGATCAATAACACCAACGAAGGTTCATTGTCCGTGTGGCGCGCCAGGCGGTAAAAAGGGAATGTTGTGCAGGGCACGGAACAGCCTATGGATACGCAGCCTAAAGGAGTTGCGGCTGACTGACAAGCCGTCACACAAAAACTTCTAGAAAAGGTTTCATCACCCTACGAAGCAAGACACTCACTTGAGAGTTGCTATACCTGCTTCTTGTTCAAGTCACATGAACTCCGGTAGATCACATGACGCAAATCCTATTTCTGATTGGCTGAAGAGTTTGCAACATTTTTACAACATGCAACAAAGAATTGCATTGCATTTAATTTGCAACAATTTTACAACATGTTGTAAGACGCGTTTTGCTCTGTACACACTGCGCAACATTTTTGCAACATTTGTTGCAACTGGAAATGTAAAAATGTTGCTAATATTTTACTAGTGTACACAGGCCTTTAGGCAATAATAGAGTTGGGTAGAGCATTTTGTTAATGTTACCCTTTTAGTTAGGGAAACTGGTGCCTTCTGCATTAGGTGGACCCCACTTACTCATCTGTCAGACCGGCCTCACACGTCGGCAGTAGAGTTTAAGGTCCAGTCTGTGAGATTTACCCATTTCTACCCAGCCAAAAGCGGGTGATTGGGTTAGTCTCTTGTGTCTTGTTTCTTGTGTCCCGGTGCTGAAAGGATCCCTCCACAAGGGCAGACTACATCCGGTGGCACTGAAGTATGGAAGAAAGACAGAAGACGACCAATTTGCGAAAAGGATCATCATCATCATCATCATGGTAACAGCTGAGGATGAATCATGTTGCTGTGTGTAGAATTGATGGTCCAATATAGGTTAGGTTATCTGTTTGCGCACACATTGCAAGGGTGGAGCTTGCTTGAAGTAGATTGCGCCAGTCTACCGTAATTCACTGTTACACATCCAGAAGCTAATATCCTTAGGCTTTGAGTCCTTAGTTTAGTAGAGTTTGACGAGTAATGTAATATATACGAACAACGCAGCAACAACTCAGCTGAGCGCCAGGCCCTTGGGCCTCTTGTTCAACTAACACAATTGAATTTACCCAATCAGTGGGCTCATCCACTTTTTTGAGCACATTCATACCAACCAATCGATCAAGTTGAGTTTTGAATCTATCCCGCATTGCAATGGGAAATTTCCTCGGCGCATGAATCACTGGTGTCACTGATGGATCAATTTCAATATGATGCTCTGGCACATCTAGACAACCAAGACCTTCGAATATATCCTTATATTCGTCGAGTATGCATTCACTATCGGACGTAGGCCTATTAAGCGCATCGATACATTGAAGCAAATTCATCTTGACAGATGGGCGAAGCCCTAGGACCGGATCACTGCGTTTGTCCACTACTACGAAATCCTCGTAAAACGTGTTATCCTTGTATATGCATCGAATCCTGCAACTCCCTGCCACCGGTAGCTGTGTTCCGTCGTAAGTGGTTAACCGTATTTTCGTTTTTATGAGATCTCGTTTGTTACAGATCCGCTTGAATAGGTTATACGGCAGCACGTTGGCCTGTGCTCCCGTATCTATCTTTAAATTCACGAAAACCTGCCGCTGACCATCTTCAGTTTCGTTAGCCATTGTTGATCAGACTCGTCTGTTCCCTTTAACTGATTGATGCTGCCAATGAACAAAGACTCGTACGTACCGTCATCGTCCTCCTCCTCTACGCTGTGGACTTGTTTATTGGTTGACCTGCAGCAGCGGATGAAGTGATTTAGCCTTTTGCAACCCTTGCATTGTTTGCCATAGGCAGGACATTGCCGTGGTTGATGAAAAGTCCCGCAATTCCCGCACTTGGGTCCGCTGCCTTTATACGTTGATTGGTTATGATAACCCGAGGCGGCTTTGTTGTATCCTTGTCGGCCTACTGCATTTACTGTTTTGTGAGTCTGTTCATCACGCCGCTGTCCGTTAGACAGCGAACTCATCTGTTCCTTGGTTAACTCAGCTGCCCGGCATATATCTATCGCCTTGGTGAGGGTGAGTTCCTTCTCCCTAAGCAGACGTTCCCTCGTGCGATCCATTCGTATGCCAAATACAATGCGATCCTTTATTAAGGAGTCTCTTAGAGTGTCAAATTCACAGTCCTTGGCTTTTATTTTTATATCCGTGAGGAAACAGTCAAAGGACTCGCCTTCCTGCTGTATCCTTGAATTGAATCTATGGCGTTCAAATGTTACATTCTTCTGAGGCGTGCAATATTCCTCGAATTTTTGAATAAGCGGGGCGTATTCGACATCATCAGGTAATCCAAATGAATTGAAAACTTCCAGTCCTTCATCTCCGATTGAGTGGAGAAGAAGAGCGACCTTGACAGGTTCCTCCGTTATCCGTGATGCCGTTAGAAATATCGTAAATTTCTGCTTCCATCGCCTCCAATTCGCCGAAATATTCCCCGTTAGAGCAAGAGGTGCCGGCGGCTTGAGATTCGGACGTTCTGCCATGACTATTTGTGGGCCCGTGTTTTCCTCCTCTGTCTCGTCATCGGACGACATAGTCCATGAATACTGATAGTCCACCCTAAGAACGTTATGATCGTCGAAGAGTGACCACTTCTGTCACCATGTTCTGTTTCTTGCTCAGGCATAGATGCAACACGCACAACGGTCGACAGGTATAAGCCAGTTTATTAAAGTAACTAAGATATATAAAGATACAGGTCACGTGATGATTAGTAAGCTATATAAGGTATATAGCTTCATGTTTTTGTTAATGACAAGTTAGTTGTCTTACCATATGTACAGGTATTCTGCACCGGCACCACAACATATTGTCCTCCACAACTTTTTGGAAACTTTATGTTGAAACAATGCTTCCCATCACTTGATTTCTTTTGCCCTTTGTGTTCTGTTTCTTGCTCAGGCATAGATGCAACACGCACAACGGTCGACAGGTATAAGCCAGTTTATTAAAGTAACTAAGATATATAAAGATACAGGTCACGTGATGATTAGTAAGCTATATAAGGTATATGGTTAGTATAACGAGTAATAGGTAATTTCATAACACTTTGTGACCATTCTCATTGAAGTGAATGGCAGCTAATTCCATTCTGAAATGCAAAACAAACATTTATTAGTACAAGTATGCCTAAAGTTGTTTCAATTTATAATAGTACATGATTTCGACACATCTTATATTTGGTTGTTCAGCGACAGGTAATGATTACACTTTGACAAAAAAAGGGTTTTTACCTGCTCTTCATCCCTTGGTATCCAAAATGGTACATTTTGGGCACAAAATGATTGACAGTACTATGGAATCCTTCCAATCCGGATGTTTGTCCATCAGAACTCAGTCGAGAGACTGAGCCTAGCACAGTCTTGTTGAGGAGGACAAGCCGACACAAATCATCGTACTGTTGTGATGCTGCAAATACACAGAAATACAAAAAAAAGTTATAATGATTCTCACTCTAGTCTCAGCCTGCTATATTACATAAAGGCAAGAACTCATAAGTATAAACATGAATATATAACACCATATATATTCTTGGAATAAAATGCCCTTACCTGGGTCAAACCACCCCCTAGGTGGAATTATTCCATGGCTGCACTTTGGGAACAATTCGTTTTCGTGGTCGTGCTTGTTGACTATATGATTTGCAAGGGACTTCCACTTGGCAGAAATAAGAGCACCATCATAATCACTGGTAACTGCTGACCAGTACAGATGATTGATGATGCTCTTCTGCCAGCTAACCACCTGTGGAAATTTCTTGAAATGCTTTTTCAAGCGCTTCTTAATACCTGAAAGAATGAAATTTCAAATTACTACAAAGATAAATATTTAAAGTGGTATATCGGACCAAAATATGTAATTAGTTCATATTCAAGAAATAAATTGTATATAAAGTGTACTTCCGTATGGAAAGTGTTACGCAGGAGAATTTCACCCTTTCTTGTAAAAAAATGTTTTTATTGATCGAAAATCAAGCCTTCCGAATCACGGCAGCTGAAAGGTCAAAAACGAGGTCAATATGTTAATTTTGGCTCGTGACGTACGTGCAGGGAAACAAAAATCAAAATGGCGTCAAGCAATGAAACACTAGAAATGAATGCAGAGCTTTCTTATTCGGATTCTTCATCGGAAAGCAGCGAAGGACCGATGTTTGAAGAGGAGGAAGGTAGTGGTAGTGAGTTCTACGACCCGGAGATGGAGAATGGGATTGCTCCATACCAATTCAAACCGATGACAGACGGGGAGTCGGCAGAGGAGGAGGAAGAATGTCAAATGGATGACGATGACTGGTTGCATTTGGATAGATGGTACGTTTTATTCCGATTTGTACACTAGGCATAATATCCTCACCGCCAAAATGGCCAAGGCTTAGGTTAGGTTATTCTACAGAAGTGTACCCACCTCGTATTTTGTCATCATTCTGTGACTTTTGAGACGTTTGAAATGTCCGAAAATAGATTCCTAATCAATCCAATGCACCCACTAGTTACTAGAAATCAATGTTCGGATGTGTGGCCATGCCATAATAAAGTCAACACTTCGTCAATAATGGGTAAATTTTTTTTTTCTTAGGCTTGATGTATTCTAAGTTCTATAAAAAATCTTTCTTATCCTGCTATCTTTTCACTTTCAGTTGCTCCTGTGATAATTGCCAGCCGATGTCTGTGAAGAGAGAGTGCCTGTGCTGCCGAAAAACTGATCAAGTCAACAGCTTGGTTCTAACAGAGGAGATTAATTGCATCACTGATCATCGTGACTTTGGGCCAATATGTTTACATGAAGGAGTGCTGGATGTGGCGTGGCTTGCCTACAAGCAGCAGTACAAGAAGAATGCATACGAGGGACCGAAACACGCAAGACTGAGGCATGTTGCATACAGACAATTTGTTAGGTGGACACAAGGATATTTGGGGAAAGACATTCGTGTTGTTCTGCCATCGTGTGTGGTGTACAAGGTGCGGGCATTCTTCCCACCCCCTGGACTTGAGGAGGAAGCCCACTTTGAGGGATTTCATATGTTCGATGAATGAAGACAATAAAAAATTAATGATAACTAAAATCAATTCTTCATTTTTCATGCAGTTAGAACAGCTTTCAGGCATCTGGGCATGGTTGTTACAATGCATTGACATAGGTCAGTGGAGACATCATACATGTCATAGTAGGAAAATGAAGTTCCAACCAGACCCAGTGAAATCCCTACCAGACCCAGTGGTGCAATACAGCAGTAAGCACTTTATTCTGTTTTTCATGTCCCCATCACTCAATATTGGGAAACAAGGTTATCCTGAAATGTCATACTGTAAAACCAGAAATTTTTGCTGGCTATTTAATTTTGCGGGTGCCAGTAAACCACTAATAACTACCAGCGCAAAATATAAACTTTTATTCAGGTTAGCTGAAGGGCAACCGTCATCGTTTCAGCAAAATTAAGTGGCACAAGATATAAATCTTTTTGGGAATTTCCACCCAAGCACAAAAATGAATAGCTGCAAACAAATTTCAGTTTTGGCTTGTTCAACCCATCTTCAGGGATAAAAGAAGGTACAATGTACATATATATCAAATGAACCACCAAAAGGGTAATTTACACAATGAACTCTTTCATTTTAGTCAATAATATAGACTAGCAGTTTGTAAGGTGACACAAAATCATATTTTACAAGCCATACCATCAACAAGGAAGTGTCTGAACATTCAAGTTGTCTATATGTACTTTGTAGTACTCCACCTAAACTATTGGAAATGTCCCATACACAGAATAAGTCAAAAGCGTTCGAAGGACTTTCTATCTTTGATCAGTTCTTCTTTGGAAGGGCGATCAAACTTGGAACAAACTGTTGGTGGGTCCTCCGAGATTACATAGGACTGTCCACTGGTGACCAATTTCTGAACTTCAGTGAAAAATATCTGCACATATCCTGAAAGAAAAGCGACGCACATGTTATTTGAAAAATAATTACAAAGAAAAATGACTGCTTTACTTTACATAATGAGCTTCCTTAGCAGCCAGGCCTCAGTTGCATTCTAGTAGAAAGGCCAACATACTTCTGCACACTCTTTTTTTCAAGCTATTTTTGGGCTCACCAGTATCCATAAATCATTTTTACCAGTGATATAAGTCAAACCTGTCAAATAAACTCCAGTTTCAGTGCTTGAAAAGCATATCTCTGGTACTGTCTGTTCAATATGAAGGGGTTTGAAAGAGTCATTCATATCCAAAAACCAGGCACTGAATCTAATCCGAATAGACAGTAATGCTCTTAATTTGGTACTCTAATTCGGGCTCTGTGGGCAGAATCTTTAGATCCTCAAGTTGCTTCCAGCATTGGAATCGCCAGCCCTAGCAGGACACCTTTCACAATGAATGTGCATGTCAACATCATGTGAACTTACCAAATGTCAGAGTCTTCTTCACTGGTATGACAATGCTGTGTCCTTCTCTACCCCTGGGGGGTCACCCTGTTGAAGTAAGGAATCCCATTCCTAGCAATGCGTTGACCTCGACCGGAGTTCTCATTGATGTGGAGAGCGGCCAGCTGCAGCCTGCAAGTACACAAATCATGGAAATAACCTTGATTTACCTTGAAATGATCAACAATGACTATAGAATATCTGAACTCTTATAAAATGATGGTTGGATTTGGTTGTGACAAGGTGTCAACAGGAGTTGGAGAATAATGGCTCTTGCACTTCATATCAAGTTGAAAATGTAAAATTCACACCCAGGCGATCACCGATACAAGTAAAAATCCCTTAAAACATTAGATTCTTCTAGAAATATCAAATGCTTCCTGCTCGTCCTGCCAAAGAAATAGCACACAAACCAAGAGACTTGAGCACATACCTGCTTGCCATTGAATTGTATCCAAAGTGATACATTTTTGGACAAAAATGTATTAGGCAGCTGTGGTACCCTTCCAGCCCCGAGGTCTGCCCCTCAGGGCTCAACTTTTCAACACTCTTGAGGAGCACTTTGCTAAGCAGAACCTTACAAATCTTGTCGTATTCTTCAGTGCCTGAAAAAAGAGAATTATAATCTTCAGGAAAATACAATTTATTGTTATTACAGGTGCTTGTTCGTCTCATTCGACTTGGGGGTTGACCTTGGGACCTCATCTAAAGGTCTCTTGATCCAATTTGGCTGCCACCATTAAAAACAAGAGGCCCAAGGGCCTGGCGCTCAGCTGAGTTAATATCATTAATATCTTCCCGGTGTTTAGTTCATTATGCATGAAAATGGCATGCTCCATGGTATTTGATATCCTTTTGCGTTCACTACGGTACCAATGTTTTTGGTTGACATAATTATGCCACTGTTGGAACATTCTCATGGTTTATGGTATGCACCTGTTGATGGGCCATATGAATAAAAACTAGCATAAGCTTTTACTCCAGATTTTGAAGTATTTAGTATGCTTCAAAAATTGGAATAGTTTAGTTCTTGTGAAAGCAAAGGATTTTTAGAAATCAGTATTTGCTACCAAAACAAGTAAATGCTAGACTACATATGAACGAAAATGTAGGATGAACCTTTTACTTGGTAGTATAAATGTATTTTCTTGGAACCATGTAGCCTTTAAAAGTCGAAGTGAATGGTTGGTTGTTCCTCTTTGCCGGACTGCATTCACATTTTGTTTGGTGGACATGTCATGCAAGAATTGGTCAAACCATACATCCATTTATGGAGAATCAGAGTGCATGGATTCCGAGTCATTAAAAATGTCTAAAGAATTATTCTTGGGTCATGAAGGGAAACCTGCGTTGTTTAGTATGAAAGTGAAAAATATGACAGAGTTAAGAAAATTATGTTTTATTGAACAATAGTAAGTTTTGATTGTCTGCTTGGCTCCTTGCCAGTTAAATAACATGTGACTATACACAAAATAGAAAACTTTGGTGGAAATTGTAAATCATTTTTAGCTCACCTCTGCTAAGAGGTGAGCTTATCCCATACCGTGGCGTCCGTCGTCCGTCGTCGTCGTCGTCGTCGTCGTCGTCGTCGTCGTCGTCGTCGTCGTCGTCGTCGTCGTCGTCGTCGTCGTCGTCCGTCGTCCGTTAGCAGGGCACGTTTCGTAACTGTTAGAGCTATTGAGTTGAAACTTGGTACACATGTACCCTTATGTAATGACACCTTGGAGACCAAGTTTCGGTCCGATTTGTTTCATGGTTTGGCCACCAGGGGGCCAAACGTTAAAAGTGAAAATATGCAATATCTCCCTTAATAGTAGTCGGGAAATTTTGAAAAAAATATGGTAGGTACTTCTAGCAAAGGTGCATCATATATCCTCCGGGTTTTTGATTTGACCTCCTTTTCAAGGTCACAGAGGTCAAATGGTGTAAATTGGCCATTAGGATGTAACGATGGCACATTTCTAAACTGCAATGACTATTGATACCAAATTTGGTACACATTTACCCATTAGTCAGGTGATCTCAGGGACCAAAGTTTGGTCCAATATGATTCACCACTTGACCACCAGGGGGCAAAATCCAAAAACCTTAAAAATGTGATTATTCCTTAACTTTTTGCCCGATTGCCACCAATTTGATATCATGGGTACATCTAACCACCATACAGTTTATGTCACACAGGTTTTTAATTTGACCTTCTTGTCAAGGTCACAGAGGTCAAATGGCGTAAATTCGCCGTCAGGCCGTAACTATGGCACGTTTCTAAACTGCAATGACTATTGATCACAAATTAAGTACACATGTACCCCTTGGTCAGGTGATCTCAGGTACCGAAGTTTGGTGCGATCTGATTTGCCGTTTGGCCTCCAGGGAGGGGGCCAAATCCTAAATTCTTCAAAATGCCATTATTCCTAGTAATGACTTGCCCGATTGGCACCAATTTTATATCATAGGTACATCTAATTCTAACAACCATTCAATGTGTCACCCGGGTCTTCTTTGATTTGACCTACTTTTCAAGGTCACAGAGGTCGAATGTACTGTAAATTGGCCATTTTGGGGAAATTGTAATTGCTTGGACCTACATCAAACCTAACACTACATGACACAATATCATGCTCTTTATCCATCTTTCCTCCACATGAGGTGAGCGCAATGGCCCTGGCCATTTCATTTTTATCTATCAGGGGAAACAAGCTGATGATGATCAAGTAAATCATTCATGAGAAATCGTTTTGTTGCTGAAGCTTGCATGACGAAGTTAATGCTAAACCTTTTCTTGTGCTCTACTGCGCCACCGTAGTTTTCTATTTAGACCAGCGATGACGTCATTTCTGGTGATTCCCTACGCTATTTGGTATTGTACAGTATGCAATGTATTTTTTCAGCGCTGTCAGTTGCCGAAGAGAGTGCCGTAGCTCCCTCAATTTCCAATCAATTTTTATGGGAGTGACATTATTGTATTGCTTAGAATGTCTACTTTTTACTCATGAAAGAATCGTAGAACTAAAACTTAATAGGCGAACAGAATCATGCCGATTCACTGCACATACTGTGGGAATTCTCCACTTCAAAATACATCGGCGATGTCATCGCGAATAACAGAGCATGCACTTCCGATATCGTTTTCACAGAAATGTGGCCAAATTTTCAAGAACTAATTTCTGAAAGTAGTCCCTAAAGACCTTACGACTACCACTGAAACGAACTGGTGATAATATCGCCTACCAGACTACCATCGTCATCGAGCTGAGTGTCATTGAGCTCCAAGATTATTGCACATGGATCGAGTAAACAACATGCCGCCATTTTGTCTCCGCTTCGGTATTTCGTAGGCCGCTAAAATGCACCTTCTCAATTAAAACCAACATAATAAGGCCTCACATCGTTGATTGAATAGGAACACCACACAAAACACAATAAAGTGGGGGTACAATCGATTACGAAGCTGAAGTGAACAGTGATTTATTCCTGGAGCTACTGCTGCTTTTTAGCTCACCTCTTAGCAGAGGTGAGCTTATCCCATACCGTGGCGTCCGTCGTCCGTCGTCGTCGTCGTCGTCGTCGTCGTCGTCGTCGTCGTCGTCGTCGTCGTCGTCGTCGTCGTCGTCGTCGTCGTCCGTCGTCCGTTAGCAGGGCACGTTTCGTAACTGTTAGAGCTATTGAGTTGAAACTTGGTACACATGTACCCTTATGTAATGACACCTTGGAGACCAAGTTTCGGTCCGATTCGTTACATGGTTTGGCCACCAGGGGGCCAAACGTTAAAAATGAAAATATGCAATATCTCCCTTAATAGTAGTCGGGAAATTTTGAAAAAAATATGGTAGGTACTTCTAGCAAAGGTGCATCATATATCCTCCGGGTTTTTGATTTGACCTCCTTTTCAAGGTCACAGAGGTCAAATGGTGTAAATTGGCCGTTAGGATGTAACGATGGCACGTTTCTAAACTGCAATGACTATTGATACCAAATTTGGTACACATTTACCCCTTAGTCAGGTGATCTCAGGGACCGAAGTTTGGTCCAATATGATTCACCACTTGACCACCAGGGGGCAAAATCCAAAAACCTTAAAAATGTGATTATTCCTTAACTTCTTGCCCGATTGCCACCAATTTGATATCATGGGTACATCTAACCACCATACAGTATATGTCACACAGGTTTTTAATTTGACCGTCTTGTCAAGGTCACAGAGGTCAAATGGCGTAAATTCGCCGTCAGGCCGTAACTATGGCACATTTCTTAACTGCAATGACTATTGATCACAAATTAAGTACACATGTACCCCTTGGTCAGGTGATCTCAGGTACCGAAGTTTGGTGGGATCTGATTTGCCGTTTGGCCTCCAGGGAGGGGGCCAAATCCTAAATTCTTCAAAATGCCATTATTCCTAGTAATGACTTGCCCGATTGGCACCAATTTTATATCATAGGTACATCTAATTCTAACAACCATTCAATGTGTCACCCGGGTCTTCTTTGATTTGACCTACTTTTCAAGGTCACAGAGGTCGAATGTACTGTAAATTGGCCATTGGGGAAATTGTAATTGCTTGGACCTACATCAAACCTAACACTACATGACACAATACCATGCTCTTTATCCATCTTTCCTCCACATGAGGTGAGCACAATGGCCCTGGCCATTTCATTTGTGTAGCTGCCATGTTTTGAGAACTGGCAAATAGGAGACTTCATTGATGGCTGACGTCATCGGGCGGGAATTTGAATCAGCAGAAATAATTAAAAGGCAGGTAGCGCCCTCTCCTGTTAAAATTTTGAACTTTTTCTCAATAAAATAGTTTTTCAAGAATTTTATCTTAATATTAAAGCATATTTCGACTAATTCTGCTGCTCCTAGGCCGATATAGGCCAGTTTCCTTCATGCGCTCTCGCTCGCAGGAAGTAGGTCGAATGGCGACAAATTTTGTTTTGAAAGTAGAGTTTGACCAGAAGTATCCAGAAATGCAAAATTGAAGTCTCTAGGTCTTATGGTTACAAAATGTGCACCATGGGTTTAACGGACGGACGGACGGACGGACGGACTGACAGACGGACGCCACTGAGCAGCTTGTTTGACAAGCTCAGCTAACTTTGTAAGCTGAGCTAAAAATTAGTACAAATATTGGTACATATGAGCTTCAGGAGTTCATCTCAGAATCAAGTAATTATTCCTGACTTTTGAACAAGAATTTTCATATAACAATTTTGATTACTTGAATCTCCAGTCTCAGGCATGAACAGACACAACTTGGCTACATTTGGCAGGAGCACTTGTACTCACTCTTTTTGAACCACTTATGGCATTTACCAGGGGTTGTTTTTTTTTATCAAACATGCAGACACTGAGGATATAACTCGCTCTTGTGCTCATGGATGTTTGCTATGTGGTTGACAACTGACCACTTGGCTAGTCGTAGTGCTACATTGTCACCGCTAGTCTTGACGCACCAGTAAAGGTGGTTAATGATGCTGCCTTGCCATTTCTCCACTAGGGGGCATTTCTTGAGCTTCTTGAGTTTTTTCTTCAATCCTGAGGTGAAAAAATGAATCAGATATAAGAATCTCGACATCACATGTACAGTGTATACACAATTAGCCCTTCTTGAGTTTTTTCTTCAATCCTTAAGGGAAAGAAATGAACCAAGTTTAAAAATGACAACATTACATGTATATACAAGTCATGCATGCACCAGTGGTACCATCATCATCTTGATACAGTGGCAGGTAAGGTCAATATAACTGTTATAAATTGTGTTTACTTTACTGTACACAAAGCCCAACATGGAATTTTGACGGAATTACTTGCCTTTGGCAACATGCCAAATATCCAAATAATGCGTGACAGTGCCAGATTTCGCCTCCCTCAACCATTTTGCAATTTGTTTTTTTATATATATGTAAATTTATTAATCAATCTTATGATTAAGAGGAGGCATAAAAAAAGCAATATGCTTAACGCTTATGCCCCCTCATTACACTCTTTACAAATTACATAAAACACAAGATGGACAACTGTAATTGACCGAGGTCAGATATCACAAGATATAATGTGCAGAGATATCAGCGAGTAAATCTGCGTGTTCTTTCAATGTAAGTTTGAACTACTGAAAATATAGATATATTTATATCATGGGAGTAAGCCTCGTTACCAAAAAGAAAATCCTGTACACTATACGGTAAAATTCTAGGTGGAGGAAATCTATCCTCAAGTTCAAGTACCAACTGATGTCTCTGCGCAGTATACCGAGTGCAGTGAAAAAAGTAATGATATGGATTCTCAACTGGCTTGTCGAAACAATAATTACAAGACGGGTCAGCAATGACATGATTTATAAATAAATGATAATTCAACCCGCTGCAACCAGTCCTTAATCTACAGTGATATATATTCCTCTCTCTCTTGCAATTTGTTTGTGACCATCAGTGGTGAGTTTGATTTGTAGGTCTGGAAGGGCATTATCCATATAGTTGAGGGTCCTCTCTAGCCCCTCAATTTCCATATGATAGCTGGACTTGACCTCAGACACCTGCAAAAAGATAAAAACAAAGCCAATGAGTGAAAATGAATGTTTCATGTTCTGTTTTCTATGTTACTGTGTACAGAAATCATTCAATGTTCCAACCGAATAAAGGGCAACAAAGGTGGGGTTTCTGAAGATGTCAGGGCAATCAACATTGTATTTACCAAAATTAATCCTAAATTTGTTCACCTAAATTGAATGACTTTTGAAACAGGAACTCATTAGATGTATGTTTAGGTATCATATCATATCAAATAATGCGTAATCACAAACTTACCTGCACTAATTCCATGGCAACTATCTTGTTCTTCTCGGTGTCATGCAAGGAATATGATCCATATTTTGCGTTATGCCCCATTGAATCGCATCGGGCATCCCCAGAAAGCAGATGAGAATCCCCCATATCTACAATGCACCTTATAATTTCCTCTTCGAACAGATTCCTAATGGCTTGGTGCAGGAAACGTCGCTGGTGGTCAAAATACGTTGTTGTTGATATACCCTGAAGTCCCAAAAATGTCAACATCCGGAGGACCTTTGAAGGGACTGAGCCTGTTGACAATATGGCTGTTGACAGGCCAATGTTCCCAGCAGGAATCTTTCCAACTAAGTCCTGGCTGTACCATTTCGTTTTGGCAAGGCAGTCCAGACACTGTTGCTCCACTGAAACCATAGTTCCCATTTCATTGCAAATTTCAGAATCCGTTGCCCCACTACCACAGACTTGGCATCGTCGGAAGAGACTAAGAAGTTTGTGTCTCTGCACTGCAAAGAGGGCCAAGGACCCAAAACCAAGTGGGCCAAGTGTCACGGGTTGCTCCAAGCCAATGGATATATCTCTGCAAATGAAATGAGCACCTATTTGTAAGAAATGTCAAAAAGCTTTTGAGGAAGAGCATCATCTAAGATAAACATTGGTACTGGTAGAGTAGACCATTGTGAGCAAAATACACCTACTTTAAGTGAATACAGATATAATAGTTGATCCATATTAGGGCATTTGTGACCCCAGTGGTTAAACGTAAGTATTTGAAATTGGGTTGAGATTCACCCAGGTGCCCCAAATTATGTGAAAAAAGAAAACGTGAACCCACCCATGGATTAAAGTTGGAACGACAGCCTTTATGCAACAAAAACAATAAATTGACTACACTCACGCTTCTGAATCCATACTCCAGTTAGGGTCATTTTCCTCATCGTCTTCAAATGACAGCGATGAAACAGTATCCATTGTGTCATCTCTATGCTCCACCATCATTTGCTGTTCTTGTGCCTTTGCTTTGGGTGTTGAGCAAGTGGGCATTGGCAGGTCACTGCATACATTTTGAGTTTGACCATCAAACTGGGTGCCCTTTGACCTTTTTAGGACATCCGGTTGTCTTCGCACCTGAACACGTTTATGTGCTACAGATGATGCAGGAAAATGAATGCATTCAACTGAAAAAGAGAAAAAGGAAGTTGCTAAAGAGCAGACCTTTCAATCTAATGGGAACAACTGCTCCTGCATGCACACCATAGATCATGGGAGGTGCTTTGCTCTCCTATGATTCTGATTATCATAATTCAAAATAAATCAGAATTAGATTTGTGAAAATAATCTCTAATGCTATTTTCCTATTTGCACTTAGTGACTTCTGACCCCAGCTCAGCTTCCTAACCCTTGTGGTTGATGCCTACCAACAGCAGACAGACGGACACCATTTGAACCATTTTACTAGCTTAGTTGACCTTGTCAGCAGAGTTAAAAAGATTTACTTACCTTTTCTTTTTGACAACATGGCTGGAGGTTTCGGGGGGATATCTTCATGCCAAACTGCAAAGAAGCTTCATTTTAAAAATAGTCTTGTGTCCAGGTAACATAGCAAGTACATAGGCAGATTTAGAGGGGGTGGCAGCGGAATACTACCCCCTCCCTAATTGCCAGTGTTGTTTTCAAAGTCAGAATATTTTTGCCTGAAATTAAATCCTCATTTCTTCCTCTCAGAAAGCAGGAAAATACTCCTAGAGCACTTCACTTTTTTCAAATTTTTCTTGAGGAGGGCCCCTGAAACCCCTTAAGGTCGCACTGAGAAGGGTCACATCCCCTAGTTTAAGTCAACTCTGGATCTGCTCTTGAAGTACGGTGCAGCTGTTTAAATGATTAATTAGATAAAAATCTGGTGTTCATGATTTAAATTTTCAATACAAACACATGCCATACAGTGGACTTAGAGTAGACTTACCTAAACTTCTTGACAGATGGAAGCAGGAAGGATGAATACCTGAGGCTTCAGGTATGTCCTGATGGTCAACTCCGACAACGGTCAAGCCCTCAGCTTCAACAGATGTACTGGGGTATAGAGCATCATACTCTGCCACTGCCTCAGCAACAATCTGAAAATCAAATCACCATAATTAAATGAAGTAAACAAGATCAAAATGAAATCACCATGATCGTACTCACACCATGCAGACTTGTAATCATGTCATTGCTTTGGGACTTATCATCATCATATACATGTATGGCATCAGGCCCCTATGTACTGTACATGGCATCATGAATTTTTATTTAAGCTAGAGGAAATTAACAACTTCTATAAGCAGATACAAAGAGAAAGAGGTACGGCGATAATTAAACTTTAAAAGTCTAGAACTGTTGTCTCTTATTAGAGCCTAACAGTGAGGGCGCCGTAGGGTTAACAGGATTTGAGTGCATCCAGTTGATACTTACACGCTTCCTCTCGAGCTCTTCTTGATGGCACCACTTGGCTCCTTCGAAACCTTAGCCTTTTCTGGAAAGAGAATGCTGGGTACTGCATCCTGCTTTCTACGCAGCACAACCCTGAAATGATATGGATAAACTTAAAATTTTGTGAGGGTTAGAAATTGGACAAAATGACAGATACCAGATACAGGTCAAAGGCCAAGCCAAAGAAAAACAATTCTAGGTATCCGGGGAGGGGGGGAGCAGAACTATAGGATTTGAGATTCTGTCAGTTTAGCGCAACCTTCTCTTTAGTTCCATGACGATGATTTCGATTCAATGCAAACCATTGCAACACAGTTGCTTGCGATTGACCACTCCGGGCTGCACTGACTGACACACACACACAATCACAAGCCACTGGCACTGTGCAGTGTGCAATGATATATCCTCAGAAAAGATACCCACATAATATATAATATATAGTGTGTGCCTAGGCTACATTTACTGTACATCATGTCATAAGTGTACATTTTGTAATGTAAAATACACATGCTGTTTGTTTGAGCAATTCTCTATTTACTACGAGCCAGATGACATTGTTTACTTAGTAGGCTACTATTAGCTATATATCGTCGGCGGAACATATTAGGGGCCTACCTTTTTCCATTCCCCAACATGATATCTGGAGGCTGGGTAAAACAATCGCTGGTGAAATGCCTCGAACAAATCACAGCCGATCTGTTGCCTGGGGCAGGTTCCTGGAACCCAATCCTCGACCTCTGTACAAATTTTACCCATGCAGGCCTTCCCTCCGACCCAACAGCCGGGAAAGCAAACGTCGAAATGCCAAGTGCGGCATTGGCCACGTTCTTGCAGCCCCCAACTACACAATAGTTGGGCATAATGGAGAACAAATACGGCTATTCAAAACAGCTGAACCATGCATTCAACCATTATCAAATTATTGTTTGCAGTATGAGCTCCCTGTAATGACGTCACTGCCGAAGATTACCGAAGATTGCCGAGCGGTTTCAAGGTGTTTTTTTTCCTCGTTCGGCCGGAAAGAGAGGCACACAAAAATGCCAAAATAATGAAAACTACGGAGAAATAAAGTTTATCAGGTGCCATTTATTGACAGTTTGTATGCATATATTATTGTGACAATTCTAGTTTTGGTCCGATATACCACTTTAACTGCATGTATTGTTGAAAATCCTCCTTCACAAGGCTTCAGGAAAATAGTGTAAAAACAAAAATCTTCATTGGTTCTATTCCAGGTAAAACTAGCAATTGTCAAGATAGTGTGAAACCGTATCCTTCCTTTCCTCTCTCAAATACTTGGCAACGCCAGTGTGCCCATCTGTTGTAAGGTCCATTCTTAGGAGTATCAACAGAGTCAAGTGCTTTTCTGAGGCCCAGGACCTCCATCGCTTGGCTTTTCTTACTTGCTGGCTCAGATGACTGCAAAAGTATGGGAAACATAAATACATATTTAAGAGTGCAGATGTTTGGCTGAAAGAATAATAACAGTATTCTTGATACAATTTTAATAAACCATGAAAAATTCTGCTTATGATATGGTCACTATCAACATACCACAACAAGCTCCATTGAAACGATTGCATTCCCTTGTGTATCATGGAGGGTGTACGATCCATACTTGGCGCAATGGCCCATCGAATCGCACCTAGCATCGCCAGACAACTGTGGCATATCTCCAAGGCCAAGGTTGATGAGTGCCTTGAAATTCTACTCTTCCCAAACATCATGGATGGCTTGGCAGAGGAACTTCCTCTGGTGGACAAAGAAGGTAGACTCCGAGTATGTTTGAAGTCCCCAGAACTGCAACATTCGCATCGACTTGCTAGGTATACCACCAGCACAGAGCAGGGCTGTCGAAAGACTAATGTTGCCAGAGGGATAGGTCCCAATCATTTCCTGGCTGCTCCACCTTGTCACTTCATCACACCTCAAACACAGTTGAGATATAGTGACAAGGGTGCCATTCACTGAAGCAACATTCGTCTCTGCACCCCTACATCCACACTGCTGGCAGACCTTGAACAAACTCCTCTCCGACACGGCATACAGTTTGAAACTGCTGTTGTCACATGTTTCTTCAGACTCTATAGACTTGTTCCTGAAAATCATAATCAGTGAGAATTCCGAATCATAATGTCGATTATTTCATAAATGTATTATTGACATCTAGAGATGACATTGACACAAGATACTTTGTAAAACTTACATTTCTTCAACAGACAGATTTGGGTCCCAAGTCGGATCTTTTTTCTCACTGTCATTCTCGTCAATAAATGAGATTGACTCATTTAAATTGGAGGCAGCAAACTCATCATCCTCATCGATTCGCCTCTTCTTCAAATGCTTGGGCCGTGGCGTGGAAGACGACGGAGGATCGTCTGCTTTCTGTGGTGTGGTTGGCTTCTGTGTGGCCTGTATTTTTGGAATGTCTGTCTGTGTCCTGACAGACCGATAATATATTTTAGTCTGGCAGGAACTGTTCACAACGTCGGGGGATATCTGGCAATGGATTGATTTCTTCTCAAGAAATGTTGGGGGGAAATTTGTCACAACCACTAGAATTAAAAAAGGAAAGACACATATCAAAATACAAGTTGCTTAACAAAGAAATTTACTACATGTACAAGTAAACCCTAAATCACTATATCTACTAGTCCTATTACTAACCATTTGATCTTGCAAGCCTCTTCAGCCTATGCTTGGCTTCCAATAGGACTTGTTCTGGATCCGTCTGGACACCAATTTCGTGAACCTCACTGGTAGGACTCATTACTGGTAACATTTCTAGTCGGGTGTCATCTGCGTCTGTGCTGGTACTCTGATGACTAGCAGAAGCACGACCTGCATCATATGTTGCCAACGCTTCTTCCACAATCTGTTAAAAAAAGAGTTTAGGGCTTAAAAAATCATTACAAACATGACTCATGACAAGACAATATACCATGTCTTTAATTATTGCGATGTATCAGCAACATTATACGATAGGCTTACCGTGTTCTCTCCCTTCTTTTTAAGTAGTCGGATGGCCGTGATTGCACTGCTGGCTCCTCCGACATGTCAAAAGGTGGGGGTCCAGAAGGCTTAGCTGTCTGAGCAGAGTCATATATTGTCGGCACTGCATCCGAATTCTTCTTCCAAGTTCTGGAATAAAAAAACAAAAATGCTACCAGTAGGCCCCTACACTACGGTACATTTTAAATCAATGACATTAGGGCTATAGGCTAGGGCTGTCAGTTAGTTGTAGCCTACAATGTAGCCTACTTCAGGTCTATGGCCTTAGGCCTATACGCTAGAAGTAGTACAATCTGGACAGCAGCCTAGGCCTATGGGCAGGCTGCATGCACCACTAACTGCACACACACCTCATGATGACTCATGCATGCAACTTTTGCAAGCACAATGATGATGCATGCAACATGCACTAGACTAGGGCTAGGCCCCCATCTCTTTTCCAGCTTCGATCATCACAAAAACCGACAATCATGGACCTGATGGTCATAGGCATAGGCAAAGCGTAAACATACCTAGTTATTTTATATCCTGACTCCTTGCTGCAGTCTACAACGTTCCGGGCAAGTGGTTCGTAACAGGTCCTATCGAAGTGTTCGGAACAAATCACAGCCGATCGATTCTTCAGCTCAGGCTCCGACCAGTCTTTCCTTCTGCACAGCACAAAATGAACCCATTTCGCTCGAATACCTTTCTCCAGCGGAAAAGCGTGAACTACGATCCCCGTAGCCTTGTTTGCAATGTTATTGTAACCTCCAACCACACATCTATTCGGCATTTTTAAAAGACAAATCTAGAACTCAATCGCATAAACTACATATATGGCGTACATACAGCCTCGATCTCATAATCTGGCCCGGTTCCTTCAGATACGTCACCGGCCGAGATGAACCGAATATCACCGAAGTGTTCCGAAGATGCAGGCCTAATTGTGTTTGCTAGCCGACGATCGAATTCCACGAACAAAATGCTTAATAAAACATTTATGATAGATTTTTATTTCAGTGTTAGCATCGTATTATGGACAGTTTGTACCAATAATTAATCACTGTAATCGGTTTTTCCCATAACCGTAGGTCTTTAAGAGCCAAACCTGTAATGTTGAATATAAAACGTTAAACAGTATTTACAATTATTATTATAAAAAATAAACGTATTGTGGTTACTAACTGTGGGACATATGCAGAATAATAGCGGTATGATGAGACTTTCGAGATGTCCTTTTCCTTTTTCATTCAACCGTTACCCAAGGCGTCGCATCCGTAAACTCGTCCTCTGAATCTATGATGACTGTCAAATAAAAAGAATTATGACACCTGTTACATTATGACCGGTCTGAATAACAGCAAAAAAACGTAACATGTTGGGTTTTTTTCAAGCAGTGTTTCGTAATTTGGATTAGTGATGCATACATTATTCAACATTAAACCTGATGGTGAAGAGTATGCTCCATGTGGATCAAAAATCGATTGCATGTGCGTGTGTGTGGGGGGGGGGGGGGGCATATGTACAGGGTCAACATAGGGTTAACACCTATGAAATTCATGATTGCATCTTCCTGTGTTGTTAATGGCTATTGAAATCAACTCACCAATGCTAGCGTCTTTTCCGGACACTGCATCTGCATAACATAACTTCTCGACCATTTTTTCAGGTTTTCGCTGTAAAATAAAAGCCCTGTATTATACTCTCTGCACCCCTGAAAATATGACATGTCGGACAACAAAATAAACACAAACTTACCCTTTCCACATAAAATGATGCCATGCTTTTTCTCTATAGACACACGCTTTGTTTTTTTACACAATAAACAAGTTCCGTTCTGACATCGCATAATTGCGTACTATAATATTTTAATACATAGCATCCTTAAATACCAAGTAAAAGTTATTGTCATTCGCGTAATATGCAGACCGACAACTTTGCAAAATGAACCACTACCTCGGGGCTATTTCGATTTTAATAATTTGCATTGTGTCTCGTTCAATAAATGTAACACGTGAGTCATCGGCCATTTCAACACATGTCACCACCCCTGGCACCACGATGACACCCTCGCAACTGTCTAATTCAGGGTTATACGCTGTAAATGCAAACTCAAGGGATTTTCTCACATAACTTGGCAGACACCTTTGCAATACAGATTTTCCATTTTGCTGCAGTTCCCAGCCTTCATCTCGAGATAGAGCGTGAATGTCAGGATATTTTGCAAGATATTCTATGCATTCAACAGCTGTCCGAACCGTTGTTCTTTGCATTTTAAAAATCTCAAGCATCTCAAACGGTCCATATTTCTGTTTTACAGGGATGGTGCGATTTAGACAGAAAAGCGTACTGTTAATCATTACATTGCCAAGAGACACCATTTTTAGCTCAGCTGACAAAGTCAGCGGAGCTAGTCAAATAGCTATTCGATTGGTGTCCGTCCTTCCTTCCATCCATCCTGCCATCCTTCCATCTAGCCATCTGTAGACAAAGTTGGGCATTTTGTAATCATACAACCGAGGCACTTCAAATCTAGTCTTGCTTATAAACACCGCAGAAAATGTTGCTTACAGAAAAAAATTTGGGCGATTGACTCAAATTCAGCTCCCCAGGGGGCAAAATGCGTAAATGAAAAAACAATTTTTTGGAGCTCTATTCCAGCAGATAAAAGCTTGAAATAAAGTTGAAAAGGTCTTCATGGTACAGAAGTTTTGATATAAAATAGATTAGTGTCGATTTATATCACCAGTTGGCGGTAGTGAGCAAAACTGTTGTTTGACCCCGGATGATTCCGCTTTAAATTTCCCGCCGCGAACTGACATGAAAACCTCGAACCAGGGAATACCGGACTGCTGGTATTGCCAGTGCATTCACTGTATGAACGGCTCGTCTGGGGTAAATTGACGAGGCGGCTCGACCCTCCACTGTGCGGTCGAGGTTACCTGGAGTACTATCATCAAGAAAATGGCGGTGACCTTTTTATTTCTACCGGAGCGATGATTTTGTAAGTGACAAATTTTCTTATTTAAGCCTTTACGGAAATGTATTTTGGTACGAAACTTCACACGTTTATAGAAAAGATCAACGAGAATGTGTTCAAATGCCCTCATAACGATGAGTTCAACGGAATTTGGTCAAAGCAACCTTCGAATGGAGTCAACTTTCTTTGCGAAATTGAGGCGACGACCTCATTATTTATCGTAATTTATGCAGATCTGAGTCCAGCTGATGGGTGATGTTCTGAGTTGTGTTGCAAACTATTGGAAACTTCGGAAATTAGTTCTATTAGTTCTACTATTCTGCAGGAGTATATTATAGCCATTGATGTTGACAGCTAAAAGCACGAAAACTTTGTTTATTAGACCATATCCACAACTCCGTGGATATGGTCTATTGTTTTTACTGAGCCGATCGACAGGACCCGAGGGATGTGGTTTTCGACACGTATCTCCGAAACTGCCGCACTTAACGACCTGAAATTTGGTTAGGTTACGTTTCATAACCTGCTAACGAACAACGTGTACTTTATTTTTGCAGTCGTTGCTTACTTTTTTAGTTTTCGGGTGATTTTTGATGAAAATCGCCGGTTCTGAACCGTTCCGGTAATAGCACTGCCTCCCGCGTTTTTACCGATTAGGCAAGTTGCTCAACGTTGATCTGTCCCGACCTGAACAGGTGGGAGGATACCCGCTACATGGAAGAGCGAACAGACATTTCGTCTACGCATTCTAGACTGGGTGAGTGTGATTTTTTCGTGATTGTAATCGCCCTCAAATTTGTGTTGAAACACTGCATCAGACAAAATTAACTCATCAGAGGTCAAGAAAAGGATCTTAAGAATATATATTCGCTGTTAGTTTGGGTGATTATAGGGAGCACGTCCATCTTTTGAGGCAAACTTGTCATCCGAAAGTTTCCAGATCCCCGCAATGGCGTATATACATTCATCAAAAAAATTACGAATTCGGGCAAGTTTCATCAAACTGTGCGCCTTAAACACCTAAGAATGTCTCAAAATCACCCAGACTCTACACATGATATATACCTTCACTGAAAATAATTGCTAAAACCTCGCTTAACGTGTCGCGAGTGCTGAAAGCAACAGTTTTGGAGATCGTTTTTCTGTACATCCTGCTCACTCCTGTAGAAATGTACAGTAAAGCACGTATACACGTGCAGTGTAAATGGACACACGAATGTACACACCTTCTGAAAATATTGTCAGCAAAGGTGATAAGTGTTTGTTCTGAATTATGACAATGAAATTCATAGACTATTAGCAGGTAGTCCTGTTGGTCTGAATAATGAATGATAAAACTTCTGGTGAAGTTATAATATTTCCTCGCTCTGTTTTACAGCCTGACGCAGTGACGGGGATGATCAGCATCTGTTCTGTTCTGCGACCGCATCAGTCACGGATATAGGAGCCTTGACCACGAGGAGCTGATGAGGCAAAGTCGTATAACCGTCTTAACCTTGACATCGGTGCAGTGCTGAATTTGCCGTCCGAAGACAAACCAGTATAATATTCCAGCCGTATTTCGTTCTTTTCACTGTAATACTTTTACTTCAAAAAGACTGAATAAATAAACCTACTGTGGCAGTTAGTTTAAAAAGATATTATTGCATTTTACGTTTTTACTCTTAGTGCTGATCGGTCATACCCCTTGGGCCTGGCCGTAACCTTGCATACTGGTTGTCTCGATGCCGTATGCTATGACCATGTATATATCTACTGGACTGGTTTGTTGCACCATGTCGAAGGAATTTTATGTAGAGATCAAGACACTTCCCTCACATCACAATCTACACCTCAAAAGAATGGTTGTAAAAATCCTTGCCATGATTCCCGGTTGCCCCTATGTTGTGACCATGCATGCATCAATGGCCTGGGATGTTGCAACCTACACTTCAAAGGAATGCGAAGTCTAAATCACATTTATTTTTTGTCCCCAGGTTGTGACTTTCCTAACGGCAATTGCAGACCATATCCCTGGTGATAGTGTTTTGTCATCTTAAAAATGAGCACCAGGACAAAGCACCAAAAACCTGCCACTTAAGATCAGATCAGAAGTTACCTACGTGGTGCCAGTACCCACAAGTGCATGATTGACACCTAGATCATTTGAAGAAAAAATTGGCAGCAGAACCATGTGTGCATGGAGGGAGGTATTATAATATAAATACTGTGGAGACGCAATGTATTATTGGTCGTCCCAACATTGGGAGCTTTCATCCCCACCAGCCATATCAGATGGCCAACTGGTTTCCCTCACTCGACCAGAAAACTCATCAAAAGATACGAAAGATGTTGAGATTCAGATTACATTTGCTTGTTGTCTGCTGGATTCTGACCATCCATATGCTGAGTTGTTGCAGTCCCAGAACCATCGCTAATTCTAGTATTTATGATGCACCTACTGTCACAACCTAATTCAGCTGGTTATTCAGGGTTATTTGCCTCTGATTTATCTCGTTATATCCTGGTGCAAACCTAATTTCTCAACATGACAAAATACTTTCACCAGGGATATGGTCTGCAATTTGTTGTTAGGCGAATTGCCCAATACTAGTTTATCAAACTGTATCGAGTGTTATCGAATTGAATGGTCCTCGGGTCTACCAGGTGGCTATTTCAAGAGTATATGAATCTACGAGTATGTGTCATAGCCAATCTACAATAAAAGTTCTTTTTTACATCAATGGATTATGATCTGATCATACAACACGTCCAATGCCCTAATTTTCTTGAAATCAGCACAACATTGAATATTGGTCACTCTTTAGATCTAAGAGATGGCACCAAAATACGAAGTATTCGTTCTTTTACTGTCAACCATAGAGGAGAGAGTCAGAGTGACAGTCTACAAAGAATCCATTCAGAATCCGAAGTACCCGGTGGGCATTTGTTAAAAGTTTTTGAGTGCTGGTTTTGTTTGGCGCTTCTGGCAAAAACCTTTTTAGCATTACAATAAAATAAAATACCCTGCTAACGTTTAGAATAAGGATAGTACAGGGTGTTAAAAAATACACTGAATATTTTAAAGTTAAATAATTTCTTGATGAATTACTTTTTTCTAAACATTTCTTCACCAGTAGAAAGTAGGACCAATAGGATTTTGTATGGTGAAAACAACATTAAAAACGACTCAGCCAATCACCCGTGACAGGCCATTCATATCACATGCCATTTTCGGACCGGCCAATAATGCCAGATTAGACCAATTGGACCGGCCAATAATGCCAGATTAGACCAATAATGACCAATCATGCATACCAGGTAAAGCAGGATTGAATTACAGCATGTTAAACCTGTTGCGTAATATTCGGTGAGTATTGCGACCAATGTGAACATGGTAAATGGGGACAATAGTTCGAATATCTTTGAAGATGCAAAATGCCTTTCTCGACAGAAGAGACAATTTGTAAGTAAGAGAATATGTTCATTCCTTTTTCAGAGGCCTGGTTCAGGGTAACCCAGTTGGATGAGCATTGACCATTGACCTTTGGCATGTAACATAAATCCTATCGGTCCTATTTTCTACTGGTGAAGAAATTTTTGGAAAAAAGTAATTTATAAAGAAATTATTCAACTTTAAAATATTCACCCTGTATAATTTATCAGTTAATCGCATTTCTCATTAAATCTGTTTCACCCACTTTCCATTTTTTGAATTTAACATCTGAACAAAGACAATAACACTAACAGTGGCATTAACACCCTCAAATAGATGTAATTTGATATAGTGAATACTAGTAATTGACCTACAACACTCGGTCATCACGCATTGTGAAAACAACCTAATAATAAAAAGACAGATAATTGAAAGCCATTGAAAAAATGCACAATGGGAATATTTACCATATCAATAAAATGCTACCCAATGCAAATAATTATCAACATGAGCAGAGTACTTGCATCATTTATGGCAGGAATGAATACCATGGCATCATCTACATACTTAGGTACTCTATTTCACTTGCTGCCCATACAATGCTGCTGGTTCAATTCAAAAGAAGTACATGCCATTAAAATGTGCCATTGTTGTCGGAAGACTTTGACCTTGAAAAGTAGATCAAATAAAAAACCTGGAGATGTCTTCCTTGCTATATAAGAACTCACCATATTTTGTTTTCTAAACTTTCAGACCAGTATTAAGCGAGCAATTCTATATTATAGAATATGCGAAATGCAAAAAAACTAGCAATGAAAAAATTCTATAATCAGGCGGAAAAAGGGTGGAATTACGCCTATAGGCGGTGAACTTTCATCTATGAGTTATGTTTAACGGATGGATGGATAGATGGACAGACAAACCCTATAGTATACTGTAACCCTGAAATTTTTGCGGCTTTAAAAGTTAGCGATGTTTTCAATGCAAATTGCATTAGAGAATGAATTTTTGCGAAATTAATATTTGCGTTTGGGGCGTTCCTTGCAAAAATCGCGAACAAAAAATGCTCGCGAAAATTTCCCAATTTACAGTATAGATAAAAAACTCAGCTGACTGTCAGCTGAGCTAAAAATGGCAACTTTTTTCTTGGAAAGTTTGCACTTTGCTTTCACATCTAGTGAACAACACTCTGAGATGACACCCCTTTCAATTTGTAAGGTTTGATTTTGTAGTTTTTCCAGGGTCTATCAGTTTCATAACTGATAACCTGATTGAATAGTTGAAACTGACCGCATTAATTTTTTTAGGAAGGACATTGCAACAGGGTGGAAGAATGCCTATTATATTTAGGCCTAGGCCATTCAACCTACTTGAAATAGATGGCTTCTCCATAGAAGCTTAAGATGGACACCACAGGCCATGAAATTTAAATCCTTCGTCGCACTAAGTCCTTGACCTTTTTCCATGATCTTTTCTGCAGTGACGGCTCCTTCTCAATTGCCTCCAGGCAGTCTTTTTTCCCAGGTATTTTTTTGAGTCTTAGATATCATCCCAGTTGTTTTTCCACAGCCTCTATTTCCTCATCACTCCACAGGGTATGAATATGTTTCTTCTTCACATCCTTCAACTTCTTGCATGTCTTGGTCTTTGCTGATGCTCCTTTCTTAGCGCCTGTGAATAGAACAAGTGAAAAAACGTCCAAGGACATTTATTTTGCTTGACGATGCTGTTGCTGGTAGCACACTAAAAACAACTATTTTTCCTATCCTGTTATGAGGACGCATGGATGGTGTCAGAACGACTGAAAATCATGCAACTAGATACTGACCTCTGTTCGCAATGTACACCTGCCTGCTTTGAATGCCCAAGCTTATGATGCGAAATACCACAAAGAACATAATGCCCCCCACTTGTCCTGTTATTGAGCAGGGGCTTAATTACCACAGTACCCGAATGACCGCTGCTGTGCAGCATGTGGGTGTACTTCAGCAGAAATAGACTCGTCCTGTCTTTTGTGGAGGATTGAGATTAGGGACGACAGCCATGCGAATAAGGTCCGGGTCTTATGTCTTACCTCACAATTCGATGCCTCACAATGGACTCGCCTGTTTGCCCATGCTCAATCGGAGACCGTGCTCACATTATTTGTCTGTATTCATGCCTTGTATATATTAGAATATTGGAATTAGACTATCATCTTTTTCCCACGTCTTCTGTCTTATGTTTGGAGAAAAGCAAATGCACCAAACAAGAAATAAAAAGTTCAGTCCTACCTGTCTTGCTTTTACCCTTTGTTTCAAGAGGTTTCTTCTTTTTTGAGCAACGTTCATTACCAATACCGGTAGATTTCCTTTTTTTCACCTGAAAGTGAAACTTTCGAAATTAAATGTGCATGCATCAGTCAAGAAAAAAAATTTGGATCCAAAGTGAAAATCCATAACAGGGTATTAAACAAACATTGCTGTGACCATTGGTCCTGCTTATTGAGCAGGGGCATAATTACCACGGTAACCGATTGACCCACTGCTGTGTGGCATGTGGTTGTACTTCGGCAGAAATAGACTCGTTCTGTATTTTGTGGAGGATTGAGATTAGGGACGACAGCCATGCGAATAAGGTCTGGGCCTGTTTGCCCATGCTCAATCAGAGACCGTGCTCACATTATTTGTCTGTATTCATGCCTTGTATATATTAGAATATTGGAATTAGACTATCATCTTTTTCCCATGTCTTCTGTCTTATGTTTGGAGAAAAGCAAATGCCCTAACAAGAAATAAAAAGTTCAGTCCTACCTGTCTTGCTTTTACCCTTTGTTTCAAGAGGTTTCTTCTTTTTTGAGCAACGTTCATTACCAATACCGGTAGATTTCCTTTTTTCACCTGAAAGTGAAACTTTCGATATTAAATGTGCATGCATCAGTCAAGAAAAAAACTTGGATCCAAAGTGAAAATCCATAACAGGGTATTAAACA
Organism: Lineus longissimus; assembly: GCF_910592395.1. Taxonomy (NCBI): domain Eukaryota; kingdom Metazoa; phylum Nemertea; class Pilidiophora; order Heteronemertea; family Lineidae; genus Lineus; species Lineus longissimus. The sequence continues at coordinate 10,376,582 of NC_088323.1, read as the reverse complement.
AACATTGCTGCTGTGACTCCAAGCACAACTCAATGTCCTGGTCATGATGCAAACTGTGAAGAAGATGAACGCGCATCTTCTAAATGCAACGGCGATGATTGAAGATACAATATTTTCAACAAGGAAGCAAGAATGGCCACCTGTTCTAATGAAATGGTCCAGGCCAGGGACCATGTGCTCACCTCACCTTGCAAACATAGTGTGGATGTTCACCAATATTTTATTGTTGGTAGTTGGAATTTGAATGATTACTAACTGGTTTTTTTGCAGTTATTTTGAAGAGCAGTTTACATACAGTTTACATACTAGGACAAGTTCACATAACCTGCAGTATGAGGTGGTGTAATCTCTGACAATTCAGGATAGTACGGCTAGGGTTGATTCAGAATCAGACATGCATTGACCAAAATAAAAAGAATATCAGCAGTGGACATGAGAATGTATAATAGCAACAAAAAAATTACTTATGATAATTTCAGTAAGGACCATAATGTAACACCAGAATAGGTCAAGAAAGAAAGGACCTTTCAAAGAGAGGACTTCTAATTCATCACATGAGCACTGCATGAAAGAAAGGACATGGCTTGTTGAAAGGAGGCTGCGAAATTATAAACACTGATCTGGTAATAGTTTGTCATAATTGGATGTGATTAGACAGTGCATTTGATGTGCACAAGAACTCCAGTAGGAAGAAAGCAAATGCCCAGGGGCACCCCTCCCCCCCCCCCCCCCCAAAGGTGGTCAGTCAGAAAGCATAGATTTTCCTTAAGCTCATTCAATGAAAGAAAGGACATAGGCACATTGAATGAAAGGTGAAAGGAGGCTGCTTTTGTCACATTCTGCCGCAGGGCACAAGAAGAATGTCCAGTATTGTAAAGTCCAGGAATTGCGAGGTTCAAAATAACTTTCTTTCGTGCTTGGGGCAGTTGAGTTTAGAATATCAATACCATCACTTTGATTAGCAATTCTCAAATTTCCTCTTTTTGTATCAAGTGGTGTTTTGAAAATGAATGAAATAACCTATCATATGAAGAACAGTATCAATTGTGACTCTATCCATACAAATGGATGCAGGGTATTTGGTCATAGTGGAAAGGCTGTGAATGAGAGTGTTGTACTTTTATGGGACAACTGTAAAGTGACAAGTAATGTTCCGGGAGCTAAACAGAGGATTTAAAAAAAATAGTTTAGGCCTATTTTTAGCAAGATTACTGTTCAAGAACCCTGTTATCTTGAAGATGTTTGATTTATGGTGTAAATCTCTTATCATTCATTCTGTAATTCTGCTAACCCATTGTATTTATCATTTATTAGAGACCTTTCCCTATCACCTTTGTGAGGTTTTGCCTAGCAGAAATGTAAGGTTGCCTGCTGAGGCAATTTCTTCACTATTTTCTGTAAGGTTTCTCAAAATTTGGGCTGTCCAGTGGACAAGTCAATTTGTTATTTTGGTTGCCCAGTACATTTTCGAAGCATTCCTGGCACCTGGACAACCTATTTGCCATGATGAATGAATCATCTGCATGTCTGCTGAAACTAACTTCCCACACTTGGTACACAAGCATAATTGTGGACCGTTGTCTTTTTAACTTCTTCCACAAACCAACCATGCTATTAAAACCAGGAAGGCCCTTTTCAAGAACCAATCAAATAAGTTTCAAGGAAGAGTTCCCTGAAAGACAATTCATCTCTTGACCAAGCTCCACAATAAAAATATCATGATAATGGGTTAAAATTAATTTTTTTACTAATTCCCAAAACGAAATTTACAACAAATGACTGAATTTGTGAGGGAGGATCAAATATAGGAAATGTCCGAATAAATAACTGATGAAATGTAATGAGAAAACCTACGCAATGTGAGAAAACCTACGCAATGTCAACTCTGAATATTGAAAATCCAAATATTCAAGTAAGTTGTAAACCTTGTTAGGGACAAAAATCAAATATCTAACAAAAAACCACCTATTTCACCAGCCATTAGAAAGATACAGCCTAGAAAACAGGTCTTATGAAACTTTCGTGGTTTTAAAGCTCTTTTTTCATTGTTCTGTTCAAAAGTAGTTGGAAAATGGGTGTTCCTAGGTTAGTGGTGGTCAGGGGATCTGCATGCTGGACCTGGCTGACAAGCAGCAGCAGATCAATGAACACGTACTTTATTGCAGTTTTGTGACAGTCACTAGCTTCAGCCATCTCAAGACTTTCTGCATTGCAAAATATGATGCAATACCATTCAATTGTGTCAACATTGTCATAAATGCTTACCTTTTCTTGCTGACTGTGTTGTTGTCTCTCCTTCATCCGAATCAGACTCATCGGACACTGCAAAGAGAAATTGTCATGTTGGCTACGACCATATCTTTTTTCCCTCAATAACCCATTCTTATATACTGACAATTTCAGTTGTTGTAGAGAGTACATAGTCACATAATCAAATATGGTTGCAATCCGATAATCAGTTTCAGAGTAATTGGACTTTGTCTAATTTTCAAGATGACCCCCCTGGCGATTAGTGGTGTTGAGATTTGACTGAAAAACAGGAACATTGTAGAGAGTACATACATGCATAGGCCATAGCCATATAAATTTTGGTGGACATCTGATTATTGAAGCTTGGTGGCCATATTTGACGTTCGAGTGGATCAAATGTTTTAAGCATGTCCACACAAGTTTAGATCCTTCTTGCTGAAATAGTAACGCCAACGGTGATTTAGCAAGCTTTGATCTTTCTGACCTTGAAAAGTAGGTCAAATCAAAAACCCGTAAGACATGTCATGTACCCTCTCTAGATGCACACACCATAAAAATTTGGTCAGGTTTCGGCCATTGGTTAGGGAGTTATTGCACTTTTTCTGTTTTCACATTGTGCCCCCTGGTTGCCAACCAGAGAATCAGAACGGACCGAAAATTGGTATGCGAGCAGATTTTACCAAGAGGGACATATGTATGGAGTTTTAAGTGAATCACTTTAGCAGTTACGAAACGTGACATGCTAACGAACACCAACCGACAAAGACAAAGCCATGTCATTATAAGGCTCACGAGGCGAGCCAAAAACCTGAAGATTTCCATCGAAAACATGATAAAACGAAGCAGTATTAAAACAGTTCGATCATTCCTATTTTCAAGACCTCTTGAACCTATAGCCTGTTGTTTTGTGCCAATTGTCCCTACTGTAACCTGATTTAACAATAAGGCCCTTGTTGACTTGATATGGATTGATGTGAGTTGAACAATCGAGCAATGCAAAGCGTTTGCAAGTCCCACTGAATGAAAACATAAATGACGTGTTTGACTCTTTAGGCATGTTATTTGTAAGGTGAATGTATAGACTGCAAAAGTATAGAATGAGGGTTTGAAAGAACAAGTTTACCACAGTCAGCCAATCCCCACAAGCATCATTTGAGTAGGTTTGATATATGTAATCATCACTGCAATTCCAAAATTTCGTAGCTTTTTTATTAGCTCAGCTGACAAAGTCAGCTGAGCTTGTCAAACAAGCTGCTCAGTGGCGTCCATCTGTCCGTCCGTCTGTCCGTCCGTCCGTCCGTCCGTCCGTTAAACCCATGGTGCACATTTTGTAACCGTAAGACCTAGAGACTTCAATTTTTCATTTCTGGATACTTCTGGTCAAACTCTACTTTCAAAACAAAATTTGTCGCCATTCGACCTACTTCCTGCGAGCGAGAGCGCATGAAGGAAACTGGCCTATATCGGCCTAGGAGCAGCAGAATTAGTCGAAATATGCTTTAATATTAAGATAAAATTCTTGAAAAACTATTTTATTGAGAAAAAGTTCAAAATTTTAACAGGAGAGGGCGCTACCTGCCTTTTAATTATTTCTGCTGATTCAAATTCCCGCCCGATGACGTCAGCCATCAATGAAGTCTCCTATTTGCCAGTTCTCAAAACATGGCAGCTACACAAAAAAGCAGCAGTAGCTCCAGGAATAAATCACTGTTCACTTCAGCTTCGTAATCGATTGTACCCCCACTTTATTGTGTTTTGTGTGGTGTTCCTATTCAATGAACGATGTGAGGCCTTATTATGTTGGTTTTAATTGAGAAGGTGCATTTTAGCGGCCTACGAAATACCGAAGCGGAGACAAAATGGCGGCATGTTGTTTACTCGATCCATGTGCAATAATCTTGGAGCTCACACAATGACACTCAGCTCGATGACGATGGCCCGCTACCTGGCTACGGGCTAGTACTACGGTAGTCTGGTAGGCGATATTATCACCAGTTCGTTTCAGTGGTAGTCGTAAGGTCTTTAGGGACTACTTTCAGAAATTAGTTCTTGAAAATTTGGCCACATTTCTGTGAAAACGATATCGGAAGTGCATTCTCTGTTATTCGCGATGACATCGCCGATGTATTTTGAAGTGGAGAATTCCCACAGTATGTGCAGTGAATCGGCATGATTCTGTTCGCCTATTAAGTTTTAGTTCTACGATTCTTTCATGAGTAAAAAGTAGACATTCTAAGCAATACAATAATGTCACTCCCATAAAAATTGATTGGAAATTGAGGAAGCTACGGCACTCTCTTCGGCAACTGACAGCGCTGAAAAAATACATTGCATACTGTACAATACCAAATAGCGTAGGGAATCACCAGAAATGACGTCATCGCTGGTCTAAATAGAAAACTACGGTGGCGCAGTAGAGCACAAGAAAAGGTTTAGCATTAACTTCGTCATGCAAGCTTCAGCAACAAAACGATTTCTCATGAATGATTTACTTGATCATCATCAGCTTGTTTCCCCTGATAGATAAAAAAAATGATTTACAATTTCCACCAAAGTTTTCTATTTTGTGTATAGTCACATGTTATTTAACTGGCAAGGAGCCAAGCAGACAATCAAAACTTACTATTGTTCAATAAAACATAATTTTCTTAACTCTGTCATATTTTTCACTTTCATACTAAACAACGCAGGTTTCCCTTCATGACCCAAGAATAATTCTTTAGACATTTTTAATGACTCGGAATCCATGCACTCTGATTCTCCATAAATGGATGTATGGTTTGACCAATTCTTGCATGACATGTCCACCAAACAAAATGTGAATGCAGTCCGGCAAAGAGGAACAACCAACCATTCACTTCGACTTTTAAAGGCTACATGGTTCCAAGAAAATACATTTATACTACCAGGTAAAAGGTTCATCCTACATTTTCGTTCATATGTAGTCTAGCATTTACTTGTTTTGGTAGCAAATACTGATTTCTAAAAATCCTTTGCTTTCACAAGAACTAAACTATTCCAATTTTTGAAGCATACTAAATACTTCAAAATCTGGAGTAAAAGCTTATGCTAGTTTTTATTCATATGGCCCATCAACAGGTGCATACCATAAACCATGAGAATGTTCCAACAGTGGCATAATTATGTCAACCAAAAACATTGGTACCGTAGTGAACGCAAAAGGATATCAAATACCATGGAGCATGCCATTTTCATGCATAATGAACTAAACACCGGGAAGATATTAATGATATTAACTCAGCTGAGCGCCAGGCCCTTGGGCCTCTTGTTCATATTCTCATTCAAGGATCACAAATGTGAATAACATTGAAACCAAACAACCCCTTTGCCCTCTCAGAAAGAATTCTCACCCCACTGCTTCAAAGGAATAAACTAGAAATATGCATGAATAACACTTACCAGCGCCACTGACATCGATGTCGTTTAAGGTTTTGCCAGCATGATCGCCTAGCTTGCCCTTATTTGCCAGTAGTAGCAGTTTTCCAACCTTCGCCATCTGTAGTGTTCCCTCAGGGAGCCTGTAGTAATCCCTGTGAATACGCAAATCATGTCCCATGAAATTTGCCAGGATATCCTGATCATGTTCTTGAAGATTGATTAATTGAGACAAAGTTGCAATGTGCTTCCGTAGTTGAGTCGACTGAACTAACTCCCCACGCTCTAATCCTGCTTCTGATGCATGCGTCCTTATACAGTCATGGCCACGAAGGTGCCCATTGGCATTATTGGCAAAAAAGAAGTTATTATCATCTGAGATGCCTGCATTTTTACGCGACGAATCCAGCAGGTCCATCGACTCAACAATGACTGGAGTCAACAGGATGGGAACTTTCCTTCCTTTCTTCCCACGAATCTCAATCCTCGTGAATGTTTCAACAAGTTTTTTGTCAAATTCGGTGAGAGAATTATACACCTCATCCTGCATCGACCTAGTCTTACTGAACCTGTTTTTTAGCATGTCCACCTCCAACCTCTCAACCTCACCACTTCGTTTTCTGTTGAATGTTATCACATGCGTGAGGACACATTCACAGAGAATTCTCCAAACAGCGGTATTCCCTGCCCTAAGCTGCTCCTGAAAGAGTCTGATTTTATCATATGCATGTTTCTGTAATTTCACAACATCCTTTGTCAATGGAACCATATTCGGCTTGTTCCATTTTTAGCTCACCTCTTAGCAGAGGTGAGCTTATCCCATACCGTGGCGTCCGTCGTCCGTCGTCGTCGTCGTCGTCGTCGTCGTCGTCGTCGTCGTCCGTCGTCCGTTAGCAGGGCACGTTTCGTAACTGTTAGAGCTATTGAGTTGAAACTTGGTACACATGTACCCTTATGAAATGACACCTTGGAGACCAAGTTTCGGTCCGATTCGTTTCATGGTTTGGCCACCAGGGGGCCAAACGTTAAAAGTGAAAATATGCAATATCTCCCTTAATAGTAGTCGGGAAATTTTGAAAAAAATATGGTAGGTACTTCTAGCAAAGGTGCATCATCTCCGGGTTTTTGATTTGACCTCCTTTTCAAGGTCACAGAGGTCAAATGGTGTAAATTGGCCGTTAGGATGTAACGATGGCACGTTTCTAAACTGCAATGACTATTGATACCAAATTTGGTACACATTTACCCCTTAGTCAGGTGATCTCAGGGACCGAAGTTTGGTCCAATATGATTCACCACTTGATCACCAGGGGGCAAAATCCAAAAACCTTAAAAATGTGATTATTCCTTAACTTCTTGCCCGATTGCCACCAATTTGATATCATGGGTACATCTAACCACCATACAGTATATGTCACACAGGTTTTTAATTTAACCTTCTTGTCAAGGTCACAGAGGTCAAATGGCGTAAATTCGCCGTCAGGCCGTAACTATGGCACGTTTCTTAACTGCAATGACTATTGATCACAAATTAAGTACACATGTACCCCTTGGTCAGGTGATCTCAGGTACCGAAGTTTGGTGCGATCTGATTTGCCGTTCGGCCTCCAGGGAGGGGGCCAAATCCTAAATTCTTCAAAATGCCATTATTCCTAGTAATGACTTGCCCGATTGGCACCAATTTTATATCATAGGTACATCTAATTCTAACAACCATTCAATGTGTCACCCGGGTCTTCTTTGATTTGACCTACTTTTCAAGGTCACAGAGGTCGAATGTACTGTAAATTGGCCATTTTGGGGAAATTGTAATTGCTTGGACCTACATCAAACCTAACACTACATGACACAATACCATGCTCTTTATCCATCTTTCCTCCACATGAGGTGAGCACAATGGCCCTGGCCATTTCATCCAACATGAAGAGCAGTGAGAGCATGGGACGACACTCTCACAGTCCATCCCATTCTGTACAGTTCCTGAAATTTCTTTGCCTGACGTTCCTTTTCTTCGTTACCATTGGTTATGGCAACAAAGGAAATTCTATCTGCACAAGCATTCAGGCTGTGGCCTAGTTTCAGAGCCAGCGATGGGATGCCAACAGATTTACCACCAAATCCACACAAATCTCTCACAGCTTTCGTCACACAATCAAAATGTTCTGGTTTGATACAGTCTTCCAACTGAATTATATTAAAATTCACCTTTCTAACAGCTAAAAGAAATCGCCCAAGCTCCCTCATTTTTGTCCTAATGACGGCAAACATATGTGGTTGAGTCTCATGCTGTAGCAAACGGTTCTTTGCATAAGCTATGATAAGGGGATCATGTTTGGCTACAACACCAATATCATCAGTGGAGAGTTGAGAAAGAACATTCTCCTTCAAAGACTGACTTGCCAAGGTGGTGGATGGCAGTAATCTACTGCTGGCATTCTGATGTCGTGTTCCCTTTGGAAGAACAACTGCTTTAGCTTTGCATGTGGCAATGTGTCTATAAAGGTCCTGGCGTAAATACATTGCAAAGCAATATGAACAGGGCAAATATTCAGTATATGCCTTTGGAACGGACAAGCTTTTTTTGGGTACAATTTCTCCCTGCCCAGATTTCATGACTTCAATGTTATGGGCATAATCTCCTTTGTTCCGCAGTTCCTCCTAAATTTTCATCCGTTTTGCCTTCTGATCCTTATCATTTGTGTTGTATGATAAAGCAAGTGCAACATCAGACTCTTCCTTATGCTAAGCCACGAGATGGCGGGGTAGTTTGGGATAGGCCTTTCCACAGAAAACACAGTAATGTCGCTTATCCCAGCGCTTTTTCCCAGAATCGGTTTTGTTGAATTTTTTTACCTTGATACCACTGAATGGAATGTCCAGCATAGGCAGCTTTACACTACCAGAGTCACTATCCTCTGAATCGGCCACAATTTCTTTAACCACGCTTTTCCTGAAAAAAGATCAACAACAATTGCATAGAATTTCTCATATCACCTGATCACATGATACAGATATACCGACCAGCACACAACTTTTCCATTCAACAGCTTTGAGCTTAAGATAAATGCTCTGCATTAAATGTTTTGTGTTGTCAAGCCCAATAAAGTAAAACCAGGCAGGAAATTAGAAAACTGTTTTTACATGATATGGAATAAAGACAAATAAATACAATTTACGGTATCATGAATACAGTTGAGGCTGAATATTCTAGGTTCATGATTTGAGCACTAATAGTTTGAAGAGTAGAATTGTGAATGCCACCTATCTTGCACAGAAGGGGACAAATGAAAAAAAAGGACCAGAGTGAACTGTATTGTAAGTAAACAACTTTGAAGTGTCGGACACTAGTATTGAATTATAAATATGTACCTGGAGGCATTAGATCCTTTGTGTTTGGATACACCAACTGTTTCAGAGTGGTGAGGGATATGTGTTTCTGTATCCGATATGCAGTCATCACTGTCCTCACAATCAGTGCCATGTTTTGGTGGCTGCCAATCACTTCCACTGTCACACAGGCTGTCATGGTCTGCAATAAATCAACAATTCCATAAATGGTGCATGAGGAAAATCATTAACAGATAGATCAGACTAAAAGTAAAATCAAATTTCACTGCTAAAAGCCTTTCTCATCAATAGAGATTTTTTGTTTCATGACAAAAATATGGAACAATAAGGGATAATAAGTGCCTTGCATTTGTAAATTTCAGCCTTAGGGTACAAACTGATTTTCTTTGATGGTGTGTGATGAGGTAAATGAGCAGAAAAAGAAACTTCCTCTGGTGAAACTGAATTTTCATTAACCCCTTGCCTGCGTATGACATGTATAGATGTTGTGAAGTCGGGACTCGACATTGTCGCCATCTTTTAGCAATAACTTTCTTATTATTGGTCCTATGGACTTGAGACCAAGTGCATTCAAAGGAGAATTAAATTCTGCACAAAACGATTGGTTTTGGGCGCCCCTAAAACGAATGTTTAGGTTGAGAGAGGGGGCTCCGCTCCCCTCTACAGCACCTTTTTTTTTTCATTTCGCCACCATACAGCTTTCAAATGAGACAGGACAACCAGGCATGCATTGATAAAAGCGCCGTTGCAGGCTCATACCCTGGACCACCCCAGGATCGAACCTAGAAATTTTCACAGGCCCCATGTTCCAGCCCCCTCTCCAGAAAAGCACCCTAGACGTGCCTAGACTTGCACATTTGAAATTCAACTGAGCACAAATCGAATATCATGTGACAGTGAGACTGCCAAGAAATGTAAGCCAATTGTCCTGTTCAAATGCACTCCAGATTTCATGTCCTAACTACTCCCTGTCAAGGAGAAATCGACACTTGACTACCGCAACCTCGGAGTAAACGGAAAAAATGGACATTTTCAAGAATTATTCTGCACTCAAGGGGTTAAAGAATTCAAGTAAATCGTTCAAAGGGATTTTCCACAAGTTGACAGAAAACAAAGCAGGATGGGATGGGATGCATATGTGCGCCCAGCACATGAAATGATGGACTTCCATTGGAAAACAGACCTATAAACAAGGGAAACAAGGGACATTTTTGAAAGGAAGGACAAATTTGCAGGTCCTTTCTTTTTTGAACAGCTGTAATAATGCCAAAAACGTTTGCTGACCTTGTCATATTTCCGTCCGACTCCATAACTGCTCTGATAGCTATGGCTAATCTCACTGGTATTCGAAACACCAAACGAGTAGCATTAATGGAATGCTAGATGGCAAAAATGTGGACCTGAACACATGTCTAAGTTACTTGCGGAGTCCAAACAGGAACCAAGAGGGTAGGGTTTTTTCAACACCCATGTAAAAAATATGGAGTTTAAAATCACAGAAAGCTAAAATTCCATGGTTTTCACAGATATTGTTGAAAAACCTAGAAATACCATGGTTTTCCAGACATGGAAAAATATTTTCAGAATTCCAGTTTTCAATGGTTTTCAGGAGTTGTAGGAACCCTGCATATCTTCTGGGTTATTTATTTGACATACTTTTCAAGGTCACAGAGTTCAAGGCCCTATGTTGGATTAATGACTCATAAAACCCCAAATTCTATTCAACTAAGTACTGAATTACATAGCCATATACATTAACTTACTTCTCAACATATCCTCATCTTCAATGTCTTTGTCCTTCCATGTATTGCACTTTTTGGCCACTTTAACTCGAAGACGGGTCTTCAGAGAATTAGGAGCGCTTTCTTCCTGGCTTTTCCCTGAAGAAAAAAACAATGGTTCATGGATATTTTGCTCACGCTTGCAAAGTTAAATTGATGCAAGTACAGCATCATCAGTCACTGTAATTATTACTACTATACTTGTCATCAGAAATGGTTAACCAGGATCTAAATTGCAATCCTAATTTAGATTGTGATTTCTAGCACTTCGGAATTTATGTGAGGTTTGTCTATAACACCAATGATTTCAGCTTTTTCCAGTCTCAAATACCTCTGAAGTATAGTACTCATCAACATCACATTTATCTTCATCATAAGTGTCCATGATAAAAACTCTAAATGAAAGAGTCAATTGGTGGAGGAATGACTTGTGCTCGTGCTCATCTGTGACACATGAGACATCAAAGATCAGACCTTGAGCAGGACGAATCTTAATCTGGTTTTTACATGTACCCCAATTAAAAGCATTTTAAGAATATAGGTCATTATTTGGTTAACCCTTTCACTGCCGGAGGCGCACTTCTGCGACAATCAATATTATTCCCTTTACTGCCGGAGGCGCACTTCTGCGACAATTATCCATACACTATAAAACCATTGAAATTTCGTTATTGAGCGTGGTTAGCGTAAAGTTTGATAGATGGCGTGGTAGTATAGATGGTTCAGCAAAACATGGCGGATGGTTTTATATTTCGATGTTTGGAAGTTTATCGAGTAATTTGAAGCCAAAATGACCAAGAAGAAACTGACTGTGTCTGAGGTCCTTGATGAGCTGGATATAGTGAACGATTCGGACTCTGGTGAGGAGTTCGTCGATGGTGATGATTTAGATCCTGACTTTGATGTAAATGATGAACAAATTAGCAATAATGAGAGTGTGTATATTGTGTTTTGCCAATTACATAGTTTTTTCAAAAAAAATTTCGTCCTCATTATAAATTCAAGATGGCGGTATGCAAATTAGGGCAAATTATGGTCCCATATATACATTGTTTTGCTCTATCTCCAGAGGCTTTCTCTCTACAGGGTTGAGAAATATCCATACTCAAAATCATGTTAAAACAAAGAAACCTACCGGCAGGTGAGGTAGCTAAAAATTAGAAGCTACCGGCAGTGAAAGGGTTAACAGATGAAACCCATTTCATTATGTACATTGGCAAAATACATAGACTATATAGACTAACCTGAAGATTCATGACTCCTGCTTAGAGTTTCATTATATGATCTGCAATGAGGCAATTTTACAATGTTGTCTTGGTTTTGATCGGACTGGTGATCAATTACTCGAGTGGAAGAAGACCCTGGTTCAGGTTCGATAACGGCATCTTCACAATCTGACTGGCTCTTTCCTGAACAAGGAGAATAAAACTTGCAAGCAGATTTGTCAAAATAAATAGAAAATGCACATTCCCCAACTCAATGCACAGTATAGCAGTAATACTTGTGTGGAACCAATCTGACACCACATCTCTGACTGATTGAATCAGATTGACACACTAACAGACAGACCGTTTGCCTGTGGGAACTATCGCTTTGCCTGTGGGTAACGTCATACCATCATTTGTTGCATGGTAAATACTTGCTCATGAAATGGTCCAGTGACCATGTGCTCACATCAGAACATAATGCCATCCAAGCTCTAGGAATTATCTCCTATTGTTCCGGCAAGGTTTTAATACATTATAGTATAAAATGCCCCGGTATGATGCTTTAAAAGATTCTCATATCAGTATCAGGTGAACAAGAGAGACTTCTCCTAATGAAGATGCTGGTCAATGCACACACTTAGTCACCTACACTCAACCTGCAACAGACCACCTTTGGTGGCTCGGGTAAAGCAGTTGATATCACTGCTACCTGGATGTGGACAATTTAAGATGACATCAAACTTAGGATACAATTGGCGAGTTAAAATTCTACGGCAGCCATAGTGTAATGATAATGAAAAATTTTAGTATACCCTTAGAGGACTTCATTAAGTTGGACTGAGTTTATTTTGCTTTCCCAAAGTCAAATTGATCTGGCTCAAATTTGGAACACTTGAAGAGAGTGCCAAAACATATCGTAAGAGTAATTATGAATGCTCTACTCTTCAAATATCTACTTAACATGACAACAAGAAACAGCATGGCTAGGGTTTGATGGAAATTGAGCAGGTTCATGTACTAAATCAGGTTTGGGATTAAAATCATTAAAAGAGTTATGAAGAAATGTCAGAGATTGATCAACTTACTGGCTTTTTCACACATCGGGCATTCAACAATGCTGAACATGCAAGAGTAACACCTTTTGTGTCCACAGGTATCAACTAACTGTCGGTTCATTTTCTTGTCATACGGCATTTGGCAATCTGGGCAGACATCTGCCAAACTTGAGGGAGGTATACTGGCTGGCTTGAGTACATCAGTTCCTAGAAGGAAAATAGAAATAAGGGTGATAGCTGGTTGGAATGATTTCATACTCATGCTTCTCTATGACATAGAGTGAATTCTGAAACTAATGTATCTTCTGATTCAACCTACAGTTTGAACTTTGTTCTCTATCTTTAATTGATTGATTTTAGTCTATACTCTGTCTGTGATGTCAAATGCCTCGCACAACCAGAACGTTCATGCCGTATATGCAACTTCAGACACCTAAAATGAAACAGGAATCGTTGACTTGATAAGCCTTCTTCATATCATCTGACATCACCTTGAATTTGTGCCAGTTTTTATTGATATTTCCTCATCCTGAAGCACAGTGTAAGTTTTAGAATAAAAAACCTTTGCAGTCTATTTTTTAAATAGTGCAGCAATATACATGTATGAAGTTGATTATAAGAGAATTGCATATATTCCTGGGGGTTGTTGATAAATTCAGGCCTCAGGTATTCCCTAACAACTATAAAAAATCCAATGCCAGAGACATTACTATTGCAAATTTGCAAAGAATCTCTGTAACATTTGTACATCTGAATTTGATTGTAGTGTTCTGGAAATCTTAATTTAGAGCTTTTATAATAAACTGAAAAAAAAACATGTGAGAAACATGACATATTGAAATTACCTTCTTGATAAAACTTGTGAAAGTCATGCAAAATTGAGTCCATTAGGACAACAAACACATGGCCTCTCGTTCCACCACAGCAGTTTAGTGCATGTCTATTTTCAAAGGAAATCCTGTCTGAGAAGTAGCCATCAGCATCATACATCATAGAATAGCTCATGTGGCTTTTGGATCTTGGAATTTGGTCATCTTTTTTTTTGGTAGTAGAAGCCAGTGTCCATTCCCACTGTTCTTTTTGGCATGATTCATCATGTCCGTAAAGCCAGTCTTCTTGATGTTTTCAATAAACGTCTCAATACGTCCATGCAATTTTGATTTAATTTTAACACCTGTAAAACACTAGAATTAGTCAGTGGTTGCAAGCATTTGAAAGGCGTTTTCTTGAAACAAGCACAGTTTGAACATTTATTTTCATAACCAGGGTTTCCGCCAGGAAATTTTTTCAGGGTAGGACCAACAACAGCCGAAGCCTGAGAGTCGAGGGATGGAGCCCCGAGCGAGGGGAGTGTGAGGGGGTGTACCCCTCCCCAGAAAATGTTTGGACTTTAATACACCCTAAACATGATTTCTGATGCAGAAAAACCAACCTGCAGTTCCCCTTCACCGGCCTTGGCAGTCATGTCTGATGGAATTATGTAGTCATGTTGATTTTTTTAGGGTACTATATAGTACCCTCAGATTTCTTGAGGGTACTATATCTGTACCCAAAGTACCCTCTGGCAGAAACCCTGATAACACCAAGATCCCACTAACCAATAGTGGTCACCCTGTGACCTGCAGTCAATCAGCCTGACTATCATGAGGGGGTTACGGTAAATGCAGAACATCATCTAGCCACACATTTGAGATTCAGCATGCATCAATCTATGAAATATGAAGGTCCTCCACGTGGGAATACAAAAGCAAAGGGGGGACATTTTGAAGAGGGAGGACATATGTGACCCCATCCGGCAAAATGAGTCGCTTGTCCCAGTGGTGGACAGGGTTTATTATTATTGAAATGAACTTGTTCCTGGTTAACAATGGCAGTAAATGACAACGATAATAGCTGAATAAAGTGACAACCCAAGTTGACATCTTGCGACAAGCGACTCATTTGGCCGGAGCAGGTCACATGACCAATCACATTAAACCAGGTATTAAGTCGCTGAGAAGAAGACCCAAAATGCCACCAGAGCACAATGAAATTGTAAGAATTAGGGACATGGTCAGATTTCACAAAGGATATCAGTATGCAGTTGGTTCCAACTTGGCAACCTCTGGCCCACTTAGTGACTGGTTTGATGGGATGGGTCACATAATTTCAGGACCTCTGCTAATCTGCTTGATTTTACAGCACTCTGCCATCCACCAGTTCTTGGATGACATAACTTTAGTTCAGCAAAGTATAATTTTATGTTGGAGTGTATGTCCAGTCTCATGGGCAAATGTCATGATCAAAGTCTGTCGGTGCATGATCTTAAGATCAAAACTAGAGCTGGCTGGCGCAAGTAATCTCCATGCTTAACTCTTTTATAAGACCCGACGATTTGCGAAATATGTTTTTCGCCTTGGTTCGCATAGCTTGACTCATTCTCTTGCTGTAGCTGCTACAACAATGGAATTCAATGTGTTTGTAGACCAGATGCAGGCAATCAAAATGGTATAATAATGTCTTTTAGATTTGCATGTGATGACATTTGAGTCGCTGAAAGTGGATATTTGGCCAAAAATCTGTTGCCTCAACCGATGAATGCGGGGCATTCTAAATTTCAGCTTCAAAAATTCTAGGGCGCAGTTTTGCAAATCCAATAGTAGCATTGAAAAGGCTATTTCCTGGGCTATCCAGCCATATCTCAAGAATGTGAAAAAATGTCCATTTTGACCCAAAATGAAATGATCGAGGGACCATGTGCTCACCTGGGAGAAATGGGGAAGATTACATATGGTTGGTTACATGATGTTGTATCTCAATACTCAATGAGTTTGTTATAATACTGCTAGTTAAAGGATAGAAAAGAAGGAAAACTGACAGTTGATAGGTAATTATTTAGTGCTGGTTATAATTATTTAGTGCCGGTTATTGGTAGGAGTCTTTCAACTGTTTGCTTCCCTATTTTGTTATCAATTAACCCAGACATACGAATTGGGATAAAGGTTAAACTGAGGAAGGCAGTAAAAGATGTATGTTGAACAGTGAAGAGGGAATCACTTTCCCACAAAATAAAAGCTGGAGGCTATGTGATGTACCCTTGCTACAACTTAATTCTTAATTTTTTTTATGTTTGCCCCCCCCCCATCGTTTACGCTACGCTTGACACTAGTGCTGGACAGGACATGTAACTTGTTTTGCTCATATCTTGCTTTCTGGCCTGATCAACTTGAAATCAAGAGCAAATGAAAGAGAATTGAATTCCAGATTAAGTTGGGAGTTTTTTGCATACCTATAGCTACATTCTATAAATTGAGAGAGGAGGCTCCGCCCCTTCTCTCAACAGTGGATCTGGCAATTTTTTGGGAAAATCCTTCCAGGATAGTTATATCAACAGGACCAATGTGGTCAGGAAGGGCATTGCATCCACTTTCATGGCCAAGGCTCAGAATACCCAAGCTCTGCAAGAACAATTTATCAGAAAGTGTTTTTTATGCGCATTTTATCAAATTTTATCCCCTGGCAATGGCCATTGTGGGCCATTCAAAACACAGCAGACCAAGGAAGGACATGTCATCTAGGAATATTCTTTCTGGGATCAGTTTGTAGCCAGTTATTCAGGCATCCATCGTAACAAGTTCAACTTGATTGCTTTCTCTGCCTAGGGATACGTGCAAAATGCCTTGACCAATATTAGGCCAAGTCAAAAAAAATGCATCACTTCTGAAATTGGTTCAGCTGCCAAAGGGTTAAAATATTATTTTTTGACTTACCTTTAAATTCACTACGTGTGCTTGTATTGTCTGAACAACCAGTCACTCTTCCATCATCTTGGATCCGAATGGACTGTTCATCAAATACTTGTGGAGAATAACGTGTGGAATTGGGTTCAATAACTTTATCTTCAAATTCTGAATGGCTCTCCCCAGAACAAGAAGAATCCTGATTGGACTGTGGATCAAGTGCTTGGGAAGACGAAGGTGTGGGATTGGGTTCGATAATTTTATCTTCAAATTCTGACTGGCTCTTCCCTGAACTAGAAGAATCCTGATTGGACTGTAGATCAAGTGCTTGTGAAGACGAAGGTGTGGGATTGGCTTTGATAACTTTATCTTCAAATTCTGACTGGCTCTTCCCTGAACTAGAAGAATCCTGATTGGACTGTAGATCAAGTGCTTGTGTAGACGAAGGTGTGGGATTGGGTTTGATAACTTCATCTTCAAATTGGCTCTTCCCTGAACTAGAAGAATCCTGATTGGACTGTAGATCAAGTGCTTGGGAAGACGAAGGTGTGGGATTGGGTTTGATAACTTCATCTTCAAATCCTGACTGGCTCTTCCCTGAACTAGAAGAATCCTGATTGGACTGTAGATCAAGTGCTTGGGAAGACGAAGGTGTGGGATTGGGTTCGTTAACTTCATCTTCAAATTCTAACTGGCTCTTCCCTGTACTAGAAGACTCCTGATTGGACTGTAGATCAAGTGCTTGTGAAGACGAAGGTGTGAGATTGGGTTTGATAACTTCATCTTCATATTGGCTCTTCCCTGAACTAGAAGAATCCTGATTGGACTGTAGATCAAGTGCTTGTGAAGACGAAGGTGTGGGATTGGGTTCGTTAACTTCATCTTCAAATTCTGACTGGATCTTCCCTGAACTAGAAGAATCCTGATTGGACTGTAGACCAAGTGCTTGTGAAGACGAAGGTGTGGGATTGCGTTCGTTAACTTCATCTTCAAATTCTAACTGGCTCTTCCCTGAACTAGAAGAATCCTGATTGGACTGTAGATCAAGTGCTTGTGAAGACGAAGGTGTGGGATTGGGTTTGATAACTTCATCTTCAAATTCTAACTGGCTCTTCCCTGTACTAGAAGAATCCTGATTGGACTGTAGATCAAGTGCCTGTGAAGACGAAGGTGTGGGATTGGGTTCGTTAACTTCATCTTGAAATTCTGACTGGCTCTTTCCTGAACTAGAAGAATCCTGATTGGACTGTAGATCAAGTGCTTGTGAAGACGAAGGTGTGGGATTGGGTTCGTTTACTTCATCTTCAAATTCTGGCCGGCTCTTCCCTGAACTAGAAGAATCCTGATTGGACTGTAGATCAAGTGCTTGTGAAGACGAAGGTGTGGGATTGGGTTCGTTAACTTCATCTTCAGATTTTGACTGGCTCTTCCCTGAACTAGAAGAATCCTGATTGGACTGTAGATCAAGTGCTTGTGAAGACGAAGGTGTGGGATTGGGTTTGATAACTTTATCTTCAAATTCTGACTGGCTCTTCCCTGAACTAGAAGAATCTTGATTCGACTGTTGATTGGACTGCTGAACGGAAGCCTGATACAACATATCTAAAGGTTGCACTCCCACCCACAGTCCAGCAACTTTCAGTGCTTCGGAATGAACACCCTTTCTTTCACCTAAAAAACAATGAAATGGTCAAGGGACCATGTAGACCAAAGAGATTTCCAATTAACTGTACAACTGCATGATAGAAGACCTTGACCTCTTGAAGTATGTCAAATGAAAATATTAAGGACATTGGATGTCTCTCAATCCTAGAAATATCCACAAAAAAAAACCTTGCCATCAGTATGAAGGGAGTTATAGCACTTTTTGTGTTTTTGCATGCCCCTGGTGTTCAAATGTCTGTGATTTGGTCCATGAGTTACCCATACATGCCATAGGCCACATAAAAAAATTAGTTGGTTAGCAGCGGGGATGACGCTATCTGACTAAAACCCATGCCCTGCCAAGGCACGTCGACCAGCAAATGAAACGAAGGACTTCTATGGGGAAAAACACCAACAAAGGAGGGACATTTTTTAAAGGGAGGACAAATTTGAACGTCCTCTCTTTTTCATCACCAAATTCCTATCAGAGGACCTGTATTTACTATTCCCACAAGTTATCTGGTCATCCTTCATTTATTTCATGGTTTTCTTCTGTGCTTTTAGCTGCCAAAATCGCCATTCTGTGCCCTGATCATTTTTATGTTTAGGGCCTGAACAGTGCACCACCTATAGGTGATCCGGCAGACGATTTCATTGGCTAGCCCTTGGCGTGGGGTGGGCTATTAAAGCGGGGATGCATGTGCTTCTGTTTTCAACAGAAAAATTACGTGGCGATAATGGCCAACCAGCACAGGGCTTACATGGGAGCTTCGGGTCACATTGCTTCATATATTGTTTACTTCCTGGTTTACTTCCAAGTTTGTCCGATTTTTATGGAATTTATGGCTGATTAATGGCCCATAATCTGATGACCGGTAAGAAACTTCTTTCTTATTGACGATGATGACTACCTAACTACGTCCAAGTATGGCCATTTAAGTGATTTGTAGCTGGAATTTGACAGCTCAGAAGCTGAACCAGATGCTGGCATTAAGACGAACCTCCTATACAAAATGTACAGACGGCTATATTTACGTCAAATTGATGACAGTTTTTCATGCATATCTCCCAGAGGGGCAGGCATGTGACATCAAGGGGGTCATGGTTCAAAGGGTTTAACAGTTCTCTCACTATGAAAGTTTTTTTGAAGTGAGGTTGAGTCACTTGGTCTTGGCCTGCTGCCATTTAAAATTCTGTTGGGGGGGGGGGTGCAATCTCGGACTCTCTAGAAATTCTGGTCTGAAAGGGTTAAGCTAAGGGATCATCTCAAAATGAATAGGTTCCGTTTCAAACGCATTCTGAAACGTTTGGCGGTCGTTCAAAATCATTCGTTTCCGGCAAAGGCTTTCAAAACGATGCTCAAACAATGCAAACGCAAAACTCAAACGTTTGTAGAAACCTTTCAAACGAAGCTCGTTTCAAACGAATCTCAAACGATCACGCTGTTTGTTTCAAACGGATCTTAATACGGATTCTGAACCCGTTTGAAACTCGTTTTAAACGATCCAAACGCGTTTCAAACGAATTCAGAAACGGATTCAGAATCCGTTTGAAATTCGTTTCAAACGATCCAAACGCATTTCCAATGAATGCTGAAACGGATTCAGAACCCGTTTGAGAATTCGTTTGAAATGAGTTTGAGATGCGTTTCAAACGCCGTCTAATATTTCTAAAACAAAAATTATGTTTGTATCAAACGTTTTTTAAATGCATCTCAAACGAATTTTTCCGTTTGGAATTCGTTTGTGTCAAACGTTTATCTCTTCGTTTAAAACGATCTTGAAACGTTTTTTTTATTATTTTGAGACGATCCCTGAGGTACATATTAAAATATTTAATTCCCATTTTTACTTTTAATGGCATTAACATAAAGAGTTGATATTATTTTTTGACTTACCTATAGATTCACTACTTGTGCTTGAATCTTCAGAACAACGAGTCAATCTTCCATCAACTCGTGTAGAAGACGATGTGGGTTTGGATTTTATTTCATTTTCAAATTCTGATTGGCTCTTCCCTGCAGAAGAATAAATCTTAATAGAATAGGCAGTTGACGACCACAGTGGAATATCTAATACTATTAATACTATATTGTGACTTTTTCAGGGTTTTTGTGGCTTGTTAAAAATACTGAATTTGATGATTTCTCAGTTTGTATGGCAAAATGGAAAAATATAGCTTTCTTAATAGAAAAATCAGCATGGGAAGATAGTTGGTGTACTAAAGGTATCAGACAGTTGTTTATTGATTAGTGTATACTACAATGCCACTTAGTGACCTGAAAATAACACTGAAAACATTGGTATGTTTTTCTTTCTCGATTCCCTGGACTGTATTCAGTCAAACAATTTCAAACAACCGTGCTTGGTTCTAAAAGTGAACTGATTTTCAAGTAAACCTGGAAATCCACCATACAAAAAATGGGCAAAGGTTGTGTATTCCACTACGATCTAGCTTCATAAGGCAAATTAAGTGACATATTTACACTAAATGATGGGAAGTGGTGATGTAAGGCGAAGTGACATAGGTATAACTTTTCTCAAACAGTCAAACATTTTAAGTGCCCAGATATCCAGTTGGCAAAATAATGTCATCCTATTGACTATATCTTCCACCTTCTTCACGCTACCTACCGTATACGTAATAAATTTCGCGAGACAATATTTTGCGATTTGGCCCGACTATTTCGCGAGGATTAATATTTGCGACAGGGTTCCCAAAATCATATTCAAAATGCCCTTCATTTTCACGATCGATGAAGTCAACAGTACTGCCACATGCATTGCATGTACTGACACAGAAAGCGGTCACTTACCGGTTCTTTCTGTGCCAAAATATGCCAGCCCATGTCATTGATGGTCCTCTGATGACTTTACTGCAAGTTTCCTTCTTTTCTAGTCCAAAATCAGCAAGTTATAGCTGTTATAGCTGTAACCCCTTTCAATCTACTCCCGAAGCATGTGTTAGCAGTTTAACTGTGCTGGATATGACGTCATAGTCCAAATCATCATTCGTGCAGAATATTATTAGTGTCGAAATTTTGAATTCGCGATTTTCGTGGTAATTTTGATTCGCAAAAATGTTTGCATATACGGTATTACATATTCCAATACTGTTTTACGCTTTAGAATGACATCTAATTCACATACTTCTCATGGCTCACCTTTTGCCAAAAGCATGACATCAACAATTCACCTTCAGGAGTGGCCAAGCCTACATCACAGGAATGGTTGACAGGTCCCTAATATAGTTCATTTTAAAAGAAGCTTACAAAGAATGTTAGTAGTGAAACAAAGAATGGTATGTACCACTAAATGTTAGTGCTAAAACAACAACAAGAGGCTTCAACCACCTCCAACAAAACTCCAATTTAACAAGCAAATCATATTGGTGTCATTATAAAGGTACTGCAAAACTGACTGATCATTTTGGCTAAGGCCTAGGAAGCTGTTTAATATCACATACCCAAAATAATGTTTTTCACAAGTTTGTACACCCCATTATTTTGTCTGCATTCAATTCTACTCTGCTAAACTGTATCTAAATACAAATAAGGAAGGATTCCTACTCCAATGGCAAAATCTTGAAGTTAGCAAAAGACAACACCCCAAGCAGTCATGAATCCCGAATCAGAAGAATGCAGGATGTTCATGCCAACAGGATTAGTGAAATGGATCAATTTTTATTCATGATGACAGCAAATGGTTGGACCTTTGTAATGAAGAGTTTAGCTGGTCAAATGTTGTTGGCATTTGGAATGAAATTAAATACACTAGCACATTTTACTCATTCGCCCCGGACAGACGAACATCATGTTTCTCAAAGACTTTCTTGAAATCCGTAATTAATGAAGAAAGGTTATTCATGCAGTCAATATAAATTTTCTTCAAATATTTTTCCACAAAGCCAGGGTTTGAAAAATTCTCTAAAGCCTATGTCCATTCATGCCATTCAGGCCACCAGACTTTTCAGTTTTCAGACTTTTTGCCCAGCTCGTCTTGATGGATGCCCAAATAATAAACTTGGCCCACTTCTCCTGGGCCCTTGCATTGACTAGGATTGGAATCACCAACAATAACGCTACTATAAACATAAAGGGTCCAAAGAATGAGAAGAGTTACCCTTGCAGAAAAGGGTCAAAACGATTACGTATCTGGATGGAACTTGTTTAAGAACAGCAGTTATCAAAAAAATGTTAATACGAATTTGCAACCAGATTTGGGCTATCTCGTACCCCTTTCACATATGGGCTCAAAGTTGGGTAATCAGCCCCGCTTGAGAGGGGTAGACACGCATGAATCAACTGAACTGTTCTTTATTTTCAGACATTGGACATTACCTGTGACCATGACTTAATGTAAATTTGTATGGACACCACATCCTACTTGGAAAAACAACATTGTATAGAATGAAGTTGTAAAAGGGTTAAACCTAATTCCAAAGAGAAGTGATGGTTTCCTTTCTGCACTCGGCAAAAAAACGTCATTTTGGAGTGTATGATTTCAGCCCAAATACACATTGATCACATGCTACAGACACAGATGCCTTATCACCGATGATGCTGGTGACTCCACATTCCTAAACGTAGGCCTTTGTTAAAGCCCTACATTACAATATAGCTCGACTAATCGACCTGTCGGCAACGATATGGCACTGGGGATTCCCGATCCAAACTCGGTTCGGGTAATTGTGATATGATTCACTACAGACAGTGCATTGTATTATCCTAACCTGTAGGCGAGGGTGCACTATTTGTTCGGCCGAATTAGTAGCGGGGCTCCAGCCATATTGTGGGGCTTAGCAAATGAAGCGTGGAGATTACAAATGCTTGCAAAATATGGGTCAGCGGGATTTGATTATTGTTATGACACATAATGTGAGGCCTATGTATAATTTTGGCATTGTCCGGTCAGCTGGAAAACAAAATTATTGACCATTTTTAAAGCCACTTTTACAGTAGTCACACGGGTCAATACAAACAGAATTAGAGGAAAGGTAGAGGTAGATGTTCTGGAGGTCTACCTATACAAAGACCAAAAACCTATCCCCACTATATATATGCAACAGTAATTGTTTCAGGGTTCCCACTGGCGTCACTGATGAAAAATGAAGAAGTGAGGATTGGTCTATGGAACATGTGCTCATCTGTATATAAAACTATCTTTGTGAACTTGAGATCTAGGCCACTTAAAACCTGGTGGCTCAAGTGGTTCAGTATTAAGCAAGTTCAAGCATTTTTTGTGTTTATGCATGATGTTCCCCAGTAGGTCCTAGGCCAGGGGCCAAAATTTTGGGTACGTTACTACCACGTAGTGGTATCTTTGTACCAAGTTAGTGATCTGTAGCTAAAGCGACTAAACATTGATGCCATTGTTTAACGGTAGTGTCGTCTGAAGACGCTAACCTCTGTTACCTTGAAAATTCTAGTTAAAATCAAAACCCAAAGGATGTGATGTAGGCTTGCTAGGCGTAACCACCCTAACAATTTTAAAAATATAGGACCAGCATTAATTCAGCCAGTTATTTCACTTTTCTTATTCGGCAGGTACAGTGTAGGTTACTGTCACCTACTCTGTACCAAATTTGGAATCTACTAGCTAAAGCGATTACAGAATGTGCCAACTCCAAACTTTTAGTGAGGAAATATTTTCTAAGTCCAAACTTGCACAGTTTTTCCGAGATTTACGAGCTATGAACACAGCAAAAGTTTAGATTAGGATGAGGCAGTCACCTTGAAAGACCAGAAACTGATTTCAAGATGACTGCCATGGTGGCCTTAAAAACTTTTTTGCAAGTAATATCTAATTTAGCACTTTTGACTCATGATGAATGGAAGTCCTTCCTTTCATCAATGGAAGGACATTTTTGAAAGGAAGGACCTTTCTGCCATGTTTTCAAAGTTGTCACTGACTAGTTTGTCTGCCCTCTTAGACCTAACATTATCCATAAGCTTTCTCACTTGTTCACGGCATCTTCTGGTATAGACTAGGAATGAAAGGCTAAGCAGAATACAGTACAATAACATTAATATATCGCCTTTCCAAGTCACCCTGACATTCCTGATCAAAGCGCGGTCGCCACAGTGTCTCTCTGGGGGGGGGGGGGTTATCACAGAGCAGCTTCTAAGTGCATCATGTGATTTTTCGATAAACCGTCTTGTGCGGTTTTTTAAGGTATTTAGAGTCCATCGCAATGCATTGTTTTCCAACCTCTGCGTAGGGTCTTTAACCTGCCCCGATATAGACAGGTACAAGGAATCTCTGTTTTACATTTCATTCAAAGGACCTGGCAATCGCAGTAAAGTGACTTGCCAAAGGTCACATGCCTGTGGTCAGTAACGGGAATCGAACCCATGACCTCCCGATCATGAATCCGATGCCTCAACCACTAGACCACGCTGTCCATCAGAAATATACCCATGATGTATGCTGACTCATGAAAGGAAGGACTTTCTTGAAATGAAGATATACACTGAGCAAAGAGATTACATTCTCAAAAGGAAGGACCTAAATGTCATGCTTGCAGAGTGGTCACTGACAAGTTTGTCTGCCATAGACTCAATTAGCCAACAACTGTTACTGACTTTCTCACTTGTTCATAGCACCTTCTTGTTAGCAAGGCAGGCTAAGCTGTCCATCAGAAAATCCCAGTACTTCAACTCATGAGCGAAAGGACTTCCCTTGAGGAAACTCATTGCACTGACAAAGGGAGGACATAGAAAGGAAAGACCATGTCATGTTTGCAGTTACCACAGGAGAGTGACAGTTTGTCTGCCATGCAGAAGATAAACCTCACTGACTTCAGTCAGCATTTCGACTAATGAAAGAAAGGACATCAATGAGCGAACACTCTGACAAAGGATGGACCTACGGTACTCGAAAATCTATATTCTAGGTTGCAGAGAGGTTGTTCACAATCCATTGCACCTTTGAAAACTACTGTTCTATAAAACAGAACCTTTCTCACTTGTCCTCTGAACACTGCCCTTCCATACTTGGTAGGCAAGACTAGTCATGCTAGTTGTGCATCTTAAATTTTGATTAAGTGGGGTATACATGGCCACATGCAGCTTTCTCAATAAGAGGCGGCGGGCGGCGATTTTGCCGCCTACAGCGCCCCCGGCGCCGCCTACAACCCCAAAAATTACCAAAAAAATTATAATTTTTTAAAGGGGTATTTTTGACCCCTCCTGAAGCTGTTTTTGCACCTTAAAAATCGCTCAATCCTGCTCCTAAATGCCCTAAAATAGCATCATAAGTAAAAAATTAATTGTAAGTTGTCATTTTTAGCAAATGAATTGCTTGAAATGCCTCAATTCTTGTATACCGCGATTCCTCGAATGTCGCACAGAAAACTCAGCCTTTTCGGCTCACCGTAGGGGAGTCTTTACAATACCGCAGTGTCCGTCGTCCGTCGTCGTCTGTCGTCGTCGTCGTCCGTCGTCGTCGTCGTATCCTGTTTCAAAAACAGTGGCACGTTTCTTAACCGCTAAGCCTATGAACTTGTAACTTTGTACACAGGACTCCCTTGGTCAGATGACCTGTGACACTAAATTTCAGTCCGATCTGATTCTTAATTTGGCCACCAGGGGGCCGAATGTAGATATCTAAAAGTGTGATATCTCGCTTATTAATGACTTGTTTGGAATGAAATTTTTGTGGTAGGTACTCATAGCAAGGATACATCATATATCATATCGTTTTTAATTTGACCTACTTTTCAAGGTCACAGAGGTCAAATGGCGTAAATTGGCTGTTTCAGTGTAACTATGGCACGTTTTTCAACCTCCACAGCTATGAACTTGAAACTTAGTACATATAACCCCCTATACCAGATAACCTCTGGTGCTGAATTTCGGTCTGATCTGATTCTCAACTTGGCCACCAGGGGGCCGAATGTGGATACCTAAAAAGTGTGATAATTCGCTTATCAATAAATTGTTTTCAATAAAACTTTCGTGGTGGGTACTCATAGCAAGGATACATCATATATCGTACGGGTTTTTAATTTGACCTACTTTTCAAGGTTGCAGAGGTCAAATGGCATAAATTGGCTGTTTCAGTGTAACTATGGCACGTTTCTCAACCGCCACAGCTATGAACTTGAAACTTGGTACATATAACCCCCTATATCAGAGAACCTCTTGTGCTGAATATCGGTCCGATCTGATACTCAATTTGGCCACCAGGGGGTTGAATGTGGATATCTAAAAAGTGTGATATCTCGCTTATTGATGACTTGTTTTCGATAAAACTTTTGTGTTAGGTACTCATAGCAAGGATACATCATATATCATATGGGTTTTTAATTTGACCTACTTGTCGAGGTCACAGAGGTCACAACGCAGACACAGATATGGCCGAAATTGCATGTTTTGTGTTTTTCGTGTTGTGGCAATCCAAAGGTCGTGAGTTCAAACCCCGGTCAGGGACGGCCAAAAATATTTTTTTATTTTATTATTTTTTATCTTTTCCCTTTTGTCTTTTCTGACTTGTATCTTACATTTTCTTGATTTTTGGCTCACCGTAGGGGAGTCTTATGTAATACCGCAGTGTCCGTCGTCCGTCGTCGTCGTCCGTCGTCCGTCGTCGTATCCTATTTAAAAAACAGTGGCACGTTTCTTAACCGCTAGGGCTATGAACTTAAAGCTTTGTACACAGCACCCCCTAGGTCAGGTGACCTCTGACACTGAATTTCGGTCCGATCTGATTCTCAACTTGGCCACCAGGGGGCCAAATGTCGATATCTAGAAAGTGTGATATCTCGCTTATTAGTGACTTGTTTTCGATGAAACTTTTGTTGTAGGTACTCATAGCAAATATACATCTTATATCATACGGGTTTTTAATTTGACCTACTTTTCAAGTTCACAGAGGTCATATGGCGTAAATTGGCCGTTAGAGTGTAAACTATGGCACGTTTCTTAACCACTAAAGCTATGAACTTGAAACTTGGTACATATAACCCCCTATATCACATAGCCTCTGGTGCTGAATTTCAGTTTGATCTGATTCTCAACTTTGCCACCAGGGGGCCAAAAGTGGATATCTAAAAAGTGTGATATCTCGCTTATAAGTGACTTGTTTTCGATAAAATTTTTATGGTAGGTACTCTTAGGAAGAATACATCACATGTCTTACGGGTTTTCAATTTGACCTACTTTTCATGGTCACAGAGGTCATATGGCGTAAATTTGCCGTTGGTGTGTAAACTATGGCACGTTTCTTAACCAGTAAAGCTATGAACTTGAAACTTGGTGCATATAACCCCCTACATCAGATAACCTTTGATGCCGAATTTTGGCCTGATCTGATTCTTTATTCGGCCACCAGGGGGCCATAATGGAAAAAGGAAGAAGTGCAATATCTTGCTTATTTGAGTGAATTGTTTTCGATAAAATTTTTATGGCAGGGACTTCTAGCAAGGATACACCACATGTCCTACGATTTTTGGATTTGACCTCCTTTTCTAGGTCACAGAGGTCAAATGGCATAAATTTGCCATTAGAGTGTAACTATGGCACGTTTCTTAACTGCTGAAGCTATGAACTTGAAAGTTGGTACATGTAACCCCCTACATCAGATAATCTCTGACACTGAATTTTGGCCTCATCTGATTCTTGATTTGGCCACCAGGGGGTCAAAACTGAAAAAGTAGGACGTGCAATATCTTGCTTATTAATGACTTTTTTTCGATGAATTTTTTATTGCAGGGACTCTTAGCAATCACAGGATATTGATCTTGTTGATGTCATAGACAATTATTGGTTGGGTCATAAACTTATATATACTGCCCTGTCTTATTACTTGACATCAATACACATCTAAAAAAAGTCTTCATGCCTGATTGTGTTCACCATATTCACCTCTAAACTAAGCATGATCCTGCCTACTAAAAGATGTATACGGTGAGCACAATGGCCCCTGGCCGTTTCATTATCTACTCCGTGCCGATTGCCTCCTACTCAAAAAGTTATTGAGAAGGCTGCACATGAAAAGGATTGATCACACTCAAGAAAGGGAGGCCATTCTGCAAAAGAATGACCTATTGACATGATTGGCAAGCTGTTACTGGGCTAGTCTCCCAATTCGTATTAATTCACCAAACTTTTCACCATTACACAAATACTGACCTACAGGATGACCCAGAAAAAACTTCCGAAAACAGGCCATTTTTGTCAGGGGACCAGTAATAATTGCCATCAATTTGTTTCCCAGTCTTGGACAGGCAAGGCACGATTATGGATAAATAGGCTGAAACATAACCCCCCCCCCCCCCGAATTAACCTTCAATTGTGTGCCGTTCATTGCATTGACCAATACTATTTGGCAAGGTTTGAGAGGCCTTGTCAGTGTCAGAGTTGTAAGTATGAAAGCAACATACTAAAATTTGGACCTCAGCAGATAGGCAAATGATCCATCATAAAAACCTCATGTCATGATGACTTACCACCTTACAGTGACCTCATAAACCAATAGCCCCGAAAAAGACACAGGGTCAACCTTGGCTTTTGTGCATACGTGTAATACCTAGTTGGAGTTATGCATTTTTTGTAAAGGCCTATTAATCAATTTCTTCACAATCTGGTCCCCAGGGGAGGGCAAGGAAGTTTTTTCTGGGCCTCCCTGTAGTACAAGTTAGGGACCGGCTTCAATTTTGTTCAGGTTTTAGCCAATACATGCAATACACAGGAAATTTCATTTCTGATATATCAATTTAAAGCTGGTTATTGAGATGTTAGTAACAATAACAGATAACAGAACAATGAGTTTTGGAGTTATTTGGCAAAAATGAAAAGAATAACCAAGCAAATGATCTCAATGTTCAGGGATCGAAAAATCCAAATTTGCCCTACTACCCCAGGACTAGCTTAAAATGACAGACTGCACTAGCCCATAAGCAAAAGCAACTAGCCCGAGCCACATTTCAAGGGCTTCGAATTAGCCCAAGGTCAAACCCATAAATTCAATCAAAGGCTAGGTCAGTAGAAAATATGGGATTCAGCCTAGAATGACACAGACTGCATGTGAAATTACGCAACGATGTTGTTTGAAATCTCAGTACTGAGTACAACTTGCGATTAAAATGGACTTTAACAGGATTTTAATGCGCTAGTTCAACAAGCTGCCAAGCCAAGGTAAGCTAGTCCTTTGGGCTAACTCGACTATGTTTTTTTACATCCCTTTGCTAGCCCCAGCAGCAAAAAATACTAATCCCGGGCTTCGGACTAGCCAATTTTTCAACCCCTGAATCTTAAAAGGTAGCCACGTGACAATATACTTTCCTTTACGTGAATTTCCTTTCAATTTCATTGATGTATCCTTTTGAATGCAGAACAACAGGAACACAGATCATTTTAGCTCTTAAACCAAAACGTGCAATTTTGCGAGTACCCTGGTACACAGATACCATAACCATACCCCAAACTCACAATGATGGGAGTTGGGCCTACCCCTGAATCCACTGTGAATAAACCAATTTGCATTATAGTTCCAAATGAATTTTAAGCATCTTCTGACCACCACCTGTTAGCTTGTCATAGACGTGTTTGAACATTCAAGTTCAGACAACACAGTGAATAAATGGTACGGACAGTCTGACAACAACATCTGGTTCCGCATTAGCTAAACTCAGGTTTGAGCCAATTTCTGCTCTGGTCCAGTTCAAAGATGGGGGTGATATATCATTTTCCAGTACACCACTGGCATTTTTTTGGGAGCAGACTGTCCAAGCTGACAATGAAAAGGTCCATGGACCATACCCGTGCTCACCTTGGTTCCAATGGAAAACTTGCAAACAATGATCTTTTCAGCTAAGTGACTCGGAGGTTATGAGAATATTTCATAATTTGACATAACCTTTTACCTCTGACTCTGTGATCTTAGGGTAAAATCAACAATGACGCCTGACGCCACCTCATTGCACTCCGCACAGGCTCACTCGGAGAGCCAAAAATTACGTTTGTTATCAAGACTCCTCTCGAGCGGGAAAATTACAGCCCTTTTTTTGGTAGGGCTAAAAAAGCCATAATAGGGACATGAAAACTGCCATGACTGCTGCACAACTTGTCTTTAGCCTACCTGTACTCTCCAAGGATAATCCCCTTTCCCATAGTTGTACTTCAATTCAGTTCCAGCAGGCATATCTGTCAATGCAAAAATGCACAGGTGTGGTACTCCATCAACAGCGATATTCTTTATTGTGCAATTGGGGAACTTCCAGGCATCATTCACCAGACGCCCCAGACTGCCGTCATCAGTAGTTGCATCAATCCTAAAAGAAATAATAGAGTATTACTTTATATACCATTCAGTAGGTAGGGGTAAATATTATTATTCAAGATGGCCACTAAAAAAACCCCAACAAATATAGCCTTAATTTGACAATCTTGGGGCATAATCCCTCCCCATACCCCTGCTACTAAAGGAATTACTGAAAAACAATGCTGGATGCCCAAATATGGAAATGGTCCACAGGTATTTCAACTTCAAGACAGGTGAGTCAATAAAGATGTTTAAATATTACTGCATACTAACCACATATTCCTGCCCTTGAAATAAAATTCAAAAACATAAGTATCGGCTGATCCACTCTCAGATGGATCAGAAGTACATAATTTTCCCCGATATTCAAAGAGAAAGGCATCCTTTTTTACCACATCCTTAGTAAAAACCCCTCTTCCTGAAAAAGAAAGAAATGTTGCTGAAGAAGGCATGTTGCTCGAAGACAGTTCTTGGTTACAGTTCTTCTGTGGTTTGCATGTTCATGGACCATTAGGCGCATGTTAGGCGCACCCCCTAGTTTTTGTAAGAATCTTGGAACAAAATCCATAGACAGGTCGCATCGAACCAAAAGTCGCAGCCACGCATAGCCCTCTTCACAGATAGAGAGAGTTCTGCTGTCGCAGTGCACTCTGAGAATGAAAGTGAGCACAGCCAGCGCGACAAGCGGCTACTTCGGTAAAATCCATACAATTCCAACTCCTATGCGCACTTTTGCGATAGTTCATTTTGATTTAATTCATACATGTGTTCTATTGTTTTCCGACATTTTCCTGGACCTTGTTCAGACGGAGAAGTTTAAATACATATTCACTGTATAGCACAACTTAAAATCCATGTACACTTTGCGTAGCATTAACTGGTGCATCCGCAAAACAGCTAGAATTGTGCTGTGGGGTAGCCACCGACATTGTTGCGGTACTTGTAGTTGTACAGTGTTGCAATCTTTGAAATTCGAACTGAAACAAATTTCATCAGATTACAAATCACAGTTTTATAAATTAGTTCTTGTGGCTGCAACACTTTTTAAAGAAGAGAAATTGCTAAATCTAAAATATTTTCAACTTAGCACTGTGTCTTGTATTGGCAACCAGCGATGCTAAATACGACTGTTTGAATTAAAGATTTTTGAAAACATTGAAAAACAGTTTATCATTCAACAAAATAAAATTGGTCGGTTGAATATTTATTTTTGGATTGCAATTTTATATACTGACATGACTGAAGTACCAGTATTCCAACATCAAAACAGAAAATAAACTTGGTCATTTAGAATTAATCTTAAATTATTTTTCCATGTGGGTTGAGGTCACGGTCACAGCCTCAAAATGCTAAGCAATTAGGCTGCAATAAATATGACAAATATTCCACTGTGATGGTGACAAGCTAAAGCCAAAGTCATGAAAGTAGGCCAAGTGAAAAATTGTAGGCCCCTTGTTTTAATTGAGGAAAACAAATTACTGGAATGTGTAATTCACCACAATCGAGCATGCAATTACTGGTGCATTTTCATTGTAATCAATGCAATGCATGGTTGAGCAGAGCAGGCCTGTCTGCCTGTACTCCGGCATTATTTGGCGATCCATGGCGCTATTTTCTATTACATGTATTAGGCGCACTGCTCCTCAGAAACCCTTTCTAGAGTAAAAAACCCTTGCCTTATAGTCCAAACCTTAGTCCGAAAAATACGTTTGCAGGCAATGTGGACGATCTGCATAATCTTTCAACCTTTCTTCAACCACATAATAACCAAGCCTAGTGATGGTGAAAATGCTGATGGTAATCAACATTTGCAGTCACCAGTTAACCTTAGCCAGTCATTTTAGAAACTAGGCAATTAGACCTGTTAACTTGTATGAACATTCAGAATATACTGGGTACAACGTTGAGGGTCCACGTACTCCCCACCCCCACCCCTATAGTCCCACCATACATGCCACCTCAGTCAAAAGCTGAGTCCACTGGTGACATCATTGAGGTTCAATAACATTGGATCGGCAATAGGGCAGTACGTCACAATGTCAGTACACACAGGGAAAGTGACATCATCAAGTGTGTTGCAGTTGCCATGCATGACATCACGTGTTGCTTAAATGACATCACTCATGATCTGTTGGTGGCATTTTTTGATACAAAAACCGATATTTCAAAAACTATTTGGCAGAGCAAAAATCAGGCTTCACATCACCTTTAACATCGTTCTTCATAAACAATCCGAGATTTAAATCAGTCACCCATCGGACTTGGACAAAATCACGGACAAACAAACCTTGCTCGGGTTAGGAACCAAAATACAGTTTTTTGTGCATTAAATGTAATACCGGTACATGTAATACTAATAGTCATGATCGATATTTTTTTCATGTTACTGTGCTTCTGTAATATTTCGGAGGAATTTAAAAAGCCTTTTGGGGAATTGTTTTTGAATAAAAAAAGGATTTCACCATGGATTAGATAACCTGTAAGGTGTGTACTGTAAAGACGTCCTGTAGTAAATCTGCATCAAATTATTTCATAGGCATGAAGTGGCCTCAGCTCACTCTATTTCTAAAGAGACAAGAAACCAGGCATGCCAGGGACCATAGTGACTTGCCACAAAAAATACTGATAATTCACCTGATGGAGGCATATCCAGGCAAACGGCCAAGGGAGTGCAGAGGGTGTACTCCCCTCACCCAGAAAATTTTGGGATAAACATGTTTGGAGTGCACCAAAACACATCTGGTGTCACTGTCAGGGTAAACATTACAAGGCGGAATATCCTCGATCAATGTCCAGAGCATAATACATACATGACATACAAGGAGACAACAAGTCACATAGATACTCACCAATAATATCATCTACGAACAAACTCTCAAACCTGTCGAGGTCCTCTGTTTGTCCCTGGCTGATATAAATCTCAGCAATTTGTTTCGGGCTGGTACGCTTGCCTCTCATTCTGTCATTGTCTGTGCTGTTATCTGCAAAAAGCCAGGTTCTATTTTAAAATTGCATTGCAATAAGTATTGGCATGAACAGAAATTTGCTGTAATAGTGTAAACAGAACAATTATTGGCTGTGTTTATGCTGCTAATTACATCAGCAGGTTTCTTTCAGACAGTGACAATGAGATGACAGACCTGGTCTTCCGACCCTTTGGCGTAGCAGAGCGCATCCCATAATGCTATAATTGACACCATGGACATGTGACCTGTTTTTGCTTATCTCACTTATTTCTGATCAACTGAGAATGCTGCCAACCAGCTCATAGGACACTGCGAAACAATTTAAGCCAATAATGATGAAATCTAGTCCTACTACTTGTCTACTAGGCTAGTAGTACTACTAGGCCTTTGCTGTGGATAGGCCTAGCCTACACCTAGGCCTGTAGACGCCCTGCGAAACTCTGCCATGACAGGTCAAAAGGGGTAAACTCCACTACCACTCTCATTCTCAATGCATCCAGCTGTACAAATGTAGTGTAGGCCTAGGCCATTTGACCTGTCAGTGTCATGCATTTTTGTCATGGTGGACTTTCGCGCGCAGGGTGTCTAGCCTATACTGGCTTATGGCTTATGGCTATAGGTAGGCCTATCAGGCAAAATTGACACCAAGCAAGAAGTTTAGCCAAACAAAAAGAACATTTTTTAGCATAGAGTACAAATATAGATTGTCCGTTTGACACCAAACCTAGGCTCAGAAATTTACCCGTACATATGCCTTACGGTGCACTGTGACTGACATGGCATGATATTGCATGTATTGATCAGGCAGCCGCCATTTTATAATGGTGGCTGCATGCAATGCCGGCATGCATGCATGCCGCGCTTGCATTTGCATTGCACACTCGTCGTGACACAGCACAGTGATGGCAGTGCTGCAACTCGATCACGAATGTACCTTTAGGCCGACCTATAGACCTACTAGTTTTTCGGCCAGCAGTATCATCATCAACAACACAAAGTAGCTAGGAGCCTACCGTATAATCAGAAATCTCCTTCCCCGCCACCGGCGGCAATGCTAGAGCGGCGACAAATTAATTACAGATATTCCATCCACTTGCCACAACTGCTTCATATCCAACCTGCATGACCTGATTATCATCATGAACTGGCCATTTACCGCCAAAAATGCTAATCATAGCCCCGCCCAACGCCAGGAGCTAGCCAATGAAATACGCCCATAAGATCATTCATAGGTGGCGCGTTGGTCGGGCGGCAATCATAAAAATACTAAGGGCACAGAATGGTGATTTTCGCCTCTGAAGGCACAAAAGGTATTGGGCGAGAAAACCGTGAAATGGAGGACGTCTAGATAACCTATTGGGACAGTAAATGAAGGGCCTCTGATGCGAATTCCGCGATAAAAAAGAGAGGACCTGCAAATTTGTCCTCTCTTTCAAAATAGTCCCTCCTTTGTTGGTGTGCTTACCGGAAGTCCTTAGTTTCATGTGCATACCGACGCACGCACACACGTGTATGTCTATACTCACAAACCGGGGACACTAAACATATGTACCAAACCAGCCAACCGGGGACTTAGAACCCAGTGGGTTAAATCGTGCACAATATCATATTCCTGGTATGCGTTCATGTCCATAAGCTCCGGGTACCGGCCGGGTACGTAGATGAAATGTATCTATAGAACCTAAAGCGTTTGCCTGTTAATTGGGACACGCACTATCCAATCTATACCAAGACTTTGGGGACACACTACACAACCCTGTACTGCCGGACTAAGTCGAGTTAGTACCACAACTGCCAGTAACAGACAGGACTGGTGCATGGCTAGATTATGGTCCTGTTCTTGAATGGGTTATTACTAATGACCATGTCGCCGGTTTTGAGTCCTTTCTGTGATGATCTCCCTCTGTATAGCTGCCTGGATAGTAGCTTAGAGAAATAATTACGTATGGTAACTGGTCTGAATGTGGCCCCTGTTTTAGCTAGGTAATTGTGGCTCCTTGAGTTAACATGCCTAATATACATTATGTACCATGGGCTTGGCAGGCATGTTTAGTCAAAGTGGCCACAGTTGGACCACGTTACCTGATATCACCGTCACGATGCGACGGAGATGAAGACATGAAGCTTTTTCCGGCCACCCGGAATTTATTCTTGTGCAGCTTTTTTGATGTTCAATGATAAAGCACTTGTAAAAAAGTCACGAAAACTTGACCTTTGGTTTTGCGGCAGAGGGGGTGGACACCCCGCCTCCCCTCCCCAAAAATAAGGGGGCCTTAGGCTTATCAAACATTATGTTCACGGGAAAATGGCGGCAACAAGAAAGTCGGCGATTACAAATACCCCCCTCCGGCTCCGGCGCTACAGGAATCGTGCAGCGCATTGCTGCTGATGTCATTTGGCGTCTGTTGTCAAGAACTGATTGCTTCAAAAACCTTCACTCTGTTAAAGCGGCCATTGCTCTCTCAACTGGCACGGTTGGATAGACAGAATGCGGCAGGGTTCGTTTAGACATCTATGATCTAATATGCTGACTGGTAAGAACTCCTTGGACTATGATCATGATCAAGATAATGAGACAAAATGAAAAATTTTCTGTCCAAAATGCTGTTTTTATTCCATGTTTTCAGACATCAGATTGTTCTTCAATCGAGTACCCCCTCCCGAAATGTGATAAAACAACTCCTGCTCTCCATTTTGTTTTCATTCAACCCCGCCCAACCACCCTGCCTAGCCCCTCACTACAAGCCTTATGTTGCGACGTGAAAAATACCTTTCTGCTGCATCTGCTTCCTTAGACTGTATCATCATGGCCCATGCAATGAAACTGAACGAAACTGAACAAATCTGCTTCAGATATGCTGTAACAGGGTTCCCGCGCACCATGGAAACCTTTGAAAATCATGGATTTTGAAAAAGCTTTTTTCCATGTCTGGAAAGTCATGGAAAAATCTTTTATCTAATAAAAGTCTTTAAAAGTCATGGAATTTTTGATTTGCTTGTTTAAAAAATGTCAACTGCCCAATTTTCAACCTGTGCTAGACATTTTTGCCTTATATCGGCATCTTCAACATT
The DNA here is from genome assembly GCF_910592395.1 of Lineus longissimus. Classification (NCBI taxonomy): domain Eukaryota; kingdom Metazoa; phylum Nemertea; class Pilidiophora; order Heteronemertea; family Lineidae; genus Lineus; species Lineus longissimus. Next base: position 10,339,880 of record NC_088323.1, on the reverse strand, counting down.
TGCGAAAGTCGCAAGCGCCATTAGCACGTGTTGAGTCAGTTTCTCCGACTTGACTACAACCACGCCATCTACAAATGACAATGGAACGAAATTTTCGCGCGTATTTCTGTCCAATCAGAATTTTCTTCTTTGAGTTGTTCGGGATGAAACAATGATACGAATCGATGTCTATCTTTGACCAGAGCTAGTGTGATGTTTTAGTTTACATTGTGACAACAACCACAACCTAGTATTGATTTACCTTGTAACAACGACTACAACAGCAACAGGAACTAGAGGCCTTCTTTTGTATTGACGTTTACCATGTAGCCATGCTGAATAAATGGAGCTATAAATCCACAAATATCATCTTTAATACCGGCTATCAACTTCACAAATGGCGACAAGGATGGGATGCAAGTACCTAAAAACATTTTAATCACCACATTTTTCACAACCTGTGAAAGACTTCAGAGCATGAGGAAACCAGCCCTGTAAAACATTTAGTCGCCCTCCAACTTCAAGCACCCCGCTGATACTACACAGTGATGATCGGCATATTTACCTTATCTACCTAATGACCAGCGTAACCAGTGAAAACACTCGGGCCAGGATCATCATGTGATCATGACTAATTTACTGTGATGAGGCAAAATTAGAAGTAATTTGGTCGACTACAAAGCAACCAGGATGTGATAGCAAGATCGGTTATGTAACAACATATGTTGACCTCAGCCTTTGGTCGGGCAACTCAGCAGGAGGTTACCTGGCTCAGATAAGCTGAGAGCTAAAGTCAATAAACTATTCCTCAGAAACTCTCCCCTCATCAAATATCCATCCCCCGACATCTAAGGCATTTTCCATTAGTTGGTGGGGGATGGTTAGGAGATAATTTTTACAGGGCTGGTTTCCTCATGGATTAATCAGAATCTTTGAAGACCATCCTGACCAGGCACAATGGCAACTGTATTACCTCAGTTCCCTGAGTTTGATCTCCAACCAAGGGAGACAGCCCCCATCCGGTTTGACAAATATGTGAAACGTTTGTCAAATATGGGAATTGATACCCCAGCCCGCCAAAAGGCCATGCTGCTACACTACGTAGGAGAATCCACGCATGATGTGTTCGATACGCTGACTGTACCTACTGTTGATGCTGATGTAGCAGACCGTGTAGATGCCTATCTATGTGCTGTCAAAGCTCTAAGGCTGGGTTCACATAGAACTATACTATTCGGGTATTCGGTGCACGTTTTGCCAGGGCACGCGGGTACCTGAAATCGAACAAGGAAATTTCACAATACCGGGTCACATAAGAGGGCACTATTCGAAAAGGTCGTATACCTGCGTATAGTATAGTATAGTGGGAATCGTGCGCGTTCGATTTTCGTGCCGCGTATACCACCCTGTTCAGAAGTGACCAGAGGAATTGGTAAGAACGTGCGTTTTAATGTTATCTATCACAATTATTAAACGATTTATTGCATACTAATTAACATATAGCGAACTTGTTTCTTTCTTTGGTCTTTGTGCCTGGTCAGCTTCATCCTCGGCTAAGAGGAGAAGAGGCAAATCTTCTTCGTCTGAACTGTCCATCTGATCGGCGTCAAAAGACGGAATACCGCACGCATGCTACCCTATGTGACTCGCCGTGCCCGTATAGCGTATAGCGAATACCGAATAGTGTATATCGAATAGCGTATACCGAATACCGTATAGTTCTATGTGAACCCAGCCTAAAGGACCACTTCGAACCTCAGAAGTCAGTCGATCATTTAGTGTACTCATTCCGGAAAGAAACCAAACTATCCGGCGAATCCGTCGCAGAATTCCACACCAGGCTCACCATCCTAGCGAAAAAATGTGATTTGCTGACCAAAACTTGGAGATTAAGCGCCAGATCATCCAAGGAACCCACAACAACCGCCTACGCAGGAAATGCATCGAACAAAGCCTCAACCTGGAGAACCTCCTGAAGGCAGCCAGGGCCATGGAAATGGCCGATGATCACACATCTGTAATGGAAAGCCAGAAAGCAAATGCTCTGTACTCTAAATCAAAATGGAAACCACCACTGGCGCAACACGACAAAAAACCAAATCCGCTCCACAACACCTGTGGATTGTGCGGTGGCCCATATCCCCACCAAAAGGAGTGCCCAGCCAAAGGAAAATAGTGTACAAAATGTGGCAAACTAAACCATTTCGCCGAGGTTTACCGCAGCTCCCAAAATTATGGATCGCGACCTCGACCAAACCAGAATCGCAGCCACCAAAGGCCCAAAGGTCGACAGCATCACCACAATGCAAGAGCCTTAGAGGATACCACTGATCAGCCTCAGGGGTCAGCCTCACCAATTTCCCATATCCCAAGCGATGAAGACGGAGACGGATACATCTTTCGACTTGCTGGAACGGGATCTGCATTATCTGAGAAACTGGTTTTTAGCGTTACTATCGAAAACACTAGGACCTCCATCATGGCCGACTCAGGGGCAACCGTAAATATTCTGAATAGTGAGGATTACCATCGCCTCGAGGAAAGACCTCCGCTCGCACCTTCGAAATCCAAAATTTATCCGTATATGTCCGCAAAACCGCTCGAGATCAAAGGCAAATTCAAAGCCGATGTACATAGCCACCACTGCTCATCAAAGGAAACATTCTATGTTGTATCCGGACCGAGTGGCTCATTGCTGAGTTGGAAAACCTCCCAAAAATTGCGTCTGATCCAGGTGGCTAATAACCTTGAAAACCCCACTGGAGCTAAACCTTCAATACCGGAGTTTGTCAAGGATGTCCCAAACTTGGTCGATGGCATGGGAGCTTGCAAAGGGGACCCAGTTAAGATACACGTTGACGAATCAGTTCGACCTATTGCGCAACCACATCGGCGAATACCATTCCACGTGCGACAGAAAGTTGAAGCAAAAATCCGGGAGTTGGAAAAATCTGACATAATTGAGCCATCCGAGGGGCCGACCCCTTGGATATCTCCAATAGTGGTTGTACCGAAACCGCGTAATCCAGATGAAATAAGAATGTGTGTCGATATGCGCGCCGTGAATCAGGCAATCATCCGCGAACGCCACATAATTCCAACCATCGATGACATCGTGTCCGACCTAAATGGGTGTCAGGTATTCAGCAAATTGGACTTGAAACAAGGCTATCATCAAATTTTACTCCACCCTGAATCGCACCATCTCACAACATTCTCTACCCATATTGGACTATTTCGATACAAGAGACTCAATTTTGGCATGTCTTGCTCAGCAGAAATATTTCAAAAGAAAATAAGTGATGTCATACGTGGCATACCAGGTGTCAGGAACACCAGCGATGACATATACATTGGTGGAACAAACACCAAACAGCATGACGACCGCCTACAACAAGTGCTGCAACGCCTGTCAGATAATAATCTCACTATCAACCTACCAAAATGCGCATTTCGTGTGCCTGAAATGATCTTCTTTGGTCATAAGTTCAGTGGTGATGGAATTTCACCAGATCCAAAGAAAGTTGCCGACCTTCAAGCTATTACAATACCAACTAATGTCACAGAAGTGCGCAGCCTCCTCAGCTCTGCCGCATTTTGTGCCCGGTTTATCAAGGACTTTGCAATCATCACAAAACCGTTGCGACGTCTCACCTGCAAAGACCAGGAATGGAGGTGGGGTGAGGAAGAAAACAATGCGTTGCTGAGCTTGAAGGCAGCTCTATCATCAAAAACCACACTAGGATACTTTGACGCCAAGAAACCAACTGTCATCCATACGGACGCTAGCCCAGTAGGACTCAGCGCCGTGCTCACCCAAATCGAAAAAGACCAGTCCATCACACCACTGCATTACGCGAGCTACCCGCTCACGCCAACTGAAGCACGCTACCCCCATATCGATCGCGAAGCCCTCTCAATATATTGGGCAATCAAACGCTTCCACCTGTATGTGTATGGGTCACACTTCAAAATCGTCACGGATCACCAACCATTAGTGACACTCTTTAACAATTCATCCTCAAAACCGTCTGCAAGAATCGAGCGATGGCTCATGGAGCTGCAGAGATATCGATTCAAAGTTGAATATCAACCAAGAAAAGACAACCCCACCGTCTATGCGTCAAGGCACCCCATTAATCATCCAGCGGATAAAGATTTGGACGATAACGAGACGAATGAATACATTGCGTTCGTAGCAAAGAATGCCGTACCCAAAGCAATGACATTGTCCCAAGTTGAAACCGCAACCGCAAATGACGCAGTGCTGCAGGCCGTGATGTCAGCAATGAGGACTGGAATCTGGCACAAGACCCCACCAAATTTGCGGACATTGCGAGGTATGAAAAGATCAAAGACCTGCTTACCACCACAGAAAAAGTTGTCCTCAAATCGAACTGCATTGTAATACCCTCCGCGCTCCAGGAACAAACCGTTGACATCCCGCATGAAGGTCACTTAGGTATCGTCAAAACTAAGGCCCTTCTCAGAGAAAAGGTCTGGTTCCCACTCATGGACAAAATGGTGGAAAACAAAGTGAAATCATGCTTGCCGTGTCAAATCGCAACCCCAGTCAGTTCAAAGGAACCGTTGAAAATGACTACTCTACCAAGCAAACCGTTTGAAGAGACAAGCGTCGATTTCGCACACGTCAGTGGTGAGACATTGCTCCTACTCATCGTCGATGACTCGCGTTTTCCTTTCGTTGAACCAGTGTCAAGCACCTCAGCCCAAGCAATCATACCAAAATTAGACAAAGTCTTTGCGACATTCAGAATTCCAGACACAGTTGAATCGGACAATGGACCCCCATTTAACGGCGAAGAATTTGCGCGTTTCTCCATATTATGGGCTTTCATCACTGCAAGGTCACCCCGCTGTGGCCAAGAGCTAACGGGGAAGTGGAGAGGTTCGTAGAAACCATGAAGAAAGAAGTGAAAGTTGCAAAAGCATCAGGGGTCCCTTGGAAAAAAGACCTGCAAACTTTCCTCCGCAACTACAGAACATCGCCGCACTCAACTTGCGACCCTGTTTTTAAAACGCGCTATAAACAATAAGTTACCACAACTGCCAAACGTGGACCCCATCGCATAAATCATCCGGAAGCACGACTCTGAGCAAAAATAAAAAATCAAAGCACACGCTGATAAGAAAGCTTATGTCAGACCAAGTGAGCTCAAAGTTGGCGATGCAGTCCTGGTCAAAAGACCATTCACTGCGAAAAGGAGTGACACTCCATACGAAATCACACCAATGACGGTGACACACAAGAAAGGAACAATGGTAACTGCCGCTGGTGATAGTCATGAGGTGACCAGAAATTCATCATTCTTCAAGAAGTTGGTCAACTATGACCCCAGTGACAATGAACAATTGCAACCTTCGGTGGAAATAAATGAACCGGAAAATGATAAACCTGAGTTCACACCCGCTGCTGAACCAGAGAATCAACAATTGGACTTGCAATTAACCCCACCCGTAGAGAACTCTGAACCAGGAGGGTCACCGCCGACCCCTGTAAAACCTGTGTTGCGCCGTTTGAACAGAGCCCGGAGAAAGCCGGAAAGGCTAGACTTGTAGCGATATGATCTGAGCGAACAGTACTCATAAACAGTCATTATATAGACTCCTCTCAGACAATCACAAACAGTCATTATATATACTCCTCTCATAGACAATCATTAACATGATTAACAGTCATTATATAGACTCCTCTCATAGACAATCGTAACAGTTGTTACACAACATAGACTCATATATCATTATATGGACTCATAATTTCAGTTAATAGCGTTTGGACGATACTTACATCTCAAGTAATTTAGTTATGATATGTAATATGGTGGAGCTTTAGTAATCACGGTTCTGTGCCACATACGATGCATATGGCAATGTTAGAATTTTGGACTTTACAATGTGAAACACCAAATCTCATTTAATCATTTTATGAGAGCAATAATCTACAAGGAAGGAGATGTGATGTTTTAGTTTACATTGTGACAACAACCACAACCTAGTATTGGTTTACCTTGTAACAACGACTGCAACAGGAACAGAGACCTTCTTTTGTATTGACGTTTACCATGTAGCCATGCTGAATAAATGGTGCTATAAATCCACAAATATCATCTTTAATACCGGCCATCAACTTCACAGCTAGTATCATTTTTACTTTGGACCAATCACAAAAGCCGTTTCAAATCACATTTCAATGGCGGACGTTCGTGTGAACATTGCTATTCACATGATTCATGATCATTGATATGGAAATACTAGGACAATGGCTTGTAAATACCAGATTGAATGGGAGACGAAATACATGTGGATTGGTCGTGTGGAAGACTTTCTGTGTGAAAAATATGGGGATAGGTGCGGTGAAGTCGCATGCTAAGACTAACAAACGTGTGCAAAAACAAAACATTGGCAATCGCAACCTGAATTTGAATGATATGCTGCTTGGTGGTGTTCGTGGTGCCAATGCTACTAGGCAGCCTGCTGCTGTCGCCGCTGGTAGAGCTGAAACTGTGAATGGCCAAAATCCTCGACCACCTTTGGCTGGGCAACAACCGCGTATGGATGATCATGTACATGGTGTAGATGTGATCAATGCTGAGATCTTATGGGCTTTGAAGTGTGTGTCCTCTCACTACAGCTACAATAGCTCCTCGGATATAGGCAGTTTCTTTAAGCGTGCATTCCGTGATAGTGAAATAGCTAGAAAGTTCAGCTGTGGTGAAAACAAGGTATCCTACATCACAGCCTTTGGCTTGGGTCCATATTTAAGAGATATGTTGTGTGATTTTGTGAAGGACTTGGATTGCTTTGTCTTAATGTTCGATGAATCGCACAACAGCGTGTTGCAGAAGAAACAATTTTTTTTATATATGTATATCTTTATTCAGACAAATAGAAAAATACAAATACATTTTTGGAAAAGGGGACATAAAAAAGCAAAACAATGCTTAAATCCTATGCCCCCTACAACTACAATTTTACAGTTTTGAATGTCGGCACAAAGAACATAGCGTAAAGAGGAAAAATTTCTGTGGAACCTTAAGAACACCTTAAGAAAAATCAAATTCGTGAAAAGCGTTTAGTTTTTACAATAAACTTCTGTACTTTTTTGAATATAAAATTATTGTCAGACAGAGACAGTGTCTCTCTACCAAAGAGGAAATCTTGAAGTGTAAATATGAAGGGGGGTGGGAATCGAAGATGGAGTTCATGAAACAATTCATATCGCTGTTGAATAAAGCGAGTACAGTCGAAGAAATAATGAAAAGAATCTTCAATCCCATTTAGCAGACAAAATTGACAACTTGGATTTTCAATCACATGATTAACATATAAATGATGGTTTAAACCACTGCAGCCGTTCCGTAAACGACTATGGAAAATACTACCCTCTCTCGTACTGCTACAATAAAACCATAAGGGTGGCTTAGTGGTAAACAAAATGTCTTGAAGTAATTTCTTAAAAACACCTACAGATTGAGCATTTCTTACATACAAAGGTAGTGCATTCCATTCTCTTGTAGTTGCAGGAAAAAATGAGTGATAATATGATTCAGTGTGACACAAGTAGGGTACAAAATCATTCTGGTTTCTGAGGTTATACCGATTATTTTCACCAACTCGCTGAGGGAGCAGATCTGACAGATACGTCGGGGTTTCCCCATGAACCATTTTATAAAACATAACATGCCTATGTAGTTTACGTCTAATTGCGAGAGGTGTATACCCTGATTCTAAATACAACTTTTGATTTGAACAGCTAACAGTGAGACCTGTAATAATTCGAAGAGCATCTATCTGAATCTTTTCTAATCTATCAACCTGATAATCAGGAATTCCATCCCAAATTACATCAGCATACTCCATAATAGGGCGGATGAATGAATTATAAATAGTTTCTAAATTTTTTCTGGTGATTTTATACTTTAGATTTCTAGAAATTCCAATACGTTTCAATGATTTTGTCATTGTACCTTCAACATGGGCATGATATGAGCCTGTGCTCGCCATCAGTAATCCTAAATGTTTGTGATTTGGTACAACTGACAAGTTTTGCCCATTTAAGTGCAAGTGAATTTGGGAAGGAATATTTTTTCTACTTACAAGCATAAATTCTGTTTTTGTTGCATTATAAGTGACACACCAACGAAGAGACCAAGCAAATAATTGATTTATATCTCTTTGCATCAAATAAGAATGATTCGGGAGATCTTGAGATATTAAAAATTGCAAAGTATCATCAGCGAAAAGTCGCATATTGCCGTCGATGTTTTCAAAAATATCATTGATGAAAATAAGAAAAAGAAGTGGTCCTAAAAGAAACAATTAGACATTCACTTGCGATACTGGGATCCAGCTCAGAAGTGTGTAGCTTCGAGATACTACACATCCAACTTCATGGGTCATGGCAAGGCTGAGGACCTATTACCCCATTTGATGACAGTGGTACAAGAATTTGGCATTCGTAAACTGATTCAAGTCTCGATGGATGGTCCAGCAGTCAACTGGAAACTGTATCAACTTATGTGTAATAAGGTTAATGAATCTGCCAACACTATTCTCCTTAATATCGGCAGCTGTGGACTGCACACTGTGCATAATGCTTTCAAAAATGGATGGAACAAGTCTGATTTGGTTGTGGTTCCAGTCCTGAAGGCCCTTTACTGGTTATTTAAGGACACGGCTGCAAGAAGAAAGGACTTTATCAGTATAACTGGTTCCACTGTGTTTCCACTAAAATACTGCGGCCATAGGTGGCTGGAAAACAAACCAGTTGTACTCCGTGCTATAGAAATATGGGAGAATGTGTGTCTGTATGTCAATACAGTACATCAGGACAAAAACTTCACAGAACCAACATCTGCTTCATATAAAACTGTCAAAGAAGCTGTTGGTGACAAATTGTTCCGTGCAAAGATGTCCTTCTTTGCCGCCATTACACTGCAGATGAGTCCATTTCTTGCCATCTTCTAAAACCCACGCCCTTTGGTGCCATTTCTTGCCAGCCATCTAGAGAAGATGATTCGACAGCTCATGAAACGTTTCATCAAAACCTCGGTGCTCAAGACTGCAACCAATGTTCGAAACTTGCTGAAGATGGATCCTATGTGCAAAGATAATTGGGTTCAGTATGAACAGGTTGACATTGGCTTCAAGGCCCAAGGTGAGATTCAGAAGCTGCGAGCAGAGAAGAAGGTGACTGATCGTCAGATCCTGGACTGTCAATTAAATTTTAGGTATTCAAATGTCTGAGACAATCTGCGCCAACGTACCTCCAGGAACTTCTTTGCACCAAGGAGGTTACACGAACAACAAGATCTGGTTCAACGGTTCTTTGTGAAAAACGAAGGAAAACGAACTTTGGGGACCGTAGCTTCGCTGCATGTGGGCCACGGCTATGGAACAAACTCCCCAAGCGCATACAAGATTGCCAAAACACTGACACTTTCAAGGCACAACTAAAAACGCACTTATTTACAAGATCACACGGAGAGCCTTGTGCCTTGAGCACGGACCAAATCCATGGAAAAGCGCTATACAAAAACTTCATTATTATTATTATTATTATTATGCTTGCTCACACCTGCAATCATCTCATCACCAAGACACCCATCTCCTACTCTTTTGCCAGAGCGCTGATATCCCTAGACCCCCAGGTAATGGCTCAACATCCTGACACTGCCAAGTCCAGATTTAAGTACGTCTTACAGACACTGATAGACAGCAGTTGGATTGGTGAAGGAACAGCAGACACGGTAAAGGATGAGTACAGTGAGTTCCTGGATCTTATCAATGAACTGACAGGTGAAGAGTATGCACAGTATTCCCAATATGATCCATTGAAAGCCGACTCAAGCTTGGACACTTTCTTGTTCAACAAACTTGAACGCCTCCCCACTTTGAGAGGGGTTGTGAAAAAACTCCTGAATCTTTCTCATGGCCAGGCCAGTGTAGAAAGCGGCTTCTCTTGCAACAAGGAGATTCTGGTTGACAACATGCAGGAGAAGTTATTGATGGCTCAGCGACATGTCTCTGATTATCTACATGACATTGGGGGATGGGAGAACTTCACCATCACGCCTAAGTGTTTGCAGTATGTGAGTTCTGCTCGTGCCTCATATCGAGCCTATCTGACCGAGAAGCAAAATGATGCCACCCTCAGTGAAAGGACACGCAAGCGGAATGCACTCACTGAACAGATTACTGAAGCCAAGGCCAAAAAGCGATACTTAGAATCTGATGCTTCTGGTTTATTGCAATCTGCTGATGCTAAGGCATTTGAAGCTCAGAAAAGTAAAAACATCAGGCAGCTTTTCGCAGAATTCAATGCTCTGCGGGCTGTATCTAAGGAAAAGAGCCAAGAGGCATCAGAGGTTGTGGCTACCATTAAGTTACTAGAAGAACAGTTAAAGTCGGTGGGGATGTAGACAATGGAAAAATATACTAGAGATATGACTTTGTTGTAAATATGTTAAATACCGGTAATCATAATTTCTGAGGAAACTTTGGAGCTGTTTTGGAATTTAGAAGACATTTGATGGAGTGCTAGAGATATGACTTTGCTGTAAATATGTTACATACTCAGAATTTCTGAGGAAACTTTGGAGATGTTTTCGACTTTAGAGGACATTTTATGGAGTTCTGTATCAACTCTTGGATTTGAGGTAATTCTGGTCAGGCTTGTTGTGTTGTAACTTGGGTTTTCATCCTACAGTAATCATGAAAACCCAAGTTACAAAATTCTTTCATGGCCTACAGTATTGGCCATTGGAAATGCAATGAAATCTCATTGAGAGTCATGCGATTTTTATTGAAAAAAGTCTTTGAATTGCCCAATATTTCACCATGGTAAATCATTGAATATTATGGATTTTTAAATCTTGGGGGTGCAGGAACCCTGTGTAATCAGTTAGGCCTAGGCTATCCGTAGCATTCATTCATGTCCAAGACAGATCACAGTCATCATAAGACTTCCTCATCCTTGGGATCATCTAGAGTGTCATCGTTTTATTCTGTGATCATGATCCACATAATAGTGTCACCAGAAGCTGGTATCTGCTGGTGCCCCAAAAATCATCAGTTGATTCAGGTCACCAACAGACACCAAGTGTTCGGTGAGTGTGGCTCTTCCCAGAGGTTGTAGTCTTGACCTTCAGTGCGCCGATGGGAGACAGCAAAGGGTCAGCTCCAGGTAGTCGTAGCAAATAAATCGAAATAACTAAACCATTTATAGTGGAGACGTAGATAGTTTTAAGATAAGCAATTGGTACAACTTTTTATTGGGCCATGTACTGCGAAGAAGTCATGAAATGAGTAGGGACCGGGAGAGTGCCTTGTGTGGACGTCCACCCTCCAAACCGTATCTTCTCCGAATCCTCGATCTCACTCTCTCTCTCTTTTCTGTCACGCATGCTCCGTAGTTCAAGACACCACGAATCATCAATATCAACCAATCGGGCAATGCCAAATCATTTCAAAAATATCACATTCTGGCAAATGTGACCATGCGCCCTTATGCAAGCAAGCATCTGTTACCACAAATTATTATTTCGGCGATCCCTAAATGGCGACAATGACACTGAAGCAAATGCGACAGCTGTACCTGAAAAAACCTTTTTATCAACTATGACTAGACTAAACTTAATTTAGGCCTATATTTAAACCATTTAGAATTGAAGTATTTTTCTTAAGTTCAGAACAAAATATTCAAAGATTTGTAACCCCATTTGAGTGACATCGTCAATAGATCCCTCCAGAGGACTTAACCGCACAGAATCTGATGTTAACCCATTTGGCTGGTATTTACTTCAATTCGCCAGTCTGCTATTAAGGTGAGCAGGACCTACACAATCGATAATAATGTCTAATTCAAACCAGGGGGAGGGGGAGTGCCATCGTTGAATTGTGTCGCCATGGTCTGTATAATGGACCCTAATCATTCAGAAAGGGCACTCATTTAGCTTCAGACATGCTCTACTCAGCACGGTGAAATGTACCTCGAAGTTTCCCTCATGTCCTCGGATTGAATGTATCGAGCATGTCATCACACGCACAGTCATTCATTAGTCCTCAATCCTGGGATTTGATGGAGTGTCATCGTTGAATTGTGTCGCCATGGTCTGTATAATGCACCCAAAGCATAAAGAAAAGCCACTCCTTTAGCTTCAGTCATGCTCTCCTCAGTTAGCCCTAAATGTACCTCGAAGTTGTCCTAATGTCCCAGGTTTTGATGTATTCGAGCAAGTCACCACATGCATATTCATTCCATAAGGGTTTACCCCCTGGACCAGCTATAGACTATCATTGCTGGTATATTCTCTTATCATGGCCCATATAATGGAACTGAACGAAACTGGAGTAGCCTATGAAGCCAGAATGTTGTGATCAGTTGGGCCTTCCCATAGCATGCCATAGGCCCTACTGTCCCAGTCAGGTGGGCATTGATTTATGTCAGAGCTTCAGTATAGATATGGTACGCGACCGCGGGCGCAGGCTTCATTAAGAGGCACATCATTTATTTCATTCCTCTGCAGTTCCACTGCTCTGATCAGATATATTCTCCTCTGCACAATCTTTCGTCTTTTAATTCGAAGTTGTCTTCATGTCCCCGGTTTGAATGTATCGAGCATGTCACCACATGCACAGTCATTCATAAGGTCTAGTCCCTGGGACAAGATGGAGTTTCATCGGTAAATTGTGTCAACATGGCCTGTATAATGCACACAAGGCTTTAGAAAGGCAACTCCTCTAGCTTCAGACATGCTCTACTCAGCTAGGCTTACATGTACCTCGAAGTTGTCTTCATGTCCCCGTTTTGAATATATCGAGCATGTCACCACACGCATAGTCATTCATAAGGTCTAGTCCCTGGGACCAGATGGAGTGTCATCGGTAAATTGTGTTACAATGGACTGTTTAATGCAACAGAAGCTTTAGAAAGGCCACTCCTCTAGCTTCAGACATCCGTTACTCAGCTAGGCTACGTGTACCTCAAAGTTGTCCTCATGTCCTTGGTTTGAATGTATCGAGCATGTTATCACACACACAGTCATTCATTAGTCCTCATTCCTGGGACTTGATGAAGTGTCATCGTAAAATTGCGTCACCATTGTACTGTCTTAGCTACCGGTGACGGTAGGATTAACTTGATATTAACGGATTAAAACAGAATTGAATCCAACAATCTATCAGTCTTTATTTTCATGTTCCGCTAACTACACAAGTACCACGGGTCTCAATATACAGGGTGTTATACAAAACACTACAACCCTTCCCCTTTTAGAACAAAACTCCTCTAAGTTAACTGTTTAACAAGAACTCCAAATGAAGACAAGAATTACACTGTTGAAATATAGTCAACTGTATCAGTCCAAACTTTAACCTGGAGACGCCTAACTAAACTGTCTCTCAATTCTCTGCTCAGGTATAAATGCAACCAAATAAAACTCAATTCACATTGATTGAACATATTGAACACTAATATTAACTAAATCTTGACCTTAACTTGTCTCAACCAGATAATCTCTAGAAACCTGTCCAATGTTGTTTACTCTACTAGTACTGCAGGTTGTACGCAATCCCATGTTCACTGAAAATGAGTCCCATGAACTCTAATTCAGCCATTCTGAGTTTGATTTTCTCCTCGTTAAGCGTTAAACCCTTTTCAGCCAGTTTCTTTAACACTTTAAACAGTCTCCGATCGTGTTCTTCCGTATCGCGACCATGTACAACTAGGTCATCATGGATGTTTTCGCACCCCTCACATTCTTCTACAACTTGTTGAATGATGTGTTGGAATTTTTCAGGAGCCGAACTTATCCCAAACATCAAACGCTTATATCGAAATAAACCAACGTGTGTACAAAATGTTGTGATTTCACGCGACTTTTCATCTAGCTCAATTTGGTGAAAAGCGGATTTCAAGTCTAGTTTACTAAACACACGACTACCGTTCATCCTGTCTAAAATCTCGTCGACAGTTGGAATTGGGTGACGCTCACGGATAACAGCTTTGTTCGCCTGCCTCATATCAACACATAACCTGATGTCATCACCTTTTTTTGGAATAATCACCACTGGACTAACCCAAGGGGTTGGACCCTCAACTGACTCGACTATATCATCTTTGGCAAGTGACTTTTTAAAGTCACTTGCCAAAGATGATATAGTCGAGTATCACGATCCACGATGTTAGCAGTTGATCCCAAATCGATCAGCATTCTAACGTTGACTCCACCGATGTCTGCATCGACCATACCACTATTCAGGCTGCAACCTTTCCTCCCTATCAAGAATGCGTACTCGTCATCTTCATTTGAAGCGTTGACCAGGTTAACTTTTCCTTATTTCGAATCTCTGCCCTTCTTTGTCGGATTAACTTTTCCCTGTTAAGGATCTCTGCCCTTCTTCATCCGTCCTTGTTTCGTCTTACAAACGCTGGAAAAGTGTCCAACTAGATTGCACTTGTTGCACGTGGCGCTCTTTGCCGGACATGACGGGTCCTTACTGAGGTGTCCATCACGTCGTCCACAACGGTAACAAGCTAATGTCTTTTTCTCTTTTACGTCACAGGCATTTTTCACACGATTGACTTCACCGGACACCGACTTGGCTTCAATTTGCTTCATTTGCAAATCGACAGCTTCCATTGCTCTAGCTAATTCTAAAACTCTGTCTAGTGTCAGTTCAGTCCCTTTTTGTAAGAGTTTCCTACGTAGACCTTATGATTTACATGCGTCGACAAATTGATCTCGGATTTGTTCCTTTTTCGCCTCCTCATCCCCGAATTCGCAATTTAGGGCTTGCTTTTTCAGTCGTGAGACAAACTGGGCAACCGTTTCATCCTCCTGTTTTAACTGTCGAAACACATGTCTCTCGTAAGCTACATTCAACCTCGGTAAAAAATACCCATCCAGTTTTCGAATGGCAGCTTTGTACACGTCATCCTCTTCACCTTCAAACCCAGCGACAAATGGCACAGCTGGCACCGTCTCGTACAGATCTTGTACCTCCATACCAGCAGAGTGTAACAGAAGTGCCTTCTTCTGAGCAGCCAGGGTGACACCTTTTCCCACAGCATAGTACTCAAATGCTTTCTTCCAACGTTTCCACCGGGGCTCTACATTGGCCAATTCACCAGTGCAGTCCAATTTAGGAAGTGGGGCCACTTCTAACGCTACCGCCATTTTCTGCTTTTAGGCTTAGGTTTGCAAAAATTAATACATCTATGGGTTCACTAGATACTCGTCGCCATATTTGTACTGTCTTAGCTACCGGTGACGGTAGGATTAACTTGATATTAACGGATTAAAACAGAATTGAATCCAACAATCTATCAGTCTTTATTTTCATGTTCCGCTAACTACACAAGTACCACGGGTCTCAATATACAGGGTGTTATACAAAACACTACAACCATGGTCTGTATAATGGACCCAAAGCATAAAGAAAGGCCACTGCTTTAAGTTCAGACATGCTCTACTCAGCTAGGCCTAAATGTACCTCCAAGTTGTCCTTATGTCCTAGGTTTTGTCATTCGTCTTTTAATTAGAAGTTGTCTTCATGTCCCCGGTTTGAATGTATTGAGCATGTCATCAAACGCACACATTCATAAGGCCTCATCCCAGAGACCAGATGGAGTTTCATCGGCAAATTGTGTCAACATGGCCTGTATAATGCACACAAAGCTTTAGAAAGGCCACTCCTTTAGCTTCAGACATGCTTTAGTCAGCAAGGCTCACTGCCTGCATTCTATGATCACACTTCAACTCTTGTACAGTAACCCCTTTGTATAAACTTCACACAAAACTGCTTTCGTCTACATGTACCTCGAAGTTGTCTTCATTTCCCCGGTTTGAATATATCGAGCATGTCACCACATGCATAGTCATTCATAAGGTCTAGTCCCTGGGACCAGATGGAGTGTCATCGGTAAATTGTGTCACAATGGACTGTTCAATGCAACCGAAGCTTTGGAAAGGCCACTTCTCTAGCTTCAGACATCCTTTACTCCGCTAAGCTACGTGTACCTCAAAGTTGTCCTCATGTCCCCGGTTTGAATGTATCGAGCATGTTATCACACACACACAGAGTCATTCATTAGTCCTCAATCCTGGGACTTGATGAAGTGTCATCATTAAATTGCGTCACCATGGTCTGTTTAATGGACCTAAGGCATAAAGAAAGGCCACTGCCTAAGTTCAGACATGCTCTACTCAGCTAGGCCTAAATGTACCTCGAAGTTGTCCTTATGTCCCAGGTTTTGATGTATTGGAGCATGTCACCACATGCGTATTTATTCCATAAGGGTTTACCCGCTGGACCAGCTATAGACTATCATTGCTATATTCTCTTATCATGGTCCATATAAATGGAACTGAACGAAACTGGAGTAGCCTATGAAGCCAGAATGCTGTGATCAGTTAGGCCTTCCCATAGCATGCTATAGGCCCTAGTGTCCCAGTATTGATTTATGTCAAAGTTTCAGTATAGATATGGTACGCGACCGCGGGCACAGGCTTCATTAACACTTTCAGCGCCATCTGACGTAATTTTACGTCTTGCAAGTTCACACGGTTGAGCCATCCGACGTAATATTACGTCGCGTTTTTAAATTTCCCGCTTTGTCTTCGAGGCGACTAGCAGCGCAGTATAGGGGAAAACAATTTAACTATACAGCGCTTGAAGTGATAGTATGATGTTCAGCCAATGTGCTATTTATAGCCAAGATTGTCTGCATTCGAATAGGCGCAATGGCGGGTCGAAGATTGATGACGGGGGCAGATGTAGCCGAGAGTATGCCAAAAAGTGGGTATTCGGAAAGACACCAGATATTACTGTTCTATGTGTGGGGTACCATTGTGCAAAATCCAGAAGTATTAGGGTAGCAGGAAGGGTTGGGCGTTTGTGGTTTCTGAGTCTGAGGGGGTTGGTGTCTGTTGACTGTGCTTTAAGAGAGACTAGGCATGGCGCCAGTCTCTCTTAAAGCACAGTCAACAGGCATTTGGTCTCAGTATTTGGGTTTTGATTGCCATGACTGTACCCCTGTAAAAGTCAGAGGAGGAGAAGTTTGGAATGATGAAAGCATTGAAGAAGAAGAAATGTTATTATATATTGAGGAAAGCAAAATTTATTATGAGACTAGAAGGCAGTGTCCTGACTTGATTATTTTGAAAATGGCAGTCTGAACACATTAAAAGGTGGAACATGGCATTTTATCGACTTTGAAGTGTTCCGCAGTTAAAGGGAGACTATAGGCAGCAGCTAGGTAGGCAAGATAAAGTCATACAAATTTGCCAATAGGGGTCAGTCATATCTCTAGGCATGGCGCCAGTCTCTCTTAAAGCACAGTCAACAGGCATTTGGTCTTAGTATTTGGGTACAGAATCAAGGCAGAATCAAGGCAGCTCAGAGAGCAATGATTGAACGATGCTGTGGACAAGTCCAAGGATACTGCATCAGTCACGAGCAACTTCTCATCAGAAAGCGTCACCACCAGCATATTCAATGTTCAGTTCCAACCTGTACCAGTCCAATGCACGCCTGTCATGGTCAGCAGTGGTCAGCTTAGCGCGATATGGAACATTCTTCCGAAACTCAAGCGAGGGAAGTCTGCTCATTAGCCTATCTCGCGCACTGCTCCTTCTTGTCAAACATCGTAGTGAAATCGTGGTACAGTGGGGCGTCCTCGAGGATTGCAGCTGGTCGGACAGACGTGAGGTGGAATGTGGGCGGCTGCACTTCTTCGTTGATGTGCGATGGCAGATAGCACAGTTGTTGCATTGCATGACAGCTGAAAGTGAATGTGATATCATAGAACTGAGGCATTTGCAATGAGACTATAGGTGAAGTAGAAGCAAGGAGTGAAATGGGCCATCTTCCAGTGACTAATATACAGAGTAAGGGCACTGGGTGTTGTTAGATTCAGCATTGAATGTATTCCTCGTACAAGCGTGAATAGTGTGGACATACAGTGAGAGGTGAGAGACCCCTATTGACTACTTCTTGTAACTTTATCTTGGATATTATATTAAATAAATTAAAATTAGTATTGAACTTCTAGCCATGGATTATGAAGAAATTGAAGTTGTAGGCGTGGAATATGAAAAATTATTCAACGTTGAAAGACATTATTCCATGAGGCTTTGCCGTGATCGCAAAGGACGCGACGCGATTGGTTCACATGCTAATGAGGTATGATAATGATAATTACCTCTATAATGCTACTTGGATAGCGACTGTGTCGTTGATTGCAACAGTGGTCTATGTCAATGTGTGCCTGTAATGTCAATGAAGTATGATGAGGTGATGACGATAGTGCAATTGACTAGGTGGCGCATTTTAGAATCAGCAGTGAGCACTGTGTGTAACATGGTGGAGGCAGCGGAGATAATAACTGTGTCGAAAGTATTGTTATAGGGCCTTCCCTAGGCCCATGGGGTTAAATTTACAATCCACGATTGAAAAGACGTAGTTTGATCGCATTCAACTATAGGCCTAAATCCATTGAACAGTTGTGTTCCTTGGCTTTAGTCAACCGATGACCTTTTGTTGGGCCATGATCGGGGATTGTAAACTGTAAATGTATTATGGACTGGGAGACGGGGGAAACACAAGTGAAATAGACCAAAACAAGTGATTTTGGGGCTTTGGTTTAGACGCATGCCCCACATGCGCCATGCGGGATTATGCGGGATTATACAGTTCATGTGAACTTGTTGACATCTACATGATCTAGTGCCGTTATTGGTCATGGTACATGGTAGGCCTAATCATCATGGCAATATGTTTCAGGAAAAGCTCGGAGTAAAATGAACTGCCGATGAATAATGATGTTGTTCATGTTTACCATGTTTACCATACATAGCCAAAGGGTATGCACAGTGCACTTTCTGCACGTCGTCATGGTCATGTACGTGATACCTTGCATATTTTGTTTTTTGAATGCGCATGCTTTTTGGGCAAAATCACTTGTACCAACACTAATGAATAATGTCTTCTTATCCCTATGACTCCATACACAGTGAGGGCATTGTCCCATTCTCATCAAATGGTAACTTATTGTACCGTATTAGGGTGGAAGTTGGGGAGCAGATACCTACCGCTGCACGCCTGTCATAATCAGCAGTGATGAGCTTAGCGCGATATGGAACATTCTTCAGAAACTCAAGCGAGGGAAGTCTGCTCATTAGCATATCTCGCGCACTGCTCCTTATTGTCAAACATCGTAGTGAAATCGTAATGGAAAACGTCTGGCTTTGCGCCAGACGTTGAGACTAATAAGTGAAGAACTAGTAGGTAAAGAACTTCTACTTGCGCGAGACTGCTCTGATAAAATTATCATTGCAGAGACTACGGTGACGTACACATATATTTTTTACAATCAAAAATGCCCTCAAAAGACGACATGGAATGATTATTTTATTGATATTTCCTACTATATACCTTCCAATTATCACTTTATACAAATAGATCGGCGTTAGGTCGCATGCTTTTCTTTCCTGGTGACACTATAAAGCAAAATAGTTGCAACCCCGTAAATGCGCTATAAGTCCAATAATAAGTGACGGTGACCCGTTATAAATGTTTCGCCAGCTTCGCTTTTTTGCCGCTACGCGGCGCGTTGGGCCCTTGCGTCAAGTGCTTTGCTGACTATCATTCCAAATTAGCATTGTAAAGAGATCTAACAAAGAAGAACCAACACAGAAAATTTCATGTAATTATCTTTATTCCTTCTATTGTTTTCATAATTTTGAAAAAGGGTAAAAAGGGGCGTAACCTTGGCCCCTGGGGGAAGTACGCTAAATATGGCTGGGCGCTGAAAGTGTTAAGAAATCACATCATTTATTTCATTCCTCTGCAGTTCCACTGCTCTAATCAGATATATTCTTCTTTGCACAATCTTTCGTCTTTTAATTCGAAGTTGTCTTCATGTCCCCGGTTTGAATGTATCGAGCATGTCACCACATGCACAGTCATTCATAAGGTCTAGTCCCTGGGACCAGATGGAGTTTCATCGGTAAATTGTGTCAACATGGCCTGTATAATGCACACAAGGCTTTAGAAAGGCCACTCCTTTAGCTTCAGACATGCTCTACTCAGCTAGGCTTACATGTACCTCGAAGTTGTCTTCATTTCCCCGGTTTGAATATATCGAGCATGTCACCACACGCACAGTCATTCATAAGGTCTAGTCCCTGGAACCAGATTGTCATCGGTAAATTGTGTCACAATGGACTGTTTAATGCAACCGAAGCTTTAGAAAGGCCACTCCTCTAGCTTCAGCTACCGTTACTCAGCTGGGCTACGTGTACCTCAAAGTTGTCCTCATGTCCCCGGTTTGCATGTATCGAGCATGTTATCACACACACACACAGTAATTCATTAGTCCTCAATCCTGGGACTTGATGAAGTGTCATCATTAAATTGCGTCACCATGGTCTGTATAATTGACCCAAAGCATAAAGAAAGGCCACTGCTTGAACTTCAGACATGCTCTACTCAGTTAGGCCTAAATGTACCTCGAAGTTGTCCTAATGTCCAAGGTTTTGATGTATTCAAGCATGTCACCACATGCATATTCATTTTATAAGAGTTTACCCAATGGACCAGCTACAGACTATCATTGCTATATTCTCTTATCATGGCCCATATAATGGAACTGAACGAAACTGGGGTAGCCTATGAAGCCAGAATGTTGTGATCAGTTAGGCCTTCCCATAGCATGCCATAGGCCCTACTGTCCCAGTCAGATGGGCATTGATTTATGTCAGAGCTTCAGTATAGATATGGTACGCGACCGCGGGTGCAGGCTTCATTAAGAAAGCACATCATTTATTTCATTCCTCTGCAGTTCCACTGCTCTGATCAGATATATTCTCCTCTGCACAATCATTCGTCTTTTAATTCGAAGTTGTCTTCATGTCCCCGGTTTGAATGTATCGAGCATGTCATCAAATGCACACATTCATAAGGCCTCATCCCAGAGACCAGATGGAGTTTCATCGGCAAATTGTGTCAACATGGCCTGTATAATGCACACAAAGTTTTAGAAAGGCCACTCCTTTAGCTTCAGACATGCTTTACTCAGCTAGGCTTACATGTACCTCAAAGTTGTCTTCATTTCCCCGGTTTGAATATATCGAGCATGTCACCACACGCATAGTCATTCATAAGGTCTAGTCCCTGGGACCAGATGGAGTGTCATCGGTAAATTGTGTCACAATGGACTGTTTAATGCAACCGAAGCTTTAGAAAGGCCACTCCTCTAGCTTCAGACATCCTTTACTCAGCTAGGCTACGTGTACCTCAAAGTTGTCCTCATGTCCCCGGTTTGAATGTATCGAGCATGTTATCACACACACAGAGAGTCATTCATTAGTCCTCAATCCTGGGACTTGATGAAGTGTCATCGTTAAATTGCGTCACCATGGTCTGTATTTTATGTCGTTCATACTCTACCCAGGTCAGACTTTTGCATGTGTACTCCATTCGTACTCCATTCGGACACACCCGAGGAAGAAATAATCTATTTATAATAGAAATCTCTTAGCTAGTTCGCTTAGCTACAGCTAGGCGGCGCCCCTATACAGCCTCTGCCTCGTGAGAGCCGCCATTCACCAGTACTTATTCCTCGGCACACTGTATCACATTGTACCAAGTTTTTCCTACGTTGTTTTCGCCAAATTTGGTCGATTCGACGCTCGAGAAGGACACCCCGGGACACCTTCGGGACGCTTATTGATTCTAGGAGACGGGTGAGATCGTTCTTTTACTGTCCTCCCTCGATTTCTGCTTTTGGAGCGTGCTTTTCTGCCGTCTCCCAAGAAATTTTTTCTCCGTCTTCCCGGTCTGTTGGTCACGTGACCGTTCGTTTTATATTTTTGTGGTTTTTCTGTTAGAAAGTCGATGTAATGACATCGTTATTGCCGTCCTTTTTTACTTCTTTGGGTGTTCTACCCTTTGTTCTGGACCTCCTGCCCTTCAGGGCGGGTTTTCGAGGTCTGTTTACGGCTGTATCGGGGATTCATAGTCCCCGGCCCGGTTCTTCCCCGTGTCGGAGTGCGGGTAGTTCCGCCCCCATTGGGCCGGACCCTTCCGCCTCGGGATGCCTTCCTCTTCTGGCACTGCCGGCAAGAAGATGAAGAAGGTGAGGAGAGGGGCACGGCCCTCAAAGGGAAGGGGGTCTTTGACTCTCTCTCCCTCGCCCTCCTCCCGAACCCCCGCTAAGCGGCGAGGTCGACGGGGCTCTGGAGGGGTTTCGACCCAGGCTCGGCACCCCTCTTTTGGGGTCCGGGTGGGATTCTGGACGTTTTACGCCCCGATCCCCCGCCGACGCCCCCACCTGTCATGGGTTGGTAAGCAGCGTCGCCCCTGATGAGCCGCCTGTTATTTCAGGTGTGCTCCCCCGTCCCCCTCAAGACCGGTTTTCACTTTCCCGTCTTTGCCGCCGTTCACCGCACCCGGAGGTGTCCTGCCCAGTGTGGGCAGGGGGTCGGTGATCGACCACTATTCACAGGCGAAGGGCCCTGGTGCCCCCCCGTTACGGGTGCCGTCAGACCGTCTATTTCCCCGGTCCGACCCCACCCTGCTCTGTCGGGTATGTCGGGGTTGACGGGTGTGGCTGCCGATCAGGCATGCCCCCCTCCCCCCTCCCGTGTCTGCCCCACGGGAGTCCGATTTGAGCTCTGAGCCTCTGTCTCTTGCTTCTCTCTCACGGAGGAGCAACGGCAGTTGCTTAGGAGCCTGACGGGCCGCATGGAGGCTTCCAACCTCCATGACAGGTCCTCGGCTCGCCTGGCCGAGAGGCCGGTGGCTTTTGATTTGAGTCATCAGCCAATGGACTGTGAGTTGAGCGACTCACAGTCTATTTCGGCCTCTCAGGCTGACCCCCCTCTGGGGGTGAGGACTCCGCCATTGTCGCGGGTATGCGCGACTTGCGCGCTCTTGTTCGGCAATTTGTGCCGCAAGACACATGTCCTCTCCCGACGGTCAACCCCGCCCTCTGTAAGGTGCTGTTCGACTTTTTCGGCGACGCGGCAGCCGAACAGGAGTCGGATGCGGTCCCTGACCGGGCTTTCCAAGAATCGCCCACGTCTCCAGCCCTGATTAGAGCCTCCACATGGTTGGATACGGCTCTCAGGGATACAGCGCCTTCTTGCGGGGGTCACCAGCGCGCCCTGGTCTCGACGCTCCCGTCTACGGGGCCGGGTGCCTGGACTCAGGCTGGGAAGCGATTCACGACCGCTTCCCCTCCAAGGCTGTCCTATAGACCCGATTATTATCGGGTCTCACCGTCGGGAACCGACCCGGTTTCACTGTCGCCCCTCAAGGATGACATCCAACTTTCGGGTTTGGTACCCCCTAAAGTCCTCTCTTCTTCGGCCTTAAAGGATGCGAAGAATGACGAGGCCCTGGCTAAGGAGACCCAGGCGGTGTTATCTTATGCCGACCTGACTCTGTGTGCCCTTACCAGGTCTTTAGCCGCGGATGCCTCGGAGGAACAGCGTATTCTCGCGATGTCCCTCCAGCAGTCCCTGCAGCATGCCAGCGATCTGACTGCTAAGCAGGCGGGTAACGGCGTGCTAAAACGCTGTGACCTGCTCATCGGGGGGTTGAGCACGGTCAGGTCCCAGTTTCTGCGGGGGGCATAAAGGACTGCTCCATTGAGCGGCCCTTTCTTGTTCCATGACTCCCTGCCTGACACCATGGGTGCTCAGGCACAGTCTGATCGTCTGATGGAGTCAGTCTCGACTCCCCAGGCCGCCCCCCGTACGCGTTCCTATTCACAGGCCGCGGGCAGGGGACAACAGGTGGGATCTCGACGCCCCCGAGGTTCATCGGCTCCTCGTGGGCCTTCGTCCTCGCATGGCTCCTCCTTTCGTCCCCGAGGGCAGGCAGAAGCTGCGGCTCCCTCCCGCCGCTCCAATAAGCGCCACCGCTCCTCAGGCAGGGGCGGGGGCGGCGGGCAGCCCAAGCGTCCCTTCAAGGAGAAGGGTCGCGAGGGCAAGTGAAAGTGACTCTTTAGTCCTTCCTCCTGCGCCTGCAGGTGGCGCCCCCACAGTTGGCGTCGTGGACGTCAGACTGCGACACTTCGCAGACTTTTGGGACCGGTGGTGTCAAAAAGACTCCCCCGTGCCGGATATGCTCCGACACGGTGTCTGATTGGACTTTTCCCGTCCCCCCTATGACGTCGACTCCCACCCCGGTGTCCCCGCCAGTAGACCCCGTCAGGGTGCTTGCCCTTCGATCGGAGGTCCTGTCTCTTCTCAAGAAGCAGGCAGTGAGGCTGGTGGACAACCATTCCTCCCCGGGCTTTTACAGCCACGTCTTCTTGGTCCCCAAGAAGTCGGGGAAGTGGAGACTGGTCATCGACCTGTCCACCTTGAATCGGTTCCTCCGGGTCCCCAGCTTCAAGATGGAGACAACCAGGTCAGCGACCGCCGCGGTGCAGCCCAACGATTGGGCTATCTCTCTGGACCTTCAGGACGCGTATTTACACGTCCCGGTCCATCCAGAGTTTCAGCCCTTCCCACATTTTTTCTTCGAAGGAAAGGTTTATCAGTTTCAGGCCATTCCTTTCGGCCTGGCTTCTGCTCCGCTGATTTTCGCAACAGTCGTCAAGGCGTTTGCCGCGCCTTTTCATGCCATGGGCTTAAAGCTCCATTGCTATCTCGACGACTGGCTGCTACGGCACCAGGCTCATCGCCGTCTGGGAAAGCAGGCAAAGTTTCTGCTCGTCACAACCATTACGGCAGGGTGGTTGTTAAATTGGGACAAATCCGAGCTGGACGCAGCTCAGGATTATGTCTTCGTGGGGGTGCGATTTCGCACACGAGAGGGCCTGATGTCCCCCCCTCCGGACCGAATTCGCAAGATTCGGTCCTTGGTCGGGATTTTTTGCCGTCAGGACAGCGCCACAGCCCGACAGTTTCTGTCGCTGCTGGGGCTGCTCAATTCGGCAGCGGACCAGGTTCCTTTCAGCCGCCTGTATATGCGCCCACTCCAGCTCCTCCTGCTGTCGAGTTGGCGTCCATTCACGGACTCCCTCGACCAGCGGATATTTATCCCGGGGTCTCTCCTGGGGGAGGTGTGGAGTTTCTGGGGTTCGGAGACGGAACTCCTCCGCGGAGTGCAGCTCAGCCCTCCGTCGCCCCAGATGTCCCTGTTCACGGTCGCCTCCCTTTATGGTTGGGCGCCCATTTGAACGAAGGGGACCTGACCACCAAGGGCACGTGGTCAGAGGAGGATGCGCGTCTCTTGATCAATATCCTCGAGATGCAGGCTGTCATCCTGGCCGTGAGGGCCTTCACGTCTCATCTGAGGGGTCACAGGGTTTCTCTTTTCTCCGACAATTCGACGGTGGTCGCTTATATTCGGAGACAGGGGGGGACGAGATCCGACACATTGTGCCGTCTCACCTGGGAGCTCCTGCAGCTTTGTCGCCGCTCGGATATCCAGCTCTTCCCCCGTCACATCCCGGCAAGAGAAATATCTTGGCCGACGCCCTTTCCAGGTCGGACCATCTGGTCCAGACAGAGTGGACCCTCCATCGCGAGGTGGTCTCTCGCCTGGGGGTCCTGTGGGATGCTCTGGTCGTGGACTTGTTTGCGACTCGGTTGAACAAGAGGTTCCCCCTGTACTACTCACCCCTTCCAGACGGGGAGGCCTTGGGAGTGGACAGCCTGTCGGCCTCCTGGGACGGCCTCAATGCTTATGCATACCCGCCTACCCCTCTGTTGCTACCGGTACTCAACAAGGTGGCCAGTTCAAGGGTCAGACTTTGTCTGATAGCTCTGTGCTGGCCGAACCAGGCCTGGTTCCCGGTTCTGCTGGAGCTGCTGACGGATCACCCCCGCCGCCTGCCGGCGTGGGACCGTCTGCTTTATCACCCGATCGGCCGGGTCTATCATCAAGACCCTTCTTTTTACAGGCTTGACGCCTGGAGGCTGTCGGGTATTTCCTCTGAGAGAGAGGCTTTTCGGAAGACGTTATCCGTAAAGTCGCCCAACCTCAGAGACAGTCTACCCTTGATTCATACGATAGCAAGTGGGCTGTCTTTCGAGACTGGTGTCGGGAGCACGGAGTTTCTCCGGTCGCTCCCTCTCTTCCCAACTTCCTCGACTTCTTGAATTTTCTATTCTCGGTCAGGAAGTTTTCGGTTCAGGGAGTGAAAGGTTATCGCTCCGCCGTTTCGGTCACCTTAAAGCTGACTGAATCGTGGCAACCGTCTTGGGATGATGCTGTTTCATCGTTGCTTCGCAACATGTCTTTTGAGCGTCCTCGCTCAATTCACCTTTCCCCAAAGTGGGACCTCTCGGTGGTCTTAAGGGCTCTCGTGCACTTTCCATTTGAACCCATGCATCAGGCAGATTTTAAACATCTGACCTTTAAGACCGTTTTCCTGGTGGCTTTGGCCACGGCACAGCGGCGGTCTGAGCTCCATGCTTTAGCCTTTGATAAATTGGCTTTCACTGAGAGGGGCGCGGTCCTAGAATTCGTCCCAGGCTTTCTGGCTAAAAACCAGGCGCCGCACACCTCCAGGCGCCCGGTTTTTATCCCCTCTTTATCCGCTACGGTCTCTAGAGACCTCCCGAACAGAACTCTCTGTCCTGTTAGGGCATTGAAGTTCTATTCTAAAGACTAAGGAGCCTGCTGTTCGCCTAGGCAGGAAGCGCCTCTTTTTGTCTTATAGAGAGGGGTTTACTAGGGAGATAGCTGCAGCCACGGTCGCCAGACGGTTGGTGGCCACCATCCGGATGGCCTATTCTATGACACTCGTTTCTCCAGAGCTTCATCGCCTAGGCGCCATTACGGCCCACAAGATTCGGGCCATTTCTACTTCGTGGGCCGAGTGTAAGGGAGTGGCGCTGAACGAGGTTTTAGATGCGGCTACGTGGAGTTCTCACTCTACATTCTCCCAGTATTATATGCGCGATTGTTCCAGGTTAACAGGTTAACAGGTATGCTGTCTCTTGGTCCAATTGTCGCCGCTCAGCACGTGGTATAGGTGTTTCCCTGCCTAGACCACTCGTCGATTTTCTCTCCTGCTGGCTGTCTTGTCCTCCCTCCTTTTTAAGCGGGGGGGGGGGGTTGTTCTATAGACTGTCGCCGGGTCTTCGGGCCTGCGCGTTCGCCCCGTCCAGCTGTCCTAGGGTTCAGCCGCCTAGGACTTTTGAGAGTTAATCAGTGAGGCCGCTCCAGGTTATTCTGGGGCGTGCTCTCCTTCTTGTAAAAAAAAAAGAATTTTTTCCACATTGTGTCTCTTGACGATATGTGCTGAGCTTATACCGTGTTGAGGTGGTTTTGTCACCGTCTAGGAGGGGATGGGTTTTCCCAGTTATGCTTCCCTTTGTTGTCAAAGGGCCTGTTGACCTCTAGCCCGGGTCTCCCCCAAGCATTCTTTCTCTGGGTCCCCTGGTCTCACCCGTTGGGTTCTGCTGCGCAGCTTGGAGACAGTTCACTTCACTACATGGTAAGTCACCGTTTACCCTCCTTCCTTTGGTTGTTGGTATTCGATGCAAAATTCTGACCTGGGCAAAGTATGAACGACATAAAATTTCCATTTCCTGTGCAAATGTCATTTTATTAGTTCATACCTACCCAGGTCAGACTACCCGCCCTGCCTGTCCCTACAGCAACGGGACTTACTCGGTGCGCTCGAGTAATAAGTACTAGTGAATGGCGGCTCTCACGAGGCAGAGGCTGTATAGGGGCGCCGCCTAGGTGTAGCTAAGCGAACTAGCTAAGAGATTTCTATTATAAATAGATTATTTCTTCCTCGGGTGTGTCCGAATGGAGTACGAATGGAGTACACATGCATAAGTCTGACCTGGGTAGGTATGAACTAATAAAATGACATTTCCACAGGATTTGATGTATTCGAGCATGTCACCACATGCATATTCATTCTATAAGGGTTTACCCGCTGGACCAGCTATTGACTATCATTGCTATATTCTCTTATCTTGGCCCATATAATGGAACTGAACGAAACTGGAGTAGCCTATGAAGCCAGAATGTTGTGATCAGTTAGGCCTTCCCATAGCATGCCATAGGCCCTACTGTCCCAGTCAGATGGGCATTGATTTATGTCAGAGCTTCAGTACAGATATGGTACACGACCGAGGGCGCAGGCTTCATTAAGAAAGCACATCATTTATTTCATTCCTCTGCACTTCCACTGCTCTGATCAGATATATATTCTCCTCTGCACAATCTTTCGTCTTTTAATTCGAAGTTGTCTTCATGTCCCCGGTTTGAATATATCGAGCATGTCACCACACGCACAGTCATTCATAGGGTCTAGTCCCTGGGACCAGATGGAGTGTCATCGGTAAATTGTGTCACAATGGACTGTTTAATGCAACCGACGCTTTAGAAAGGCCACTCATCTAGCTTCAGACTCAGCTAGGCTACGTGTACCTCAATGTTGTCCTCATGTCCCCGGTTTGAATGTATCGAGCATGTTATCACACACACACACAGTCATTAATTAGTCCTCAATCCTGGGACTTGATGAAGTGTCATCGTTAAATTGCGTCACCATGGTCTGTATAATGGACCCAAAGCATAAAGGCCACTGATTTAGCTTCAGACATGCTCTACTCAGCACGGTGAAATGTACCTCGAAGTTGCCCTCATGTCCCTGGTTTGAATGTATTCTAGCATGTTATCACACGCACATTAATTCAATAATGTCTCACTCCTAGAAACAACTGGGCTGCAATCGTCTAAGTTATTTTGTCTTCAATTGCCCATATACGGAACTGAACTAAACCTGAAAATAAGGCAAGGCCACTGCTACTTTCAGGCCTATTTCGCAAATCTTATGAAATGGTTTCTCCTCCGCACTACTTTTCGTCCTTGAACTCAATGCTGTCCTCGTGTCCCTGGTTTGCATGTATCGAGCATGTCATCACATGCACAGTCATTCATAAGGCCTCACATCACGGACCAGTAAATTGGAGTGTCATTGTTGTGCACCTAGAGCATAGTAAAGCCACTCTTTTAGCTTCAGACATGCTGTACTCAGTTAGGCCTACATGTACCTCGAAGTTGTCTTCATGTCCCCGGTTTGAATGTATCGTGCATGTCACCACACGCAGAGTTATTCATAAGGCCTCATCCCTGGGACCAGATGGAGTGTCATCGGTAAATTGTGTCACAATGCCTGTATAATGGACCCAAAGCTTTAGAAAGGCCACTCCTTTAGCTTCAGACATACTCGACTCTGCTAGGCTACGTTTACTCGAAGTTGTCCTCATGTCCCCGGTTTGAATGTATCGAGCATGTTATCATACACACAGTCGTTCATTAGTCCTCAATCCTGGGACTTGATGGAGTGTCATCGTTAAATTGTGTCACCATGGTCTGTATAATGCACCCAAAGCATAAAGAAAAGCCACTCCTTTAGCTTCAGTCATGCTCTCCTCAGTTAGGCCTACATGTACCTCGAAGTCGTCTTCATGTCCCCGGTTTGAATGTATCGAGCATGTCTTCACACGGGGGACTAGCTACCCGTGGGACTAGCTATAGACTGTCATCGCTATAATCTCTCATCATGGCCAATATGATGCCAGAATGCTGTAATCAGTGAAGCCCTACCGTAGCATGCCATAGGCCCTACTGTCCCAGCCAGACGGCCCACTCTTTGACGTCAAAGCTTAGTATAGTTATGGTACATAAGGAGTGCAGGGTTTAAAACAAGAAAGAACGTCATTCTATTTCATTCCATCGCAGTTTTGCAGCTCTTAATATTGTTTTCCTATCCTAGCCAGCGTATTTGCGAGTGTCCACTGCCAACGACATGTATAGGCTACCGCCCTAATATGGCAAATGGCACACGTGATGTTAAAAATTCAACCTTGGACACAGGTGTCTTTCCGTGGGACGATGTCGGCCGTTAGTGTCTTTTTGGGCACGACATTAGGATGTATGACTGATGCTACAGAAGAACCGGTACAGTATTATCCTAACCTTGTGCCTACGCACAACACCAACCTCTAAATCCCGGATTTACTTGATTAGCAATTCAAAATTGCCGCACCATAAACCCTTGAAAAGGGTCTTGTGATGACGTAGCAAGTCTGACCTCTGACCCGGTCCATTTGGCTGCTCCGTGCCAGCACTGTTTCAACACAACAAAACCTGTTTGTAGTGCTCTTACGATTAATCGGGAACTTGCTGGCAAATTCATGTCTAATCACCACGCATAGCTCAGAACAGCCATCTTTTTTGTGTGTTCAGGCAACCCAAACAGAATGGGGATCAGATACTGACTTTTTCTCCACCACACAGGAAAATCGTGACACAGATGAGGACTTGTTGCACCCGCAATAGGGCTACTATCCATACATTGTGCTATGTACACCAGGATGCGTATACAGCACAACGGGGGGGGGGGGGGGGATTTACGACTACCATAGCATACAAGGTAGGTACAGGGGATCGGGGGTCCGTAATTAGGGATTGGTACGTAAGTACTTAATTGATACTCCCTTAAACAACGACAAATATAACAGAACAAGGAACTTACATTTGAATTCAATGGTTTATTTTAAAAATCCAAATCTTCTGATAACACACTAAAATGAGCCAACAAACATTGTACATAATCATTTTACTTCAACAAGTAGGAATATTACTAGACAACAGGGTAAGTTGGGGTAATTCTGGCACCCAAATCAGCCACAGCGTTTAAAAAAATCTCTGGAAAAAAACTGTAGCCTCGGAGCCAACCAAAAACATGATTTTCAGGTAGTGCTGCCATCTAGCAACAGAAATTTCCTGATTTCATGGTTATTTCAGTGCACTTAAAAGCACATAGGAGTCATTCTAAAAATTTGTGATGGAGGCCATAAATGTGCGGGGTAAATTCTTTCATTTTGTTAAGATTGGCCTGGAAATAAACTTAATGGCCTGCAACAGACGAGAGCACATGCCGCTTCATGTGGCATATTAAAATATCTATTTGAGCCCCATGAATGTCTTCATCAGTGAGATACGTATTCGCATCCAGGAGATAGGAATTTATGGATATAACTGTGCCTATTACAGGATCGGGAATGTGTTGCTTTGCTTGTTTTGTTCAGTAGAGCAGCACAACCCTACATCTTCACTTCGATTATCTAATAGAATGCATCCTACTAAATGACATGCAGCATCAGGCAGATTTCACAGACTTAGCACACAATCACATCATTAATTAGCTGCATGTAGGTCAGCAGTTATAATGGACGGAAAGTTTGCATCAATGTTACTCACAATCAAACAATATTGATTTCAAAGATATCAGAATTATGATATATAACTTCAAATAAGCTACATAGGTTGGGAGTAAAAATGGACGGCAATTCCTTAAAGTATGAACAGTAACAAAAAGTGTGTATTAAACTTACGCACAATCAAACAATATTGACTTGAAAGAATTTAGAATGTTACTTCAAATCAACAATATGTAGGTCACAAGTTATAATGGAAGAACATTCCGTAAGATAAGAATGTTTCAAAAAGTGTGTATGAAACTTGCACCCAATTTAATCAATGGCCTCAAGATTACTTGACTTCAATTCCGCTAAATGTAGGTCACCAGTTATAATGGACGGAAATTCCTTGTATGGACAGTAACAAAACGTGTTTATCAAGCTAACGCACAATCAAACAATGCCTCAAAGAATTCAGAACTTCAATTCTACATGTATGTCACCTGTTATAATGGACGGAAATCCTTAGTATGAAGAGTTACAATGAAATGGTCCATGGACCATGTGCTCACCTGTTGTCCAATGACGTAAACAGGACAGAAACACCATCGGACCATAATCATGGTTAACTTTGTAACCAATTTGAGGTATGTAGCTGAAGTGGTTACAAAACATGCCACAGTTGGTTCACTTTTGACGTTTAGACCCCTGGTGGCCAAACCATGAATCATAAATGTCAGGGAATAGGATGAGATTAATATCGTATGTTAACTGGGTCAACGTAGTCCCTTCGTCATTTAGTTTCTCAATCTTAGTATAGAGGCGCTGCCTCTTTTCTTTTTAGAAATATGTGAACCGTCCAGCACTGTGATTGGCTCTTACATTGCAAAAACTTGTTTCACATCCCAATAAAAAGGGCGGGCTTGCCCGTTGTGGACTTTGGGAGCCACTTAACTTGTCTGGCAAATTTCAAGCATTGTGGTCTTTGGGTACCACTAAAGGTTTTGACATTCCTAAGTCTGACAGTTTCAGCATCAAGGATATTGGTTGACCTGGTCGATTTTTTTGAAGCTTTGACACAGTCTCAGGTGGGTGCCACTATTGGGGGCAATAGTGCTGGTTAAAACAGGGAAGGGTTGGCATTGAAATGTTGGCAGTGAAATGTTGAAAATAAGTGAAGAACTAGGAATCATTGTTATTAAAGGGTTAATAATTTGGTATTTTTCCATTTTATTAAAATAGTTCAGTATTTTTCAATGGGTATGTATTCAAGAAGTCACTGAAGGAGTATGTACAGTCAATATTTGTGTAGTATTTGGAATGGTCCAAATTTGAATTGTACTACAGGTGACAGGAGGATGTTTTAAGGTAGAATTCAAATATTAATAGTTGGTATGATTATTTGAGACTTCATTTTGTGAAATGCAAGTCCGTAGCTACAGGTTTTAGAGGCTACTCTGTACGCCATAGTTGTGCGTGTAAGAACAGTGTAAAAAAAATTAGGAAAACAAACTCTGTCCCAATGGTCCAGTTTGGTAAAAATCTGGTAATTGGTCGATTCTGACTGGATGATAATTGGGATTTGCGAGCCTTTGCTGGGTCCCTGTCAGATACTGGGCGCGGAGTCCAGAAGCATGGTGGACATGCTACAGCTTGGCAGCACGCTAAAATCTGACATAGTATGGTGGACTTTGGGTGCCACTAAAGCATGTTGGACATGCTTAATATTATTTGGTTAGTGTTCAAAATTGCCATTTTGGCGTGCAGACTGGGACCAATTGGACAGTGTTTGGAGTAAAGCAATTCGTTGTCAAGATTGATAAGGAATCCTGATCATAAGGGGTTAATCAGGCAAGAGTTTGTAAGCACTTCAAGTGGTATTAATAGATGGTCATCATATTCTGGTATTTAGAATCAATCATTGAATTCATTTTGTACTAAAGAAACAACTATTCTAAAATTCTGTAAGGTTGCAGAAATCCCAATGCTATTCGGTAGCATTATTTATTTTAAGACTGGAGTTCTTGCGGCTTTCATTGTAACAAGCCTCTAATTTTAAGATTTTGGTGGTAATTTACCAACTCTTGGTTCGCGCTGTTACTCAAATAGCTTTTATTATGAAGCTAGGGTTGTTCGGGTTTTTGATATCAAAATACTTTGTAAAGCTTAGTTAGGTCGCTGTTACAATCGTCCAGTTTCCAAACTCTTCTCGTTACCAAATCATTAAAAAAATCCATGTAAAGTTGTATCATTTCAACTTGGAATTTTGTGGCAGTGATCTCATTGTGTTATTTTTAAGTTAGTTTTAGGAATTGACAGAAATATTTGTTGTATTTAGGCCAAATAGCTGTTAAAGTGTTAATTTGATTGTTCAGGTAGTTGCTTTAGAGGTAGATCTCATTCTTCCTTGGAAACTTTGGCTCAATTTCACTGTTAAAGTCACTGTAGTAACTTCTTGGATCTGTTCTCTGGCCCTGACCAAGATTTGTGTCAACTCAGTGGTTTTGGCAGTCTGCCCATTTCAATGTTATTGTTGGCTTCCTGGAAGTTGGCTCTGTGCCAAGTAGATCAGCTGCAATGTAGATGTTGTATAGTCCAGTCATTTTAAGAACCTAAACTGTCAACTAAAAACAAAATTGTTCTGTCTTTAAAAGTATTTCATTTATTGTCAACTTCTGAAAAGTAACTGAGTCGATTATACTGTAATAAGTTCTTGTTGTTGTTGGTAAATAACTCCTGCTCATAAAGTTTAAGTTTAGGCAGTAGGCCTTTGCACTTAATTTGGTGCCATTTTTTATATATTGTAAACTACGTGGACCCAGGGTTCTTTCCGTTTTCTTTTGGTATCATGCTTGTCTTTCTTTTGGTTACTTGAGGGCAAGTAACGGTCAAAAACTGGGGGAATTGTCGGGGATGAGATTAATATCGTATGTTAACTGGGTCAACGTAGTCCCTTCGTCATTTAGTTTCTCAATCTTAGTATAGAGGCGCTGCCTCTTTTCTTTTTAGAAATATGTGAACCGTCCAGCACTGTGATTGGCTCTCTGTTTCACATTGCAAAAACTTGTTTCACGTCCCAATAAAAAAGGGCGCAACGGGGTCCTCCCAGGGGAGTCCGACGCCGAATTTCACAGAAGAAAGACCGCAGTCGAGCCTTTGACAGTGCAGCGCACGTGTTTGAAGTGGGCGGAAGTTGCCCAGGTTCTTGTACTAAAATGCATCCATGTGGAGTTACGGACGTTTATCTTACTATGTCTTTCACCTAGGATCTTGTACTATTTTTACTTTTGACGGTTGGCCC
The DNA here is from genome assembly GCF_910592395.1 of Lineus longissimus. Classification (NCBI taxonomy): domain Eukaryota; kingdom Metazoa; phylum Nemertea; class Pilidiophora; order Heteronemertea; family Lineidae; genus Lineus; species Lineus longissimus. The sequence continues at coordinate 10,305,383 of NC_088323.1, read as the reverse complement.
CGATGGCCAAACCATGAATCATAAAAGGCCGCAATTTGGTCTCTTGAGTAAGGGTCCCCCTGGGGTACATATGTACCAAGTTTGAGATCTTTGGCTAGAGCACTTTACAAAACGTGCAGTGGTTGTCCAAACGGCAGTCCCGCCGGATGACAAGGACCCCTATGACCTTGAAAAGTAGGTCAAATCATAAATCCGGAGGATATGTGAAGAGGCACATACCTTTTTTTTTTCAAAGTTTTCCGACCAGTATCAATGGAGCAGTCCCATATTTTTGCCGGAATGTGGTCCCTGAGTAGCAGTGAATTTCACCCAGGGGTACAGGTGTACCAAGTTTGAGTTCAGTAGCTTTAGTGGTAACGAAACGTACCACTAGTGTTTAACGATGACGGACACTGCGTGATTGTTAAGGTTCACAGGTGAGCCAAAACGTGTGTATCAAACTGAAAAAACAATCTAACAATATTGATTGAGAATTCAGAATACAACTTCAAATCAGCTATATGTAGGTCATAATTATAATGGACGGAAACTCCATAAATATGAACAGTTACAAAAAATGTGCTTCGAACTTGTTGCGCCGAATCAAACAATGGCTTCAAAGAATTCTGATTAATTTCAACTTCAACAGCTACTTGTAGGTCACCAACATGTGGACAACATAATGGACAAAAATTCTGTAAATATGAACAGTTACAAAAAGTGTGTATCAAACGTATGTACGATCAAAAATATTGATTTCAAAGACTTCAAATGTTCATTGTAGCCAAGTCTGCCCCTTTTTCTCTCATTAGGTTTCTACTCCCCTTGAACACGAGTCCAAGAAAAGCATGGGCCTAATACCCCAACGCCAAACAATAGGGCTGGAGGGTATTAGCACCATACCGGCTTTCATCAAAGAGGGCCAACAGGCAAGATATACAAACAGGCCTTCCCATTATTGCTGTAAAATCGTTATTTTTCAGTCAATTTTAAAATTTAAAAGATCTGTTTGTGATACAAATACATTTCTAAGCCAACTGTCTCCTTTCCTGAAGCGACGCTGCACAATATTTTACTTTTTATTTCTTTAATGGGTAGGAATTATTTCCTAATACACAAACTGAATGGCTAATCCCCAAGGGTCAGGAGGCCAATCAACATAAAATGGACCCCGCTTCAGGGCCTTGAAGTGGGGAAAAATCATCAGGGGCAGAGAAACGTAATGCTGATGAAAGGGTGTCATATTAAATTGACTAGTTACATGAAACAAGTGTCAAAGCAGAAAGAAAAAGAAACACCAATATCGAATTCACTTATTTGTACACTATTTCCTGCAAATCAGTGAAAAAACATGGGAAAACCTTGTGGTGAATCGTCCACAAATTCGGACACAGTTGATGGATAATGGGAATTACTAATACAGGTAGCTAATATTGGCTCATATCAATGAAGGAATGAGATTAGTACAGAAAAATGAAGTTACCTTGCCTGGGATTCGAACAACAGATCTTTGGATTGCCGGTCCACAGCCGAGCTATCGAGGTTCCCCGACTTTCTGTACTGTGTGACACCATATTATAGAGCTTATTACAGTTGGCTCGGGTTTTAGTCTGCATTTTCGGTCTACCCGAGCGGTCGTGATTATACAACCAAGGACCTCCAGCTCGGTATTAATTAAATCTGGTCACCACCAGAGCTTGTTTAAAACAATCTTTTTCGTTCTCGGTCACGTTTTGATGTTGTTACTTTATTCTTTATGTAATACTTGACATCTCTCCAGGTTCTGGTCTTCAAGTCCGGCTCCTTGGCCTTGCATTGCTCAAATTGTAGTTTGCCTGGCAGTCGCTCTAGCAATATATTCTTCTGAAAGTGTCACATTACAGCAGCTGCTTCTTCATCAGACCATGGGCGCCGTTTCGGTAAGGCTGTAAAAGGTTTACACATCAATTATAATTTTTATGGAAAATGAAATGGTCCAGGGACCATGTGTTCACTCGAATAAACACTTGCTGATGCAAATGAGCCACCCATTCAGTGATTTAGCAAATATTGACCCCTGTGACCTTGAAAGGTATGTCAAATAAAATATGCAAAGGATCTGTGATGTACCATTGCAAGATTTTCAGATCAGCATTTTCAGACCAGCATTCCATGAGAAATTGCATATTTTCACTTTGGACATTTGGCCCCCTGGTGGCCAAAACGTGGATCTTAAAAAGCCATGATTCGATATTGAGTAGGGATCGCCCATGGGTACATTTGTACCAAGTATGTACCAAGTTTGTGCTATCTGGATAAGGAAGTTACAAATGTGCCCCCATTGTCTAACGGTTAGACAATGGGGGCACATTTGTAACCTCCTAAACGGCGGTGCCACCGCACGACATTAGTGACATTTAGACGACAGGAAAAAGACCACATGCAATTGGATTGGATCCGAATGTGGTTAAATTTTTTCGTTGAAACGCAAAAGGATTCGGATCAATGTGATCTCATCTGGACTAAAAAAGAACCACTGATTGACGCGGTTTTAATCCAGATTGATCCGGATGCATCCAGATTCAAAGTGTTATGTGAACGCAAATGTGTAACGAATCCAGATTAATTTTACCTTGGGGCACGCGCATGTAGGTGCATCTTGGCATGTATTGCGTTTATTGGCAAGAGTAGCGTGTATTACGTGGAGTTTTCGGCCAGTACATTTGTCAAGTGTATTTTCCGGCATTTAGCAGACATGAGAGTGGCCGCAGGCCGCGAACGTGGAATAGAGCGCCAAAGGCACTCAAGGGGGGCTGTCCGTGGGGGGCGTCCTCCCGCGCAAAGAATTTTTTGAAAATCCGAGGGTGAAAGACGCGATTTCCAGGCATCTGAGCAGGCGTTGCTGAGAAGGCTGACAAACATGCGGCATCAGCTTTCACTTCGCGCATGCGTATAATGGAGCAGTCTATTAACTGCGCGGGAAGCGACTGCGCAACACATGATTATGCATACCGGTACGAGTGAGTACTGTGACCAAATAAGGAAAGTTCATTGGGGCAATGTCTCGCGCGCTTTTATTCCATTGGCCAATCGGTAGAGGTTTCGTCATGTGGTCATGTTCTGCATATATTTATTCAGAAAGAGACTCGAAAGAGGTTTTGAAACTATCCACCGTCAGCTGGTTCATTGCTTTTTAGCTCACCTGTCAGGTGAGCTTATACGATACCGCGGCGTCTGGCGTCCGTCGTCGTCCGTTGTTAACTTTTGACAAAATCGTGGCACGTTTCTTAACCGCTTGACCCAGAACGTTCATACTTGGTGTGTGGGTACCCCTAGGCAAGACCTTCCTTCAGAATGAAAATCAGCGCAATTTGACTGCTGGTCTGCCATATAGGGGGCGCTCTTTGAAAACCTATTTTTGTCATTTTGAAGCTTATGGTTAAAGCTAGAGCGATGAAAATTTTATGGTGGGTGTATCTAATAAAGGTACATCACATATCACACGGGTTTTTGATTTGACCTTCATTTCAAGGTCACAGAGGTCGAACTCTAAAATTTCTTTGATCATGGCACGTTTTTTTGCTATTGGTCATAGACTCTCTAAATTTGAAATGTAGACACCTATTGGGCATCTCTACATGTTGACACAGATTTAGGTCAGTGTGACGTACTATTCAGGTATAAGTAGGTCAAGGTTAAAAAAGCCCATTTTCTTTATTCCAGCAGATTGAAGTTTGAAATGAAGTTTTAGAGGTCGGCCTGATATAGAGGTTTCGATATTAAAAAGATTAATTTCGTTTCATATCACTAGGTGGCGGTATTGTGCAAAAATGTCAGTTGGCACATTGCCAGCAGTTTTGAATTTCGCTGTTCGAGGCAATCCGTCGGGGTATCCCAGATGCGCAGTGTTGTACTGCGCCACTAGATCTGCATACTACAAGTATGGAAGACAGCCATTTTATGAATTTGAAGCGAGACGAAGAAGGAATTAAATCACCTTGAATCAATGCTAAAACTTAATCATCCGCTCTTCGGATGAGGTCGTATGTGTTGATTACATTCTTGTGATTGGTTTGAGATTATTAGTCTGTCCTCATTGCCGGTTGTTTTAGAAAATTTTGACTGTGATTGGAAGGTAAAATGAGAAACTTGTCACACTGTTCTTCGGCTTGGAATGGGGATAGTCAATGCAGAGCCAGTTGGTACAAGCTGCCTTGCGAATCGGGGTGGCGTAATAATACTGTGAAAGAACAATAAAATGATGAATTGTAGCAGTGTGTGTCAGAAATTATGTGATTTCCATTGCATTTGACGATCCCAAAGTTTCGAGAGTATGGCAAAATGGCAGCTGCCGTCAAGCCGGAACCTTTCGTTAAAATGTGGGCTTTTAAACACAAGTTAATGGTTTATAATCACCCAGACGCTACTCATTAGGTAAACCTCTACTAAAAACACTTGCTTTAATTTTTGTAAACATGTCCCGAGTGCTTAAAAAGAACCATTTTTGTGATCGTTTTTCGTCGCTGTAGAAATGTACACAGTCAGAGTCAGTCAGTGTGTCAACACAACAACGGTGTTAGTATACACATCGAATCCATGATACACGGAGACACGAATGTAAACATTTGCCTGTTGGGTCGGAAGGAGTTCACCGTTACCGATCACTGCCCGAAGAAAGGTCATCTGAGCTGGTTGACTAAAGTAGATGATGATAATGATGAAAGTGTAGCACAGCTGTCATCAGTGCTTTTATAGTTAGGCCTATAGTCGGATTCATAAGTAAATGTCACTGACACTGCCCTTTTGGGTCGCTGTGCAAAAACTATTGGGCCGATTTCTTCAAAATTTGTTTTTTCTTGAATCTAAGTTCGGGACCCAACAAAATTTCCGATTTCTTCAAAATTTGTTTTTTCTTGAATCTAAGTTCGGGACCCAACAAAATTTCCAGGTTAGAGATTTGCAAATTATAAAGAAAAAAATTGTCAACTTTGGAGCCATTTTGGGGGAATCTGGAGGGCCTGATTTTTTTTGATGGATAGTTCTAAATGAAACTTGGCAGCTTTAAAGATACACACGAAAAAAAATTAACCTGAACATTTTCAGCAAAATGCATCCAGAAATAAGCAGTACAGAGGAGAAAATGTCAAAATCAATACGCTACGTCAAAGTACACCAATACATACAAAAAATTATTTCGTAACCATGGTTACTGAAATATAAAAATCCTCTTGGGTCCCGAAATTAGATTCAAGAAAAAACAAACTTTGAAGAAATCGGCCCAGTAGTTTTTGCGCAGCGGCCCAAAAGGGCAGTGACATTTACTTATGAATCCGACTATAGGGCTGTCTTGTAACTATGTTTTTTCATAGTTCTTCCTCAAACTCTCCCTTTCATATCGACAGGTGAGCACAATGGCCCTGGCCATTTCATTCTGACGAAGTCTAACGCTCGATATTGACCCCCCCCCCACCCTATATATTTTTCATTGCAGTTTGGATGTATCTCAGGACCCAATTTTTTTACTCAAAATCGCAGAAATCCGCATTTTTGCAGAAATTTCTTATTTATGTACAGATTTTTTGCGAAGAAATGCCGTGAACGTAAAAAAACAAACTATTTTTAACACCTCCACTAGCCACAGGAATCGGAGAGTTCTACACCTACAGGAATGAAACCAGAAGAAGCAGAGGGGGCTTTGTGTGTACGCGCACACACTCAAATGTGGTTTTTCACCAGCCGTCTAAATGCCGCTCTTGACTCCAGTGACCTTGAAAAGTTGGTCAAATAAAATGGCAGAGGCTATAGCTGCGTTCAAACTAGAGCCTTGTATCGATGTGGGAATGTTCCAGCGAGTTAAATCGACTCAACTATTCAAGGCCTCTTACAATGATTTCAAATCGTTGCGGCTAAATCACCAGTTTTAGCATTTTCCCAACGTTCCAGTTAAATCGATATAGCTTCCAACGGTGTAGCATTGCGTGTGAACGGCCAAAGCGATTCAGGTAAAACGCTTACCGTTACGCATGCGCAATCCGAGAATGATCATGTACTTTCGTTTCGTGCCGTGGGCAACTTGTGTCACACGAGTTGCCCAGGGTGTTCTGTTTTTCACCTGTTCACTGTGATTTTTGCGATTGATTTTCCGATTTTTTTATCAGTTTCAATAATCGCTGATTATTGCCTCTAGATCTATAAAATTTCAGTATTCAGTATTTTTTCTTCAAAAGATTCGGACCAGTGATGTTTTGAAAAGGAGAAATTGCATATCACTATTGAGGATAGGCCGGCTAGTTGCCAAACCATGACTCATTAAAGGCCGCGGTCTGGTAACTGAATAGACACCCATGACTGTCAGAACATGAATCCATGTCTCATCTCAATGTTAGCTAGATCGCCTGGTGACCAAAATTATGTTTGAATATTTTATGCAGAATGTATATCAATGAGGATTTCAAAACTTACCTTTTCCTGTCTTTTTCTTCGTTTTTGCAGCTTCCTTTTCTCCTGCAGGGGATAATATGCTGGCTGTATTACAGGGCAATCAAGTATAGTGGAACCTCATATTGCGGACACATCCACATAACGGACATGTTTGTTCAGTCTCAATTTTTTTCTTAGTCATTTACCTCAGTCACAACCTCTGTAGGGCGGACACCTCTCTACTCCGATGTCCACATCACACATAACATAATATAGTATGGAATTCAAGATTTGTACCTTTTCTACTCTGCTTAATGCCCTTTTTCTTTTTTTCTTCTTCTGCAAAAAAGTATTAAAGAAGCAGTGTATTCAATGCTGAATACTGAAAAGGCAAGGCTCCAGTTTTAAGAACAACCCACTATGGTACCCAATCAATTGAATATGGTATAAATACGCCGCAGGTGATGATGATATATATCACTAACGCGATGGCCTGTAGCAGTTCTCAATACGTGCACGCCGTGTGCGTTGAGCATATAGGCAGTGAATGTACTGCTCCTTTAAATTGGACTATTGTATTCGAATATAGGATTCTGAAAAGGTATAAATGCTAATGGCTGCCACATGAAGCCAGCCATATGAAGACAAATAAAATGTCCTATTTGACACGGAACTAAGTAAGATACATGCATTTGTGTCAAAATGCCACCTTACATCACAAATACAGTCGCGTCAGCTTTATCAATAATCACCAACCTCCAAAATACATGTACATACTACACTCAAAACCTCAGTTTGAAATCCAAACTGAGCATGTGCACTGATATCTACAAACGGACTTGTTCTCGCAATATTTGAGAATATTCTGAAGTCATAAGCATTTACTAAATGCAGAGTCAAGATCAGACACTGCTGATGAAATGGTCTGTGGACCATGTGCTCACCTGTTGACCAAGGACATGAAGAGGTGAAAAACCCCAGTAGACAATATTCCCTGTTAACTCTGCACCAAGTTTGAGGACTGTAGTGAAAGTTATTGCATGACCAAATTTAGATCTCTGGCTAAAGCGATTACAAAAATTGCCGTGGTTTTGTCTGAACGCTGGACGAGATTGACCATTGTGACCTTCAAAAGTAGGTCAAATCAAAAACGTGAAGGATATGTGATATAGTCCTACCATTTGTACCTATCATAAGCGGCAAAGAAAATGGGTCATGGTGTCCTTAAAATTCACCTGGAAAGTAAGACTCATCGTCTTCATCATCACTCTCCTCCTCAAGATCAATCTCTGGAGAGGAACATGGGCAGTGGTCAGGTCTAAAACACTTTCAAACTGATTTCCATAGAACAGTCTACATAAAATACTTTCCCCCTCAATGGTCATTCAAACTACCAGGGCTGCTGCTGGAAGAAAATTTCATGAGCCACACACAAGGCACATGTACAAGAAAGGCCTCAAATGTCTCTTTTTTCTCTAGCCACCAAGGCAGGTTTTGGCCATTTTCATTTTTCATTTTCCATTTGACCAGGCCATGATGTAATGTTTCCGAGTCCCAAGTGTCTTCATTACCTGTACGAGTTGACATCATGACACAATTTTCTTGGAATAATGCCTCTGGCATCATATGGCTGTTATCCCTCGCAACCAGACGCAGGCAGGTTAGCATACAATTTTACACTTCCGAAATGGTAAATGCAATGGAGATGATAACTGATGAGCTATTCAAGTGAAAATGAAAACCAAACAAGGTGGATTCTAACGACTGTACCTACGACTGTTCTACGTTTCTTTCTTCCACTGACTTTTTCCTTTTTGTCTGCAAAGCCAACAACAGAATTATCCAACATTGTATGTTACTATGCCTTATGTTCTATACCTAAATGTTTAGCATGAATTTCCAAAGTTTTGAGAGTTTTTTCATCTAAGTTTGATGACACCATCTTTGAACAGCAAATCTCTGAAAGCCAGTTACACTGTGCCACGATGACGTCCAATGTCATTCCACCCTGAACACCCTGAAAGTGACTTTACTCTGTCAAGTTCGTCAACAGTGTAGATGGACATTACCAGTATTGGCACGGGGTGGTTCAGGTGTTATTTACAAAAGCCTTGGCTAACTTTTCAACAAAATTTGTATGTAACTTCACATGTGAACTCAAAGGTTGGTAATAACCCTCAGCTACTAGGACTTAGCCCAGATGATTGAATCGCAAATGATGCGGAGTAACTCAGTTATTGCAAAGTGTCAAAATTGAGGGTCATGTACATATATTCAAGTGGGCCATACAGTTGTGCAAGGGATCGTTTCTTTATTCTGCGCGCAATAGAACCTATAGTTACTGGGTTACTTAACCCCCTGAGCTATCTATGTAATTTAAGCGACACAACATTTGAATCATAAAATTTACCTGGAATGTTAGACTTGTCTCTATCATCATCGTCATCGGAGTCACTCTCTCCTTCAAGCACAATGTCTGTAAAGCAAAATTAGACTATGCTGTCAGTAAATAAAATATTTGAGTGAAGAGTGCACAGTCATTCAGATAATTGTCTGTTTGACAGCACTATTGACACGTCAATGTATGCTGTACTCTTTACAACACATGTTTCATGAATATGAGATCAGGTCCAGGGACTATGTGTCCAACACCACAGTGGATCTTATGGCCTTGACTCAAAAAAGGTGGAAAAAGTAAAAGAAACCAGCTGGTACTCCTAAATCCATAGTATAAGCACAGGGTGTTTTAAAAAAATACTCTCGTAACTTTAAAGTTGAATAACTTCCTAAAAAAATCATCTTTTTCGAGCACAGTTTTCTGCAATGAAAACTATAGTACCATTAGGATTTTATGTGCTGCAAACTCGATCAAAAAATACCTAGCCATTCGATCGTGACAGGCTGCTGGAAAAGGGTGGCATTTTTGCAACGAGCACAAAATCACAAAAATATTAAGAAATCACAACACAGATTAATTCATCGAGACTTTTTCCCTTCATTTTCCCATTTCAAACCATGGCATATCTATAAACCAACATCTACAAAGCGTAGACTTTTCTATGACCCCCCTCTCCCTCCCCGAAGTCTACAGACGAAATTCAAATGGTCCATGGGCCATGTGCTCACCTGGTGGCCAATGACAATAAAACTTGGGAGTCGAACAATCAATAGTTAGAGAGTAATTGCACCAAACATGTTTTTGCATTGCACCCCCTATTCCCCCAACCTTAAGTCAGAGGTGACTCATTGATGATGCATCGGGTATCATGAATGAATGTGAAACTGTGTTCACAAAAGAGTGAGGACACCCTTCCGCCGCCTAGGGGATGACTATGCCCTCACCCCTAAAGCCCCTGGCTGAGGGCAAAATGATTATATCAACGTACCTTCATCAAGGTTGACATCAATGTCTTCCAAGTTCTTTCCTTTGCATTTCAAGAACGTGCCATTTTCCATTGCAAGGAGAAGCTTGGACACCTTGGCAACCTGCAGGGTTTCATCTGGTAGTCGATAGAATTCCCTATGGATCCTTATATCATGGCCAAGGAATTTGGCCACAATATCCATTTCGTTTTCCGTTAGACTTAAGACTTGAGACAATGTGGCAATTTGCTTCCGCAGCTGTGTTGATCGGAGAAGATGTGGATACTTGGCACCACATTCATTACTGTGTTTTCAGAGAGTTTCAGTACCTCGAAAATGACCAAGGGAGCCATAGAAAGTTCGTGCAAACAGGAATTGGTTGTCTGGGGGGATGCCAACTTTATCTCTCGTTTCAATCACCAGCTCAATCCATGCTTGCATTTGAGCCGTGATAAGCATTGGGACCGTCGATGTCTTTTTGCCCACTATCTCGATTCTTCTCAGTTTCGTGCAGAGTTCTTTCTCTAACGGAGAAAGTGCTTGCAGGACATCCTCCTGTGCACCAGTGTGCTGGGCCTTGAAATCCTCCACTTTCATCTTTGAAACCTCTCCCTGTCGGCGCATGTTGAACAGAATGAGCTGTGACATGGCTACCTCAGCGAGGTCACGCCAGCTGGTAGAGTCGTGTGAACTTTTGCTTAATTTATTGAAGGCAGCTTCGCCCTTTCTTCTCAGGTAGTTGGAGAGAATCTTCACATCATTGGTGAGGGGAATATACTTTATTTTGTTTCTCTTTGCCTCATGCAAGTTTCTCAGGGCATGAGTAGAGATGTCCTCAGTCCAATAGTCATTGCACATGCCTATGAACTCAGCTGCATCTTCCTTTGCCTCCTTTAATTTCATCTCCATTGCATTCTTCTTCACGATCTTTTCACACTTTTTGATTGAATGCCCCAGTTTCAACGCTAGAGAAGGGGTGGTGACTTGATGTGATTCACCGCAAAATCCTGAAATCTGTTTTACACAGGCCACAACGTCTCTGTAACGGCAAGGATCGATGAAGTCTTCAATTGTAGAGTTTGGCTGATTAGTAGCCTCTCTCAATGCTCTCAGCAATTTCCCGAGTTCGCGCGTGGTGTTATGAATGCTGGACCACTGATCGTGGTCGAGCCCAAACTTTTCAAACTTTTTGGCTCCAAGAGCCAGTATGATATGATCACCTTTAACGATTCGCGATATTTCATCTGAAGCCATTGTTACCAGAACTTCCTTGAATCCAGCCGTTGTGCTTATCTGCACAGGTAGCAGAAGCTGACCACTAACAACAACACGGGAATACTTCTTAATTCCTAGTTCAGGAGACAATGGACAACGAGACACATGTCTCCTCAGTTCTCGCTTGGCATAATATCCAAGGCAGTGTTCACAAGGAACGTATTCTTGCCATGGAAGTGGCCGAGATGAACGATACTGCACAGACAGTATTCCGGAATTGTTCCTGATCACAGTGGTATTGTGCAAGTGCTCCCCCAGATTCCTAAATTTAATTTCAAGATTACGTTTCTTCTTCGGGTCCTTAACTGCCATATATTCTATGATTTCGCGCTCTTCTTTATGCATATCTTTCAGGTGACGCAAAGAGACAATGATGCTTTCTGTCGTATTTTCTGCCATCAGCGTTATTTGTAGTCATAACGGTAATAGACTGGCTTGGACTGGCGGTATTCTTTCCATTTAGCATCGAGTAGACAACGGATTCTGCATCAGATTCATCGTTGGATTGACTGTCACTCACATCTCTAGCAGGGTTATACTCCTCATCAGAATCGTGAATTTCTTCATCATCATCATAATCGTCTGAAAAAAAAAAACATTTAGGAAGAGCAAAGGCTGCCAGCTGATGCTGAAGTAGTCCAGGGACCACATTCTCTGGGTCCACCATGTATGGCAACCGAGAGAGACGCTTGGTGAATTAAGGTCTATGTAAATAGATTGAATTTGTGCCCAACCACTTGCGACTGCTGAACTTCAACTTGTTGTGTCAGATGATTGGGATGAGCATCCTCGTTTACCCTGGGACAAAAATTCCTGAAGGTTGCTCAGAGATTAGCCGCAATACAGATTTTTATTATTGCTGGAATTGGATAAATTGTTTTTGATTTCATTCCAAAATGAGAGGTCGTAATGCATCAGGGGTTTCTGAATTTGATGTGAATATCACTTACCCTTGATAGTATAATTTTTGTTTTTTTGTTTTTGTTTTTTTTAAACAATTTTCATGGCTTTTATCCAGAAAAGGGTGTGGCCGAGAGACGGGAAAATAAGAACATCATTTTCTGGGCGACATATGTAAAAAACACAAAAAGGGTCCAGAAAGGACATACAAACTTACCAATATGCACCAATATGCTGGGGGGGGGGGGGGGGGGGGCTATGCAAAATGTAAGCCTACCATGCTTATGTTAGTGGGCTCAGAGAAGTTTGGCAATGAATCAAAAGTTTTGCTTCTTGACTTTTTCCAGGCTTGATATCATGATAAAATGAAACGGCCAGGGGCCATTGTGCTCACCGAAAGAATGTTTGGTAGACAATTAATTCATGCTAGTTACAGAAAGTGATATAACAGTATCTAGCCAAATCGAATTTTTATGCAATTTAACTGCTCTGACCATGAAAAATAGGTAAAATCAAAACCCATGTGCAAGTAACACTGTACGGCAGTTAATAGATGTCCCCATGTTCATCAGACAGGTGGCAATCGGGCAAGTAGTTAAGCAATAATCACAATTATCAATAAAGACTAGCAAATTACCCAGGGAGCGGGCAAGTTGAAATGGGGTATACCATGAATTGCATTGGCAAAAAGTTTGAACTTCACTGAAAATTTAATGCAATCTTATAGTATTTGGTGCCGATTGCTGTCCCACTAAGGTATTTCGATGACCTATTGCCTAATGGCATTTCAATGAATAGAGGAACTGTACATATGCAAGCAATAGCACGGGTGGTCGGGCCTTTGAATGTCCTGGGGTACAGCACATGGTTTGTGTAAACTCATGGCCTATGATGATTTGTGCCCCATGCCCTGGGCATGCCTCTGCCATCCCAACAATATCAGGCCATTTAACTTGATACATACTCCTTCAATGAAGCATGCGTAAGGAGAAGTTACGTTGTAGGCCCTGTTTGCAAGAGGATGACATCTGCAGATATACCTCGAATATAGATAGCTGTGAGATATAGAACTCTTAGGCTGGGTTCACATAGAACTATACGGTATTCGGTATACGCTATTCGATATACGCTATTCGGTATTCGCTATACGCTATACGGGCACGGCAAGTCACATAGGGTAGCATGTGTGCGGTATTCGGTCTTTTGGCGCCGATCAGATGGACAGTTCAGACGAAGAAGATTTGGCTCTTCTCCTCTTAGCCGAGGATGAAGCTGACCAGGCACAAAGACCAAAGAAAGAAAGAACAGAATGGGTGCGGCAGCACTTTAAGATGAGACCTCTGTTGGGGGAGTACCACAGGACATTTAAAAACCTCATGGATCATCCAGATGTTGATTAAAAGAATCATTTAGTCGATTAGTAATAAAACATGTAATGAAGGCCTGTACTTAGAAATTGCAATAAAATGAGTAAAAATGAGTACTGTTGTTTCTAACATATCCTATAGTATGCAATAAATCGTTTAATAATTGTGATAGATAACATTAAAATGCACTGGTCACTTCTGAACAGGGTGGTATACGCTGCACGAAAATCAAACGCGCACGATTCCCACTATACTATACTATACTATACTATACGCAGGTATACGACCTTTTCGAATAGTGCCCTCTTATGTGACCCGGTATTGTGAAATTTCCTTGTTCGATTTCAGGTACCCGCGTGCCCTGGCAAAACGTGCACCGAATACCGAATAGTATAGTTCTATGTGAACCCAGCCTTACAGACAGACCAGGACATTCACCTTAATTAATTTCCCTCCATGATCAAGGGCTAGCTCTGACAGCTTACTGGACTTTGCGCAATATTTCGCCAAAAAAGTAGTCTACGCAACGGTCCCTAGGTGACTTTTCCTATTCATAATACACAGCCTGTCTATCCTAGATCGTGGTTACATGGGGAGTAATCGTTGTAAAATTAGGCCAAACGCAAAGACAGTTTACCCGGGTACCACTATGTTTACGATGCGAACAAGCCGTGTAAGTCATTATCAAGCATTTTTTTCATTGAACATTTGCGGGTACAGCGTCACAGGGAGCAGCATTGAACAGTAAACAGATTCACATCATATTCAGACAACGGCTTGTAACGGCCATACAGGAAACGATTCGTATCAAAAACCGACGATCACAACTATTCGCTTGCTGAGAGTATACATTACGCGCATACATTACATTCAGACAGTTGAGCTTCCAAGCTTTGAGAAATAACAGGTCATGTGCGAATTTGGCATGTAATTTAAGTAATTTACATGAGTACATTTTCAGCCCCCAAAAGTGTGATGAAGTTATGCTTTTATTTAGTAAAAATCGGTAGGCATGTCCAACAAGACATGTGTCTCAGCTGCCTGGGTGGGTGTGGGTCATCACTCAAAAGTCGTTCTCTGCAATGCATGCAAGCACTGCGTGTGTGTTTGATTTGTGTATACAATGTACGTTACCCTCTCTACTTCAAATGAATGAACCTCATAAGGGTTTGATTAATTAATTGTTTGTCGTACCTTCTTCGATCGAGGTCCGAACAAATTTTCAGGCTAGAGTACCGGGGTAAAACATAATGGTCGCTCCCCCATTTCGCTCGTTTCGTTTCGTTGCGCAAAGTCCAGTAAGCCAGCTTTAACTTCAAAACAGCACAGTTCTGTCTTACTCGCCATTGATACAACTGTATGATGCCCCCCCCCCCCCATCATAGGGGTTTCCCATGGCATAGCAATCTGGACTAAAATAGAATATGCTAATTCCTAATCTATTACCATGACATGTATACCATGTATACCGGATACCCCTGCGAAATTCGACTGGAAATTGTCGGCAAAAGCCGGCAATTTCCACCTAATTCCAAACTATTTTTCCTTGCCAGGAGGCTGGAATTAGCTGGAAATTCCAGAAAATGTCAGGGCTGGAGTTTGGCGGTATTTTGGTAAATGGCAGTGCCAGAAAATGCCAGCTCTGGAAAAAGCTGGCATAAGCTGGCATTAGCTGGAACCTAATTTCCAGAGCTGGAATTAGGTGGAAAAATCTTGACCCAGGCCTTCTAGCTGATTACCATAATGTCAGGGCTGTCATTTATTGGAAATAGCTGGCATTAGTTGACATTAGCTGGAAATTACAAATTCAGCATGCAACGAGGAATGTCAGGGCTGTCATTTATTGGAAATAGCTGGCATTAGTTGACATTAACTGGAAATTGCAAATTCAGCATGCAACGAGGAATGTCAGGGCTGTCATTTATTGGAAATAGCTGGCATTAGTTGACATTATCTGGAAATTACAAATTCAGCATGCAACGAGGAATGCGACTGTATCCTCAGAATTGTCATTTGCTGTCATTTATTGGAAACAGCTGACATTTGTTGACATTAGCTGGAAATTAAGAATTCAGTATGCGACCGGGCTGGACCCAAACCTTCGAGCTCATTTACCAATGTCAGGGTTGTCATATATTGGAAATAGCTGGCATTTGTTGACAATTTAATATTGAGTATGTGACCTGCTCTACGTTTGAATCGATCAGAGCGCTGCACACTTAAACAGGCGTTTTTTGTCACTCAACAGTGACTATGATTAGAATCGTTGTGATATGCAACAAGAAGATCTCTTGACGTGGAGTAAAACCAATAATCGCTTAGTTTTGACTTTGCTGATTGCAATCTTGTCACACGCACCTGCGATTATCACCACAGACAGGCAATTTTTCACATGCAAACATGATTGCATGTTGATTTTGCTTGATCCCAGGCCGTGCGATTTCCAATTCTAATTCAATTTTGATGGCATCTGCAATTATAACTGCAAACAGGCAATTTCTGTCACACAGAAATATGATTAAAGGTTGCAGGTTGATTTTGCTTCCAACAGAGGTTGCTAGGATGACCAGTTCTTGTTGCGGGCGCCTGAAATTATCTATGCAAACAAGTGATTTATGTCACTTGCAAACATGATTGCTGTGGCATTATCAAGTTTTGAGCATATGCCACTGACCTAATCCCTTAGTTTTCTGACACAATCTTGTCATACTGTTATAATGTAAATATCATTCTTGGTGTGTGTTGACCATGGACTTACACGAGCATAAGAGGCCCATCATATAAAACGTAAGATTATTGCTAATTCCAGCCTCCTGGCAAGGAAAAATAGTTTGGAATTAGGTGGAAATTGCCGGCTTTTGCCGACAATTTCCAGTCGAATTTCGCAGGGGTATAATGCTTTTTACACGTATGCAGTAGCATCCATCAATTCAGTTTTCCGACTCGTTCAAACTTTCACCTTTATTGTATTGCATCCTTAAATGCCAGATAATAGTTACTGTCATTTTCATAATACGTCGAGCGACAGCTTTGCAAAATGAACCAGTGTTTAGGAGCTATTTCGATTTTAACGATGTGCAATGTATCTCTTTCGATAACTGTAACACGTGGATCATCAGTAATTTCTTTACGCAAAATTGTGCCAGGAACCACGATGACACCGTCGCACAATTCCAATTCGGGTTTGTAGGATGAAAATGCAAATTCGAGTGATTTTCGCACATAATCCGGGGGAAATCGTTGCAATACAACTTTTCGTTTTGCTGCAGTTCCCAACCTTCAGGCCTAGAAGACGCAAGAATATCCGAAAAATTTGCAAGATATTCCATGCATTCAACAGGGGCTCACACCGTGCATCTCTCCATTTTGAAAATTTCAGACATCTCAAATGGCCCATATTTCTGTTTCATCGGTATACTGCGATTCAGACAGAAAAGATTCCTCCCAATCATTATATTGCCAAGAGAGATGATTTTGACGTTTTCACACTATCCACTGGTTCTTTACCACGGGGTGTAAACTGTTCGTGTAGAACAAAATTTAACGACGCCCTAACAGATACTGATACATGATGCTCGTCAACATCAAATGACATATATTGCACATGGGGTTACTTTTATCTATATATATTGTCTCAATGACCCTCATCAATCTTGCAGATATTCCGATATTTCATCCATTCTCTCTCTTAGAGCGTGCCAGTTTTGTTTCATAAGCCCAATACCGATAAATTGCGCTCTCTGCTCTATGAATTTCCGAATATCTACCACCTGCACATTTTGATAGTAGCAGATGTAGCCTTGCCAAGTTTGTATATGTATTGGTCAGTGGTGCCCTCTGAGAGAAGGGGAACTAACTAAAATTGCATCTCTAACTCTCCTGCTGGAGGAGGGTTGTATGTTAGGTGGACCCTCAAGAGGCCAGATTCTCTATTAACCATTCCGCATTTAATCCACAAAATCAACCTAATTTAATATACATCTTCTGTTTGACAATGGTTCATCCCCTTCATTAGACACTGGGCATCACTGGCACAGCATCATTTTCCTCTGATCGGTCATACTTTTGGGGAGATTTGCTCCCAAAATATTCATCACATGTGGGTTGTGAGATCCTTTGTTTGGCTCTGAGGCCAATGTAGTATTGTATGTATGTTGCGGTTATGTGTACGCACAATGTAAATGGTGGCAAAATATAGATCTGATGGTTCCAATTTATCCCGTTGATCGGTTCCTATACGTAGAGTAGCTTTCTAGTCGCATGCCAATAGTTCTCCGAGGCCCTATTCCCCAGACTCGACTTACGTGTCCCGTACCCCCGACGAGAGGACTGTCATGCAGTTCTCCCGTGTTACATATTTGGCGCCCAACGTGGGGCCTGTTGGGTCTGTAGGCCTTATTTTTTTCTATGTGTGCATAGGCCTAGTTTATTTTAGTGAAAATGCAGGCTGTATAGCATAGTGCATTCCTGTGTAAATGATCTGTACATCTCCTGTACATTGTGTATGTACATTGTATTGGCTCAGAGCTATGCATTTCTGTTGGAAGCTGGTGAGCTAGAAATAGGATGCATGTGATGACGTATGTCGTGTAGTGGCTGTAGGTACTATGTTGTACGATAACCTGATGTACCAGTAGGCCTACAATTAGACCTAAGGTAAACTAGTGTAAATTTTAAATATGCCCCTTATTGTTCTGTTTTCCCTACGTAACTGAGTTGAAACTTGTGTACATAGGCCTTGCCTTTGTGCCCAAGCCACCGTTATAACACCTTTTAACCCCTTGCCTACATCTTTGTTCTTTTAATTTCAGGCTCACCATGGCGAGTGATGGCGACGAGCCCAAGGAGCCAGCAGGGGGACCCCCGGCTGCCGCCACAGGGGGAAAATCTGCGCAGTCCGAGCGTGTGTGGACCAGACGCTTAAAATCTTGTTCAGGAAAAAGACATCCCCCTAGCTCTGAGCTGGACTTTGACGGCTGGGAATATGAAGTCAATCAGCTCCAACTCGAACCAGAAGCAGAACTCGATGACAGAATCAAGCACCGGCTGGTCATGGGCAGTCTTGTTCCTCCGGCGTCTACCCTCGGCCGCAGTCTGGGAAAGGCCGCTACCCACGATAGTATCGTGAAGGTTTTTCGGGCCGCGTATGGCAAATCCGATGACGGCCATTAGATCCTAATTCGCTTTTACGACACATTTCAGAGGGAAGACGAACAACCAAGTTCGTACCTGCAGCGCCTCCAAGACGTGTTACGTAAAGCTGTTGATAGAGGGACCGTGGATGTTGTTGGCGAGTTTGGGACGCTTTTGAAACAGTTCCGGAGGACACACTCCTATCAACCCTCGACTTATGGGGAGATGCTGAGGACGTGGACTATGATGACTTTCCCTCTCTTTTTATCGCCCTTAAGCAGGAGGAGGTCAGAATTCGTGAAAAAAGGGCTAGGTTTCATGCAACAGAGGGGAAGGATGTCAAGGACCGAAAGAAGGTGGTCGTCAAGTCCCAGGCTGTACAGGACGTCGGGCCGCAACCAGCCGCGCAGGCAGAAAGCAGATGGCCCAGCTGATGGAGACGGTGAAAGCTCTCAGCATCTCTGTAGTGGGCTTGAAGAAATCTCAATACCAGCAGCCCCCCCAGAGACCAGGGTGATCCAGGACGAGGACGTGGCCGTTGACGAGGCCCTAGCCATGAGAACTCTGGTCGACAGAGGTCGATGGCCCCAGTGCCACGCACTCGGCGGGCGATCTGCTACAACTGTGGAGAAGAGGGCCACTTTTACCGTGATTGTGGGAAGCCCCATAACCCCCACCGTGTGTGCGCGACCCTCATGGGAGGAGGACACCCCCTGGAAGACCAGGGAAACTAGGAGGTGTCTGTGTCGAGGGCCAGACACAGGCAGCACGTGGGAGAGGCCCCACAGTGACCTGTACGAGATCTGCTGAGAGATCGACAACCAAGGTCGATCGGCAGATTCTCCTGTCAAAAATAGTTGGCGACAGGTGCAAAGCCGGTGTTATCGTTGGTGGGACCGACACTGTGTGTTTGCTGGACTCTGGGTCGCAGGTTAGCACAGTGTCAGAGTCTTTTTACTGGGACCACCTGGCCAAGACCAGACCTCTTGAACCACTCGACGGAGTGCTTACAGTAGAGGGCGCTGGTGGCCATTTACTTCCCTATATTGGGTACACCTCAGCAGTGGTTAGCTTCCCTGGGGACCCGGATCCCCATGGGCACGGCCGCGACAGTTTTTTCCTCGTGTGCCCTGATACAGCCGTCTCCTCCAAGGTCCTGATCCTACTTGGGACCAATGTTTTAACTGGACCGATTCTGTTCCGCTGTGGGCCTCCCCTGAACTGAGACGGATTCACGCCTCAATGTTAAATGTCCAGCAATTTTGTGATGAGAAGACCGGTAAACTGGGGTCAGCCAAAGTGTTGAGCCATCGTGCTGTTGTAATCAAACCTGTGGAGACCATCACTGTTCCCTGCCTGGCCCGTACTCTTGGGGCGAAGGTTGAGTATCCCGCGGCAGTCCAGGCAACCACAACAAGGACCTCATTTCCAGTTGGCCTCATGGTTCAGAATATGTTGGTGACGATGCCGACCACCACCAAGGCCCGACTCAACATCCAAGTTGCAAACCTCTCTCAGAAAGAAATAAACCTCGCGCCCCGGTCCACGCTAGCTGATCTGTTCCTCACAAATTGGACGAGGAATGTGGGAAACACTAGCATCAAGACAGACGATGACATCATTTCAGCACCACAGACTGTTAAGGATGGTGATGACGGACCAAGTGTGGTCGACAATTTCAAGTTCGATGCAAGCCTCCCCGCCGAATGGGATGTCAGGGCGAAGGCACTCTTGCGTGAGCATGCAGATGTTTTTTCCCGCCATGATATGGACATCGGTTGCACAGACGTGGTGGAGCACAAGATTGAACTGACCGACAATACCCCATTCAAAGAGAGGCCGAGGCCTATTTGGCCGAGGGACCTTGAAGATGCTAGACGCCACATACAACAACTTTTGGATCAAGGCATCATCCGCGAGTCCAAAAGATCTTTTGCCAGCCCCATCGTCCTTGTGCGCAAGCGAAATGGAGACATACGTCTGACCGTTGACTACCGTAAGTTGAACCGGCGAACGGTCCGCGATACCTACGCCTTGCCATGCATCGAGGACGCATTCACTAAATTGTCAGGTTGCCGCTGGTTCTCCACTATGGACTTGAAAATTGAAATTTACAGGAAAGGTCATCTCCCAGCTTAAAGAGATCACTGGAGTGAAAAGCTCACTACCACCCCCTACCACCCTCAAGGGAATGGCCAGTGCGAACAGTTCAATCGGACCCTGATCGACATGCTCGGGTGCTTGGATAAAGAGAATAGTCTGCATGTAGGCGACAGAGTGTTGGTGAAGAATGTCACCATCCGTGGGAAAAGGAAGCTAGCGGACACATGGGGTGAGGAGGTTTACCTGATAGTAAGCCAGAATGGCAGTGAGGATTCCCCTGTGTATACAGTTCGACGAGAGGACCGTCATGCAGTTCTCCCGTGTTACACAAACGTGCAAATAAATCTCATTTCCTAACGATACGCTCATCGTACAGTTTGGGAAGTTTGGTAAACGACCCCCGACTTCATCAGGGGACATCTTGACATCTTGACAGCCGGACATCAACATGAGTAGAGACAATTTCTATGGACGCTTGTCTATGCCCTGGTGCACGGCGGTTCAAATCACCACAAATTGTGTGTTTTAGTTTTCTAGGCCACAGCAGTGATAATCATCAGCGGAAACGGGGTCACTGTCATCTCCTTGGCAATACCTTTGTTTCAAAATGGCGGCCATGAATAGAATAGTGTGAGGTCTGCCACTTCTAATGACTAATAAATGTCTGTCTCTACGTGAACTTTGTGTTTTCTTGTTTACTGCTTCCCGTATCACATATCTGATCATTAAGGTCAAATTCTTTTCTTGCTTCTCATTCTTAAAAGTGGTTTACACGTGGCATGACTGTAGCATTGGATTATGTGTGGTTTCCTCATGAAAGTGGATAATCTAGCATAGAATTGTGGGGGGTTTTCTGGTTCTGAGGCCAATTTTGTTTCTTTTATTCAATAAAGGATATCCTCAAATTTCGGAATATATCAGCATTAGTCTGTTAGGTTTTGGATATTTCATGAATTCAAGGTTATTTTGAACACCCATTGTCAAGGTACCTGTGAGTTGATTTTTCACTACTCTTGTAAATTTTGTGTCTTTTCCTTTTCTTTAAGCTTGATTTCATGTTGATATGTTTTCTTTTTGTTGTTTCATTGTTTGTAGCAGGCATTATTTTGATATCATTGCATTGTAATATGTCATTTTAACCCCTTTTTCACCATGCACGATCAAATTACTCATGTGAACAATATTAATAGGGTGTGCAGAATATGTCTGAGACCAGCACAATCACCAAGTCAAGCTCAGAAAAGAAAGTCACCTCTTTTGTGCAATAACTATGTAGAAGAGATTTCTTCCACCTTGTGTTTAGATATTCGGTGTGACGTTGCAGGGCAACACCCAGATAAATTGTGCATGCTGTGCTGTATCTTCATGAAGAAATATTCACCAGATTCATCTGTAGTTGCAGAGCAGAGAGTTTTGGCTGCTGATAATGAGCAGTTATTCACTCCATTCCTTCTAACTGAGGAGTCATGTAAAGTCTGTGCCAAAGTTGCTATTTATAAAAGGGGTGGGTGTAATGTGAGAGAAAAAAAGAAAGCAGGGCGACCCAGTAAGAAAAAACTAGACATTGTTCTAGAAGATGCAGCAGATGGGATTTTTCAGCATTTATTTCCAGCTCATGAACAACGTATTCCCCTGTTAGATGAATATGAAATTGTCGGTTTATCAGAAGAATTAAGTTCTACTTTTATTTGCTGTGTGTGTTCGAACATATATCACCCCCAGTCAGTCATAACCCCATGCCAGCATGTATTTTGTTCATCTTGTTTAAGCGTTTTGTTTTGCAACGCAAGGCTCAATACAATCAGTTGCCCTGCTTCTATCCCAAAAGAGCACCATACTCACAACCATCCAGAACTGAAGAAGAAGGGAGCCGAGGTGTGCGGATCGAATCAGAAAAAGGGAACAGGAAAGCTTAAGAAGACAGACAATTTGGATGACTAGTTTGAACACTTATACACCTGCTTGGTGATTGAATACTGCCTGATCTGAAGTGTGATCTGTCAGTTTTCTATTTTATTCTGTGCTTAAAGCCATTGCACCTTATGTTCGTTGTGTGAATTTATACAATATCAGTTTTAATTCTTCTGGGAATTTCGGTTTTAACAGAAAGAAGATTATGATATTGATTACAATATAAGTTTGTGCATTGTGTGGCTTGGATGGAGTTCATATTTTCATTTGTTATAACCAATAATGAATTTGATTTCCAGACATTTCATCATCAGATTTTTGAATTTCAGATATTAAAAGTAGTGGGTTAACGTACTATGTTTTTGCTGTCAAATTTACAAAAACCTGTTCATTTGATAATAAAATCCATAATGAATGTTTCTGTCATTTAATACACCATTGTAACACTGTTAAACATCAATATTACCCACAGTATACATTGACCAATAATACTAACATTTGATGTGCAAGCGGCCACAGACTGAAATGGAGCAACTTTCAATTGCAAAAGTTGATCAAGGAAGTAAATCCTAACACCAAAGTTTTTACTGTTTCTGAAAGATGAAAAGATTCTCTTGATTATGGTAACTAAATTGTGTTCATAAGAACCAGAGATCAGTTATCAAAAGATTAATTAAAACACGCATAATTTACATGCAGAAAAATACTCGCAGAAGTTCACTTGCTTGTAGCTCAGTAACTACTAAACCGATTTCAGTGGTTCAAACACCCAGTTATAGCCTGGAATGTCTATTTCAAGACACACACTGTCCCACCTCGGTAACCCCATCCAGGAAGCAAGTAAAAATAGAATAATATGTGAGCCTCAGTCATGCGAGGTCAGCAGTTGATTGTCTGAACTCCAAGTAGGCCAGTCTAGATCATTGGAATGCGATAGGTAATTACTATGGCCTAGAAACTAAAACACACACACTGAACCGCCGTGGGTGATGGACAATACCACACATTTCTATGGATCGCACGCGTCGACGATGTTTCGGAACGTGCCGGTGTAAAAGTAGAAAGTGTCCTCCCTCCCCCCCTGGAAAAATAAGACCCTGGAAGTCTGGGACACTGTTAATTAGGTCACTTATTAGCACACTAATTACCTTAACTATCAAGGATAACCTCCACAAACATCATTCTAACTCTCAAGCTCAAGGTTTTTGCCCCATCTTTTCCTCAACTCAAGGTCATGAGAACAAAAGGACCTCATTAAATATGCAATTAGGTCACTAATTAGCATGCTAAATAGGTCAATTAAATCGCAGGGTACCTGCTGTACTACTTACATTGTCTGATAAGTGACATTCTGATCTGCATTCATCAACAATTCTGAAGAGATATCCACAAGATATATCCACACCCCACTGTAAACACCACTGTACATATCGATCCAACCCAGAAATTGGGCAAACATGCTGGTCATCACAGCGCTTTATTACAAACCAGTTTGCACTGCCATTACCACCTCTTATAGTTTTTGTGAGGGTATGACAAAAACTCGTGCCCGAACTGTCCTCCAAGCACTTCACCTCTTGAGTAGGGATAGAGGAAGATCCGATGCCCTATCGCCAGCAAAAAAACTGGATCTTAAAGAAGGCCTCAATACAAATGTTTGTCTAGGTAAGAAATAAGGCATACTGAGTTGATTATCAATGTACTTAGAGATACTTTTGGGTTTCCCAACAAAAAACCGGCTTTGCTTGT
This sequence comes from Lineus longissimus, assembly GCF_910592395.1. Classification (NCBI taxonomy): domain Eukaryota; kingdom Metazoa; phylum Nemertea; class Pilidiophora; order Heteronemertea; family Lineidae; genus Lineus; species Lineus longissimus. Next base: position 10,281,204 of record NC_088323.1, on the reverse strand, counting down.
TTCTGAAGTACATGAGATTTAGCCTGCTCGAAAGCTATTTGCTTACCATAGTTCTTTATAGAGGTGGCACAAGCTGGGTTTCCACAATTCCGTCTAATATCCCACATGCGCCGTCTTCCCGCATGCTCAAAAACATCGACCAATTTTTGAACCAGGCTACTTCCTGTAGCCGCAGCTAAACGCATTGAACATGAACAATCTAGTTTCAATTTGTCACCTAAGTATGGGCAGGTAATGTCATGTTCTTTAGTTTTTCCGAAAGAGTCCTTCCAGACCAAGAATCTAAGAGCATCACCAGGATCATATGAAGATATAGACGGTTGGTGGGCTAATTGAGACAAAAAAGATTGCAAACTATTCTGTGAACTATCCTGTCGCCTCTGCTTATCATAGCCTACTGGGGGTGATAAGCGGTCGGCGATGGCGTTTGTCGCGACCGATCGCCATCATTTTGGTTAAATACAGAGTTAAGATGACCATTCGGACAAACTGAGACTGAAATTTCAAGATTCTGCGACAAGAAGTTATCATTCGACTAGCAATATTAGAATACTGGCGATGACAGTCGGTCGGCGATGGCCCTTGTCACGTCTGATCACGCTCATTTTGCTTATACAGAGTCGAGATGACCGATTGGACAAACTGAGACCGCAATTTCAAGATTCTGCGATGATAAGTTGTCATTCGACTAACAATATTAGACTACTCGCGATGATGGTCGGTCGGCGATGGCGCTCGTCGCACCGATCGCGCTCATTTTGGTTATACAGGGTCGAGATGACCAATTTGACAAACTGAGACCACAATTTCGAGAACCTGCGATGATAAGTTGTCATTCAATAGCCATATTACACTACTGACGATATAAGTCGGTCGGCGATGGCGCTCGTCGCGACCGATCACACTCATTTTGGTTATACAGAGTCGAGATGCCCGATTGGACAAACTGAGACCGCAATTTTGAGATTCTGCGATGATAAGTTGTCATACGATAGAGATATTACACGACTGGCGATGAAAGTCGGTCGGCGATGGCGCTCGTCGCGACCGATCACGCCCCTTTTATGTTTATACAGAGTCGAGATGCCCGATTTGACAAACTGAGACCGCAATTTCGAGATTCTGCGATGATGAGTTGTCATTCAACTAGCGATATTACACTACTGGCGATGAAAGTCGGTCGGCGATGGCGCTCGTCGCGACTGATCACACTCATTTTGGTTATACAGAGTCGAGATGACCGATTGGACTAACTGAGACCGCAGTTTTGAGAGTGTGCGATGAGAAGTTGTCATTCAACTAACGATATAATACTATTTGCGATGATGTTCGGTCGGCGATGTCGCTCGTCGCGTCCGATCACTCTCATTTTGGTTATACAGAGTCGGGATGCCCGATTGGACAAACTGAGACCGCAATTTCGAGATTATGCGGTGATAAGGTGTCATTCGACTATCGATATTACACTACTGGCGATGAAAGTCGGTCGGCGATGGTGCTCGTCGCGACCAATCACGCTTATTTTGGTTATACAGAGTTTTGATGCCTGATTGGACAAACTGACACCACAATTTCAAGATTCTGCGACGAGAAGTTGTCATTCGACTAGGTATATCAGACTACTGCCGATGATTGTCTGTCGGCGATGGCCCTGATCTCACACATTTTGGTTATACGGAGTCGAGATGACCGATCGGACAAACTGAGACCGCAATTTCGAGATTCTTCGATGATCAGTTATCATTCGACTAGCAATATTAGAATACTGGCAATGATTGTTTGTCGGCGATGGCCCTTGTCACAACTGATCTCACACATTTTGGTTATACGGAGTCGAGATGACCGATCGGACAAACTGAGACCGCAATTTCGATATTCTGCGATGATAAGTTGTCACTCGACTAACGATATAACGCATTTTGGAGTGTGATGAGCGCTTTTGAACATTGTATGCAGTGGGAAAGGCGCTATATAAAAGTTAATTTCATTCATTCATTCATTCATATAAGACTACTGGCGATGGCGATGGCGATGGCGCACGTCGGAACTTATCGCTGTCATGTTGGTTATACAGGGTAGTGATGACCAATTGGAAAAAGTGAGACTGCAATTTCAAGATCCTGCGGCGATAAGTTGTCATTCGAATAGCGATATAAGGCTACTGGCGATGATGGTCGGCGATGGCGCTCGTCACGACCAATAACGCTTATTTTTGATTATACAGAGTCGAGATGACCGATTTGACAAACTGAGACCGCAATTTTGAGTAGCGATTAACATTTGGATAAACTGAGACCGCAATTTCGAGTATCGATTAACATTTGGAAAAACTGAGACTGCAATTTCGAGATTCTGCGACGATAAGTTGTTACTCGACTAGTGATATTAGACTACTGGGGATGGCGATGGCGCTCGTCACAACCGATCACCATCATTTTGGTTAGCGATGACCATTTGGTAAAACTAAGACCACAATTTGAGAGTCTGCGACGATAACTTAGCATTCGAATAGAAATTTTTTACTACTGTCGATGATAGTTGTTCGGCGAAGGTGCTCGTGGCGATCGATCACGTTCATTTTGCTTATATGATGATGAAGATGACGATGACGATGACTATGCGATTACGATGACAATGACGATGACGATGATGATGAAGATCATAATGACGATGATGATGACGATGACGATGACGATGTCGATGAAGAAGATGATGATGATAATCATTATCATGATGACGATGATGATGATGATGATGATGATAATGATGATGATGACGATGACGATGACGATGACGATGACGATGTCGATGAAGATGATGATGATGATAATCATTATCATGATGACGATGATGATGATGATGATGATGACGATGATGATGACGATGACGATGACGATGACGATGGCGATGGCGATGACGATGACGATGACGATGATCATGATCACGATCATGACAATGACGATGATGATGATGATGATGATTATGATGATGATGATGATGATAATGATGATGATGATCGTGACGATGATGATGACGATGATGATGATGATGATGATGATGATGACGATGACGATGACGATGATCATGGTGATCGTGATGATGATAATGATGATGACGATGATGATGATGATGATGATGACGATGACGATGACGATGACGATGAGGATGACGATGATGATGATGATAATCATGATCATGATGACGATGACGATGATGATGATGATGATGATGATGATGATGATGATGACGATGATGATGATGATGATGATGACGATGACGATGACAATGACGATCATGATCATGATCATGACAATGACGATAATGCGACGATGACGACGACGATGACGATGCTATGACGATGACGATGACGATGATCATGATCATGATCAAGATGATGATCATGATCATGATCATGAAGACCATGACGATGATGATGATGATGATGATGACGATGACCATGACGATGACGATAACGATGACGATGATGATGATGATAATCATGATCATGATGACGATGATGATGATGATGATGATGATGATGATGACGATGATGATGATGATCGATGACGATGATCGACGATGATCATAATGATGATGATCATGATGATCATGATGACGATGATGATGATGATGACGATGATGATGATGACGATGATAATGATGATGCTGATGACGATGTCCATGACGATGACGATGACGATGAC